>NW_023425403.1:33162995-34412995 GCF_014108415.1 Molossus molossus | reverse complement strand
CTACTGTGCACTGGTCTGTGTTGACACAGTGTCCACTGGTCCGATGGTGCCAGGTGCACTGGTGGGCTCAGGTTGCTGGGCCCTGGCCGCTCCCACTACCTCCTCCCAGGGGAGACCGGGGATCTTCCGAAATGGTGGGACCTCCCCACGGTGCAGGAAGAAGCCCCTGACGGGCCGCTCACCCCGGTAGCTGCTGCTCCGTCCACAGCACAGGAACCTTCTGCTCTGCGTCTGCACTGCTCGGGTTTGGTCGTCCACCTTCACGTCCACTCACACTCTCTCACCCTAGCTCACTCTCGCACACACTAGCTCACTCTCGCACACACTCACCCTCCCTCTGGTCCTGCCCTCTGCCATCCTTTTTTTTTTTTTTTTTGCAGTATAAACTTTTAAAGGCTGGGGTGAGGTTCCTTTGATAGTCTCACAAAGCACTAAGTCTCACAAAGCCTTTTCTTATTGCACACTGAGGAGGTGAGGAGGAAAGGATTTATAATCATTCATAAATACCGCAAAAGGTATTGCATTATAGCTGTCAGCAATACAAGCACGTTTTAGAGAAAAGAAAGTGAGCTCTACCATCTCTGCATTTGTCGGGTTAGATTATCCTTTACTGTGGTAACATTCCACCGGAGTTCCGCGGCTTAGCACATCAAAACCAAGTTCTTGCTCACTTAAAAACAATAAAGGTTTTGAGATTTTCCAAAGAAGTACCTCTCCTAAGCATATAGTAATTAAATATTCAGGTTTCCTCCAGTTTTTGATGCTGTGGTCTCTGGAGTGGTTTCAGGAACAGAGAGAGTCAGAGAGCTAAGCTACACCGAGCACCTGTCACATCCCTCTTGCTTGGCCAGAATGTTCACACGACCCCGGGATAACTATAAGGCCAATTAGGAAATATAGTGTTGCTCATGAATATTTAAAAATCCCTAAATTTCTAAAATATTTCTTTAAAACATTATATATATATATATATTTAAAGACATTGCTCTAATGCTAATAAATAGTGATATCAAAGGTGAGATGGTCTGCATATAATTATACGAAATAAATTTTCCCTCGAGCCTCTGGTAAAGTTACCCTTCTGCTATCATTCTTTTTCTCAGTTTGAACCTAGGTCACACCTCTGTTCTAAATACCAATTTTACAGAATGACATATATTTATTTATACTTTGGTTTTCTCATGTCCAGACCATGTTCACTTTGAAACAAGGACTAGATGCTGTTCACAGTTTATCATTGAATCCATTGTGGTATATACTCAGTAAAATTGAGTGTTGCATTTAATAAACTTTTATTCATAACTCCAGTCATACGTCCATTTTTTTTTTCTTTACCTTTTGGTGAAATTCAATTTCAGTTATCTTGATTTTTTTTTTATCTCCTTTAAAGTTATCCTGAGTTGAAATAATTTTATTAAAGAGGTTAAATAAAAAATTGCCTTATATAAGTTATATACACCTGATCAAAATATGAGAAAATAGTGAATTGGCCAAATTCAGGGTAATAACAAGTAGCTGTAATTGAGGAAATTGAAATTATCTGGAAATGTGGAGACCTTGTTTCAGCATTGACGAAGTCATGTGAAATTAAAAGGCTACCATAAAGTTGCCAGTTTTCAGTTTTGATATATTGCTACATATCTTAGATACATAAAGGGTAATATAAGAAAGGGTAATATAAAAGGTAATATAAAACAGCAAGAGGCAACTGACTAGGCCCATATCTATTAAAATAAAATTAAATCCGTTATTTAAAAATTCAACAGTGAAAAGTACAAGCAAGGTAAATTCATTAAGAAATTCTATGAAACATTTAAAAAAGAAATAATACCAACGCTACAAAAACGAACAAACGAAAACCTTTTTTAAAGCAGAAGTGGGAATGCTTTCAAACCCACGTTGTCACACCAAGATCGCCCTGATCGTCAAGCCAATAAAGACATTTTCAGGAAATAAACTATGAACTTACAGCCCTTACAAACATAGATGCCACATTCCTCAAAACATGAGAATTAAAGCAAACAATACAAAAGAACAAAACAGAACAGAAAAAAAAAAAATTATGACCCAGTGGGATTTACCCAGGATAAACAAGATTGAATCAACATTTGAACACTGAAAATCAATCAAGGTAATATACCATATAAAAAAAAAATAAAGGAGAAAAGTTATAGGATTAATTTTCTAGATACAGAAAAAGCATTTGAGAAAATTCACTATTTATTCATGATAAAAACTCTCAGCATAAAAAATATATATTTCTTAATCTGGTTAACAGCATAACAGAATGGTGAAAGACAATAGTTTCACTAACATCTGGAACAAGACAGATGTTTCTTTTCACTACTCTTATTAAGCATGATACTGGCAATTTTCATGCAATAAGACAGGAACCAGAAACAAAATGTACACAGATTGGAAAGAACAATGAAGTATTCTTTATTTGCATATGACATTGTTGTCTACATAAAATATCTAAAAAATTATTTAAAATGCACTATAACTAAGTATTGAGTTTAGTGTATATACAGATGATAGATTTGAATATAGATACAGATATGCATCTATATGCAGATAACTTATATGCCTATATTATAACAATGATGAATTGGAAAGTAAATTAAAATATGATTTACAGTAGTGTGAATACTTAAATATTTAGGGGAAAAGCTAACATATGAGAAAAATTTTGTGCTGAAATGACCAAACATTGATCAGGGAAATCAAAGAAAATCTAAATAGATGAAGTGAAAGATACAATATTGTTAAGATATTAAATTTATTTATGGTCTCAATACAAACTCAATTAAAATCCTAGCAGCCTTTTATTACAGAAATCAAGAAGCTACTTCTAAAATTTATATTAAAAGGTAAAGTAGAAGAAGAATTAAAGCAATTTTGAAGAGAAGAATTTAGAGTACTTACTCCATGTGATTTCCAAATTTATTATTAAGCTATAGAAATAAGGGTGGTATGGTATAAGCAAAGTATATATATATATATATAGATAATGAACTAGAATACAGAGTTAAGAAAGGGGCTGACTCATGCATAGGTAATTCAATGAAGAAAGCATAATCTTTTTAATTAATGTTGCTGACAAGTTTGGATAGCTATATGCCACACACACACACACACACAGAGATTTACTCCAAACACACCTCATCATATATGTACATAATGCAAAATAGATCACAAACTTAAAAGTATAATGTAGGGAACAGACTGACCAATCTCAGAGGGATGGGAGCTGGAAGTTGGGAAGAAATAAACCAAAGAACTTAAATGCATATATGCACAACCGATGTACACAGGCAATAGTTTGGGGAAAGCAAGAGCATGGTAGGAGTGAGGAGGAGGGGGGCAATAGGGGAAAAATGAGGGGACATCAATAATACTTTCAACAACAACAAAAAACAGTGTAATTTAATGCTACGTAATATCTGGGATAAAACACAGGAGAAATTTGTTTTACCATTTATTAGGCAAAGACTTCTTAGGACACAAAATATGCAAACTAAAATAAAAGACGATAAATTGGTTTTATCAAAGTTAAAAATGTATTTTCAGCCCCGGCCACATGGGTCAGTGGTTAGATCGTCTGCCTGCTCACCAGGGTCTCAGGTTTGATTCCCAGTCAAGGGCACATAGCTGGGTTGTAGGTAGGATATCATGTGGGGGGCAATCAATCAATCTCTCTCTCTCTCTCTGTCTCTCTCTCTCCCTCCCCCCCTTTGTCCTCCCCACTCCCTTCCACTTTCTCTAAAAATCAATCGAAAAAATATCCTTGGGTGAGGACTAACTAAAATAATAAGTATTTTCAAAAGATACTGTTATGAAGATAAAAGGACAAGCTAATGCCTGGGAATCATGACTTGTAGTATACACATCTAGTAAAGAACATTAATTCAGAAAAATAAACTTAAAAGAAAACAAGCAAACAGCCCAACTTTAAGATATTTGGAAAAAAAAATATTTGAACATATACTTCACCAAAAAGGAAATTAGAATGAGAATGAGAGGGGGAAATGGCGGAGTGGGAAGTGCCAGGTATCCATCTGCCTTCCTGATAACAATTTCACTGGCAGAATTGTCTGATATAATCATTTTGGAATTCTGGAGTTTATTGAAAGATTTCAACTTCCAGGAAAAGGCTTGGACTTTAAATTGTGGTAATCTCAGCTTTTGGCATGTAGCAGCTTTCAATCCCTTTTGAAATGCTACTGGACTGGACAAGGGGCAGGTGGATCAGCACATCCAGGGGTAACCTCACTGCTGAGGGAACCCCTAACAAAAGGCTCCTGCAGTCTTATGGATCCAGGAGCCTGGGTGAGAAACATGGCGATGGGTTAGGCGTGGAAAAGAACTGAGTACTGAATCAGAGTGGAGAAGAGTGTTTTCAAGGTCCCTCCTCAACTCCTGATATGGAATCTCTTCAGAGGTGCCCCCTACCACTCATAAAGACTCCCAGATGGACATGGAGGCACCTGGGCTAGGAATGCAGATCTACCCAAGAGCATGGCCAGCCAGAGCGCCTGAGTCCTTGACTGCAGCTCCCTTTCGAGACTGCAGTGTATTGGCTGTGCACCAAGCCTGGTGTGTGTGTGTTTGGGGGGGGGGGGGGCAGCTTTCCTCTGTAAGCTTCCAGGTAAAGCCAATGTCATTGTGTACTGTCAGGACTGAAAAACCACTCTTAGGTTTATAGTTATCAACCAGACTCTCATGTTTCATAAACATTTTGAATTATTTGAGCTTTTATAAATATTGGATTTTGTGATATTTATAAAGGAAACGATTAGCTTCTCATCATTTTGTAGACCTGATACTAATCATGTGTATGAGAATTACCTGTACTTTTGTAGGAACTCATTGGAAAAATTGTCAAAACGTGCATTGTCACTTTAGAATCACTCTCAGACAACTTCTTAAATTTACCACATGGCTACAATCTATACAGGTTGTATTTGCCTTTTAAAATAAATATAAGAAATTTATATTTTATTATGGCTTAATGAGGGAAAAAAGGAGCTGTGTTATGCACCTAAAATATTAAACATGTTTACCCAGGAAGTTAGAATAGATTCATGGAAAGAAAGACTCTGGAAGTGAAGGACATGAACATCAGCTCCCAGCACCAGCAACACAGAGGTTTCCCCAAAGTCACCTAGAAACTGACTAGAAACAGCCTGTCTGCTGTCCTTGCATACATTTTCCTGCAACCGCCTCCAAGGAATATGACTTTGCCTGCTTTTCCACTTTTTCTATTTCACGCGGGGCCTCTCCCAGGACGTGGGTAGGAAGCAGGGCATGAGAAGAATGAAAATTTACAACAGGCACTGTGAAATGTGCAGAGGAAGATGGCACAGGTGAAAAGAATGATAAAATAAGGCGTGGCCCTTTACTGAAAAAATGCAGAGTGGAGTTCATAAAAGAAGACTGCTCATCAGTCTATGAGCTTACATTCTTTACTGTAGGGTAGCTCTGTACCTGTGAGACTAATAAGCTAATTTATGGCCTTAATGGTAAGAGGTCTAGGAAAAGTTTAAGCAAGACAGAGAATTAATAAGTTCAGTTAATTACAACCATGAGAAAAAATACACTCTGAGTAACATTTTAACAGATGACAATCAACAATGTCATCTTTTTACCTGGAGAATAATATTAGGGTTAATAAATTCATAAATACATGGGAAATTTGTAGAAAACATCAACTGAGAGTCATTGTTACTTGTAACAATGTATTACTTGTATTATTTAAGAATAATATTTTTAATATTATTTTGAAGATTAATATAGTACTCAACAACAAATACTGATCTAGAATCATGTTTTTCAGAGACATTTTTTGATTGAAAATCACATTGTTTAGTAGAAGATAAAGAGAAATACAAAATAAAATAGACCATTTACTATAAACATACTTAGGTGGCCCACATAAAAAAAAATGCACTTCTTTTTCTTCTGTTGTATTAGAGCATGCAATGCAGAATCTTGGCCATTGTTTCATTTTTTAGTAGATTTTTGCCTTTCGTCTATCTCTGCCATGACATAGCTCTTCATTCGTCAGATCTATCTGGGTAGTGCGAGTCAATTTAATTTCAGCAGAACATGTAATTACTGTTGGGAGTCCTTTGCAAGATTTTCAATTTCTCTTTAGGGATTTAGAACTGAACAATGAATAATTTTGGTTTAATTAAAATTCAAGTATCAAATCCCACAAGGCTCGTTTTACAGAGACCTGCCAGTCAGTCAATTGACAGACTCATAAAACTCTTGCTCACTCGGTGACTATCTTCTCCCCAGTGTCATAACCCCCCAAAGAAGAACTTGTTTGCTGATATTTCATCCCACAGATCTTGTAGTTTGGCATCTTGTAATGAAAGAAGTGACATACTATTCCAAATGAAGAAGTTATGTGCAGCAACTGCTACAGTCCCAATTTGCACGCGTCTCTCTTGAATGATAAAAGACAACAATGGGGCGATTTTCTTTTTTTATTTCAATATTATAATATGTTATCTCTCTTTCTGTGCGTGTGTGTGTGTGTGTGTGTAGTTTGCATCAAAACATAAAAAATAGATGACCTTCTAACTGAAACTAATAGCACATGTAAGGGATTATTTATTCACAGTTATTCAATAAGTTATTCAATAAGATGTGTATAAGCTACTATATTGTAGGCAGACTATCTGCTGGAAGTACAAAAAAGAATGCAAATATATTTTCTGTCATAACAGGTCTAATAGGCTAGTGGAGAAAGCAAAAGATTTAATGAGATAATAATATAATGTGAGATAAATACATTCACTGCCACTGAAGGGTAGGACAAGACAAACCCCAATGAGAAAACAAGGAGGAACGCATTAACCGGCCTGACGTGACACTCGAGGAACGAGCAGGGAGGAGCAGGTAGAGTTTGTGGATGTGCAGCAATTTCCCATCGGCATGTGTTGTGGGAGGACATGGAGAAGGACAGGCTTATCCCAGTGAAAGAGAGTGTGTGAGGTTCAGTGCTTAGAGGAAGCATCACATTTTATAAGAACTCAAATACATTTCTTAGAGATTACAAAATGCAAGGGGCCAGATTTATACAAATTTAAAAAATAAATAAATAAAAGCCTTTAAAAAACATGGACATTATTTTAAGGAAAATAAAAATAATTGATTTGGAAAGAGCAAAGTGATAAAAAAAATCAATCTGTAAATCTTAATGAAAAGTCCTCCATAACAGTGGAAAGGCTATTAGATTTCACTGCCAGAGCAATGAACAAAGTGCAGCACTTGAGTATCTGCTGTATGATGAATACTATCTGCATCTGTGATTTCACCCTTGGAAAGTATTGCCACACTTGCCTTCTCTCTTCTGAGCAGGCCCATGCTTGCACACACTTTTCACGCTATAAATTTAGATACATTAGCAAATATCACAGTGTCCTACATGGGGAATATTTACATAGGCACCAGTGTCATAAAGATAATGGAATAAATGGTTGTAAAATCCATTAAATATTCAAGTTGGTGAACACTTCAACAAAAGAAGTATGAGTAAATATTTTATCTTCAGAGGAATCATCTAGGCATTCAAGTAGGAAGTCCCCTTTGAGTCCTGCTAACAAAACAGGTAAGTGCAGGGTTTGTTAAAGGGATAAGTGAAGCCCTGGCCAGTTTGGCTCAGCAGATAGCGTATCAGCCAGCTGACCAGAGAGTTCCGGGTTCGATTCCCTCTAAGGGCATGTACCTCGGTTGTGGTTTGTTCCTGGCCCTGTTTGGGGTCTTGTGGGTGGCAACTCATTGATGTGTCTCTCTCACATAGATGTTTCTTTCTCTCTCTTCCTCCTTCTCTCCCTCCAGCTCTATCTGAAGATAAAGGCAAAAATGTCTTCTGGTGACAAGAAAAAAGAGATAAGTAAAGAAGAACTGAATATAAACTTGAGTATAAAATGTCCCTCAAAAGTGACATGAATGTCATTGGTGGTCAAGTTGTGAAAATCTATGACTATCATGCTAAAGAGTCAGAGTGGTCCTTCTCAACATCAATTAAAATTAACCGGGGCCATAGTACGTCGTATTTTATATATCAGAAGTTTCTGTAAAACTATCTAGTTTATGAATCACAATAACAGTCAAGAAAGCTAAAGAAATGGAAATGTTGCTGGAGGAACAAGTGGGCCAGATCCCCTGACACTAGTGGGAGTGGGGTGGCCCTTGTGAAATCTTCGGAAAAGGAATTGTCTAAGACTTGCATGGGAGAGTGAACGGTCATTACCGGCATGCAGTTACATTTCTGGGGTTGTAAAGTCTCATGTCCCTCAGTCCAGTCCTGGAAGAGGGGCAGCTGTGGGTTTAGTAAGGCCAGAAGCAAGGCCAGAGTCCAAAGCTTTTGTTCCATGGTGAAGCGGATTCAGGCAGAGCATCAGGCATCAGGCTCCATTCAGTCCATTAATCCATTGTGTGGGGTCCATGACTGTGGACCACGTGGCCAATGCAGGGCCTGGGAGCCCCAAAGCCAGAGTCCTGCTCCAGAGGCAAAAGAGAAGAAGAGAAAGAGTATTCTTTTATTTGTCTAGAAGATTAAATATTCAAGTTTTCTGCACTTGCAGTGGCCACGCCTATTCTGGTCAGTGACTCGCTCCCAGGTGTGACAGACAGGTAGGCACCTTCCCA
This sequence comes from Molossus molossus, assembly GCF_014108415.1. NCBI lineage: Eukaryota > Metazoa > Chordata > Mammalia > Chiroptera > Molossidae > Molossus > Molossus molossus. The sequence goes on along the minus strand of NW_023425403.1, from coordinate 34,404,331 downwards.
CGTCACTCAGACCTTACTGGGCATACGTCTAAACTGCCTTTGTCCAGTCCATCCCCCCATCCATCAGTGAGAGAGTATTTACCTGTAGCTTTTTAACAAAGCTGTATAAATGGCATGCCTATATTATCTAGTCTTCCCTTTAGTCTTTTCCTGTTAGATAGTAACCACATTATTACAATGGCATTAGAAAGAGATAAGATTTGAACTCTCTTATAATTTCACTTTATTGTAATCAAAGTACACTCTATTTTTTTAAATCTCCACTCTTAGAATAATTAGAATACTTCATATATATGGGCAAAACTGAAAAGAGCAATACCTCTTCTGACAGAGCTTGATTTACAGCTTACATGAATCACAGAGGAATGGCACAATGATTGCAAAAATCACCAAGCCAGGAAGGCATGCTTCTCAATATAGTACCTATGTTACTCATTCATACTAGAGATAGCAGCTAATATTTATTGGTTTTTGAGGTGCCATGTACTATGGAAAAAATTTTACCTGGATTATCTAATTTTTCCACATCCCAACCTGATGAATTTTTGATGTCTTTATTTCTACAAAGGTAGGTTCTGAAGTATAAAGTGATTAAAAGTCTTTTTCAAATTCCCACAAGGCTAGAGGCAGGATTTTTTAACAAGACTTGAACTATCTTTAAGCCAGTATTTTTATCTCCTAAATATGCTATTTTTTAGTCAAATGAGAAGCCAGATTAAAATGTTTCTTGAGAGTACGATATTAAATGTTCAGGAAATGTCTACATCATGTTGGTAGCTTGAAATCATCTGTGTGGGGGATATTTAAACCACAGAAATCTACAAACATTACAAATAAAGGCAATTTTTCTGAGAGCTGGCTGAAAAACATTTACTAGTATATCTATAGATACATTAAGTCTAGTAGGTGATGGTCAGAGAAGCGGCACACCAGATTAGGGTCACAGAGTGGCAGGCTGTACGTGTATGTTCTGTAGTACGCTGAGGGAACATCTGTGAATTATGTAAATCATGTAACAGGGCCTTAATTTAGGATGTAGATGACTGGACAAGTCCATGTTGTGCTTACAGGATGAGGGAGGAAAGAGGGAGAAGGAGGGAGAGTTATTTAACTAGAGGCAGAAAAATTTGGTTTTGTAATTTTTAAAAAGAGCAAAAACATCACATCAGCGTTTAGCAGAGTAAGGTTGTGATTGTGATATTGGATTGTCCTAAATATCATTGGAAAATTTCTTTCTCTGCAAAATGTGCACAGGAGACACAGAGAGGTCAGAAACTGAAGCAGGATGCAGAAAACAGAAGCGTTGCACTCTGCAAAGTCTTTGCTGACCAGGAGGAAAGCTCTGGTCTCTGAGGAGAAGTTCAAGCCCAGGCTTCAAAGAGCTCGAGCAAAATCTGGCAGAAAATCTACCATGTCATTGGTCTTGAAATCAGAATGTTTGCTTCTTTCTTAATTCTGCTAACCTTTGGTTGCAGAGACTCAGAATATACAGAATAAACTCATCACCTTGTCTCTTTTAGCCCTAAAATGCCAGGCATTACAATTTTACAAGGAAATAGAAAAAAAAAGTACCGTTCTTAAATAATTTATTTAAGCTAAAGTTTACAAAGATAGAAGTTTAATATAATTATTAGAGTTGTCTGGCATACAAATATATTTAGATTTAAATTCATATGCTGATTATCAGAAAACATCTAGTCATTTGATGAGAGATAATTAGTTTTAGTTTATGAGTCTCTTCCATCATGAAGCTGAATATAATTTGATTGTTCACCAAAAAAAACCCCACCATAATTTGGTTTTTCCAGGCAATAATTATTGAATCTTTATAATTAGCAAATATTAAAATAAATATTCCTTTTAAAAGATCCTGCTGATACAAGAACTGATTAAGATGGTGTTACTCATCAGATGAAGAGCTATTTAACAAATTATCATTTCTCAATGACTCTGCATCAAGGGATGCAGCAAAAAAAGTTTATTATATCTTTGATTTCAAATTATAGAGAATATACATGATCTCACACTCATATTAATAACAAGAATAATTGTGAAAATAAACAGTATTTGTTGTTCTTTTCTACCATTCGAACTTTCGGAACAGTGTACTTAAAATTAATCTGACATGATATTTAAATAGCATTTGAAATTTACTAGATGCTTTCACATTTAGTAATTAACTTGCTTGGTAATCAAAGCTATTCTACGAGATAAAATAAATAATAGAAATATTTACAAATGAAGAAATCAAGGCACAAAAGCATTAAGAACCTCCTCCCCCACAAATCACTATGGGACTGGAAGCAAATGTGGTCGGTCTACACTCATTTAGCCCTATTTTCCTCATTGTCTACCAGGAAGATTTGTGACTTGTTATGGTTGTCTCAAGTATTATTGTTTCATATTTAGAGATCATAGTTGGTGGTAAAGAGGGAGCAGAAGAAAATTAGCATAGAGGAAAAGAATAATAATGGAAATTAAAAGAAAAAAATTTTTTCAGGGCAGATCTTTTTATAATTAAATATTCCATAGTGACTGGAAATATTTGCTGTTTGTGGATAATTAAAAGTGTAGTTGGAAGGTTTCCTCCATCTGTTTCTTGAACCAGTTTCTTTGTGAGTTTTCTCATAAGTGATTTTTTAAAAGTTGCAGCAAAAGTAACATTTTGTGAACCAAAAGTTGCTGAGCAGCACTTTTTGGTTTTATTGGAACATTTCTCTAAGAACTGAGTAAATTAGAATTTACTCCACAAAATGAATTAAATAGATACACTTTGATCCAGAGGGAGTCAAAGATATACAGCATTATCCCCATATGCTCTTTGAAAGTGGTATTATTCATGTCAGTATTCAAACAAAGAGTAATTTGTAAAGGTTGCATGTTCTTCGGAGTCATTTTGTCAAATTGCTCAGGCTCGTTTATTTCTTTGGGGACTGCTCCAACCACCCATGCCATCCAGGTCACATATAGAGGGCAGCTCATTTGACAGTAGTTTGGGGAAACATATTTGTTTGAGTATCAATTTCCTGTCACCTTACATGCTATCTCTATAAATTATTAAAGCAACTGTAAGAATGGAATACAGAGTAATTTTCAAGATGCCTTATTTCCTATGTTTTATTTGACTACAATAAAAGTAATACTTTCTACTAAAGCCATGATCCATTAAAGCTCGTATTATTGGTCAGTACTTCTTGAGCCATGTTCTTTTTATTAATGTCTACCAGTTTGATAGGATTTCCCTCTAAAAGTGATACCTAAAGTCCCACATATATTTTAGTGGCTTAATGCATCATGAAAAGAAACATGACCATCTATTTTGCAGCATATTGATTTTACAGAGAAGAATAAACCACAATGAAGTTAAATGACTCCTCAGAATCATCCGGGTACGTTAGTAGCAAAGAGTGGAGAGGTAGTGGGAGATTTTACTTGTCTCCGCTCCGTATTGCATCACCTGAGGAGCTCTGAACATGTAGTTGTTACAGATTGCAGTGCATTTTGTTCAGAGAGCACAGACTAAATTATTGATAATTTTTCACTTATTGACATTCCCTTTGAAGCTTAATACATGGTTTTATATATATAAACATTTAGCCCTGTTTTCCTCATTGTCTACCAGTGAGATTATATATATATATATATATATATATATATATAGTGTGTGTGTGTGTGTGTGTGTGTGTGTGTGTGTGTTTAAAAGCTGTGTTCTCTTTTGTTTCTGGTTTTGGTTTTTTTTTTGCAGGATTTTATGAATGTCTATTAACTTGTGCAGTGATTGTGTTAAATCTTTGTATCTTAACTATCTTGTTTTCTTTTTTAACTGTGATATTCTGTGCCAGTAAATTTTAAATGCCCTACTTGTGCATTTTGCCAGTTTATCTTATTTTCAAATGCAAAAAGGATACAGAATTACACTTTTCCTCTAAATAGTTACTTTTTATTATTAAGAAAAAAATCATTTTATTGGCTTTTGTCCTATAATGTATTCTTTAGTATATGACATTAGCAACGTTTTGCTAGTATTTTTTCTGATATGCGTTCTATATCCTTATATTCATATTTTTGTATACATTCATATCTTTTAAAGATGTATGTAAAAAGATTTTTTTTCCTTTTTTTTTTTTTTAATCTTCACCTGAGGGTATATTTCCATTTAGATAGTGTAGAAGGGAAGGAGGGAGAGAGAGAAAGAGAGAGTAACATCAATATGAGAGAGACACATTGATAGGTTATTTCCTGCATGACACCAACCAGGGCTGGGGATCAAATCTGCAACCCAGGTACATGCCCTTGACAGGAAATCAAACCTGAGACCCTTCAGTTCTCAGTCCAACGCTCTAACTGTTGAGTTAAACTGGCTAGGACTGTAAAAAGATTTTTTTAAGCATACATTATAATCTCAGATTTGAAGAAGTGATTATAATATGTCTGTTTATTTTAGTTGCAGGTGTATTGACTAATTTCTCTCATCTAATTTTGTTTTCTACTCAGTGTGCTTTTCTTTTCATTTCCTTTCTCCTTCTATATAATTTATATTTTCTACATTACCTTAATTTCTTCTACTACTTTAAAATTTATACTTGATCTTTCTATTATTTAATAGCTATGCCTTAAGCATTTTAAAAAATATGCATGATTTATTACAGTACAATGATAATATCTCTCAAATGGATTAAATCTATTTCTCTCTATCCATGTAGTATCCTTGTTGTTAATTTAGCCCTATTCTTAAAGATCCACAAATAAAAAAACATTATTGTTATAAATTTATAATTAGTAATCAATAAAATTTAGTTAAACAAATTTTATAGAAATTTTTAAGCATATACCAAAGCAAGCAAAAAATAAAATAAAATAAAATGAACCCCTATATAATTGTCATCAAGTTTCAGTAACAACCAGATTTCTAATTTTTTAAAATTTGTTCTACATACAGGGTGGTTGTTGTTGATTTTTTTTTACTGCAGTTTTATTTTTATTTCTTTATTTTGCTGTAGTGTTTAAAAGCAACTTTTACCATTCAGATCAAACAGATAAGGCTTTTTAAACATAATTCAGATATAAGTGTTATTCCCAAAAAGTTAATGTTCTCAGTTATTTTCTCCAAAAGATTTAATTTTCTTCCAGAATTATCTGATTACACATGGTAATCTGCATTTATGCAAATTGACTTTCTTGTCTTTTCGATTTACATTTATTTATTTATTTATTTTTTATTCCTCACCAGAGGGCATTTTTTCATTTATCATCAGATAGAGAGGGAGGGAGAGAGAGAGAGAGAGAGAGAGAGAGAGAGAGAGAGAGAGAGAGAGAAACATCAACATAATAGAACCATATCAACTGGTTGCCCCTGGCAGGATCTGACCAGGGCCAGGACAAACTGCAACAGAGGTACTGTCCTTGACTGGAATCGAACCTGCAGCTCATTGGTCCAAGGGTTGATGCTCTAACAGCTGAGCCAAACATGCCAGGGCTCTATGTACTTTTTATATATCCACTCTGTCTTTCATATTCTGCTTTTGGTTGACCAGTGTGCATATTTTACATATCCTTTGAACTTGTTGTTTTTAAAATCTGGGATCCAAATGTCTTTCTGTAATTCCTGAACCTTTAGGCATTATTCTCACAAACAATACCTTCTTCTTATTACCCTCTTTGAAGATCCTATCAGACATATATCCCATGCTGTTAAATCTTTTCTTCGTGTTTATTAACTTTTTCATTATTTTAATCTCTATATTTTTCTCTCCCTTTTCCTTTCAGCTCTGGTTTTCCTTCAACTCTATAGAAATCTCAAGTTTATAAATCCTTCAGTTTTTTTCAGTAAACTTTTATTTGATCAGTCCAATGTCATATATGTTTATATCAAGAAGTTTTAATTATTTTTCATTTAATTTTGTGTTCTTTTCTAAACTCTTTTATTTAAGTTTGGTTTGTATTTTTTCTTTTACCTTTTCTTTCATTTGTTGTGTTTCTATATTTTCTTCTACCTTTTCATTTATTTGTTATGTTTGTGTCCCTTTCAAATTATTTTACCACCAATTTACAGCATATTAATTAATTTGTCTATTGTGAACTGGTTAATTTTTCTTATGATAGTTGATTTTAGCATTTGTTTTATGACTTTTAATACAGAGTTTACCTCCTGGAAGGGGTGATCTCCCCTGGCAGCCCAATGTGTGCTGCGTTATCAGTGTTTTGAGTTAGATTCTTTCAAGGCTGCAGGTTCCCTTCATCACGGAATCAGCTTCCATGCTTCCTTCATAATTTAGAGACCCATTAAACATGGGCATTAGAAAATTTCTTCTGTTGTAAACAACACTTCACAGAACACATTTTTTTTAGTCACAGCTTCTTTGCCATATCACAGCCAAGAAAAGGACATTAATCTGATCCCCTTTCATGACTGGGCGTCTCAGTGATATATCAACTTTATTATTATTTTTTTATTATCCTCATCTGAGGACATTTTTTTGCATTTATCTTCAGATAGAGCGGGAGAGAAAAACATTGATGTGAGAGAGACGCATCAACTGGTTGCCACACACACTACCCTAACCAAGGCCGGGGACAAAGTGCAACCGAGGTACATACCCTTAGTGGGGACCAAACCCAGGCCTCTCTGGTCTGAGGGCTGATGCCCCAACTGCTAAGCCAAACCGGCCAGGATAGATATATCAACTTTATACAGTAGTAGTTCTTGTATTCCAGGTTCAGTAGCAGGTTTTTGTTTGTTTGTTTGTTTTAAAATCTGATCCCAAGTCCTCAGGCCAATATTCTCATTAGTTCTCAGGTAGTTAGTTCCTACAAAGTGCACTAGTTTTTCTTTACTTTTAATCTCTGTTTAATTTTTAGGATTTAAAAAATATTTCTATAAAAAAGTGTCATTTGGGTGGTCATTGGGATGGTAACTACAAAAAATAATTTGTTGGCAAGGATGTGAAGAAATTAGAACTCTTGTACACTATTGGTGGGAATATATAATGGTGCCATCACCATGAGAAACAGTATGGAGTTCTCTCAAACAATGTAGAATAATACTATTATATGATCCAGCAAACCCACTTCTGGATATATATCCAAAGGAACTGAAATCAGCATCTCAAAGTGATATCTGCACTCCCATGTTCATTTCAGCATTATTCACAATAGCCAAAATGTGAATACAACCTAAATGTCCACTGATGGATGAGTGGACAATGACAATGTAGTATATAAGTATAATGGAATGTCACTCCCCCTTTTAAAAGGAGGCAATCCTGCCCTATGCAACATGGTTGAACCTGGAGGACATTATGCTAAGTAAAATCAACCAGCTTGAAAAAAATAAATATTGTATTATCCCACTTAATGCTGTACTAACTTGATCAAACTCACAGAAGTAGAGTAGAATAGTGGTTAGGGGTTTGGGGTAAGCAGGAAATGGAGGGTGTTGTTCAACTGTACAAAGTTTCAGTTATGTAAGAGGAATAAATTCTAGAAATGTGCTGTATACCATAGTATGTATAGTTAACAGTACTGTACTGTTCACCGATATAATGTCAGTCAATTTATAGATGGAAAGAATTCTCTCACACAAACACATATTATGCTGGATTATTTTAATCTTATATTATTTGCAAAAATAAACATCATTATCTTATATTAATATGTGTTGTCCCTAATATGACAGGAAAAATATTACTGCATTAATTTTTGCGGGCCCTTCTATTCCTGCAGTGATTACGGAGAATTGTTTTTTGCATCCTCTCTTTGTGAGCTTTTGATGTGTAAAATCAAGGTAACGTTTGAGGAGATGAATTGAGAGTCTCTAAGATTCACTTGATAGATTTATTCTATGAAGAGCCTATTTACTGGCAAGAAAACAAATCAAAAGTTCCAGAAGTTTTAGGTAAATAGATTGAAATTTTTAAATCCATCCCAGAATAATACAGATGTAAAATTTAAGGTGAGATTTTAAAGGAAAGTGATATTTGGGTACAAATAATATGTGTAGTATATATATAATGCAAAGAAGAATTTTAGAAGTTTTTTCTGCATTAAAAATACATTTTTTAGCATTTTAAATATTTCTTCTTCAGAGATTTCAAATCCTTTTTAATTGCAATTTGGTCTATTGTACTTGTTAATTTATCCATGATGAGGTTATACTTCAAATGGCTTGACATTACATAGGTTACAGTACTTTCAAACTTGTCTAGGCAAGAATGACTATCATAGAAGCAGAAATTTAGTAAAATTAGCTCATTTGTTTCTAATCTATGAAACTGCAATAAAGGTCAGTAGTAAAACTTTGATTTGATTTTTTTTTTCTTTTTACAAGTCTCGCCAGCAATATAGATATTTCAATTTTATGACAATGGCATGTGACCACTTTCTATGTAACATGGAGTTACAGAGTATGACTTTTTTTTAATCCTATATATATTTTGTGCTATATTAATTAAACAACACTATCTTAATTGTCTTAATTTCTACATGGTTTTAATTTCTAAATTTTAAGTTTTAATATTACACTGTTTATTTGAACTTCTTCCTATGCTTAGAAATTAAGATATAGGCCAATACTCTTTAAGTAGTGGTAATTCAAAAACAAAATGGACATGGACTTGAGGTAACTAAATTGTACCTTATTAGTTCACTACATTTTCTCACCTTCATTGCAAGAAACAATAAATTCAGGATGATGGTTTAGCAAATGTATTCTAGAATAACCTTGCAATTTTAAAAGAAGTACAGTGATACCTCGGTTCTCGAACATAATTCGTTCCAGGAGGACGGTCGAGAACCGAATTGTTCGAGAACCGAAGCAATGAAACCAATAGGAAAGCGTGACTCTCTCCACAAAGCGTGACTCTCTCTCTGCACTCACACTGATGACGCAAGCAAGGCGCGCTGGGCCGAATGAACGCCATTCGGCTCAACTCGGCTCATCTCGGAAGTTCGAGTTCCAAATATTTGTTCGGATTCCGAGACAAAAGTTTCTCGAATCTCCTGGTCGAATACCGATTTGGTCGAAAACCGAGGCGTTCGAGAACCGAGGTAATTAAAAACAATTGATAATCTGTACAATGTTGCTATTCTATTCACTCATAAAATCCTACATTCTTTTGAAAACTAATTTTTTATTTGTTTCTTTTTGTTAATCTTCACCCAAGGATATTTGTTCCACTGATTTTTAGAAAGAGTGTAAGGGAGGGGGCAGTAGGGGGCGGGGCGAGAGAGAGAGAAAAAACATCAGTGTGAGAGAGAGGCATCAATTGGTTGCAGCCCATATGTGCCCCAATTGGGGCTGGGGATCAAACCTGCAACCCAGGTATATGCCTTTGACAGGGAATAGAACCTGTGACCATTTGGTGTGAGGGCCTACGCCCGAACCACAGAACCACACTGGCCTGGGCTATACAACTAGTTTTTCTTTCCTGGTAACAAAACAAGGTAAAACAAATATAATAACTGCTAATTTATGTTAAAAATTGTGAGGTTTTTTTCATTGACCAAGGTAATTTTTTAATTGAACTTATTGGGATGACATAGCTTTCAGGGTACACCTCTATAATACATCTTCTGTATATTGTATTATGTGTTCATCACCCAAAATCAAGTCTCCTTCTATCATGTCAAAGCAAGACACATTCAGTCCTGGCCGGTTTGTCTCAGGGGTTGGAGCGTCGGCCTGCGGACCAGAGAGTCCAGGGTTCGGTTCCCGCTACGGGCATGTACCAAAATCAAACAAACAAACAAACAAACAAAGTAAGACACATTCAAACCTATAGAGAAATTTTATGCGTTCATTTGAGCCAAACTATGGACAATTGCCAGGAAGTAAAATCTCAAGGGACTGAGATAATGCTCCAGAGAATGGCAGTTTGGGACCTGACTTTATATATTACAATCAAAAGAGATGACACAAGTGGGCCACATGAAATCTACTGGTGACAGATTGGGGAGGTGGGAGAAAGCAAGAGGAAACTGCTGGGATTGGATGAAAAGTAAAATGATAGAAACATACATCTTTTAATTGGTGGGTACAGGATAATTAATAGTCAAGAATTAACATGATAACAGTAACATTGAGAGGATTTAGGGTCTCTGGTACGTTGGTTGTACCCTGAGGGGTCTGGACAAAGGGAAGGTACCCTGACATTCCAAAGGAAGGTTATCTTTATTGTAGATAAATAGACAGGTTTAGTTAAGATCAAGATTAACTTTTGTCAGGAAAGATTCTAGCCTAGGACATGACTACCTGGCATAAACTGCTTTTAGTTAAAAAGTTTTTAATTTCAGATCATCCTTTGTGGTTATTTTAGGTCTCTGGGTTTGCAAGGCCACCGCGCAGGCCTTCCGTGAGCTGGTCAGGTCACCACGTGGCCCCTTTGCATCCACAGTCACCATTTATCCCCCAGACGCTCTCCCGCCCCTTCCATCCTTCCCCTTTCCCTCTGGTAATCCACACTGTTGTCTGTCTATGACATTTTGTTTGTTTGTTTAATCCCTTCACCGTTTTCACCCAGCCACCCTCCCCCCTCCCTTCTGACAGCTGTCAGTCTTCTCTGTTGCACTGAGTCTATGTTTTTTATCAAAGGATATTAAGTATCTCACAAAACTACTGTTTATTTAGAACCAAAGATGAAGGTACAGTCAAGGTTCTATAACCAGAAAACTGTACCCAAGACACTGTTGCTGGGCCCTTTGCCATTGCCCAGTCCACTCCACGCTTGGAAACCTCCGTCAGGGCCCCTCACAAACCTTCACTTGACCCGTGCCTTGCCATCAAACATGGTGACCGATGTGGGTAGAAGTCTGAAGATTGGAATCAGAGGCTCAATTTGGCTAAGGGAGGCTGAAAAGAGTAAGAGGAATTCAGGGGTGGGCCCAAAAAGTAGGTTTACAGTAATGAGTACACAAAACTTAGAGTTTATTCTTGCATTGTTAGCTAATTAATTATTGTATTATTGTTGTTATAATTAACCTACTTTTGCTCACCCCTATATTTTAGCTGCAGTCACAGTTAACCAAAAGTGAGGCAAAGATATGTGTTTTCATTTGGGCAGGGATGGACAAAAGCAGCATGGACAGATAAACTGACCCAGAAGAAAGACCCACTTCTAGAAAATATGTCTGAGAAACCCATAGAAATATATTTTTTTTAATCCTAGCCTAGGAACATTTTTGCATCTGTCTTCAGATAAAGCAGGAGGGAGAGAGGGAGGAAGAGAGAGAGAGAAACTTCAATGTGAGAGAGACACATCAACTGGTTGCCACCCACATGACCCCAACCAGGGTCAGGGACAGCCTGCAACCATGTTACATGCCCTTAGCAGGAACCAAACCCGAACTCTCTCGTCCACGGGCCGACGCTCTAACCACTGAGAAAACTGACCAGGGCACACATAGAAATACTTTTAAAGGGGAAAGATTCAGCTTTGGAATTCATCACAAGAAGAGAAGCCCTGTTCATAACTCCAGTTTATCAGGGTCTTCCTCACAATTTCATCTCTTCCTTCTCCCTACCTTTGCCCATCAAAGGACCCAAAACTTTATTAAATAAGCTGGAGAGTATAGCCGGTGTGGCTTAGTGGTTGAGCACTCAGAAGTTGTTGGTTTGATTCCTGGTCAGGACACATGCCCAGGTTGTGGGCTCGATCCTCAGTGGGGCGCATGCAGGAAGCAGCCAATTGATGTTCTCTCTCTCTCATTGATGTTTCTATCTATCTCTCCCTCTTACTTCCTCTCTCTCTAAAAACCAATAAAAGAAAAAGAAAAAAAAAAGCCTTATTAAAAAAATAAGCAGGAGAGATAGAAGAGGTAAAAAGAAAATTGTGATGCCTTCCTTTCATACTGCAGAATTTAGTGTGGGAAAGGTCTGAATTAGTGAAGAGGAGAAATTTAATTGGCATTGAGGTTTGGAAATGTTATATTAAACTGAAGGAGATCTTGATTTACGGATAGTAACCCAAACGCCAGCTCATAGTTGTAGCTATTGCTCAGAGAGAAGTAAGCTGAGACAGCAGGTTTAAAGCATCAGCAGTGAGAATATGGAAAGTTTGTTTTTCTGTCAACACTTACACAGTCTAGCCAGCAAAATAAGCTAGTTATACTACTAACGCTAATTTAGTATTTATCTCAACATGTATATAATAATCACTGTTATGTGTTTTGTATATCCAGGTACTGGGTAATAACATGAATTTACTTAAATAAACTATATTCATGACATTAAGAGACATAGTTTATAGGGAAGTCAATACATATGGCAATTAAAGTGACAATTAAATCAATGCATAGGGTTCCCTTTTCTCCACATCCTCACCAGCACTTGTTTGTTGATTCATTGATGGTAGTCATTCTGGCAGGTGTGAGGTGATATCTCATTGTGGTTTTAAATTACATCTCTCTTATGATTAGTGATGTTGAGTATTTTTTCATATGTCTATTGGCCATCTGTATGTCCTCTTTGGAGAAAGGTCTTTTGTCCATTTTTTAATTGAGTTTTTTTTTTTTTTCTGGTGTTAAGTTGGAAATTAACCTCTTATCAGACACATCATTGTTGAATATGTTCTCCCATTCAGTAGGTTCCTTTTTCATTTTGTAAATGTTTTTTGTTTGTTTGTTTGTTTTTTGCTGTACAGAAGTGTTTTAGTTTGATGTGGTCCTATCTCTATTTCTTCCTTTGTTCCCCTTGCCCTAGGAGACACATAGGCAAAAATATTGCTACAAGAGATGTCTGAGATTTTACTGCCTATGTTTTCTTCTAGGATTTTTATGTCTTTATGATTTACATTATAGCCTTTTATCCATTTTGAGTTTATTCTTGTGTGTGGTGTAAGTTAGTGGTCTAGTTTCATTTTTTTGCATGTACATGTCCAATTTTTTCAACACCATATATTGAAGATGGAAATAGCCCAAGTGCCCATTAGAAGATGTGGATAGAAAACCTGTGATAGCCCTGGCCAGTGTGGCTCAGTTGGTTGAGTATCATGCCATGCACCAAAAGGTCACTGGTTCAATTCCTGGTCAGGGCACATGCCCAGATTGTGGGTTTGGTCCCCAGTTGGGGGGCAATCAAACAGTATTTCTATCTCACAACGATGTTTTTCTTTCTTTCTCTCCCTCTCTCTAAAAAAAAAAAAAGCAATAAAAACATATTAAAAAAAAAAGTTGAAATGTTACCTTTTGTGACAGCTTGGATGGACCTAGAGATTATTATGCTACTAAATGAAATAGAGAACTCAGAGAAAGAAAATACCATATGATCTCATTTATATAGAGAATCTAATCACAAAATAAACTGATGAACAAAATGAAAACAGAGGCATGGATATATGGAACAGACTGACAGTTGTCACAGAGGAGGGGTGAGGGGGGACTGGATGTAAGAAGGTGAAGGGATTAGCCAAAGAACATATATGCATAACCCTTAGACACAGACAACAGTGTGGTGATGGCCAGAGGAAAGGGGAGTGAAGGGTGGAGACTGGGTTGAGGTGGGCAAAGGGCGGGGGGAGACATTTGTAATAGTGTCAACAGTAAAAATAATATTAAAAAGAAACAAATAAAATAAATTCATAGAAAAATACACATTTTCAAAGAGGTAGCACTTAACTTCCATATCTGTAGGTCAAGCATGATATGTGCATGTTCTGAGATTTTGAATAAACCATGGATAAGAGACATTATTTTATTTGTTTTTAAAAATATGTTTTTATTGATTTTTTTTTTTAGAGAGAGAGGAAGGAAGAGAGAGAGAGAAATATCAATGTGAGAGAGAAATGTGGATTGACTACCTCCTGCATGGCCTTCACTGGGGATCAAGCCTGCAACCTAGGCATGTGTCCAGACCAGAAATCAAACTGGGACCTCTCAGACCATGGGTCCACGCTCAATCCACTGATCCTCAGGGGCCGGGCAACAGATATTATGTTAAAAGAAACAAACTTGAGCAAACACATAGGTTGAGGAAAAGAGAAACAGAATGTGTTTAGAGTGTACTTGAGGAAGTGCATGTAAAGAAAAACCGACAACATTGAGATTGAAAAGCTAAGAAGCAGGGTTACTCAGTAAGCAATAAAAGTTAATTTAAATAATTAGTATAATAACTTTAAACATTGATTATTAACAAGCCCATGGAGAGAGAATTGACTCAAACTATAGAAATAGCAGAGATTTTATAGAGTAAAGAATTTGTCCCAGGTCCTGAAGAATGAGAAGGTTTTGGATATATAGTAGTCCTCTTCTATCCATGGGGGATACATTCCAAGACCCCCAGTGGATGCCTGAAACCACAAGGCGTACCTAACCCTATATACACCATGTTTTTTCTTCTACATACACACTTATAATAAAGTTTAATGTATGCTTTAGGCACCCTAGTTATTAACACAAGATGCATTAGAATAATTATAAAAATATACTGTAATAAAATTATGTGAGTGAGGTCTTTAGGCAAACTAGTACAAATACTTTGTTCTTTATAATTTCACAGGTAGAAGATTCATTCTTACTATATATCTAAACAACCTTGACATACAACTTTTTCTTTCTTTAATAAGTTGAGAACTTTCACCTTTTCACTTGAAGGAAGCACTGCATTGTTTGCCCTTGCATCTCCAAATTGCTAGCATCACTACTCTTGTGCTTTAGGGTCATTATTAAGAGAAAAAAGGGTTTCCTAAACCAGCACGGGATACCATGCGAGTCTATCTGTTAACCAGATGGCTACTAAGTGACTGACAGGTAGAGAGCACCTGTAGTGGGGGACACTGGACAGGATGATTCACGACCTTGTGAGGTGGTATGGGACAAAGTGAGATGGTGCAAAGTTTCATCAAGCTAGTCAGAATGGCAAGCGATGTAACATTTATGAATTGTTTATTTCTGGAATTTTCTATTTAATATTTTCAGACCATGATTGACCATTTATGTGTATAATTCATTTATGTGTATAAATGAAACCATAGAAAGCAAAACCTTGATAAGGTGGGACTACTATACTGAATCATGTGAGAAACACACCACTCAGGTAGACCTGATATTCCGATGCTTCTCTGCCTGGGCAATGATAGGCAAATGAAGTCTCCCTTTAGCTAACCCATACTATAAGTGAAGAGGGACATATAATATTGAATTGAGTGAGCTCGGTGAAATTTTGTGAGTCAGTTTTCTTCTATCTAAGATAGATGCATTGGTCCTCTTTGTTGGCAGTGTTGTTCTGAGAATCAAATAAAATGAGATAATGTATCTGAAAACGTTTTATGGACCGTAAAGCAATATAAGTGTAAGGTAAGATTATTATTTAAATCATAACTCAGATCACTCAGAAATACTACAGAGATTTTCAAAGCACAGGAATCAATGAAAAAGTAGTAAAGGGTAATCATAATAAATGAATAAATATAATAAAGAGTACTAAATTTATTACCCAATTTAGATTTTCTGCAATGCCTATATAGAATTATTATATTAAGTGAAAACTTAGAGCTTCATTATTGCTTCAGTAAAAATATGAAAATCATATCATGCTGAAGGAGTAACTCCAGTAAAGTAAAACAGATTTACTGCTTATACATAATAAAATTGGACATTGATGAAAACACATTTTACATTACTTCAAATTCAAGCACTTATATCAGAGATATACTAGTACAGAGAAAAATCACTTAATTACTAAATTTAAGGTAGGTTAAGCACTGTAAAGAACAAATTAAGAAAACTGATCTTAGTAGTAATAGAAACAATAGGGCATCATTGTAACATTGATTTGTGGACCAAAGAGAAAATATATGACACCACACGTTTGTATTTATGTCATCACTGTTCATGGAGCTAAGGTAAGCCCATCAGCAGTGCTTTTTGAAAAGTGCATTGCTAGCTGAGGAGTGTTCTAGAACCACAATGACCCAAAGCTGCCTGCTGCAGACACAAAGAGAACAAAGAATAGAAAGAAAAGAAATCCAAATCATTGTTGAACTGAGCTAGTTTTCATTGTTGAGAAAATGCAGCCAAGAATCAAAGGTGAAGGAAGAACAGAAAAAAACAAAATAGCTATAACAAAAGCAAAGAGGGTTTTTTAAAGAAAAGAATCGTAGCAGATGGGAGTGGTGAATTGGAAAATTTATTTCAGAATGGAAATTTTGCTTAAGTGTTCTTTTTACACAGTTCCTAATGTGATGAATAAGGTCATTATTCAGATTTTTAAATGTCCTGTGGAGAATCAGATTCCTGGCTGAACTTGGAAAAGCTGTTTGCATCTGCAACATGTTCATTATTTCTCAATAAAGACAATTTTAAATAATAGAGGATCATTAATTTATTGGTCAGAGCAAGACGGTCAGTTTTGAAAAGATCTTCATTTAAGCTTGAAAAACAGAAGAGTGAAATAAAAATGGACTATATTTATTAGATAACAAATGGTCAAATGATCCAGCCTGTGTGGCTCAGTAGCTGAGTGTCAACCCATGCACCAAGAGGTCGCTGGTTCTATTTCTGGTCAGGGCACATGCCCAGGTTGTGGGTCAATTCTCCAGTGGGGTGCATGCAGGAGGCGGCCAAGTTGATGTTCTTTCTCATCGATATTTCTATCTCTCCCTTTCTGTCTCTCTGAAACCAATAAAGAAAAAAAAATTAAGAATGATCAAATGGAGAATGAGAAACATGTCAAAGTTATCAACTAGAGTGTAACAAAAGCAACAATTAGATTTAGCTTTCTGAGCATCAGGCAAAACAGAAAAATCCTTTTTAATACAAATTTGGATAAAATAGTAGTACAGAAGAAATACTTTTATAGCAAAAATGTTTTCAAAAAATCTAGAGCTATAACTTAGCAATAATAAAACATTATATGATTACATTTTTCTCTATATTTCATAACACATTCTTTCTTGATATTTTGACTTACTTGGGAAGCAGGTATTAATTTTCCCACTTTAACGGTAAGGAAACAGGCTCAAAGACAATATTTGCTTTATTCCAAAACCGGATACAGTAAGTAGTCACCCAGGATAAAAAAGCTTCCACCCCAAGTTTTCTTTCCTAAACTCTATCTTATGTCTTCTACTACTACACTCTGTAAAAAAGAAGAAATCATTTTCTACACATATAGCATATGAAGGGCTGTCATCAGTTGATTTTTCTGCCATGGTTGTACTTACTCATACCAGTATTAGCTGCAGTAAGTAAGGTCACATTTGAATAAAATATTTTAAAAACATTTTTTAACTCTGTTATGTTAGGCAGGAGAGTTTAGAGATTCAAACACAGAAATTGAAAATAACCATTCTGATTAGCATGTCCATATCTGCAAAACAGTCATGATTTCAGGTGACTCACTTAACTTTTCAATTTGCTGAAGTGTGCAATTAAGAAAATGGTATTAAATTACCTTACAGTATATAAGTGGGTGAGGTAAGTCTATTAGTTTTAAAACATGGTTACTAAATAAGAAAGAAAAAAAAAAGATGCCATCAATTTTACATATCATTAGGTCAGAAACATTATGCCTATAAATTGTTTTATTTTTGAGACTTTTTCTCTTAAACGTCCCTTTTATAGTGTTAATTTATTTTTTATTATTGTTTAAGCAAGAAAATTACAATCTTAATGCTATAACTCATCTGCTGTCAAGCTTTCCATAACGATTTTTTCATTATTAATGGGATCAAACTTCTTATCATGGTATATTAAGCAACAAATTGTCCATGCTTTACTACTTCTTCAAATATACCTAATATTATCTTTTTATTTTATCATAATCTACAGCCAAAATAAATTACAATTGTTTTTTTACACATTTTATGCTTTCTTTCTTTATTACTAGCCCCATATCTAGTTTTTATAGTTTTATCAGCTATTAAAAAAAAAAAACTAGAATTCTAGCTTCTACATGACACCATTTTTTATTGGTAGAATGCATTCTTTTTCATTGATTAATTAAATGTGTTGGGGTGACATTGGTTAATAAGGTTGTATAGGTTTCAAGTATACATTTCCAAGATACATGATTTGTACATTGCATTGTGTGTCCACCATTCAAAATCTGATCATCTTCTTTTACTATATATTTGGCACCCTTTACCCCTTACTACCTTTCACTCCTCTTCCCTCTGGTAATCACCATACTGTTGTCTGTATCTATGAGTTTCAGTTTTATATTCCACAAAAGAGTGAAATCGTATGATGCTTAGCTTTTTCCGACTGACTTACTTTGCTTAGCATGATATTCCTAAGGTCCATCTATGTTGTTGCAAATGGAAGTGTTTCATCTTCTCTTATATTCCGCTCAAAATATGTACCACACCTTCTTTATCCAATAATCTATCACATGACACCATTTTTTAAATTGAACCAAAGATGAAAGTAATTCCCCCTTATGACAAGCCACAAACCACAGATCCAAGGTACTCAGGGAACAGCATGCAAGATAAATAACTAAAAAGGACATTTGGACATCTCATATTCAAAGTGTAGAAAATCTAAGACAAAGAGAAAATACTAAAAGAACCCAATGCTGGGGGCATGTCACATGTAGAGGAACAGAGATAAATGATTCATCTGACTTCTTTTCAGAAACCAGGTAAACAAGAAGAGAGTGGAGTAAAATACAGGGTGGGGCAAAAGTAGGTTTACAGTTATGAGTATGTGAAACACAAAGTTAATTCTTGCATTATTGTTTATTAGTTATTGTATTATTTTCCATATGAACAACTGTAAATCTACTTTTGCCCTACCCTATATTTAAAGTGTTAAAAAAAATAACCAGAATTCTGTCTTAAGCAAAATAATCATTCAAAGTCAAAATATAAAGAGTTTCTTAGCCAAAGAAAAATTGAGGAATGTGTCACATGTAGACCTATCTTATAAGAAGTGATAAAAGTACTTTAATGAGAAGGCAAATGATACAGGACAGAAAGTTAAATCTACATAAAGAAAAGAGCATTAGACAAGGAAAAAAAGAACATAAAACAAAATCTTATATGTTTCTTACATTCTTAACTGATCTAACAAATAATATTTTGTTGAAATTAATAATAGCAACAATGTATTTGGTGATTATAGCTTAAGGATAAGTGAGATGAATAACAGCAACTTTGATTACTGGTTGTAAATGTATATTACAAATTTTAGGAAGACAAAACAAAACAAAAAAAAATTAAAAAATACAATCAACATACTAAAAAAAATTTTAAAAAGCACACGAAATCATATAAATGCTCAATTAGAACCAGAGAACGAAGACAATGGAAGACAATAGAAGAAATAAAGATCAAGGACAGATAGAGAGCAGTTACAAATATGGTACATGTTAATGCAAATATATCAATAATTACTTTAAATATGAGTCATCTAAATGCATTATTTAAAAGATGGAAACTATTAGCATGATTTAAAAAGATCCAACTATATATGTCTAGAAGAAACCACTTTAAATTTAAAGACATATCCTTTATTTGTTAATGTAGTGTATTACATTGATCGATTTGCATATGTTGAACCACCCTTTTGTTCCTGGAATGAGCCCTACTTGATCATGATGTATTATTTCTTTAATGTAGTGTTGTACTGATTTTCTAATATTTTGTTTAGACTTTCTGTATCTGTACTCATCAGAGATATTGAGAGATATTGGTTTGTAGTTTTCCTTTTTTGTGTTGGCCTTGCCAGGTTTTAGTATCCAGATTATGCTGGCCTCATAAACTGTGTTAGAAAGTATCATCTCTTCCTCAATTTTATGGAAGAGTTTAAGGAGGATGGGTATCAGATCTTCTTTGAATGTTTGGTAGAATTCACTAGTAAAGACATAAATAGATTAAGAGTAAAAGGATATAGTAAGATATATCATGACAATACTAATCAAAGAAACACTGAATAACTACACTAATTCCACACAAGCAGACTGTAGAGTAAGGAAAGTTGTCAGAAATGAAGAGGAACATTTTACAATGATAAAGAGTCTGATTATCCAAGAACTTAATGATTCTTAATCTGCATGTGCCTAATTGTAGAGCATTAAAATACATGGAGCAAAAACTGATAAAATTGTACAGTGAAATAGGAAAATTTACTGTTACAGTTGGAGAATTCAACACATATCTTACCCATAATTGACAGATCCAACTGGCAGAAAAGGAGTTAGGGTACAGTTGAACTAAACAACATCATCAATCAACTCATTCCAATTGATATGTGTATTACAGTCTGCCCAACAGCCTCTAAATATATATTCTTTTTAAGCTCCTGTAGAACTTTCACCAAAATAGACCACATCTGGGCTGTACAGCACAACTCAACACATTTAAGAGTAGAAACCATTAAAGCATGCTCTAAGTGGGCAACAGAATTAAACTAGAAATCAATAAAAGAAAAACAGGTGTAAAATACAAAATTCTTGGAGATTAAACAACACACTTCTCAATAACACATGGATCAAGCAAAATAATCACAGGAAATATTAAACTATATTTTGAACTAAATAAAAATGAATATACAACTAAACAAAACTTGTGAAATGCATAAAAAGCAGTGCTTAGAGGGAAATTTAATAGTATTAAATGCATATATTTGAAAAGAAGAACTACCTCAGGTAACTGGAAAAAGTATAGCAAATTAAATGTGAAGTTATCAGGAAAAAAAATGAAATTGAAAAACAGGAAAGAAGTCTTGAAAATCCCTGAAAACAAAAGCTAGTTATTTAAAAAGATGAATACATTTTTAAATATCTAGTCAGTTTAAAAAAAAGAGAGACATAAAGAGACTTCCGGTCAAGATGGCAGCGATGGTAAACACGGTATCACGTCCTCCCACAACCACATCAAAGTTACAACTAAACTAAAGAACAACCATCATTCAGAACTGCCGGAAATCAAGCTGAATGGAAGTCCTATGACTATGAAATTAAAGAAGCAGCCACACCGAGACTGGTAGGAGGGGCAGAGGCAGGACATGCTGGTCCCACACCCATGTGTGGCGGATAAAAATTAGGAGGATACCTGGATACCTCGGCTGGGAAGGTCCTTCC
Organism: Molossus molossus; assembly: GCF_014108415.1. Classification (NCBI taxonomy): domain Eukaryota; kingdom Metazoa; phylum Chordata; class Mammalia; order Chiroptera; family Molossidae; genus Molossus; species Molossus molossus. The sequence continues at coordinate 34,383,315 of NW_023425403.1, read as the reverse complement.
TGAAGACTGAGGGGTCCCTGTCTCACACCAGGCGCCCAGCTCAGGGTTCCAGTGCCAGGAAGGTAAGTCCCCATAACTTCTGGCTGGAAAAACCAGCAGGAACTGAGGCTGAGGGAGGCTGAGGCAGCTGGAGCCCCAGGCAGCTCCTCTTGAAGGGCCCACACATGGACTTACTTGTTACTGGCACCTTCCAGGCTCCAGCATGGGAGAGGCAGCTTGAAAGGCACCAGAGTCATATGGGGAAGAACTGAGTTGTTTGGCATTGGAGTAAGGGCTGGAGAGGTGGCTTTCTCCTTGACAGACACCTTTGTTCCTTTGTTGAGCCCTTCCTGGGACAGCAGACAGCGGCCATATCTGGGACTCCAGCAGCCTGGCTCATTATGTTTGCTCTGCCCTGGTAATTTCCTGAGGCCCTACCCCACCCAACTTTCAGGCCCACCCAAGCTGTTGCCAGTTGCTTTACCATAAGATTGGACTTGTCTTGGATCCTGCTTCAGGTTTTCCTAAATTCTTTCAAACCAGCCGCATCTGGTCTCAGCTAGCCCCATACCTCTCCCTAAGTAATACATAGAAACAAACATTTTGGTGGTCAAAATGAGGAGACAAAGAAACAGGTCCCAAATGAAAGAACAGAACAAAACTCCAGAAAAAAACTAACTGAAATGGAGATAAGCAACCTAACAGATGCTGAGTTCAAAATACTGTTTATAAGGATGCTCAGTGGACTTAGTGAGAACCTCAGTGAACTTAGTGAGGGCCTCAAGAGCATAAAAAAGGACCAGTCAGAAATGAAGGAGGCACTAACTGAAATAAAGAATAATTTACAGAGATTCAATAGTAGAGTAGGTAAAGCCAAGAAGCAAACCAACGATTTGGAATATCAGGAAGCAAAAAACACTTAATCAGAACAGAAGAAAGAAAAAAGAATCCAAAAACAGTGAGGATAGTCTAAGGAGCCTCTGGTACAACTTCAAGCGTGCCAACATTCACATCTTGGGGTGCTAGAAGGAGAAGAGCGAGAACAAGAAATAAAAAACCTATTTGAAATAACAATGGCAGAAAACTTCCCTAACATGGTGAAGGAAACAGACATACAAGTCCAGGAAGCACAGAGAGTCGTAAACAAGATGAAACCCAAGAGGCCCACACATCATCATCAAAATGCAAAAGGTTCAAGACAAAGAGAAAATCTTAAAAGCAGCAAGAGAAGAGCAGTTAGTTACCTACAAGGGAGTTCTCATAAGACTGTCAGCTGATTTCTCAAAAGAAACTTTGCAGGCCAGAAGAGTACGGCAAGAAATATTCAGAGTAATGAAAAGCAAGAACCTACAACCAAGATTACCCTGCAAAGCTGTCATTTAGAATTAATGGCCATATAAAGAGTTTTCTAGAAAAGAAAAAGCTAAAGGAGTTCATCACCACCAAACCATTACTATATGAAATGTTGAAGGGTCTTCTTGAAGAAAAAGATAAAAAATATGAACAAACAAAATGGCAATGAATACATATCTATCGACAATTGAATCTACAAACAAAATGAACAAGCAGAACAGAAACATTCTCGTAGATAGAGAGAAATTTTGTTGGTTACCAGATGGGAGGGGGATTGGGGGAATGGGTGATAAAGGTGAAGGGATTGCCCTGGCCATTTGGCTCAGCGGTTAGAGCGTCGGCCTGCGGTCCGGAGAGACCCGGCTTCGGTTTCCGCTAAGGGCACGTACTTCGGTTGCAGTTTGTCCCCGGCCCTGGTTGGTCGTATGGGTGGCAGCCACTCGATGTGTTCCTTTCACATCGATGTTTCTCTCTCTCTCTCTGTTCCTCTCTCTCCCTCCCACTCTACCTGAACAAAAAATGGAAAAAATATCCTCGGGTGAGGATAAAAAAAAAAAAAAAAAAAAAGGTGAAGGGATTAAGAAGTACAAATTGGCCCTGGCCAATTTGGCTCAGTGGTTAGAGCATCAGCCTGCGGTCCAGAGGACCCAGGTTCAGTTCCCTCTAAGGGCACGCACCTTTGTTGCAGTTTGTCTCCAGCCCTGGTTGGTCATGCGGGTGGCAGCCACTCGATGTGTCCCTTTCACATCAATATTTCTCTTTCTCTTGCTCTCTCCCACTATACCTGAACAAAAAATGGAAAAATGTCCTCGGGTAGGATAAAAAAAAAAGTACAAATTGGTTATTAGACTGACAAACCTCAAAGGGAAGGGCGGTTGTGGGGTGGGAAGAAATAAATCAAAGAACTTACGTGCATATATGCATAACCAATGGACACAGATAACAGTGTGGGGAAAGACAGGAGGGGGGCGGGAATAAAGAAGAGAGGGTCAATGGGGGAAAAATGAGGAACATCTGTAACACATTCAACAATAAAAATAAGTGAAAAAAATAAAAAGTTCAAATGCTAAAAAAAAAGGGGAACCATAAAATAGAGAAAACACAAATTAATATTATCTAAAAGGAAAGTGGATCCATAACTACTAATGTCAGGACCATTAAAAGAGTAAGGAAGATTTCGGACATCATACGGAGCAGAATTTTCACTGATACATCACCTAAGGCAACAGAAATAAAGGAGAAAATGAACACATGGGACTACATCAAACTAAAAAGCTTCTGCACAGCAAAAGAAACAATCATCAAAATGGAAAGGCAACCCACTGTATGGGAGAACATCATTGCCAATGATGTATCAGATAAGGGGTTAATTTCCAATATATATAGAGTGCTCATACAACTCCACAAAAGGAAGACAAAGAACCCAATTAAAAAATGGGCAGAGGAGCTGAATAGACACCTCTCCAAACAGGACATACAAATGGCCAAAAGACATATGAAGAAATCCTCAACATCACTAATCATCAGAGAGATGCAAATTAAAACAACAATGAGGTATCACCTCACACCTGTCAGAATGGACGCCATCAACAAATCATCAAACAACAAGTGTTGGAGAGGGTGTGGAGAAAAGGGGACTCTAATACACTGCTGGTGGGAATGCAGACTGGTGCAGACACTATGGAAAACAATATGGTGCTACCTCAAAAAATTAAAAATTGAACTTCCATTTGACCCAGTGATCCCACTGCTGGGAATATACCCTAAGAAGCCTGAAACACCAATCAGGAAGAATATATGTACCCCCATGTTCATAGCAGCACTATTTACAATAGCTAAGATCTGGAAACAGCCCAAGTGTGCACCAGTAGACGAATGGATAAAAAAGCAGTGGTACATATACACAATGGAGTACTATGCAGCGGTAAGAAAGAAAGATCTCTTATCCTGAGACGACATAGAGGGACCTGGAAAGTATTATCCTAAGTGAAAGAAGCCAAGCAGAAAAAGACAAATACCACATGATCTCACTTATATACGGAATATAATGAACATAACAGTCTGAGGAATACAGTAGACCCATACACATGGAAGTAGGGCACAGACTGACATCCCTCAGAAGAGGGGATGGGGGGTGGGGGGTGGGAAGAGATAAACCACAGAACTTATATGCATGTATGCATGACCAATGGACATGGACAACTAAGCCGGGGACGGGGCAGAGGTGGGGCGGGGTGGGGGGTGCCAATGGAGTAAAAAGGTAAAATATCTGTAACAAAAAAATAAATAAAAATTCATTAAAAAAATAATCAAAAAATAAAATAAAACTGTGAAAAAAAAAGAGTAAGGAAGGACTACTGAGGTAATAATACTAAGGAAAACTTAGATAAAATGGACCAATTCTTTGAAAGATATAATCTACCAAATATTATACAAGGAAAAATAGGTAAGCTGAATAGGGCTATATCAATCAAAGAATTTGAATAAAAAATTAATACCCTTCTAGAATAGAAAGAACTACTCCCTGATGGTTTCATTCATGATTTCCACCACATGTTTAAGGCAGAAATGATACCAATTCTCCATAATCTGTTCTAGAAATTAGAAGTAGTTAATACTTCTTAACTTTTTCTATGAAGCCAGTAATACCCAAATACCAAATTCAGACAAGACATATCAAGAAAGTAAAGCTACAGACCAGTAACTCTCATGAACATAGATTAAAAAATTATTAAGCAAATATTAAAAAAAAAAATACAACAATGTATAAAAAGAATTATACACCATGACCAGGTAGGATTTATTCCTTATAGGAATTCAACAAGGCTTTCAGCATTTGAAAGTCAATTAATGTCATTTATCACTTTAAAAGGATAGAAATAAAAAATCAGATGATTATATGAATAAATATAGGAAAACCATTTGACAGAATACTGCATTCATTTTAGATAAAAACTCATAGGAAACTAGGGATAGAAGAGAACTATCTCAACGTGACAAGAATAATTTCAAGAAAAACCCTGCAGCTAACATCATATATAAAGGTGAGAAAGAAACATGCTTTGCTATAATGATCTTCAATCTAGTCTGTTATCTTATTTCTTACTAGTTTAGGAATAATCTAACATCTAGTTTCATTTATTTCTTATTCAACTATTGTTAGTGTCTACCTATAGCTTTCCAAATAACAACTAGGTGCTTTACACTGAAATAACCACATGTAATATAACTGGTGCCTTAACATTGTCTAGTACTCAGTCCACATTCAATTTTTCTTCCTATTGGCTGCTTTCTAGCAATGATCAGATGATTTGGTACGTAGCAGATGTAAGTAAATATAAGTTGAAACACAAAGCCAAATGTTTTCTAAGACATATAGATGAAGTATAAAGTAAAGAGAGATAACATACTTGGAGCTGCAGGACAGCAATGAAGAGTGTCTGTAAGAATGAAATGCAGCAGTGTTCAACGGAGAGAGAAAGTGCTAAAACAGGGGGTTGGGGGAGATAAGAGTAAGAATTTTCAGACAGAGAGACAGCACATGATTGTGGCTGAACTAATATCAGCAGTTCTTCACAATTTTGGTATATATTCCCATCTATTCTTGGGGAGGCTTCTATAAATGGGTCTTCTTTCCTATTAAATATGATAGTATTGTCTAAACATAAAAATATATTGCAACTTTATTTAAATAGATACATGATAGTAAATGTTCTCTACTCATCATCTTTTTAGCATAGTTTCAATAAGGCAAATGAAAACGGTTATCCTAAAGAAATCACTTACCCTTGGGCACTTGGAGATTAGATGACTAGGATGTGTGAACAAAGAAATAAATGTATTAAAAAATACGTTCAGTTCGAGATCAACTCCAGGAAATTTCAGAAAACATAATGTTGAAAATGCCTTTGAGAATAGTGAATATGCTGTCATTGAATTCCAAAAGCTAATTCTCTTGGCAAATCAGTAAACAAAAATAATATTTGTTTAAATAGAGTAACAGTTTTATAGCCAACTTCCTCTTAACCTTTTAGGAACTAGTTTAATTTCCTAAAAATTTTATTCTGAGAATACTTAAAATGTTGTTAATGTCTGTTGGAATAAATGAATTATTGAAGTAAGGATTCTGAAAGTTTTCCCCCAAAAGTCTAAAAAAATAAGCTAGACTAAAGTTTCTCTTCAGCCATGAGATTCAATAATGCCATAATCAAATTATCATCCTGTTATCACCACGTTTTTGGTCTTCAGGCTACAGTTCCTGCACCCAGACGGCCAGGTTGCAGTTCAGAATCGATACCTAAGGCTTCATCCTATTTTCTAACCTACAATCTCACCAACTTTCCCAGAGGCAAATCATTTCCTCTTGCTCTGAGATTATGCCAAGGTCAGAGCACTCGACTCTTAATAGCATGTGTGACAAAAATTTCTATTCTTTAAGATTTAGTTTTGTAAAGGCCATAAGCAAGGTTAACATCCCTCAAAACCAAGGTTCCTCTCTCTTCCTGAGCTCTGAATTATTACACTTTTATCTTGGTGTGCACCTCTCCACTACATAGTAAAAGGATAAGTTAGGCTGAGTTCACTGTTCTAAAACTGTGAGGCACACAGAAACCTCGGACCAAAGAGTATGCGCCTAATATTCTCACCCTGTCTGTCCTCAGCCCCAAAGGTTCACTATTTCAGTAGCAACTCTCAGGGGAAATTTTTGTTTGTGACTTTTGTTTTTTAGATTCCACATATAAGTGAAACCATACACTATTTGTCTTTCTCTGACTTGTTTCACTTAACATAATACCCTCTAGGTCCGTTTATATTGTTCCAAATGGCAAGTTTGTTTTTTATTTCCTTCTGCATAATATTCCATTGTGTGTGTGTGTGTGTGTATATCACATTTTTTTTTATCCATTCACCTATCAGTGGACACTAAGGTTGTTTCTGTATTTTGGGTATTGTAAATAATGCTGCAATGAACAAAGTTGTGCATATATTTTTTTGATTAGTGTGTTCATATCCTTTGGATAAATACCCAGAAGTGAAATGAAATTGCTGGGTAATATGATACATCTATTTTAGTGTTTTGAGAAATTTTTATACTATTTCCATAGTGGCTGCACCAATTTGTAGTCCCACCAATAATGCACTAGAGTTCCCTTTTCTCTGCATCTTCACCAACACGTTAGTTGCAGGGTTTTTGATAACAGTCATTCAGACAGTGGTGAGGTGGTATCTCACTGTGGTTTTAATTTGCATTGCCCTGATGATTAATGATGTTTAACATCTTTATCTATGTTTGTTGGCCATCTGTATGTCTTCTTTGGAGAAACGTCTTTTCAGGTCCTATGCTGATTTTTTTTTATCCTCATCTGAGGGCATTTTTGCATTTATCTTCAGATAGAGTGGGAGGGAGAGAGGGAGGAAGCGAGCGAGAGAGAAACATTTATGTGAGAGAGACACATCGAGTGGTTGCCACCCACATGACCCCAACCAGGGCAGGGGACAAACCACAACCGAGGTATGTGCCCTTAGGGGGAACTGAACCTGGGACTCTCTGATCCACGGGCCAATGCTCTAACCACTTAGCAAACCGGCCAGGACCCTATTCCAATTTTTTGATCTGGTTGTTGATATTTTTTTACTGAGTTATTTGAATTCCTTTTATATTTTGGGTATCAACGACTTATTGAGTATATCATTTCTAAATATATTCTCTAATTTGTAGGTTGTCTTCTTATTTTGTTGATGATTTTCTTCACAATGCAACGTTTCTCTTAGTTTGATGGAGTTCCATCTGTTTATTTTTGTTTTTGTTTCCATTGCTTGAGGGGACACATAAAAAAAGACATTACTCTGATCAAAAATAGTTTACTACCCATGTTTTCCTCTAGGAGTTTCATGGTTTCAGGCTTTACATTTAAGTCTTTAATTCATTTTGAGTTTATTTTTGTATATAATGCAAGAGTGGTCCAGTTTTTTGTTTGTTTGTTTTGGTTTTACATGTATTTGTCTAGGTTTCCCAACACTACTTATTAAAAAGACTATCATTTCTCTATTGCATATTCTTGCCTCCTTCATTGTAAATTAGTTGGTCATACAAGAGAGGGTTTATTTCTGGACTCTGTTCTGTTTCATTGATCTATGTGTCTGTCTTTGTTACAGTATCACACTGTTTTGATTAGCTATGCAATATAGTTAAAAACCAGTGAATGTGATATCTCCAACTTTGTTCCTTTTTTCTCAAGATTGTTTTTTCTCTTTGTGTTCTTCTGTGGTTCTATATGAATTGTAGAATTATATTTTTCTAGTTATGAGGAGTACACCATTGGTATTTTGATAAGCATTGCATTTAATCTGTAAATTGCTTCGGGTAGTACGGTCATTTTAACAATGTTAATCCTTCTGATTCATGAGCCTTCTATGTCCTTCCATTTATTTGTGCCCTCTTCAATTACTGTTTTTATCTCTTAAAGTCCTAATTCTTTCTTGAAAAAGAAATTGCTGCACACCGATTGGCTACCTCCCTCAGGACCCCAACCAGAGCCGGGGTGAACCACAACCAAGGTGTGTGCCCTTGACCAGAATCGAACCAGTGATTCTTTACTACATGAGCCGACACTCTAACTGCTGAGCCAAATCAGCCAGGGCAGGGGGTTGTCTCACTGAGCCAGCCAGGAGCCGAATTAAAACTTTTTATACGAACATACAGATAAAATAATTTTGGTCACCAAACCCCTTTTAACTGATGTAAAACAATACCTAGTGCACTGTTGCAGGAAAAGGAAAGGCAAAATATATCATAAAGAAGACAAAAGACTCTGTGAAGTATTTTATAGAATAATGTATACACTTTCCTCCACCTCTCCTCACCAGTTTGTCTAGTGCAGTTATTCCTCCATTCAAAGGCTTATCTGACGTTACCTCTTCAGTTGAATCTGAACCTGTGTGTTCACACATACACTTACACACACACACACACACACTCATCCCACCTGCAGTATTATCTTTTTACTCTGTACATGCTTTATATTCATATTGAGTGTAAGAAATTTTACTATGTATATATATGCATATTACACTCCTTCAAATATGTTGGTTTGTCTCCTGAGCATTCTAGCATCAAAATTGTGCTCAATAAAGTTTTATTAAGCCAAATTTAATTGGTCAAAGTAAATAGAAGAGTTGTAAATGTAAGCATAGAAGTCAAGGGGTCAAAGGCTGTCTGTTCACATATACAGAGTTTATGAGGCTCAGGGCTCAGTTACAGTATACAGCTTCAGACACCAAAAACTCTTTCTACCCATTCTTGGAACAACTTTGGTCCACACAAACCATTCACTTTAACTTGACTGCTAAAATTAATGATAATATAGTTTATCTAGCTTTTAATATACCAAATTACCAGACACTCTATGACAATCCAAATTGAAAAAATAAATTGGAAGTGGGAAAAAGAGAGGGTCATAGGGTTTTTGTAAGTAATTGTCTTTATATTATTTTTATTAAAATTGTAATATTAAACTACTGAAAGGTAACAATTATAATGTCTGGATGCCTGTTAAAGTTTTTTTTTTTTTTTTGGAGTGTCAACAAAACTGAATCTCCAAATAACATCGGGGACCTCCTATTGGTACATTGCTATTAGAAAGTGGAAATATTATCACAAAGTGAATTTAATTCTCAATAATTCTAAATCAAATATCAGCCTCTATGACTTTTGCTTTAAAAAATACTTTTTCTTTCATTTATAGCTGTCATCTGAGACAGAGTAAAAAGAAATTTTAATAGAAAAGAGATAATTAGAATACAGTGTGCCCGCCGGGATTGTATCCAGAGAGATTCGGCTCTGTAGATCGCAAGCTTTCTTGCCTCTGAATTCATTTCAAGGGCATGAGGATATTCGGATTTAATAAACTTGGAATTTTAAAGTTAACTTCTAATAAAACTGGAAAATTAATAATTCTTGCTTCCTTTCAAACTCTTAATCTTAATTATTCTCTGTTGTTCCAAAATCTCTTGAGCTCAATATAATCATGTATAATACATAGACATTGGCAAATACAGACTACAGGCAGAAATATGACTTTCCTAATCACTTTTCATGAGATAATCTAACTATTTATTTAAAAAAGCACATATGATTGATGATACCGCTTAGGAAAAGTTACTAATTTAGAGGTATGAGTCTATATATTTTGTCATAGCAGGGTTTTAATTAAAAAATTAAAGGAAAATGACAGGTTTTTAGGCATTTTTACCAAAGATTTCCAGGTTCAGATCTTTTTATACATGTAGCTTCACACTCTGCCTTTTAAGAATGGAAGTAGAGTACAGACTGACAATCCCCAGAAGAGGGGGTGGGGAGAGAGAAACCACAGAACTAATATGCATGTGTGCATGACCAATGGACACGGACAACAAAGTTGGGGACAGGGCGGGGAGGGAGGGGGAGGAATGTGTCAATAGGGCAAAAAGGAGAAATATTTGTAACAAAAATAAAGAAGAAAGAAGAAAGAAAGAAAGAAAGAAAGAAAGAAAGAAAGAAAGAAAGAAAGAAAGAAAGAAAGAAAGAAAGAAAGAAAGAAGCCTTTTAAAAAGACATGTATTGCCCTGGCAGGTTTGCCTCTGTGGTAAAGCGTCAGCCCTTGGACTAAAAAGTTGTAAGTTTGATTCCAGTCAAGGGCATGTACCTTGGTTGTGGTTTGGTCCCCAGCCTTGGTTGGGGTCATGTTGGAGGCGACCAGTCAATGTGTGTTGTTTTTTTTTCTTTTTCTTCTTTTCTCTCCCTCGCTCCCACTCTATCTGAAAATAAAAATGGAAGAAAAGTATCCTCGAGTAAGAATTTAAAAAAAATTTAAAAAGATGTAATTTTCCTTGGCATGATCTCTCATTTGTATTTTTTGCTAATATTCCTTCACTACTAGTATATGCATTCATACCTGTAGTTTCCACCAGATAAAATTAAGTTTTACCTGTAAAATATAGAAGGCTTGAGAATTTATAAAATAATAAAATGTCAAAGAATTTTCAAATAAACATACGCCTAACAATGTATATATTACAAAAAATAGATTCCGTTTGCTTTAGTACAAATTTGTATATTTTCATTTATGTGTATATTTATGATGTCTTCAAGATAGGAGAATTGAGTAGTATTCTGAAGCCAGATTATACATTCTCCATGAACCAATTTTATGTTCTCTTCCCAGCTCCACATTCAGCAATTTATTACTTGAAATTAGCTATGGGTTAAGTATTTACACCACAGAAATTAGCAAAGAGCTTTAAATCAGTGTCAGAGAACATAAATGTTGTTGCATATTTACTAACACAGCATTGATATTGCACAAAAAAATTACATCCCTATCATTATAATTTTTTAATTTAAATATACAGTTATTCAAGCCTAACTTTTGAAGGAAAATAGAAGTTAGTGAAAAAGATGTTTAACTATTTTATTCTATCCATATTTTAAAGGTGGTGGCTGCAGAGCATTTTTCTATAACTTGGATATACAATATAATTAAACCAAACTGGAATCCTTAACTACAAAATATACAAAAATCAGCATGGCTTTCACATATGTAAACGTTTTACATTTTGCTCATCAGACATACAAGTAGAGGTAATGTTTATTGAACAGCTCTTTTGTGCCAGAAAATATGCAAAACTTATATATATAAAAAACTTTGTTTATAATGAATTATGGTTTTTAAATTCATTAGAAATATACTCTTTGATTTGGTCTTGGATGAAAAACTTGTAGATGAAACTAGAGCCATCATCTCTTTGTTAGTAATTGCGAGTGAATAAATTAGCAAGATAAAAGAATCTGGAGAAATGGGTGATGGAAATGGAAATTTGTTTTTATATCTGTAAAGTGAACTTTATAATATATAATTCACAAATTCCATGAAATTTTTAAAAAGAATTATTGTAGACTACATGGAGGGACCTGGAAAGTATCATCCTAAGTGAAACAAGCCAAACAGAGAAAGACAAGTATCATATGATCTCACTTATTTGTGGAATATAATGAACATAACAGTCTGAGGAATGGGGTAGTCCCAGAGACGTGGAAGTGGGGTACAGACTGACTATCCCCAGAAGAGGGGATTGTGTGGGAGAGATAAACCACAGAACTTATATGCATGTATGCATGGACAATGGACATGGACAACAAAGCTGGGGACAGGGCAAGGAGGGAGGGGGAGGGGGGAATCAGTGGGGAGAAAAGGAGAAACATCTGTAACAAAAATTAATTAATAAAAAAAGAATTATTGTAAATGTAAGCAAATTAGTATGGATATTTTGTTTTGTTCACTTTTACATCTCTACCCCAGAATAAAGACAGATAATTCAAAATTAACATTTTTAATATTATAGAATTAAAAATTATATTCTTATAATTTTTATGTACAGTTTTTGGTATGCATTTCTATTTCTTATATAAATTAATGCACTCAACAGCTTTGTGAATTATGTTATAAAGTTTATTTTACAGATGTAAAAACAAATTTCTTTTCCCAGTTTTTGTCCAGATTTTTTTATCTTACTATACTTATTCACTCATAATTGCTACAAGTTTTGTAGCCAGGACCAAATCAGAGAGTACAATTTATAACCTCTACACTAAAAAAAAAAAAAAAAAGTGACCTTTAATAATAAATATTTAACCAAAAAAAGTCATATTATTTGGAACAATAGCAATAAAGGCTTGTTCACCTTTAATCTAACCTTATTAGAGAGAATTCTGACAATGCAAGAAAGTTACTATCGCCTTATTACAGAAATTTACGTTCAAAAAAGGAATATATAACCTGATCAGTTTGGCTCAGCAGTTAGAGTGTCGGCCCATGGACCAAAGGGTCTCAAGTTCAATTCCCGGTCTAGGGCATGTGCCTGGGTTGCAGGTTTGATCCCTGACCCTGGTCAAGGTCTTGTGGGAGGCAACCAATCGACATGTCTTTCTCATATCCATGTTTCTCTCTCTCTCTTTCTCTCTCCCTTCCTCCTTCCCTTGCACTTTATCTAAAATTCAATACAAAAATATATCTTTGGGTTAGGCATAACAAAAATATAAAAATTAAAAAGGGATATATTAATCAGAGTTCTCCAGAGAAACAGACCAATAGGAGATCTATATATCTATATCTATATCACCTATATCTATATCTATATCTATATCTATATCTATATCTATATCATGTATGAAGGAGAGATTTTAAGAAATCAGCTCACATGATTATGGAGGTTGACAAATTTGAAGTGTGGGCCAGCAGCCTAGAGAGTTAGGAAATCCAGTGGTTCAGGTGAAGTCCAAAGACACTGCACTGAAATCCCTCTTGCTGTGGGAAATTTGTCTTTTTGTTCTATTCAGAATTTAAACTGATTAAATGAGGCTCACCCACATTATGGGGAACAATCTGTTTTATTTAGAATTTACTGATTTAAATGTTAATCTCATCAAAACATTCTCAAATTGACACATAAAATTAACTGTCACAAAAAGTAGAGGATATCATCATAGGTGTGTTGAAGAGATTTCATGCAGATAATTATAGTTGCTTTTTATATTCATCCCAAGTACTCATTGGAATGTAGTATAAATGGTCGAACTTTGTATGATGTCTCTATTTAAGGGTATGAGAAAGAAAATGTATCAAACAATGAAAATGTATAATAAAGTATTAGGAAATCCAAAGCTAGTAATATCATCCACTGTTTATATATGTTTTAGTATAATAGCTTGCCAACATGTTGTAACAGGTCTTGGTGAACTAGCCACAAGAGTGGTTTGCTGGTGCACATGATGAGCAGGAGTCAAGGGAGGTTTCCTTTTCCCTCCCGTTCTTATGAGAAGGTGCTGTTTCTTGCAACTCAATGATGACAACTATAGTGATACTCTATACAAGAGGAAATAACCAAAATTAATCAAAATGTTTTATGTATATAACATGATTTCTTGTTTAAAATAGTCATCATCCAATAGTCACCATTTCCAAATTCTGTTTTCTGTATTCTTATGATGTATCACAATGAAATTTTTCTGTATTTACTTTTATATTTCAAGCCTTTATCCTCCATTTTGCCATTTTCTTCTCTTATTTAGTTATTAGGGGCTATTTTATTCCAGTCAGCATGTTTTAATAGGTTGCCTGTTTATCCTTTTAATGGAGCTCTCTTTTTTGTAAACTTTGATTAGTAGCCCTTGAAACCTGAAGGATATTGCTCATTGATTTTATGTCTTTATTTTAAATATAAGCAATTTGTTGTACCTAGAAACAGAACAGAAGACACTGCCATAATTTGGACAGGGAATTAGACATGCTTCATTTGAATATGGTCTCTGTACACCTTTGAGTTTAAACTACTGTCTTGGTTTGGCATCTCAATTAGTAAAATTGAGGTAGTGGAAAGAGTAGGGATATGGAAATAGGACATGTGTGTTTGTGCGTATGTTAGGATATTATACCTGCTTTGTGGATAGAGCTGACAATTCTAGATGTGCACACAGCATTGTTACAGAATCTGGCAGAATGAACACTTTAGCAAGACATCGTTTTTCATGGGACACTTGTACTCCTACATGTCTTGTTGGGAATGCCAAGAATGTGAGGCCCTGACCATTTACTCTTGGGGTCGTTTTTCAAATTTATATTTAAATTGAGAGTTATGTTTACAACTTACTTCCAGGACAAAAAGCAGGCTGGCTAACTGCCTGTCATCAAATGACAGATTCTTGACGCTCAGTGCCCCTCCCTGCAACACAAACCAAGGCATGTGCAGGTATCTATTTGGCCCAAGTTATGTCGCCCATGTGGGACGGAGGCAAAGGGAGCCGCCAGCCATAACGATGCTGCTGCCTGCCTCGCCGTGGGTAATGCAGTGCTTTGTCTCTGTCCCAGGAGCTCTCTGACTTCTGCACAGGTCCAGGAAGCAATGAGAGGATAACTGATTAGCTTGGAAGTAGAATAAATTTAAATCCCTTATACACACTTGAAAAACTATTGGAATTGAAATATCAACCTTAAATGAAGAATAAAACTCAGCATTGATCAAGTTTGCTGACTCTGGTGCTAGATACATCAATCATTATTTGAAAGGCATTACAGAGATTTTCATTACTAAGATTAAGAATCTATATTTATGGCAGGGATGAAGACGTAGGAAGCTCCTGGATTCCCTCCTGGCACAGACACACCAAATGTATAGCTACACACAGAGTCATTTCCTCTGTGAAAAATACAGACACTAGATGAGTGACTCCTACCCATAGGGCAATGAAAAAAAATGCCCATGTAAGGTCATGTAGAAAAATCGGAGACACACTCTTGCCATTAACCCGATCCCTGGCGCAGTGCCATAGAGTCAGGAGGAAACGCCAAACTCCCACCTCTCCCTGGGGAGCAAAAGGTTTGGATTGAACATCTGCCACCTCAACCTTTTAGGCTCCCACCCGAGGAAACCATCAACCACATGAAAGGCAACCTGTGGAAAGGGAGAAAAGATTTGAAATCACCTATCTGACAAGGGGTTAATATCCAAACTATGCAAAGAATTCATATACAGTAATAACAACAACAAAAACCAAATAGCCAGGTTAACAAAGAGGCAAAGGACCAGCAGAGTCATTTTTCCCAAAGAAGCAGTAGAGATGCTCAACATTACCAATCACCAGAAAAGTGTTAACCAAACTGCAGGATATATCATCTCACTGCTGTTGCAATGCTATCATCAAAAATGCAAGAGCTATAGGTCCAGAGACATGGAAACAGACTGACAAACCTCAGGGGGAAGAGAGATGGGAGGGGTGAGAAGAGATCAACCAAAGAACTTATATGCCTCTACGCACAACCAATGGACACAGACAATGGTGTGGTGAAGGCAGGATGGAGGGGGTCAGTAGGGGTACAAAGGGAGGACATCTGTAATACTTTCAATAATAAAGAAAATTTTTTTAAAAATACAAGATATAAATACTGGGGAGGATACAGAGCAAAGGGAATCCTTGTACACTGTTGTTAGTAAAATGGTACATTCATTATAGAAAACATAGAAGTTCCTCAAAAAAAAATTAGTATATAACTGCTGTCAAAAAATAAGTGGAGCCACTTTATTTATTACTATTTTTCTTTATTGATTTTAGAGAGAGATGAAAGGAGAGGGAGGGAGAGAAACATCGATGAGAGAGAACATTGATTGGCCTCCTCCTGCATGCCCCCCACTGGGGATCAGGCCCACAACCCAGGCATGTGTCCTGACTGGAAATCAGATCGTCAACCTCTTGGTGCATGGCTGGACCTCAGCCAGTGAGCCACACAGGCCCGGCAATAGAACTACTTTAAAATGGAGCTAGAGTTGCCATGCCAGAGGAACTGTCTTGCATGTCATATGCCTCAAATCTTTGGAATGTTAAAAGAGGACAAAACAACCTTTGGAATTGGCCCAGGGCAATACTGTGTCCAAAAGAAATGTTTGCAAAGATTATGAGAAAGCAGTTATTATGACTATTGGACTGATGACTACTGGATTGAAAATTACAAACACTGTTTAGAATTAACATCACTATGTTTTCTGTACCAATGGAAATGCCTTCCTTTTATTGATTCAATTGCTCCCCTTCCCCTTCTCATAAATACCCATTGCCTCCTAATCAGAATGCTATTTGGGCTTCTGCATGAATCAGTGCACCTGAATAGCTATTCTGACTGATCTCAGTAAATGCTGGTCACGTCTCATTTTGAAAGGCCTTTTATTTTTAGATGGACACTGCCATATGATTCAGCAATCTCACTTCTGGGTATGTATTCAAAGGAAGCTAAATAAGTACTAACTCAAAGGGATATTGTACTCCCGTGTTTATTGCAACAATATTCACAATAGCCAAGGTATGGAAATAACCTATGTGTCCATCAATGAATAAATAGATTAAAAATATTATATATATATATATATATATATATATATATATACACACACACACACACACACGCACACACACAATAACAAAATGGCATATTATTTATCTTTTGAAAAGAAGGATATATTGCCATTTGTTACAGCCGGATGAATCTGGAGGTGATTACGTATAGAGATAAGCCAGACATAGAAAGACAAATACTGCATGGTATCACTTATTATGTGGAATATTAAAAAAAAAAAAAAAAAAAAAGCAAACTTATAGTAAAAGACTAGAGAAGTGGTTGCCAAGGCTGGTATGGGGGTGGGGAGGATAAGGAGATGCTGAAAAACGGGTATGTGCTTTCAGTTATAAGATGAATAAGATCTGAAGGTTTAATGTACAACATGGTGACCATAGTTGATAATACTCTACTGTATAAATGAAATTTTTTAAGAGAGTACAACTTAAGTGTTCTCACACACAAAAAAATCTAACTATTTGAGGTGATGGATGTGTTAATTAACTGAACAGTGGGGATCTTTTTGCAATGCACACATATATCAAATTGTCATACTGTACACGTTATATTACAGTATTATTTGTCAATTATACCTCAATAAGACAGAAATAGAAAGAAAAAAAATATATATATGTATTTACTCCTTTATGCTGCCTTCTTTTTTAATGTTCCAATTTTAAGCTTAAATATACACTTAGAATTTATGTTTCTTTTTCTTAGTTTTTATAATCTTTAATATTACTGCATTTCTTCCTCTGCTTCAAATGTATCCCTTCAAACTTGGTTCTTTATTAGATTCATCCATTGCTTTCCTCTTAGAATGTCTCAGGGCAGTGCTTGGAATATCCTCGGTTTCTTTAAATACTTTAGAGTTTTGCACCACACTTACTGAATAAGTATATCAAGGCGGAGCCTGGAATTATGGACTTGAGCAGCATCGGGATGGTTTTATGATCAGACAGTTTAGAGAACACTCTTAATGTTAGACACATTTCAGTTTTTGTCTGTAATTCTTAACTTCCTTTATACCACATCAAAGCATTGTCAAACATAAGAATTTGGGGTTTTGATTCAAGTATATAATGATATTCCCAAGAATGAAATATCTAGAAAGTGAGTGAACGTTTATTTAAGAAGTATTCCCAAGTATTCATTGTATGAATATTCTTTTCTTGGAGTTACAGGAAACATGCCAAAATTCTTTCTTATTATCCCCAAAAGTTAAATATATTCCTGATTTAAAAGGACTTAGGGTGACTGAATATTTCATGAGATATTTAAATTTGATGAAAATGTAAGAAGCTTTAAGTTTTATGAGACATTAGAAATGAATGCATTCTATTACTCATTAATCGTGTTTCTTGTGTTTTATTAACTGTGATGCATTTGGGAAGTTATTGTGCCATTAGGAGCATGGGCTTTGGAGTTAGGGCAACCTGCGTTTGGACCTTGCTTTGCCACTTTCTCTTTTGTAAAACTTGGGGAAATCTCTGCCTTTGCATCTCAGTTTCCTCATTCTTAAAGTGGAGATTATTTATATTCATTATGATTACGAGAAATAGATGAGGTGCTGTTTGTAAAACACTCAGAGCATCCAGCACCCACTATGGGCTAAAATGTTTTTTATTTACTTACTTCAAAAGCTTTTGAATGCTTTCTATGTGCCAAACAAGATTCATAACATCTTGGGGCTTACATTTTGGTGGATACAATTTTTACTACGTTGGTCTCGTATTTAAAATGGATTTCTGTAAAGTGGCGCTTTCACAACTAAAAATTTAAATCTCTCAATATTCCTTTAATACGAAGTACTTCACTCTGTTCAAAAAAAAAAAATAGTTCTAGTAAAAAAAATAATGAATTCAGGTTAAGTTTTTTTGCCTTTTTGAGTGATGGATTTTACATTAACAATTTTTTAGAGATGAAAAAACTACTCAAAAAGATCTAAATTGTATCTACTGCCTATTTTTAATGATTAACCTAATTTTTAGAATACAAAAATGTCTCAGAGGTAATGTTTTCTTTAAAAAAAATAGGCCTTGGTCAAGTCCCACTTTTTAGTCATGTAATTATGCACTGAGCAGCTACGAGGTTCTAAGCACAGTCCCAGGCACTGGACACATGGCAGGAAATCAAGACAAACAGTTCTGGAGGTCAAACCTTCCCACCCACTCCAGATTACAGTAGTCCTGACCTACTCTGATTCCCATAGAACTATACCTTCACTATTTATTCTAGCACCAGAGTATGTACTTCAGAGTGTTTTGTCTTCTATGTGTGTGCCTTACCACATGCTAAACACAGACTATCCTCAATAAAAATGAACTGGTTGAATTAAATTAGATAAAAGTTACATTATAAATAAAAAACTTACATCAAAAAGCAGCATTTTCTATTCTTTGACCCAAACAAATCTGTTCTACTAGTGACAGTAAAACAAAGTGGAGGATTGTTTTTAAATGAGAAGTTATATGCTATATTAGTGTTTTCCATATTTATTACTCAAACCAAAAAAAAAGTGCCTGAATTCACCCTGGGTATTTTCCAGGGTTTGGCTCTCTTTTTCTTAAGATTTATTAGGAGAAGTATATGTTTTCTTGATCTACATCCTGTTTTTTTTTTTTAGCTCAAACTCTTACAATATTTGCCTTTTTAAAAATATACTTTATATTTTCCCACAGATTTTAACAAATAGTTTTGTAAAGTAGCCAAACCTTAAAATTATTTACAGTTTATAGTAAATGCAATGTATATGCTTACTGTGTGTGTGTGTGTGTGTATGGAGATATATATATATATATATATATATAGCCAGCATATGAATTAAGCTTTGAAATTGTTCAAAGGATAACATACCACTAGCCTTTTTTTTTTGCAAACTTATTTTATGTCTTATAAGTATACTTTCATAAGTTTGATATATATTTATAAAATAATACAAAAAATTTACCATAAATTTTAAAGTACATTTTTGATAATAAAATAATTTTATTTTCAATGAGTAAAATAAAAAATACTCATAAAACATAAAGAAGAGATTAAAATCACCTATAATTCTTATTGCCAGATATAAAATATGAACTCCATCAAGATTTTCTTTTATTTGCTTGCTCTCTTTCTCTCTCTCTCAATGTGTGTGGGACTCTATATGAGAACTTGTGCATCTGAACATGTATGTATTTGCATGCATGCATATATACACATGTGATATACATCATATATGCATGTGTGGATTGTATTTACATACATGCATGTGTGTACACACGATACACAGCACAGAATCCTTATCAATGAAATAATTCAGCTCCTTTATTTCACCAATTTGGAAACTGAGGTTTGAAAAATGAATATCCTGAAACATTAATTTGAAATAATATATGCACCCTATGTTCATTGTAGCAATATTTACAATAACTAAGATCTGGAAACAGGCCAAGTGCTCATCAGTAGATGAATAGATAAAAAAACTGTGGTACATTCACATAGTGGAATACTACTCGGCCATAAAAAGAAAGAACTCTTTCTTACCTTTTGCCATCACACGGAGGAACCTGGAGATTATCATGCTAAGTAAAATAAGCCAGTCAGAAAAAGACAAATACCATATGATTTCACTTATATCTGTAATCTAATTAACAAAATAAACTGATGAACAAAATAAAAACAGAGGTATGAATACACGGAACGGACTGACAGCTGTCAGAGGGGAGGAGAGTTGAGGGGCTAGATAAAATAAGTTTAAGGATTAAACAAAAAACCATATATATCCATGTCTGTATCTAGAGAGAGAGACATAGACAGACACTGTGGTGATAGCCAGGGGGAAAGACGGGGAGTGTGGGGGCAAGTGGAGGTGGTCAAAGGGGGAATAAATGTGGATGCAAAGAGACTTTGCTCTAGGTGATGGGTCCTCGATGCAGTGTGCAGATGGTGTTTTGTTAAGTGTACACTTGAAATTTGTATGGTTTTATGACTCAATGTCACCCCACTAAATTCAATTTATAAAACGTAAAATATAAAATAAAATAATCTTAAAAATGAATAGCAATTTATATAATTCTTAAACAATTATAAAATATAAAACCAGTCACTGTTTAAGTGAATTTATATTAAAATAACTTTTGGAACAAAATATTGACTAACAGCTAACTAAGACTCGGTGATGCAGATGTTATAAACATTCCAGGGCAGGAGGAATCCTGCCTTTGTTAAAGCCTATTTGAAGAAGTTGTATAGCAAGCAAATGAATATAACACACCAGAGTTTACCTCATTTCTAGTACATTAAAATTAAGGGATATGTGAAGATTTTAGAGAGAAGTTATAAATGTCATTATAAGTAGGGTTAAAATACAAATTAAGAACCATTTAGCTAGTTAGAGAGGCTAATGGAAAGGTCAAGGTTCTCACGAACCATGAAGATTTTAATTTTCCTGACATTTACTCTAGAGACGTGCCATTCTCCATCTCCAAAGGAGCTTTTCAGTTCCACCTTCAAGACAGAAGGAATGCTTTTCGTGACCAACTGATAAGGCAAGTGAACAGAAAATCAGCAGTCCTAAGAGCACAGCACACACCCTAAAATTCCTTGATGTTGCATAGTTGGGGAGTTCTATGGATTTCATCAGATCCAGATGGTTTGGAAGTCATAACACGAGTGAAAATATTGGAGTCTGAAGGAGATACACTGAATGTCAGAATATTGGAATAAGTGGCCATATTAAAGAATAAAAAGCTAACTAAATTTTTTGGCTGAAGTTACAAGGGGACTATTCCAGTTATTTTATTTACCTGTAGTCTTGAATGAGTTATATAATTTCTCTGTTTTTCAATTTTTATATTTAGCAAACTAAAGTGACTATATTTTATTTCAGAATTTTAGGGACACTGAAGTGATAGAATATATGACAGTTCTTGGTATATAGTTAATGCGTGATTTTACTTTTGAAAACCATAGCCCCAAATTTAGGTTGTATATTTTATGTATTTTGGATAAATGAGTAGAAATAAAATATAGAATTGGAAATATAATAAATATGTATATAGCTCACTTCCAGGCTCCCATACGTAAAGTGAGATGAGAATAGAGATGTTTCATATATAAGCAGAATCAAACACTAAATCTTAAATACCCGAATATGAAACAAAAGCATTCTTATTTGATAAAATAATATCTTCAATATATTCTTCTATTATTATTCAAATTTGACTAAGTAAATTAGCACATTGTATGGTGTATTTTGTCAAATAATGCCTTTGTTTTGCATTCAATAAGTCCTATTCGGTCTATTGCAATCAATAAGAATATTGAAATGAAGCAAAGAGTAAAGGATTCTTGCAATATGCCCTTATATTGCTTCAAGAGAGGAAGAAGAGTTGGCATTCATATCAAATTATATTTTCATTGAGTTATGTTAGGAATTGGTGAATTCATGTGTATAGGCACATGTAGAAGTACAACATCCAGGCCACAAGCACGCAGTTTGGGTAATCATCTCTGAAGTTCCCTGTTGTCTACCAATTAACTTGATTCAGGTATTAGAGAAATTCTCACTTATCCCTCCCCAACTCACAATTATTGTCCTTATTTTATCTACATTTTCCCAGTACTGAACAACTGAAAATTGTATTTGGCTCATGAGGAAAAAAGAAAATATAGTTTCTTTTGTTAGCAAACTTTTGTTTTTGTTTTTGAATAGATCTCCAGCATTTATCATCGTAAGGAAGCTCAGCCATTATTTCCTGTTAAGTTTTGTCTTACTTTTTCATTCACTAAATATATACTTTATTTTATCTATCATATTTCATGCATCTTAATTTTTGGCTCTATATGAGAAAGCAAGAAAGATATAAATGTTTCATATATAAATCGAATTTATATCCAACATACTTAGCACAATGCAATGATGGCTGTTTGGAAGCTGAAAATGCTTTGCAACTACCTCAGACTAGAAATGGGGACATGGTCAAAGGCTTCCTTAGTTTCTATCTCTAAGGCTTCCTTAGCTTCTGTCTCTAAATGCAGGATCACACGTGCCTGTCCTGTGTTTGTGCAGCGGAGAAAACCAGGTAACAACACGTTGTTTTGTTTTAGTGAGAGAGAAACTCAGGGAAGAATTCTGACATTTGGAAGAGCTTACCCACAGTTTTTGCAGAAACTCCATCCTGGGGTCACTAGGAACCCCTTTCAGACTTCTTTTATCTTGAAAGTTTGACAGGAAATTCACTTGGAGGTAGTTATTCAAGCTACTAGTAGAAGTTTTTAGAGTCCTTTCATAAGAGACTAAAGGCTATAAAACTGAATGCCAGGCAATCTACTCTACATAAAGAATATTGAAGGCACTTGGATTGTTTCTCGGTCTTTCAATAAATACAGATGTGCCAGACACATTATTGTGAACACTGTCAGGTATATACTAACTGTAATATTTTTAATATTGTTTTATTTGCTCTTTCATGTATTGACGAATTTAAAATAAACCACATGAATACACTCTATTTTGTTTTAACTGTAGAAAGAGGGAAATGTATTTTCAACGGAGCTGGCAAATACAGCATAGATGTTTGAAATGTTTATTACAAAGGCATCTTTAACATTTAGAATGCTACTCTGCCATCTAGAGGAAAAAGGAGAATCTGACATCCAATGGAGAAAATAGAATATTCTTTATGCTTAGAATATAAAATGATGGCAAATAAATAGTGTAAACAGGCAGTGGGGTTTCCTACTATGTTTGTTAATGTAGACAATAGAAGCAGTAATAATAAAAAATATAAGATTTACAAAAATAAATAGACACACTAAACCACAAAATGGTGAAATGTGTATATATTTTCTTCAGCTTCATTGAGGTATAAGTGACATATAACATTGTGTAAGTTTAAAGTGTGCAACATGATGATTTGATATACATGTATTGCAAAATGATTTCATAATAAGGTTAGTTAACACATCCATCATCTTACAAATCTATCATTTATTTTATGTGCGATAAAAACTTTTAAGATCTACGTTCTTAGCAACTTTCAAATGTATAATACAGGATTGTTAACTATAGTCAATATGCTGTGCATTAGATTTCAGAAATTATTCATTTTATATCTAGAAAGTTGTATCCTTTAACCTACTTACCCATTCCCCCTGTCCCCTGCAACTCCAATCTACCCTGCTTCTATGAGTTCAGGATATTTTTAAAGATTCTACATATAAGTGAGATCATAACGTATTTGTTAAAATATCATATATATATATATATATATATTTCTTTTTGTTAGAGAAAATAACTAGTCTTCAAGTAAGTTGTACCTGAAATTAATTCTCTCTTTCTCAAAATTATTTGTATTCTAGTCTAAGTGCTGGAACACCATGTCTAACTGTTGAAATCTTTTTCTTTCCAAGTGATTAACCTCTGTGTTTAGTGCCAAAAACCCAACATGCACTCTATACATGTTCTTACATATACAGTGTGAGAAAGGGGCACTGTACATTCTCAGGTCTCTTTCATGAAAAGTTTGAGTCCTTTAAATATTTTCAATCTATTATTATTTATTCTTATTGAAACTGAAAAGGTGCAATGCCTAAAGTACTTTTCTGGACTAGCAGTATGCTGGTTACTTACTAAAATTATACATATTTTGACTGGATTGTGATATATAGGTTTTAATGTATTTCTAAATTTTGTTGTTATTGTCATGGCTGCTTGTCTATGTTCAGCATAGCATATTTAATCAAGCAATTGTATACAATGTGTGATTTCGGGCCAGAAAAAATAAGCTGAATTAAAATCACTGCCGCTACATGGAATGACATTATGTCAGAGAGCAGGAAGGCACCCAGTAGCTTACACTGAATTCCTGCTGCCTTTTAAAGTGATCTCCATGCAAACCATCATTTTTATAGTGGTCACCTTGTAAACACAAGGTAATCCAGTGAAGGCCAATTTATTTCAAAGCAAGTGTGAAATATGTAGTTTATTATATTGGCGTATTCATTTATGCTATGATAAAATAAACCAAAATTCAATTCAGTTGAAATATAAACATTTAAAATGACCATCTGCCATGTATAAAATAAAATATGTACTGCTCAAAATAACTCGGTCATAGGATCTACTGAGTCATCAAATAAATGACTCTTGGAAACTATCAGTACAAAGGAATATACAGGGTTAGGAAAAAGTAGGTTTATAGTTGTGAGTAGGCTAAATATATTATTTTTTATTAATTATTGTATTATTTTCCATACTAACAACTGTAAACCTACTTTTGCCCCACACTGTGTTAATGTTCTGTGATTCTTCTCATATGAAGAAAGGCATGCTCTTATTCTGTCTTACTATCTCAATGGTTTCGTTGTGCCCTTCTGAATGATCAAGGCTAATTACTCCATACAATCTCTCTTTTTAAAGCCTTTTAAAATGTAAAATAGAATAGACATAAAAACTATAAAAATCAACATTATCTAAATAAAATATTATACATTTTATTAAGGTAAATATCACAATTCAAAAAATATAATTAAACCAGAAACTTTAGGAACCCTTCATAGGTTCAGATTCAGTCTTAAAATCATCCTTTGCCTCAAGAGAAGCCACAGTCGTGACTCTTTACTAAAGAGTCAGTTCCGGACTTCCGGTCAAGATGGCAGCGTACGTAAATGCAGTATCACATCCTCCCACAACCACATCAAAGTTATAACTAAACTACAGAACAACCATCATTGAGAACCACCTGAAATTGA
This sequence comes from Molossus molossus, assembly GCF_014108415.1. Classification (NCBI taxonomy): domain Eukaryota; kingdom Metazoa; phylum Chordata; class Mammalia; order Chiroptera; family Molossidae; genus Molossus; species Molossus molossus. The sequence continues at coordinate 34,358,326 of NW_023425403.1, read as the reverse complement.
ACTAAATGGATGTCCTACAACTATGAAATTAAAGAAGAAGCCACATTGAGACTGGTAGGAGGGGCGGAGGCACAACGGGCTGGTCCTACACCCACGTGTGGCGGATAAAAATCAAGAGGACACCTCGGCTGAGAAGGTTCTTCCTGAAGAGTGAGGGGTCCCTGTCCCACACCAGGCACACCAGCTCAGGATTCTCATGCCAAGAAGATAAGTCCCCATAACTTCTGGCTGTAAAACCAGTGGGAACTGAAGCTGAAGGAGGCTGAGGCTTAGAGAGCCCCAGGCAGCTCCTCTTAAAGGGCCTGTGGGCATGTTTACTTGGACTCACACCCTCTGAGCATGGTGGAGGCAGCCTGAAGGGCACCAGAAACATATGGGGAAGAACTAAGTTGTTTGGCACTGGGGCGAGGGCTGGAGGGGCAGCTTTCTCCTAGACAGATGTGCTGGCTGAGGCCTTTATTCCTTTGGTGAGCCCTTTCCCCACAAGGCAGGCAGATGGCCATAATATCTGGGATTCCAGCAACCTGGCTTACACTATTTCCCCTGGTGATTCCCTGAGGCCATGCCCTACCCAATTTTCAGTCCCACCCAAGCTATTGCTAGTTGCTCTACTAAAGAAATGGCCTGTCTTGGATCTTGCTTCAGATTTTCTTAAATTCTTTCAAACAAGTAGCATCTGGTCTTAGCAGGCCCCATACCTCTTGTTTAGTGGCCCCAGGCATGGCACTAGAAGCAGCCAGCCTTGGTTCACAACTTGGCTTTTTTGGGGCACCTCCAAGCCCAGCACAAGAAGCAGCCATGGTCAGATCACTTTGCAGCTTATGCCTGGTGGTCCCGGGTAGAACACAGGCAGTGGCTGACCTTGCCCCAGAGCCAGCACACCCAGTGGACAGCTTCAGACCACATCGAAACACCACCATCCAACCACTTCCACAAAAGACACACTCAAAGAATGGACTCAGTGAGTACCAGAGCCCTGCTGAAATAAGTCTTGCTCTGGGTGGCGGGCCCCAGATGATCATCCAAAGTAGTCAGAGGTTGGAGGATAGTGGGCAGAGCCAGTCCTTGCAGCTGAACAGCCTAGTAAAAACCTCTCATTGATGTGCCAACAGCAATCAAGACTCAATTATAGCCCAGCCTGGTGGTTGAGCATTGACCCATGCACCAAGAGGTCGCCAGTTCGATTCCCGGTCAGAGCACATGCACAGTTTGTGGGCTTGATCCCCAGTGGGGGTCATGCAGGAGGCGGCCAGTCGATGTTCTCTCTCATTGATGTTTCCATCTATCTCCTTCTCCCTTCTTCTCTCTCTAAAATCAATAAAAATTATATATATATGTATGTATATGTATATATATATGTGTGTTTATTTTAAAGACTCAATTACAACAGAAGGGTGTAAAGTCTACACAAAGGGTACACATCAAGGGCCCAGCTGGGACATCAGAGAGGCTGTGCCACTGGACCTACAGGACACCTACTATAATAGGCCACCCTAGGAAGCCTAGGAAACTTAGCACCTCTACCCAATACATAGAAACAAACACAGGGAGGCAGCCAAAATGAGGAGACAAAGAAACAACTCCCAAATGAAAGAACAGAACAAAACTCCAGAAAATGAACTAAGCAAAATAAAGATAAGCAACCTAACAGATGCTGAGTTCAGAGCACTGCTTACAAGGATGTTCAATGAACTTAGTGAGGACCTCAAGAGAATAAAAAGGGACCAGTCAGAAATTAAGGAGGCACTAACTGAAATAAAAAAATAATTTACAGAGATTCAATAATAGAGTAGGTAAAGTCAAGAAGCAAACCATTGATTTGGAATATAAGGAAGCAAAAAACACCCAATCAGAACAGCAGAAAGAAAAAAGAATCCAAAAACAGAATAGTGTAAGGAGCCTCTGGGACAACATCAAGTGTACCAACATTCACATCTTGAGAGTGCCAGGAGAATAGAGAGAACAAGAAATTAAAAACCTATTTGAAAAAATAATGACAGAAAACTTCCCTGACTTGGTGAAGGAAACAGACATACAAGCCCAGAAAGCACAGAGTGTCCCAAACAAGATGAACCCCAAGAGGCCCATCATCATCAAAATGCAAAAGGTTCAAGACAAAGAGAGAATCTTAAAAGCAGCAAGAGAAAAGCAGTTACTAGTTGCCTACAAGGGAGTTCCCATAAGACTGTCAGCTGATTTCACAAAAGAAACTTTGCAGGCCAGAAGAGTATGGCAAGAAATATTCAGAGTGATGAAAAGCAAGAACCTGCAACCAACATTACTCTACCCTGCAAAGCTATCATTTAGAATTGATTACCATATGAAGTATTTCCCAGACAAGAAAAAGCTAAAGGAGTTCATCACCACCAAACCATTATTATATGAAATGTTGAAGGGTCTTCTTGTAGAAAAAGAAGATAAAAAAATGAACAAACAAAATGGCAATAAATATGTATCAATTGACAATTGATTCTACAAACAAAATGAACAAGCAAAACAGAAACATTCTCATAGATACAGAGAATATTTTGTTGGTTGCCAGAAGGGAGGAGGATTGGGGGAACAGGTGATTAAGGTGAAGGGATTAAGAAGTACAAATTGGATGTTAGACTAACAAACCTCAACCGGAAGGAGGTTAAAGAGGTGGAAAGAAATAAACCAAAGAACTTATATGCATATATTCATAACCAATCGACACAGACAACAGTGTGGGGAAAGGCAGGAGAGCGGTGAGAGTGGGGAGGAGGGGATCAATAGGGGGAAAAGGAGGAACATCTGTAATATATTCAACAATAAAGATAAGTTTAAAAAAAAAGAATCATTTCCTTTTATATCTTTTTTTTTTTAATCCTCACCCAAAGACATTTTTCCATTTTTTGTTCAGATGGAGTGGGAGGGAGAGAGAGGAAGAGAGAGAAAGAGAGAAACATCGATGTGGAAAGGACACATCGAGTGACTGCCACCCACATGACCAACCGGGGCCAGGGACAAACTGCAACCAAGGTATGCGCCCTTAGCGGGAACCGAACCCGGGTCTCTCTGGACTGCAGGCCAACGCTCTAACCACTGAGCCAAACCGGCCAGGGCTCCTTTCATATCTTTATAGTCTTATCATCCAAGTATGAATCTTAACCTATATTTTGGTCCTATCCATACAGTTTTAATTTGATGTAATTTTCAATCTCTTTTAATCTCAAATTTCCCTTTAATTTTTTTCATTTCCCTACAATTCATCTGTTGAAATGTTTGTGTCATTTGACCTTAGAGGTTTCTACAGTCTGGATTTTGCTGCTTGTATATTCATGTGCAGTTCAGTGTGTTCTCCATCACCTATGTTTCTCACAAATTGGCAGCTAGATCTAGAGTATCCCCCAAACTTATGTTCAGTCTTCTTGACAAGACTATAGGCAGTGATGTGTTTTTTCAACAGGAGACAAAGCTTGTCTCTTTTTGTGGTTATATTGGTATTGATCTTCAATGCCTAAATTAATTGCTGCATAATGGATAGAAGAATAGCCATATGCTTCATTTGCTATTAGATTTTATAGTAATTTAGCTCATTTGAAAGGGCAGGGGAATGTTTCATTTATTCTCTTTATTTTCATTTTAAAGCTAATGATTTTCTTCCCCATAATCTTCTGGATTTGATCAATTAGGCATTGTTATTAACCTCAAATTGTATCACCTTTTGTCAGTGGCAGCCTCTTCAATATGGAACCAGAGTTCTTCTGATATGACCTTTAACAAACTAAAAGAAAAACCATGCCCATTACTAGGCATCAAAGTTACTTATTTTAATCTCTATTGTTCATCAAGACAAATGTCTAGAGGGTAAAATGTAACTGAAAAACATAAATAAGAAACACACAAAAAAGACTACATGTTTATTATCCAGTAAAACACACACACACACACACACACCACCACCACCACCACAACAAGAATAAATATGTAGACACGCACATAAATAAAAATGATGAGTGTCTTCAACAGAATTATCAGCAAACTAAACATAATTGGGGAAAGAATCGTTGAATTTGAAGATAGATGTGTTTGTAGAATTTATTGAAAAACAAAAGACAAAGGGAATGAGGACAAAACAGGGGAAAAAAAATGGGTCTCGAAGAAATAAAAACTTATTTCCACACAAAAATACGTGCAAAATGTTTATAACAAACCTTACTGATAACATCCTCAAACTGGAAACACAAATGTTTTTTGGTGGATGAAAGGTTAAGCAAACAAAACCCTAGGAAATTATTTTTTAATGATGAACATAATAAATTAGGGTGAAAAGGATGCCCTCTTTTATGGTGGAAGTTAATATGTGCCTTCAGCTCTGCTTTGGTATAAAGCCGATTGACAAAGCATGTCTAGTGTTAAAATTGTATGAATTATCTGCTTTCAAATTGCTTTATGAACACTGAGCTAGATTTTTCCTTTCACAGGTGTGCTATGAGCCTGCACCCCACATGGTAATGCATGAAACACCTCCTTTCACTACTCTCACAGATGCTCGGAGACATCTGGCCTTACACCGACGTATGAGAAACTAGAGCAGTTTCAGTTGAGGTCATGAAGCAGCAGGAAAAGTCTCCCATGCACAACTTTCCTGGGCATCTAATTAGCTGTCTGTAATATTGGTCATTTCTTAAAAACTGGTCCTATAATCATTTGAATAAACACTTAACATACCCTAAATTCATTAGTATTCTAATAAATAAACAGAGCTACCATTGAATCTATAATATACATTTACTGACACATAAAATAAGTTGGAAGTATGATTGCTTATATTATTTATCCAAATACTGTGAAAGAGCCATTTAGAAACTATAGCATTTCACACCCATATAATTAAATGTTTATACCTTAAAAAAGTTTTCACATGACAGTTGAATGAAACATGCATGTATATATGCATTAAAAGGTATTATATAATAAATATTATCCATATTTTGTAGTTGAATATTTATGTTTGTAAACTATCCATTACACTTTAAGTCAGTCAGTCTCAGGTGTTATTGAAAAATAAATACATATTAAAAATTGTAATCTATATAACTAGTTTATATTCTTTTAAACAGAATTCAAAGGAAACAATGCCCATATCTGTCTATAGTAATATAAGAAATTTATGAAATAATGCTTTTATTATAATTATAGTAATCAATATGTGTGCAATTGCACTGTACAATAAGGAAAAATTGTCTATTTTTTTTCCACAGTGATGACAACTTGCATTTTGGTAAATTATCAGACTAAAATGACTTTTCACAAACAGTTTCATTAAAACCCTTTCTCTTAAAGATTTTGGGATTTAAATTAATCATTTATTATGTTTTTATAATGTCACCTTTTAAGGTAAAACCGATAGGTGTGATTTGAAGGGCAATAGAACCCCAGACAACTAAATACCATCTAGATAAATCATACTAATTGACATTTCGCTATTAAGACTCCTTTTCTTTGGGACTTGGAGTTTAAGAAATTTAAATACTCAAACTATTTAAAGTAGAGGAAAATTCAAATATTCAGAAGGAGATAAGAGGGTAAAGGGGGATAAATGGCTATAGAAGGAGACTTAACTTTGGGTGGTGAATAAACTCACAAATACAGATGATGTATGTATTATAGAACTGCACACCTGAAACCTATATAATTTTATTGACCAATGTAACCCCAATAAATTCAATAAAAATATTAAATATTCAAAAACTCATAAGTGGCCTCCGTATTTATTAATGACTACTTAATTTATCAATGGCTACTTGTAGGAATTAGAAAATTAGGGAGAGGGATAGAGGCACCAGGAGGAGAAGCATTCACGATACAGAGGGTCAGGGGAGGGTGTCAGAATTCCATCACATACAATTTATATTTTCCAACAGCTAGTGCCATATACATGCTCAATAGTCTGAGAGTTCAACAAATTCTTCTCTCTGGCCTCTTACCATTGAAAAAGCATTTCTGTCTTTAAATAATTAGTAAATGTCTACAAGTATAAATTTCTCGGTATTACTTTGAAGAATCCCTTGCGGAAAGCAAACATCAATTCTATGGCACTAAATGTGTAAGAAAACTTGATGCATAATGATCACAGATGGGAGGTTTGGGAATACAAGAGGGTCTGGATTTCATTTCTAGTTCCAGCACTAACAATGGGCATCACAGTGACATTTAGATTCTTGGGTTTCAAATATGAAGATAATAATTTCTTGTAAACTGTAACATAGTGAATGTTTACAGTTTATGAATGTAATATATTCTTCTTCACAATAAAAAGTTCAATTATATTGAAAAGAAAATACCTTATTTACCACTATGAAATAGTTACAATAGCTTTCCACCTTACCTCAAGTATATTGCAATTATTTAATTAAACAAACTATATAGTGTTTAGTAAAATATGTTATATAAATGGTGGTTTTTTTTTTCATTAACTTTGGAGAATTGAACAATTATACTTATCCTATTAGACCTATTTTATTTATTTTATAAAATAGTGTATCTGCACTGTTTCTCTGAAGAACAGAAATATTCTCTACATTTATAGAAAAACTATGGTTGAAAGTAGTCATAAACTTGGATTTTGCCTCAGCCTTCTTAGATGATATTTCTGCTATGCTTGATTTCTAGCTGGCGTGATACATAATACTAGCACATGTTTTGAATTTTTCTTCCTAAATCCAACAAAACTACTCTCACTGTATCTTTCTTATAACATTTCAGATCATATTTAATGCAGTTGAAAATTCTTCACAAAAACTGGTTATTGTTATTCTATTTTTCTCCTGTAAGTTTCAATATTGCATTTTTAAATCTTTTGAAATAATTGGACTATAAAACATTTAAGTAAATTTTACATAAGTATAACAACTGAAATACTCTAAATTTTATAGACAATACCATGGTCTTTTAAAAAAATTAGTTGACTGTGCTCCCTGCATTAGACTAAAAAATCTACAATACTAAAAGCTTAAATTTTAATAACCTCAAGAAGGTTATAATGCATTTAAAGATATTTCATCAAAGGTGAAATATAAGAAATGTTGAATAAAAGGAAAATTTATAATATTTATATTTTTGAATATCTAATATTTTTTTGTTTTCTTGTTTATTTAACTATTAATAGTCTTAGAGATTATAATCTTGTGTTTAAAATTATAATGCTTAATCTTGTTTCAGATTAGGTAAACATTGATGAAATTCATTTTCCTTCAACTAAGGAATTGATTGCTTTCTGAAAAAAAAAAAATAAGAATTCAGAAACTTCTCAATATTATTAAAATATAGCTATATGGCATGGATATAACAGTTATAATTTCTTCCACAGAGCTAAACTCTTTTCTAGATGGAACTGTGATCTTACTTGAAATTTAAATTCCATATTTTCCTAAAAGTGTCCAAGATGAAATAAAGAATTCACTATGCAGAGGTCAGGAGAGGTGCCAGAATTCCATTACATTGCTTCACAGGTGTTTGGTCATCTGCCTAGTGATTAAAGGGTAGGATTCGTGCCCTGGCTGGGTAGCTGAGTTGTTTGGAGCATCCTCCCATACACCAAAAGGTTACAGGTTTTATTCCAGCTTAGGCCACATACCTAGGTTGTCCGGCAACTGATTGATGTTTCTCTCTCAAATCCATGTTTCTCTCTCTCTCTAAAATAAATAAATTAATTAATCAATTACTTAAAAGGAAAAACAAACATATCCTCTGATGAGGATTAAAAAAAAGAGGTATGATTCATTTTGGAAATCAAATATGTAAAATAGAAGCTAGAATGATTTCTGTCTTTGATTTGTAACTAAGAAGCATCTATCTTTAGATAAAATAGAATATTTGGCCACAGCCATTTAGATATGTTCATTTATCATTTTTGTTCAGTTGTAATCATATCAGACCTGTCCAGGTATACATTTAGAGTATTACTTTTCTTAAGAAATGTGTGCGGTTGATATTTTTCTCTTCATCTTTAACACCACTACACTTTCACGAAACTTTTATTTTCTACTTTTATATTAACTTATTTGTATAATTTGATTTTAGGAATAAATTATTTTTAAATTTGGAAAAATATGCATCACAGTTTAGGCCTGATGTGGTTTTGAAGATTATATTTGAGTAATGATTTTTGGAAAGAAATTTGTTAGTACTTGAAATTGTTTATCAAATAATATAAATTTTCACACACACGAGTATTTTTTCAGTCATTTTTTTTCTTGATATACAGTGGATTATTTTTATGAAGATATATGTCTTATTTTATCTAGAAGCAATTTTCTTCCATTATTTTATTTCTTATTGTTCTCTTTTCTTTGTTTTTCCACATCTCCTAATTCATACACATCATGAATAGTTCCATAGTCTAGGTGCTCCCCATGTCATTGCTATTCTTGAAAATTCATTAGTTATGTCTATATTTAGGATAATTTATTGATTTCACTTTCTCTATTTAATTTTATAGTCATTGTCTTCTTGATAGTATTTTATTTTAATATGATTTTTTTTGTTGGTCACTTGAAAGCATATTCTCTGGACTTAATTTGTTATCTTCATTTTGATAATATTTCTTATCTGTAAAATTTTTACTTTATTTCAATTTTATGTTTTATTTTTCTATTACCATGTATTCCCTCTATGCCCTCTTCAACCTCCACCCCCACGCAGCAATCACCACACTTGTCCATGTCTGTGAGTTCTTGCTCTTCTTTTTTCTTTTTTCTCAATCCTTCCAGTTCCACAACACCCTCCCCGCAACCAGAACAGTCTGCCTGCTCTCAATTTCTTTCTTTTTTTAATAATTTTTTTCTTCATTGATTTTAGAGAGGGAGGAAGGGAGAAGGAGAGAGAGATAGAAACATCGATGAGAGAGAACATCGACTGACTGTCTTCTATACCCCCATTGGGGATTGGACCCACAACTTGGGCGTGTGCCCTGACTGGGAATCGAACCAGTGACCTCTTGGTGCATGGGTCGACACTTAACCACCGAGCCACACTGGCCGGCCTCTATTTCTTTTTCTTAGATGTATCTTTATTGTTGAAAATATTACACATGTCCCTCCTTTTTTCTCCCATTGGCACCCTCTTCCCTGCTCCCTCCCCTGCTCTGCCCCGCCCCCTGCAGTATTGTTGTCTGTGTCCATTGGTTATGCCTATATGCATATAAGTTCTTCGGTTTATCCCTTCTCGCTCCCCTCCAACCCCTTTTCCCTCTGAGGTTTGTCAGTCGTTCCCTATTTCCATGTCTCTTGATCTATTTTGTTCGTCAGCTTATTTTGTTCATTATATTCCAGAAATAAGTAAGATCATGTGATACTTGTCTTTTTCTGACTGGTTTATTTCGCTCTGTGTCCCTCAAAGGATAAAAGATCTAACGGCTGCATAGTACTCCACTGTGTAACTGTAGCACAGCTTTTTTATCCACTCACCTATTTCTTCTCAAACTCTATAGGCACTGAGTACCAAAGACCAAAAGAAAACAAGAAATCTTTCACATACAAAAATATTTTTTCAGAATACTAAAATATGTTTTCTTCCCAACCATTGAGTCATTTGAGGTGTCTAATAATTTTTATATATTCTCTTCTTTGACAAATTCAGCATTTTGTTGCAAGCTCAAATGTATTCTGTCAGAAACATCACAGACCACTTTTCAGAGTCTTATATTACAGGTAAAGGGAGAAGGGAGACATTTATGTTTACACTGATTTAATTTTGATCATGTGCTGATCCTGTTTGCCACAATATGTGAAGGCCCAGTTAGCCAATAAGGACAGCTGCTAACTAGGCAGGGGACCCATGCTTTGTCAGGCAGCTTTGCTGTGGATGAATTCTGGTAAGAGTCATGCTTAGGGGACATCTGCTCCCCTCTGACCACACTTGCTAACCTGACAGTAGCTTCAGCTGTCAGATTGGGAGCTTACTCGGTGGGGCTCAGGCCAAGTCAGAATTCTCCGGAGCTAGGTTGCCAGGCATACCACAGTGCAGTAGGGAACTGGACACCACTGCCCATGGTTTTCTTTTGTTTATCTCTGTTTTGGTACTAGCTCAAAGATAGTTGGTGCTTGGCTCCCCTTTTCTAAAGGACACAATTGCTCTTTTACAAAGCCTGCTCTAACAATGCCTGCATTCTACTCGGCCTGCACTCATGCCAAGTGACGGCGGGAGACGAGCTCAGTGCCCAGTGCATCTCAGAGGCGCACTATCACCATTTTCTCAACGGCTCAGCCTGTTCCCATCAGCAGTCCCGTTCCTTCATGTTGATCCCAGCTTCTGCTAATCAAACTTCAGGGGCTTCTAGAACTTTCTCTGACAAATTCATGTATTTCCTTCTAAGAAGGTCTTCTTGAAAACATTATAAAAATGCATAAAATATTTTCTTTAATTATGTTGAAAATTTTGCTAATTCATTTCTGTTTGTATCCTGTATACAGGGTCCTAGAAGTTTCTAGTGGGTTGTTGGATCTCTTTCCTTTAGGCTTTTTAAAAATATTTATTTAAAATAATGGTGTTCTTACAGACACAGTTTTGAAATAACAGAAGTCCAAGAAAGAAATTACTCATTTATGTCTTCCAAAATAAAATTTTTGTTTTACTTTGTTCATGCTATATCTTTAAACAATAAAGTTTGACATATTTACATATCTATGAAATATTTAAATATGTACAGGTCTTTTTTTTTTCCTTCCCTTCTCTCATCCTCCTAATTCACCTACTACAGATAGGCCAGTATTTTGGTGAATGTTGCTTCTCAATCTAGTTCATGCTAAAACGTGTGTGTGTGTATGTGTGTGTATGTGCATAAACATATACACTTTGGATCTTTATATTTTATTTGCTGTCATTATTTAGTTGCTTCTTTTACCAATAAAAAAGAAACTATCATACTATATATTTTTCTCACTTAAGGACTTATTATGCAAATTCATACAGAATAAACAACATATGCTGTTTTGCATAATATTCAGGATTATGAACGGAACCCATTTTATTTAATTATTTCTCATCCACATTGATGCTGTTTTTAGTTTTTACAGGTATAAAAATATTATATACAGTTTGTCTCATTTTTTTTTATGTTTTCTAAGTACCACGTTTATATGATCCATCCTTGTTACTATAAGCATGTCTAATATTTTGCTTCTCTGAAGTTACCTCCAATTTCTTGTTATTAAAAGCAATATTGAAAAAAAAGACATTTTCATTCATGTTCATATGAAACTGTGTAAATATTTTCCTGAGATTTTTTTCCTAGAGTTGAAATCGCTGGGTTATAGGGTTTAGATATTCTTATTTTGGCTAAATAATGCCTGGTGGGATTGCGGTGTTTCTACGGAGTGTTTTTGTCGAAAAACCCAAGTAGAAAGGAAAACTGGTCCCTGTGTTTATTTATCCTCACCAAGAGTTCACATTTCTCAGCTTTATGTGTTCCTAAAGATTTTGTTTTGCTTTGTTCTTGTTTTAAAGAATACTTACCAATTCTTTTCTCATAAGGTTATTCTTCTCTAATTCTTTCAGTAACTTCAAATTTCATCTTTTATTTTAGAATTTCATGTCTGTATATAATTTTGTTTAGAAATCCAATTTTTTTTATCCTTTGAGTGATATCATTTTCCAAAATTTCTGCTAAATAGTATAACTTTTTCTCTTAGATTTGTGCTGTTACATTTTTAAATTTTTCCTGTATTGTGTGTGTGTGTGTGTGTTTCACTCAATTCTGTTCCACTGAATTGTTTTTCTCCCAATCTTCTTGTTTTATTATTATTATTTTTTTTTTGCAAAAACCACAATATTTCTCCCCTAAGATTTTGTCTCATATCTTCAAATATAAGAGGGCAAGTACATCGTTATTTCTCTTAGAGTTTTCAAAGATTATTTTTGTTATTATAGACCCTTCTTTGTTCATATATACTTTAGAATTAAAAATTTTGAGTTTCATGCCCTGGCCTGTTAGAGCATCGGCCCATGGACCAGAGAGTCCTGGGTTTGGTTCCCGCTAAGGACACATACCTCGGTTGCAGTTTGTTCCTGACCTGGTTGGGGTCCTGTGGGTGGCAACCAGTCGATGTGTCTCTCTCACATCCATGTTTCTCTCTCTCTCTTTCTCCCTCTCTCCCTCCCGCTCTATCTGAAGATAAATGCAAAAGTGTCCTCAGGTGAGGATTAAAAAAAAAATTTCAAGCTTCAAACTGTTCAACTGAAATGGTTTGCTAAGACTACATTTAATTTATGGCTTAATTTTTAGAGAATTGACCTATTAATAATATTAAATTATCTCACCTGAGGACTTGTGATATTCTTCCATTTATTCAAATCATCTTCAATGTCCCTTACTAGAATTTTAAGTTTATTTCTTAAGTTATTACTGAGATTTGGATAAACCAGTTCTTAGATAATTTAAAACAGTTTTTCTCAACCAACAAAAAATGTTATGAGTAACTTTTACATGGGGAAAGAGTGCTCTTTTGGAGTGTAGTAGGAAAGGGCTGGAGTTTATCTTAAACACATAAACAATATTGGGCAACTTTTGGTTCCACTTACTTCCAATAATAAAGAAAACTTTCATTCTGAGGGCTAGAGTATCTTTAGGCCCAGAAATGATTTTCCTGAGGCAGCCAGTACTTAAGTTTGGAAATATTCACTTTTGTGAGAAAACTTACAATCTATGTATTTGTTCTCCAATTGCCTAATTTGTCTTATTCTTCCAAATCCCAAACATTTGTGAACCATTTCATGTGGTGAAATATAAAAGCAACAGATTTGAACCCATGCATCTGAGATCTATCCTGGGTTGTCTTGGCAGTCTCTCTGTCAGGTCTTTTTCTGCCATGGATGAATAAGTTGAAAATTGCTCACTTTTTCCTACGTATCAGAAGAAACTATTTACCGGATTTCAGAATCTCAGAATCTGGAATCAAGAAAAAGTGTCATTTATACTAATAGAGGTAAACATTTTGTTTACCAAGTCCTGTTTCTTGGTTTAATTCTGAATATGATTGCAGCAACAACAGAAACTACAAAGAAATGTAAGAAACTCTCAAATCAATAAAAAGAAATCATCTTGGCTTTAATAAAGCTTGTAACAATACAAAAAATGCCACAAAAAGAGAGATTTCAATTATTTTGTTCACTGATGTATACCCATTCACTAGAAACATACAAAATACGTACTACATGGTCAACATTTTATAATTAAATAAGCTAATATTTTCTGTGTGTTAGTTTTAATATCTTGGTTTTTTTTTTCTTATTGATCTTTAGAGAGAGAGGAAGGACGAGAGAGAGAGAGAGAGAAACATTGATGAGACAGAACATTAATTGGCCGCCTCCTGCATGCCCCCCACTGGGGATTGGGCCCACCACCTGGGCATGTGCCCTGACTGGGAATCAAACTGGTGACTTCTTGGTGCATGGGTCAACACTCAACCACTGAGCCACACCAGCCAGGCTGTGTGCTACTTCTAAATATAGTGCTTGAAAATACTCGCAGATGCTAAAAATGTTGGTAAGCATACCTACCTTCCCAAACATTTTTCTTTTGTATTTTATTATTTTTTAAAAAAAGGAATTGCCATTGAGCCTAGCTCATCCATTTTGTATTGCACTTATTTATGAATGATATATAACCCTTGCACTGGATAAATATTTCTAAACTCTCGTCATTAGCACTTCAGAAACTTTGTAATTTTTCTACATAATTATAATTATTTTACAAAAATATTTTTGGTAAGTCTATGGTAAATTTGAAACATACTTTTCCACTAAAGTAGACAAAAATTCCCATCACCAAGATTATTATGAATTCTGGGTCACTCTCATCAAAAATGATTCACTATGTCCATGATTCTCGAAAGCAAAAGAATGTACATGTGCCACTGCTCTCTGGATCCTCCCCCAGGGTATTTCAGAATGTCCACTAGAGAAATTATTCCAAGTTTTGTTGTTGGTGTTGTTACAGGATCCTCCACATTTGGATATCCTCTTATGATAAGAATCATTATTTGAAGAATCTATATACCTGCTAAGAATTGTAGAATTACAGTAGAATGAAAGGACCTCTAATTTATCCCATTTGGTAGAGAAGTTATGGAAATACTTCACTGTCTCCTTGAAAGGGTATGGATGTAAGCATTTCAAAGGGTAAAAAACCTTATGATAAGACATCAGGGCAAGTGGCAAAGCAACAAAATATGAGAAGCACTTTCAATTACACTACTTTCTAAATTTCCTGACATCATTTTGGTAGTTATATAATTCTCTAGTTTATAGTTTGTTATAAATTTAGCAAATCATTAAAATGGCCTAAACAAGGAAAATCAGCAGAGTGAATAATTTCAACTATTTCAGAAAAGCACTTTTGGAAAAACAATCATCACAGGCACTGAATTTTGGATGCACAAAGGTTGACTGTAATGATTTACTTTACTGCATAATCAACAGACATTAACTGAAATTTCTATGCATGTCCCATGAACTTGTGATGAGTAATTTTCATAATCAGCACATGTCACTGACGTCATGTACTTTCAGAAATCTATCATTAACTAAACTATTTCACCTCAAACAGCCTACACTTCAATTCCTTATTCTCTGGCAACAAAACTCTGTTGAAAATGAGCTCACATTATAGTCTCAGCAAAAATGATTCTGTTTGAAGTCAATCTTCTTCCTGATGAGTGAGTTTATCTCCACAACAAAAATATCAAATTCCAAGGGATAACAACCATTCCATACACTCTGGAATAACTTTTCTACTTTCCTAGTACATTATACATTTATTAGCATGTTTTGCTTTCTTAATTTGGGATATGAGGAGTGTGGCTCAAGCAATAACATTTAACTCGGGAAATCTGGGAAAGCCATCTATACTTATAATTAAAAAAAAAAAAAAAAAAAAAGATAATAGGCCAAGAGGGCACAAAAACTAAATAAAAGTAATATTCTATATTAAAATATTCTTTAAGTTATACAAACAACAATGATGGTAATGGTAAGCTAATTTTTGCTACCTGTTTTTTTAAATTAATTAATTTATTTTTGTTGCAGATGTTTCTCCTTTACCCCCACTGATACCCCCCCGCCCCCTCTCTCCCCACCCTGTCCCCAGTTTTGTTGTCCATGTCCATTGTTCATGCATACGTGCATATAAGTTTTGTGGTTTTTGCTACCTGTTTTTAAAAATGTTCAAGTAGCTGGACTCTCTCATTAATAGATGGAGGGCTTAGTTCTCCTTCCCCATATACAATCATATGCACACTCCCTGTCAACTGGATGTTGCTCTCCAATTGATCCTTAGAGAATAGTACTTTTGAATTACATTACTGTTCTAGTTAACAAAATTCATGTTCAGATATAAAACCAACAAAATAAAATTGAATATTCCCTGAGTCAAACTGATCTTCAGCATTTTTAATTTATTTTTTCTTTATTGATTTTAGAGAAAGAGGAAGGGAGCAAGAGAGAGAGAAAAACATTGATGAGAGAGAACATGGATTGGCCACATTCTGCATGCGCCCAACTGGGGATCGGGCCCACAAACTGGGCATGTGCCCTGACCAGGAATCAAACTGGTGGCCTCTTAGTGCATGGGTCGAGGATCAATCACTGAGCCACACCAGCTGGGTAATCTTCAGCACTTTTTTTTAACGTTAGCTTAAGATCCCAAAGGACTAGGAAAATTAGGGTCTGGTTGTAATGCTTCTTTCTTTTTACCTTTCTTAAACAATTCTCATTCTTTGACTAATTCAAGACTTCCATACAGTGCAGGCTGAAAATAATAGCAATTTCACTTTTGGCACTATTCCCAGCTCATTTAATCCTTTTATCAGTATATATTTTTTTATCCTGTATAACCTTTTCCACATCCTAGTGTCTGTATACACATGATACCTATATATTCTAGTAGTTTCCCCATGAATTGGATCTGATGCCATGTAAGTGTGTGGAATGTTAGCTGCTATGGTCAATATCCCTAAAAATGTAATGACTCAACTACAACAAAGTGTATTACTTACTGACCTGATGTTTTTATGTCAATTCTTATGAGTTGATTTCTTCCTTGTGGTGATTCAGGGATCCTGGTCCTTCTGTTTAGAAATTGGAATCCATTTCCTGACCTATTTCCCTCCCTTCATTACTTGTCTATTAATGAGAAGGTTAAACTATCTAATACTCAATGTCTCTTATTCTAGTCTTGTAATGTTTTTATTTGTTAACTAATGTTTTAAATGTTTTTCTTCTTTTAGCACAAAAGTTTGGCTAACAGGAATATAAATAAACTTGTAAGTTATTTTTTTTACTTAGCATAAATGAAGTTCACCCCTTGACAACTAACTATTAAGTACCTCCAAATAATTTTTATACATTCAGAGTGGGGAGAAAATGTTTTACACTTGTTTGAATAGAAAATAATACAATAATAAATTAAAAATACAAGAATAAACTGTTTCATGTACTCACAACTGGAAACCTACTTTTGTATTCAGCTCTTGCATGAATATTCTCTTGTTCCATATAAGCCCTCCCACAGTTGAAAAATAATGATATATCTACATTTTGAAAAGCACAACTCTTATTTCTTGTAACTTTTAAAAAGTATGCAAGTCTCACCCTGGCCGGTTTGGCTCAGCTGTTAGAGCATCGGCCCACAGATCAATGAGTCGTGGGTTCAATTCCAACCAAGGGCACATACCTCGGTTGTGATTTATCCCCAGCCCCGGTTGGGGTCATGTGGGAGGCAGCTACTCAATGTGTTTCTTTCACGTCAATGTCTCTCTTTCTCTTTCTTCCTCTCTCTCCCTCCTACTTTAATTGAACAAAAATGGAAAAATGTCCGCAGGTGAAGATAAGAAAATTTAAGTATGCAAGTCTCAATCCTTTATTCAACTGTAATACCCTTAGGGGCAGTATCCTGAGACATGTTGTACCACAGGGAGCACATTATCTTTGAAATAATAGATGCTCAATAAATGTTTGTAAAGTGAGAAAATTCATTTTAAAATATAAATATTTGCCATTTCCTTGGATGAATATGATGCCTTTGCAGCCAATATTTTGGGCCCAGTCATGATTTCACCATTAGATGAAAACAGATCAAACTTGAAAAAAACATATCTGAACTCCACTAGATACCTCTTGTTTTTTACCTGTGGCTTTTCTGACATTTGATTGTGTGACAGCTATGACATGTGCTCTCCCAGACCCTAGAAGTTTGAGAACATTAACTCTCCTAGGGCTGTACTTGAACAAAGAGGTACTGGTGGTCAATAAATTCTCTCCAGTGTCAAAGGCAGCATTTTTAAAAATTTGTCTTTATTGTTGAAAGTTTTACAGATGTCCCCCCTTTCTATCCCCATTGACCCCCTCCACCCTGGTCAAATATCAGAGAGAAGGGGAGAGTGGGTGGGAAGAGATTAACCAAAGAACTCATATGTATATATGCATAACCCACAGGCATAGACAATAGCACAGTAAAGGCAGCATTTTTGAGACACATGCTAGAAGATATTCCAAGCTCAGGTTGAAACTGCAACCTGATATTCAAAGCAATAATCAGCTCAATGCTTCATATTAGAGTGTACATTTCCTCGATGCTTTCTATGATTAACAGACGAGGTAAACCCTCAGCAAAGTTTATAGATGGGTTAACATGAAATATTTGGGCCTGCTGAAAATGGACTGATGCCCACACTGTAACCAATGAACACATGGCCCTGGAGTCCAGCTGTGAAAGAAATCTTCCAGTGAGCAGAGTTATGAATGGCGACTTTAGTTATGCACTTTGTGTATAAGTTATGGTTATATCTCAAATGCTAGGCTAAAATAAATGGATTAGCTGATGTTTTATGGGCCTGTAAGTAGTATGATTTGAAGAATGGAAACTAAGATATTTGGGAAAGAAGTCAGTAAATGGGCTCATAAAAATGGTCACTATATATGTAAATGTTTGAGTTACACTAATGCCTACTATAAACAATCCACAACTCATAATGCAATCAACAACTAACTATTCGGAATGACTAATCCTGTACATGTCAGCCAGGCCCTAATTTCAGCTTCTTGGAGCCATATAAAGAAGGATTATAAATGGAAGACATAGAAGACAGGCTTTTTTCCTACAGCATGAGATTTCTCTTACTAAGCATGATCTAGACAATGTCATTGCTGAATCCTCATCAAGCCTTCAGCAGAGGTGTATTGCTGAGCCCTGGGTGTGGCACCATTCCTCAAGAAGTCACCTGTTAATAAGCTAATTACAGTGAATCCCTTCCATGTAAGAAGAGTCCATGATTTGACCTCATCTAAATGGCAGCCCTAAGACAGGGTTATCTTCACTAGCTGCACTGCCCACAGGGCTTCTGCCATCAGCACTATCCAAAGACTTGCAGAATGCCTGATTTATCAACATAGGATCTTAGAGATATTTCTCAGACCTAAAACTCTACCTATGGAAAAAAGGAGTTATAGTGGGCATATAAAATGGTCTTGTTCTATATCTGGAAGCAGTCAGATTCACAGAGAGTTGTATAGCCTATTACAAAGCTCAACTAAGGTACAATTCAGAGACAATGCCCTGGAGATCAGAGCATTGTCGTCCAGACTTGGGTATATGCATTGACCCAACTGATGATTTATATTCTATATCCTCAATAACCAGAATACATAGGTCTAGTTACCAAGATGTAGAAGTAGGATGTTTTGTCATATCTATCACAGAAATGCACTTGGGAAATTGGCACATCTTTAGCCTCTGCTGTATTAGAAGCCTAGTTTCTAAGGTCTGTAGAATAATACTTTCCTTGGGAAGCATTAAGGATTCCATTGAACTGGTAGCCACAATTACTACCTAGTCTTCTTAAGTTTCCCATACCAATGGACCAGCAGACAGAAAAATAATTTGTACTGGTACAAGTGATTGCTCCTAATTACCATGATTAGCCAGAATCACAATAGAGCCAGAAAAGAACGTGTTTGAAAGCACAAGGATAGATTTGTTGGTGATTATTCTGGTACCTTCATAACTAATTATAGGTGCAAATAGGCACTAGTAGCAACTATAATCTTTGAGGCTATGATACAGAACAATTTAATGTTGGAATTCTAGCTTAGAATAAGAGAAAAAATGAAAAACAGAAATGATGACTATTAATTTTGACCTTAAAACCAGTTTTTGGAGGGGATAATTAACTTATATTGAACATTGTTGGAAGATTACATCTGATTGCCTTCTTGAAACTTCTACAAAAGACTCCACCTAGGGTAGAACAGAAGTAGACATGAGTCGTGCAAGGTTAGATTCTGCTATGTATTTTTTGTCTCCCTTTTATACTGTCAGGGTGAAACTTTGTGTACCACACACACTGAGAAACCAGTTGCCCATGAATGTAGCCTGAAAGCAGCTAGCTCACCTCAGTTCCACAGGAAATAGTGTGTTTTCTGTCTTGAGATTTTCACCATTATTCTTTCGAGTGCCTGAGAAAGTACTCTCAGATATGAGGACAGAGTGTACCAGGGAACGTGACAGAGTTAGGTCCTGCCTAGGACAACCGCTGACCAGGACAGGATGAGAGTGTTTCATGGGTAGACCAGTCTGAAGCAGGATCAAGCTTCTTTGGGCTACAAAACACCCACTCAACAATACATTTTTGGTTTCTCGTATATCTGTCTTTCTGCATTCTCGAATTTATTTCCTGGGGTTATTTACAAAATGATACCACCGAGAACCCCATGTCTCCTGATCTTATTTTGGAAAATAGTTTAAGCTAGGATGTACACCAATATTTAAAATAATTAATTTTTTTTTCATTTCTTAAGCTAGTTCTAATAAAATTGAATCTAGCATTTTATGTTACTTGTTAGTCATAAATTGTGTTTACATGAGCAATGTTATTTTCAAATAATATTGTTTGTGGAAATATCTATTCTTCTTTGAAACAATTTTAAACTTTAACTTTTGGCTAAAGAATAGCACATAAAAAGTCCAAGGCTATTGCAATCATTTTCTGGGAATTATAAAAATAATGTGCTAAAGTTTCTGCATCCAAAGTTAGGGATTTCTATTTTTGATGGAAAGAGAGAAAATATCTGGGGAAGCATGAACTTGATCATCAGCTAGCTGAATTTCTAAAGCAAACCCATTGCTTACCCTACCTGTCAGTTAAATTCTGCTACCATTACAAATAAGCACATCTTAATTAGCAACATTAAAAGTAGCAAATGATTTTGTCACATCTCACCAAAAAAAATGTGAAAAATATGTTTCTACTTTAAATGCTAAAATAGCTCATTGGTACTTTAAAATGTTTAAATTGTAGAAACTACAATTTCTGTGCAATTGGGAATGGCATTACTCTAGTGATTCTAAAACAGTTAGTCCTAGAATTACAATTTAAAATATACTGATACAACCATTCCATTACAACCATACTAGATGTTAACCTAAAAATATATTTTAAGGACGGTTTCAAAGAAATTCCATTAATCTTAAACTGTCTTGGACAGATTTTTAGAAAAGATAGATATGCCAAATTTAAAAGATCCTGGACATTCATTAAAGTTCCTGAACTGAATGGAAATTTAATATTTCCTAAACAGCATTATCTTTCATATTAAAATAAAGTGACACCTTAAAATTTATTGGTTTTGTGGTTTATTTTCCTTTAATTTATACATTAATTTAGATTCTATCTGCCAAATAAAAACTGTAAACATAAAAAATTGATAGTTTCATGTAGTCATATTTATTAATATTTTTATTAATGTGTAGCCCTGAGGAACCAGCAAGATTTGTTTCTCATTTAAAAGAGTTCTGAACAATAGTAATATGAGGAAATCACACTTTCACTGTAGTAACAAAAATTCAATTTTCCATTTCTGTGGTGATATTGCAAATTATCTTAAAATTGAAAAGCAGAATGTAAGAGAAAGACTCTGCTACTCGGTAATGATAGCGGTAATAGACTCACCACACTTCAGTTCCAGCTTCTCGTCCTTCCGTTTGTCTTCCGTTTCACAGCCACAAAAAAAAAAGATTTTCCTTCTGCAAACACTGTTCTTCCCGATTCAGAGCTTTCGACTACACTATTCCTAAAGGTTGCCATAGTCTTTACATCCTTTCCTCCTTTTGCATGTTTATTGTCTGCTTTTCTGACAGATTTAAGCTGACATATCATATGCTCCCAAAGTTACCTTTCCTTTCCCTTCATTGAATGTATCATGTTTGTAATCTATATTTTTGAAAGTATTTGATTGATGTTTTCCTTTTTGAACTTTAACCTTTCCAAGAGCAAAGAAGCATGTCTACCTCACTCAGTACTAAAATCTCTGTAACCATTAAGCATTTTATGCATAGAAGACACTTGATCAATATTTGTTAAATGAGTCAATGAAAAAATTAATTAATTTATATTTACTTGGATTAGAAGAATCTCTGTCCAATGTATGTCCATCTTATAGTCAGTATATTAGATCTCTATTACGGTTATGTCAGAGTACCACACATTTAGTGGCTTAAAACAGATAAATATATCATTTATATTTCTGTAGGTCAGAATTTCAGATTTTAGATATCACCCACATCCCCTGGCTCTCTGTCCCCTTCCTCCGTTTTCAACGCTAACAACCTTGAATTTCTGACATGTTTTCTGTCACCACATCTTTTTCTGACTACAACTGGGAATGTTCTTCTGCTTTTAAAACTCATGTGATTGCCTTGGGCTCACCTGGGTAGTCCAGGATAATCTCTCCACTTTGAAATCCTTCTCTTGAATCACATCTGTAAAATTCTATCTTCACGCCGTCAACCGGCTGTTGTCTGCCTCTCATTTTCAGGCCCCTTGAAGCCAGGTTTCTGAAACTGAATAGGGGATTAAAGCAGTGTTCTCAACTGTAGGATAGGCGGTCCCCAACATCCAAGTGTGGACATCCAAGTGTGGTATGGACTGTCTCCAACAGTCAAAGATACATCCTGACTCTTTTAGACGTAATGAGTGTGAGGTACAACACATCACATCACCTTTAAACTGGGCAAACCCCAGGCCGCTGGACTCCGGAAATCTTCCCTGATGTAACAGACTGATTCTGCATAGGTTTTTGTTTTTTTTTTATCCTCACCGAGGACATTTTTTTTTTATATTTTGTTCAGATAGAGTGAGAGGGAGAGGGAGGGAGAGAGAGAGAAACGTCGACGTGAAAGGGACACATTGAGTGGTTGCCACCCGCACAACCAACCAGGGCCAGGGACAAACTACAACCGAGGTACATGCCCTTAGCGGGAACCGAACCCGGGTCTCTCTGGACCGCAGGCCGAAGCTCTAACCGCTGAGCCAAACCGGCCAGGGCTGATTCTGCCTAGGTTTTCATCTCCTATCCTCCGGGAAACGTTTATCTACACAGAGCCTCCAAGGGTACTTATCACTGTTAGCCACATCTAAATTCCAATTAGTAAACTATCATGAATACAGTGGACAACTACAATGTTTTGTGGAATGTAAAAGGATAATGCAGCCAGCAGACTCATTTATGACAGAGAGCAGAAGAATAAATATTGTCCTGGACGATTCAAATGTTGTACAGTGTCATGTGAACTGGTTGTTATCTCCCCGTTGATGGAGACTGAAGTCAATGTATGTTCTACATCAATAAGCAGCATACCAGGTGAGAAGGCTGTGAGACCTGCTGCAGCAAAGATGCAATGTCCAAAAGGTATGAGAACCTTATGGGCTGGGGAGAAGGGTCTTATGTGTCTTTAAGTCTTTGATAGTGACATTATCTGCAGTTCCTCCTAGGATGAAATTTTTTTAAATATACATATTATTTATGCCAATAATAGAATCCTCTTTTTATCCACCTATTATCAGGCTCTTTTGCAATCCAAGAAGATTCCAGGAAAGACATTCAGCACATCTGTTCTGTGACTACAAGAGATTCAAGTGTGTATCAAAGCTGTAGACAAGACCTTCTGATTTTTCACATATGCATTGAGTTGCCTTTTGGCTTCTCTGGGCCTAATATTTCTTTTGGCAAAAATGTCAATGTTGCCCCAGCCAGTTTGGCTCAGCAGTTAGAGCATCAGCCCTCCAATCCAGGGGTCACCAATTCCATTCCCTGTCAAGGGCACATACCTGGGTTGCAGGTTTGATCCACATCGATGGGAATCTTGTGGGAGGTGGCCAATTGATGTGTCTCTCTCACATCAATGTTTCTCTCCCTCTCTCCCTTCCACTCTATCTAAAAATCAATAGAAAATATCCTCAGGTGAGGATTAACAAAAGACAAAACAAAGCAATTCATTTACAGCAGCCAGCCATCTTTAAAATTTTTATAATTTATTATTGCCTTCATACAAATTAACTGCAAAAACTGCTGCCTATCTCAATACTTCAGTTTCTAACTGCACCCCATTAAACAGGTTAAAATTTTAATGATTTTATTGACATTTTATGACAGGGATTATTGCCATGTTTCCTACAACAACCAATGGTATCTATATTACCACTGGACTATCAAATCAGTTACTCAGTTCAGAAGTTCCATTCTGAGTGACTATCGCCAACTGTGGTGAATCATTTAACAATTGCTAGTGTTCCAAAGAATGCAGAGCGTGTTCTTTGTTATATCCCATTAGCCAAAATGTAGCCTTTTAGAGCATTAGTTGTGCATTAAAGGTACTGAATAGAGCCATGGAATTTTATGGGACAGGATGCAGAAGGAATGACATAGGTAGAGACCACACACATCAGTTATTGGTGTGGGAAAAACATTGCTAAGGACCCCAGGGGTGAAGAAGCCAAGAGATTTTGAGGTGGAGCATGAGTAGTTTCTGATACATATAGCACTCCACAGATTTAAAAACCTCAACAAATCACAATCAGGATAAATGAAAATAAATATGCATCTAGAAATATTGTAGAGAAAATTCAGGATACTAATAACAAAGAGAAAAACTGAAAGGTGTCCAGGAAGCAAAACCAGTACCATCAAAGGAACAGCAGCTAAATGACAGTTCGTTTTCAAGGCAACACAGGTTGCAAGATGATAGTGGAATACCATGTTCATTGTTTGCAGAGGAGATAGATTGTCCAACTATAATTCTTCTATATTCCTTCAAATATAGAAACAAAATTTAATCAGAAATGCTACAAATTTAAAATTTATAGAAAAAATAAAGGAGAAAATCTTTGTTTCATTGGGCTAGGCAAATATTTATTAGGATGCTACGAGAATCATATAATTGAAAAACTGAGCTGTTATTCATCCATATTAAATTCTTTTGTATTTTTTTTGTTTGTTTGTTTGTTTGTTTTTTAATCCTATCCGAGGACATTTTTCCATTTTTTGTACAGACAGAGTGGGAGGGAGAGAGAGAGAGGAAGAGAGAGAGAGGGAAACATCGATGTGAAAGGGACACATCGAGTGGCTGCCACCCGCACGAACAACCAGGGCCGGGGACAAACTGCAACCGAGGTACATGCCCTTAGCGGGAACCGAACCCGGGCCTCTCCGGACCGCAGGCGGATGCTCTAACCGCTGAGCCAAACTGGCCAGGGTAATTCTTTTGTATTTTTAAAGTTACCATTAATAAAATGAAAAGGACGTTACAGGATGAAAGAAAATATTTGCAAAACATATGTCTGAAAAACAACATATTTCCAAAATACATAAAGGACTGTTGAAAATAAATAATAAAAAATATAATTTTAGCCTATTTATTTATTGTTGAAGGTATTACAGATCCTCCCCTCCCCCCATTGATGCCCTCCTCCCCACTCCCACCTCTCCTGTTTTCCCCAAACTATTGTCTGTGTCCATTGGTTGTGCATATAATTTTAAAATGGCAAAGTTACACTTCACAAATGGATATTTATGAATAACCAGTAAGCCCATTAAAAGATGTCAAACATCAGTAGCCTTCAGGGAAATGCAAATTAAAACCATGACATATTGTGAATATGTAGATATTCATATTACTAGGTATTGGCATGGATGTATAGAAACTAAAACTCTAATATATTTTTACTAGGAATGTAAAAGAGTATAGCCACTTTGTAAAAAACATTTGGTAGTTTCTTGAAAAGTTAAACATATGCTTATACAACCAGCAACTTCCTTTCTATGCATCTCCATACGGGTTGGTACAAAGACTGCCATTCTGTGCATAGCAACAGTATTCGTAATCACCAAAAACGTGGGAACAACCGAAATGCTCAAGAACTGGTGAAGGGATAAACAAACTTTGATATATCTGTACAGTGAAATAGTACTCAGCAACCTTTCAAAATGACAAATGCAAAGAGTGAAATAGATGAATCTCAAAAACAGTATGCTAAGTAAAAGAAACCAAGCATCAAAGGCTATGTACTGTAAGTCCTCCTGCATACGAAATTGTAGAAAAGGCCAAACTGCAGTGACATAACGCAAATTACGGTGGAGCCTCGGTTCTCCAACTGAATTCGTGCCCAAAAGCTGCTCGAGAAGCAATCTGTTTGAGTTGGGAGCCGCTGGAGCACTGAGGTTTGACTGCAGCAGTTGTATTATTAATAAATATTTGGAGTTGAGAGGGTGCAGGGATGAGCTGCACAGGGACGTGAGGGGACAGAAATATTAAACTCTGGTTTGTGGTGGTGATATGACTACACATTTGTCAAAACTTGTCAAGCTGTCCACTTAAAAAGGGTAATTTTATTGCATAGAAATTTAATGCAGCAAAGCTGTTAAAGATCGGTTTTCTGTAGTCGCTTTATTGCTGTTTATTAGTGTAGCATGTGTGCTCTCTTAACTTTGTCATTTATTTTATTCTACTTATATTTACTTCCTCTTGTGCTAAACTTGAGAGCAAGCAAATCAGACAGTCTGCTGCCTGGACATTAAAAGTCTGGTGATGATGATGGAGACGTATACACTTGCCCAGTTCTCTAAAGAAAGCTGAGGCGCAGAGAGCTGAGCACAGCATGGGACTCGGGTAGAGGGAGTGTTTATACATGCAGCTATAATGTACTAACTAATGAGTGAGACCCTGAACTTGTCCTTTTTCATGGGGCAGCTGGAGAAAAAACAGGGTGTGGGGGAGGACTTCTGGAAGGAGATAAACTCAGATTCTCGAAATGGCAGTGGCACACAAAACAGGCAGGGATCGGTGCTGCTGGGGAGACCATTCTAAACGCCTGAGTGTACTACAGAGCAGAGGCTATTTAAGAAAGCAGAATTAGTTTAGCCTGTTTGAGGTTTAAGAAAAATCCGTGAAGGAAAGATAGGGAGAATAACAGCAGTGGTTGTACAGAGGTCAGTGCAGGAAGGTCATTCATGCCTCAGTTGTGCTCAACACTCTTTAGAAACGAAGTAAAATATTTTAGAAAATGATAGTCCCTTAAATAATGCATAGACATGAGCATGAATGAGTTAAATAAAGAATTGGTCTGTTAAGAGATATATGAGATACTGATTATGGTTACTAATAAGGAAAGACGTTATCAATGACCATTTGTGAGAAGATAGTGACTTGAATTTTGGCATCACTCAGTCAAATGAACTATGTCATTTTGTGTGATAGCTTCGTGGAAACATTTACTACGCTTTTCCTGGGCATGATCAACAGTTTTCAATAATTTAATGAATTTACTTCTTCTATAAAATGTACTTCTATCAGAAATACTAACAAATAATAAACAACTAATGGCTTACTAGTTCCCACCTTTTAAAATAATTTTATAACAATTTATTGAATTCTAAAGTATAAATGTTGTACCATGATGATTAATTAGCTTTCTTAGAAAATGTCTTAGACATGCATTTTCCTATGTATGTTAAGAAGAAATGTTCACTTCTTTGTACATTGACATTTTAAATATTATTGGCATTTGATACTCTAATATAAATGTTGGTTTACAATATTTAAATTTTCATGTAGCATGTATGTTAAAATGAAATTCCTAGATGAAGTCCACTGACTACAGTGTGGCTCCCAAGCAGCGCTTTAAGCTATATACTTTCTATATTTGCGATGTTGCTAAATTTATTATAAAGAAGGAAAAGGGTGACATTTCCTAAGCAAAAGAGGGAAATTTTTAGCCTTATTATTTTTTAAATTATACCTAAAACTACCATTTGAGCCACTCATATATATCTGCTTCTACTCTTCCAAATTTGGACACTGTAAACTAATACGTATAATTAGATCAAATGAAAGGAAAAAGATTTGAGCGGATTGACAAGCCTGACAGTTCCACTGAAGAATGTGTGCTCTGGGACCAAAGGAGGTACTTGGCCGTCAAGGGAGCCACAGTGAGACGTCTGCAGCGCCCACTCTCCTCCACTGCGAGCAAATGGACAAATTACATGTGGTGAGTCCCCAAGGATATGAAGAGCTTGAAATCTTTACATGGGATCTAGTGGCTTGATTTGAAAAGTTAGTATTAGGAAAAATTGTATTTAATATTTTTAAACTTCTCAGGCAAAAATAGTCAGGGTTAGCCCTTGCCTCTCCAAATCGAAACCCAGAGAGGTGAATAGAGAGAGAAATAAATAACTGTAATGGAGTAGCTCAGGAAAATGTATATTTAACAAATATCTTTGTAGCACATGGCAAAGTACCTGGCACATGAAAAACATTAAATGCTTGATAGTAGCAAACACTACTACGGACTGTGAATATTTATACCCCCCTTTCCAAGACCACATCATTAGCCCACAGTGTAGTAATACTGTTTATTGAGTTTTTACTCCTTGCTAGAGCTCGTGCTAAGTACTTTGTATGCATTCGCTTATTTACTATTCAAAACTACCTTGTGAGGTAGATATTTTTCTCCAGTTAGATAATAAAATTGAAGTTGAGAAATATTATATAACTAAGCTTATATAACCGGTAGATTTTTGCACCTGAAACAATCCTTTCTCTTCAAACCCATTGTACACAACGTTCTTGCTGTTTTGCTGCCTCTTGGTTGGAAGGAAAGCCCTCTCTGTTCATCATCTAAATGCCAACATTTTAATAGGCTGGACACGACGACTCTGGTCTACCACCTACCATAACGTGTGTCTTCATCTAACAAAGTATGTATTAGATACATTTCTGTTGATTTGACTTTCTTACTGTATAGAGCTTTTCTTAGTCATTGGACATCTTATTTTCTTGAAAAAATTTTCTAGCTATTCAGCTGCCAGGTAAGGACCATAAGACAAAGAAAAATTCTCAGTCATGTAATTTCAATGATCACCCAGATGCTCCTCAAAGTTAACATTGTCTGTAAATATGTATCCCCAAAACAGAATCCAAGCTTTCTTGAGGTCTTTCTATGAGGTCTCTTACCTTTGGAACTTGCACATGTAACCCGGCAAAATTTTTTTCTGTAATGGGCCGGCAGGTAAATGTTTTAGACTTTGCAAAAAATAAGTCTCTGTTGCAACTACCCACCTCTAGAGTTGTAATGTAAAAACAGCCATGGACAATCTGAACATGAATGGACTTGGCAGGGTTTCAATAATATTTAGCCCAGGTAATAATGAAGCCCGGGTTTGGTTCACATGCCCTCATTTTCCACTTCGTAATGTTAAGCACTGTATGGGCTTGCTTCACACTATATTTAATGGATTGACGTACCACTTTAAATCAGATTTTCAAATCTGATTCTTACTTCTTAACTTGATATAATGATAATATATTTATGTATGTTTTAATAGACTGGTACATTTCATAATGGTAAGTATAACAGAAAATAAGATATCTGTTGACTGTTATTAGGTGTTTTGAAAGTGTTATCATTAAATTTACTTTTAAAAACTGTGTATTTTTTTAAGTATCAACATATGGCTTGAGTTATTAAGCATATTAATATTTTTATTAGACTAATAAAACTCTGAGGAGCCAAAGTCATCATTTTTTTTCTAGAAATGGGTTGATAGATTCAAGACAAGCAGTAAAGAGTGCTATTTTGTGTTTGCTTGTGTTTTGATGGGAACTAAAAGATAAGACCAGCCTCAGAAGGCTTGCAGATGTTCAATAAATGTGCCAAATAAAAATGTTACTTCTGCTCATTTACCAACACTCAGACTGTAGCAGTGGCCAAAAGAGGCCTAATTTTGAAGTAAACGATCTATTCAGTGATTTATATACACTAATGCGAAACGAATCTATCCAACACTTTATGAGGCTTTTTATCTTATTAGGGGAGATTGTTTTTTCTTCTTTTTTTCTTTTTTCCTGGGCAAGGGCACATACGTGGGTTGCAGACTGAATTCCCAAGATGGTTGTGGCACGTGAAGGAGGAATCAATCGACGTGTCTCTCTCACACAGCTCTCTCTCTTTCTCCCTCTGTCTCCCCTTCCACTCGCTCCAAAAATCAATGGGGAAAAATGTTCTTGGGGAGGATTAACAAAACAAAAAAGTCACAGGCAGAAGAAGTGAGCCAGCTGAGCTGCACGGACTCGGGAAACACATTGAGGCAAAGGAAGGGCCTTGGCGCTTAGGAGAAGGAAGGAAAGGAACGTGCCCGAGGGAGGAAGGGGTGAGAGGCACGGACCTGCTCCAGGGAGAGAACGCACACACGTATTTGGGGAGGTTTTTAATGTAAAAATCATGTTATCATTAGCGGTTCCAATTGTTCTGACATTTTTAACACAATCTCCACACACATACACAAATAGAAAATGAATCTCTAATAGTGACAACCCATGTAATACCTTTAGAAGTACTTGTCTCCCAATGGCCTAGCATAGATTTATCCATTGTTATTTGAAAAGTTTGTTGCGATTTTTGTAATTCAAATATACTTTGGTCAAAGAATCTGTGTCGCTCAGTAATATACCAATACACCTGACAGGTTTTCCACAGGATGTCATTGAGTAAAAGCTTCATGCATTTGTTTCAGTATCACAGTTTTACTCAAAAATGGGTAATAAACCTGTCAATTCAACGTTTAACTGATGACCCCAAAAATGAGGACGAAATTGTCCTGTCAAAAATAGCATTTTATTACCAGCTAGACACTTTTTCAAAGATTCCCATCTTCCAGGAGTATTAGATACTGATCTCATTTCATGGAGAATAAGAAAACCTGAGAAATCAGTGATGTTCATATTCAAGGTATCTTTGAGGTTTCAGAGTTCATCAATTACATAAAAATTAAAATTAATATTTCATTAATGTTACCATAACTTGTGCAAATCATTCTGTACTCATATAATATGCATGTATTAAATGTAATATATGTTACATACATTAATATAATATGTATAGCTACTTCATAGAGTTATCAGGATTGAATAAGTTAATGCATATGAAACAAATATATATAGGGGTGTGTGTGTGTGTGTGTGTGTGTGTGTGTATCACTCAATCCTGTAGATATATTTTGCTCATTTTATGGGTTCAGAAACGGGTTTTACAGGTTAAGTTACTGTCCAAGTTTACTAGGCACTTAATTTGTGTCAAGTACTTTTCTAAATATTTTACATATCTTATCTCATATTATGGTTACAGCAACTCTAGGAAACACACACATACACATACACACACACATACACACACACACACAGAAACACATTTTACATGAGTTACCTGACCAGATTTACTTCTTTGCTTCTGTCTAAGACTAATTGAATAATTGCTCCTTACCCATCTTTGTATTCCAATACGAGGCAGAGAATACTACTCACAATACTTTTCTGAAAAGATGACAACTGAATAGAAGAATAAATTAATGAATGCATGACTATTATATCCTTCTATTTTATTTTCTATATAGTCTAACAGAATGTGTTTTAAAATACTAATTTGGAAAAGTTGATTAGCTATCTCAATTTATTTGAGACATCCCTATGTGTTACCATCAAAATCAAGCGAAAGATTCTCCCAATTATTGTCAACTTAATCAGAACATTATTTTAAATGGTTGAATACTAGTGTGATGGTTTAAACTAGTGTGAAGACATGTTCTTGACTAGTTTGGTTTTAGTTTTGCCAAGTTCCCATAGCACCATTATTATAAAGTTAAGTTAAAGCGAGATGTGAGTTATACTATCTGCACACAGATCTACTGTGAGAACTGTGGGTAGCGATGGATCACTGCAGCTAAAGGGGAGGGCTTCCCATTCCCTTTGTCCTCCATGGTCAGGCAGACCCACTGGTTTGGTGAAAGGGAGGCCGCAACAGGCCGGTCTGGACAAAAGGAGAAAACAGGGGGATATAGGGAAGACACTGTCACGCGGAGTAAGAGCGTAGTCACAGCCCCAGCTAATAAAGGGGTTGCTAATATTCATTTAGTATCCATTAGCTGCAAGTTTATACTATCGATCACCATTTTATGTTTAAGTTTCCTTTACTGGAGCTCAAACCCTGTTTGAAAGTCCTGTTTTCTGAAAATATGAATTTCAAATCAACACCATGGATAAAAAGAACTCTGGAATGTTTTCCTTGCTAGGGCTGCCAAAGTGACACAGATCAGGGGGCTTAAATGACAGAAATGTGTTCTCTCGGCTCTGGAGCTAGAAGTCTGAGACCAAGGTGTCCTCAGGGCTGACTTCCTTCGAGGCCGCCCCTCTGCTCTTGCAGACGTCTGCCTTCTTCTCATGCCTTCCCTCTGCGTGTCCTGTCCTAATCGCCTCCTCTCGTACGGCCACATGTCACACTGGATCTCATTTAACCGTAATTACTTCTTTAAAGTCCTTATTTCCAAATACAGTCACCTGAATTCTGGAGGGACATAATTCAGCTCACAACAGGGGACCATGTAAAATTAAAGAATCACCTGGCAGGTAACCTGCATTTTACTGCCCATCTTTACTGTAGGCAGCTCAGCCTCGGTGCTGGGAAGGATGTGGGAGAAAGAGTTTCATAGCAGTTCTTCTTTGTAAACCCCATTTGAGTAAACTCTGGAGAAATATATTCAAATCAGGTGGGAAATTTGGCAATACACTATCTTAATCTTTATTCTGATAAAATCAGACATGGAAATATCGACCATACCTAGTAAAACATTTTGAAATATATTTTTGAAACTGTAACTTATATCAGCTTTGAAGTTATCAGTTGAAAGGATAATAATGTGCAATCAACACATTATTTTAAAATGTTGAATGACTAGTGTAAGGACATAATGTGAATATTTTTATTACATTTACTTTATTGTAATGAGAATAATTGCATCTATGTAATTTTCTACATTGGCATACATAATATTTATAAATATGTCACAATCCCAAGGCTGAGGCCGACTTTACAGATAGAAGAGCTGAATTTTATTAAGTAACATGAGATGAGATCAGTTTAACTGAATCTAATCTTGCATCCAACCATTTTCTATGTTTAATGTAAGAAAAATGCATCAAAGACATAAAATATATTCCTAATTCCTTATACAAGCAGCCTTCTTACCTTTTTTTTTTTCTAATCTTTATGTAAAATAATTTTCAGTTGAAGATCTGAGATGTGAGTGGATCCAGTTTTGTTCATATTTGAGACACTAGAGGGCACCCTT
This sequence comes from Molossus molossus, assembly GCF_014108415.1. Classification (NCBI taxonomy): domain Eukaryota; kingdom Metazoa; phylum Chordata; class Mammalia; order Chiroptera; family Molossidae; genus Molossus; species Molossus molossus. Next base: position 34,325,854 of record NW_023425403.1, on the reverse strand, counting down.
TCCTTCTTTAAAACACTCTGCTTCTGAATTGTGTGGTAGAAATACCCTCAAGTACTGGCATGTACAAAAATATTCTTTTTACTTTAATATTTATAGACTTGCTTCCATATTTAACTCATTTTAATCTTGACAATCCCAACATTCTCAGCATATTGCTTCAAATAATATTCAGTTTATTTGTAGCTAAAGTTAATTCTAATACTCTGGAAATGTCATGTCACAGAGGAAAACTATGCTACTCAAGAGCCAGATGTTTCCCTGGTGCCATGATAGTGAACAAAAATGAGACTGTGTTTGACACAGCTTATGGTGTCTACCAAGAATAATTCAGCCTCAATTCCTATGTTTAGGTTTTGGGGTGATTTGTTGTGAATGTGTATTCTTATTCTTCATCTTCCCCGGTAAATAGCACATTCCTGCTAGACTAACCCACTGTTTCAAACAGCAATACAATGAGCCTGGCATCAAGAAAAACACAGGAATCAAAGATTTAGTGAGGATCCAACTAATAATGATAACTGCCAATATTTATTGAGCACCTATTTATGTCCAGCACTCACCTAAGCATTCTGCTTAATTTATTGATACCACAGTCAATATTGTGTGTGTTATTACTATTTTCATTCTCATTTTATATATAACAAGAATACATTAAATAGGAGTAATAAGTAATCCAACATGAAGTATATTAACATATTTTCGAAAACTATGAAGAATTGGTTTTCATTCTATAGAGATAAGAAAGTTTCCTGAGGTTTTATCTACTTATCTCTAGGAACGCTCATTGGGTTGGGGTGTGATACTCAAGGATTAAGGGTGACTGGGTATATTTTGAATGCTGTCGACTTGAAAATATCCACTGATTACTAAAGCATGTTGCTATTTCCTTAATTATAATCTGTTACAGTTAGATATTTGAAGAAATTAGATTATTTACTTTGGTGTGCTATCTTCAGTCTGTGATGAGCAGATCGACAAGCTGGTACCAACTGTGGCCCACGCACATGCTCCAGATGCTTTAGGTTTGGCTGGGACAGGAAGGAACTGAAGGGTAAGCTTGGCATAAACTGTCACCGGTTTGAGAAGCTCCAAGAATCGTTGTACAAAATTCAGAAGTGATAGGCATTCTGTAGGTCTGCAGGGTTTTAAAAATGAAAAACATTACTCCAAATCAATATCTACATTAAATTGGGGCTACATAAGTAGACACACTACTCCTGTTTGCAATTTGAGTCACCCTGTTTCTTCAGAAAAGGAAAGCATTATGTAAAATTTTTTTTAAAAGAATCAATAAAAGTTTATTAGAAAATATAAATAAATAATTCCAATCATTGCGGATGAACATGTCGACCTAGGAATAACCGTTATGTTTTCTACCTTCCTTCTCTTGGCTGTGACAGACCTTTCTAATAATACCGTACTCCAAAGTCACATACTGAGTGTTTTTGTTTCAAGTGTCTTTATTCAGATAAGAATCTATGTAACTAGATCCATTTTCTTTCATCTCAACAAGAACACATTCTTGTAATATTCTCCTTCTATGTTGGTCATCCCATGTGCTTGAGTTGATGTCAGCACCTCTCTTACACAGGAGTTCAGAAACAGTGTGTCCCCTAAAATAGGTAAACATCCTCAGAAGAATGTTGAATAATAAATAATAATGAAAAGGAAGAGCTATTTAAGCAAAAATTAAGACCTACATCAAATCATAACCATCTCTCGTTATAAATTTATTAATATATAAAGAAAATTAGTGAAAATAAAATGGTAAAATTTTCACCAGAGGATGGGTGTAGCATGATTTCTATTGTATTTATAGTGTTTCCAATTTGCCTTATTTTCCCCAATAAATATTGTAAATACAAAAATAAATATTTCTTTTAAAATAAGATAAAATCAAATTCTGTTGTTGTATGTGCATACTAGAGCCCATGTTTTAGTTTCTAAATGCCAATTGTTCAATCAAAAGAGCCAGGGATCCCTGAAGAAATGGCCAATTCTTGGGTTTGGACAGGAATAACAAAGCATGAGCCTTGAGTATCTTGTAGTTCCATAAAATAAGGACGTTTTTATAAAAGCGGGTGGGTGTAGGGGCTAGGGCTTGTGTCAAAAGGACAAAGAATTCCCCTGAAAAGTTTCCCACTCGTCAGACTGACAAGGGACAGTAGCATGAGGAAGAGAGGATCATTTGGAAACACTTCCCATGGTCAGGAAAGGAGAAGCGACAAACAGAAGGTGATGACAATCATTTCGGCCATATGACTATGACACGAAAGTTGAGAAGGTCTTGCCTGATGACCTTCAGTTTCCTTGTTAAACAGTAGGTATAGTCATCAGCTAAGAATGACATGGGGATTAATGAGTAAAGTGATTGAAGATAAGAGTGATGACTCGAAATATGTTTATAAAATTAGAAAATATTCAACATAAAATCTCAAAATATGAATCCTGTCATATGAGACTCATTCATCGTACAGCTTCCCCTTTTCTCCTTTTTTACCATCATTCCAGGATGGGGATGTGAAACACAGAATGAGAAAAAGAAGCAAACAAGTAATGAAAAAGTGTTACTTTAATGTCTGGTAACTTCCAAATGGCCAGAAATGTGACCACCCCATTCCCCCAGCTACAAAAAAAAAAAAAAAAAAAAGAAAAGAAAAGAATTCATTATAGTTTCTATTACGAGATGCTTTCAGAAGAGAATTGGTGGACATATGGGATGTAATAGGAAGAATACAAAGCTAAGAAAGTCTTCCTGGGGGGGGGGTAGGGAGAGAGAGAAGTTGGGGGACAAGAGAGCACACAAATGAAAATATAGAAAAATAATGGAAGATTCAATTCAGGAGTTACAATATTTTATCAAAATGTTACACAAAGGAAGAAAACAGAAAATGGAGGTGAAAGATTATGAAAGACATTGTATGAGAAAGGCCTTCGGAAGAAAAGATGAATGTTTGCCAGTGGAAACAACTCATCAAGTAACCAGGACTACACATGAAATGATGACCAAAACCCAGCCAGTGTGGCTCAGTGGATTGAGCATCATCCCATGGGCTGAGGTCCCGGTTCAATTCCCGGTCAGAGCACATGCCTGGGTTTTGGGCTCAATCTTCAGTAGGGAGGCGTGCAGGAGGCAGCCTATCAATGTTTCTCTCTCATTGAGGTTTTTTTGAAACTGCAAAATACCAGCGACCCTACAGACCCTGAGGGTTTGTAGTCAGGTGCACGGGTGGAGGAACAGATACACGAAGTTTCCAGCGAGGTGCACGGGTGGAGAAACACGAACTGTCAGGCGTGGCCACAGCTCTGGAATTCGCAGCATCTGCTCTGAAAGCACCAGACAGCCGAGAATCTATGTGGCCTCTATTTCCAGTGCCCAAACCAGTAACAGTCCCATATGGCAAACTCTCAGAAAAGACTTTCCAACTGACTCAGCTTTTAACAAGTGTCTACTTTGGACCCAAATATCTGTGTCCAGGAGGGGTCACTTGATTCCAGGTTTGCCTGACAGAGCTACTGATAGAAGCAGATTCTCTCTAAGGAGACAGAGAAAACAACAGGCAGAGGAAGTGGTTAGCAATTATAGCACAGGAGAGCTACATAATGAACCAAATTGAACTCGGTTAGGTAATACTTATTTTAGTCCTTTCTTTTATTCTGTTTTATTTTCTCTGCAATCTGTTCACCTGAGGCAGACAAGAAGCACACAGAAACAATGAATTACCACGATCAAAGAATTGTGCTCAACTTGAAGTTAGGAGACATAATTCTGTTGTTATTGTTGTTGCAGCTGAAAGGATTATTTTTTTGGAAATGACAAAAAGTACTCTGGAAAACAGGACACTGTCAGATACTTTTTCCTGAATATTGAAGCATCCTATGATCCCATTAAAAATTAATAGTTTTACATGCTACTTCCATTTCATGAGTCAGGATTATCCAGAGAATAATAAAGAGATTTATTATGATAAAGTATTGGTTCAGCCCTGGCTGGTTTGGCTCAGCGTTGGCCCGCAGAACCGTGAGTCGCGGGTTCGATTCCGGTCCAGGGCAGGAACCTCAGCTGCAGTCTCTCCAGCCCCGGTTGGGTAGTGCGGGAGGCAGCCAGTCCATGTGTCTCTCTCACATCGATGTCTCGCTCTTTCCTTCTCTCTCTTTCCCTCTCTCCCACTCTATCTGATAATAGAAAAATATCCTCAGATGAGGATTAAAATAGAAAAAAAAAGTATTGGTTCACGTGATTACAGAGCTTGAGCAGCCCACCTGCCGGCTGGAGATGCAGGCCGGCCGGTGCTGCAGACAGAGGGCTGAGGAACTGGAGGGCGCATGTGTGGGCTGCAGTCCGAGTCTGAAGCCTGAGAACCAGGAGCTCCAGGGGCAGAGGAGGATCCATGTCTCACCTCGACAGACAGAGGGAGAGTGACGTCTGCCTCCCTTCACTCGACGTTCTCTTCAGGCCCTCGATGGATTGGGTGATTTTCACCCGCACTGGGGAGAGCTGTTTGCTTTACTCAAACAATTCAGATGCTCCTAATCTCTTCCAGGAAACATCTTCATAATCACACCCAGAAATAGTGTTTGACCGGCTGCCTGGGCATTCTTTGGCCCAGTCAAGTCAACACATAAAATTAACCATTGCATCAACCTCCAGATTACAGAATCTAAATTAAGTTCTGGGTGCCTATAGTATTGCCTATATTTGCATCAATTCAACTGAGCTATATTTAAAAAATCAACAGCATCCCTATTTTTTTTTAAATCTTCTGGTAATTACAATGCATGCATGTTTATTAAATCCATCATTTATAAGTAGAAATTAATTACAAATAGACCACATTAACACTTTTCCTATTTTATAGGCTAAATGACAGGATCAGATAGAAATACACAGGGGTGGTACATACAGCAATGGATGATGGACGATGTGTCAGGAGGAGTCTGTGATCTAGCCAGGAGAAATAAGCCTAGCTGAGCGCTAAAGCTGATAGAATATAAAAGATCTGGTTATATGCGTTATAACCAAGCCCTGGCAGATATGATACCTGAGTTGAGAAAGGTAAGCAGAGTTGAAAAGAAAGCTAAGGCTTTAATTATTGAGCATACGTTATATTAGACAACTGCCTCCCACAGTCTGTTACCATATGCCAAGGTCTGAGTTATAAACATCTTAGGTTCACTATTTCCTTCATCTCACTCTACAATTCTATGGGAAAGAGGAAGTGTGGAAACTGGCTTAGAAAAGGTATCTAATGTGCCAAAGGTCACGTAGCTATTAATAATAAAGTTGGCATTTAAAATCTATATTTCTCTAATGCCATTACTAATGCCTTGTTTATCAATGTGATAAACAAGCAGACTCTAAATATAGAGGGGCCCACACATTCTTTTTGTGGATACCACCTGCTTTGATTGCTTTTCATGCCCTCTTAAATTCATTCACCAGTGGCATGCTGGTAAACGTTTAAGGATTGAGCTCTAGTTGTAAGGATTGAGCTCTAGGGTTGGAGAGAGCTCCAGTCTGTGGTCTTCAATGATCTCTGAGGTGTAAATACTCTCACCATGGTTAATTTCAGGCTCCCAACCTCAAGTCGCTAAAAGCAAAGTTGGGATACGATGCATGCCATCAGACCGGGACAGCCTGCTCCAGCATAAATCTGCAGGAGCCTTCTCAGCTGGGGTCTCCTAGTCTGCACATCACAACCAACCAAGAGGCAGACACACCTGACAGTCACAAAATGCAGTGTTTTGAGAAGCAAGAAGAGCATACAATTATTTATTTCGAGCAGTCATTTTGGTGAGGCCATAGGCCTTATTTAACTAATATATATTTGGGGGATTTCAGAATTAAGATTCCATTTAGCAATATTCTTATTCATACTGGATGCCTCCTCTAGGACTATTTATGCTTTGCTCCTGCTCAACACCCATGAAACAGCTAAATGTCACATCCATAGTTTTCACTCTTCTGTGTTTGGGAAGATAATAAATGTGTGGCTATGAGAACTGACATAAGACATTGTCAACCTCACTGCACTCATCCAAAGATGCTCTGATATTGCTCAAGAACAATCAGTGGACAATACCTTTTTTAATGCTCTTAGGAGTTGAGAATGAGGATTTGTACATCAGATTCCACTACTGGAAGAAGAACTGAGAGCCCTTTGGACTTCACTTGGTAACGTCCATGAATAAGAACACAGTAAAATCAAGTAATGATTAATACATATCTTTCAATAGACTCCTATTCCAATATTTTTTTATTTCTCTGTTTCTTTTTGTCCTCGTTTAAAAATGTTTTTATTTTTATTTTTATTTTTTTTTAATTTCTGGCATCTATTTGTATTGTCTGTGTCTTCTTCTGTCTGAGTAGCTTTTTATTCTGCTATTCTAATGATTCTCCTTTATTGTCTTAATATCCAATTCCTGTTAGAAGCAAACCCTCATTTTATTTTTCCACTCACTCTGCAGGGATCTCACGCAGTTGTCTGTAGAGTATAAAGCCCTTGGCTAATCCCTCAGCCCACTCTCCCACACAGCTAGCTATTCACATTCAGTACAAACCCCTCAATTCTATTTTATTCAACGCAGTTTAATTCAAAGAGGCTCAATTCAATTCATTTCAACTCACTTTACCACATGTTGGTGCCAATTCTAATTCTATCTTCCTCTTTTTCTTTATCTCTTTCTCTCTCACTCTCTCTCCCTTTTTGGTGGATAATCAAAGCATATATAGATCTGGTAATTTGATCAATCATTTAGCTGGCCTTTATTTGAAAGGTGAATGTTTACAATTGTGTGACACTTGACTATTTCCAGTTTTCCATGCACATCTTATTTAATGCATCAGGACTCTTTTTTTTTTTTTTTTAACACTTTTAATATTTATTTATTACTTCCAGAAGCAGTCCCTTTCTTTAATCTATTCAGAGAATTTCCATGTTGACTCTCAATAGCAGTTTTGTTTGTTTTATAAGGACAAGAATTTAAGTAATATTAAGTTTTGTCATTGCAATAAAAATTAAAGGGTGATTTTTATTTCCAACTCAGTTTTTATAATGCATCATGACCAAAAAAATCTGTCATGGATTCCTTAGAATTACACAAAACACAAAAACTCCTCAATTATTTCTACCATTGTGTTTGTCATACTCCTTCTCTCCATTTTCATACACACATCAGATTATTTTACTTCTAATGTTCTAACTTACAATTTTTATTTGCTGTAAATGTAGTCTATTGTGTGTATCCATACCATGTTCTGTAAGTGGTTTAGGCCAACTTTCTCTGTTTTTGAGAACTAAGAATGACCCCTTCCCTTCCATTCTGTCATCAGTAAACTGTTGCCTAATGTATAAGATACTAGAGTTTCCATCTAAATAGAGCTACATTTACATTTTAGGTTAGTTTTGAGTTCTGATGTGTCTTTGGCTAGGTTATCTATTATTATTATATGAACTTGCTACAGTCTGAAAAAAGGATGTATTTATATTTGAATTTTATATACACCTTGAAAGTATTAGTAAGAAATATAAATACATATTTACCAGGCTGCAGTTAATTCAAGGTCATAATACTTTGGTGGATTTGTAAATTACAGCCCTTGCTTTACAAAATGTGTTCTCCTGTCCTTCTTCCCTAGATAATGACAACAGCATTAGCTAGGTAGCTCTGACTGGGCTTTTGAATTTAACTTTGATTCGTCTCAAGGCCTCGTACACACCTTCTAGTTCATCAGCTGCAAAATATATGTAAAATCCAGTTGCCTCTCACTAGGAACCTCTTCCAGTCTTTCCCTAAACTGAATATCAGCAGCCCTGCTAATCTCTTTGTTTCTATTCTTGTCTCAACATAGTCCATTAGCAGACAGAAGAATGTTTCTAAATTGTAATCAAGTCATGTCATTTCTTTCCAATGGCTTCCATAGCAATTAGATTAAAAATCAAAATCCTTACCAAGCCCTTCAAGGTCCTACAGGACTTGGCGCCCCCATCTGCCTTTATGACCTCTTTCAATTCTCCCTCTTATGCACTAACTCCATCCACAACGTTCTATCCCTTGAGTACCCTGTATCCACTCCCCCTTAGAGACTTTGCACCGACTTTGTTCTCTTGTGCTTAGAAAATATTTCTCTCGGGTGCTACTTCGAATTCATTTATTTTTCTAATCATTTAGAACTATTTTTTTAAATTCATCTTATTGAGAAGATCTAACCTGACCACTCTGGCCAAAGTATGTATCTTCTCCATAAAAGTACACTCTTTACTATGTTCATTTTCTAGAATAATTTTTTGCTGTGTCATCTTTAGAGTATCCATAAAACTCAAGGTTTAGCTGAAAGGGATGTTTCAAATTCAATTTCTACCATAACTCTCTGCTGAATTTGCAGAGGTAAGCAGAAATACAGAAAATAGTCCTGTAATTTTCTAGACTGTATTTTGGGAGATTGGGATTAAGAGAGTTTATTCAAACTGGGAAGCATATATCAATCAACTTTAAGAGTTCTAGCACTTTTCCTCAATATGATTCAGTGTTCAGACCTTGAACTCGCAGAGATGCTCTCCTGATAACCTGGCTATTATTCAACAGGAAAGGAGTGAAGGGAGACTAGACAACACAGGCATGCCATTTATAGAGCTTTGCCAGGAAGCTGCAGTTAACACTCTCCAGGTCTGTTCCCACAGATCAGTGGGGAAAGGGACTGAACAGAGGCAGTTTAGCCAGGTGCCCAATAAGGTCTGGGTGATGTGGGAAGGTACTTACCTGTCAGTCACACTTGGGAACATGTCAGTGGCCAGAATAGGTGTGGCCAATGTAAGGGTGCAGACTCGGAATATTTAATCTCCTAAACAAAGGAAGTTCTTTCTCTCGGCGCTCTCTCTTTCTGCTGCCACCGGACTCCTGGTTTGCAGGGCTCCCACACCCTGCATTCACTCACATGGCTCATGGCCAGTTGGAACCCACACAATAGACTAATGGACTAATTCTAGCCTGATGCTCAGTCACCATTGAATGAAAACTCTGGACACTGTCCCTGCTTCTAGCTTTGCTGAACCCACAGCTGTCCCCTTTCCAGGACTGGCTTAAGGGAACTGAGAATTTGGAACCCAAGCGATATAACTGCATGAAAATAAAAATCATTCATTCTCCCATGTGAGTCTTAGAATCCCTTCTCTGAAGATATCACAAGAGCCCCACTTCCACTAGTGATGGAGAAATTGGCCCACTGATTTCTTCTGCAACACTTCTATGTAACACACCTCTGAGCCATGCCTCTAAAAAATGAGACAGAAAATCATAATGTTAGTTAACTGACGTAATTATTTGTTTACACCTCATTTGACAGAGACTTCCAACCTTACTAAAATAACTCTTTAGTTTGTAAGTTGCATGTTTTATAATTTTCCTGAGCAGTGGTTATCACAGGGGAAAATGTTTTAAATACAATATTAACCACAAGAGGAAGGAATGAAGATACAAAAAGTATGTAAGCTTATATAGCAAAATGACAAAAGTTGTTTAAAAAATAAAACAATGGACTCTACAACTTGAGCCAAAGGGAAAAGTAAGATTGAATGTAAGGACAAAATGACATTCAGTAAGTACTTGAACACTTTATGCTTGTCAAAGTCTGCTCAGGCTGCTGTAACCAAGACCAAGAGATGCAAACAACAGAAAGTTACTTCGTACATTCCTGGAGGCTGGAAGTCTGAGATCAGCATGGTGGGTTTGATGTAAGCCTTCTCCCATCTCTGAAAATAACCACCTTCTCACTATATTCTCACAGGGAGAAAAAAGGCAGGCTCTCTCTCCTCTGGTCTTACAAGGGCACAGATCCCATGATGAGGGCTCCACCCCCATGACCTAATTACCGCCCAAAAGTTTCATCTCCAAATACTTGGTATTGGGGATTAGGTTTTAGCATAGGAATTTGTAGGACATAACCTTTAATGTATACAAATACTTTAAAATATATATATTTTACTAATTTTTTTTACAGGGAGGGGAAAAGAAAGAGAGAAACATCAATGTGAGAGCAAAGCATTGATTGGCTGCCTCCTGCATGCCCCCTCCTGAGAATCGAACTGGAAACCCAGACATGTGCCTTGACGGGGAATTGATCCAGCAATCTGTTGGTGCTCAGGGTGGCGCCCAACCAACTGAACCACACTGGCCAGGGCTATACCAATACTTTTAAGAAACACAAATAACAAACTTTCTGGGTTTTTGTTTTCTCATGAATAATATTTTCTGTCTGATAGTTTTGTCATTAGGCCTCACAACAATAGAGATAGTGAGAGGTAGCACTTAATATTTCTTTATGGGAAATATAAGAAGGAGTCATATTTATCATAATTCCTGTCATTAATCTACATCTTTAATTAATATAGAATGACTTATTTGAACTAAAAATTGTGCTTTGGAAATTAAAGTAAACATTTCCCATTGGGCTTTAGTCTTACTATGATCAATTCTGAATCTTTAGTTTTAAAATTAGCCACTAATTCTTTTTCTTAGCTGCTAAAAAAAAATTGGTTAATGAGAATCAAAAGACAGAAAAACTACCTACAGTACTACTACATGTTACCATTTGATGATAGATTATCTAAACTAAAAATGTCATTACAGGCAGAATCAAATGTTCTATTAAAATGGTAGAGTTATATCATAGCTCACATGAAATGGTGAAGATGACTTTCCACAAAAAACTCAATGAGAGACACTGGGTCTGACTCATGATCACTTCGAAGACCTTCTATTTCTTCTTCTTCTAAACAATCCCTTCTGATAATATCATTGAGTCAGTGTAACACATTGTGTATGGGGGAGGGGTGTATAAATTAAATAAAGTTACATATTAAAATTGCGTAGGATAATAAAGGATAGGTTGTAAGCAGTCATAAATGGTAGCCATCACTATTGCGAGTCTACTTCTTGTGATCAATTTATCACATGATCTTATTATGCCACTATTGATATCACTGCTAAGAAATCCCTATTTCTGTAAAGGCTCCAAATCAAACTTTCAATAAATATACAATATATACTATATGTCGTGGTCAATAGTTAGTAAAAAATAGCTTTCTACTTTTCTTGTAGTTATGGTTTGATATAAAACACAACCATTTTGAGGACTTAAAACAGAAAGCTGATTGCCAGAGCACAGGTTGTGAGTGCCCTCTAGTGGTCGCTCAGTCAGTGACAAAGAACCAGCAATCTGCAGCCTAGAAAATCACTCCACAGAGATTTGTAGAAGCACCATTCCTAAATAAATCGAACCTCAGGGAGAAGAAGCAAATTTCCTTCCATTACAATTATTGGAAAAACTCAAATTATATCCAAATTTTCTGGTAATAATTTTTCAAATATAAAGTCTTATTACAATATTTATTTATTATTTACTTTAACTGAATACCACTGTACAGAAACCCATAAAAATTGATATTTCATGAATAGATATAAAGTTATTTTTTCTTTGTCACTTCTACATCACTGCTTTTCTTTCCCCCTTTCTTCCTTCTTGTTAAACATTCTAATTAAGCTGTTCTTACTGTTTTCTTTAGCACTTTTAGAGCTATCCATCTAGGTGATATTTTAACAGTTAAAAGTACCTGACATTAACAACTTAATAAATGTTTTACAAGTAAATTTTTAAATGAATGATATATTGTACAATCTAATGAATGAATGTTTGAATCCAATCAAAATTGTAAATACATATCATAGAGAATTTTAATAAGCAATGGAATCGTCTGATTCGTGTTGAATTGTGTTTTTTATAATTTTTTCAAAGTAAATACCTAAATTTTTGCTTAACCTTGAAAGGAAATGTTTAAGCTATTATATCATTGTACATTTTGCTCTTTGAATATATTTTATAGATATTTCTCCTTTTTCTCATTGTTTTATTATATATTAAAATGTAATTTAATTATTTGTTGTTTCATATTATTATCAGGAAATGTCTTTGTTCTCAGCATGGTGTTTTAGACGCTATTGGGAAAATAAAGTGAAATAAATATTCTTACTTTCAGGAAATCTATTTTCTGAAAATGTCAACTAGATAAATACAATAATGTATATAAGACAATATGTTTTAGATGTCTCATATTTAGGTTCATATTTTTCCACAGTCTATTTTCTGTCTGAATCCTCTTTGTGGAGAAGAATGTGGCAAAGAGGAAAAAGTAAGGTAATAGGAAAGTGAACTGTGACTGATAAGTATGATATTATAATAACCATATGAAAGATTACAACTTGCATTATCTTTTCTACACATATTCCTTTTTATAAATTTTTCCTTGAGGAACAACTGGAGACAGATTTTTGAAGGGTAAAATGATAATGAGAATATTATTTAAATAAAATCTCTACCAGCACTTAGCACAATGCTGGATTTGCAGAGAATGAAATATATATTAGCTTTGTTATTTTAATATATAACTCAGAGGTAATGTATAACTTAAACAAAAAAGGGAAAACCAGAATATAATGTAGTTTTCCACATATATATTTAACATCATATTTTTGTTTTATTTTCTCTTGCTGTTAGTCTCAGATTTGAAATTATAAAAACTAAAGAGAGTCTCCATGATGAGCCTTATTTTAGGAATCCACTACCTTATTCAATTTGACAGAATTAATTTTGCTCATATCCAGGGCTAGGGAGGGACTATCCCTCTCTTTCTAGATGCATCTAAAGGATAGATTATTCTGGAAAAGGGGTACCAGACAGTTATGGAAAGTTATCTCAACAGTTAGCTATGGAATGTACAGCTTAATACAAGTACATACAACTTGCAAATGTTTATGTAGAGTTCAGTTTATTAAATGCATTGAAATTTTCCTTTAAAACTGAACAATTCATTCAAATGCTGCTCACATTTTACTGAATAAGATTTTTTTAAAGCAATAGCAAGTGTATATCCCATTGACCTCCATTCACTTCTGAACTCAAGGAGAAAAATTCATGCTATAAATAACACTTGTAACTGGCAACATAGTGTGATATATACAGCCACTTACTCTCCACTGAAAGATATGGAAGTTTCTAGTAAACATTTCATTTGGCTAGAAATATTTTTAGCACATATATAATCACATTGAATTTCCTACTCATACTACTTTGCTAGCATTCATTAAAACAATGAACGCTGTTTGGGACCCGTAGTTCATTTTCTAGGTAGGCAGTGGCCCCATCTTACAACAGAATTGTAATGTTCATTCTTAATACTGAATGCATAAAAGGCAAGAGGAGGCTGTTGCCGGTCCAGGGAGCTCCATAACTATAAGAAAGATAAGGCCAACTTACTTCTGAGAGCATTTAAAATTACTGCTAAGATTTAATCTGTAGAATTCTTTGTTTGCTGAACCGTATTATTTTATACTGCTTAGATCCACCTAAGAACCAGATGCTGTTTGCTAATAATGCTATTATACAGTTCCTACCAAAAGTAATAATGATTATAAAAAAAAAGGCAAAAAAAATCTGCCTTGATCAAATATTTATTTGGAAGATATTCTTTTTTTTTTTATGTTCAGTAGTGGCATCCATATATGCTCCAAAAACCCAATTGGTTTTGCTCAGTGTGTACATCAACCGCCACTTAAAAGATACAATATTTAGATCATAGTACAGGTTCATTTCTTCCACAAATAAATGACATAGGGTAGATCTTTTTACACTCAATGCGCTAAGGGCTGTATAAGGATTTGGAAAAATGGCACTACAATGAAGACTTTTCGGTACCTTTGTATCTAAATCTCGTTGGATGGAGCCTAAATAATGGATTTTAGAGCTTTCATACACATAATAATAGATCATATAACTACAGCCAATCCTACTGCAGGATTTAAGTCATTCTTATGTTGCTTATTTGAATCTTCACAATAATCCCATGAGATAGGAAGTAAGGAGTATATGGAAACAAAGGCTTAGCAGGGCACAGTAATTTCCTCAAGGTTATGCCACCAGTAAGTCATGAAGCTGGTGAGTCACATAACTCATTCCTGAGGGCATTGAGCCTAGACCACATGCATTGTGGTCTGAATGAAGTCTGTGCCTGGCACACTAAATAGCTGCATAATGCCCTCTGTCATCTATGTAGTATACACATATATATAATTCTTTCTAAAATATTCAAAAATCCACTACCTTGAAAGGTATGGTCCATGTCCAAAATGCTGGTTGAGAAATGCAGGACCTTACATGGTGTTTGACTTATTTTTATTTTTATTTTATTTTTTCTTCATTGATTTTTTTAGAGAGAGAGGAAGTGAGAGGGAGAGAGAGAGAGAAACATCAATGAAAGAGAACATCAATTGGCTGCCTCTTCCATATGCCCCACTTGGGATCAGACCCACAACCTGGGCATGTGCTCTGACCAGGAATTGAACTGGTGACCTCTTGGTGCTTGGGTTGACGCTCAACCACTGAACCACACCGTCCAGACCATTTTGACTTCTTAACATGCTGTTGCCTATGGCAATTATGTAAATTCAAGAGTGCAAACAAAATGCACCAGACAATTAAGGAAATCATTTTACCAGATTTATTGCAACAGAGATTATTTTTATTAATGAGGAATATTTCAAGAAGAGTTGAAAACATAGGATTTTATAAAATAAGAGAATTATGTGCAAGGCTGAAGAGGGGGTCTTATCGGAGTTATTGAAAACTGAGTTTTCTCTCAGACTATGTCAGGACCCGGTGGTCCTTTGGAGTTAGACATTTGGGAACACATAAAATGAAGGGTAGGGAGATTTCTTTACTGTTTTCCAGTCATAAGGGCTCAAAGTTCAAGATTATCAATACACTAACAGTCTTTTTGAACATTAACTCATTCTAGATTTACATAGCCATTTCATAAAATTTTCAAAATTAACCTAAAAACCAGTATATCACTATAGATTTGGAACTTTGAAAATTTCCAACTCTGAAACTTTGAAATTTGAAAATTTCCTAAATTAATTTACCAATAGTACAAAAGTTTTTAAGTGGCCTTTCTTTTCTGCATTACCCCAAAACATATAAAGAAGTACTGTTTTATAATTTAAATGGATTTTCCCTCAAAATACTTAAATCTACTAGAGAAATTAAAAGAAATGTGAGAATAACAAAGAGAGGTTTACTGCAAAAAGCTTTCTTTGTGTGCAAAGAAAAGAAATTCAAATAAATAAATAAATAAATCCTGGAAAGAGCCTGCAAAGAGTCAGAAAATCGGTGTAATATTTTCAATCCACAGAGGGAAGTTCTCCATGCAAAGGGCCAATTTAAATTAATACACAAATTTTCTACTGTGTGGGTGGTTAGTGCCACTCGCACCAACTTTTTTCATAAGTCAATTGCAATAAAGGACATTAGAAAAATGCTTTCTTTTGATACTTACCAAGAAAATTACTATAAGCAACCTATGTAATTTGGAGGTTTTATTTTCTGACTTTTTCTTTGGTTTGGTTTTGGTTCCACCAGCCATATTAGTGGCCAGAGCAGGTGGGAATATTTTAGGGATCAGAACACCATCTTCTATAAAAAGTAATATGTTCTCAGTTAGGATAAGAGCCTAATGCGATGGTTTGGGATTGATCTTCACATGCAAATATGCAGAATAGTATTTACTAGTAGACATTTTTGTTAACTTAGAGATGTAAAGTTACCATTTTTCTTCCAGTTAAGGATTATAAACACTTCTGAGCCTACAAAAGCAGCCTTCAGCCAACGTGCAGTAACTGAAAGCCATACAGAAATCTTACCTGGGCTTGTAAATGTGGTCCATCTACCTCTAATGATGCTATTACACAGCTCGGGACATACCCAGTTTGAAAAAAAATGTAAGGAGTCATGTGTGGGTGTAGAGGATGAGAAGAGAGATGTAAAGGTAATTATAACAAAATTTTAGGTGGTAAATTTCCCCCCAAGATTCTCTACATTTTGTCCTGCTAGAATCTGAGACTGGTTAGCCCCAAAGACTTCAATCCCTGGCTGTCTCTGTGTAAATGAGTACACTCTCGGGTTCAAAGCTTTCTTTTTCTTTGCCATCCACCACAAGTGACCCCTCTCATCGACTATTCTTTGAGTTATCATCACTAGTCCATTTCTAGTTCAAAGAGAGAGTTGTTACAGCAGCCACATTGTATGTTTACATGCAGACCCTTTCTCTGTGTTGACACTGCGAGTGTCTGTAGGCAAACTTTCTGATATTTGACGTCTCCGCAATAGCAACGATGCCTGTCTCCTGCAGTGGTGACTGTCTGGACCGGCAGCTGTATTCTGCTTGGTTCTATGACAAATCTTTTTTTCCCTTCTATTATGTTCCATAATATAAGAAAATAACCTGAAAATGATGTATATACGAACGACAGATATTAAACCAGTAAATTCTCTTGTATACGTGATTAGTTGGAAATAGTTTGGCCTGATTTCTACGGCAAAGTGCACGCGCACGCGCTAACTCGTGAGAGTCTTCAGCTCGAACTCCCAGGGATCAGAACACACACACACAGACATATACAGATATTAAATTTATATATATTAAATTTCTACGATGGATAAAGTATCAGGTTACCAGAAACATATTAAAATGTTTTTAAATATAATTTTAAAAATAAGCCGCCCATTTCCATATAGTGCTGTTTTTAAAAACCTGAGGAATTTATATCACTGTGATCTACTTATACTTGCTAATTCAGTTGCTACTGCCTCTCTAAACGGTTATTTTCTTAGTGTCCGGTTTATACAGCAGATCAAGGACTTCTTATAAGAATAGCTAAAGAGATACCTATTTCACATGTCTCTTCTCCAGAAACAGAACAGAGGCTCTGTGAATTATTATCAATGCTCAAAACAGAATGTATTCTGAATATCCGTAACGTGATATTAAATTTTAAAAGTGCTAAACAATTTGCGACTTCAGGAGTAATGCCCCTGGACAAATCTGAAATGAACCTCATCTTAACATTGACCACCTATTTAACATCTCAGCGAAGCGAGGTGCCGCGGCCCCTCTGAAGCTCGCTTCTCTTCCAGCTGTTAAAGGGTCCACCCAACCGCTACCTCTGAAAATAATACATGGCCAGGTTTCCTTCTTATCTAATTATAAATGGAAAACCCATCCATCCAGGTGCGAGAAGGCTTGGCCCGGAAGTGGCAGGTCTGCGCGCAGGAGGAATCTGCACCCCAGCCTCCTTGCTCTGCTGCCCGGGAGCGGCTCACAGCAGATGGGAGAAGCGTCCGCGGCCTCACCGGCCGGGAATTCCCGCTCCGTGCAGCCCTGCGGTACCGGCCCGCGTTCATCAAGAAGACCGGGTGCTGCCTGCATGGCCTCTGGAGGAATTCACTGTAATCAAAAGTATTTAAAGCAAAGACAACAGAGAGAGAGAAAGAGAGATACAGAGAGAGAGAGAGACAGAGACAGAGACAGAGACAGAGACAGAGACAGAGACAGACAGACAGAGACACAGAGACAGAGAGAGAGAGAGAGACAGAGACAGAGACAAGGACAGAGAGACAGAGCGGTGGAGAGAGAAACAGTTATGGAAAGAGAAGGATGGAAAAAGGGAAAGTAATTTATGAAGGCTGTCATACCTCATTCACCATTTCCTCATGAGAATTACAACTGCCTGTATTTTCCAATATTTTATAATATTTCAACTTTCAAAATGTTACTTAGAGAAGCAAATACACAGAAATACATTTCAGGCAAGTATCTAGTTCTCTCAATGCATATATAACGTGAATAATTCTCTCTCTCTCCCTGTCTTTACGGCCACACTCTACCTGTAACTACCTTGCAAATAGCAGTACTAATTTTTGTTTCAAAGACAAGCCTTCTCTTCTTGTGTGAAGATCCAGTTGTTTATTGTACTGCAATCTCTTGAACCCCCTTTGCTAATAGTGAGTGAATCTTTCTGGCAGTTACTCCGGAACTGCCGACAAGACATACTATTTCTTTTTTTTTTTTAATTGAATTTATTGCGGTGACATTGCTTAATAAAATTATATAGGTTTTAGACATGCAATTCTATAATATATCATCCATATATTGTATTGTGTGTTCACCGCCCCAAGTCAAGTCTTCTTCCACCACTATTTATCCCACTTACACCCTCTTCTACCTCTCCCCACCCCCAACCCCTCCTGTAACGGTTACCTCCATGCTGTTATCTGTGTCCATGAGTCCTTTCTTTCTTTTTGGTTTTTTTTTGCTTAATCCCTTCACCTCTTTCACCCAGCCCTGCAACCTCCCTTCCCTCTGACAGCTGTCAGTCTGTTCTCTACTTATGAGTCTATTTCTATTTATTTTATTTTCTTCATTAGATTCCACATATGAGTGAAATTATATGATACTTGTCTTTCTCTGCAGTGGCTGCACCAGCCTGCATTCCCACCAGCAGTGCACGAGGCTTCCCTTTTCTCCACATCCTCGCCAGCACTTGTTTGTTGATTTATTGATCATAGCAAATCTGACAGGTATGAGGTGATATCTCATTGTAGTTTAAATTTCATTTTTCTGATGATTAGTGCCCTTGATCATTTTGTGTCTATTCAGGTCTTTTTCCCATTTTTAATTGGATTGTTTTTGTTTTGGGGGTGTTTTTTTGTTTTTTGGGGGTGTTTTTTGTGTCTATTCAGGTCTATTTTGTGTCTATTCAGGTCTTTTTCCCATTTTTAATTGGATTGTTTTTGTTTTGGGTCTATTCAGGTCTTTTTCCCATTTTTAATTGGATTGTTTTTGTTTTGGGGGTGTTTTTTTTGTTTTTTGGGGGTGTTTTTTGGTGTTGAATTGTATAAATTCTTTATAAATTTTGGATATTAACCCCTTATCAGATGTATGAATGGTGACTATATTCTCCCATTTAGTGGGTCGTCTTTTCCTTTTGTTGATGGTTTCCTTTGCTGTGCAAAACTTTTAGTTTGATGTAGTCCCATTTGTTTATGTTTTTCTTTATTCCAGTGTCCTTTCTTTCTTCCCTGTGGGAGAAAGACATCTGTGTGCCTTCAAGGGAGTGAAATAAATTAGAACAATCTCTTGCCTTTTAGCCTATTAAGAAGTATTTACTTTCATCTACCCCTCTTATTCTGTAGAATTGGAAATTTTGCTAGAGATTCTACATCAAATGTCATATCCATTCATTTAGTATTTAATTCATTTGTTTGTTTAGTCAACACACATTTATAACATTAGACTCATAGTGTGATTGTCTTTCTTTAAGAGCCTTTCACATAGAAATACAAAAAGCTCTCTCATGGGTTTTTTTGGTTTTTTTTAAATCTATCTTTATTGCTAAAAGTATTGCAGATGTCTTCCTCTTCCCCCATGGACTCCCTGCTCCCTGCTCCCCCTCTCCCCCTGCCTTCACTGCCTTCTGGGCCCAGCCCACTGGCCATGCACTTATGCATGTCAGTCCTTTGGTTTATCTTTTTCTGCCCCCTCCTCACTTCCCTCTGTGGTTCCTCAGTCTGTTCCCCACTTCCATGTCTCTCTGGCTTTTTATTATTATTATAATTTTTTTTTTATCCTCACCCGAGGACATTTTTTGTTCAGATAGAGTGGGAGGGAGAGAGAGGAAAAGAGAGAGAAAAACATCGGCGTGAAAGGGACACATCGAGTGGCTGCCTCCCGCATGACCCAACCAGGGCCGGGGACAAACTGCAACCGAGGCACGTGTCCTTAGCGGGAACCAAACCCAGGTCTCTCTGGACCACAGGCTGAAGCTCTAACCGCTGAGCCAAACCGTCCAGGGCTCTCTGGCTTTTTAAATAGTGCTTTCTAAGTAGGACAAATTGTGTGTGGCGTGTATTCTCAAAACTAAATCTTTAAATAAAAGACATATAAGTATATTCTGACTGTACATTACCATTTGGAAACAAGAACTGGGAATATTGAAATCTTATTTGTCAACTTGAAACAACTGGAAGTTCCCATAAACTCCAGAGCAAGGCCTAAGTGAGCAAAGTGGGGACCAGCATGAACGAGAGAAACAGCTCCATAGGGGTTTCATGGAATGCAGAAGTGTTCCCCAGATGCTGCTGGTGTTTCTGATCTCCAGCGATAAGCACCCCTTTTTGGTAAGGATGGGTTTTTTACTAGCAATATTTCCAAGTTACTTCACCTTTCTGAACTTCTGAAAGATGAGGGTTACTAATGCTACAAGGGTTAAAATCAACAATGCTTTAATCATTCAATCAACACTGTCTGCCTTTATAGAGTGACAACCTCGGGTAATGGAAAAAGTATGGGTTTTAGAGCCAGAATGACTAGCCACTTAGGAATTGTGTGTACTGGGGCAAATTGACCCATGGGGTAATGGAAAAAGTATGGGTTTTAGAGCCAGAATGGCTAGCCACTTAGGAAGTGTGTGGACCGGGGCAAATTGACCCATGGCTCTGAGTCTCAATTATTTTGTTAGTAATGCATCCAGCAAAGCATGGGTCATTGTAGATGTAAGGTAAATCATTATTATAGCAGATAAAAATTTTGTTTATTAAAAAAATCACTTTATGTCAGAAGAACCTGAGTTTAATTATCCCAGATTATGAATGACTCTGTATGTGAAATTCCTTCTCTTTATGATTTTCTTTCATTTTTCAGTACTGTATACTTTTTCTTACAGCCCCTTAGAATTTTTTTATTTATTCTTTTATGTTTGCTTACTTGCTAGCTTTTAATAATTCTGTCATTGTTTTCTTCTCAAATGTAGAAAAAACATTACCCAATAAACTGTGAATTAATTGAAATCAGGAATTAAATATTTTCTTACTTCTGTAGTTCAGTTACCCAACATCATGTCTTGTTAATATTGACCACTTTGTAAATGGTAAATGATTTAATAAGTGAATGATAATGCATTTTTTTTAATCCTCACCTGAGGATATTTTTTCATTGATTTTTCTTCATAGAGTGGGAGGGAAGAGGGGAGAAAGAGGGAAACATCTCTGTGAGATGTGAGAGAGACACATTGACTGGTTGCCTCTCACACGACCCCCTCCGGGGCCAGGGATTGAACTCAGTCAGAGGGCTGATGTTATAACCATTGAGCAACTGTTCAGGGTGATAGTGCATTTTTTAATAGGTTGGAAATACATAGTATCATTCAGAAGAAGTTGCTTGTAAACAAAAGCCATACCAAAGTGTTATGCCAAGAAAAAGGGATGATCTTCAAATGGTCGAATTTCAGGGATAATTGGGAGAAATGGTTTAGAGGGAAAGCATACAAGTCATATCGCCTATTATGCTGAACAAAAGACAGAATTAGTTTTAACACTGCTTTTGGATACAACTAGAATTTTCTCTTTATCAGCGTCTAAAATTTAATTAATACATATGATATTAGAATAATATATTCTTTCAGTTTGCATTGTTTTATGCATGTGTTCATTCATTTTCACTGTTTTATTGATCTACTTTTCTTTTATTAATACATATGAATGGAGCATTCACTATGTAGGAATACTCTTACAATTCCGGGTTAACACTGGTGAACAATAATACCGTATATGCTAATAACTATCATTGAGATATTTTTGGATATGCAACAGTACCTTAGTATCTGAGAAAATTAAATGTAATATTAGCACCTTGATAAATAATTTAAAGCAATAAATTTTACATGATACCATAAATAAAATACATATTTTTTGTTTACTAATATGTCTTTTAGTATGCTTAGAGATTAGAAGATTCAGTATCATAATAAATGGCAATACTTCTGAATGAACTGATACAGGCTAAGAATTTCTAAGTTCGTAGATAAACTCTGAGAAATTTGTACAAGCAAAGGATATGAGTATATATTAACAGAATTATAAAAGTTATTTGAAAAGGAAAATGAATCTCATTCTTTAGATATATTGGAATTAGGAGATGAATTGGTGCATATACATACCATAGAAAGTAGTATTCATATGTTACTACTAAAACCAATATGCCTGAATTATCAAGAAATATATTTAAATGGGTAACTCTCAGTCAATGAATGATGAGAAAAATAAATAAGTATAATACCATTGACATAAAATTTGAAATCATCTCATACATTAGTGTTTACATTCTTTATTATTTGTTTTCATACATTTCTTTTCTTATTTTCATGTAAATAGCATGCATGTGAAAAACATATACAAATTTTGTTGAGAAAAATGTACACCAATTTCATAGATTAATAGTTGGAATGATATATAATGGATTTCTAGGCACTGGGAATGAAGGAGTGACCTAGTTTGAATAACTCACAGATTTACCAAGAAAACAATAAATACTGCAGAATATTAACATGTGATTAATAGGGGTTTCATTACATGACTTCTATTATTCTATATACTGTTTTTAATATATGCGATAATTAATATTTATACAAAAAGTGAATAAAAGGTGAAGAGAAAGAGAAGGGAATGAAGACAAATATTTTATTTTACTTTTTCTGAGGAAGAGAATAGCTAGAGTAGCATTGTGTCAAAGCAGGTTTAATGTGTTTTGTTTCATGTTTATTCACCTAAGAGTAAGTAGCTGTCTTCAACGTTATTTCAAAAAGTGTAATTGAAGAGGAAGTCACCTATGACACATACCCAAGTTGCAGTTTCCCAGTAGGTAACATACAGAATGCAAGAGAAATGCTCTGAAAAGTGTCCCTTGCGAAATTAGCTTGAGAAATACTATAAACATTAGTGTATAGTATTAGTGAATCTTTCATATTAGTGTATAGCTTTAAAGATTAAGAATAAGTATTAGTAGATTGACAACTGTTTAGTAAAGATTCCCATTAGTTCAGCTTAAGCCAGAAAAAAATAAAAATTACCTTGGAAAACTATTTCCAGTTTGTAGATGCCAAGTTCTTTTATGCCTTTATCAATTTATACAAGTTTTTCTGCTTGCATTGTCCTCCTGATTAATGACTAAGTAAATTATAAATCATTGTTAGCTTTTTACCCTAATTTCCTCTTTTCCATTCTCTCCTTTTTTGTGCCAGAACAACTTTTTCTTTTCAGTCCCCCCATAGCATTTTGTGCTCTCTAAATTTTTACCACACAGTATTTGAATTGTTTCTGCTTTTCACTCTTATAATTTGACTTGTAACTCCAGTATATTTGCTGTTTTTATGCATTTTTCTACCTGGTGATATATATAGTAAGGCTTGCATATAGCTCAGACACCAATGATGTTTCTGTATGAATTAGTAAATGTCTGAGGATATTTCTGGGTGAAAGTCGTAGATGAAGTATTTGGAGGAGAACCCATTACACAAGGAGAGCATCTCAAGGGGGGGAAAAGAAGTCTAAGGGAGGGATTTTAATAGTCTATCCTTAAGTAATTTAGAAGGAAAGAAGAGTTAATGAAGGATATTTAAAATATATAAACTATAGACAGTAGAGGGGACTGCTACTATAAAGAACAAGATTGAAAAACCTTCCGGAAGAAGGAAAAAGTAAAATTATAATAGCATGGCACAGCATAGTAAAATAGAATAATGACCAGAAAAAAGTCATTGGATTTGACAATGAATAAGGATTCTGATGATTTTACAGAGAATATTTTTGTAAACATATTACAGATGAAAGCCAAATGGCCAAGTATTGAGAAATAAAATTGAAAGGAAAGGAGAGCAATAACTATCGTTAAAAACAAGTCAGGAAAGTCAAGGGAGATCAAGATAATGAACTGAGAAATCATGCATAATCTATTTCAAACCAAATGTTACCTTTTATCTGAATTTTTTACACTATAAGTGTAAGTTTCAAAACCTAAATAAACAGGATAATCATCTACTTTAGTTCTTGATACTAAATTGAGTTGTAAGTAAAAAGTCAAACTATGATATTCAATGAATAATTTTTTAATTATAAAATTATTCGTGAATTGACAACATTAAGTATTTTTTTAATTTATTTATTTTTTATTAATTAATTTTGGTTACAGATGTTTCTCCTTTTTCCCCCATGGATTCCCCCCTCCCATTCCCTTCCTGCCCTGTCCCCAGTTTGTTGTCCATGTCCACTGTTCATTCATACATGTATATAAGTTCTGTGATTTATCTCTTCCCCACCACCCCATCGTCTCAGGATTGTCAGTCTGTACCCCATTTCCACATCCCTGGGACTGTTATGTTCATTATATTACACAAATAAGTGAGATCATATGATACTTGTCTTTCTCTGTTTGGCTTGTTTCACTTAGGATGATATTTTCCAGGTCCCTCCATGTAGTCTCAAAGGATAAAAGATCTTTCTTTCTTACTGCTGCGTAGTACTCCATTGTGTATATGTACCACTGCTTTTTTATCCATTCGTCTTGGGCTGTTTCCAGATCTTAGCTATTGTAAATAGTGCTACAAACATGGGGGTACATATGTTCTTTCTGACTGGTGTTTCAGGCTTCTTAGGATATATTCCTTTGTCTTTCGCTGTGCAGAAGCTTTTGAGTTTGATGTAGTCCCTGTGTTCATTTTCTCCTTTGTTTCTATTGCCTTAGGTGATGTATCAGTGAAAATTCTGCTGCGTATGATGTCTGAAATTTTGTTGCCTACAGTTTCTTCTAGGATTTTTATGGATTCATGAGTCACATTTAAGTCTTTTATCCATTTTGAGTTTATTCTTGTGTAGGGTGTAAGTTGATGGTCTAATTTCATTTTTCTGCATGTAGCTGTCCAATTTTCCCAGCACCATTTATTAAAGAGGCTGTCCTTACTCCACTGTATGCTCTTGCCACCTTTGTCAAATATTAATTGAGCATATTGCCTTGGGTCCATTTCTGGGTTCTCTGTTCTGTTCCACTGGTCTATATGCCAATTCTTGTACCAGTACCAGGCTGTTTTGATTACGGTGGCTTTGTAGTTAAATCTGAAATCTGGTAATGTGATCCCTCCAACTTTGTTCTTCCTTTTCCAGATTGCTGTGGCTATTTGAGGTCTTTTTTGGTTCCATATGAACTTTTGAAATACTTGATCTAATTCTGTGAAGTATGCCATTGGTATTTTGATGGGGATTGCATTGAATCTATAGATTGCTTTGGGTAATATGGACAATTTAATGATGTTAATTCTCCCAATCCAAGAACAGGGTATGTGCTTCCACTTTTTTATATCTTCCTCTATTTCTTTTTTTCAATGACATGTACTTTTCTGCGAATAGGTCCTTTATTTCTTTGGTTAAGTTTATTTTTAGGTATCTTAATTTTTTTTGCCGCAATGGTAAATCAGATTGTTTTCTTAGTTTTTCTTTCTGTGAGTTCATCATTGGTGTATAAGAATACCGTCGATTTCTTGATGTTAATTTTGTATCCTGCTACTTTTCCAAATTCATTTATTAAGTCTAGTAAATTTTTGATGGAGTCTTTGGTGTTTTCTATGTATAGTATCATGTCATCTGAGAATAATGTCAGTTTCACTTCCTCCTTTCCCATTTGGATCCATTTTATTTTTTCTTCCTGTCTGATTGCTGTGGCTAAGACTTCCAGTACTATGTTAAATAAGAGTGGTGAAAGTGGGCATCCTTGCCTTGTTCCTGTTCTTAAGGGAAATGTTTTTAGTTTCTGCCCATTGAGTATGAAGTTGGCTGTAGGTCTTTCATATATGCCTTTATTATGTCTAGATATGATCCCTCTATTCCCACATTGCTGAGCTTTTTTTATCAGAAATGAATGCTGGATTTTGTCGAAGGCTTTTTTGGCATCTATTGATATGATCATGTGGTTTTTATTCTTCATTTTATTTATGTGGTGTATCACGTTCATTGATTTGTGAATATTGTACCAGTCTTGCATCCCTGGGATGAATCCTACTTGGTCACGGTGGATAATTTTTTGGTGTATTACTGGATGCGATTTGCTAGTATTTTGTTCAGGATTTTGGCATCTATGTTCATCAGGGATATTGGCCTGTAGTTTTCTTTCTTTGTAATGTCTTTTTCTGGTTTTGGAATTAGAATTATGCTGGTTTCATAAAACGAGTTTGGAAGTCTTCCTTCTTCTTGAATTTTTTTGAAATAGTTTGAGGATAATGGGTATTAGTTCTTCTTTGAATGTTCGGTAAAACTTCCCGGTAAAGCCATCCGGGCCTGCGCTTTTGTTTGCTGGAGAGTCTTGATTACATCTTCAATTTCTTGTGTTGTTATTGGTCTGTTCAAGTTTTCTGTCTCTTCCTGGTCCAGTTTTGGGAGACTGTGTTTTTAGAAATTTGTGCAGTTCACTTAGATTGTTGAATTTATTACCATATAATTGTTCATGGTAGTTGTTAATGATTTTTTGTATTTCTGTGGTGTCAGTTGTTACTTGTCCTCTTTTATTTCTGGTTTTTTGTATTTGGGTTCTCTCTCTTTGTTTCTTGGTGAGTCTAGCTATGGGTCCATCAATCTTGTTTATCTTTTCGAAAAACCAGCTGTTTCATTGATCCTTTGAATTGTTTCTTTGGTCTCTATGTTGTTTATTTCTGCTCTGATCTTTACTATTTTCTTCCTTCTACTTGCTCTGGGGTTTTCTTTTTGTTTGCTCTCTAGTTCTTTAAGTTGTGAGGTTAAATAGTCTATTAGAGATTTTTCTTGTTTTCTGAGGCAGGCCTGTAGTACTATGAACTTCCCTCTCAGAACTGCTTTCGCTGCATCCCACAGATTTTGTGTTGTTGTGTCTTTATTTTCATTGGTTTCCGGGAAGTTTTTGATTTCTTCCTTGATTTCCTCAGTGACCCATTCATTGTATAATAACATGCTATTTAGCTTTCATGTGTTCAAATGTATTTGTATGTTCTTCTTGCAATTGATTTCTAGTTTCATTGTGATCTGAGAAGATGCTTGATATAATTTCAGTCTTCTTGAACTTGTAGAGACTTAGTTTGTGCCCTAACATGTGGTCTATCTTTGAAAATGTCCCATGTGCACTTGAGAAGTATGTGAATTCTGTAGTTTTGGGGTGTAATTCTCTGTAGATATCCAGTAAATCCATTTGGTCTAGTGCTTCATTTAGAATCCCTGTTTCCTTGCTAATTTTTTGTCTAGAGGATCTAACCATTGACGTCATCGGGGTGTTGAAGTCCCCTGCTATGATTGTATTGCTATTGATTTCTTCTTTGAAGTCCTTCAGAAGATTTTTAAAATATTTTGGTGCTCCTATCTTGGGTCCAAATATGTTTATCAAGGTTATATCTTCCTGTGGGATAGATCCTTTCAATATTATTTAGTGGCCTTCTTTGTCTCTAGTGATGGCCTTCACTTTGAAATGTATTTTATCAGATATGAGTATTGCAACCCCAGCTTTTTTTTCCTTTTCGTTGCTTGAAAGATTTTTTTCCATCCCTCCACTTTCAACCTATGTGAGTCTTTTGTTGTGAGGTGGGTCTCTTGTAAGCAACATATAGATGAATCATGCTTTCTTATCCAATCAGCTACTCCGTGTCTTTTTATGGGCGCATTCTATCCATTTACATTTAAGGTGATTTTTTTTTTAATTTTTATTTTTGAATGTATTACAGATGTTCCACATTTTCCCCCATTGACCCCCTCCTCCTCACTCCCATCCCCCTCCTGCCTTTTCCCACACTATTGTCTGTGTCCATTGGTTATGCATATAATTTCTTTGGTTAATTTCTTCCCACCCCCCACCCCCAACCCCTTTCCCTTTGAGGTTTGTCAGTCTAGCAATGAATTTGTACTTCTTAATCTCTTCCCCTTTTTCACCCATTCCCCCATCTGGCAACCAACAAAATGTTCTCTCTAACTATGAGAATGTTTCTGTTCTATCTGTTCTTCTTTTTTGTAGATTCCATTGTCAATAGATATGTATTCATTGCCATTTTGTTTGTTTATATATTTTATCTTTTTCTTCAAAAAGACCCTTCATCATTTCATATAAAAACGGTTTGATGGTGATGAACTCCTTTAACTTGTTCTTGTCTGGGAAAGTCCTTATATGGCCATCTATTCTAAATGACAGCTTTGCAGGATAGAGTAATCTTGGTGGTAGGTTCTTGCTTTTCATCACTCTGAATATTTCTTGCCACTCTCCTCTGGCCTGCAAAGTTTCTTTTGAGAAATCAGCTGACAGTCTTATAGGAACTCCCTTGTAGGCAACTGACTGCTTTTCTCTTGCTGCTTTTAAGATTTTCTCTTTGTCTTGAACCTTTTGCATTTTGATGATGATGTGTCTTGGTGTGGGCCTCTTGGAGTTCATCTTGTTTGAAACTCTCTGTGCTTCCTGGACTTGTATATCTGTTTCCTTCACCAAGTTAGGGAAGTTTTCTGCCATTATTGTTTCAAATGGGTTTTCAATTTCTTGTTCTCACTCTTCTCCTTCTGGCACCCCCAAGATGCGAATGTTGGCACGCTTGAAGTTGTCCTAGAGTCTCCTTACACTATCCTCATTTTTTTGGATTCTCTTTTCTTTTTGCTGTTCTGATTGGGCGTTTTTTGCTTCCTTATATTCCAAATTGATGGTTTGCTTCTTGGATTTACATACTCTACTATTGAATCTGTGTAATTATTCTTTATTTCAGTTAATGCCTCCTTCATTTCTGACTGTGCATCCATAATTTCTGACTGGTCCTTTTTTATGCTCTTGAAGCCCTCACTAAGTTCATTGAGCATCCTTATAAGCAGTATTTTGAACTCAGCATTTATTAGATTGCTTATCTCCATTTTGCTTAGTTCTTTTCTTGGGGTTTTGTTCTGTTCTTCCATTTGGGACCTGTTTCTTTGTCTCCTCATTTTGGCTGCCTCCCTGTGTTTGTTTCTGAGTATTACTTAACGAGAGGTATGGTGCTAGCTGAGACCAGATGCTGCTTGTTTGAAAGAATGTAGGAAAAACCTGAAGCAGGATCCAAGACAGGCCAATTTTATCGTTAAGCAAGTGGCAACAGCTTGGGTGGGCCTTAAAGTTGGGCGGGGCGGGGCCTCAGAGAGTCAGCAGGGCGGGGCTATCAGTGTGAGCCAGGTTTCTGGAGTCCCAGATATGGCTTCTGTCTGCCGCCCCAGGAAGGGGCTCACCCAAGGAACAAAGTCCTCTGACAGCACGTTTGTCCTGGAGAAAGCCCACTCTCCAGCCCTCGCTCCAGTACCAAACAGCTCAGTTCTTCCCTGTATGTCGCTGGTGCCCCTGGAGCTGCCTCCCCTCCAAGCTTAGAGGGAGAGAGTCTGATAAGTTCATGTGCAGGCCCTTTAAGGAGCTGCCTGGGGCTCCAGCTGCGTCAGCTTCCCTGAGCCTCAGTTTCTGCTGGTTTTTCCAGCCAGAAGTTATGGGGACTTCTCTTCCTGGCACTGGAACCCTGAGCGGGTCACCTGGTGTGTTCTGGGATCCCTCAGTCTTGAGAAAGGACCTTCTTAGCCAAGGTATCCTCCTGATTTTTATCCGCCACATGTGGGTGTGGGACCAGCCTGTCTCGCCACCGGCCCTGGCGCCTCCACCCCTCCATCCCTCCTACCAGTCTGGATATGGCTGCTGCTTTAATTCCGTAGTTGTAGGACTTCCATTCAGCTTGATTTCAGGTGGTTTTGAATAATGGTTGTTCTGTAGTTTAGTTGTAACTTTGATGTGGTTGTGGGAGTACGCAGTACCACGTTTACCTACGCCGCCATCTTGACCGGAAGTCCTAAGGTGATTATTGATATGTACTTATTTATTGCCATTTTTGTTTAGTGTGGTTCTATTTTTCTTCCCATTTCTCTTGCTGATTACAGCAGTCCTTTTAACATTTCTTGCAGTGCTGGTTTGGTGCTCATTTATTCCCTTAGCCTTTTCTTTTTTTGTCGGCAAAGCTCTTTATTTGACCTTCTATTTTGAATGATAGCCTTGTTGAGTAGAGTAGTCTTGGATTCAGATCCTTGTTTTTCATGACCTTGATTACTTCATGCTATTCCCTTCTGGCCTGTAGTGTTTCTTGTGAGAAGTCAGCTGAGAGCCTTATGGGGTTTCCTTTGTAGGTAACCTGTTGCTTATCTCTTGCTGCTTTTAGGATTCTCTTTTAGTCTTTAATTTTTGGCAGTTTGATTACTATGTATCTTGGTGTGGGCCTGTTTGGGTTCTTCTTACTTGGGGCTCTCTGTGCTTCTTGAACTTGAATGCCTTCTTCCTTTACCAAATTAGGAAAGTTTTCTGTCACTATTTCTTTGAATATATTCTCTAACCCTTGCTCATTTCCTTCTTCTTCGGGGACTCATATATGTGAATATTATTATGTTTCCAGTTGTCCCACAGTTCTCTTAAGCTGTCTTCCTGTTTTTAATCGTTTTTTCTTTTTGGTTTTCTGATTGGTTGATTTTTTTCTACTCTGTCTTCTAATTCACTGATCCGGTCCTCAGCTTCCCCTACTCTGCTTTTTAGACCTTCCAATGTGTTTTTCATTTCTGATATGTCATTTTTTAAATCTCTTCTTGGTGGTTTTTAATTTCCAATTGGCTTATTTTCAGCATGTCTATGTCCTTACACATGCTGTTGAGCTTCCTCAAGATCATGGCTCTGAATTCTAATTCTGTTAACTTGCTTAACTTCACCTCATTTATCTCATCTTCTGTAGCGATCTCTTGTTCTTTCATTTGGCTTTTGTTTCTGTGTTTCACCATTTTGGCTATCACAGTGGGCTTTGGAGTCTGCCAAATTTTCCCTGTGGGTGTTGGTGTTCTGCTGTTTGTGGCTCCCTCTCTTGGGTTTGGATGAGGCAGGGAGGACCCACTTTAAACACCACTGTCAAGTCTTAACTTTCCTGGTTATAGTTGCACGCCCAGTGAATGGTAGTTATCCTCTAGCTTTTTTTGCCTGGAGGCTATTAGTAGAGGTCACCTGAAGAACCTTAGTTTCTGAGTTGCTGAAAAACTCCCTCAGGTGCTCATTGTAAGAGGTTTTCTCGAGGGTGGGGCAGATGCTAGTTGTTAATGGGCCTCAATTAGCATTTCAATGGCCACCAGATGAGGTTTAATCTTCGAGGGAGGGGCCGCCGCCTCTCCCCAGGGCCCTTGGAAGGACTAAGATGACCACAGTCCTGCGTGGCTGCACTCAGCATAAGCTCTGAGCACTGTCCAAATTCCGAGTGTCCCCACACAGTTACAGTCCAGTTTGCCCTCCCTCTGCTGGAGCCCAAGGTGAGTGGCTGCTGCCAATCTAGCCTCTGTCCAGACTCTGCATCGTGGAGCCGCCTGGGACTTTTAACTCGAGGACGCTGCTTCCAGCTAAGGGCGACCGAGTCTGCGGCACCAGCCAAGGGCGTAGCACCGAGCCGAGTTCGCAGCACTCAGCCGCGGTCGCCAGACGCAGCTGAGGTGGCAACAGCTTCCAGCCGAGTCTTCTGGTCCCAGCCGAGTCCGCTGGTCCCCGCCCAGGCCGCTGCGAACTGTGGGCTCCCGGCCCCCTCTTGCGTCCTCACAAGCCTACCAGGATTGTGTCAGTGTCCCTGGTTATGTGATCCTCCAAGCTGCCTTTCGGTTGCCCCTTCCTGATGATTTTTCTTTATTTTCGTTGTAATTCCAGTTTGGTCCTTGGAGATGGTCTGTGTAGCTTCCATTCACTCCTCCACCATTTTTCCACTCCAACAACATTACATATTTATAAATACTGAATTCCATTCTGAATTTAACACTGAATTCCAAATTAAAACACCAGCTCCAACCTTACATGACTGATCCTATATACATCTGACACGTAACATTATTAAAAGGTAATACTTGATTTTTCTCCTCCATACCTGTTCTTCCTTCTTGTGATGTCCCATGTACTCAGTAGTTCGAATAAACAAACAAAACAAAAAGGAGTTATTCCTGATTCTTTTCCTTCCTTGACCTCTGTACTTTGAGTCAATTAGTAAGTTTTGTTGGTGCTTTTTTTTAAACATCTAAATCTTTACACATCGTTTTGTTGTTACCACTTTAATCCAAGCCATAATTATCTCTTTACTGGCATACTGTAGCATCTTTCTGTCTGCCCTCCTTAGTTCTGCTCTTACTTCCATAATATCCATTTCATGCATATCAGGCAGAATTATGATACAAAAGTATATATAAACTTATTATCTCTCTGTTTAAAACTCTCAAAAGATAAGGGGCTAATTTCTAAAATATTGAGAGTACTCATACAACTCAACAAAAGAAAGACAAAAAACCCAATTAAAAAATAGGCAGAGGACCTAAATAGACACCTCTCCAAACAGGACATGCAAATGGCCAAGAGACATGAAGAAATGCTCAATATCACGAATCATCAGTGATGCAAATTAAAATGACTATGAAGTATCACCTCACACCTGCCAGAATGGCCGCCATCAACAAATCATCAAACAACAAGTGTTGGCGAGGGTGTGGAGAAAAGGGGACTCTAGTACACTGCTGGTGGGAATGCAGACTGGTGCAGCCACTATGGAAAACACTATGGTGTATCCTCAAAAAATCAAAAATTGATCTGCCTTTTGACCCAGTGATCCCACTTCTGAGAATATACCCTAAGAAGGCTGAAACACCAATCAGAAAGAATATATGTACCCCTATGTTCATAGCAGCACTATTTACAATCACTAAGACTGGAAACAGCCCAAGTGCCCATCAGTAGATGAGTGGATAAAAAAGCTGTGGTACATACACACAATGGAGTACTATGCAGCTGTAAGAAAGATCTCTTATCCTTTGAGACTACATGGAGGGACCTGGAGAGTATTATACTAAGTGAAACAAGCCAAGCAGAGAAAGACAAATATCACATGATCTCACTTATCTGTGGAATATAATTAACAAAACAAACTGAGGAACCAAATAGACCCAGAGACATGGAAATGGGGTGCAGACTGACAAACCTCAGAAGAGGTGGGTGGGGGGAAAGAAGAGGTAAACCACAGAACTTTTACACATATATGTGTAAACAAGGACATAGACAATAATGCTGGGTGGGGGGCAGGGGGTGGGATTGGGAGGAGGGTGTCAAAGGGGGGAAAAAAGAGAAACGGCTGTAACGAAAATAAAAATAAATATATAAATAAATAAATAAGATTCCCACTAGAAAACAATATGTCTTTCTCACTGACTTCACCTTCTACTCTCCACCTCATTCAGTATTTCCTAGCCACACCAGTCTTTACTCTCATAAAACACAAATAAACTTGTTCATTTCCAAGGGTGTTTTTTCACATGCTATTCCTAGAATACAAGCTTCATTAGACCACGATTTCTCTGTCTTGGTTACTCTTTATGATTAGCACTTAAACCCAGTGCCTAGAGCAATTTTGTGGAATTTTTGCTTCTAGTAATAAGGTGTTATTTTGCTTCAAAGCAACAATTTCACTACCAAAATCAATTAGAATGCATGGGCAAAATGTAGTAAGAGGGATGTCGGGGCTTATCAGAAAGTTTCTACGGCATCGAGGACTTAAGGGACCAAGGGAACAGACAGCAGGTTAGCCAACAGGGGATATTTTGAGATTTGATCCTGTGTCTCCCCCTGAGGCATTTGCCAGCCTGAAATTAGGCAGTTTGAGAGATAGACATAAAGCCGAGGTCTCTGTCACTTTATGCCAATGAGAGGAATTATAGTTTAAGATCAATTAAAGAAGAGACACCTGATAAGCCTCCTGGGCTTTCAACTTGAATGTGAAGAATACTGCATTTGTAGGAGTAGGACATATACCAACTTTCACAAAACTTAAGTCCAGTTTTGTTTTGAATCATTTCAATCTCTGGTTAAACTGATTTGTTATTCCTCAACTACTTCCATAAGCACAACATAAATTCTTTATTGAACAAGATATAACAATATGCAAACTGCAGAACCTCAACTCCCCCCATTCCAAAAGCTATCCCTTTGATGCATAATAATCAGAAATGCAAAATACAGAAATTGATCCAAAACTATGAAGAAAGAATAGCAACAAACCCAGTAACCATCAGATGAAACAGTAACCAGAAAGGAACTCTAAAATAAATTTAACTGAAAATGTAATATAGTAAATGACAGGAAGACATTAGTAGAATACAGGAAACTATTTTTAAAGAATTGCATTGAAATTCTAGAACTGAAAAATGT
Organism: Molossus molossus; assembly: GCF_014108415.1. Lineage (NCBI taxonomy): Eukaryota > Metazoa > Chordata > Mammalia > Chiroptera > Molossidae > Molossus > Molossus molossus. The sequence goes on along the minus strand of NW_023425403.1, from coordinate 34,291,886 downwards.
AATAACTAGAGTTAAGAATTTAGTATATAGGCTTAACAACAAATTAGAAACACATGAATATAAAATTAATTAAATAAAAGATAGGGTAAATAAAAGGTATTGAAGGAAACATGACAAAAGGAAAGAAAATATAGAATTAAGTGTAAAATATACATGTATTTGAAGTCTTAACAGAAGTGAGAAATGAGGCAGGGTAATATTTGAAGACCTTATAGTTGAGTAGCTCCCATAAATACATCAAAGAACATAATAATGAAGTGGCACAAAACTTTAACAGAATAAATACAAGTAAAAATTTATATTACTACAGTTTCCCGGTCAGGGCTGATTCCGGGTCAGGGCACACGCCCAGATTGTGGGCCGATCCTCAGTGGGGGGCATGCAGGAGGCAGCCAGTTGATGTTCTCTCTCATCAATGTTTCTATCTCTCTCTCCCCCTCTCCCTTCCTCTTTCTATAAAATCAATTAAAGAAAAATTATTTTTTTAAAAAAAAGAACAAGTGAAAACTAAAGATAGTAAGGATAGGACCATCCAAATTCTGGCCAAAAAGTGATGGTTCTTTCGGTAGTACAATTTTTTTAAATATGTTTTTGTTGATTTTTTTAGAGAGAGAGGAAGGGAGAGAGAGAGAGAAACATCAATGTGAGAGCTAAACATGAATTGGCTGCCTCCTGCATGCCCCCTACTGGAGATAGAGCCCGAAACCCAGGCATGTGCCCTGAACTTTGAATCGGGACCTCTCAATCCATGAAACGATGCTCAATCCACTGAGCCACAGAGGCCGGGCTCAGTAGTACAATTTAAGCAGAGGTAAAAAGACACTTTGTGAAGACAAGACTCAATTCAATAAAAATATTTAACAATTAATAGTTATAATGCAGCTAATGATTAGGGTTAAAATATATACAGAAAAAAATGATAGAGCTCAAACAGGAGACAAATGTACAATCATTCTGAAGTAATTTGATTTGTACATTTTGATTTCAGTGCAATAAAATGTTTAGATAAAAAGTATTGGGCCCTGGCCGGTTTGGCTCAGCGGTTGGAGCGTTGGCCTGCAGTACAGAGAGACCAGGGTTCGGTTCCCGCTAAGGGCACGTACCTCGGTTGCAGTTTGTCCCCGGCCCTGGCTGGTCATGCGGGTGACAGCCACTCGATGTGTCCCTTCACGTCGATGTTTCTCTCTCTCTCTCTTCCTCTCTCTCCCTCCCGCTCTATCTGAACAAAAAATGGAAAAATGTCCTCGGGTGAGGATAAAATAAATAAATAAATAAATAAATAAATAAATAAATAAATAAATAAATATAAATAAATAAAAAGTATTGGATGTTGGGGCAATTTAGTGTGGTTGTATACATGGAATAAATTTGTAAAGTTAGGCAGTCCCAGATTAAGAGGGCCTTTGATATAATATATCATGATGAAGAATTTCTACTTTCTCCTACAAGCAAAAAAAAGCTCTAGAAAGATTCTTTTTTTTTTTCTGTAGGATGACATAATCAAACCTGTTTTAATAGATTACCCTGTCATAATAGGGAATATGTACTGAAATGGGGTAATCCAGGAGAGAGAGAAACTAGTCACATTAGGTAATGTAATATTTCTTAAGTAAAACTGTTTTAGGAACAGGAAAATATCTTAGTGCTGTCTGATTAACAGAGTTGACAAGTCTTAATTCTTGATTAGATAATTTACCTGAGAGAGAAATGAGGGTTTGAGCTTTCTGTTTTGGGTATAGATTGAGGGATATGCTATTGACTTATCTAAGGAATACAGGAGAGAAATCAGAATGGAAGAGCTGATTATAATGAGTCCAGGTAAGGACACATATTGAATCTAGCTTTCTTGGGGTTCATGACAGAGGTCTAGAAATATAATCTTGGAGTTTACAATATATAAAAGGTATAATTGAGAGGCAGAGGGTAGTTTCTTGGGTTCATAGGAGCAGGAAAAAGGGAGAGATTGCAGAATTCCAGATATATTTGACTAATTTATAACCATAGCTAAAGTCAACCCTTTTCATGTACACTATCGAGTTTGCTCAAAAAATAATTCATTTAATAAAAGCATTTTCAACCTCTTATTTATTTAAAAGACACTATAATGCATTTTTAAGAATTTAATGGAATACCTTTGCCTATGTAGTTTGCTGTTGCTTATATAACAGCTAAGCCACAGTCAATATAAAAACAGAAAACACACAGATTGGGCAAGTTAGCATTTTAATATATTTTGAAAATGTTCTATGTAGAATAATGCATGTTTCTTAGTAATTTTTAATAAGATGAATTACAAATATATTTATTTTTTATGGTTTTTAATATTAAAGTGTATTTTGCATTACCAATATCTATAACTATATTCATTCATTTGAATTTTAAAATTATTTTAGTTTATAGAATTTATTTACTTGTATAAATCCTTATAATACTTTAATTTCAGGACAGAATTTATATTCTGGATAAATGGAGCTAAGGGATGCTTGGTAGCTGAATGTGTGGTACATAAATAATAATAAGTAACCACTCAGGGTTCAGTGATTGGCTGGATTCTACTTTTTTGTTGCCTTTGTATTGAGGGAGGGAGGAGAGTACACATGTTTTCATGATAGCCATATGTAGAAGGTTAGAGAGCTTAGAAGGAAATGGTGAAATATAATTTAGATTGTACAAAAAGCACAAATCCAACAAGTTAAGTCTCTCTGTTATCAATATATTTTTAAATTGTTCTCCGTTTTATGACCTTCATTTTCACGAAATATATGTACTTCTTCATAATGAGGAATAAAATGTAGATAACTGCCTTTTTTATTTGTTTGTTCTGATAAGCCAGTGGACTAAGAAAGAAAGAAATTTAAAATATAAGTTTAAAAGTTCTGCAGATTCTTTGTATATTTTCTGTAGGTATTTCACTATGATTAACAAACTCAGGAAGGTTCAGTTTTTGTTGCTAAAAATGCAACTGCTAGACTGTGCTGAACAATTCCACTTTTTCCCCTGTTGAGTTTATGCCTAGCACCTTTCCTTATTGAATGCATTATGTTCATGTTTTTAGAAGTATTGAGCCTTAAAAATAACTATAGTCTAAAGGATGCCTCTACTTATGAACTATTTAAAAAATAAGATTACTTTCATAATTAGGTCATTAATGGGTGACATTAAAATTTTCCCAACTCCCATTTTCATGGAGTTTTTCCCTATTATTTTTAATACCTGATATTTTTAAGTTGGAACATGTAAATATTTCTAATGTTTTTTAATTATTTTTATTGGTTGTATAACATTACTACTAAACAGTTAATTTTTTCATAAAGTTACAAACAATCATAAGAATATAATGAAATATCTGCCATTTTAACCTTACATACCTAAAAGGGGAGAAGAGAAAAAAGAAAAAAGAAAAAAAAAAGAGTAAGGTTAGAGGATTTGAGTTACGTGAAGAATGACTTGTCTTTGGGAAATCCAACATTTGTAAAACATGTTTGAATTGAGGTCTCTCTTCTTCCATATCACGAAATAAAATGCATGTGGTAAGACATCAGTCATTAGTTTTCTTTTATTAGTCATATTTAAGCTCTCCTCCTCATTCACGCTGTCTTGTAACAGTTCAGTGAAGATAATGAAGCCCCTCCAGCTTGAGGCCGTGGAAGCATTCCAGTGCGAACAGAAGATGGGCCTTCAGGAACCTCCCTCAGCACTATCTGCGGGAACACTTTCCCAGGCTGGCTAAAGTGCATTCCTGTGTATTTCCACTTCAGCCATCTGCCAATCTCAATGCTTATTCCTGAGGGAGGAAAACTTCCAGAGCTATTTTTCATTTAATTTGCAAGGACATCCTGTTTAGGTACTTATCAAAAGAACAGAAGAGTTGATGCCAAATACCACAAACCCTAGTTTAGAAAACTTAATGGGTTAGACTTGAAGTAATAACCTACATTTAAAAGGAACTGTAGCTTACTTCCTTTATATTTAGTAAATACTCAGAAAGTATGGCTGCTAGGCCTAAAGGCTTTTTAAAAATAAAAGCACTTTGTTCTATATACATTAAGGGATTTCTGGGGAAAAGTTGTTAACCTTTCCCGGGATGATGGCTAAATGTTTTAGTGCACTAGAACCATGACCCTTTGTGTTCCAAGATAATAAAATAAAATTTAAACACCTACTTCTTCTGGAAAATAAGTTATCTAATACACAGTTTTTTTTTAAATCATATATGATGAATAACAAAAAAGCTGTCTATAAAAAGATAACATTACCTATCTTTTCTCACTGTGTACTATGTTCTTTTTCATAGAAAATATTTAGTTTAACTCTACTTAATTTTACAATTTAACTAAAACAAAATACCTTGTTTGACTCTAAATATTAATGTTGAAAAAACACTATATAAGATCAATGTAGATATATTTTGATTTTGAAGAACTTTTTATTTGAGGAACAAAAAGGTCAGAGAAGATGTCTTTGCTTTTTATTACAATGGAACAATAAACGATAACTTGAAAATATAAGTTTAATTCAACAACTGAATAACACTGCCCTTTCTCCTGTGTGCAATACATAGAAATTTGTGCTGCATAGGTTAATGGAAAGAAAACTTAGGCAACATTTAAAAAACACATCTGATAAGACTGGGTAAACTTTACCACTCATTTTGAATACCTTTGTATAAGCAAGGCACCCAGTTGACTTTTTAAAAAATTTTCTTCATCATACTGCTTATATAATTTGAACATTGAGACATCAAACAAGCCTTTACTAAACACTTCAAGTTACATTTATTTACATAAGTTGACTATGTAGCTACTTAAGGACATAATTTCAACAGTTCTAGTTCAAGGCAAGTGTTCTTATTAAATATTTTATGACTATTGTTTATTTCTTTGATTTTTCAAGTCTTAAAGACTTTTTAGGCCTTAACATCTACCAAAACACCACTTTAAAAAAAAAATTTAAGAATAGGAGGATAGCCCTGGCCAGTTTTGCTCAGAGGTTGGAGCATCAGCCTGCGGTACAAAGAGACCCGGGTTCGGTTCCCGCTAAGGGCATGTACCTTGGTTGCAGTTTGTCCCTGGCCCTGGTTGGTCATGCGGGCGGCAGCCACTCGATGTGTCCCTTCACATCGATGTTTCTCTCTCTCTCTCTTCCTCTCTCTCCCTCCCGCTCTATCTGAACAAAAAATGGAAAAATGTCCTCGGGTGAGGATTAAAAAAAAAAAAAAGAATAGGAGAATATTACCCTTTTCTGTTTACTAAATAAATTAAGACTCAGAGAAGCTCTATGCTACATAAATAGGTAAAACTTGGACTAAGGGTACTTAACTCCCAGTCCAGGCGCCTTTTCTTGGCATTCCTCTGGCAGTTAATATAGCAATGGTTAAATTTTCTTCCTTATAAGGGAGATTGATTGGCGTGAACCTCAGAGGTCAAGATACGGTTTCTCCAGTGAAACTGGCTCACTCAAAACAAGGGATAGAAAATTCAGATATAAGTTACCTTGAAACACAATGGAAGAAGTACCTCTGTCCAGAAGCAAATTACAAATGTAGGAGAGGATAAATCTAAAAACTGTGTCAATTTCAAAGGGATTACTGGTCAAAAACCGGGAAAATAATGAGTAGTATAGTACAAATAAAGAACAGTCTAGCATCACTGTAGAGCTAACAGTGACTTGCTCACTGTCTCTAGTCCATTTTGAATGCATTCAAACCTGATGCAGTAAAGGTATCCTCTGTATTAAATGCAGGAGAGGAAACAGCTAGATTTCACAATGGTTGGTACATGGGCATATGAGAACAGAATTAAGATGGCTTAATGGAAGCAGCAGGCAAAGGGCACAAGGTGACACTCTAAATTCTTCTACTTTTCAATAACATCCACACATAAACCTGGAAAGGTTTAAAAATCTGCCAATTACCTTGGATTCTTTGTCTGCCTCTACTGTTAAACCGTCTATTTTCATTGCAGCACTATTCACAATAGCTAAGATGTGGAAACAACCTATATATCGGCAGATAAAGGGATAAAGAAATGGTGTTTGTACATACTGTGGAATACTGTTCAGCCTTAGAAAAGAAGAAAATTCTGTATGCAACATTTATGAACCTTGAGAATGTTATGCTAAGTGAAATAATCCCGTCATAGGAAGGCAAATACCACATGAATTCACTCATCTAAAACATTCAAATGCATAAAATCAGAGTGTACCAGTGCTCAGCTGGGTCTGGGAGAGAGAAATGGGGAGTTACTAATCAGTGGGCATGTAGTTTCAGTCGATGAATAAGCTCTAGAGACCCATGTACAATATCATACCTATGATCAACAATAATATATTGTACATTTAAATATTTGTTAAGAAGTTAGATCTCACATTAAGTACAATAAAATAAAAAATTTTTAAGCAACAAAAATCTTGAAGTGCAAACTAATCAACTTAGTAATAAATAATATTCAATGGATCAAATGAGGTTTTTCCCATGAATATGAAGATAAAAGCCTCAACAGTGAGAAATCTATTATGTCATTGTTAGACCAACCAAGAAAAGTGTAACGGTCATTTTACTAAATGTCAAAATGCTATTTGATCAAGTTCAACAGACAGTTCTAATAAAATGTGCTTTATTTAAAAATCTTCCTATTATTATATGTGTATATAAATATATTGTTTCTTTTCCTTTACTTCCAGCAGAGATTTGGAGCTGTTCATACAAAGTATTAATTCATTAATATTTGAACTTTATTTTATCGTCAGTCAGGATTGCTTTGCTGTTCTTTTCTAGCATCCTTACTGAATACTTAGTTTGTACTTTCAATGCCTCTTCATTAATATGGGAGAATTTATGGCTATGAGTAGATCTATGACAACATTCTGAAAGTACTGTAATATATTATATAAATATAAGATTATTTTATTATATCTTATATGTCCCTTTTCTATATTATCATATATAGTATAAATATTTATAACTATATAGACTTACTTATAAATATATATAAATATATTTATTTCCTACGTAGTTTAACTCTGCTCCTTAATTCCCATTCACTCCAAGAACTATTTGGAGATGTGTTAAATTTCTAACTGATTTAACTTTGCTAATAATATAATTTTATAATATAGATGGAAAATATAGTTAGTGTCATTGTTGCATTGTGGATTTATCACAGCATATTTTTGTGTGTAATATTTTTATTTATTAATGTTCTCTTGGCACTGATTAAGGCCATATGCTCACTCTTTGCAAGGTAGAAAGTTTGATACACATTCATAAAAATACATTTACATATTCTTAGTAATATTTTAATTGTTATTAATTTAATTATTAATTATATTTGTTTTTTAAATTTTATAATTAAGATTATCAGCACTTTATCAGATGTTTGTATACTTGTTCTATCAAAATAAAGATGTATATATTAACCTCCCAATACCACTGTGAATACACTACTTTTTAAAAAAATATTTTCTTTGCCATAATTGTAGATGTGTTGTAAGAAAAAAAGAGAGGCTAAGTGCCCTTTACCAAGTTTCTATAAATGGCAACATCTTGTAAGTCTGCAGTATAATATTTCAACCAGGATTTTCAGGTTGCGACAGTCAAGGTAGAGACATTTCCATCATCACAAGGATTCCCACAGCCTGATGGTTCAGTCATGCCCATCTGCTCCCATCACGGTATCCTCCTTCACTAGGGACATCCAATGATCTGTTTTCTATTTCTGCAATTTTTCATTGTAAATCTGTTATATAAATGAGATCACACACAGTGTAACATTTTGAGTTAGTTTTTCTCAGTCAACATATTTTCTAGAGATTCGTCCAGGTCATTGTAAGTATCAATGATATGTTCCTTTTTAATGATGAGTAATTTTCCATGATATACATGTAGCACAGTTTGTTTTTTAAGCTGAAGTTTTTTTGAAAGGGATCTGGGTTGTTTCCAGTTTTCAGCTATAATAAATAAATGTAATGAAAATATTTGTGTGTAGGGTTTTAATTTTTCTGAGATAAATGCCCCGGAGTGCTATTGTTGGATCACAATGTTGTTGCCTATTTAGGTTTTTAAAAACCAGCAAACTTTTTTCCTTAATGGCTGTACCTTTTTAAATATCTACCAGCAAAGGGTAGATGATTAGATTTCTCTTCATCCTCACCAGCATTTGATGATGCAATTTTAGCCATTCTGATAGGTAATATATTTTATTCAGTTGAAGCTCAAAGAAAGTATTCACATTGAAATCATCTATATAAATTTCAAATGTGAAGTCAATAACCTAAATAATATTTCTAAAACAGCAAAATCTTGTCTTGCCTAAAAAAATCTTATTAATGTTTTGATAAGTATCATATTACATATATAAATTATATAATATATATGAATATATATATATCTCAATTTGGGGGAGAATTAACATCTTTCTTTATTGAGTCCTTCATACCATGAACACAATAACATGGTATATCTCTCCATTTTACTTAGTTCTCTGATTTTTTTTATCAACTTTTTATACTTTTAATATACAATGCCTGTACAGGTTTTGTTAGATTCACATCTAAATATTCATTTATACATTTATACATTTTAAATGTTATTGAATATCTAATTTCAATGTATTCATGTACATTAGATTTATATCTAAATATTCAACTTTTAAGCATTTAAATGTAACAATATTTAATTTCAATTTTAGTGTATAGACGTACAAATAACATTTATGTGTCTATCTTAATTACTGTGACCTTGCTGAATTCGCTTTTAGTTCTAGTAGATTATTTTTTTCATTTGTTGACATTTACCACACAGACATCATGTGATCTGCAAAGAGAAAGAATTTGATTTCTACTATATTAATTTGCATATATTTTACTTCCTTTTCTTGTCGTACATTATTGGAATTTTCAGTAATATTTAATAAGAGTGGTGAGAGAGAACATTCTTGCCTTTTTAAAAACCAATTTTAAATGCATTAAATCTTTTACCATTAAGTATAACGTTAGCAGTAGCTTTTCGTTCATGCTCTTTATCAAGTTGATGAATTTCCCCTGTGTTTCTATTTTATGAGTTTATTGATGTTGATTGGGATACTTTAAAATTATAAATTCAGTTTTCTTAATAAATACATAAATATTTATGCTATCTATTTCATAATGTGTGGTTATCTGTGCTTTTTGAAGATTAGTGCATTTTATCTCAGTTGTTAAATTTATGTTTGTAGACTAATTCAAAAGAATGCATGCACACCTATGTTCCTTATAGAATTATTTACAACAGCCAAGATTTGGAAGTAGCTCAAGTGCCCATCAATAGATTAGTAGATAAAAAGGCTGTGGTACATTTATTTACACAATGAGATACTACTCGGTCATTAAAAAGAAGGAAATGTTATGCTTTGTGACAGCATAGATGGACCTGGAGAGCATTACACCAAGTGAAATAAGCCAGTCGGAAGAATACAAGTACCATATAATTTTACTAATATGTGGAATCTAATGAACAAAATGAACTCATAAACAAAATAGAGATAGTCTTACAGATAGGGAGGAGGCTGACAGCTTAAGGGGGTGGCACTGCGTGGCAGGGAGGATTGAGCAAAAAAAGAAAAAACTCATGGACTCAGACCACAGTGTGGTGATTGTGGGGAGGGGAAGGGAGGCGCAGAAGGGTATAGAAGGGATAGATGGTGATGGAAGACTTGACTTGGGGTGATGAGCACATAATACAGTGTATATAGATGATTTGTTGTAGTTTTGAGCACATGAAATCTATATAATTTTATCAATCAGTGTCACCCTGATAAGTTCAATAAAAAGGAAAAACATTTTAAATATATGTGTGTAGATTTGTTTTTTTTTTTTAACTTTAAAAAATTTATTTGGGGTAAGTAGTGATATACACTGTTTCATTTATGATATCAGTAGTTTATGTTTTTGTTTTGTTTTTTCCTTTGTCAGTCTTGCTAAAGGTTTTCATTGCCCTTTTCAAAGAAACAGCTTTTAGTTTCATCAATATTCTGTATTGTTTCCAATTCCATTGATTTGGGCCATCTTTATAATTTCCTTTCATTTGTTTGCTTTGGGCTTATTTTATTCTTCTTTTCCTGAGTTGGTTGATTAGAGATTGGTGATTAGATTATTATTTTAAGAATTTTTCTATCTTCTAATGTATGCTTTTAATACTACAAATTTTACCTGCAGCTCTGCTTCTTGAGATGAATTTTTGAAAGATAAATACAAAAATGTAAGTCCTCCAGTGCAGTTTATCACACAAAGTGTTTATAATTGTTCATTGGTTGTTTTCACCTCTTCTGCCAATACTATGTTTTATTACTTATATGCTATAGAGAATTACATATAGACAATTACATACCCTGTTCATCATATCAGTTCCTCTATTTAATTGCCACGCGAGACTTTCTCTATATGTCTGACAGAAATGTAAAACTCAACTTTTCAAACAATGATCACTCCAAATTAGTTTTCTTCCTATATTTTCTATGTACATTTACAGGCCAGTTATCCTCCAAACAAAATGAATGACAATTTGGGAATTTCACCCTCCCCAGACAATTTTTTCTATAAGGAGGAACCACAGTTTTAGAGATATATATATATTCCCCCTTACCTTGGCTTGTTCTTCAGTTTCGTCCCTGGCTCTTTTCAGCCCTCACTGACATTTGAGACATTTGAGACATTTGAGACATTTGAGTATGATCCTCCTGTGTACCTCATGATCAGTTCTACTTTTTTTTCAAACATTGTTTCCTTTCCACTTTTCTATCTGCAAATATTCAGTCTATGTGTCTCTCTCTCTTTTTTTTTTTGCCTAAAAGATTCTGATTTCTCCTATTCCCATTCTGTGGCTGGAGATCTTTGGAAGAGTGTGCCTTCTTTTTCCTTCTTACCTTTTACATTTAAGCATGATGTCATTTATCATTCTAGATAATAATTATATGTATACATTTCATTGTCCCCTACTATGACTTCTTGGAGACAGAGATACTGCCTTTTCCATTTTTTGTCCTCCATCTTACATAGTGTAAGAAAAATGGCAAGGGCTTGATAGAAGAGTGTTTAATGAATAAAACTTCAAATAATCTAGTTACTTTTATTGGTCTTGACAATAACCACAGAGCTAGAAATTTTGAAAACTCTCTATAGTGATCTGACTTGTTGCTAATTTGTTATGTTAAGAAGTTTACCATGTTCAGCACAGAGATTAAATATTTTAAATATTTTGAATTATTTTAAATTTATTTTTTATTGCATTTATTGGAGTGACACTGTGAAGATGTGCAGTGGAGATTTATGGAGATCTTAGTGCACCAACAAATGCATTGAATCGGTTGTCCAGCACTGTGGGTTCGATTCAGCCTGTTTCATTTCAGTACCTTCCTTGCATTTCTATATTTAGCAACTAGCTCAAGCCAAAGCCCTTTGTGTAGATCATACCATGGTAGTTTGCAGACTGTTTTTACCACTTTGAGATTCTCTAACTTTAATCTCCCATTTTTTATTCAAAGCTAAATGAAATAACACAGCTTAGAAAACTTAATACTGCCACGATTTTGCTCAAAACTCTTTAGTAACTTATGTTTTCCTAAGTTAAATATTAATTCTCAATCTCTTATGTCCAATTCCAGATATATCAATAGCTGTGAAAAGAGAAAAAAAGTTATATGTTTGGGACAAACTCATTTGAAGTAATGCCTGCCCTAAATTAAAATAAGACTCTTTAGTCATTTATATTGCACTTACTATGAATATTAGTATGTTTTGCTGTAGATGTAGTAATATATTTGTTTATGATGTGCTGCCTCTGAGCGACTGGTGGTTCATATATTGAGTATACCTAAAAAACATCATATTAACAACAACAACAATTAGAACAAAGACAGCAGGATAGAAAGAGGTGGAGAAAAAAAAAGTGGAAAAGAAAGGAAAGAGAAAGATTTCCAAGAGCGTGAATAAAATATTGTGAGCTACACTACCTCCGCTGTTTACATTCAAGACCACCCACTTTCCGCCCTTCCTCCAACCCATCATCCCTGTGAACTCCTCTCCCGGCAATGCAGATGCCATAAGACTATGCCCCAATGTAATATAGGTTTTATCTGAAATTGGAGATTGTATGGTACAGCTAAAGTAAGTCAATTTCAAATGTTTCTATTAATAGCCATAATAATCAAACATATATTTGTCCCTGGAGTTGTCATCATTTTGCAATCCCTGATATTTAAACCGTACCCTGTGATCTCTCTTCTACCAAGTCTCTCCCCACATGCCTTTCTATTGAACCTAACTGCAACACCCTTCACTGCCCAGTTCAAATACCATAGTAAAGCTTTTTATGATCATCATTGTCACAACTTTTCTGTTGATATTTACATTCATGCAATAGAAACATGATGCCTAATTTGTTTACTTCACCGTGTTTCTGTGGGAATAAATACGATTTAATATGTGATAACATAGTCTACATTAGGTGGTTAAACACTTTAAAATCGAAGGTATTATTATCATTACCTGATCTTAATCTCTTTACTTCTCAGGAAATTTTCAAGATTCATATATTTTTTATTTTATCTTATTTGAGGACAGGAAGAATAAAACATATACTATTATGTGTTCCAGAACATGTAGCTCTGGGAACAAACTAAATTGTGTTCCAAAAAATCTCATACAAGAAAATAAGTAAATACATATTTAGGTAGATAACTGAATGAATTAACAATAACTTAATGTTCATGCTCACAATGTCTATATCAAGACTGAAGGATCAGCAAAACATTTTGTAAAAGGACCTGATCATACAAGAACCAAATAATAAATTTATAATTAATAAATAATAATAAATAAAATAAAATAGTCTTTTTCAGGCACGCAGTCTGTGTAGCAACTATTTAATTCTGGGTCTTTGTAGTATCAAAGAATTTCTACCCACTACATAAAGGAATGGTCAGACCTGTGTTCTAATAAAACTTTGTGAATTCTGAAATTCCAATTTCATGTTTCAAAAAAATATTTTTGTAATTCATTTAAAAATGCAAAAAACAAATAAATAAGTAAAAATTCTTAACTTTCAGTCCATACAAAAATAGATGGAGGATCAGATTTTTTCCATGAGCCATAATTTCCTGACCCCTGATCTATGCATTCATTAAATTTGAAAGTTTAAGATATGAAGTAATTTAATTTTTGAAATGAGCACATTCACTGCTCCCTTGTTTTAAATGATCGTAGAGAGAAACAGTTCATTTACAAACAGTAGGGCACACTTGTTGGCATATGGAGCTGTATGGAGAAGGAAACAGAATTACCAGGAGAAACCTGGTTTAATTTGTGAGAAAAAGATTTATGGTACTCTCATTAAGAGGGCATTCCTTATAGATCATTTGAAGTATAGAGTATTTCATCAGTTCTTTGTATGAAATAAAAAGACAAAAAAACAAACAAACAAAACAGATCCATTCTCTGAATTTGAATTGTCACCAAATTCTGTTGCAGTTACTGTAATTCTTACATAAAGCTTTTCTCCCAAGATTTCCAAACGGTTCCCAATGTGAGCCGAAATGCTTTGAGAGATGTCTTCCAAGGACAACATATTCCCATTTTCCTTTGTTCTATTTCCATTTTCTTCTTTTCTAGGCCTTCTTTCCCCCCACACCCTATGTTTTAACTCTTCATTAGAGACAGACAGGTTTTCATTTAGTCTGTGCTCACCTTCTCTCTTTAGTAATGTATTGTCTGTCATGAAACAGCTGTCATTTAGAATGACCATTTTGAAAAAGTATTATATTTCAGAACATCTTGATATTTTTTCAGTTTATTCTCTATCTTCATAAACTAAATCAGACAAATAAACAAACAACATCTTAGGAGCATCCAACAGAGTCCCAAATTAAATGCTGAGTGTCTACCCAAAATAATGTGATGATTACAGACTTCTTTCTTTATGTTTTTTAATCTGCTTATACCTGAAAGAAATGTAGCAAAAAGAAAGTTACACTCAGGACCTGCCTGAAAAAAAAGCAAAACTTTTTCATCTCAAATAATTAGAGCAATTATTTGTTAGCAAGTCACCTCTCCTGATGATTGTGTTTTTTCATTCTTCACATGTATTCCCAAGTAGCTGAGCACCAAATATGTAAGTATACTGATGTTAAACTTTAGTTAAACAGGACACAAACTATAGACTTAACAATCAGCAACTTCATAGTTACATGCAGCGTTTCATTTCTGAATAATACTATGTTGTATTTAGTACTAAAGGCCAAATGTAAGAAAAACAATGTAAATCATAGCTCATTCTATAGACATTAAGTTTTACTTAACAGACAAAGAATACTAACTTTAAAAATGTATATTTTGGAGCTACGATTTCTTTAGTAATTAAAAAAATGACCATTTTCCTTTTAACACTTTTATAGTTTATTTAAAAATTATAATGTGTGAAACTATGATTTGATATGTCATAAAAGATAATATTAAAATATTATGCACTCTTTTCCCTTATTATTTTAAATTGAATATAAGTAAGGATAGCAAGGAAGTCATCAAAAGGTTATGGAAGTTCTTAACATTAAGGAGAAACAACTAAGTAGGGGGATTAGCTACAGTTGTTAAAAACAGATATATTTAGCCATTAAGTCACTTTGAAACTGCATAGTGGTTTAGGCTTCTTCTAACCAAGAAATATCAAATCAGAATTCTCCAGTCTTCTATAACATCCACTTGGTTATTTATTAAACAGTATATAAATTTTTTAAGTTTCTTTAATGATACATGAATAAAGCAATAATTGTAAGTTTTTTAAAAAATATTTAAAATGTCAAATTGAAATGCAATGCTACATATGCACAGTAACAATTTTTTATTTCTCTTTTTCATATTTACCCTTTCTGTTAATTATTTTAAACTCAAAGAATGAAGCTGCTATTATTCTGAAAAGTTTTTAAAGCCACGTTAAAAATAAGCTGTGCAATGATGTCAAATTGAAATGGAATATTACATAAGGCTGATATTAATTTACTTTTTTCTTCACTTCTGCTTTCTGTTCAAGTTTATTAAACTCCAAGAATGAAATTTGCTATTGCCATGGCAATTCTCGGCATTTTGAAGTTTGCTTCTATCATTGGCCCTTTATACCTCTCGCCAGAAGCCTGGTTTGCAGTTGCAGTGGCTATGGTCCAATTCGCTCCTAATGGCGGACACACTGGAAGGGCACATTGAACGAGTGAGGCTCAGAGCCTGAGAAAGATCCCAGCACTGACGCCCTCAGTCCTGCAAGGTAATTACTCTATTACATAAAACATTCTACCTGACCACTTTTCCAAGATTCAGCTGAAATTATAAATGATTATATATATACTTTATTGTTGTATTACAGATGTCCCCCTTTTTTCTCATTGACCCCCTCCTTCCCACTCCCACCCCACTCCTACCTTCCCCAGCCTAGTGTCCGTGTTGATTGGTTGTGCATAGATGCATATAAATTCTCTGGTTTATCCCTGTCCTCCCCCCCCCCCCCCCCATCCCTCTGAGGTTTGTCAGTCTGTTCTCTACTTCCATGATTCTGGATCTTTTTAGGTCAACAGCTTATTTTGTTCATTATGTTTCCATAAATAAGCGAGGTCATGTGGTACTTATCTTTCCCTGACTGGCTTATTTCGCTTAGCATAATACTCTCCAGGTCCCTCCATGTCATCTCAAAGGGTAAGAGATCTCTCTTTCTTACTGTTGCATAGTATTCCATTGTGTAAATGTACCACAGTTTTTTTATCCACTCATCAACGGATGAGCACTTGGGCTGTTTCCAGATCTTAGCTATTGTAAATAGCACTGCTATAAATATAGGGGTGCATGTATTCTTTCTGATTCTTGTTTTAGGCTTCTAAGGAGACATTCCAAAAAGTGAGACCACTGAGTCAAATGGCAGTTCCGTTTTTAATATTTTGAAAAAAAAAAAACACCATAAATGACTATATTTTTAAGAAAATATATATAATTTTAAAGTGGCCCTTCTTTTTGTACTAATCCACCTATACAAATAACAGGAAGAGAGGCAGTGCTAAAATAACAACAAAGGCCCTCTCTACATTCATGGGTGTATATCAAAGGGATATGGGCGTCAACTAAAAGATGGACAAGGCTGGAAAAACTTGAGCAATAAAATAAGGTAATATTAGACTAAAAACCAAAGTAGGAAGTAAATATCCATGAGTTCACAGCGATATAAATAAATAAATGGTATGGAAGAGACAGTTCTCTCTTGCAGAAGAATCCAAATAAAGTATGTCAGTAATCTGTCCTCAACAAGTAAATCCCCACTCCTTATAGATGAGCTGTGTATCATTAATCACCTCCAAGGATTTCATTTTGGAAATGGGGAGAAAGAAAGAATAACATTATTGTGGAGTAACTTCACAGACACTACCGTCACCAGGTGATCAAGGCAATTATTCACATTTGATCAATTATGTTGAGATATGTACCTTTGCTATGATGTGTTGAAAAAGATCATTACCTCTGTGGTTTTTCTCCCCTAAACTCATATATAAGTCTAATAATAAAAGAAACATCAGACCAATTTTAATTCGGGGGCATCTACAAAATACTTGACTAGTACTCCTTAAGACTCCCATGGTCACCAAAAACATGGGGAGTCTGACGAACTGTCAAACCCAAGAGAAGCCAAAGGACACGTGAAATCTCAATGTAATGTGGTATCTTGGATGGGGTCCTGGAACAGGAATAAACATTAGGTAAAATCTAAGAAAATATAAATAAACTATGGACTTTATTTAGTAATAATTAATCAACATTGGTTCATTAATTGTGGCAAGTTTACCACAATGTACAATATTAATAACATAGGCAAATGGTATGGGCTATATGGAAGATGTCTATCCTATCTCCTCAATTTTTCTGTGACTCCAACACTGTTCCAGAAAATGCAGCCTATAGAAATAAACTCACCAATGAACATAATACAAATTACGGTCTTTAAAAGTATTTTACTCTTTGATAAAATCTACACTAATTTAGAAAATACTTTTATATGGTACGAACCATTTTTTGCCTGTTGAAGGGAAACAGGAACATTTGATGGCATATCTGGTTTAAACAGCCAAATAAATATTTTAAAATATCCAAAGGAAAATATTTGTCATTCTGCAACAGTTAGGCACAATGTAAAAACTAAGCTTGTTTTCATAGAATTTTACACAGCTGTCTCTAAACCAGTTCTGGGCAAGTTTCAGAACTTTTCAAATTGTTTATAAACTGAACAAATAGAGCTGCACCCGTCCAGTCACAATGGATTCCTCTGCCTCTTTGCAGGACTGAAGCAATGAAGCTCGTCCACAAACGCGCTCATCTTCCATTGCCCACGAAAGACGACGTCAGCGGCCGAGGTGCCCCTGTGAACAGTGGGATTCCAAAATTCTGCTGAATTCATCTTGGGTTTTAAAAAAATGAAATGAACGCTGTTTATAGACAATATGGAGAAATGAGGATTCAGTTCAATTAAAAAGATGTGTGCATGGGTCAGTGCTTAACCACTGAGACACTCCAGCTGGGCTAGAGCGCATGCCCGGTTTGGGGCCAGAGCCCCAGTAGGGGGCATGCAGGAGGCAGCCAATCAATGTTCTCTTTTATCGATGTTTCTATCTCTCTTTCCCTCTCCAGTCTTCTCTCTCTCTCTAATATCAATACAGGGGAAAAAAAAAAAAAAGCTCCAGAAGAAAAAGCATCAGTATTTGCATCTTTGGTTTTCTTCTTTGAAAAACTAAGAACTGAAACCAACAGGTGATGAGGCAAGTTGGCTACTTAATGAAACAATAAACAGAAATGGAAAGCACCTCAACTTATAAGCAATATATGGGAAATACGGTGGGTTGGAAAAAAATGATAAAAAAATATAAACTAAGATTAACTTTTCTTTTAAAATTTTAACTATTTTTTTGCAATTTTTATTAATTTATTTTTGTTACAGACATTTCTCCTTTTTCCCCCAGAGCCCCCCTAGGTCCTGCCCCTGCCTTGTTGTCTATGTTCATTGGTTATGCATACATGCGTATAAGTTCTTTGGTTTATCTCATCCATAACTTAAGAAGTTTAAACTACAGATCTTCACTAACAGGATATTTTTAGAAAGACCTGAATAATTATGAACTTCACTTGGATGAATGAAATTTCTGTTTTATAATTGCTTATGAAATTAACACATTACTACTAGGACAGTATTTATGGTTTGCCTTTTTATTTATATGTCACTATTTTTCTCGATTTCACAAATCTACCAAAAAATTTATGTTGGAGGTATGGCATCATTATTCAAGTATTAAAAAACAAATAATTTGGGTAAAGAACATGTTTTTAAAAAACAAAACAAAAAACACTCTGAGATAATATCTCTGTTGAGAAACTGTTGCTTAGAAGAATTTAAACATATATATCTTTATCCACTTTGGTAATCATGGGTATCAGTATATAGTGAATTTTAAGTAATCTTATCAAAATATGAAATAACATTAAAAAGATGTTATCTTTCACATCCTCAAAAATAAATAAATAAAGTAAATAAAAAGTGATTTTTCTCCCTGCTCTTGTTCCTTCTCCACTTTATTTGTGAAGATCGGCCCTAATATGTGTTTAAGAATCAGCTGTTCTAACTATAAGAGGATGATTTGACTTTTGTATAGTTCCTTGTCTTTCAAATTTGAAATAAGTTTTAAGCCTTGTGAAATTAGGATTCGAATTCAACTGCCTCATTCCTCCCCCGTATTTCAATAGATCAGAACTTGAATTGGAAATTCTATGTGTGGTTGCATTCTTTCCAGCAAATGTCTCTGAATTGCAGGACTCCACATACAGAGTGGTGGTTATAGATGTGCAGGAGGTCTGAAAGGTGTTCTGTTCTCTTAGGAAAAGAACAAGCCAGCTCCCCATCGTTAGGCTTTAAGTTCCCTCTGAAACCAGGTAATCATATTATTCATAGGGAAAAACATTCACCACCACACCTTGATAAGTCACAAAATGATTATCTCATTTCTGCCTTATCTATGCCCTTTGCTTCTGTCCATTCCTCCAGCAGTCCAAATTTGTGTAAGAATGCTGCTGATGTTACATCACCATAAAATGCACACTGTGTAAAATGTACACATATCTAATTTTATATAGACATTTCTACATATCTGTATAGTAAATATAAATGTTATTCTATATTTATATGTGATAAAAACAATATATAGTAAATATAGTATATAACTATATATTAAACATAATTATATTACAAATAACATTATATGATACTATAATATGTTGAAATATTTATATAAATATGTGTGTATGCATATTTATATACGTAAATATGCAAGATTCCTACATTTACTCTGCTAAAAATAAATTTTATTTTATTTATATTGCATCACCTTCTATTTCTTGAAATCAATATTTGTACTAGGAGTATAATTTATTTTTATGATGTTTCATAACATGTAGGATATTAAGCGAATAAAAACAAAATGATTAACATTCACAAAGACTCATTCAAAACTAAAAAATCATGTAAAATAAAATAATTTTAATTTCAAATTAGCTTAAGTATGTATTTCCCCACGAGGGGTTAAGGAAACTGTTCAGGGGTAATTCTGCTCTTGTCCAATTTCTGGCTCCTCAATTCTGTAGCCTTGGACAGACTACATGACTACTATTAGCTCTAAGCCTCCTTAGTAAATTAGAGATAATAGTATATACACGCTTTCAAATTGTTGAGAATTAGTGTGATAAGACATCACTATGCTCATTCAGGGCATGACCAGGAATCCCATCAAAATGTGATAAAAGTTAAGGTTGTGAATCAATTATTTTGATTGTAGTCAATTACTAACCATTGAAGAATGTGTCCGCTTTTGCGAAAGCCCAGCACTACAAAGGCCTAGTAACAATACAAAGTTTTTCTATGCAAATAAACTTTTACTTAGCAGACTATGTTATTTTCTAACTACTCTCATTTTCTGTTAAAGATGATATTTTCCCCATAGTTGAATGTTTGAAATGAATATATACATATTTAATATATTTCTATGCGTACTTGTTTTGCTTCGTATTCCTCTTATTTCTCTGTTGCTTCTTCAACCATTTGCTTTATAATGACTCTTATTTCATGCATTACTTTAATAGGAAACAATTTCAACTTATATAAATTTTTAAATAACTTCAAATCCTGAAAGCTCTGTGCTGATCATAGTCATGGTGTAGTAGGTCATAAAACATCAAAGGAAATAATGCTCATGAACAAGTTAGCAGCCAAACCTTTGTCCATATACATTTTGTATTTCAAGATGTCATGGGATTGGAAAAGAGAGCTAAATGATTCTGAACATGAAATTGAAAGTGAGTGCTTATTTGCTTTTTATGAATTATAAATTATTTTGCTTTTAGAATCAGGCTTAAACTCGACTGCAATGATGTGGTGAATTGCAAATAATCAACAAATTCCTAAAGAATTTGCACGTCAAAAATAACTTTGCTTTGTGTTGTCATTATAATTTAAATTATTCTATGAACTCAGAAGGCTAAACCTATTTTTATTTATTTAATTGAAATTTTTTACTTGAAATTGTCTCAAACTTATAGATAAGATGCAAGAGTAATATAAAGAATTCTCGTGTATCCCTCACTGAAATTTTACCAACTGTGCAATTATGTATGTTACAGAAAAGGACCCGATCCTGTATGGTTACACTTTGCTGGCGTTTCTCTTCAGGACTCCTCACTTGGAATAGTTCTGACCTTTCTTGATCTTCATAAGTTTAACAATTTTGAAAATTGTGGGCCAATTGCTCTGCAGAATTCTTCTCAATTTGGATTAGTCTGATTGTTTCCTCAAGTATAATTTTAGGTTATGCATTTTCTGGTGGAAGAACTACGGGGCTCTGCCGTACCTTACTCCTGCGAGGTAGTTCATGACTTCACCTTGCCCATCAAAGTTACTTTAATGACCGCTGGAATAAGGCCGCCACTCCTCCGATGTAATGCACTCTTTCCACCTTTGTAATTTTTAAGTATTTTGGAGGACCTAATTTAGGATTGTGTGAATAGTTCCATCCTCATCAAAACCGTGTATCTTAGAGTCCCTTGAGGGTTGCTCTTTGAATTAATTATTAATATGATGGTTGCTACATTTTCTAATTATATTTTCTCTGACAGATGATGAATAAGTGATTTTCTCAGTTTCGTCATCCCTTCAAAATTTGTTAGTTGCCATTCTATTTTAAGGAAGGCATTCCTCTTCACATTATTTATTAATTTCTTCTAGATTTGATCCTTTACCTATTTGTGACTCCCATTTCAAAGAATGAGAAACTTAACCTTACAGCTCCAGCTTCTTGGGTGCTGCTGGCCTTCAGCTCCCAGTTCTCTTTCAAGAAGTCCCTCCAGGGTAGATTGCTGCCTGGCCCACAGCCATGCTTCCTTCTGAGGGGCAGCCTGTATCCAATGACTGGCTGATGGAGGAGTACAGACATCTCCTTGCCACGTCCCAAGGGCCCGCCCTAACTTTAGTTCTGCTGTAGGTAAGCTGAGATTTGTGTTGTGGCTGCATCAGCATCCAGATTCTCCCTCTCACCAAGTGTGTTTCCTCAGGTGTCCATACCAAGAGCACTCCCTCGTAAACTTCCTGCAGGGTAATCTCTGATGGAGTGGGCTTCCTGGAGTTCCCAATTTACTACGGAATATGTTTGCATTTCAATAATTAATCATTACATCTTACAGTATTAAGAAAATATAGAGGTAAATTAAAATAGATGCCTATATAAGCAAAGCTTTAAAATCTAAAGTATCTTATATAGAGTTATTAGAATTACTTCTGGAGTCCATACACCGACACACTTATGGACTGTAGCTGAATTTAGTGCATTATTAAATATATAGATTTTTAAATTAACTAACTCCATTCTAACTTTTTCTAATAAAATTTATTTTTTTAATTTATAAATTGAGTAAAAAAATATTTGATAGAACATATATTCCTACCATGCACAAATCCATACAAATGTTTTCTGAACGATGGGAAAGGTACACAGTGGACATTTTTTACCTTATTTTTTTGATTTACAGCTTAATGTTTATTTATTTTTAAGTGACTATCTTTTATTTATTTATTTTTTTTTATATTGATTTGAGAGAGAGAGAGAGGAAAGGAGAGAGAAAGGGAGAAAGAGAAACATTGATGAGAGAGAACATCGATTGGCCGCCTCCTGCATGCTCCCCACTGGGGATCAGGCCACAACCTGGGCATGTGCCCTGACCAGTAATCAAACCAGCAACCTCTTGGTGCATGGGTCGATGCTCAACCCCTGAGCCATACCAGCTGGGCTACAGCTTAATGTTTTAATAAGTGCTGTGAGATCCGACTGCCCGAGTCTGACACTACCTTAGACACAAGTTTGTGCCCCCAGATAGTTACTGAACCATCCTTAGCTTCAGTTTACCTTAGGAAGATACAAACTATCTCTTTAGATTACTCAACAGATTAAATAAGAATAATGCATACAAAATGCTTGGAAGAGTATGTGGATATTGCTGCTGATAATAATAGATGTCATGTATTGGTCACTTGCATAAAAAAGTGCCAGGAAGAGTATGTGGTAAGTGGCCAATACATGACATCTATTGTTATTTGTAGCAGCACCCACAGCAGGCACAGCATCATGGGGCACCATTCTCCTGTTCCCCACAACCCCAGAGAGAGCCCTGATGCGACCCAAATGGAACCACACTTGAAGTCTGGAGAATGTGTTGAGAATTTTGATTTTTCCCGTACTTTGTGATCTTGACTACCTTTTTCCCCAGTTCACTAATCTCTAGTATGTGCAAAATGTAATATATGCAGGATACTCTTGCAAGGGTCCCATGGATCAGTACATGGGAAGAGCCCCTAATATCTGGCACATAGGCATTCAAGAAGTGGAAGGATAAAGTAGCGAAGGGAGGGGGCCTGTCCTGCTATTTGCCTCACAGAGATACGGGTCAGTTGCTCAGGTAGCAAAGGTTCTGTGCCTGCCTTAGTTCTACTCTGAGTCTTTCACCAGATTATCTTCGGACCTGTTTCATTACTGACTCTTGCCCTTGTCAAGTTCAACACTGTTTATGCCTATACCAGTATAATAGTCATGAAGACGTTTTAATCTCTTTCTCAGAAATTAATCTAAGTATAGTGATTAAAGTGCACAGTTTTCTAAAAATATATTCCAAGCCATTGAGAAATTTCTGTTTGTGTGATGTGCTTCTGAAGTCTGTGGACAGGGAATGTGCTATCCCTTCAAGGTGGGAGTCCTGCTGACCACTCCACCCAATCCCCAGCTGCAGAACGCCTCCAAATAGAAGTTAATGCCTTCCCTGGCGGAGTGGACATTTTGCAATCCTCAGTGGCTTTAATCCAGCAACAAAAATGTTCTATGTATATGCACAGAAAAATGTATCTCAAACTATTAACGATCCTGTCTGTGTTTCACTCTCATCTTATAGTCATTCAGCATCATCAACAATGTTTGTAGAAAAATCATTATTAGCACAGGCATTCATAATTCCCCTGAAGCAAGCAAACAAACAAGAGTATTGTGTATTTCACAAATATGCTTTATAGAACCCAAAGGAAAATGCTTGGAGAAGGCTGAAGAGAGAGGTTACCATTAGATTAAAAAGAAAATCGGGAGAGTAAAAACATCTGTATCTGCCCCTTTGGGGAGATGAGATGAAGGTCACATAGAGGGAAAGAGAAAGTATTTCCTTAAAGTGTTCTAGAGGTTGTGAAATTAAAATACTGGTCCTGGATGAGTCCTGGAGAGAGAAGTGAGGTCAGAAATTAGAACTTCTGAGCGCTTGTGTGTGCTTATCCAGAACAAGGAAGTCTGATGGTAGACGAATAAAGTCTGCAGACCTCAGGGCCCCAGTAGTGGTGCCTCCTTGCTATTCATTCAGACCCTCCAGTGTACACCTAAATTGTCCAGCAAAAACAGAACTGTCTTTCCAACCTTCTCCTGAGCCCCTTCTAACTATCTCACACAAACCACCTATATCTTTCCCTTAATTGTCTTTACTCTGGTTTAGGAAAAAAGATCCAGAAACAAGATAGCATTCATGTCACCCTAGTGGTCCAAGTCGGGCATAAAGGAGAGACTAGCACTGGGTAGTCTTTGGGTAGGACAGTGGGGAAAACCATTCAGGTTTCCAATGTGTCTGCAAGATGTTCTATCTCATGACTCAGACTTGACCTCAAAAAGTATAACTACATAGTTAAGAAACCTCTCATGCATTGCTATTCAGAGTCTTGCCATGCAAACTTATATTCCAAGTACTTGTATATAAGAGGTGACATGGAAATAGATAAAGAAAATGTGTATTTCTACTACACACCTATCATAATTATAACATATTTAAGAAAATGGTTAATTAACACACAGTAGGGGTGACCTTAGTTACCTCCTTTAGAGAATGTCTCATTTTAATATTGTTGAGGGAACAGAAGGGACATGATAAGCTGCAAGAGCCTTTCAATTTTTTTAATTCTCCATCTATGATTCAGGATGCAGGCTTTTATGGAAACTTACAAAGCTTTAAATTATATTTTTATCATATACATTTAAGAAACCAAAGAGTATATATCTGCTTTATTTTAAGGGATCTTTTGTATGAAACTTGCGCAGCAGTCTGAAAATAAATGGAACAATAGAAACCATTTGCCTTTAATAATTTGATATGAAAACATTGCCTCTACAAACAACACATTGCAATATTGGTGATTATAGCTGCCTTAAGTGAACAGCATGAAGTGGATCCTGTGTAATAATTCTTGATTTAGTCAAGGAAGTACAATGGAATGTTTAGTCTTCCCATATGTCCTGAACTGTTCATTTCCTGTGCTTTGCTGGAGGCAGAAGCCAAAGGCTTTCGGTTTTCCTGACTTTATTATACATCTGCTGGTTATTGCTCTTCAAGTTGACTTGGTTTGTGTTGACCACAAGGTGACTTACTGTCGTTGTTTTCCCAAAAGACATTAGCAGTAATACGTGTTTTTAAATCATTCAATGTTATTTTGAGACTTTTCAAATAACCCGGGAGCAATCAAATGTAGACTAATAGCAAAGAGTCATAAGTTAATGCAAACTTCTTTAAAGAAAACAACATAGTTGGTATCAATCTATAAACTGTGCCGATTTAAGTTTTTTATTAAAGTAACATTTCTAGATTGCTTTTGGATTTATATACAATTTAACTCACTCTATATACTTTTCAGAGCATATCACTTAAATTTTTATATCAACTATGCAATATATCAAAGTATTATTCAGACAACCTTCAATAGACTATGCACATATTACCTGGATTACTTCCTTATCTAGATTTGCTAAAGAGAACACCTACTTACAAATATATAATGACTACAGCCCACTTTTACATTCAGAGAAGAATTCATTTACACTTAAAGCATCTATAGTTCAATTATATTTTAGTATATAAGGTTTGACTTGATTAAAAAAAAAGAATAGTTGGAGGTTTTTCAGCATGATGAGCTCACTCAAAATTCAATTAAAATTTTTATCCTTTTAGTTATAATCAAAAATGTAAATGCCTCTTCTTTTATATACATATGTATATTTTTGCAGATATAATATTATCACTGTTGCCATTAATTTTCAAGCATCAGTATCTGCTCAGCACTGTGCTGATACAGGTTTGTTTTCAGAGCACATTATCCTTTCAAGCCACTTTAATAAGTAAGGGATTTATTTGATGGTACCAGAAATAGAGTCTAGGTGAAGCGTTCATTAATGACCACCAAGCCACACACACACACACACACACACACACACACACACACACAGAAAGAAAAGAAACTGTCTTTTCTACAGTTGAGAACTAGGCAGAGTTCGGAAACTATTCCTTCAGCAGTCAACTGCAGATTCCCAAGGCTACTGCCAGCACAAGGAATCCCAGAAAAGCTGAAAATCACATGCCCAGCTATTGTCCCCAGCCTCAAACCATGCACCATTGCATAGTTTGTCAACAGCTGTAGCTCTACCTCTTGGTAAATACAAAGCCAGTGACTTTATACTGCACTTCTGCTGATATTGCCACAGAAAAGCCGCCTATCGCAGGATAGTGGACAGCCAATGTTTCACCAGCAGCAGAATTGTGACCTCTGCCTCACTTTTACTTGCAAACTATTGAGCTAGTGCATCTGGATTAGCCAAATATGCATCATGTTCAGAATTTCAGGAGTGACTGAGAAATAATAGTTTTAACTCTCTAGCCTTTGCAAGACAACACACATTAGGAGGAAGTAGAGAGATCGTCTCTTGGATCGACCACAGATATTTAAGCAATTTGTCTTATGTCTACATAAAAACACCTCAAGTCATATGACTCCATTTTTTTTCCATTAGGAATCTAAAACTAGAGTAGCTTAAATAATTTTTATACAACCAAACCTTTATGATTTCCACTACACTTTCAATTTTACCTCTACCTTCCCCTTTATAAATGACTGATTTTTTTCCTTTGCTCATTTCAAACAGATAACTTTTTATAGACTTTGAAGATATTAACTGAAATTCTTCCTTATCTGAACTTACTGATCAGAGTATAATGATTAGAACTCAATTTTCCACTTTTTAAATATTTCTTCATCTTTTTATTTAACCACTTTAAAAGACAGAATATATTTATAAAAGTGTGATAGGTTAGTGAATTAAATTATTAGCTATTCTTATTATAAATATAATACATTAAATATTCTATATTTACACTTATGAAACAATAAAAAATTATTGGTTTTACTTTATTTTGGAATCCTCGTTTTGTCCTATAGGTATAGGATTTAAAAATGAATATCTTTATAAGTGGTAAAAATTAAGAAAGGAAGATCTGTGAACTTGAAAACACTAAAGGTCCTCAAGAAGACAGGAGAAAAATATAAGTAACTTAAGATATTATAATTTCATGAAATTTATTCTGGAAAAGACAATGTTTTACCTATTTCCTTAGGTGAAAGTTAACAAAAAAAAACAACATATTTTGTTTGCTTATATAACATCATCCTTTATTCCTGATATTTGTCTTTAATAAGGTGAAGGTGTTTTTTTAAGGAGAAGATTCAATAAGTTTGGTTATAGGTATCATAATCTCCACTACCCTTCAAAATCTCTCCCCAAATTTCTTAAGAGTAAATATATCCAAAATTAAGTATGATTATGGGTCCTGCTAGCATTTAAATCTAATGCCTCTTCCTCCCTTTGTATCATTTTAATACTTTTATCTAGATTAGTCCAGTTCCTGCTCTAAGATTAATGTTATGAGTTTTCCACAAGCATTTTATTGACTTTTCAAAGCTGAAAGAATAAGCAGGACTATTTTACTGACTTTGACCTTATATGTGAGTAGATTACATAGATTAAGAGAAAAAGAAGAAAAGGAAAAAGTGAAAGTATAACAGAATAACTGTATAAAATCTGTAAATGTATAGTAACAGTTCCATTTATTAATATATGATACTAGTTTCATTCACTAATTGTTTGTCATTAACTACTTTCTCTAATTGGAAATAATGACACAGACAATAACCTACACATCTCAAGGTGACACTTTTACCTGCTTTATACACTTTGCTATGAGAAAGATTTTCTTACATTTCTATAGATCTTTTAACCATAATTTATTTTGATCTTTTCTTCTTTCAGTCCCTATACAAAATCGATATCTGTGCATTCTCTCATAGGTAAAATTTCAAGTATTAAGAAGTAAATATAACTTTTATGAGGAAACACTCAACCAGCAAGTTTTACAAAATAATTCTAATAGAAGCCGTGTGCCATTTGGTGAAGCAGTGTCAAATAGAGTTTCTATGGTAGATCTTTGATATCTTCCGATCACTCGTATTTCATGTCCTCCCCTCCAAACAGCATGCATACTTCCTTCAGTGTGATTCTTTCCTCCATTTCTGTAGCATGGTAAATCCTTCCTTATAGATGCCAAAGGACCAAATAGTTGTGTTCTTTAACTTGGGACCGAGCCAGAAGTTTATCCAACTGCCTGCTCTTGTTTGGGTCTTAGACTGTTGAGCAAATGACACCTAAATTAATGTTTAGGTTTCTTTCTTTTTATAAGGATGGAGCTCTATCAAGATTTTATCTACTATTAAAGCATTCTGAATGTTTCACCATTCTCTTTACTTAGTCCATATTCTTGCCAATTTCCAAACATGGTTTTATGGTCTCTGGTTGAATTGTTCTAGACCTCTGATAGTTTCCTCCCCACCTCCCCCAAGAAGTTAGCCAGTCCTCTTAAACTTAAAACAGAAGAATCCTAAATAAATCAAAAAATGAGTGGGAGGAATAATGAAATGTTAACAACAATCCACAGGAAATATATAGTATTTTGAATTATCTGTTCAAGAATGGTTGAGAGAAAGTGTGTGTCATTCATTTCCTGGAATGAAAAGTAACAGCATAAAGCTCAATGGTGAAATAATATATTTCTTACTGGAGCCACGTGTTTCTACCACCATGAAAGGTTATAAGGAATATTAGGGATCAGCGGACCACAGGATAAGGTACCTGCTAATGGTAGATAGGGGTGAATGACTTGAGACAGAGACAGACAGTCCTTAAGTGCACAGACAGAAAGAGAATTTCTGTGAACATGCTGTACAGGTCTCATAAGCCTGTTAGTACAGAACTGGGATTGATGAAAACACAAGGAATCTAAACATCAGCATATGGGGTGCCCTACTACATTGCCAGTGAAATTCACAGCCTTGACAGAGGAAGAGTGAAGTAACTGAAGTGAGGACATCTTTGAATGTTCAGAAGAGTAGGAATTACAATTTTTTAACCCTTTGGAGACACTCACCACTAAATTTCTCTGATATGGAGAAAGAGAGGTAGAGAACATTAGGGAATGATGTAGCAGAGATAATAGAAGCACAGTATCCTATAGGCTTGTGAGTGCAAATATTTTTGCCTTTTGCTCTGAATAAGATGGTCATGAGCAGAGAAATGACATTACTAATTTTACTCTTTATACAATTCTCTCTTGTTACTCTATTACAATACATGGGAGGGATGGGCTGGAAGTAAGGAGACCAGTTAGGAGATTTTAAAGTAATTATTGAAAGAGAAAATAGTGATTTGAATTGAGGTGATAGCAATGGAAGTCATTTTAAAAAATGATTATATCAGAATATGTTATAGGGAAAAGTCAACAGGTGAGTTGATAGATTTGTTGTGAATAAAGGCAGTGAGGTGTCTCTGAAGGGTTTTAGACTGAACAACAGCACACACAGAAGAGACAATAACTAGAAATGGGGAACCCAACAAGATGAGTGGTTTCTGCTTGTGGGTAATAGAAACTATGAGGTTCCAAGCTGCGCTTGTGAATTTAACAATGATTCTAGACCGTCACATGACCATGGCAAGTAGAGTTGAATATATGAATCCGGAATTCAGTTAAACATTTCAAGATGGAGCCCTGGCCAGTTTAGCTCAGCTGTTAGTGCATCAGCCTGTGGACCAAAGAGTCGCAGGTTTGATTCCGGTCAAGGGCATGTACCTTGGTTGTGGTTCCATCTCTGGCCCTGGTTGGGGTAGTGAAGGAGGCAGCCAGCCAATGTGTTTCTTTCACATTAATGTTTCTCTCCTCTCCCTCACACTCTATCTGAAAACAAATGGAAGAATATCCTCAGGTGAGGATTTTTTTTTTTTTAAGTTTCAAGAATGGAGATAGAAATATTCCAACCAAGGGAAGAAAGGGAAGAAAGAGTGGATGGCAAAAGATAAGAAAAGTACAGCTCTTTTAGACATACCCATCAAACTTCAATCAATCTTATTCACTAAGAATGTACACTTGTAGCAAAAAGGGAAGCTAGAAAATATAATAGTTTACTTGGAGTCTACCTATCGAGGAAAATTGGATGCTGAGTGAACAACCAGCAATATTGCCACAAATTACAGTAGTGAATTTTAATGGTGAGAGGCAGTCGTAATCTCCTGCAAGTGGACATAACAATTATCTGGAATAGTTTTTCATAGTGTGTGCACAATAACACACCCACTGATACTTAGTTATTGTTCTAGATGACATCCTTGCTTTTCTGAAACATATTTATTGCTCAAGCATGTGGAGGCATCAGATACATTATGAACTATTAAACTAGATGATCTCAAACAATTAGGATAATATAAGCACAGAAATATAAACTTATTGGATAATACAGAACAAATAAATTGGGCTTTTTTAGGTGTTTTTACTGTAATAAAAGCCCCCAAAGAACCAATTTCTACCAGTTGTTAAAAATGTCTCTGTTCCCTCTCCGATTTTCCTGCTGGAGGCACATTCTCACACTGTCGTGATGTTCCCTGTGATTATGTGATGTATGTTCCATACAGCTGCAGGAAGATTTCTCAACCTAGTATTAGAAAAGGCAACACCCTGTTTCTTAGGGAAAAAAATCAAAGCATCTATTCTTTTTCCAAATTACATAACTTTGAATTTGATTTCTTATAACACTCACATGCACAGGCACAAATACACACACACGCTGGAGGTATCCTTCAGATTCCAAAGAGAGGGATTATCATAATCTTAAAGGGAAATGCACCTTGTAGAAACTTGCATCGATAGACCAAAAGAGAAAATGTTGTATTTTTTAAGTGGATTTTCTTCCCACCAATGACTCATCAAATTACCTACTTCTCAAACAAGCTATGAAGTTTAACTAGTTAAGGGAAAAAAAGAAAGGGAATCTCCTTTCTAATTTATAGGACTATAATATTCTGAGTTTTACTATAACAATGAAGGGGCTTCACATATTCAACAGGTATTTATTGAACACTTACTATGTGTCAGTCACCATAGATACAGTAGTCCTATACAATGTTGAAATAAAACTATTTCTAAGACATCATATTCATTTTTTAAAAATAGATTTTGATCCTTTTAGATAGAAAGGAAGGGAGAGGGGGAGAGAGATAGAAACATTGATGAGAGAGAAACATTGATTGGCTGCCTCCTGCATGCCTCATTACTGGGGATCAAGAAGGCAGCCTGGGTGTGTGCTCTGACTGGGAATCAAACCGGCAACCTCTTGGTACATGGGACGATGCCCAATCCACTGAGCCAAACTGGCTGGGCAGACCTCATACTTTTTTAAATGAGCAGTGACAGGTTTTTGTTATCCCTAAAGACACATATTTTCATGACACAATATAATTCATGTTATTTTTAATACACTTAATTTTGTGGGAATATTCCTCAGAATTTTTTTCTGTATCTCTAATGATATTTATAGCAGAAATTATAGTTTATAAAAATAATACTTTATGATCATTTACTCTATAGCAGCACTTGTATTATTTCATTTCAACCCCCCAACAACCCCAGAAGACAGACATTATCGTGTCCATTTCACAAATTTGGAAAACAAAGCTTAGAAATAGGAAGGTAGTAGTTCATGATTACACAGCAAGGGATGCATCTTAGATTTGAAAGCAAATTCTTATTAGAACTCTAGCTCTTAAAGGTCTCGCTTCCATTCTCAAGCCTAACTTTTACTGTATCTGTTTTTGTTACATTCATTTTTTTTTCACAAACTAGCTTAATTTCTGCTACCATAGACCATTAATTCATTAACTTTGGCTTACTCTGTGGCAAAATGTTGCTAACTCTGATGTACAAGGAAGCTCATTATAAAACCTGTCTGTGCTCAGAATTTATCTTCTGAGTAAAGGGAACAGGCAAGTATAAAGGTAATTGTGATACAATTCCTAATAGGTTGTAATTCTGTAGGGTCTAGTTAGGAACAGGAGGTAATTGCAATTTGTGACAAAGATGCTATAGCCAAATCTATAGGCAAGTTCAACAAGCAAAGGAGACAAACTCGAGAGAGAAAGAAGTTGTGAGGGGTTGTTTTGAATGAAAGTCCATTGGAGGAAAGTGCAAGTTCCAGGTGGTGAGGGTTTCTCACTGGGAGCACCAGGCAAGGAAGGACATCCTCCTGCTGGGGCAGCAAGGTACTACAGATTTGCAAGTATCTCTTTTCCTATTGAGCTCCATACTGACAGTTCTTCCTGCTCCATTTTAAAGAGGTTTCCCTTGATTAATTTCCTCTTTTTCAACTCTCTTTCCTCCAAAATTTGAGTCTGCAACAGTTGCTGTAATAACTGAGTAGTAAAGGCTACAACCCTTTCCTCCCACCAGTTCCCACCCACCCCACAGGAGTTTCTTTCTAACTTATTTCTTCCTCTCTTCTTTTCTACACACTAATCCTCATCCTCCTAAGCAGGTTCAACATTCTGTTTCCTAGGTCCATGTAGACATATTGAGGTCTAAAATGATTAACCAAATCTTTTCCTGATTTCTGAAACATGTTTTATGAATATCAGAGGGTATCCAGGCCCCATATTTACACGCACTATACTACAAAATAATAGAGTAAAATTTAAATGTTTTAGTGCCATATCAATGGCACACTTATTATTTGCACACTTGTCAAAATACAGTTTTAGAGACATATTTTTATCCCTTCGCTTGTTCTTGTAATCCTAGATGAAGACACTATTTACTAAATGTTTTCTTGGAATAGCCATATGTCCTTTCTTTATATTCTTTCTTTTTTTTCTAATTACTAGAATGTTTTCTTCAAATTTTAAATGGATACTGATCAAACAGATTAACTGAAGAATTTTTTTCTTTTTCATTCTAGCTTCTATCCCTCTTTCTACTTAGCCTCTCAAATACAAGCATAAAATAAATTTTTCTTTATACTTTAATACAATAAAACACACCTAAATGCTTTTTAGTATTTTCTTTTTTGCACATCCTTGGAAATTGCTTACACAAAAATGATTTGCAGTTGATCCACTAATGCATTTTTTTCATCTAACTCTTTCTAACATTTTGTTTTAGTGAGTTATCTTGTTACCTCTAAATTCATGTCAAAACTCCTCTATAGTTTTCTATCAAGGTAAAGTTAGAGCTCATAAGGATCTTAAAATATGTCTAGTCTAATGACTTCATTTAGCAAATGAGAACAATATTGTTGAGAGACAAAATAATTTATTCAAGGTTATATAGCATTTTTTTTTTGTGGCAGAACTGGGACCAAAAATAAACACTGAATTTCCTTATTTAGGACATTAGTGAATCCACCTGCCTCTGGATTTGTATCTCACTGACAGTGTTTCAGAATGTAATACACTTGGCTCTGCATGTAAGTTCTCTTTGGAGATGATCCAGTCAACCAAACATGGGATGAAAAAGAGGAAATGAGAATAAATAATCTCTCTGTCATTTATGATAACACTTTAAAACAACATGAAGCTTAAATAAATGGTTTGTTGAAAACATTTTTGAGACTTCGGACTCCATTTGGTGAGTTTAAAGGAACTGTGTATACCTTATATATTTCTTAGACTATGTTACAATTCATAAATACTGTCTTTATTTCCTTTTGGGTAATTTTCTTATTATATTGATGTTTCTAAATTTACTATAACTTATTCCCAGTTTTATTCTTAAAATTTTATGTTTAAAATATTTACTCAGAAAAATAAAGAAAAGGATTTGAGCTGTGTTAGACTTATGAACTTGGATAAGTCTCTTTCAGTTTGAGTTACAATTATAATAATTTAGCCCTGGCCAAATTGCACAGTGGTTAGAGTTGCAGCCTGTAGTTCAGAGAGGCCCGGGTTCAGTTCCCACCAAGAGCACGTACTTCAGTTGTGGTTTGTCCCCGGCCCCAGTGGGGGTCGTGTGGATAGCAGCCAGTCAATGTGTCTCTCACATTGATGTTTCTCTCTCTCTCTCCCTTCCTCCCTCCTCCCATCCTCTCTATCTGAAGATAAATGCAAAAAATGTCCTTGAATGAGAATAAAAAACAAAACGCAAAATAAAACAAACAAACAAAAAAGTATATAATTTACAATGATCTTTGAAGATTAAACAATGTAACATATGTAAATGCAATTTTAATTTGTGAAAATATCAGGCTTTATTTTTGTACACCCACCTTCTCCACAATGCTGTGCTACATATATAACCATATGATTCTCCACATTTTCTCCTTTCTACTATGTAGCATCAACATCTGGAATCCTCTAAGGTCACCTCCTCAGGGAAGCTTCTTGTGACATCCCCTCTCTACCTTATAGAAGAGACTATAGAACTTCCATCACTTTAGTCAAACAGTAGATTATCCAGTCCTTTATGTAAGCAATTCTTTTATTATTTACTTATAAATCTATCTCCTTGAATTGGGAGTTTCCTACTGTTCGGAATGAGTTTTTGGATCAGCTAATTCAACCTTCTAGAGTGCCCTGTATTTTAACATAATATTTTTTGAGGACTGAAGCAGACATTGGGGATTTAACAATATGTTTACACCCCTTTCTTTCTTACAAATATAACTTGAATTTAGTGTTCTTTCCACCATTTGTAGTTTTAAAATTAATAGTGTTTTTAATATCCATTGTATGTCATCCAATTACATTTCATTTCACTCATTAAACAAAATTGATAGCAGAGTTAGAGGGAAAGCATACAGAATCCCTTCCTATTTTTTTTTCTTTTCTGATTCAGAATAATTCTTCACTTTCTATATTAGTATATTCTCCAGTGTTCAGTTCTTATCAAAACCACCTGAGCAATGAAAAAACTTTTGAAGAATGGTCAATACAAGTTACTATAACAATATAAAAACTGGGCTAAAGTTGATTAAAAAGAGATTGTCATATTATTCATTAACACGCTATTTAACTTTGGGATGTTTATGAGAAAAATCCCCAAATGTCTTCCCTTTAAATGTGTTACTATTAAAAACAAGTTCAATTATCATTAGTCATACTAATAGCTGTATTTTATTCACATATTTTATGTTCCTCTAACAAGCACTTCATATACATTTTCACTTAATCTTGATAACTTCCCTGCAAGTTAGATGCTGCACTGTTGTTTTACAGATGAGAAACTGAGCATCACAAAATTTGGAAAGTTGCCCAAATCCACCTAAAAGTGGTAGGAATGGGTGGAACCAAGATTTTACTCAAATCTTTCTGACCCCACATTTTAGGCTCTCAAATACTATTTTTATTTTCTCAAGTATCAAAAGAAAAAAAGTATATTAATTTAATGTTCTGAGAAAATTTTAATATATATACATATATGATTTATTACAATAAGTTTTCTTATTGAATATCTCAACAATTAACTTCCTTTGATCAACATTTTATATACTTTCTTGTATTAAAAAATCCTTCCCATTAATTTAATTTTCAATAAAAGTATTTTGTAAATGGAAAATCTATAGCATAAAGTAATGAATTCCTTGCCTCATTTTTATTTTTGGTACAAAAATTCTTCTATTGACTTTTTCCCTGTGTTCAGCAGCACTAGTTCATCTCTCACTGTGGTGAATAGTAGCCTGGAATTAGATGTTCGCAATGAGTTTTTGGATCAGCTAGTTCAACCTTCCAGAGAGACATGGTGAGCGCTCTGAGCCATGGGCAGCTGTGACCAGACCACACCCCCTGCTCTAGGGCCCCGGGTCTGAAAAGCCATCAGTCTGCCAGCCTCCCCTGACGGACAGTGTGCCTCCTAGTGGATGAGTGCTCAGCACTCGATGATCGTATGTGGTCAGTATTTCAGATAATTTCCCATTCTGCATGTTCACTGAGGAGGCTCAGATTTGAACTTTATACTTTGTAGAAAACTATAAATAAATGTTGGGGACAAAAGGAACATGAAGTGATATTGATAACAATGACTGAAAATATTTAAGAGCACTTTTTATTTGAGCAGTAAGCTCACACCAACCCAACCAAGTAAATAAAACATGTGTTTTCATAGTTTTATTTATTTTTTTAACCAGTGAGAAAACAAAGAAGTTAGGTGACTTTCCTTAGCTAACATATTCAGTAAGTTGCTTGAGCTTTAAAACATATGTTTACTTCCTGTTCACATCATAAATCACCTGTACTTCGTATTCAAATGCTCAAGACATAGAAATTCAGTTGATCCCCTTCTAAGCCTGAACCTCAAAGTGGGCACTGGGATGTTAGATCGTACAATTATTAGCAATTCCCTGAGATAAAACACAACACAATAGCTCTGCTGAGTCAATTTACTACTTACTGTCCTCTCAGAATACTTAAGCCGGGTACATATTGCCTTCTAATATGCCTTCCTGATGATGGCTGAAATTAAAAAATATAGTTACTAAGAAAATATAGATGAAAAGAGTGTCAAAAATGAGTTCTGTATAACTTAGGAGACAGGTGAAATACCACACTTGATGCTAATTGACAAATATAGGGCTTTATTTAATTGTGTGGCCTTTCTCAGTTGTTTGGCAATAGACTTTCTGATGGAAAAAAAAGGAATAAATCCATATTTAATAGTCCAATCATTTTTTCCAACTGTCTTTTATCTTAACAGCTCCTAGCAGAAGTGGCTACATATGAATGAACCATCTGTATGACTTTCGAAGTTATGCTGAATATTTTTAATATGTAAGGGAAGTTGAAAATAGGAACAGTAATGATTTTGATTTACTTTGTGAGATTTTTCAAGGTTAGTGTTTTCCCAATAAATGAAAGTTAAAATTAATAGTACTCAGTATGCCCCTATTGCTACAGGAGAAAGTTCAAACTACTCAGCATGCCTGTTCAGTCTACATTACCTGTCTACATTCCTAGCCACACGCCTATAAAAAGCCTCTCAGGTGATGGAGTTCTTACTATATATCTGGGCTTTTCTGTTCTTGCTCAATTCGTGTTAAATGCTGCCAGCTCAAGTCATACAAGTTGCATAGAGAAACCGCGACCCACGCTCCTTGTTCCTTACATCTCTACATTTGTCATATGCCCATGGCATTTATTTGACACTCCCTCTACTAGTCATCCTGGGTTTATACATTATTTGCTGTCGTATGCTTTTTTCCCCCTAGAAGGAGATATGCCATGTTTTATTTTTCCATTTCAGACAAGAAAATTTGTTTTTAAAGTAGGTATGGGTATAATAAAACTTCTACTACTACTTCTACTTGTACCACCACCACCAGCCTCCGCTGTGTAGTCAACTGGATTTCCCTTATCACTGATGACAGTGCTCAGCCCACATAATAAGCTTATAATAAATATGTAATTGAGTGGGATTCAATTTCTCAATAAAAGAAACAGCATGCATTTTCCAGTTGCTCCAATGTTACTGAAAAAGTATTAAATATATTTATGAGAAATCAAGATGCAATTGATATCTTAGGCAACAATGCACTTACCACACTGTAAAAACCATGCACAAAAATATAGAGCATATTTTACAAACTTGAAATTTATTTGGAAACAACATGCTAAGCTCATAAAACCAAATCGTCAGGCACTGGACCACATTCCTGCATAAAGCAAGTAAGCAAGTGTCCTTTTCTTGTCTTTATTTACAGCAAGCAATTTTAGACTAAACTCCATTAAGTAGAGCCATTTTGATGGTCTTTTGCTGAGCACAAATAGTGCGTTTCCTGTAAACACGATGACAGAGGTCTGAAGTGGATATCACCAAAATCTATGCAACAAAGTATACAGGCTACTACATATTTTGATAAAGTAGATAATTACATACAAAAAGTTAAAGACTATTCAGACACCTAGTAATATAGGCCCAATTAAAAATTATGCTACCTCATTTCTGATTTTGCAATATTGAATGATACACCAATTTAGTTTTCAACCAGAAACAGAAGCTCATTTAGAAGTTCTACTTGAAAAAAAATTAAGTTTCATATATAAATTGATAAATAACCTACAGTACTATCCAGTGTATTTGGATTTTAACTTAATTCTCTGTGTTTATAAAACTTTCAGACTATTTCCTATTCACCAAAAAAGCCTTCTTATATTCCATGGCTTCTGTTATTATAGTCTATATATCTTTGCTGGAGTAGAAAGTGTGTGTGTGTGTGTGTGTGTGTGTGTGTGTGTGTGTGATTTATTACCTTTTCAAGATGTATGTAAATGACTCCTAAAGCAAATCAAATTATTTACTTCAATTTTCAGTGAGTGTTTTTCAAACATATTTTCAAAAATCTATCCATTACCCATATTTTAAGTTAAATCATCAGTCTTTAAGGCCCACTTTAGCATGTAAGAAATATATCACTTTATGATTACAATTTATCCAAAATATCTGGATTCCTGCTTCTCACTTTCAGATTGATATAAAGAACTGTCTTGACTGACTAGGAGCATCAAAGCTACGTGCTGCTCTAGGCTTATGAAGGTGAACAGACCCCAGGAAGGAGCATCAGTCAATTTCCCTTGTCCTTGATACTTTTCTCCCAGATGGGCTGGAGGACAGAGGGCCAAAGAGAAGACCTTAAATATAACTGTCTCAGTAACTGTCTCAGACTATTAGAAAACTGAAGACTATTTACCACTAGAAGAATTACATTTCTTAGTTGGCTTTCAGAGTCAATTTGTGATTTCAGAAGTCATATCAAAGAGATTCCCATAAATAACATTTTAGTTTAAAAGCTTTTCTGGACTATCATAAGACTGATTAGAGAATAAGAACATAAGAGCCAAGGAAGGAAAGAAGGAAGGAAAGACAGAAGGGAGGAAGGGGGAGGGGAAGGGAGAAGAGGGAGAAAATGACCTTGATTTTTTTTTTATCAACTTGAGAAGAAAAAGAAAGGATGATGAACATTGATTCCAGTAACTTCAATTAGGCCCCAACTTCTCTAAATTTTCTGAGATAAACAAGAGGAGAGGGGATGGAAAGGAGAGGAGAGAGAGTACATTTTATGTCAGTAAATCTGTGTTTTCTGTTTCTGGAGGAAAATATTTAGTTTGTACACGTATTATCTAAACCATTGTATTTTGCTTTAATTTCTTCAAGAAAGTCATCATTTGTATTGTAAGTATGTATCCAAGTGGTTGAATTCATCTATGCCTTAGGTATGGGATTACTTTCATTTTTCCAAAGAAAAATAAATGTTCTGATTAGTAATCATGTTAAAAGTTATTGTTCAGTATTTAGAATCCTCCTTGATTAGAATCCATATGAGAATCACCTTTGACTTCAGTGGAGGATGCTGTCCTCCCAATTAGATGTCCCTATCTTCATTCCTCGGGGTAATATGTTGAAACTGAAGAAAGGAATTGGCTTGTAGAAGTCTGAGTTGACAGAATGGAGCAGAAAGGAATGATACTGTGAAATTCAGAGATATGTTGAGATGAAGTACAAATTATAAGGGCAAGTTAGAGAAAGATATTCATTCAGGCCTTTATACATGAAAAGCACACACACTTTACAAAAAGCAACATTCTGTTTCTTCATACCTGTTCGAAAAAGCCAAAACTGTTTAATATCAACAGTTTTATATAGAATTCTCCTAGATAAACA
Source organism: Molossus molossus (assembly GCF_014108415.1). Classification (NCBI taxonomy): domain Eukaryota; kingdom Metazoa; phylum Chordata; class Mammalia; order Chiroptera; family Molossidae; genus Molossus; species Molossus molossus. The sequence continues at coordinate 34,252,439 of NW_023425403.1, read as the reverse complement.
CAGATATGGAGTGAGTAAATCTAAGTAAATTCCAGTGTGCTGAAACTAATCAAAAACTCAAACCCCTCAAAAGTACCCAATGTATTACAATTTTTGAAGTTAGGATTTATAGTTATTTTGGTAGTGAAGTCATCTCCAAATTATTCATCACTGTTGAAGCACATATCAAAATATTGATGCTGTTTTAAAAATTAGGTGCCATTAGTAGTATCAACACTATTTTTTAATTAAATTTGCTTTTGCCATTTAATTCCATTTAAATTAATTTGCATGTCTGAAGTAAAATATATATTCATAAAGAATCATTTTCCAGAAATCAAACAGAGTAGAAAAGAGAAATTAGCCATTTTTACCAACTAATAATTATATTTTGTTGAAGCAATTTTCCAGCTTTATTGAAATATAGTTGACAAATATAAATTATAAATATTCAAAACAGACAATGTGATCATTTTAAATATTTTCAGATATATAAAAATACATACAGTGAAATGATTACCATAAACAAGCTAATTAGCACATGCACCACCTCATACCTTTTGTATATGTATGTTGGGTGGAGTGGGGGGTACTTCTGATCTACTTGCCCTCTTAGCAAATTGCAAAATTGCAAAAAATACAGTATTATTAACTATAGTAGCCATGCTATATGTTAGATACCTAGACCTAATTCATCTTATAACTAAACATTTGTATGCTTCCACTAACATCTCCTCATCTGCCCCAGCCCCAGTCACTAGCAACCACCATTTTACTGTCTGCTTCCAAGTTTTGCTCTTTGGATTCCATGTATAAGTGAGATCCTGAGTGTTTACTTTCTATGTCCAGTTTATTTTACTTAGTATAATGTCCCCCAGGATCATCCATGTTGTTGCAAATGGTAGGATTTCCTTCTTTTTCATTAATGAATAATATTTCATGGTATGTAGGCCACATTTTCTTTAACCATTCATCTGACTACAGACATTTAGGTGGTTTCATGTCTTGTCTGCAGAAGGTTTGATGCCAGGGCTTGGACGGCTGCAGGATGCCCAGCTGGGACTGAGGTTGGAGGGCCTGTTACCTGAGGCATGGACAGATGTGGTTCCTCCCAGGAGCTTTGGTGGATAGTGCTGGTAGAGGGACCTAGACCAAATGGTGGTATAACCATGTTCATAGGGGATGTGACTGTTCCCAGATCTATAGCTTGGACCATGGTCTACAAGCCTGCCACCTGTGTGCTGGCCAGTGTTCTTAAAAGATCCTGTTTGTCTTAGGCTTCATTGTGGTTTCACCGTCTCCTGCCTGGATGCCAAATGATTGTTGCTGTGGGACAATATGAGCAGGGGAACTCTTATCTGCCATCTTGCTAAGGTCCTGTTTACAAAATATGTCTAAATTTTAAAAAGTGAAAACTCATGTTTGTTTTAAAATTTTTAACCTGTAGAAAACACAATTCTGTGTTAAGAGGTATTATAGTGTATGACATTCATAAATGTTTTAGTTGCTGATTTTTAATAAAGTAGTAACAATAGAAAATTAATACATTTATGCTAAAATCCCCTCATGTTTCTATACATACCACCCAGTCACAACTTATAACAAGTTTTAGAAATTAGACCAAATGTGTTTACAGCTAGATAGATTATCTTAAAATAGTAGAGACATAGTATTATAAGAAAATTGCAATTTTTGATTTCTGTCCATAATCAGCAAACCTGAAGCCAAGAAAACGTCATGATGTTTATTTCATTGCTACTCATCTATGTCTTTTTGGACAGAGATATACAATATTCACACATGTTTTACTTGTTTGTTTAGTTAGATATTAAATAACATTAGAAAGCAAATAAAAATAAATTTTAAAAAGATGCTTCAAAATTATTGTGTAATTGAAAACACAATTTGCTGTTGTAATTTCTTGGTTGAAATTATAAAATCAAACAAGCAAGGTGTGCAAAGTAGGGTCATTTTTACCCTCCCATTTGAGAGAAATTGAGACTCTCAACTCCGGCTGCACTAAGAATTTTAAACTGTTTTCACTATGCCAGAGCAACACCGGAACGGCTCTGTCTCTAGTCTCAGGCCAGGGAACATTTTCCATTTCATAACTCATTCCCCAGATGTATGATCATACCTCATATACACAGAAAACAGAACAATAAGCCCTTAAATATGCTCATGGGCAGGTTTTCACAAGGGCTAATTTACAGAATAGCATGCCTGCTTAAAGAATTATTCCCTTGCTTTCTCTATTCTCAAATTATCGATTTCCCATGGAATTAAAATCTGTGCAAATGTTCCTCACACGGTCACTTTATTTGGAAACTGTGTTTAGACAGTGAGTTTTCACAAGCTTAAACTTCAAGTGGATTTATTTTTCCTCCATAAGCAATTTTTGCTGGTGGGAAACTTCCTAGAAGGCTTTCTGTTGCTGGTGTGTGATAGCTGTGTGTTCAAAGAAACTAAAAAAAAAAAAAATGTGCCACCCTATTGCTCTTTAAGTTAATTTTATAAGGTGAGTAACTATCACAGTCCCATAGGGAGATGGTGGATTCATGGACAATGTAGACATTCTGGGACTCTAGTCAATGAATTCCTGGGGAAAAGAATTCCTGGTGCATAGGAAAGAACCCAGATCCACCTCGAGGGTTCTTAGAGCAGTCTCCATCTATGGCTGAAACCATACCTGGCAGGGAAGAATGTTCTAGACTAACAAAAAACACATTCTTGGAGAAACTTGTGTCGTAACATTGACCAATGAAGTGTCAAATCTAAGAAAATGGTATATATCGCAATGAGCTCTATCTTTTGGAAGATTTTGCATGTAATTAAGAACTAACCATGTTGTACCACTGCATGGTTTCCGCTTACACAGCATGCACACTGAATGCTGCCCCCTTGAGGTTGCGACATGTTGATACTGGACTAACTTCCTTTTCAGGAATTAATTTGCAAATAAGCAGTGTGCATTCTATAGTGAAATGTTTTCAAAATATATATACTCTTCCATGTCACAGGCAATACTAATACATTTTAAAGTCCAAATGCCACATTTCGGTGAAGCTCTCCAATCATTTAAAGCTATTTTTAATGGGGAATATAAGCATCTGTGTTTTTATTAGTAACTCAATGAATTAGATGATCTGTGAACTGGAGAACATTGGTAAATATTTGTGTTTACTTAGTACCCCTCTCCTTTGGTAACATTATCTAAAATATCCTTTGTAAATCCTCACTTCTCTTAGTCCATATGACCTTGCTCCCAGATGCAAGGAGGGCAAATGATCCAGGCCTGTGTAATTAGAACATCCAGACCACAGTGATTAGTTCAGAATGGACATGTGATTCAGATAACGTTGATTAGAGTAATCTCAGGATTACTGGTGGTCTCTGCCTGCACCAGCAGAGACCCTACTTTAATTTTGTTTTCTTTATTGATTTTTAGAGAGAGGAAGGGAGAGGAAAAGAGAGATAAAAAACATCAATGAGAGAGAACATGGATAGACTGCCTCCTGCATGCCCCTCACTGCAGATTGGGCCCACAACCTGGGCATGTGCCCTGACTGGGAATCAAACCAGCAACCTCTTGGTGCATGGGTCAGTGCTCAACCACTGAGCCACACCAGCTGGGCAGAGACCCTACTTTAAAATGAAGCAGTGATTCTCTATGTGCAGTCCTTGGACCAGTGGTATCATAATCAAATGAACATCTGTGAGACATGGAATCTTGAGGCTCCACTCCAGACATATTGAAACAAAAACCCTGGGTGTGAAACTCAGCAATCTATCCATACTATTTACATAGTTGCCAACATGATTTTATTTACTAGCTTCTCTGTAATTGTATGTAGTTACCCTTTTGCAGTATGTTTGAGTTCGGTCCTTTTTCAAGGACTAATTCAAAAGCTTTCTCTTCCATTAAGCTAGTCTTGATGTTTTTAAACATTATTTTCTTTGAATTTTATTTTCACTTTATATGTGCCACTTCTGAGCATTTAAAATGGCTCAGACTGCATTGTTATTTATGTGTGTATCTCATTTGCTCCACTAATTTAAAAACACTCGAGGAACAAACAATCTTATGCATAACTGTAACTACAAACATAGGTGTTGATAAATGAATATCTAGATATCCAGACTTTGAAAAAAGTTAGATAGATGAATAAGAAGAGCTGAAAATAATTATTTAAGCACAAACTAATTCTACATCCTTTAAAAAATACACCAATGTTCCTTTCCAATTATCTTTATAAATTAAAAATTAATGAGAATAGTTAACACATTTAACTTCTTCTGAAAGATATTTTATATTCTAGATTATCATATAATGGATTTGTAACTTGCTACCAACTTGACATCAATGGCGAGTGTATGTCTGGCCTTTCACAAGCTTAAACAGAAAGAATCTTGGACAAAACCTGAGATTGATTCTAGAACCAAGCTGCTTTATCCATGGGCAAGGCACCTAATCCTATATACCTCAGTTTCCCCCTCAGTACAATAAACACATTTCTCCCAGATTTAAATTGCTGTAATTTATATTTGTTAACAAGGCAAGCAAACACATATGTTGAAATTTAGAGTAATAAATGTATATTCATAAATATATATAGGTATTCAATAGTTGCAACTCTAGAATTTAATTGTAATTGTGATTGAATTCAACTAATAATTGAATAACTATCTCACACAGCTGAGGTAGTGAGGATAGATCAAGTTACATGTAGCAGTTAAGAAAGACTGAGTGAGAAATCCATGGTCTAGCGCCCAAACTATTAAAACACAACAGGAATCACAGAATGAAAGGGTCTGAAAGCCAGTGAAAAGTAGATTATGTGGGTTGTACAGCAAAAATTTGACTCTCTCCTAAATTATAAAAGGATCTAGAACAACTTCCTCTGGACAATGCTGGACCAATCATTGCAGAAATTTGATTTCATATAGGTTGGCATAAAGTCACAAAAAGTGTTTTGGAAATTAGTTTGCACATTACAAATATAAGTGAATATGGGAAGTGAAACTTGAATAATGATGTCAGCAAATTAAAAACGGGGGATTTAAAGACATGAGAAATAATCTAAGCGAAGACATTGTCAAATCCATAAAATAAAAGCTTAGGATAGGGGCTAGGTGTCTAACTTTGACTGATTGCCAGGGAAAAAAAATACATTGGATTTAGGAAGAGAAAAATAATTTCCACTTTATTTTTTCCTTTTACCATCACTTATCATTCATTCACAAATATTTAGAACCAATATCATGTCAGGTACTGTCTTAAGAACTAGGGAAACAGCCATGAGGGATGTGGAGATTCTATGTCTTGAATGAAGTTAATAGTATATTATTGAATGTTTACTTTTTAGGGTTTCAATATTCTTATGGTTCTGAAAGGTTGTCTAACTATTAAAACCAAGATTGTGGACTCCAAGTAGATAAACTATAAACAAAGTATCCTGCTCTTACAAAAGTGTCTTGATTACTAATTTCTATCACTCAAAGTCAGGCCTATTCTTAAAAAAAAAAAAAAAAAAAAAAAAAAAAGTAGAGAAAATGTGATTCAATTAGCTCAACTCCTCAATGTCAACTCCTGCCTTATCAGCAAGTATGGACTATGGACCACAGGTTTCCTCACGATGCTTTGCCTGTCTCGTAGCTCAGCCTCCTCTTTCTGCTCTTTCCCAAATGGCATTCAACAGGCTAGTTACAAAAAGCTACTTACATTTCCCAAATTATTTTCTTCTCTATGATTTTACATAAACTGCTCAAGGTTTTAAAAAAATGCTTTTTTCTTACTCACAAAATTAGAAAGTCCCTACTTATCATTAAAAAGTTTCTGGCGAGGATAACAATGATATGGAAGGGAGCATCATTATTTTAGTAAAGAGTAAAACAAAAAGCGTACAGCCAACATCTTACTTATTGTGAAATATTGTGATCTTTTCTGCTCTGAGATTGGCAAAGACACTGTGTGGGACATCTATCCAGTGCAATAAAACAAGAAGAAAAAAAAACAAAAAACTAATTCACAGCTGTTTGTACAAAGAAATGTAAATGAATATATAGATAACCTATTAGAATTAATAAGTGATATTGACAGGGTGAATCAATATAAGACAATCGCATTTCTTTGTATCTGCCTTTTTTTTTTTTTTTAATCCTCATCTGAGGACAATTTTCCACATTCTGTTCAGATAGAGTGGGAGGGAGGGAGAGGAAGAGAGAGAGAGAGAAACATCGATGTGAAAGGGACACATCGAGTGGCTGCCACCCGCACCACCAACCAGGGCGGGGGACAAACTGCAACCGAGGTACGTGCCTTTAGCTGGAACCAAACCCAGGTCTCTCTGGACCGCAGGCCGACGCTCCAACCACTGAGCCAAACTGGCTAGGGCTGTATCTGCCTTTTTAATAATCAGAAAATTAAAATTTTAATAACACCATTTAAAATCATAAATACCTAGATACTAGGTACCAAATTACTATCTAATGAACAATGTACCAGATCCCTTCATGGACAATTAAAGTCAAATGTGTTAGAAAAGTTAAAGAAGAGTTAAATTAAGAGATGTACAACGTATTAGGACTGACGCGGCAATGTAATTCCCAACGGCCATTTGCAAGCTTCCCTGCCCCAGGAGAACAGGGACAGACACTGCCAGAGGCCAGGAATCGGACCATATAAGGACCTAAATTGCCAAAGAAGCGCTGGACCCACATCTGCATTCTTATAGACCCAACTGCCTGCCCAAACCCACCAACCAAGTCCCCAAACCCACTGAGGACAAAAGGTCCCAGACCGTGGGGGCATATAAAGATGAAACTCCAGCCCTAGGGGCTGCTGTCTTTGACCCAGTACCCCAAGACTCCCTGATGTGTAGTCCCTCCCTCTGGATATCCCCATCTTACACCCCCTTTTTAAAAAATAAATCAATTTATTTTCTTTATTCACCATCTGTGATTGCTATTTAGCATGCCAGTGCACCACCCTACCAAGTTTAACCTTTCACAATGTTCATGAATTGGGAGACTCGGTTATGAATGCCAATTACTCCCATGTTATTCAATGGAATTAATGCAAGCCAGTGATCACAGCAGGTGTGTGTGTGTGTGTGTGTGTGTGTGTGTGTAAAAACAGACCAGTTTTCTTTTTTTGGTGAGTTCACTAAAGATTGATTAAACTGTACACATAAGATTTGTATATTTTTCTACATATATATTATACCAGTATTTTAAAAACTAAAATATGTATACTTCTGAGAAAGAAATATTTTCTTTCACTCAGTTAACTTTTTTCTAGGGCTACTTTTCTTTTCAAACACCAGAGAATAGGGTTTTAGCTTTTCATATCTTTATTTTAAATAAGGTGAGGAACAGTCTTCTTTTTAGCCCTGCTGTGAAATGAGATTAGGTGAGATATGTTTTTTGGCATTTATAAATGGGGGGAAAAGGAACTTTTAATATAAACATGTTTTGAATGGGTCATTGACTTATTGAAAGCTCTTAAGACAAATGTTCCAATTTTACATAATACTCTCATTTTTAAACCTGTTCTTCCTATAAATTTTCAAATTAAACAATAGCATTTTGCAACCTGATGTCCTAGGAGAATTTTAGGCAAATAACTAAGAAAATTCCAATTTAAATAAATTAATTAGTAAAAATTTAGCTCAAATATCAGTTGAGGTTAACTCACACTCTGAGATTTAGATTAAGTTGGCTCAGGTCCTCATGGCAAGTGTTATGGAACATCCAAAGCCCTCGGTAAGGTTTCCATCAGTTTTCTGAGGAATGTGTTTCACACTGATTTCCTGCTTCCTTTGGCTCAATCACTTTGGTGTCTTAAGTGCTGTGATTATTTTGTCTGATCTGCATTTTTCAATCTCTTTGTTAACAACATTGATGTGCATTTACATGTGTTCATTTTATTTAATTATTAAGAGTGATTTCTTACTAAAATTTGTATTGAGCTTTTAAAAATATCTATGTCTCTTTATCTCTTCCAAAGAGACATTGGGGCTTAATTTGGGTCAGTCAAATAATTAGATGCCTTAAAACAAGAAAGGCCATATTAATAATACTTACTATGCTTTTTATTTTTACTTAGCATTTCTAAGGAGGATCAATAATTACACGAGAAATAAGTGTCATTTATGATTTAGCATGAAAGTAACCACCATTTATGATGAGAAAAATACCCCAGTTCCTTTTGTATTTAGTACCTCATATAATTATCATGTTCACATAACTAGTGTATTTATCAGAGTTAGGATTTTTATTCTGCCTTTTAACTATTATCTCAGATCATTTGAATTTTTAATCGAATCTCTAACATCAAATTTATATAATAAGATATTTCAATAATTAGGTTAAAAATTGTCCAAACACCAAAGAAAAATTCATAAGAGCACTCAGATCAACAAATACAACTTTTCTGAAACCAAAGGTCTCACAGGGTGGTCTTCTCCAAAAAATGGACAAGGACATCAAATCTGACACAAAGCTTAACTACTTTCCTTAAACATGGACTTTTCTACAAATGTTTTGACTTTCTGTTCTACTCTTTAAGAATAGTTACATAAGCATATATATATATATATATATATATATATATATATATACATATATATAACATTTAAAGTATAAACATAAAAAATAAAATCAATAATGTGGTCAAATGTTCTAGTTAATCTGTTGACATTATTATTTTTCTTAAGTTTTCATGTCTAAATTTCTTACCAGTTGTGTTTATTATATACGTAGTTGGTAAATGCATCCTGACATATAGAAAAATAGAAGAAAACACTTCAGCTCACAAAACAGTATGTTTTTGACTTAAGGATAAACATGATCACTTATTTGATTAGTTTATAATCTGCCTTTGTATACCACTCTATTCAACAGACTATTCATTCTTGCTGGATTCCTCTTAAAGGGATCTCCTGAGAATATCTTAAAGGAGAGCTATCTGATTCCTCTCACTTTCTTTTCCTCCTCTTCCCTTTCATTATTATTATTATTATTATTATTATTATCGTCATCATCAGCAGCAGCAGCAATTTTTATTATCTACTTTAAGATTAGCCGGGATAAGTAGCTAGCCAACTTTAACTCAACCTTTTCAAGCAAGCACCAAAGAAAATACTTGCAGATACAGAGAACACTAATTAGAATATTCCAAAACCATTTATTCACCTTTAGCTATTCCTTTATCACTAGTATTGAACAAATTCAGCTAAATTCTTTGACATCTGGTATTTGAGAAAACCCTCAGCAGCTACAGAGGAACAATGCATGCAAAGAACCGATTGCTAGAGCAAACACTGACCTAATACATACCTTGTTCAGCTCCATACAGTTATTGAGTTTTGCCATTTATTCAATTTAATGCTGTTTAAAAACAACAGCAGCAGCTTTATATTGTTTACAAAAACACTCTAAAATATAAGGGTTTAGAAAGTTTGAATATAAAGAAATGGAAAAGTAGGGCAAAGAGTAGCAAAAAGGAAGCAGTTAGAGTTTTGTTAAAATTTAACAAAATAGGCTTCAAGCCACAATCTTTATTTAAAATAAAAAAGGCTACATCATAATGATTTTTTCCAATTTCCCAGAAACATATTTGCACCTTATAACATGGATTTAAAATATAGATGCCAAAATATAATAAAACTAAAATGAGAAGTACACAGATCTACAATAACAATGACAATATGTAGTAAATAATCGCTAGAACACTAAAACAATTAATAAATCTATAGCAGTTTAAAAAATATATTTTTATTTTATGTTTTTGAATTTTTATAAAAGGTTATTTGAGTCAAATGGAAGATACACCAGGAAGCAAGCTCTCAGCAGACTGAGAAGAATGCTTCCCAAACAACATATTTTAAATATATATTTCCAGGATATATAGAGAATGCTACCCATCAAAAATGCACTATGGCCCTACCCGGTTTGGATCAGAGGTTAGTGGGCCTGTGGTCCAGAGAGACCCGGGTTCGGTTCCCGCTAAGGGCACGCACGTACCTCCGTTGCAATTTGTCCCCGGCCCTGGTTGGGTTGTGCGGGAGGCAGCCACTTGTGTCCCTTTCACCTTGATGTTTCGCTCTCTCTCCCTCCCTCTCTCTCTCTCTCTGTCTCTTTTCCTCTCTCTCCCTCCCACTCTATCTGAACAAAAAATGGAAAAATGTCCTCGGGTGAGGATAAAAAAACTGCAGTATGGCATTATTTTAAGGCACATATGTAAGAAACATTTGCAATTATTAACCAAATGTATGACCATATGGTGAACAATAAAGTAAGGCTTTAAAAAAAATGCCAAAAAGTTGAAACAATAGAGTATTTTCTTTGACCATAATTCATTATATTTGAAATCACAAACAAAAACAATTTAAAAAGTGCCCATATTTATTGAATACAAAAATAGTTTTCTAAATACATATAAAATATGACATTATTGTAGAAAATGAAGTTTCAAAATAAATGATAATCAATACTACATACCAAAAGTGTGCAATGCACTGAACAGTAGAGGAACACTTGCATTATATTTGTAATGAATGTACTAGAGAAGAAAGGCCAGCAATGATGTACAAAGCACCTACCTAAATATATTATAGAATGAACAAGTAAAATTTAAAAAGTAAAAAATGATAATATAAGAGCAGAAAGTAATAAAACAAGGAGAATCAAGAGAGAATATCTGTTTTTCAGAACATAATAGAACTGATAGATCTAGCTTGTAGTGATTTTATAAAAAAATCTTATAGATGTTAAACTTATAGAAACATAAAAAAAATACAAGTCACAAAAAGCCAATACCAGGTTATCAGATATTTAAAAGATAATAAGAGCATGTTATAAAAAACTATGTGCAAAATATGAAAAAAATAAATCATTAGAAAAATACAACTTACAAAACTGAAATCAAAGAGAAATCCCAAAGAATTCTATAAATCCCATTAGTTTATCATTCTACTGTTCGGCTATGTCACTCTTTAAGTTCTCTCTCTCGCTCTCTCTCACTCTCTCTCTCTTTTTTTTTTTTTTCTTTGTTGATCTTCAGAAAGGAAGGGTGACAGAGAGAGAGAAAGAAACATTGATGAGGGAGAACGTCAATGGGCCACAGTGGGATCGGGCCCATGCCCTCCCGATGTATAGGTCAATGCTCAACCACTGAGCTGCACTGGCCGGGCTCTTCTCTTTAAGTTTTTTTTGTAACTATTATACATTTTTTTAGCCATTGTATTGAGCAAAATATGTGTGTGTCTATAAATAGTATATGCAATTCTGATGTAATGAAAGAAGAAAGACTAAAGGAGCCCATGAAAAGAATACAAATGATACTTAATTAACAAAAGAAATGACATGATGGGCTGCATATTGCACAAGATTTTTATTGCTATGAATTTATAAACTGTAAAACGTCAACTGGAAAACTTGCCACAAAGTGCATTAACTATAAAACTGTGTGGGCAGCTCTCATGTGATGGTGCCCACCTGTTCCTGAAGCAAATGGAACTTTAAAGAATCCTCTTAAATAATATAAAATTGGCAAGACAAATAAGAGTAGTAAATGAAACTCCTTAAAGTTGAGTTTTTATAGCCTGATTAATCTGAATTCAAGTTGAAAATCTACATGTTTTGTAGGATACATAGCATGTAAAATACTTTGTTTTGTGTGTATGTAGTGCTATTGCTGAATGCAGTGGTGCAGAAAGAGGGGAAAGAGGGAAGTAAATTAAAGAGAAAAGTAAAGCTTTAAAAATAGTCAACCATGTAGGACACAATCTAATTCAAATAAAATATAAATCTGCATACATTGATTTAAAAATAGGATTTGATGTATGATATATTGTTAGTGGAAAACAAAGAGTTATGCAGTAATTTGTAGGTTATGAATTTGAATATATAAATAAAAAAAAACAAATTATATATAGGGGTAAATAAGTTTTATAAGAGAAAGAGACAGGTTCTGCACATACTTAAAAAATAAATAAAACAACCTATTAGCAGTAGATTAATCAGAAATGGGAAATTGAAAGGGGGATCAGATAGAAGATGATTAAACCATGAACACTTATATTTTTAGTAGTACATTTTTAATAGTAATTTTCTTATGTAATAAAAAAATCACATTAAGTTAATCATGCCATATTATATCATTTTTACACATTAAACGTCATATAATTTTCTTTAAAAGAAGAATAATCCTTAAAATCAGATGGAATTGAATTTGAGTAGTGGATCTGCCACTTAGTAGTCATGTCCTTTGGCAAGTAATACCATCTCTGTATCTCAATTTCTTAATCAGTAAATGAACATAAGGGAAGAAACCATATTAAACTGTAAAGGGGTTAAAGACATGGTATGTGAAAATCCTATAAAATAGGGCATGGTACCGAGTAAATAATCACTCGTTGGTAGCAAATTTTATTCCCTTTGCATAGAGGAAACAAAAATCTTGAAGTTTGTTTAATTGGATCAGTTGGGTCTTGGAAGCAACTATCACTCTAATTCTCAGACCAGATTTTGATTATTAAATTAATCAAGAAATTTAAAAAAAGATGGAAGTCCTTGATATCCCATTTATTACAGATAAAACCAGATTGCTTAACTTGTCGTGAGAACTAGATAAGTGAAACAACGGAGACTGCCCCCAGACTGAACTTTGTGGCAGCCCATCACTGGAAATCAAAATAGTCAGATTCAACACTTTAATTTGAGTCTTAATGAAAAAAAAAATAATAAAGCAATCAAATCTTGTGAAATTGACTTTTGAAAGCTTAACCCTTCTCATTGATAACTGTGGACCAATTTTGGCACACATCAGCCAAATAACCAACCAACTAGATACTCCAGGTAGAAGCAGGGGTGGGATGGAGCCCATGTGTTCAGGGAAGATCTTTCCAAGAAAACCAGAGTTGGGAAAAAGATGTCCCCTTTAACACTATCCAGTGTTTTTCAAACATTGTATTAGAAATAACTCTTTTTCAAGAAAATAAATCTTAAGGCAACTCTCAATATATAAAACTACTTTACTTAAATGAATGGCTGAGGAGGTGAGGAGAGCCTTAAATTTTACTCTGGGTCACAAAGCTTGTTAATCAAGGCTAATTAATCAATCATAGTTCCTACTTCCTTTCTCTTAAAATAATGCTTATGCTAAAATCTAAAAAGAAAACAGTGAACGGAATGTTTGCAAAATGCAAATACATATTTTAAATTATTGAACTTATTCAACAATTTGAAACTTTCCTTATTTGTTTAATATATATTAAAGAAATGTAGTTTGGAAACTGCAGTGAAAGTGTATTCCAATTAAAGTTAACAGACAACATGCTGGTTATTTTTATTACATCACCTATTCCCCCATGATATTGGCTTTCCAGGCAGAGATTCTGTCATTTATTTTGATGTAATATAACCCATAGTAGAAACTGGACTATTGGGTGCATATGGTTACAATCTTATGCATATGTGGAAAAATCATTTTACCTTTATTCTGTACAGCTAAGAATCATTCATGTACTTAAAAGCAAGGTTTTCAGAAGAAAAGTGTATAGCATCACAAAAAGAAAATTTATAATAAATTTTTAAAGTTGCCTGTTAAAATAGAAACTTTTCTTCTATTAACTTGGATGGGTTGTAGACATGCAAAATTTGCCTCTAAAATTATTTAAATTAATGTTTGGGATACTACGATGTATATTTTAATTTACTATGTTACCTTACTTCAAATTCACCCCGAGAAATCATCCTAGAAATATATTTTATCTCAGCAAAGCCATAAAATGTATTATCTAAAAATAATTATTTCTGCCCAGCCGGTGTGGCTCTGTGCATTGAGAGTCAGTCCATGGACAGAGGTCCTGGTTTGATTTCCAGGCAGGACACATGCCTGCCTGGGTTTTGGGTTTGATCTCAGTAGGGAGCATGCAGGAGGAAGCCAATAATGTATCTCTGTCACATGGATGTTTCTATCTCTCTCTCCCTTCCTCTCTCTCTAAAAAAATTAATAAAAACATATTTTACAATAAATAAATAAAAAATAACTATTGAAAATGATACCTTGTCTCAATATTAACAAGTCAATAGTTAACAGATTATTGAAATTATTCTTTCTTTTTTATAATCACTGCATTGGCTAGTTTGGCTTTAAAAATCTCTCTATAGTTGCCCATTGCCATATAATGACTATTTCCATCAACCCTTGTTGTAAGTAAAACCATGCATGTATGTGTGAGTATATAAATATGTATTTTATTTATATATATGTAATTTATACTTACATAAATATACATGTCACTGAAAAAAATATATATATGTAATATATATATATATATATATATATATATATATATATATATATCAAGAGAGAAAAATATTATAAAATGGAAATCCAGGTAACAAAAATGACCAAGAAATATTTCTTCTTTTGGTATTTGACATGCTCAAAGGAAAAGGACAGCCCTGGTAGACCGAGCTGCAAATTTCCATGATGGAACTGTCAGTTCGAGTGTGACAGGGACAAGAGGGCTCTAGACAGGACCCAGCATGTAGAGCTATAGAATTTGGTCTTCAGTATGTTTAAGGATGACACAGAGGATAGGAAAATAGGTCTTACATTAACATCAAGAAATGCAAATATCCGATGAATATCACTCAGGTTATGTTTATATGATGGAATTAAATTTAAAATTTTGTAGAAAATCTATAGTAAAGGCCAAATGTGGTTAAACAGACCATATAGTCAAAAATAGATAATCTGTGTATCTAAAGTGTAATATTACATTTTCAACCATTTAATTTTATTCCAATAAAATATTTGGTTTTAATGAAATATGTTATTTTTATTGCTGGGGGGAAAAAAAGATTTTAGGATGAAATGATTAATGGCGACTACGTTTAAACTGGTATGAATTGAAATCCAGAATGGAATTTCTTGTTTAAAAGCTTCATAATTTACCTTCTATATCCCTCCACTTGAAGTTCGCAGAGCTTCCAGAAAAAATTCACACAACTCTCCAGATTGTTGTCAATATGGATGCATTTAAACTTAAATTTAAAATGCATTTTAAAGAACATAACTACAGGCCAACTCTTTCCATGGAAGAAAAGAAGTATTACACTGCGCATTCTCCGAGGTTCCAGGTCTGTCCTCCGCTGCAGTCCCCGTGTCACCGGGCACAGGGAGGAGGAAGGAGTCTTCTCATCGCACTGCACACATGTGAATAATTTCCCCACATCCTCGGGGTGAGGGACGGCCAAGAGCTTGTACTGCAGGCATTTCCCGGAAGAATTTGGCCTTTAGTTCTAATCGAATCTTTCCCCAGATATAGCACTACGTGTAGAGATATGCAAGATAATAGAGACATAATTTTACGCTATAAAAATAGTTAAGATTTATTTCTGCTGAAATAGTTTGATGAAAATTTCCCTGAAAACCTCCCTCTTCCCCTTAACTTCACAGCAGTCTGCTCCTCACTAGACATATCCCTAAGAAATGTTTAGTCATAGGAAAACTACTCAACATTTTTTCCTGAGGCAGCAGAGAAAACTGTAGGCAAAACTCACAATACTAAATTGGCAAAAGGTCTGTGAATGTCAACCGAGTTGTGAAAGATGATGCTTTGGAGTGAAAATCCTTGAATTAGTGCACCTTGAGTTGGACGAGGTATGGAAACAGGACGCAGAAGCTGGTTAGGCTGCTGCCCCGAGCACACCAGCCCAGTGAGGGTGAACCTCTGAAGCCATGTTCATTGCATGATTTTTTACAATTAAAGATGAAGGTCCATATGAATCCTAAATAGTTGGTTTCCATATGACAATAAAAACACAGAGCTGCTCTGCAATCCAAGATGGAACCTAGTTTCTGTTCAATAATACACAAACTGTTTAAAAGTGTTTATGGGATAGAAAAAAATGAGACCTCTGACTCTCAAAATTAATTTGAAGCACCCTTTCAAAATGCACGGATGAGGGAAAAGAACACAAAGGATGCTGATTACTAAAGAAATCAGGCCAAATTGAAGATAAGGGTTAAAAAAAAAAAAAAAAAAGACAGGAAACCAAACTTAGTACATCAAATTTATGCTATAAATTTCTGCTACAAATAACAAGTGAGCCACAAATCTAAGATTATTCCAACAGTCAGGGCAAGAAGGGAAGTATGGTCAAAAGCTTTGCCTTCCACAAGACACATAAAATAAAGAGTTAGAAGAACATCTACTCCCGGGAGCACCATTGAGAGAGATCTGTGGTGGGTCCTCACGAAAAGAACACAACACAAAGTGGCCAGTGCTGCCCATCAGCAGGCTTGTCTATGGCCCTGCCTGGGCCTTCAGTCAGGAGAGAAGCAGGCGCGTGCACTTCCTGAGCGCTGTGTGCCCTCGGTGTGTCCTGGGAGAGCAGTTTCTCCTTAGGTACACGGGGGCACTCAGTCTCGAAGAAATGGCTCAGAGAAACTGCGCCAAATCCATGTTTTTGCGCTGATGACAGACACTGCAAAGCTTGAGTAAATGTTGCTTCACTTATTAGTATTTCTCCAGAATAGTGTGCCTACTACCTTGTGGTCATGTAATATTTTTTCTTGACAAATAAACAACGTTCTAATGTCCTGTGCTGCTTCTTTCTTCAGCAGCTTCCCTGTTGAGGCCATTATAAAAAGAGGCAGCAAAACTAAGAAACATAAACATTAAGAAATTAAAAGAGAGTTAAATAATCAAAGAAGATGAATATTTTTATGAAAATAAAATTAAAAAGAAAGGTAAAAAATAAGGTAGTGAACAAAGAGGTAATTGAATAAATAATAATGTAGAATAAATATAACAAGATCAAATTATAAAAATTAATAATATAATCTTTCCAAATAGAAAATTTAAAGTAAAGGTATAAAACAAAGAAGTAAAGAATCAAGAAGTTCAAATGCTTTGATCTTAAAAAATACAATTAAAAATTAATGATAGCCCTAGCCAGTATGGCTCAGTGGTTAAAGCATTGGCCCTGGGACCAAAGGGTTACAGGGTTCATTCCCAGTCACGGACACGTACTTGGGTTACACGTCCAATCCCTGGCCCTGAGAAGGGCCACGTGGGAGGCAATGAACCAATGTGTCTCCCTCACATGAATGTTTCTCTCTCTGTCTCCTTCCCTCCCTTCCACTCTATCTGAAAATCAATGGAAAAATATCCTCAGGTGAGGATTAATAAAACATGAACAAACAAATAACTGTAAGTAGCATGTTTTATGGAAATGAATTGAAATAATGTTATGATACTGAACTACAAAGCAAAACTTTTTTTTTTCTTTATTGATTTTAGAAAAAGAGGAAGGGAGAAGGAAAGAGAGAGAGAAACATCAATGAGAGAGAACATCAATTGGCCGCCTCCTGCATGCCCCCCAATGGGGATTTGGCCCACAACTTGGGCATGTGCCCTGACCAGAAATTGAATTGGTGACCTCTTGGTGCATGGGTCGACACTCAACCACTGAGCCACACCAGCTGGGCAACTTGTTTTTTTTAATAAATATGAAAATAAATCAGGAAATGAAAAAAGGAAGAGCAGGTGCCATGAGTCCCAGGAATGTACTCACTCAATCTAAGAGCCCCAAGGCAGAATTATAAAAACTCTTTACCCTTGTCATTAAGGTAGTCTCCTGAGTGCCAAATGGCCCTCCAAAGTTGGTAATTATTTAACTAAGGAGGATTTCCTTCTACTACCTCAGCCACTGGCCACTTGTAAGTTGCCATTCTTCAATGAGCTCCAACAGTGAATTGTAATTTTAACATTTGGAAAAAAATGAAAAATAAGGAGGCTTACTATTTTCACCTTGAGATGTTTCCTCATTACAAATTATTTTCTTTTTATTTGTTTATATCATGTCTCCACAACGTTAATGCTCTTGAGTTTGGGCATGGTAACTGTTTAACTGATTTTTTTTTTTTTTAAGAAAAACATCAGGTAATAACTGAATTTTGATCAGAATCAACTTGACTATCAGAGGACTTTTTCACCCTTTTATATTTTTTAGAATTTTATGACAAGAAGTGTGATTAGACTGAATATTAAATCTCAAATGTTAAAATCATATGAAAGACCTCTGAAACATTAACTGATTCAGGACACAGTAAAACAGATACTTTTCTAATTGGTAATGTATTTAAGAAACCCATCTATTTTTACTCTTGCATTAAAATAGTATATATAATATTAAGAAAAATCTAGAGACCTTGCATGAGTAGTAGATGTGATGGTCCCAGTCATCTCTTAACTTTTAACAAATAATTATGCATGAATTAAATCTATTGTTATTCAGGTACATTAATAAGGAGATAAACTATCAGCATATATACACTAAAGACAAATAAACAAGTTTACATAAAATTTGCGCTGGCATTAGAATGTGAAGACAGGCTAGGAATTTTGAGACTGTTTCCTCAGGTACTGTGTGGATAGAGTGTTTATCTTTGTTAACCACCATACCTCTAACTGATAAGTTTACTGACTGATCTATGTGCATGTTCTTGCCCTTGTTCAAACAAACAGGCCAGAGCGTGTGGTAACACGGTGACCCTACAAGTACAAAATACACACTCTTCAGGCCTATTTAAGACATCAACCATGATAAGCAGAGAGCTCAGCCTTGTGTAATCTGTCAACAAACTAATAAATTACTTTGGTCAAGGAAGGAGGAACTTCCCCCCATGACCATCTGCATGCACAGGGGGATAAGGTTAGTAATTAGGGTTCCAAGAGAGCTGAAGGTCCGACAAGATAAGCAAAAGCTTAATACTTGAAGTTAAGGTCTAATCCTTTTAGGAACTGATTAACGCACACTTAGGTTTTTGGCATTCTATCTATAAATATTAGGAGATTACAAAGAAATATGATCAGGCAGCAGGAATGTTCATTTAGAGTCCTATCCTGAATTCAGTGAAGTCCTGGTTCTACTGCTGTCCAGAGAAGCTCTGTCTTCTCTAAGGGAACCACGCTCGGATATTTTTGTTGTTGTTGTTGATTATTGAATCAAACCCAAATTTACTTAGCTCTCCTGCAAAGGATGTTATTTAGGCCCTTTAGTATATAGTTTGGCTATCGAATTGGAATCAGGAGGTCTGGATTCATATCTTAGCTCCTATACTTAAGAGCTATTTGACTTGAGGTTAGACTGCTTTCATCAAGAGAACCCAGAATACCCCACTTCAGCAAGTTTTTGGGTGAGCTGACTGAAAAGAAAAGCAAACAGACTAAGCCTTGGTTGGGAATGAGAAGAAACTTCCTACTTATCTGTCCCCTTTGAAATTTTGGCTAAAATTTACCATTAGGTTTAAAAAAAAAATCAACATTGAAGTTTGGACCACGAGTTGTTAGAAATAGGTTGTGAGAATCCTACAGATATCCTTCTTTATCATGTAACATGTCGCAGTACTGTATTCTTGGTTTCCTTGTATGTTTCTTATGTATATAGGGTTCCAAATGATTCACCAAGCTGTGGAGGCTTCTTAAGAAAGAGTAGAATTACTGACTGTATCTCCAGGCCTAGGGCAAGTGCTTTAAAACATATGTGCATATGTATAAATTGAGTCTTTGGAGAATTTCTGAAAACTTGGAATTCAGCCTAAGTTTATTAATGAGCCTTAACATGAGACTCATCAATTGTTAGTATATAAAAAAAAAAAAGTTACTGGATGATGGGAAGACTAAGCTTTGCACAGAATTGTTTTTTATATACAAACACAGCTTTCATTTTATAATTTGTAAGATAGTTTCACTCCTAATCAAAAAAAGGAAAAGATTCATCAAGAAAATAAAAGTTGTATCGTCTGTGAGTTATGAGCTTATATATATCTAAGTCATGAAGGTTGTAATGAGGTGAGATTACACAAATACATATCCAGCCGTGATCGAGCTGTTTTGCAAAGTGAGTCAGTCCCATTCCATTAATTTTCCTTAGAGTATGAGGGATAAAATGAGTATTCAGAAGACTGAAGGAAAGGCTTTGGATAGAGATGTCTGAATACATCCTTCACTGTTGAAAATTAATGCCGACTTCAGGAAGAATAATGTTTATCATTTAATTTAGATAAACAAAAATTCTATTTTTGTGAAAGTATTTATCTTTTGTTACAAATGGCCAAGAAGGTCAAATTCAGTTCAATGTGCCTGTCGTATTTAAGACCAGACATTTTAAAATATCTCTTTGAACATTAAATTTTCTTTTCTGATTTTGGATATCTTTAAGATTAGTCTTTCTTCTGGAAACTTTCTGCCAAATGTATTAGAAACATAAGTCTAAATTATAAAGCATTCTATATGTGTTTAGACATTTGCTTTTTTTCTGGTTTCCACTAGAGTTTGAATTATACAGTATGTCCAATTCGTTTTCCTGCCACCACAGCTTATTCTCATTTTTGTCCCTGACATAAAGAACCAAACACAACGGAAGAAGGAACCACATCAATAACCGTAGTCCCTGTCCACAGTCTTTATCTTCTACTTGGTGGGTAGAATTAAAGCCCTTGCTCCAACTTTTATTTGTTGGTCTCATAATGACTGCTAGACACCATATTACTCTAAGTCTCTCTATCCATCAGCCTTTATGCTGAGGTCTCTGCAGTGATATACTGAACTCCAAAAGTGCTCCCACCAATTTTCTTCCTCTTACTCTCTGTGGAGAACCAGTAGGACAAAGATTCTGCCTAGGTCTCTACACAACCTAGTTTCCATGTCTAACAGTCGGTCCAGCATTGCTCCAGGAATGGAGTACAAAGAACCAATGACAGAAATGATCTACCTTGCT
The DNA here is from genome assembly GCF_014108415.1 of Molossus molossus. NCBI lineage: Eukaryota > Metazoa > Chordata > Mammalia > Chiroptera > Molossidae > Molossus > Molossus molossus. The sequence continues at coordinate 34,231,658 of NW_023425403.1, read as the reverse complement.
CCTGTGCTAGAAAATTACCCAAATAACTTCTAAATTTTCACCACTATCAGAGGTCCTAACTCTTCACCCTTCTCATGAATTGGGAGGGGATCCCTAGAGCTGTTGCCTAAATCATGAGTAAATTTGCACTTTGCTGCATTTCTATGACAACTTCTTCCTTTAGGTCAGTTTCTTCAGCAAATTCCTTCCTCCATATTTGTAATTATTCTATTCTATAGTCTCTATTCTGAATTTATAATTTATATTATTCAATCTACTCATTCCACTTTATATTAAAGTATTGTGCTCTACTTCTTATTTGTGGTTTTTGTTTTATTCATCACAATTCACAGATGAGGAAACTGAAGATCAATGGACTTAAACAAAGTTCCTAAATTCTTAAACCAGCAGTGAATAGAATGTAATTGAAATGCATACATTTCCACTCAAAAATATGTTCTCTCTCAAAACACAGCATGCTATATGACAATTCAGTGTATTGTAATAAGTGCTATAGTTGAAGTTAGATCCAAAATGTAAAGAAAAAAAAAAAAAAAACCAGAGGATGTAACTATATATTTTTTTTTCTTGAAGAAATGTTTGCCAGGTGGCTTCTCAGTATCAAGTGACCTATTACAGCATGGACACATTTTGATGACCAGGACAGAAATATCCCATGCCTCCCTGGAAGGACGTATTTCTACCAGTATTCCTCAGTGCCTCTTGAGGTCTGAGGTCTGTCTCATCACTGAAGCATTCTGGCGACAAATGCCGCTTTGTCCAGGGGCACACCAACCCTTCATTGTCAATCTGTGCCTCTAGCCATCTTTTCCAGCAAGCTTCTTTTATATGTTTCTAGGTTTGCACTAGGGAAACAAGCCAATAATGTCCAGAATTTGTCACCTAAAATTGCCCCTTTGACTGTCCTTTGCTCTATTCTAAGGAAGATCTAGGGTCAAAGATGTCTATAGGTGGAACTGTGTTTCTCCCCCAATCCAACTGTAGAGAGTCAACTGTTATTTCTTACAAGTATTTCAACCCAGATTAACTCGGTATTTGACAAAATCCCCAAATATATTTTCCTCTATTCTTATCTCCTTGCAAATCCCCAAAGCTGAACAAATCCCCAATGCTGAATTTTCAGGTCATCCCCCAATACCCTTGAATTTCCAAATAATAGCTAAATTTAGTAGTGACCCAGGTATATGGTTATATACAAAATATCCTGCTTGGTTTGTTATTCTGTTATTCAATCTGTATCAGTTTGGTATCCTGTTCTTTGATGGATCATTCTTGTTCTTAAGGCTTTAATTCAAAACTGAATTAATTAGTTGAGTTGCTGTATCTGACATTAACAAAACTTCTTCTCACACTGAAAATTTGAGATTTGGGCCCAAATTACAGAAAATGTGCATCCTTTTTTTTATTATTTCATTGTTTATTCTCTCAGGAAGATATCTCATTGGATAATAATGGCTTACTATATGTTGCAAAATTTAATCGTGGGATATTAATTAAGTGAAATATTGCTAGATTGACACATACCATGCAATACGGCAATAGTATTTCTTAAATCTATCTCATGAAACATCAACAACATTGAAAAAAATCCAAGATACATGTTTCTACATATTCTTGTAATTCATTTTCCCTTTAACAGCTGAGGTCAAATTTCAAGCATTACTTTTATATATTTTTTCCTCTTGAGTAGAGACATAAATCACTGTTGACTTTATTTGCCCTTCATCATAGATATTCTTCTCAACAAGTGCACTTTGCCTCACAAGCATACAGATTTTAACTTGCAACATAAATTGATATCTAGGACATGTCAACTGAAAATTTTAGTTATTTCTGAAAGTTGCAGGTGCTATGAAATACAGCCAACTGGAATTCATCTTACAAACAACACTGAGTGTGACAGAACCTTGCAAGGATTACTTCCAAAAATGTTTAACAATTAGAATCCAACAAAGGATACATTTACCAAGTACAACAGAAGTTTAAACAGCATGAACTTATTTTTAACCCTAAACAACATAAAATTTTCCAAAACCAAGCTTGTACTAATCTATACTGTGCCTTATAATTATCTTGGCAGGAAGAAAATTTGGAATGAAAATATTTGAAATCTGGACTTAATCAGGCAGCTTACTCATCTAAATTTTGACTTGGGTCTAGATAAAGATTTTCAAGCAAAGCTATTCATTCTAACTGGTTGAATTCCAACCAGTTCTAACTATCAAATAAGATGTTTTCTTCTTCTTAGCCTTTCACAAAACGTTAAGTGTAAATATTTTATCTCAATTCCAATATTGCCTTCACATGTACCAAATGCCTAATTGAGGATAAATGTGAATAAAACTATATGGAATGTTTAAAACCGGGGTATGCTCTGTTCTTTGCCAATCATTAGAAATTACTACACTGTTTATAATTTACTCTGTTTGAAACACAAACATTTATACATAGTTTCTTTGCCAAATAGGGCTTGCCTGTAAAGATTATATACTGGGATAACTTTATTTGGAAAAGATATGATGATAAGGGCCTGTTCTATTTTAGTATTTCCTAATCTGTCCTTTATTTTTATTCAACTATGAAATGTTTACACAAAGACAGAAAGAAGTATTTTTTTTTTTTAATTATGAGCTACAGATAAATGTAATCTGAACTTAAAAGTTAATAATGCAACTGTGGTAATAAATTTCCTTAAGACATTTTAACTTAAAATCATTTAGGGCAAAATACAAATAAAAAATATTAAACTTATTTTATACAGTAAACTCCATTTTCTTTATATAAACTCTAAATATTTTAGTATTTTTATACCAACAAATTCAAACCAATAGATGGTGACCAACCAGGTTCCAGTCAGGAGACAGAAGTCATGCTAGTGATTTGATTTATTTTTGCCTTTTAAAAACATTTTATTTAGAAATAATTTTAGACTTATAAAAAGTTGCATATAAAGAACAAGGAGTTCCTGAAAATTCTTTACCAGCTTCTCCAAATGCTAAAATATTGCATAACCATAGTATAATTATAATGATTAAGGAATTAATATTGATACATTATTAATCTGAACATCGTATTCAAATTTACCAGTGGTTCCACTAATTCCTTATTACCATTCTAATATCCAATCCGGTATCCCTCATTGCATTTAGCTTACATTTCTTATTGAATTTGTGTCATACATTTTTTGGTAAGAGTTGCACCTTTTCAGTGCATCATATTATACCAGGTATCTGATGACAACATGTCTCATTAGTATTGATATTAAATTTTATAACTTTATCCAGGTGATGTCTGCCAAATTTCTGCCCCCACCCCAAATTACTATTTTTTACTTTTAAATATTAGTATTTATCTTATGGGGAGATTCTTTGCAACTTTGCAAAAATCCTATTCGTCAGAATACTTTCCCCCAACTAATTTTAGCATACATTGATAATTCTGGCCTAGGACAATTATACAGTGTGTCTGCAAAATAGTGGTATTGTATTTCTAGGATTCTTTCTCTATTTATGTACTCAAATTGTGCTATATGGAAAAGTTGTCCCTTCTTGATCTATCTATCCATCATTCATTCATTCATTCATTCATTCGTTCATTCATTCATTCATTTATTTAATCAGTCTAAACTCATAGCTACTGAATTTAATTTATGGAATCTAATACATTAGTAGCATTATTATTTTGTGGCTAAAAATGTCCCAGATTTGACCACTGGTAGATTTTTTAAGTTAGCTCCTGAGTTTTTTTAACACGGGGTTAACTTTTTTGAGCACTTGCTTACTTTTTGCAACAATATGATCGATGTTCCAAGTTCATCTTGTACATGCCTAGCCTCGAGCCTAGAATTCATTTTCTTTTACTAAAAAATGGAATATATAAGTGGATATCTGAGCACTGGATTTGATGATTGCCATTAGAGTGTGATTATTTTCAGAATAATCTGAGCTGGGAAATAAGTGTATGCACATATATTCACACACATTTATATCAATATCGAACTATCTGTACATATTTAATTTCTTAAAATTATGATTCTATATTAATATTTCTGATTTTAATACACCACAGGGTTCATCCTAGCCTGTCCCATTTCTTAGTTTTAATTCTTGTCTCTGACAGGGAGAAAGTGGACTTTCATCATCTGCAATGAATTTACAGTTTGAGTGAAGTGTAGAAACCTGACCTCCTTTAACATTCCTTCACCTATTTATAATTGCCTTAAATATGTCTTCTCTATACATTAAATAGATACGCGGGGTTTACTAATTTCCCTGAACATCAATTTCTTCTTGTATAAAGTGGAAAAACTAACAACCCCAGATTACCTCTTAGGCTATGTACAGGACATAATTTCTTCTTCAACAATGAAATATAATTTAGGAAACGCAACAACAACAAAAAATGTATATGTGCATGTTTTGCTCTTTCTGTTTTTTTTCTTCCCTCTCAACGTTCCAAGATTCTATCTTTCATCATTTCCTTTCTATTTAGATAACTTCCTTTATCTTTTATTTTAGAACTGCTGATAACAAATTTTCTTAGTTTTTCTGCTTCTGAAATGGCCTTGATTTTTCCTTAGTTTCTGAAGAATATCTCCCTAGGATGTAGGATGTAGGATTTAGAGTTAAGAATTTTTTTTGTGGTTGTTGTTGTTGTTTTCGTTCTTTAAAAATGTTGAACCTTTTTTTTTTTTTCTGGCTTCAGTAGTTTCTGATGGGAAGACAACTGTCATTCAAATTGTTCTTCCTCTGTAGGTAAGATGTCTTTTCTCTCTCGCTGCTTTCAAGTTTGTTATTCCTTTGTCTTTAAATTTCAGAAGTTTAACTACGATGGTTCTTGGTGTGGACTTGTTTGGGTTTATCCTGCTTAGACTTTCCTCAGCTTTTAAACCAGGTATGTTTACGTCTTTTGGCAAATTTGGAAAGTTTTCTACCATTGTCACTTTCAGTACTTTTTCTACCACTTTCTCTTTCCCTCCTCTGAAAACCCAATCACACAAATGTGAGATCCTTTGTTATAATTCTGCAGGTTCCTCAGGCCCTGTTCATTTCATTTATAAATCTGTTTTCCTCTCTGTTGTTCAGATTGGGTCATTTCTAATATTCTACCTTCAATTTCACTGATTCTGTTCTTTATCTCTTCCATTCTATGTCAAGTTCATTTTTGGTGGATTTTTTTAAAAAATCATTATTTAATTTTGCTTATTGTATTGTTTTGTTTCTAAAATTCTCATATTGTTCTCTTTTATATCTTCCTTTTTCTGCTCAGGTTTTCTATCATTCAATTATTTATGTCTGTTTGTAATTGCTCTTGAAGCATATTAAGATAATTACTTTATTATCTTTATTGGTTCACTCTACTATCTCTGTCATCTCAGGGTTGGCATCCAATGAGTGTCTTTCATCATTCTGTTTCTGATCTTCCTGGTTCTTAATATGATGGGTAATTTTAAAATAAATCAGACATTTGGGGTTTTATTGTATGAGTCTCTGTATCCATTTAACCTTCTGTTTCATGTGGTTTCCTCTGACACTACTCCGGGAGGGAATGAGGGATGCTGCTTTTCTTACTCAGTTAGAAGTCTTCATTCCTCAATAGGTCTTCCCTGACCTCTGAGCCGAAGCAGGGCTCCTTGTTCTACTGAGTGTAAGTAAGAATGCTGGCTCTCACCTAGCTCTCCGCTGATACCTCTTAGGCTCGGCAGAGAAGTTCCTTATTACCGCTTCCTGCCTGGCTTCCCGAGACACCATGAAGGCTGGCCTCATCGCAGTGTGTGGGGTGCGCCGCACTGGAGCCCACATTCAATACTGGGTCTTCTCCGACCACCCAGCAGGTGGAAGGAAGGGCTTCATCACTGCCAGATGGGGGTGGAAGTGCACCTTCCAGGAGTCTTAAAGTTTATCTGATACAGATTTGCATATTTCTTACTTAGTTTATCATGCATTCTTTATCTTGTTTCTTGCCAATGTAAATGGAGCTTTGCTTGCCATTATATCATCAAACTGGTTATTTTGTGTGTGTATGAAGACTTTTGATTCGTGTACATTACTTTTATATCCTGTTACTGTAACCAAAAACACAGGTTCAGTTGCCTGCCACAAGGAGAGAAGGACCTGCGAGAATGGTGGACTCTTCAAAGATCATCTTTGTAATCTCACAAGGGTAAAAATAGATGGAGGTCTCATCTTCTCTAGTTTCTTACTGCTGTCAAGGGGTTAGTCTCACCTATCCCCAGGTCCAGAGATTCTTGCTGTCTACAAAAGGAAGAAGGGGTTCAAAAATAGAGGAAAGCCTTTAGACCTGGGGGAAGGATTGCTGTCTTCGGAAGGTGACATCTGATGCGTCTAGGGAATGGCACTGCTGAAGGAGCAGAGCTGGTAGACTGCTTCAGATTTCAGGAGGAGGTATTGCAGACAGGCTTCCAAAGGGAGAACTCTGGTGTAGACAAGCAATCAAGTATCTAGTGAGGGGTATACCTGGTAGTGTAAGCGGGATTGTAGTGAAATTAGAAACTGGAGAGACTGTAGGATCCTCATGATCTAATCCTTAGTGGGGCTTTGAGTGGCACACCCACTAATGGGATACGTTTCCCGAGGAAGCCACTGTCTGGGAAATGTGGACGAAGGAGTTATCACCACCTTCTCGGAGTTCGTAGGCATCTTTGCCTTGTTTCCCATTTCAGTGGAAATGTCTGTAATGATCCCACATTAAGTTAGAAACTGACTTTAGGCCCTGGCCAGTTTGGCTCAGCGGTTAGAGCGTCGGCCTGCGGTCCGGAGAGACCGGGGTTGGGTTCCCGCTAAGGGCACGTACTTCGGTTGCAGTTTGTCCCCGGCCCTGGTTGGTCCTGCGTGTGGCAGCCACTCGATGTGTCCCTTCACGTCGATGTTTCTCTCTCTCTCTTCCTCTGTCTCCCTCCCACTCTATCTGTACAAAAAAAAAAAGGAAAAATATCCTCGGGTGCTCGGGTGAGGATAAAAAAAAAAAAAAAAAAAAAAACTGACTTTGGGACTAAAACATATACATTGTATCCTATTAAGAAAGTCTCTGGAAATTCTGGAAAGTCTCCTATTTTCTTTAGTCTTTCTAAAAATGAGGAATAAATATTGAATTTCTCAAAGCCTTTTTAAGCACCTAAGGGGATATTTTTAATATACTTTATTATGTGAAATATTAATGGATTTCCTAATATTGAGCTAGCCTTGAATTTGTGATAGATTCAAATTTCTCATAGTGTATGATTTACTTATGTGACTTAGAATTGGCTTGACAGTATTGTACTTAGCATTTTGCATCAATATTAATGTTATATTGGTCTGCAGTATTCCTTGCTTCTAATGTCTTTGTCAGATTTAGGCATCAATAATATATTTGCTTCATAAAAATAATTAGAAAGTGAACATTCATTTTCAAATTTCTGGAATAGTTTATAGAGCACTGAACTAACCAGGGTTCAGAGTTAAGTAGCCTAGAGTCATTAAAATTACAATTAGCAGGTTAATTTAAGTTCCATGAAATTGAACCTCACAGAATCCTATAGATCCTGACAAACCAGAATCAACTGTATTCCAAGAAGACAGAGAAGTCTCAAGCTTATCTGGCTGAAACACTGAAGAAGCCACTCAATAAGCACTTGTTTGAACTGAGGCCTCATAGTGGTGTCGATTGTCAATATAATGGCAGTTCATACCCTCTTAGGTTACTATTCTATGTTTATGCCAACTCATTTACATTGAAGAACATGATCTGATTAGATGAGACTTTAAAAAAGGTAAAAACAGCTTTTATTTCTTTTCTATCTAAGATGTTATCTCACCATTTATATTAAAAATTAAGGCCACATCCTCAGGGCATATTTTGGGTAACCACTCTGAGGTATTCATTTAGAATTATTTGACATCATGACAAAGATATGAGCAAAGATAACAACCAAACAACGAGGTCCTTATTCTCAATGTTCAGTCACTTAATGAAGCATATTGACAGTGGGGTTTACTAACTTCCCTGAACATCAGTTTCTTCTTGTATAAAGTGGGAAAACTAACAACTTACCTTAAATATGATATAAGATCATTTGTGTGAACGTAGTTAATACACTCAGAGCTGGTGTTCACTTCGCTACTGTATAACTTTCTTTAGTTTTAGAGGTTCTGCTTGAACACCCCAAAATAAAAAAGTCATATAAGTTGAGAAAAAATTGTAGTGTATTTCACAAATATTTGACATATTTGTTGTATAAAACATTGCTATAAAATTAAAATTCTGAAATATTACATGAAAACCAGTTACAACCCCAGATTCCCTCTTAGGCTATATACAGACAGGCACCTGTCTCACTCCCTTTCTGTCAGAGGGTAGGATGTTTGCCTTCATTAGAAGTTGGAAAGAGAGAGGACATTATAGCTGAGGGAGATGAAGGGATAGTGATTAAAATGGAAAATCTCTATATTATCAGTGTCCTGTCCCTTTCTCTTCTGGGCTCTCTGAATGCTATGTCAAGTTTATATTTTCCCTCCTCTAAGCCTCAGGTAGAAAACTGAAGAGTCCATTAGGAGAATCTGGGCCAGGAAAAATGATTTACAGATATCAGTATATATTGATTTTACAATAAAATATTCACATTCACATTTGCTTATTCTACTATATGAACCTAAAGACCACTTGCTGAAATGCTTTGCCGTACTCCAAACAAATCTTCTAGTTCACATTTTAGCACCTCACTCTTAAAACTGAGTGCATGCATAGGGACCAATAGTCACGCAAATTCATGAAGGACCGATACCAATGCCAATAAACAGAAAAAAAAAATGTGGAAATCAAAGAAAATAAAAGCAAATCTGGGAGCAAAAGAAAATTTCAAACAAGCAAACAAAAATTATCATTAACATTTTTAGAAAAATAAGGAAATTTTTGAATTGCATAAAAAATAACAGCATGCAATAAAAATTATGAGAACAAAGAAAATAAATTTAAAAAACTAGAATAGTTTAAAGGTTAAATCATAGAATTATTCAGAAACTCGGTACTATGATAAAAAAATTTAAATTTAGGACACAAAATAAAATAAAATTAAAGATGCAATACAAGACATGCAAAATTGAACTAGTAAGAAATTTAGACATAAGAAACAGAAAAAAGAAAAAAACTAAGAAATTAACAAGGAAATAAGGCACTTTTTCAAAACTGAGAGTATCCATTTTCTAGTTTAAAGGGCTCATTAAATGCTCAGAACAATAATGTTTTTAAAAAAATAGCTGCACCAACGCAAATCATCATGAAGTTGTGGAACCCCAAAGAAAAAGAACAGATCCCAAAGGCTTCTGAAAAGAAGAAAAATAGTTAACACAGAGAAGATTGGATTGAGCATGACGTTAGATTTCTTCTCGATAACAACACTAGATGGCAAGCATAAATGAAGTAACTTCAACATTCTACAGAAAAACAATCTGCAATCTCAGTTTCAATACTCCATCAAGCTAGTAATCAATTATAAGCATAGATCAAGTTTAGACATGTCAATTTAACAAAAATCATCTCCCTTGCACTCTTTTAAAGAAAGCTCATAGAGGATGTGCTCCCAAGAGAAGCATACCAAGAAAAGAGAAGTCGGCTTTCAGGAAACAGGAGGTCCCGGAGTGTGGAGGGAGACAGTGATTTACCCTAAGGGAGAGATGAGAGCTGTATAGTGATGCTCAGAGAGAGACAAGAGAACTCAAACACTATCTCTCAAGAAAAATAACAAACTAAATAATGGCTTGATGTAGAACTAAATTTTATACATGGGATGAAGAGTTCCTTGAAAATTAGTGAGAGGTGCAGGAAAAAAAAAAAGAGAGAGAGTATGTTGTTTACTCCAGAGAAAACAAAAAGCCATACACAAGTCAGGGAAACATGTTACAAGACTTTATTTTAATAAGATAAAAGTCTTTAAAGTATAAAGAATAAATATTGATTAAAGTTGTTACATGACAATATTGAGAGAATCGGTGTTGGGTTATGTGTCAAGGGGAGAAATAAGGTAAAATTAAATATAAAACTTCCATAATAGGAATTTAATAGATAATGTGTAAAACGAACACATTATAAATATAGCAACTTTAATATACCATTTAGATATATAGAGGTAAATCCTAAAAGAAGTAGCTAAAATAACATACTGGACTTCAGAGTAGCTGAAATCAGGACACACAGGGACAAGCCAAGAAACTGCTATTGTTCATTCTGAGATTTATTGGGTTGTTTAAATTTTGAAACTGAGTATCACTTAGATAAAAATAAAATTTTAATCTTAAAATAATATACAAGAGAAGAATACATATACTTTCATTTAAAAAAAAAAACAAGAGAAAAATAAAAAAAGGAAAAATGGCAAGTATGCATTTAAAAAATTATAAAGTCTATTCATGATTATCATATGATAGTTTTGACTATTGACCTGGTATAAATTCCTTGCTTTAGTTTTTTTCAGTTGTTCACTGTTGTTTCTGTGGTTAATCTAATTTTTGCATTGGAGATTTGCAACCTCAAGTGTTGGTTTACACTCCACTGTGGAAGTTGTAGGGAGAGGAAAAGTAAAAGAGTATCTGCATGTCTGTTTGTTGAACTGTAAATGCATAATTGTGGTTTTATTTCTTTATTTAGGTATATGCCCCTAGCCGCTAGGGCCTAGCAGGAACTGAACCTGGGACTCTCTGATCCGCTGGCCGACGCTCCAACCGCTGAGCCAAACCGGCCAGGGCCATAATTATTCTGGTTTTAATGGATGCTGGATGGGATGGAGGGAGGACTGAGTCAGGGAATAGCTAAAGTGCCCTTCCAGTTGTTTGTGGAGAAAAAAAAGCCATGTGCATAGGCACACATGAATTTATTTATATATGATTATACATAAATAATAAATATATAGATAAATTTATAAATAAATTATAAATATATAAATAAAATTAATTCATTATAAATATATAAATAAATTATACATAAATTCTATATAAATAACTGGTTAATTATACAAATATATACATACTTAAAAATTTTTTTTTCCTTATTGATTTTAGAGAGAGTGGAAAGGAGAGGGAGAGAGAGTTAGAAACATCGATTGGCCACCTCCTGCATGCTCCCTACTGGGGATCTGGCCCCACAACCTGAGTATGTGCCCTGACCAGGAATGGACTGGCGACCTCTTGGTGCATGGGTCAACCCTCAACCACTGAGCCACACTGGCCAGGCACCAACTTAGTTCTTTTTCTCTCTCCTTTTCTTTTCCTTTCACATCCATCACTCACCCCCAACCCAGGAAATTTATATTAACAACTTAGTACATATTATCTCTATTTTCTTCTATGAACATGCAACATTGCACAAGCATATATATATGTAAAAATATATAACCTTGTACCTACATACACATATACATACACAGGTTTTTTCATTAACTTATAGAAATGATTTTTACTATACATACATTTCTTTAATTTCTTTCCTCACAGATAAATTATTCCTTTAGTGACTGAATAATAGTTCACTATACAAATAGACTATTTTTACATAACCATTTTCCTAATGATGCTTATTTATTTATTTTACTGTTTTACCTTTAAAGACAAAGCTGAAATAAAAGAGCAACATTTGTTAACAACTTAATTAATGAACTTTGTTAATTAAATTAAGTTGGTTACATTAAATGTTTAATGCGATAATATTTCAATAATGATTGAATAATGGTTTTCAGAATAAAAGTAGATATGCATTCCTCTGTGATAGGGAAAGAACACCTTTTGAGTTCAGAGAATGGGTTAACAGTGATAGTATTCTTGGGGGAATATCAACAAAGGGAAGAAAAGTGTAACTGTGGAACAAATGCCAAAAAATACGCCACAGAATGGAGAAAGGAGATTCATGTTATGGGCCTTCTATCCAAGCTCTTCTCTAGTTCTGCCTCAATAGAATAAGAATTTCAATCAGTTTTTCCGGTCAGTGTGGCTCAGTGGATTGAGGGTCATCCCATTGATTGAGAGGTCCTGGTTATTTTCCCAGTCAGGGCACATGCCTGGGTTTCTGGCTTGATCCCCGGTAGGGGGTGTGCAGGAGGCAGACGATTGATGTTTCTCTCTCACATTGATATTTCTATCTCTCCCTCTCTAAAAAATTAATAAAAACATATTTTTTAAAAAAACAATTTCAATTGGTTTGTCATAAAACTGATACCATGTTATCTTGTCCTGTCTTCTCTTCTCTCCTTTTCACTCCTATCTTCTCCTCTTTTATTTCCTTCCATTCTTTTTCCTTGTAATGTTTTCTTCTCTGAATATTTATTTCAGATACTTTTTCCCATCTTCATACAACCTTCATTTAACCTTGCCCTTTCATAAAAAGAAAGGATATTATCAACTTTCTCCTCACAAATGTTTTAGAGATTAAAATTTGTGTCAAAGAGATTCCACATGCCACATACTTAATTCACTCCCAAATGTATAAATTGCTGAGCAGCTATATCTGAATAATGACTTTTGTGATAACTAAACCCTTCTCAAATTAAACGTATATTACATTTACCTCCTTTCTGCAGGAAAACAAGTCATCATTTATCTACTGATACAAAATGAAGTTGGTGAATGCTAATGCAGACCCATGCCAGAAGTTGTCTGACTAGAGCTGTAATAATAGTAACCATTAGTCCACACAGAGATGCCCCGGAAGCAGTGGTGGGTGGGAACAAGGAGAACCTATTACTAAGAGAAAGAATCCAGATGAAGAAAAAAAAAAAGGTTAGCTTGAGAGGAATGAGGAGAAAGTGATACCAAATGGAAAGGTAGCCAAGTTATCTGGAATGTAATAAACTCAAGGAAATACAAATCAAAAAGGTAGAGATAAAATTTAATCAGCAAAAGCTGAGTAGGAACAATTTTGGAAAGGGTTCTAAGCTGAAAGTTAAGGCAACTCTGTCTAAAAGTCTGAGTTCATGAATCAGAGTATTCAGAGCAGATTTGAGTTCCCAAGATAGGATGGCATTTGAGTAAACAGTTTGAACTCTCACTTTTGAGGTGTGTCTGCAACCCAGACTGAAGAAACTTGCATGCTTAAATGGCCAGAAGTCTAGAACAATGTAATTTAGGAAGCCTGGGTATGGATCTATCAGAAAACCAATATATTTGGATTAATTAATGGTGTGCTTTCAGGTCTATATAAAATGGGTTCTCTATTTGAAGAGCAGAGAAAACAATATCCTCATACAGTTGATATCAAGTCTATTTTGCATCCTTGGCATTTTAAGGAAAATGATTTGAACTGTGTATGTTAGAAAGCTGGTTTGTCTATTATTTGTAATTTGTAATTGAAAAATAGCCTACTGCGGTCCAGCTGGTGTGGCTCAATGGTTGAGTGTTGACCCATGCACTGAGAGGTCACCAGTTCGATTCCTGGTCAGGGCACATGCCCAGGTTGTGGGCCCAATCCCCAGTGGGGGGCATGCAGGAAGTGGCCAATTTATGTTCTTCTCATAGATGTTTCTATCTCTCTCTCACTCTACCTTCCTCTCTCTCCAAAATCAATAAAGAAAAAAATTAAAAACATAAAAAGAATAGCCTACTGCTTTATTCCTTTCATGATGATAGCATGAATGAGAGCAGTGGCCCACCTAGGTAACTTTCTGTTGGACACTAGCTCTTTTTTTAAAAAAATGTTGACTATTATTGCATTCTAAAAAAAGCCATGCTATTTAAAAATGCAACTTTAAGGCAAAAATTGTAACATTTTTATAAAATTATAAAATTTCAAATTAGAAACATTGGTCAATTGCTAACTAAGAATGGGAATTTATGGCCTGAAGGTGTGTTTCAGAAGACTGTTTTCTGTGTGGGTAATACTATTGATGGACGCATTTGGCTAATAATGGGCACTTGAAGGGTCCATGCACAAGTCAATAAGACTTCTTAATGTGTTCTCTTAATGGACCATTTACTTTCTATTTTGAGGGTTATCAAGGCTGCATTATTTATTTAGTTATATATTGGATTTAGAAAGTAAGCTCTCAAAGTCTAGCTGTGCATGGCGTTTATTGAGTGCCTACTCTTCTAAACTCTTAAATATAATGCACTCATGACATGGCCCTTTCCTTCTAATAGCATGATTATATACTGTTTTTAATATACTTATTATTTTTCTATTTGATAATATAATTCTTTAATAGCCATATGGGAACCTCCACGCAGCTAGTTAAACCTGGAAAAACTCTTAAAGGGAGCAATGTGGGTGAGCTTTTACTCCCTTGAGCCACAGGAGGTTGTAAACTACTTTTCTTTCTGTTAAAACTCATTTCCCTTCCTGGTTCCCACTTTGTCTAACATTTTATTGTAATGTTCCTGGAATCTATTTTGTAGATTTTTTTTTTTTTTTTGGCTATAACTGTGCATTGCACTTTCCATTAATATTGTTTTCTCTTAATGAATTCTATGCCTTTCAGGAAATGATTATACTTAATATTTTATGTTATAATTGTTCATCCTTTCGCATGTAATAGAGTAATAGAACAATATAAAGGATGCAAGAGATAAAAACATCACAATCTTGGAACTAAATGATGTTTACAATTTTAGTTGTTTTATAAAACTCTCATTTGGGCCAGAAACTGTCAGAATAATATATTTGTTTTAGCTTTCTTCTAGAATATTATCTCTGGGAAGCTATTTCTAATAACCTCTATCTCCTACCCAATTCCTACTTACAACCATCTGAGCCGTACAGAGTTTATGCCTTGGTAGGATTTTTTGATTCTTAACATTTCCTCTAGCTCTTTTCCAGGTCTTCTGCTTTCCTGCCATCAATCAAACAATTAGCAAAGACTTAGTCCCCTTGGCGAAGCTGCAAATGCTATACAAGACAGTAAAAATTCAGTAAGTGTTTTAAAGGAGTATAGAGTCTTATTAAGAGATAAAAATATCTTGAATGAATCATTAAGTCAGAACCAATTACCACCATTACCTATAATAACATCTAACTTTAAGAACACTTACTTTAACCAACTGCTTCGTACACCATCTCATTTCATGACTCTGAGGGTGGGGAATCCTCTGTCCTCTCTGAGCCGAGGCCCTTCTGTCTTTACACAATTCGGGTATCTTATTGCTGAATTTTATAGCACACACCCCAGACTGGTTAAATGAAGGGAGAAATTAGTGTTGTTTACAATAGCCAGGGAAGGTTATATGAAAGAGACAAAATATAAATTATTATAAAAAATCTTATGCACATTTGTTGTTAAATAAAGGAGAAAGTAATGAAACACAGAGATAAGTGTAAGTGTGTCTATGTGTGTGTTTAGGACAGAGCAGTGAGAAGTCTTGCCTACAGACCGTTGTTTCTGCCATGTATAAATCAGGCTCCTGAGAACAGGGGACTGCATTTGAAAAAGCAGCAGAAGCCACAGTGAGACTATATGACCACACACTACACAAAGAAAAACATGCAGTGTTTCTTCAGCGAATATGGTCACATGAAACCACTTGATCCAATGACAAAGTAGAATTCAATGAAGGTGGTAAAACAAGACCCAAACACACATAAAAATATGTGAGACAGGGGCTAAAAAAAGCAAAAACACCCTGGCTAGTTTGGCTCAGCAGTGAGAGCTTCACCCAGAGATGGAAGGATGGCAGGTTCAATCCTGGGCACAGTCAGGGTCATATGGGAGGCAACCAACTGACATGTCTCTTTCACATCAATGTTTTGCCCCTCCTCTCTCTCTCCATCTCTCCCTCTTACTCTACCTAAAAAAAATCAATGGAAAGTTATCCTCGGGTGAGGATTAAAAATATATATGTGTGTGGAACAGGAATATATTGGGTATATAACAAGAACCAGAAGCAGCTGGACAGAGCTACATAAAATGAGTGATGAGGTTGTCACTCATCACAGAATGAGTGTGGTTATTAGAAATAAGATGCTTTTGAGCAGCATTTTAAGAAGAGATGAAAAAAATAATTGCTAAGTGGTGAACATGTGATGGGCAGAGGCCAGGATTTTGCCTAATGTATATGGTTCACAATCATCATCATTGGAAATAAGAAATGAATAATTTAATCCATTTTGTGGTCCACCAATGTTCATGAAAATGTTACGTAAAAGAAATCCTGGGGACCATTGACTCTTACATTTACTTCGAAAACATTTTACAGATGTTTAGTCATTCTAAATTTGAGTTGCATTTTCTTTGGACATTTCTGTGTTTGGCTTACGTTAGATCTGGAGTGTTTTCTAACTTTACATTGCTGTGCCATTTTATTGGCCATTTCAGAAGTCCACAGTCGTCCTGACTTTTGCCCTCCAGACACACACCCTTTCATGTTCTAGACCTCTTTCTGGTGTTCCTTGTGTCCTTCCTGGAGCACTCTCCCCTGCTGTTTCATGACAGCTGTTCTTCTCTGGTGGTCTCCGCTGCTCCTGATCCCTCTGCATTTTCTTCTTGCCAAAGGAGAAACGTGGCAACAACTTCTATTCCCTTTGATTTGATTTTTAATTATTTGGTGGACTTTGGGTATCTTATCATTCTAAAAATTGTGATGCAACATCCTCAAAAACAACTACTAATAACTTAAAATATATTCTTTCTGTAAAAAAGGGCACTTTTGAGAAAGCCCACAGCTGATCTGGATTATATTTCTTATTTGGTGAGGCTGTGGAACTATTCACAACTAATAATAAATACACAATAGTCTAATAGTATAAAATAATTTTTTTTGAAACCCATATATGGATTTCAGTTCCACTAAGTATACCGGTAAAATACCTCAATGTATTCATTAATTTTCTTCTTATTATTATTGATACACTGGGTTCAGAATACTTTTGATCCATTTGCTTATATAACTTATCCTTAAAAATCATAGTAATATAAATTTTCTTTTCCACTATTTAGTGATGAATAAACCCAAGAAGATACCATACAACTCTCTGCTCTTGTCATAGACCAGATAGGAACCTAGGCATTCCAAACAGAATAAGAATTTCAGCTGCTCTTTCATTGTTTTTTACTGTTCTGGAAGACAGAAATTTGTGCCTATTTCTTTCTTAGATCTATTAAATAACAAATATGACACAGCCATATATATAAAAGTAACACAAGAATAAAAATCTGACTTTTATGACAGTAGATTAAAAAACTAAGATTGTTCATGAATAGATATGAAACTGTCTCTCCTAATTTGGTATAAAACGAACATAAGACAAAAAATTCTGCAGTATTGTTAGTTTAAATATTTTTTAGGTTAAAAAAGAGTAAGAGTTTTGCACTGTGAAAATTTATTAAATAAAAGGGGGAAAAGAGGAAAGACATGAAGTGGGGTTTTGAAGGCGAAGGGAAAGATAGAGTAGAAAATTATTACCTGTAACTTGATCTTGATGTAGAGATGCATGGTCTCACAAATTATGTGAATTAAGTAAGTAGTCATTCTTAACATGTTAATTTATTCAATGGATATTTATCAAAGGTATTCAGTCCCTGGCTCTATGCTAAATGTAAGGCATTGCAATAATAACCACACAAGTAAACTCCTGGAGTTCGTTTCAATTATTCTTGAACCTGAGTTCAAACTAAATTAGTATATTAAATTAGTGGTTCCCAGTAGGGAGTTCCTGAACCTGCACTAGTCCAAGACATGGTTTTCACATGTCTATATTAAACAAAATCAAACAAACTAAAACACAAAAGAACTTTGGTCAAATTCTCGTACATGTTTTACTTGAATTTTTTAAACAGATGAAAAAATTTTGTGTCACAATTATCTTTAAAACCACAAACACACTATGTTCTTCATATAAAAATGTTACTACAAACAACTATTTTCTAGAAAATTATTATATAGACCCTCTCAAAGAAAAATGCATCCCATTACATGGTTTCAGTAAAGTTGCTTAGAAAAACATCTGGACTGATTCCTGAGGGTATATTCTTCCAGCTTTTGGTGTAAAACAGCATTTATTATATAACATATGATAATAAATGATAGAATTTAAACATTTTTTGTTTTCGAAAAAGATTAAAATGTGTGAGTTAAAAAAAGATTTATATATATATAACATATATATATTCAGACAAAAATCTTGCCTATTGAAGTTTCTAGTTCAATGGCGGAAAAATAAAAACAAAACAAACAATTTCAATAGACTGCAGTAAATCCTACAAAGGAAGTGAGCATGACACTGTTGGAACAAAAAGAAGGAATCGTTTATTCTGAGGTGTGAAGGGAGAATTGGAAAAGCGGATGGCACTTATCTGCTCCATAGAAGATGCATGGAACTTATCGTTTAAAGAAAAGAAGACTGTGCCAGGCAGAGGGAACAATCCAAGGGCAAGAAGTCACAGAAGGTCATGGGCTCCTTCCAAGAAGGCCTAGCAGTTGGACATGGCAGTATAGGCAGGGGAGGGGAGAATATCAGAGGGAGGAGAGTGGGGGCGGGAGAAAGGGGGGAGAGGACAGAGTAAAGCCAGGATGAGATCAATGAAACCTCTTACAATATACTGAGGAACTTAAACTTCATTCTGGAGCCAGTGGGGATGCTGACATATGGCAAGTCTGCATGTCTGAGAGGTCATACTGACATGTGAAGGACAGACTGAGAGGACAAGACTAAAGTGTGAGAGAACAAGTACACAGCTATTCTAATAGTTCAGCAAGAAGCATGATGAGGGCCTTGAACCAAGGCATCAGGAAGGAGATAATAAAAAGTTTCCAAGAGCTATTTAGTGGGTAAAAGTAAATATGAAGAATGAGTCCCTTTTAGGTAAAAGATAATAGTCATTGTTGAAGATCATTTTGATAATTGTAAAATCTAGCAATGCCATAATAGACGAACTTTAGAGATGAAAGGTTGTAAGAGTGCTTTGGGACATACTGAGTTTAAGTTCTGTGGAATATCTGTAGTATATTACTGTGCTATGTCTTCCATAATGTATGTCTTAACATAAAGTGGAAGAAAATAACAGAAAGACCTTGATGAGATTACAAAGGCTCCATAAAAGAGGTAGAAATATTAAACATCACTCTATTGTGTACACTTGCATTTTTCTGATGTTATTAAACACAAACGAACATTTATCACTTCTTGCAATAGTATATGCAGTAAATTAGTTAATTGGTGTGATTCATCAAGCATTATGTTTACATTTTGCCTTCGACAAACTGATTCAAATTCAAAATCACAAAAACATATCTTTTCTCATACAGACATTTTCATATTAACCAGTTATGCACTCTTTCTATAATTATGGACTGCAAAGACAATGATTGATTAGTAAAGCATGGTAATCTGATTGTCAGTTTTAATCACTATATCCTTCAAAAGACCACAGTGCACAGTATAATTAGCACTGAAACCAGAACAGATCCAACCAATGAGACACTAACTTTGGCTTCTTGTCCAAAGGTGGCTAAAACTGGATGCTTCACTAAAAAATCATACCTCACTTCACCCAAGTAAATCTAACTGTGAAATACTATACCACAGAAGAAAATGTCTTTCTTTTTTTAAATTCAATTTATTGGGGTGATATTGGTTAATAAGATTATATGAATTTCATGTGTACATTTGTGATACATGATCTGTATATTGCATTGTGTGTCCACCACCCAAAGTCTAATTATGTTCCACAAAACATACTTTTAACATCTGATCATAAATTATATAAAAAATGCTTCAGGATGTACAATAAATTTTTGATATTTTATCTCCTGAGATCATCAGAAACCCATGAAATGTGAAACAACAGCATTATCAGTAACTAGCAAATAGTTTTTGATGAATGTTATCCTTTGACTTTTGTTATATAATGTTATCTCATAAATCTATCAGGTAGCTGTTAATATTATACCCATTTTACAGATGACCAAACTGGCACAGATTATTTGAGAAAATTGTCCTGGGTCACACAGCTTGTTCTTAACCACGATGCATACTACAGTAACACTATAAAAAAGAATATTTATCGTATTTTAAAGATTTGGAAACTGAGGTCCAAACATTTTTTTTCATTTGTTTTTCTATGAATTTTAGGTAAAACATTCAAATTCTGCATAACATTTCTGCAAAGCAAATGGTATTAAAAGCAGTTTTTAATAAAACTATCAGAATAGGAACAACAAGGACTTACTATTTCCATCATACAAGTTTGCTCTTGCCAATTTTGAGTGAGAAATTGGCTAACATTGATGGTAACATTTGATTTAATATTACAACTTAATAACTATATTATTTAATATTGTGAGATTACCCTTCTTTTAACAGCAAATATTCATTCTATTTTATAATATGTGTTTTCATGTATGAGTAAAAGTGTATGATTATTTTCTCCTCAAAGTATTCAATACAAATCATATCTTCCAGTGTGGACTTAGTCTTTGTAGTAAAGCAGTGTGACAAATGCTTTTCCTCCATTAATTTTAGAAATTTAAAATCTAGTAACAAAGACGTCAACTGGGATGCTATAGTTTTCATTGTTTTAAAATATGTTTTTAAATGTTTATGTTGGAAATCTAAAAGACCGTGCTTGGAAGAACCAACCTTAAGGAAAGAAATGAGCAGTTGAAAGATTTGGAACTTCTATATTGGTATTCCATGACTATTTCTGAGTAAAAAAAAAAAAAAAAAAAAAAAAGAATTTATCTTTCAAATTTTAATATAATTTATAGCCCACATTTTGATGAATACAATGAACAATCTAATCAGCAATCTCAAGTATTTCACAATATCATTAATAATGAAATTTGTGTTGAATATAATTTAATTTTGGTCCTTTAAGAAAAAAATAGATCCTTGATATACATAAATTGAATATTTATTATATCAAGAACTTTTATTCATACTGCTCACACATATCAACTAACTATATTTTCATCACAATCACTCATTCACAAAAATGCACCTGTATTGTAAATACCAGACTTGCAGGAAAACTTCTGTTTAATCTTGGGTGGTCTCTCTGCCCAGGTTTGATTAAATATGTCTTTTCACAACAGGTGACTTTTTAATTGTTTTCTTATGGCAACCCATTTATTCTTCAGGCTTTGTTTGGCTTGCATTAGTTTTCAGAGTTAATGACCATGTGTGAGAACATGCTGAGTACAGGTGGCCAATGGTTATGCAGAGAATGTGGGTGTTATAGCAAATGCAGCGAGCAAGTGATTTAACTTTACCAATTAATAGAGTGGTGAATAGTTCCCTAACCCTCAAGGCCTTTCAAACAGAAAACAAGCTCAGAATAAGCACTTGGTAATGCAAGTATGAAATAAAGAATAAAGCACCTTGTTCTTTGTATTTCAGGGCTTTCTTTCTTTCGCGGGTTAAGTCTTTTCCCTTGCACAGCTTAAGGGCTCAAATCAACTTTTTCAGAGTGGCTTCTTTTTGTGTGGTCAGTTCTATTAGTAAACTTGACATTTTCCTCCTTCTGACTTTTTCATCTCATTGTTCTTCGGGAGCCTACTGGACTGACAATTTGAATCCTAGGGCTGCCTTGTTTATTTCCTTTGGGCCAAAAGACATGGGAATTACTATAATGAGAAGCATTATAATCCCCACCACCCAAAATAAATTCTAGTTGTTAGGCATCCTTAACACCAACTCAAGAATAAAAGTTGTATTAGGAGTAAAATAATTATGCCCACACAATCCTAACTGAGGAAGACCAAAAGAAAAATGAGATCTTTGGACTACACAGGCTGCCAGAAACCAGCACCGAACACAGAAAGAGCTTTTCTACTGGGCTTAACTTTTCTTTTCTTTTCTTTCTGACAAAAGGAACATTTGTTTGCAATTAGCTTAGGTGAAGGAAATAGCATCTGAAGTCTTGTTTTCCAATTGGAATGACCCCTAAGACCTACTGTGAAGACACTTGAAATATTTGTTCAGTCCTGGTTAGCTATGCATGGGGGTGGGGCAATTTTAACAAATGAAAATGTATTTGCCAAATATTTGTAATTTCAAAATTATGCAAGTACCATATTGTGAGAAAATATAATTTTTAAACTGTTATTAAGTAAAATGCACTAAAATTCAACTGCAGCATGTATCTTGGGATAGTAAAAAATCCCTGCATGTGTACTACATGGATAAATACCAATGAACATAGCAGGTTTCTACAGTTGATATGATGACTTGCCAAAAAGCAGAGTGAGGGGAGTTCTAGACAACACTACAAGGAAATAAACAAAGATCATATAATCTACAGCAAAATCTATATAAATCAATCTGCATCTAGTTTTCTTTCAGCACATCAACTAATTCCTGTAATTATTATCTGACAGAAGAAAAAGAGAGGTTGGATTTTATTATCCTTTTATGTTTAATTTTTGTTTAATTACTTTTAGAGAGAGGATAGGCTAGGGAGAGAGAGATAGAAACATCGATGAGAGAAAACATCGATTAGCTGCCTCCTGCATGCCCCCCACTGTGGATTTGGCCCACAACCTGGGCAAGTGCCCTGACCAGGAATCGAACAGTTGATCTCTTGGTCCATGGGCGATGCTCAACCACTGAGCCACACTGGCTAGGCTATTGGCCTTCTTAAAAATATAAATAGTTGAATATCTTCAAAATAATTTAAAAATGTTAGATTTTAAAATGTGGTAGTTAATATCCTCCATATTGTGGTCACACATGAAAAATTTGAACACAAATAGTATTTATATTATTTTCTTGACATATTTTCTTTTACTCTAGCCTTGAATTCTGACTTGTATCGATTAACTTCAGTGGTTTGTTTCTGTAAAATTGAGTCAACATGACTTAACTGGGAAAAGAAAGCTCAGTACTAAAATACTTTAGGAAAAACAAGCATCTTTTCCCCTTTCCACCACCTCATCCCCTCTTAATTCAGTGTTACATGAAATGTACCTGTGCTTCCAAGTATCCTCATTTTAGCAGCGAGGGAGTAAATAATAAATCGAGAACAGGAAGAAGGTGGTGCTTCTCTCCCAGTTTCCAATATGAAGATTTCCATAAAGGTAGCTTGTAACATTGCGGCACTGGGGCAGGAGCCAAGATCTCCCCTTCAAGCTTGGAAGTGCTCACTAATGTGACCTCACAAGTTCAAAGTAAAAAAAATATTTTCTTCCCACCTTGTTAAGAGTAGCTATGTTGTCATGTCAGAGTGGCTCGGCTGGTTGAGTGTCATCCTGTGCACGAAAAGGTTGCCGGCAGGGCACATACCTTGATTTCGGGTTCAGTCCCCAGTTGGGGCACAAATGGAAAGCAACCGATCGATGTCTCTTTCCTTCTCTCCCTTCCTTCCTCTCCCTGAGCATGTCCTCAGGTGAAAATTTAAAAAATAAATAAATAAAATGAAAAGAATAGTTATGTTAACCTCAATGTCCTTGAGCATTTATTGCAGTAAATTGGTAGCCCCTCCCCTTCCCACACAAAAAAAATCTTGTTTTGAAAATCAACTGGTGAAATCAGGTTTCTAACACAAATTAAGGTGAGTGTGGATGGCAGGAAAAAATTAGTGGCTTAATTAAACATGTAAGATCAATGTCTTTTAAGTATACTTTGTCAACCCTGCACTAGATCTTCCTCCCCAAATTCTATAGTTCCTTTGATATTTATTTGCCTTCTAAAAAGTCACCACCTCTGCCAAGTCGAGTGCAAAGAAATCCAGAACTGTTCTTTCTTTTGCAGGAATGAATTAGTCTTTTTTTTCTTGTTTATCTTTCACTTTTGTTTTTATATAATTAACTGGCCCCCTGTAAGTCATTTTAAAGAGATCGGTTATCTTTAGAATACTGAGTTTTCATAGGTAAAAATATGATATAGCTGTCCATCAATCTGATCTTTATCATGAACTTTCAGTAAAGTTTTAATGTTTTTCATAAAAGGCTTTCACATCTTTTGTATATTTATTCCAGTGCTCTTTGGGTTTTGTTACTATTTTAAATAAATTTTAGTAGTTATATTTTATTTCAGATAATATATAGAACTTCAAATGATTTTCTGTATTGATTTGTATCCAGCAAGTTTACCAAACACTCTTTATAATTATTCTAATAACATAACTTTATACATTGGAATTTTGGTTGTTTCTTGTTGCATAGCTAATTACTCCAAAACAAAGTGGTCAAAATAACAATCACTTTATTATATCTCACAATTTTGTGGACCACAATTGTTTTGAAGTGTCCTTCCTGGTACTATTCGTCTGTTTTGAAAAATAGCTCATGGGGAGAGTGCTAGTTTTGGATCCATCATGTAAAAAGCTTGGAAGTTACAACTCCCTTGTCACAACAAGAAAAAAAATGAACAAACCCTAATGCTATGATTTTTCATAAGTCCATCAGAGAATTGAGATCACAAAGCAAACTACGGCTTCAAGATCTGGAGGGAGAGATGAATATATAGTCAGAAGAGTCAGAACTCGGATCAGCTTACCAGCAGCAGAAGACACCAGAGATGATAATTGAGTTACAGCATAATGACAGTTGATTACACTGAGAGAGCTAGCTATAAGACACATTCTATTTTAGAAGAGATTCTTAGGAACATTCAAAGACAACATGGGAGTCAAAAAACAACAAGGAAACTATAAGAAACTAAAATCTCTGACCCCCACGGCAACAGCATACATGAAACATAGCTCACTCCTATCCAGATGAACTTAAAACCTGACAAAAAAAAAAAAAACTAATTCCCCCAGCTTCTACTACCCAATACTTCATGTCTAGCTTTCAACAAAAATGGTATGGTATGTTTAAAGGCAAAAGAAACATTCTGTGGAGACAAAGCATCCTTGAGTCAGTTAAAGCACTCTTGTTGTTGTTGTTGTTGTTGTTGTTGTTGTTGTTTTTAAATTCTCAAATAGATTTTTTTTAAAATTATGATTGATACGTTAAGAGTTCTCCTGGAAAAGAATACAGCATGTAAGAAAAGATGTAATATAAGCAGAAGGATGATGACTCTAAGAACAAATAAAAAATAAATGCCAGAAATAAAAATTTCTGTAAGAGAAATGAAGAATGCCTTTATCTCATCACTAGATTGGGCACCACTGAGTCTAAAGAATCAGTTTGCTGAAATACATGCCAATAGAAACTTTCCAAACTAAAATGTATAAAAGGAATGAAAAAAAGAATAGAATATTTGAGATCTGTGTAACAATTACAAAGCTGTAATATATGTGTATAGGAGTATCAGAAGAACAAGAGAGAAAGGAGCATAAAAATATAGGAAGTAATAATAGATGAAAATTTTTCCAAAATTAATCATGAACACCAAACCACAGATCTAGGACTCTGAGAACATCATCAAAATAAATACCCTACCCCACTCCTATCCCCCCAAAAAAGAAAAGAAAAACCTACACCTGGGCACATTACACTCAAAAGGCAGAAAATCCTGAAAAGAGTTGGGGAGGGGGAGACTTTTCTTAGAGGAACAAAAAGAAAATTATCTGAGCCTTCTCATAAGAAATCATGCCAGTAAGAAGAAAGTGGAGTAAAATAAAATGTTGGAGAAAAATAAACATGAACCCAGAATTCTGCATTTAGTGATAGGATTTTTCAATAGTGAAGGAAAAGTAAAGACTTTCTCAGACAAATAACAGCTAAGAGAATTTTCGGCCAGCAGACCTGTCTTGCAAAAAATAGTAAAAGCAGTTCTTTAGGGAGAAGGGAAATTATATAGGCCAGAAACTTGGATCCACATAAAGAGAGGAAGAGCATCAGAGAAAGAACAAATAAAATTAAAATTAAATATTTTGTTTCTTATTCTTAATTGATTTAATAGATAATTGTTCTAAGAAGTATTAACAACAATGTATTAGTTGATTATACATTATGTATAATTAAAATAAATAACAGCAATGTGTTCAAAGAGGGGCAGGAAGAACTGTGAATATTATAAGGTAACTACACTACATTAATTGGGGTTACAGTAATTGTAAAGATATCTGAAAAAATCTAAAGCAGCTAACTGTTTAAAAGTAAAGTTTGTATAATTGATACACTAAATGATGAAGAAAGTGGATTTATATAAAATGCCCAAGTATAATCAAATAACACTGACACCACCAATGCTGGTGAGGATGTAGAACATCAAGGACTCTCATTCATTGCTGGTGTTAACACAAAATGGTACTGTCACTTTGGAATAGACTTTGACAGCTGTTTACAAAACTGAAAATACTCTTAGCATATGACCCAGCAATCATGCTTCTTGGCATTTATCCAAAGGAGCTGAAAACTGATGTTCACACGAAATCCCACACACAGATGCTTATAGAAGTTTTAGCCACAATTGCCACAACTTGAAAGCTACCAAGATGTCCTTTGGTAGCTGAATAGATAAATAAACTGTGGTACATCTATACAAAGAAATATTATTCATCACTAAAGGACATGAACTATCAAGCCTTGAAAAGACACGGAAGAGTCCGGCCGTTGTGGCTCGGTGGTTGAGCGTCGACCCATGCACCAAGAGGTCACCAGGTCGATTCCCGGCTGGGCCACATGCCCAGGTTGTGGGCTTGATCCCCAGTGGGGTGCATGCAGGAGGTGGTCAATTGATGTTATCTCTCACAGATGTTTCTATCTCTCTCTCCCTCTCACTTTCTCTAAAATCAATAAAGAAAAAAAAATTTTTAAAGATATGGATGAAAGTTAAATGCATATTACTAAGTGAAAGAAGTCAATCTGAAAAGTTAATGTTATATGATTCCAATTATATAACATTCTGGAAAAGGTAAAATAATGCAGACAATTAAAGATTAGTGGTGGCCAGCAGCTCAGAGGCTGGGCACAATGAATAAGCAGAGCACAGAGGATTTCCAGGACAGAGAAACTATTCTGTATGACACTATAATGGTGAACATGTGCCATCATGTATTTATCCAGACTCACAGAATGGCCCTGGCCAGTTGGCTCAGCAGTTAGAGCATCGGCCCATGGACCAAAGAGTTCTGGGTAAGGTTCCTGCTAAGGGCACGTACCTCAGTTGCAGTTCATCCTCCGCCAAGTTGGGGTCGTGTGGGTGGCAACCAATCCATGTGTCTCTCTCACTTTGATGTCTCTCTCTCTCTCTCTCTCTTTCTCACACACACACACACACACACACACACACACATCGATCTCTCTCTCTCTTTCTCCCCCTCCCTTCCTCCTACTCTGTCTGAAGATAAATGTAAATATACCCTCAGGTGAGGATTAAAAAAAAATCAAACCCATAGAATGTACAGTACCAAGAGTAAAATCCTAATGTAAACTATGGACTTTGGGTGATGATGTATGAGTGTATATTTATTAATCATAACAAATGTACTATTCTGGTGGGGGATGTTGCAGTGGGGAGGCTATGGATGATAGGGGGCAGGAATATACAGGCAATCTCTATACCCTCTATTCTGTGAATCTGAAACTGCTTTAAAAATAAAAGTGTCAAGACAAAACTAAATAAATAAATGAAGTCAATTTTTTTAAATATGCAGAATATGAGAAAATAAAAACAAAACAACAAATGCAATCAACAGAAAACAGTTACAAACATGACAGATATTAATTCAACTCTATAAATAATCACATTAAACATAAGTGATCTAAATATATCAATTAAAAGACAGGATA
Source organism: Molossus molossus (assembly GCF_014108415.1). Taxonomy (NCBI): domain Eukaryota; kingdom Metazoa; phylum Chordata; class Mammalia; order Chiroptera; family Molossidae; genus Molossus; species Molossus molossus. The sequence goes on along the minus strand of NW_023425403.1, from coordinate 34,204,068 downwards.
AAACCCAAAAATATTGTCTACAAATAAAGACACTGATAATTAAAAGTAAAAGGATCAAGAATAATATACCAAGCTAACACTAATGGAAAACTGGGGTACCTATATTATTTTCAGGAAAAGCAGACTTCAGAACAAGAAATACTATCAGAGAGGTAATATATAAAAATAATGAGGTCATACCAGAATAGGTGGGCCCCAGATCCAATATGACTAATGTTCTTATAAGAAAAAGGCCAAGTGAACAGAGAGAGAGAGCCATAGAATGATGAAGGAAGGCAGTGATTGGAACTATGCAGCTAGAAGCCAATGAACACCAGATTGCTGGCAAACTATCACAAGCCAGGAAGACACAAGGAACAATTATCCTACAGTAAGATTACTTCAATACAAAATGAGATCAAAATATTAAAAGAAAAGAAAAACTAAAGACCAATTAATATCTGCCATGAATTTATAATGATAAAATTCTTAAGAAAATGTTAGCAAATTGAATTCAATGATGTACCAATGGGGGAAAAAAAAAAAAAAAGATATTATATATCAAGGCCAAGTGGGATTTATTCCAGAGGTGTAAGTTTGGTTTGACATTTGAAAATCAATTCATGTAACCCATTATATTAACAGGCTAAAAGAGAAAAATTATATGGTTATATTTAGAGTTGCAGAAAAAGCACCCATTCATGATAAAAAATATAAAAAAAACTCAGCAAACTAGGAATAAAGGGGAACTTCCTCAACATGATTTTTTAAAAAGTCTTATACCAAACATCACACATGATGGTGAGAAACTAGGTCCTTTCCCCTGAAGGTGGAGATCAGGGAAAGAATATCTCATATCAAGACTCCTATTCAATATTGTACTGAAACTTCTAGTTAGTGCACTTTGATAAGAAGAGGAAATAAAAGGCATGCAGATTGAAAAGAAATAACTCATTTGTGGAATATAATGAACAAAACAAGCTGAGGAACAAAATAGACCCAGAGATGTGGAAATGGGGTGCAGACTGACAAACCTCAGAAGAGGCGGACGTGAGGGAAGGGAAGAGATAAACCACAGAACTATAGGCATGTGTGTGTAAACAAGGACATGGACAATAATGCTGGGGAAGAGGCGGTGGGACTGAGAGGAGGGTGTCAATGGGGGGGATCAGAAATATTTGTAGCAAAAATAAATAAATTAATTAATCTAAAAAAAGAAGAAGAAACAAAACTGCCTTTGTTCACAGGTTATATAATTGTCTATGCAGAAAAGTCCAAACAATCAACAACAAAAAATTGCTGAAATTATTACATAAAAAACAATTGTATTTATATACCAGCAAAGAGCAATTGGAATTTGAAATTAACAACATACTATTACTAGCATTAGCATACAAAAAAAGAAATACTTGGGAATAAAGCTGAAAAGTATGTACAAGATCTTTATTAAAAGCAAAACAAAAAACCCACAAGACTCTGACTGAAGAAATCAAAGATCTAAATAAATGCTAAAATAGTCCATGTTTATAAATAGCAAGACCCAAGACTGTTAAGATATTAGTTCTTTCCAAAATCATATATAGATTGAACATAATCACAGGAAGTTATTTTGCGAATATTGGCAAGGTGTTTCTAAAGTTTACATGTAAAGTAAGAAAACCTAGAATAGCCAACAAAATACTGAAGAAGAAACAGTGTCAGAGGACTGACACTACTCAACTTCAAGACTTGACTGTAGAGCTACAGTAATTCAGACAGCATGGGCCCTGGCTGGTATGGCTTAGCGGTAAGAGCTTCACCTGAGACCAAAGAGTCCCAGGTTCCATTATAGTCAAGGGCATGTACCTCAGTTACGATTCGTCCTTGGCCCCGATTGGGGTTGTGCGGGTGGCAACCAATTGATGTGCCTCTCTCACATCGATGTTTCTCTCTCTCCCCCTCTAGCTCTACCTGAAGATTAAAGATTAATGTAAAAATATCCTTGGGTGAGGATTAAAAAAAGAAAAGAAGACAGCATGGTATTGGTGAAAGATAGGGAGATCAATGTAATAGGATATAGAACCCAGAAATAGACCCACACAAATCTATTCAACTAACTGATAAACAAGTAAAGGCAATTTAATGGAGAAGGAATTGTCTTTTAAACAAATGGGGCTAGAAAAATTGTACAGCTACATGCAAAAAAAAAAAAATTAAGAATCTGGACACTGACCTTACACCTTTCACAAAATAAATTTAAAATAGACCATAAACTAAAATGTAAATTGATAAAGTGGACTTTATTAAATTATTTTTATGATAAAAGACACCATTAAGAGAATAAAAAGACAAAGTGCAAAGTGGGAACAATATTTGAGAAACATATCTAATAAAAGACACTCACCAAAACATACAAATAATTCTTACAACTTAGCAATAAAAAAAAAATCAACCCAATTTCTGTATGGGCACAAGAGCTGAACAAACACCTCACTGGAAAAGGTATACAGATGACAAACACATGAAAAGATACTCAACATAGTATATAATTAGAAAATTTCAAATTAAAACAACAATGAGATATGACTACACATCTATTAGAATGGCTAAAATATAAAACACTGACAACACCTAAAATATTTTTTAAAAAAATTAATGCCAAATCATGGTGAAGATGCATAGCAAGATAAACTATCATTTATTGCTGGTGGGAATTCAAAATGGTCCAATCTTTGCAAGACACTGTGGCAGTTTCTTTCAAAGCTAAACATAGTTGTACCATATGTTTACCCAATCAAATTGAAAATTTATATCCACACAAAAATTATTAAACAACATTTATAGCTGTAGTTATAATGATCCAAATCTAGAATCAATGAAAATATCCTTCAATAGGTAAATAGATAAATGAACTGTGGACATGCATACAATGGAATGTTATTCCACAATTAAAAGAGTTATCAAGCCTGGCCAGTGTTAGTGGTTAAGCTTCAACCCATGCACCAAGAAGTCACTGGTTTAATTCCCGGTCAGGGCACATGCCCTGGTTATGGGCCTGATCCCCAGTGGGGGAGCATGGAAGAGGCAGCCAATCAATGTTCTCTCTCATTGATGTTTCTGCCTCCCTCTTCCTCTACCTTCCTCTCTAAAACCAATAAAGAAAAGAAAAAGTTTTTTAACGAGTTATCAATCCATGAAAAGACACGGGGAAACCTCAGATGCATACTGCTAAGTGAAAGCAGTCAGGCCGATAAAGCCACATGCTGATTATCCCAATGATAGGACATTCTGGAAAAAGCAGAGCTAAAAAGGTAGGGAAAAAAATGTGTGGTTGCCTGGGGTTAGGAGTGAAGGGATGAACAGAATAAGCACAGGGCATTTTTAGGACAGAGAAACTACTCTGTATGAAATTTTAATGGTTGATACATGGTATTATACATTTGTCAAAACCTATATAATGTAAAATACAAAGAGTGAACCTTAATATAAACTATGATATTTAGTTATAAGGGATTCATTAAATTTAACAAATACACCACACTAAAACATGATGTTAATAATAGGGGAAACAGAAAGGGGGTATATGGAAACTCCCCATACCATACTATGCATTCAGTTTTTTGTGTGAATCTGAAACTGTGCTAGAAACTAAATCTATTAATTTTTTAAATAGTTAATTGGGAAATAAAACCACTTTTTCTATTATTCTTAAGAGTACATTAAGGACTTCACTGGGCAATTCCTTGCTTCATTTATTTTAACTATGGCCACTCATTAATGTTCTGCTGGCAGATGGGCAAGTCTGGAATGTCCAAAATGGCTATACTCACATGTCTGGAGTCTTGGCAGAAATGAATAAGCAGCTGGGCTTATCTGGGACTAACGATCTGAGTGCATACACTTGGCCTTCCCAGCAAGTTGTTCTCCGTATAGTTCAACTTTTTCCATGGTGACCAGGGCTCCCAGAGAGAGTGTTGCATGATTTAGGAAGTGGAAGCTGCTGGTTTCTTAAGTTCTGGGCCCAGAAAGTGTCACTCATCCATGGTCTTCACAGAGCATCTGATTCAAGGAGAGGAAACCAAACTCTTAATGGGAAGGGTGTCAAACAATTTATGATCATCTTTAACATACCACATTCTTAATGAGAATGCTAATATTATTTCATCTTAATTATAATAATAACTGTAGATATTGTAGATGCCTTTATACCTTTTACTAGCTTGAAGACATTTTCTTTCATTCCTAATTGGATACTGTTTTAAGAAATTGATGTTGAAAATTTTAAAATATTTTTTCCTCATTCACTGGGATAATCATATGGCTTTTCTTCTTTTATAATATATATTTTTTAAAAAATTAAATTATAGTATACATTCAATATTATTTTGTATTAGTTTCAGTTGTACAGCATAGTATATGTCACAATCATATACTCTGATATTTTCAGTACCCAAGTGGAACCATATATAGTTGTTACCGTATTACTGACTATATTTCCTATGCAGTACTTCACATCTCCATAACTATTTTATAACTACTCATCTATACTTCTCATCTCTTCACCTTTTCAACCCAGTCCCCAAAATTCCCTCCCCTCTGCCATCAACAGTCTGTTCCCTGTATCTATGAGTCTGTTTCTGTTTTGTTTGTTCACTTATATTGTTCTTTAGATTCCCCATATAAGTGAAATTATATGGTATTTGTCTTTCTCTGACTGACTTAGCTCCCTTAGCATAATACACTGTAGGTTCATTCATGCTGTCTCAAATGGTAAGATTTCATTTTTTTATGACCATCGATTATCTATATTTTATCTTTTTTTCTCTTTCTCTTCTTAAAGAAAACCTTTTAAAATTTTTTGTAATATTGGATTGGTGGTGATGAACTCCTTTAGCTTTTTCTTGTCTGGGAAACTATATGTCCTTTGTTTCTAAATATAGCTTTGCTGGGTAGAGTAATCTTGGTTGTAAGGTCCTTGCTTTCCATCACTTTGAATATTTCATGTCAATCCCTTCTGGCCTGTAAATTTTCTGTTGAGAAATCAGCTGACAGTCTTATGGGAGCTCCCTTGTAAATAGCTAACTGCTTTCTCCTGCTGCATTTAAGATTCTCTCTTTGCCTTTAACCTGTGGCATTTTAATTAGTATGTGTCTTGGTGTGAGCCTCTTTGGCTTCATCTTTTTTGGGACTCTCTGTGCTTCTTGGACTTGTATGTCTATTTCCCTCACCAGGTTAGGGAAGTTTTCCATCATCATTTTTTCACATAAATTTTCAATTTCATGCTCTCTCTTTTCTCCATCTGGCACTTCCATGATGTGAATGGTGGTATGCTTGAAGTTGTCCCAGAGGCTCCTTACATTACAAAAGAGGCTCCTCTTTCTTTGTTGTTGTGCAGATTGGGTGTTTTCTGTTTCCTGATATTCCAAATCACTGATTTGATTCTCTCCTTCATGTTCTCTACTGCTTATTCCCTGTTATTTCTTTTTCATCTTCTTTCTTTCTTTTTACTGAGTTTCTCTTGGCAGGTGACAGGGATTTAGCCTATAGTTTAGATTTTGAATAGTAAAGGTGGGTGAGAGTTCAGGAGAAGGCGGTTGTGAAAAGAAAAAGAATATTTCAATCATAAAATGACGTGCAATGACTGAGGTAGATCACACAGATAATGACATAGGTACAGGAATGATGACTGAAAAAGTAAGGTCCTAAGTAGGGCAGAGGAATTCAGTAGCAGGGAAAAGGCAGAAGATGTTATCAGGATGGGGGTACCAGTTTAAAATCAAATCACAATGAGGGTGCCCTGATATTATTCCATAAGTGCTAGCATAGATCCACAGATGATTCTCAAATATAACTCAGGAAATATAGTACAATGAAACAGGGCTGAACCTATGTGCTAAGGCCAAGGCCAAGTGATGCCAGATATAGAGAAATTGACTCAGAGACGGGGAAAATGACAGTGCTGAAAAAAGGGCAAAATCATTATTTTTATTTTTTTCCAAAAGATATTTTATTTTCCAAAGTTATATAAGCTCCACAAATAAAAATCTCAGACTTAGAAAAAGATAAAATTTAAAAATTGTGGATTAATTTTGCCTTTGATATTAATTTCATATACTAACTAGATGAAGGTTTCCTCTGGAATTTATTTTTCCAATTAATGTACGTATCCTTCATTTCTGACTGGTTCTTCTTTATGATTTCTATGTCCTTTTTTTTTTATGTTTTTGATGTTCTCACTAAGTTCCTTGAATATCCTTATAACCATTGTTTTGAACTCTGTATCTGATAGTTTGCTTGCCTCCATTTCATTTAGCTCTTTTTCTGGAGATTTCTGTTCTTTCATTTAGGACCTGTTTCTTTGTCTCCTTATTTGGGCTGCTTCTCTGTGTTTGTTTTTCATGTATGAGGTAGAGCCTTGATAGAGTGGATTTGTGTAGTAAGTGCCCTATGGGGCCCATGGTGCAATCTCCCCAGTCACCCAAGCTGGGCACTCCAGGTGCATCCCTATGTGGGCTGTGTGCTCTGTCCTATTGTAGTTGAGATTGATTGCTGTTGGCACATCACTGGGAGGAAGTCACTCTCAGGCCAATTAGCTGCAAGGATCAGCTACAGCTACAACTAAAGAGCTGCTGTGCAGGGTCCAACCCTATGGAGCAGGACTTGTCTCAGTGGGGTTTTGTTACTCACCAAGTCTTCCCCTGGAGAGTGTCACTCATGTAGGAGATAGAGTTGTAATCAGTGTGGTCTGAATCTGTCTACTGGATGCACTGGCTCTGGGGCCTCCCAAAAAGTACAAGGTCGGCCACCACCTGTGCCCTACCTAGGACCACTTGGCACAAGCGACAGAACACTCTGAATATGGCTGCTACTTTTGCTGTGTTTGGAGGTGCCCAGGAGAGGGCAAGGTGTGAATCAAGGCTAGCTAACACTAGTGCTGGGCCTGGGGCCACTTAGCAGGAGGTATGGGGATACACAGATACCAGATGCTGCTTTTCAAAGAGATTTTAGGAGATTCCAAAGCATGAGGCAAGAAAGTTCCATTTGTATGGAAAGCCACTGGAAACAGGTTAGGTGGGTCTACAAGGTGGGTAGGGCAGGTCTCAGGAAATCACTAGAGTGGCGCAAACAGCGGGGAGATTCAGATATGGAAACTGCCTGCAGGCTCTGTGGCAAAAGGGATTAGCAAAGGGACAATGGCCTCTGGCAACACTTCTGTCTGGGGGAAATCTGTCCCTCTGGTCCTTGCCTTGATATGGCTTTTCTTCTTTATGATAGTAATATGGTATATTACTTAGTATATAGATTTAGTAACTGTAAAAATGTCTCAAGGAAAAATGGGTTAAAGAAGATAAATGTGTATTTCTTTCTCACTTAACAGACCAGGCATGAAAAGTACAACTCTGGTATAGAATCTGTTCTTGGCTCTTTCTGCCTTATTGTGCCTCCATTCTTAAATTGTCCATAGGGGTACTGTATTGATATCAACATTTCTAGATGCTTAAAAGGGGTAAGAAGTGAAATCAGATATACTTATTTTCATTTAAGAAAACTGGCAGTTAAACACATCACACTCTCTCACATCCTTTCGGTCAGAATCTAGTCCCTTGTAGTATATATTTGCAAAGAAGCCTGAAAAATTAGTGAGTTATTCTGGAAAAGCACATGCCTAAATTTCAATATTTTTTGAAAATTTCTCAAAAGGTTATTTATTGGAGGGCATATTTCTAGGCAAAACTTGTATTTCTATGGAAGAAAGGGGAAATAAATATTGGGACATAAATAAATATTGGGACATAGTCCAAATACATGTGGCAAATTATAAGAATCAATTTTCTATCATTATCCAAAGCTTGCATATCTGGAATGAATGCATTAGCTCACGTTGAATCATCACTTTTTTAAACAGTGCTAATTTGCTTTGCCACTTATTTGTTTTAAGAAAATTATCATAAGAGAAATGGGCCTATAAGTTTCCTTTCTTATACTTTCCTAGTCTGTTTTACTATCAAAGTTATGCCAACTTCAAAAAATTAATTTGAGTGAAACCATTTTTTTAATTTCTTATTTATTTATTTTTATTGAATTTATTGGGGTGATATTGTTTAATAAAATTATATAGGCTTCAGGTATATGATTCTATATACATCATCTGTATATTGTATTGTGTGTTCATCACCCCTAAATTCCATACATACACACACACACACACACACACACACACACTAGAATTATTCCTTGAAGTTGGGTCTTTTTATTTCATAGATATACTACCAATCTAAAATAAATTTAGCTATTTTTCTAACCATGTAGATAGCCTGTAAGAACACAAACTAAAGTGAAGTTTTACTGATTACTTATCCTCCAAATATCAAGTTTAAGACAGGTTTTAGTTGTTTTGTTGTTGGTTTTATCTTGTTCTGCTATCACGTTCTGCTTAGCAGTTTTATTTCCCCCTCTATCCTCATGATACCAGTGAAAGCATTTTCTAGCTCTAGAGGACGAGTCCCTTACTTGGGCTTCTACCTTAAGCTACACATTATCTCCTCACTATCATTCCCTACAATTATCAGAACAGAAATTTAAGGTTTCCAGGTTTTTGTGTGGGTTTTTTTACAGTAATGATTAAGGTAAAGCAGCCTTTGATGGTTGTTTACCTTCTAGGTGTTTTTCATTTCCTCTTTGTTCTCTGTGGGGTTTTTCCTGCCTTGCCACCTCAGCAGTACAGGTATAAACATGCTTAGTCTTCCCACCACATACACATACACACACCTACACACCAGCTTCATAGCTGTTTCAAGTGGGAAAGTCAGTCAAGGTCTATTTTACTGCCACAAAGCGAAGTGACAGAGGACATCTCGATCAATTCTCCTCTTGCTCCTTCCTGCCAAGTTTCTGTCCTTTACTAGGACCAGTTATTTAACTCTCTTATATATAGCAATATAATTAAGTTTCACACATTACGTTTACCAAAATATTTAAGTAAATAATTAAAAATAGTAATTCTCTAGAAACCTTTTCCTCGATTCATGTTTCTCTGCGTACATTTTGGTCTACCACCCAGAGTAGTCCTCTTCTCATCACTTGCTTGCTTTGTTGCTTGTGATACTGAGATACTATCTACCCAGATTAGTTTTTGTTTTTATATCTACCTATCAAAATCTTTCTTACCCTTGATGTCTCAATATCCATGGTTAATAGCTCCCCATCTATATTGCCAGATATTTTTTTAAAACCTTTCATAAAAATCTCATGATTCACATTATAATTGTTCCATATGCCTGTCTCTCTAAACCATGTCATTTCTGAGGACAGAGACCATGCTTTGATCACACCGGACTATCCCTAGGAACCTAGGACTTCACTCAATATATTTGTCAATATACATATAAATATTAAGTTCAACTATTTTTTTTTTATTTCTGTTTCTTTTAAACTTCAGAACAATAAATGTAGATTCCAAAACTTATCCATGTCAGGCATTGGAGATATTTTCCACTGAAACCTAAACTTTAAAATAAAATAAAGTAAAACAAATAAAATAAAAAGCACAGAGGACACTAACAAAACAACAGGGGATTTTTATGAGTGGAAGGATTTAGGCTGAAAGGCGGGAATCTCTATGGGCCTCTCAGAACTATGCAGCTGTACTGCTGGCTAAGGTCTGCTGTTTAAGAGATATTTTCTAAGTCTGTTGTTGTTATTAATTTGAGGAGAAGAGGTCTCTGTAGAGGAAAAAAATCCAGGATTTTTGTTTCCTTTTCCATCACTCACAGTCACTGTAATGTCAACACCATTTAGGTCAAATTTCAGGCATTCAAAATGTGCAGCTTCGTCCAGCTGCAAGTACTGAAAGTCTTCTAGAGCACTATAGCCTGACCAATAAAATATGTCTGAGGGTGTTGGTAACAATTAACAGGTGTGTACCTTCCCCAGCAAGCTTTCATATGACTTGAAATGTATAAAGTAGCCTACTTGGATTTCATAAGAATTACATATAAGCAAATATGTATCTGTTTTGACTAATGGATCTCAGAGAATTGAAGTTATTCAATCATGTATATTAATCCATGTAAATATATGTTAGAAAAGGGCATCTCAGACCCCACCAAAGACTGTGCTTGTTGGATAAGGCAACAGGCTCTGCTGGCCAACAGACTGTCCCTGAATCTCTTTTCTTCCATTACCAGCAGGGTCAAAATCCTCTTCAAGTTACTTAATCTATTTAACTTTCGGTTTTATCATATAGAAAGTGGAGCTAAAAATACAACTGATGGTGTTATTGTGAATATTCAACATGGTAACACAGGTGTCAGTTCTGGCTCAAGATGAACAATTATTAAATGTTAGCAATCATTTTTTTTAAATGTAATGTATTATTATTAAACCACAGCCTCCTGTCCTTCTACTTCATGTATTTTCTTCTCTCTTCATCTTCATCATGCTCTCCAGTAGTTTATTCATTCGCTCTTTATCCTGGCTGTGAGCCACTCCCTTCCTTTCTAGTCTGCCAAAATCCACACAGTTAATCAGGTCAATAATGCACTTACAACCTGCCTACATTTCCCTCCTCTTTGTTGTTCTGTTATTTCCACTTTACCAATCCCCACATTTCAATAACCCCTATTGCCCAATTTCTTTCCCATATTTGTAAACTGAAGCAAGTCACTAAACAACAGTGACCGAGTCAACTGATCTCAGCTGAGCTCTCATTGTATCTCAGCAATTCTTTTATTTATCACTTGTTGACTCCCTGTTGCATTCCTTACTGCAGCTGTTCCAAATGTTTCCACTCTGCTCAGGTCCCTAATCCCAGCCCTCCTCCCTCCCCTCTTAGCACATAACCTCGCCTCCTACTGAGAAAATTGAAACCATCCCGACCTGAGTTTACACAGTTGCCCTCCTCTTTCACTCCGAAAGTCTGTGCATCTCTCCCCTGTCGCTTTTACTCTGGTGGAGTGCTTTGGGTTTGGACTCAGACAAAGTTAGATACTCTGTGTTGACATGGTAGGACATTGACAAGTTTTCCAGTTTCACAGCCTCAATGTCATCATCTCTAAAATGGAGGCAATAATTTCTACTTCACAGGGTAGCAAAGGATAATTAGCAGATTTTAGCAGATAGTAAACTTTTAACAAATTGGTGTTATTATTTGAAAAGCCAAAGATGTTAATCTGCATTCTTGAACTTATCTGTCCTAATAAGGATAATAATGATGATGGTGATGATGATGATAAAGGTAAATAATCTTCATGCCTTTCCTATTAAATTACATCCTCAAAAAAAAAAAAAAAATAGTTACTTCCTGAATTCTCTCTTTTCTTTCTTAATTATTTAACTCAATCCAGTTCATTGGACATTTCTTCCTTCCGTACACACTGTCAAGTGTTCATTAAAAAAAAAGAAGAAGAACAAGAAAAAGAAAAGAAAAGGCTTGTTCATCCAACATGATTTCCTTAGTTTCCAGCCTCAAACTCTCTTATAGCTCTTGTTCAGACTCACTCACTCCCTTCTTTGGTTGCTATAGCTTCATACAAAAACTTATTTTCTTATTTCTTTATATTCTTTACTTGCTATTATTATTCCTATTACCAAAAGTTAAGTATTTTTCAAAGTTTTGTCCTTGGCTATTTTTCTGTGTTTTCCCTGAGCAGCATCTCATTAACTCTTGTAGCTTTAATGAGTACATTCTCATAGTGGATAATTATACTTAAGACATTTAATATTCTCTATACCATGACGTTTTATTCTTCTTTTTATTAGTATTATCATTTTTTACCAATATAAGACTAGTTGTATTTTCAGTTTGATATTCACGTGTCTCTTTTTCCATTTTTTAAGCTTCATAGTTCTAGTTCCCTCTAAATAACTATGCCTGAAAGTCCTTTCTAAATTAAAATTGAGCATAAAAAAACAGAAATTTTTATTTTATGAAAAAAAAAAGTCTCTTCTTCTTTCATATCCAAGTCACCTAAGCTTGCAACAGCAAAGCTACAGAGAGAGTTGCGGTCAACATGGCAGCATCGGTAAATGCGGTACTTGCATCCTCCCACAGCCACACCAAAATGACAACTAAACTCCAGAAGAGCTATCATATAAGACCTCATGAAACTGAGCTGAACAGAAGTCCTACAACTAAAGATATAAAGAAGAAGCCACATTGGGACTGATGAGAGGGGCAGAGATGCGATGGGCTAGTCCCACACACATGTGAAATGGATAAAAATTGGGAGAGATATTTTGGCTGCAGAGATCCCTTGAGGAGTGAGTGAGTCCCAGCACCACTCCAGGACCACCAACCCAATGTTCCAATGCCAGGAAGAAGTCCCCATACTTCTGGCTGTAAAAACCAGTGAGGATTTGGTCTGAGTGAGATGGAGGGCTGCGGAGACTCAGGTATTACTCTTAAAGGGCCCGTGCATAGACTTACTTTGACCCACTCACTTTGGGTTCCACTTCTGGGGCACCAGGAATACTTGAGGAAGAACTCAATTGTCTGGCATCAAGGCAAGAGCTGGAGGAGCAGACAGTAGTGGTGGTAGAAGCCATCGCCCTTTTTCTGAGGCCTACCTCCACACATCCAGCAGCCAGGCACCCTATCGGGGACACCATCAGCCTGGCTCACAATGATACTCCCATCCTGGTAATTCCCTGAGACCTCAGCCCACCCAACTTATAGCCCAACCCAAACCATTTCCAGTGGCTTTTCTATAATAATGGCCTATCTTGGCTTATATTTTGTACTTTCCTAAAATCTTTCAAATAAGCAGCATCTGGCCTTAGTGTGCCCATATCTTTCATTAAGTGGCTCCAGACCCAGCACTAGTGGCAGCCAGACTTAGTTGGCAGGTTGGCGTCTTCTACATACCTCCAAGCCCAGCACAAGTAGCAGCCATCTGCAGATCACTTTATAACTTGTGCTGGGTGCCTCCTGGTTGGACACAGGTGGCAGTAGACTTTGGCCTGCACCTCCTGGGGGATCTCAGAGCCACCTCCGCAAGTGACACATTTAAGAGCAGATTCAGTGTGTATCAGAGACCCACTGAAGTAAATCCTGCTCTGTAGGGTCAGCCCCTGCACAGCTGATCCTCCATGGTAGTTGCAGCCAGCCCTTGAAGCCAGTTGGCCTGGGGGAAATCCCTTCCTATTGCTATGACCACAGCAATCAAGGCTCAACCACAACAGAAGGATATACACAGCCTACACAGAAGGGGTGCACCTGGAGTGCCTAGCTTGGGTGATCAGGGAGGCTGTTCCACTGGACCCTACAGAACACCTACTATATAAGCCACTCTACTGACTTTGGGAGCTATAGCAGCTCTACCTAATACAGAGAAATAAACACAGTGTGACTGCCCAAATAAGAAGACAGATAAACATGTCCTAAATGAAAGAAGAGATCAAAACTCCAGAAAAAGAATTAAACAAACTGGAGACAAGCAATCTACCAGATGCTGCGTTCAAAACACGATAATAAGGAACCTCAATGATCTCAGTGAGAACTTCAACAATGATCTAGGAAACATAAAAATGGAACTAAAAAATAAAAATTAAAAAAAAAAAGACATTCAGAATGAAGAATACATAAAATGAAATGAAGAATACATTACAGGGAATCAACTGTGGAGTAAATGAAACAGAGGATCAAATTAAATATTTGGAATATAAGGAAGCAAAAAATGCCCAATCAGATCAGCATTTAGAAAAAAAAAATTCGGGACTTCCGGTCAAGATGGCGGCATAGGTAAATGCTGTGTCACCTCCTCCCACAACCACATCAAAATTACAACAAAACTACAACACAACCATCATTCAGAACCACCTGAAATCAAGCTGAATGGAAGTCTTACAACTACGAAATTAAAGCAGCTGCCACACTGAGACTGGTGGGAGGGTGGAGGCACAACGGGCTGGTCCCACACCCACATGTGGCCGGATGAAAATCAGGAGGGACACCTCGGCTGGGAAGGTACTGCCTGAGGAGTGAAGGGTCCCCATCCCACACCAGGCGCCCCGCTCAGAGTCCCAGTGCCAGGAAAAGAAGTCCCCATAACTTCTGGTTATAAAACCAGCGGGAACTGAGGCTGAGTGAGGTTGTGGCTACGGAAGCACCAGGCAGCTCTTCTTAAAGGGCCTGCGCACAGATTTACTTGGACTTCCTCCCTCTGAGCTCAGAGGGGAGGCAGCTTGAAGAGCACCAGAGATCAGAGAAGAACTGAGCTGTTTGGCCTTGGGACGAAGGCTGGAGGGGCAGATTTCTCCTGGACAGACATGCTGGTGAAGGTCATTGTTCCTTTGGTGAGCCCTTCCCCCACAGGACAGGCAGACTACCGCCATATCTGGGACTCCAGCAACCTGGCTCACACTGTTGGCCCTGCCCTGGTGATTACCTGAGGCCCCGCCCACCCAACTTTCAGGCCCACCCAAGCTGTTTCCAAAGGCTTTACCATAGGATTAGCCTGTCTTGCGTCCTGCTTCAGCGTTTCCTAAAATCTCTCAAATAAGCATCATCTGGTCTCAGTGAGCCCCATACCCTTCGTTAAGTGGCCTGAGACCTGGCACTAGAAGCGGCCAGCTTTGGTTCACAACTTGGCTTTATCTGGACACCTCCAAGCCCAGCACAAGAAGCAGCCATCTGCAGATCACTTTGTAGCTTATGCCCTAGATAGAACACAGACAGTGGCTGACCTTGCCCCAGAGCCAGCACACCCGGTGAACAGCTTCAGACCATATCGAAACACCACCATCCAACCACCTCCACAAGTGACACACTGGATGAGTGGATGCAGTAGGTACCAGAGCCCTGATGAAGCAAGTCTTGCTCTGTGTGGTGGGCCCCTACAGAGCTGATCCTCCTAGTTAGAGGCCAGTGGCTAGTGGACACAGCCAGACCTTGCAGCTGACCAGCCTAAGTAAATCCCTCCCATTGATGTACCAAAAGCAATCAAGACTCAAATACAACAGAAGGTTGTATAGTCCACACTAGGGGTGCACCTCAAGGTCTCAGCTGGGGTGATCAGGGAGGCTGTGCCACTGGATCCTAGAGGACACTTACAACAGTAGGCCACCCTATGAAGCCTAGGAGACATAGCAACTCTGCTTGATACATAGAAACAACCAAACAGGGAGGCAACCAAAATGAGGACACAAAGAAACATGTCCCAAATGAAAGAAAAGAACAAAACTCCAGGAAAAGAACTAAACAAAATGGAGATAAGCAATCAATCAGGTGCAGAGTTCAAAACACAGGTTATAAGGTTGCTCAAGGAATTTGGTGAGACGTTCAAGAACTTAGTGAGACCTTCAAGAAACTTAAGGAGACCTCTGAGGAATTTAATGGGAACATCAACAACATAAAAAATGACCAGTCAGAAATTAAGGATGCACTAACTGAAATAAAGAATAATTTGCAGGGACTCAATGGTAGAGTAGGTAAAGCCAAGAAGCAAACCATTGTTTTGGAATATAAGGAAGCAGAAAACACCCAATCAAAACAGCAAAAAAATAAAAAAAGAATCCCAAATAATGAGGATAGTGTAAGGAACCTCTGGGACAACTTCAAGCTTGCTAACATTCACATCATAGGGAAGCCTGAAGGAGAAAAGAGAGAGCAAGAAATTGAAAACCTATTTGAAACAATAATGACAGAGAACTTCCCTAATTTGGTGAAGAACACAGACATACAACAGACATACAAGTCCAGGAAGCACAGAGAGTCCCAAGCAAGTTGAACCCAAAGAGGTCCACACCAAGACACATCATTATCAAAATGCCAAAGGTTAAATACAAAGAAAGAATCTTAAAAGCAGCAAGAGAAAAGCAGTCTGTTAGCTACAAAGGAGCTCCCATAAGGCTGTCAGCTGATTTCTCAAAAGAAACTTTGCAGGCCAGAAAGAAGTGGCAAGAGATATTCAAGGTGATGGCAAGCAATGACTTACAACCAAGATTACTCTATCCTGCAAAGCTATTATTTAGAATCAATGGACATATTAAGAGTTTCCCTGGCAAGAAAAGTTAAAGGTATTCATCACCACCAAACCAGTATTACATGAAATGTTGAAGGGTCTTCTTGAAGGCAAAGAAGAACAAAAATATGAACAATAAAATGGCAATTAATATGTATCTATCAACAATTGAATCTACAAACAAAATGAGCAAGCAGAACAGAAACAGACTCATAGATAAAGAGAACTTTTTCTTGCTTGCCAGATGGGTGGGGCTGGGTGGCTGGGTGAAAAAGATGAAGGAATTAAGAAGTACAAATTGGTTGTTAGACTGATGAACCTCAAAGGAGTGAGGAGGGAGGGCAGGATGAGATAAACCAAAGAATTTCTATGCATATATGCATAACCAATGGACACCGACAATAGTGTGGGCAAGGCAAGATGGGGCTTGAACTAGGGATGAGAGGGTCAATGGGGGAAAAAGGGAGAAACATCTGTAATAGATTCAACAATAAAGATGAGTTAAAAAAGAAAAAAAAAATTCCAACAGAAAATTAAGATAGTGTAAGAAGCCTCTGGGACGACTTCAGGGGGACCAACATTCGCATAATGGGGGTGCCAGAAGGAGAAAAGATAGAGAAAGGAATTGAAAATTTATGTGAAAAAAAATAATGACAGAAAACTTCCCTAACCT
This sequence comes from Molossus molossus, assembly GCF_014108415.1. Classification (NCBI taxonomy): domain Eukaryota; kingdom Metazoa; phylum Chordata; class Mammalia; order Chiroptera; family Molossidae; genus Molossus; species Molossus molossus. Next base: position 34,187,475 of record NW_023425403.1, on the reverse strand, counting down.
GGTGAAGGAAATAGACATAACAAGTCCAGAAAGTGCAGGGAGTCCCAGACAAGGTAAACCCAAAGAGGCCCACCAAGACACATCATAATTAAAATGTCACAGTTTAAAGGCAAAGAATCTTAGAAGCAGCAAGAGAGAGCAGTTAGTTATTTACAAGGGAGCTCCCATAAGACTGTCAGTTGATTTCTCATCAGCAACTTTAGAGGCCAGAGGGGATTGACATGAAATATTCAAAGTAATGAAAAGCAAGGACCTACAACCAAGATTAATGCACCCAGCAAAGCTATTATTTAGAATCAAAGGACATATAGAGAGGTTCCAAGACAAGAAAAAGCTAAAGGAGTTTTTCACCACCAAACCAGTATTATAAGAAATGTTAAAGATCTTTAATATGGGAGAGGGGATTGGGGAAATGGATGAAAAATGTGAAGGGATTAAGAAATACAAATTGGTACTAGAGAATCGCCAAGGGTATATAGAGTACAGCATCATTCTATTTTATTTTTCTCCTGCTTTATTGAGATATAATTGACATACAGCATTGTTTATGTTTAAAGTATACAACGTGTTGATCTGACTACACTTCTATATTGCAATATGATTATGACCTTAATTCTCACTATCTTCATCACATCACATAATTATCATTTCTTTTTGGTGGTGAAAACATGTAAAATCTACCACCTTAGAAAACTTGAAGTATACAATACAGTATGGTTAACTATAACCACCTTACCACACATTCAATTTCCGGAATGTAGTCATCTTATCACTGGTAGTTTGTATTTTATTCCCCAACCATCCACCCCTTAGTAACCACCATTCTACTCTTTATTTCTACAATTTTGGCTTTTTGGACTCCTCATACAAGTAATATCATGCAGTATTTATCATTCTATGTCTGACATTTTACTTAGCATAATGACCTCAAGGTCTATTCATGACATTAAAGTCAGGATTTCCTTCTTTCTCAAGAATATTTCAATGTGTCTGTGCATATGTGTGTGTGTGTATCATCTTTCTTATGTATTTTTTTATTGAAAGACACTTAGGTTATTTTCATAGTTTGGCTTTTGTGAACAATCCTGAAATAAACATGGGAGTGCAGATATCTCTCCAATATCTTATTTTTATTTCCTTTGGATATATACCCAGAAGTGGGATTCTTTCACCAAATTGTAGTTCTATTGTTAGTTCTTTTTTATTTATTTTTTTAATCCTCACCTGAGAATATTTTTCCATTGATTTTCAGATAGAGTGGGAGCCTGGGAGGAAGAGAGAGATAGAGAAACATTGATGTGAGAGAGACACATCAATTGGTTGCCTCCCACACAAGGTACATGCAACAAAGGTACATGCCCTTGATCAGAATTGAACCCATGACTCTGGTCCACAGGCTGACGCTCTCACTGCTGAGCCAAACCAGCCAGGGAGTCTATTTTTAATTTTTTGAGGAAACTTCATGCATTTACTTCTGCATTTTTTATAACCTCCACAATACATTGTTATTATATTTGCATTATTCATTTGACATCTTTAAAATTAACTATCTTCATACTATTTCCCATAATGGCTATACCTATTTGCCAAGGGTTCTCCTTTACTTCAGATCCTTGTCATCACTATCTCTTGCCTTTTTTATGATAGCCATTGTAACAGGTGTAATGTCATAACTCATTCTGATTTAGATTTGCTTTCCTAACGATTAGTGATGTTGAGTACCTTTTCAAGTACCTGTTGGTCATTTGCATTTCTTCTTTAGAAAATGTCTATTCAGGACCTCTGCCCATTTTAATTGGATTGTTTATTTTCCTATTATTGAATTTAATGAATTGCATGTATATTTTGGATATTAACTTCTTGACAGATATATGCATAATTTGCAAGTATTTTCTCCCATTCTGTAAGTTATCATTCATTTTGTTGATGGACTATTTTGCTGTGCAGAAACTTTTTGGTAATAAAGCTTCACTCATGTATTTTTGCCTTTGTTGATTATGCTTTTGATGTCAATTCCAAAAAAGTCATTGCCAAGACAAATATCAATGAGCTTTTCCCTTATGTTTTCTTTTAGTTTTATGGTTTGGGGTCTTAAGTTTAAGTATTTAATTCATTTTAAATTAATTTTTGTGAGTAGTGTAAGATAGAAGTTAAATTTCATTTTCCTGCATATGGTATCCAATTTTACCAACACTTTTTTATTTTATTTTGTATTCTCACCTGAGGGTATGTTTTATTGATCTTGAGAGAGAGAGAGAGAGAGAGAGAGAGAGAGAGATGTGAGAAAGAAACATTGATTGGTTGCCTCCTGTATGCACCAACCTAGGTGTGTGTCCTGACTGTGAATCAAACTCCCAATCCTTTTGTGTATAGGGCAATGTTCCCACTAACTGAACCACCCAGCCAGGGTCCAACACTATTTATTGAAAAGACTAGGTTTTTCCTAAAGAATATTCTTGGCTCCTTTATCAAATATTAGTTGACTGTATATGCATGAGTTTATTTCTAGGTTCTCTTTTTTGTTTTATTTCTCTAAATGTCTATTTTTATGTGAGTGCCATGCTATTTTATTACTATAGCTTTTTAGTATAGTTTAAATCAAAATGTGTAATTCCTCTAGTTTTCTTCTTCTTTGTCAGGATTGCTTTGGCTATTTGTTTTGTTTTGTTTTGTGGTTCCATACAAATTTTAGGACAGTGTTTTAAAAAATATTTTAATAGATTTATTGGGGTTACATCAGTTAATAAAATTATATAGTTTTCAAGTGCACAATTCTATAATACATCATCTATATATTGTGTTGTGTGTTCACCACTTCAAGTCAAGTCTCCTTCCATTATCATTTATCCCCCCTTTGCCCTTTTCTATTTGCCTCTACCTCCCTTTCCCTTTGGAAATCACCATACTGTTGTCTGTGTCTCATAGATACAGAAACAGACTGACAGCTGTCAGAGGGAAGAGGGGTTGGGGGATTGCGTAAAATGGGTGAAGGGATGAAGCAAAAGAAAGAAAGAAAGAGAGAGAAAGAGAGAGAGAGAGAGAGAGAGAGAGAGAGAGAGAGAGAGAGAGAGAGAAAGAAAGAAAAGAAAACAGCTAATAAATAAGGGCTGTTTTTTGTTTTTAAATTTCTGTGAAAAGTGCCATTGAAATTTTGATAGGGATTTCATTGAATCTGAACTGAGAAATTGTCTTTGTTCTCCTAAATATAATGTGTGTCTTCCTCTGGGTACTTCTAAGATTTTCTTTTTAGCCCTAGTTTGGGTAAATTTAATTATGCTCTACCTTGATGTAATATATATATAATTTTCTTTTACTTGTGTTTTGGTTAGTTGAAAATTTAGAAATTGTGGGTGTATAGTTAATCAATTTGGAAATTTTCATGTCATTAAGTTTTCAAATATTTTTTCTGCCACTCCCCTTTCCCTGCTTCAGCCAATCTTTATGTTTCTAATTGCCATTATAACTAGACTTTTTAAAGTTACCCCAGTGCTCACTGATATACTGTTTACTTTTTAAGTTCTATATTTTCCATGTTTCATTTTGCATAATTTTTGTTGCTATATCTTCAAGTTCACTAGATACTTCTCTTGCAATGTATAGTCTGCTGCTAATAATATCCAATGAACTTTTCATCTCATTGTAGTTTTCACCTCTAGAAGTTTGCTATATTTTGACACCTTTCCCACAACTGCTTAACATACTCATTTTTTCTGTAGCTTTTGAATATATGGAGTACAGTTGTATTAACTATTATAATGTCCTCGTCTGCCAGTTCTAACACCTGGGTTAGTTTCAATTGATTGAATTGTCTTCTCACTATGAGTTATATTTTCCTGCTGGTTTGCATGCCTGATAATGTTTTATTGGATATCAGACTTTGTTAATTGTATCATGCTGGGTGCTGAATACTTTTGTAATCCTATATTCTCAACCTTTGTTCTGGGACATATTTATGCTACTACAAAATAATCTGAGAATTTTGATCCTTACATTTAAGATTTGTTAGGTGAGTCTGGAGCAGTGTTCTGTCTGTGGCTAATTATTCCCCACTACTGAGGCAAGATTCTTCTGAATACACTACCAAATGTTCAATGAATTATGAGGGTTTTCAGTCTGGCTGATGGAAATAGTGCTGATTCCCAGCCCTGGGTGAGCTCAGGTTACTCTATTCTAATCCTTTCAGGTGGTTCATTTCCAGGTCTCAGGTAGTTTTTCACAAGCTTACACCACTGATCAGCACTCTGATGAACACTGGAGGGATTTCTCTACAGATCTCTAGAGTTCTTTCTCCGTGTAGCTCTGCTATCTCAATACTGTCTTATGAACTCTGGCTACCTAGTTCTCCCTGGACTATTAGACCTGTCTCCTCAACTCAGGAAGTCTTCCAAGCTCCGCCTTGGTTTCTCCTCCTTGCTCTGTGGCCTGGAAACTCCCTCAAGTCAGTAAACTTCATCAGTTATAGGGCTCACCTCATTTGTCTTCTCTTTCTCAAGAGTCACTATCTGTTGCCTATGTGCAATATCTTGAAAAGTATTGCTTCATTTATTTTGTCTAGTTATTTGTTTCTCTGAGGTAGGAAGATAAATCCAGTCTTTGTTACATATTTGTCAGAAACAAAAACTTCTCTAAAACAGATATTTTAAAGACTGGCAACAATCCTTATATGGCCTTTCCAATTCATGGTGTGAGAGGAATTTTGATTATTAAATGTCCTTGGGGTTTACCCAGGCCTTTCAAAATTTTAAGCTAAAAGCTATATTATACTCCTAGGAAAATAAGCCATTTATGCCGTTATCAAAACTTGAAAAGATGCAAGGGATGGGATTTCTATTGGCTGATATAGGTGATGATTATTCTTATTATATTTCAGAGAGTTGTTATAAGTTAATTCAGCTGTTTACTTGAGCTGAATATCAGCAAAGATCCCAGGACCTATTATGCATTTATAGACATTTCATACACTGTATAAATAATATTCTAGTAAGACCTGGAGACCCCAAATTGCCAGTCGTCATAGATGACTTTGTAAATTATATTTGTGAATAGGGAAATAAATCCTGGATCTTGATACCTCTGTAAACTTGCTAGTATTCCAATAGTTTAAAAATGTAGGTTAGTTATTTTAAGATGGAAAAAATATACATCGTACTTGAAAACAGTACCCTATGTATGTATCTATTTGGAATTTAGAGGTTACATATACCACTTTGAATATGTTGTTCATAACAAACCCATTTATCAAGTTGACCCTAAAATCTGCCAACTTTGAGTGAGGCCCAGCGCAAGGTGAGTTTCTCCAACTTGTCCAGGCTGCATTGTTCTGCTCTTTGAACCTTTTAAAGTTCAATGGCCCTGCTATAGGTATTTTAAAAAGAGGCACTTCAGTGTGTATTTGTATTTTTTAAAAGTGTGTACTTTGTATTTTTTAAAAGAAATTATGTAATTAATTTTTTAATTACATGACTTCTTTTACAAAATATGGGAGTTGGCGGGGGGGGGTGGGAGATAATCCACAGAACTTATATGCATATATGCATGAACAATGGACATGGACAACAAAGGGCAGAGAGGGAGGGAGGGGGTATTGGGGTGGGGAGAAACATCTGTAACAAAAATAAATTAATTAATAAAAAAAGTCATGTAATTAAGTAATTAAAGGCAAAATTGTGGTTTATCTCCCCCCTCCACCCCCTGTATTTTTTAAAAGAAGTCACGTAATTAAAAAATGATCAGGAGTAAAGCAAAGAAAAGAAGGCACAAACGTGAAGTTAGGAGGTGAATCAGGAAAATAAAAAATAAAAGGACAGTGTATTTTTCTGGGTGCACATTCCAAGCTAAGTCATGCTCCAAACCCAAACTCCATCTGTCCATCTTAGTTTTCCGGGAACAAACTCCCACCCATTCAGACCCACCCATCCTCCACAAATAATTCCTTTTCTCTAGACATTCTTACCTCCCACACTTAGAACAGCACCACATATCACTTGGAATCCGTAGTGCTTTTAATTTTGAACATCACTAAAACATTTGCCTCTTGGGCAACAAGATAATCACCTTTCTCTCTGCCAGATTATGTGCTTCTACTTCTCATCCTGCGGGAAGTGAAACCCGGGACGGGAGACCTGACAGCACTCACAGCGTCTCCAGGCAGCACATCCCCAGTGAGTGTCAAAAGATAAAGTCTGAACGTAAGAACCATTTTCTCTTGATGATATTATACTGGAATTATTGGAAGGAAGAAAAATGTCTCTCTGTCTTAATGAGGTGCTCTTTGGAAAACTAAATTTTGTAAAGGAATCTTAGATCTCTTTATTTTTTACATGTATGTTAAATGCATACCTAATAAATCTACCTGTTTTGGTACAAGCAAGCATAGAACTGTATAACTTGACTTATATTATTTTTTTAATGTAGATACCGGTACTATTTTTAAAATTAAGATCAGAGCTCAATAGGCTATAATATTGATAATATTCTCATTCTTAAATTTAAATTAGGATATCTTCTCATATAACATAATGAGCTCTTGGTCTCATGGTCTTGCTTTTAGCATTACCACTTTTAATATTACATAATGAAAAAATTATATCTTTTTATTCATGTGATAAAAAATTTTAATAGACACTCACTGTTCTGAAATACAGTTAAGTGAGTATTTATTATGCATTGCTATCAGTTTACTTCATCATTAAACTTCATGGAAGTGAAACATATTTACAGATACCTAGAACTGCTTTGTATGAACAGAGACCTGAACTTACTGCTGTATGAGTGGTTTCAAACTAGACTTTATGCTTCTATTTATCAAATTTTCCAAAAGCATATAATTCTCATAAGGTTTTAAGAGAATTGGGCAGATCTGGGTTTGAGATCTAGCATTCACCTTTCGATTTCATGAGTAGAACAAATTGCATAAATGGTTCTGCATATGCCATTGGGAAGAATGAAGTACCTACTTGATAGACTGCATTAAATGGTTGGCTTGGAACCCGGCTTACAATAACCAATCAATAAATAGATCATGAAGATGGCGGCGGGCAGGACCGGAGGGAGGGTGAGTGTGTGTGAGAGTGAGCTAGTGTGTGAGAGAGTGTGAGTGGACGTGAAGGTGGAAGACCAAACCCGAGCAGTGCAGACGCGGAGCAGAAGGTTCCTGTGCTGTGGACGGAGCAGCCGGCTACTGTGGTGAGTGGCCCCTTAGGGTGCTTCTCCCTGTGCCTCAGGGAGGTCCCACCATTTTGGAAGATCCCGGGTTTTCCCTGGGAAGAGGCATTGGAAGCTGCTAGGGTTCAACAACCTGAGCCCACCAGTGCACCTGGCACCATCGGACCTGTGGACTCTGTGTCAAAACAGACCAGTGCACAGTAGTGGAGCTGCCAAGGTGCTGGTCGTGGAAGCCACAGACAGCACCATCCTCCATAGTAGTAGCCTGATCCGAGTCCAGATATACCCCCAGCAACAGAGGCTGAGGAGCAGACATCCATCCCCAGGCATAAGAAGTACAGACCACCAGCTGAGACCCATTCCCAAAAAATACAGCAAAAGCTGAGCAGTAGTTGAGCCCCATGGGGAAGCAGCACTCCCCAGCCACCAGCAGCAGGACCTGGGGCACCACAGAGGCCAGTGCAGTCCAGTAGCTTACAAGAGCAGTGGGAAGCCAGAGCCCAAGAGAGACTGGTCCATCCAGCTGCCTGCCCATGGGACCTGCAGGGTGAGGTGGCACCAGAGAGGCCTGTGCAACCCAGCAGGGACTGTGCGATTCAGTTACCTGTGGGACCTGCGAGGTGCTGAAACACCAGAGAGGCCTGTGAGACCGAGCAGCCCATAATATAGGCATAGAGCCAGGTCCCCAAAGGGACTGTGCTATCCAGTTACCCACAGGATCTGCAGGGTGCGGGGCACCAGGAAGACCTGTGCAACCCAGCTGTGCACAAGATAGGTTTAGAGGATGTGAAAACGGAGGCTGAGTGAATAGAAGCTATGCAGACGATCTCCCAGGACCAAACAGGAATTACAACTAAAATAAAAACAAATCCTCAAAAAAAAAAAAAGCAACAGAAAAGCAGCAGGACAGGACCATATAACCAGGGACACTGGTAGGATCTGCAGAGGTGCGAGAGGGTGGCGGGCTCACGAACATCAGCAGTCTTAGCTGTGAGCAGCGCTCTTGGGGAATAAAGACCAAGCCTGCTACATAGCACAGAGAGCCAGGACAGAGCACTAAAATACCCACAGCCACTCACCTGGGGGCTACTGCAGAGGGAGGGCAGACTGGGCAGGAACTCTGTGGGGACAACTGGGATTTGGATGGCACTCAGAGATTTTGCTGTGTTGCGGCCAAAAGGACAGTGGCCAGTGTGCTCCTTCCCAGAGCTGTGGGGAAAAGCAGCAGCCCCAACCCCTCGGAGATTCAGCCTTTCCGAGGTGAGGCAAAGAAATGCAGATTGACGCTCATTAATAACCAAAATCTATCCCACCCTCTGGAAATCCTCTAATGCAGAACACCAGGGCTACATTCCAAGGCACTGAGTAACTGAGACTACTAGCCACCAGAAAAAAGCAAGAGAATAACTGAACCTTTCCTGGGCTTGCAAATCTACTTGGGAAATTAAATCTTGACAGTGGTGTTTAACATGGGCCCAATGAGGCTCATCCAACCCCAGTAGAGGGAGACACAAACAGCAGAACACCAACACCCACAGGGAAATTTGGCAGGCTCCAAAACCCACTGAGATAGCCAAAATGGTGAAACAAAGAAACGAATCCCAAATAAAAGAACAAGAGAACTCTATTGAAGATGAGATCAATGAAATGCATTTAAGCAAATTATCAGAGGTAGAGTTCAGAGCCATGATCTTGAGGAAGCTCTACAGCATGAGTAAGGACATCAGCAACATGAGTAAAGATATAGAAACATTAAAAACCAACCAAGTGAAAATGAAGAATGACATAGAAGAAATTAAGAACACATTGGAAGGACTAACCAGCAGAGTAGAGGAAGCAGAGGACCAGATCAGTGAATTAGAAAACAGGATAGAAAAAGTCAACCAATCAGAAAACCAAAAGGAAAAAACAATTAAAAAACAGGAAGACAGCTTAAGACAACTGTGGGACAACTGGAAGCATAATAACATTCGCATCATAGGAGTTCCCAAGGAGGAATAAAATGGGCAAGGGTTAGAGAATATATTTCAAGAAATAGTGACAGAAAACTTTCCTAACTTGGTGAAAGAAGAAGGCATTCAGATTAAAGAAGCACAGAGACCCCAAGTAAGAAGAACCCAAACAAGCCCACACCAAGACACATAATAATTAAAATGCCAAAAATTAAAGACAAAGAGACAATACTAAAGGCAGCAAGAGATAAGCAACAGGTTACCTACAAAAGAAACCCCATAAGGCTCTCAGCTGACTTCTCAGCAGAAACACTACAGGCCAGAAGGGAGTGGCATAGAGTAATCAAGGTCATGAAAAACAAGGATCTGAATCCAAGACTACTCTATCCAGCAAGGCTATCATTCAAAATAGAAGGTCAAATAAAGAGCTTTTCAGGCAAAAAAAAAAAAAAAAAAAAAAAGGCTAAGGAAATATATTAAGACCAAACCAGCACTGCAAGATATGCTAAAAGGACTGGTGTAATTAGTAGAAAAAATAGGAAGAAAAATAGAACCACACTAAACAAAAATGGCAATTAATAAGTACATATCAATTATCATCTTAAATGTGAATGGTTTGAATGCTCCAATAAAAAGACACAGAGTAGCTGACTGGATAAGAAATCGTGACTCAGATATATGTTGTTTACAAGAGACTCACCTCACAACAAATGACTCACATAGGTTGAAAGTGAAGGAAAAAAATCTTTCAAGCAAATGGAAAGGAAAAAAAAGAAACAGGGATAGCAATACTCATATCTGATAAAGTAGATTTCAAAATGAAGGCCATAACTAGAGACAAAGAAGGCCACTATATAATATTGAAAGGATCTATCCAATAGGAAGATATAACCTTGGTAAACATATATGCACCTAATATAGGAGCACCAACATATATTAAAAATCTCTGGAGACTTCAAAGGAGAAATCAACACCAATACAATCATAGGAGGGGACTTCAACACCCCGCTGACATCACTGGATAGATCTTCTAGACAAAAAATTAACAAGAAAACACAGACTCTAAATGAAGCGCTAGATCAAATGGATTTAATAGATATCTACAGAGAATTACAGCCCAAAACCACAGAATTCACATTGTTCTCAAGTGCACATGTGACGTTCTCAAAGATAGACCACATGTTAGGACACAAACTAAGTCTCTACAAGTTCAAGAAAATTAAAATCATATCAAGCATCTTCTCAGATCACAATGGCATGCAACTAGAAATCAATTGCAACAAGAACATGCAAAGACATTTGAAAACATGGAGGCTAAATAGCGTGTTGTTGAACAATAAATGGGTTACCATGGAGATCAAGGAAGAAATTAAAAACTTCCTGGAAACCAATGAAAATGAATACACAACAATACATAATCTATGGGATGAAGCAAAAGCAGTTCTGAGAGGGAAGTTCATCGCACTACAGGCCACCACAAGAAACAAGAAAAATTTCTAATAGACTATCTAACCCCACAACTTAAAGAACTAGAAAGCAAGCAAAAAGAAAACCCCCTAGCAAGTAGAAGGAAGGAAATAGTAAAGATCACAGCAGAAATAAATAACATGGAGACCAAAAAAAAAAAAAAAAACAATTCGAAGGATCAATAAAACAAAGAGCTGGTTCTTTGAAAAGATAAACAAGATTGATGGACCCTTAGCTAGACTCAACAACAACAACAAAAAAAGAGTGAGAACCCAAATATACAAAATCAGAAATAAAAGAGGAGAAATAATAACTGACACCACAGAAATACAAAGGATTGTTAACAAATATTATGAACAATTATACAGCAACAAATTTGACAATCTAAGCAAAATGGACAAATTTCTAGAAACACAGTCTCCCAAAACTGAACCGGGAAGAGATAGAAAACTTGAGCAAACCAATAACAACAGATGAAATTGAAGATGTAATCAAGACTTTCTCAGCAAACAAGAGCCCAGGCCTGGGCAGCTTCACAGGGGAATTTTACTGACATTCAAAGAAAAACTAATACCAATTCTCCTCAATCTATTTCAAAATATTCAAGAAGAAAGACTTCCAAACTCGTTTTATGAGGCTAGCATAATTATAATTCCAAAACCAGAAAAAAACACTACAAAGAAAGAAAACTACAGACCAATATCCCTGATGAACATAGATGCCAAAATTCTGAACAAAATACTAGCAAATCGAATCCAGCAATACATCAAAAAAATTATTCACCATGACCAAGTGGGATTCATCCCAGGGATGCAAGGCTGGTACAATATATGCAAATCAATAAATGTGATACACGATATAAACAAAATAAAACATAAAAATCATATGATCATATCAGTAGATGCTGGAAAAGCATTTGACAAAATCCAGCACCCATTTCTGATAAAAATTCTCAGCAATCTGGGAATAGAGGGATCATATCTCGACATAATAAAGGCCATATATGAATGACGTATAGCCAACATCATACGCAGTGGGGAAAAATTAAAAGCATTTCCCTTAAGGACAGGAATAAGACAGGGATGCCCACTTTTGCCACTCTTATTTAACATAGTACTGCAAGTGTTAGCCACAGCAATCAGACAGGAAGAAAAAATAAAAGGGATCCAAATTGGAAAGGAGGAAGTGAAACTGTCATTATTCGCAGATGACATGATACTATACATAGAAAACCCCAAAGACTCCATCAAAAATTTACTAGACTTAATAAATGAATTTGGAAAAGTAGCAGGATACAAAATTAACGTCAAGAAACTAATGGCATTCTTATACACCAATGATGAACTCACAGAAAGAGAAACTAAAAAAAAAAAAAAATCCCATTTATCATCATGGCAAAAAAGTTAAGATACCTAGGAATAAACTTAACTAAAGAAATAAAAGACCTATTCGCAGAAAATACAAGTCATTGAAAAAAGAAATAGAGGAAGATATAAAAAAAGTGGAAGCACATACCTTGTTTGTGGATTCGAAGAATTAACATCATTAAAATGCCCATACTACCCAAAACAATCTATAGATTCAATGCAATCCCCATCAAAATACCAACAGCATACTTCACAGAACTAGAACAAATACTTCAAAAGTTCATATGGAACCAAAAAAGACATCAAATGGCCACAGCAATCTTGTAAACAAAGAACAAAGTTGGAGCGATTACATTACCAGATTTCAGGTTATACTACAAAGCCACTGTAATCAAAACAGCCTGGTATGGCACAAGAACAGGCAAATAGACCAGTGGAACAGAAGAGAGAACCCAGAAATGAACCCAAGGCAATATGCTAAATTAATATTTGATAAAAGTGGCAAGAGCATACAGTGGAGTAAAGACAGCTTCTTTAATAAATGGTGTTGGGAAAATTGGACAGCTACATGCAAAAAAATGAAACTACACTATCAACTTACACCATACACAATAATAAACTCAAAATGGATAAAAGACTTAAATGTCACTCATGAATCCATAAATATCCTAGGAGAAACTGTAGGCAACCAAATTTCAGATATCATATGCAGCAGAATTTTCACTGATACATCACCAAAGGCAACAGAAACAAAGGAGAAAAGGAACACATGGGACTACATCAAACTCAAAAGCTTCTGCACAGCAAAGATTCAATCATCAAAATGGAAAGGCAACCCACCGTATGGGAGAGCATAATTGCCAATGATATATCAGATAAAGGGTTAATTTCCAATATATATAGAGTACTCATACAACTCAACAAAAGGCAAACAAAGAACCCAATTAAAATATAGGCAGAGGAACTAAATAGACACCTCTCCAAACAGGACATACAAATGGTTAAGAGACATATGAAGAAATGCTGAACATCACTAATCATCAGAGAGATGCAAATAAGACAACAATGAGGTATCACCTCACACCTCTCAGAATGGCCACCATCAACAAATCATCAAACAACAAATGTTGGTGAGGGTGTGGAGAAAAGGAGACCCTAGTACACTGCTGGTGGGAATGCAGACTGGTGCAGCCACTATGGAAAACAATATGGTGTTACCTCAAAAAATTAAACGTTGAGTTGCCATTTTACCCAGTGATCTCGCTTCTAGGAATATACCCTAAGAAGCCTGAAACACCAATCAGAAAGAATATATGTACCTCCATGTTCATAGCAGCACTATTTACAATAGCTAAGATCTGTAAACAGCCCAAATGTCCATCAGTAGACGAACGGATAAAAAAGCAGTGGTACATATACACAATGGAGTACTATGCAGCTGTAAGAAAGAAAGATCTCTTACCCTTTGAGACAACATGGAGGGACCTGGAAAGTATCATTGTAAGTGAAACAAGCTAAACAGAGAAAGACAAGTATCATTTGAACTCACTTATTTGTGGAATATAATGAACATAACAGTCTGAGGAATGGGGTAGTCCCAGAGACGTGGAAGTAGGCTACAGACTGACAATCCCCAGAAGAGGGGGTGGTGGGGGAGAGATAAACCACAGAACTTATATGCATGTTTGCATGAACAATGGACATGGACAACAAAGCTGGGGACAGGGTGGGAAGAGAGAGGGAGGGGGGAATCGGTGGAAGAAAAAGGAGAAACATCTGTAACAAAAATAAATTAATTAATTAATTTAAAAATTAAAAAAAAAGAAAAACTAATTAATCAATAAATAAAAATTGTAAAACTGTGCTCCTTTTTTTTATCTTCTCCATCATCACCTCTTCTTCATCCCTCTTTCCCTACCCCTTTTGTAATCACTATCATCATTGTTACCCTCAACATTGTCATCATCCTCTTTGTCATTACTTATTTCTTTGGAATGTTGTGAAAATAAATTACATAATGACAAATGCATCTACCTATACTTTTTAAACATAAGACATATAGGTTGTGAACTTCAGTAATCCTATTGGGAACTATGCATGAGAGAAAACAAGAATCATTTTTAAATGCTTGGGATATTTAAGTGATGGAAAGGAACAGGTGGAAATGCAAATGCTCCTTGGGGAACACTAAGGTCGCTGTCCATATAAATGTAGCACGTGGAATTGGCGATGGGCATTGTTCAGAACCCATTTTGTAAGAAACATGCTTATCTGCTTTCCTGTATCTGTGTATCTATACATGATTGAAATGACAGAGAAGTTCACTACAGTGAGATAACTCTTTGATAATGACCTGCTGGAGTTCTTAGTAATTTATAAGGAGGTTAAGCCAATCAAGCATAAGAAAACCATTATTTAGAACTAATGTAAGTATACAGAAACTATAAGAGATATAATGGAATTCTACAGCAGAGTTCTATTGTTAGCTACTATTTCAATAACTGCCTAACCAGGAATCACTAAGTTAATGGTTTTTATTTGGGCTACTCCTGATTCTCTTGCTGTTTTCTGCACATCCTGTATGATTAACTCTGACCTTTGAGGTTCTTTGAGTGTATTATTGGCACAAGGTAAACACTGCATGAGTGTCAGTGCTTTTATTGTTATTTGAATAGCTATATTTATTGCTGATACATTTTTGTCTGTGGTTGAAAAATTTTTTTAATATAAAATCAATTATTACTCTAATTATCATAACTTAAGTCCATGACTATACTAGATACCCTGAGGTTTACCTGTTCTAGGACAAAATACCTTTGGCACAGGTGTGTCTACAACTGACTTCTAGGAAACTCTTTCCAGGGCTGTGATGAAAAAATTGGTTCTTACTCCCTGGTTTTGATGAAAACAAGATTATCATCCACATTCAGCCTTTGGTCAGTGGGTTTCCTAATTTGGCTTTGCATCAAAATTGCACCAAATTCCAGCCTCTCACTTCAGAGATTCTGATTTTGTAAGTCTGGGGTGGCGCCCATACTTATTGAATTTTAAAAAATATTTTACATAATTTTACTACATGATAGGAGTCAAGTGTCAGAAATACTGGTCTAAAAGTCAATTATCTTTTACAAATAAGCCCTTTCCTACATGAGTGGCTCTCATGCCCCACATTCAAATGCTCCCTTATTCCAAAAATTTTCTGTTTGCCCTTTGATGGTATTTGGTATCTGAACACCTACCTGGGGAAATACTGGGCCATCAAACTGGCTAGGAACGCTGCTGTCACCGTACTTAGAGTGGACCAGATCATCAAGGCAAAGCCAGCCGGTGGGCCCAAGCCTCCCAGCGGGAAGAAAGACTGGGATGATGATCGAAATGACTGAGGGGGTAGTTTTTGCTGTAGGCACGGATAGTAGCTGTAGTGTTCTAGGATTGCCCAATGCTTTTCCTAAGTTAAGACGTATTTGTTTTATTCTTGGCTGGATGGTGCAGTAAACATGTTGTTCTTAGGGTTAGGGTTAGGGTTAGGGTTAGGGTTAGGGTTAGGGTTAGGGTTATTTCACACATTGTACTCTGATAATTGAGGATTATACCTGAAATCTGATTTTTTAATAGGCACCTTATTTCAAAAAATGATTTTGTTTGAAGCTAGACAAAGCTACTCGAGTGGCCTACAACACTAAGTGAATGTGACTTTTTTTTAAAGATACATTGTTTGCAACAGTAAGAACAAAAATATTTTTAAGTTTGATTTACCCAGGGGGATGTTCTGGTAAATCTCAAAACAGTACATAAAGAAGCAATGCGTTAGCTTTCTTCTTAGAGCTTCAGGGTAATGACAGGGTGGGGGATCAGCTTGACATTGTCAACGGTTTGCTCATAACATCAGGGATCGGATTTAGGGTTATCTTTAGGGCTCTGTTTCCTGCCAGAGGACACTAAGTTTTAACTGGGAGGGAAGATAAAGGGACAGATGAAGCCCACATGTAGATTTTTACTAGTAACACAGACAACGGTGTAGAGCTCAATGTATGCCTTTGACAACAGTCCTGGACTAAAGCAACGAAAACGTTTTTATTTGAAAACAATGTGGTCCTCCCTATTACATTAGCTCTTCCCCTAAATCTGAGGATTCCAGGAAGCAGATTCTATCTAGCTCCAGCAAGGACACGTTTTAGCAGAGAGTAATATTCCTTTAGTGTGCTGAAGACTTTCTTGGGTAATACTTATCCCCACACCTTGGGCTCTGTGAGGTGGTTTACCTAGACTTCTTGAGACTCACTTCTCTGTTTTATCAACTAGGACTACAGTCAGAGGGTTTGTTCAAATATTGGGTAGAAGGCCTTTTAGCCTATGCCTCAACACCAAGATAAACCTAGAAAAGTGTAAAGCTGCCAGATAAATCACTTTGAAGTAGAATAATTCATTTGAATGTACATTGCTTAACACGATTACTGCCTCTGCTCCCTGCACAGGATTGTAATGTAACTCTCGGCATTAGCACCTATAAGTGGGTCATAATTAGTGGGTTATCTTGGTGCCACAAAGGCAGCTCAATCCCACATCAAGTTCTTCAAAACTATAAACATTTTTAGTAACAAAAATAATGATAACAATAAAATATTATATGGGGTCTTAATATATAAATAGGTACTCTCAATAGCATCTTCAGAACTACTATAAAATTACTAGGATTCTAAAAAGCAAGACTCCAGAAGAAAGTAACAAGTAAGAAAATTATACTTTCTACCTCTGTTTATCTAACTACTGTATTTGACTATTTTTCTATCAGAATTGTCTGTCTTAGGTGGGTGGATATTACTTTCTCTTTGGAGTGTGTGTATACATAAACATATATCAATAGACACATATACATACAAAATATGTGTGTATATCTGTATCATTCATATGTAATTGATTGTTTTTCACATTATTTGTAATTCAAAAAGAGTAATACAATTAATTTGTATGTGGCAGAAAAAGTATCATCATTTCCATAACTTTATATTTATAAATAATTTCCAAATTATGGATTCTCTCATGAGTGTTAACTCATTGAATATCAATTTTACTTGATGGGAAATTAACATGCATATAATGGCCTAAGGACCTAGATGTAAAATAGGTTATCTTTCATTTCCTCTCCTGTGTTACTGATTTTGATTTTGGAACAGAAGGTATGAATTTGTAACATGATGTGTGATTGAATAACAGCTGTCAGTAATTAGATGCAGCAAAAATTGTAATATAACCTCAAGTCATGAAAAATTTACCTGATTTTTTACTACAAACAACCAAAATCAATCTAGGTTATTGAAACATCTGGCTCAAGTTTTCAATTTTTGCCACCCTGAAAACCCTACCTCAAATAATTATTTTTACAATGGAAGATCATTCGAGTTTTTGTTCATGAAATTATAGATTAGCTGCCTTTCTCCACAGTGATGTAATGTTATGTTACTATGTTTTTTATACTGATGTATATAACCCAAAAAATAGACCCATAAGTAAAAATTATTTTTTTTCAGGAGTGAGTCCTTGTGAATGAAATGGTACCTAAGTTTTTAAGAGTTTTAAGATATATTTTAGGGTTTCTCTATTATTAAACCTATTGCCATTAAATTTCAAAATCTTTTCTCAAACCAAGAGGGAAATCTTACCTAATGGTTTAAAATCTTTTGAAATGTGTTCTAATGAGTCTAATTTTAAGGTTTATGTGTTATTATTACAAGAAAAGTCGAGCTCTGAATTCTTCATGAATGCCTGGATAGGTCTTTCACCTGCCTGCTTTAATTCTCCTTTAATTAAAGGTTATTGCCCTGGCCGGTTTGGCTCAGCGATTGGAGCATTGGCCTGAGGACCAGAGAGTCCCAGGTTTGGTTCCCGCTAGGGACACGTACCAAAAAAAAAAAAGTTATTAATGTGAGAATCAGAATCAGAGATATCAATAATACAACAAAGCTTTCTAAAATCAGGCAAATATTATTGTCCCCAGCTTAGAGATGAAGTGTCCCAGAATAGGGAAATAAATGGAATATTAAAACCCAGGTGTCCAAACCTTTAAAGAATATAGTAGAATCACTAGGTATCAAATAAAATAAGTCTAGCAACATTAATTTTTTTAAAAAATCATTGTTACGTTTCTCAACTAATTCACCTTATTAATCCATTTTACAAATAAATAAGCATACATATCTCAAATGAACTCATTCTCTTTTGGTTTCTGGAACATGAACTACCCAAGAATTATTTTTATGGTGAGGATAACATTTGGAAGAAAGTGCTTTTACAATATAACAGTGCCCTTCCATCATTACATTGCAGTTATTAAGATATAACAGAAGCTTTGTTCAGATAAAGACAGATCCCAGAAGACTTTTCCTAAGAGACAGTAAAATAATAGTTGATGTCATGTAACAGGTTCCCTTGTCTCATGTGGCAAGAAAAGTGAAAAACAAGTTTATGGGCTAAAGAATGGTTTAGAACTATTCTATACTCAGTACAAAGGGAGATAGGCCACTGGCAAAGTTATGGATACAAAGTATGACTTAAATTTAATACAATCAGATTTAGTTCTTTGTGCTCAAGGGCTATAATTTTACAGTTGGCCAACTCTTCCTGAGACCTATTTCATGTAACAGTAAAATAATAGGTAGGACATTTAACTGCCATGCAACACCGTCTGCTTTAGTTGTAAACTGTTACGAGTCCCATTATTAGTAAAGTTTTAAAAAATTATCCCTTAATCTAGTTGATAAAGACAATAGCAGTTTCTCTTTACTATGATAACCAATGATATAAAATAACATTAAATAATTCAAACACACTGGAAAGTGTGAAGAAGAATATTACAATCTGGATTATTACGAGTTTTCATTATTAAAACTGAACTAAAACTTCAATGAATAATGTTGTTGTTTGTTTTTTGCACATAGACTACAGCCTGAGGGTCTAGATTTTATATTTAAAAGTAGAAAGCTAAAATATATAATATAAATAACTTCAACATTAACAGGAAACTTATAATCATTTTGAATCAACAATTCATAAGAGTTACTATTGCTTCACATACATGCCAGATTTACTTTTCTTTTGCTTATCTAATGAGTATAAGGTTTCACACTGTTTAATCTACATTACCTATTTACAAGTATTATGTTTTATCCTATGTTTATTGGTCTAATTTTATTTTGGATGAATCTCCTGCTTTTATCATTTTCCCAACCTTGTATTGTATTCTTGTTGCTCTTATTCTATTAGTTTGTGTGCCGTTATGCGTGTGTGTGTGTGTGTGTGTGTGTGTGCAGTTATACATATTCTAGCTATTTATCCTGTCAGGTATTAAAAACTTTTAAAATTCTTTTCTTGACTCTTAACCTTTATAGTGCCCTTTCATATGTAAATGATTTTTTCTGAAATATTATTCTATTTCATAAATATAGAATATATCTTTTCAAATGAAAACTTCTAGCAATAATGACTCCTTACTTCCAATTTCTTAGCTATTTTTAATAGATTTTTTTTCATTTTTTTCAATGTTGTTTTATTGCTTTAAATTTTTTTTTAATTTCCAACTGTTCATTATCAATTCAAGTCAATTTTATATATTAACTTGTTTTCTGTGGCCTTGCTACAGTAGCTTACAATTCTGTAAGCACACTGTATAGGATTTCCATATGGATGATTATGTCACCTATGATAAAACTATATGATTGTTTTGTTTGTTTTTCCATTATATTTTTGCACCAGCTCAGAACCTGCAATGCCCAGTAAGAGTGATAAGAGTGAGCATCCTTGCCTTCTTCCCAATCTTGGGGTTATATAATTCAATACTTTACTATTAAGTTTAACCATGGCTGTAGGTTCTTAGTAGATGTATTTCTTGTTTGCTAGAACTTTTGTTTTTAATGAGTGTTGAAATTATCAAATACTTTCTTTGTATCTGTTAAAATGATTATGTTTATTGTCACTATGGTTGTTGCTTTTAGTCAGTAAATATGCTTATATCACATTAATGATTTTTTTAAATGTTAAACCAACAATGCACTCCTGGCCTATATCTTACTTGAATATAATAAAGTATTGATATTATTTTTTAAATAAATTTACTGGTTTGAAACAACATAAATTTATTATCTCATAGCTTGTATGTTGGAAGTTTGAAACAGACCTCACTGAACTAAAATCAAGGTGTTGACAGTTTCTTTCTGGAGGTTCTAAGAATCTTTTCCTTGTCTTTTCCAGCTCCAAGAGACCATTCACATTTCTTAGCTTTTGTCCGTCATTGTCCATCTTCAAAGGCAACAACTTTGCATTTTTCGGACCATTCTGGTGTAATCACATCTTTTTTTTCTCTCTGTCCATCTTCCCCCTCTACATTTAAGGACCCTTGCAGTTACATTGGGCCAAACTTGATTAACCAAGGGAGTCATCCCATTTTAAGATCCTTAACTTGAGGATTCAGAGTTTCCTGAGATAAAGATGTAGACGTTTTGGGGAGCCATTATTCTGCTTCTCTCAAGTCCTTTAATGTATCTGTAGATTAGATTTTCTAAAATTTTTTTAAGGATTTTTGTCCTTTTATTCATAAAAGATATTGGACTAAAATTTTATTTTTTTAAATTATTTTTTCTGATTTTGGTGTCAGGATAATTCTCACTTTATAAGTACATTACAAAGTGTTTTCATCATTTTTGCTTTCTGCAAGAATTTGTGTAGAATTGATTGCAATTAATTGTTACTATTCAGAAGAATTCATAAGTGAAGCCACCTGATTTTTCTGAAGTAATTTTGGCTAGAAGAATATAATTATAAATTCAATTTATTTAATAGATATGAAGCCATTTTGATTTGTTAGGGCCGCCAAAGCAAAACAGCACAGACGGGGTGGGTTAAACAGCAGAAATTTATTTTCTCATAGTTCCAGAGGCTGAAAGTCCATGACCAAGGTGTTGGCAGGTGTGGTTTCTGCTGAGGCCTCCTTTCTTGCCTTGTAGCTGGCTGACGTCTCAGTGTTTCCTCACAGTGTTTCCTCCGTGTGTCCGTGCCCTGGTATTTTCCGTGTGCTTCAGTTCCTCCTCCTCTAAGGACACACACAGCTTGGATTAAGGTCCATTCTCACAGCCTTATTGTAACACAATTCCCTCTTTAAAAGCCCAGTCTTCAAATACAGTCACATTCTGAAGTTCTGGGAGTTAACTGATGATACAATGAAGCCCATACTAGAAACCATTTATGTTATTTATTTTATATATATATATATATAATTTAGTTATTATTTATGTGAATGTCATCTGGCAATTTACTTCTTTCCAAGGATTTATTTACTTGCAAAATTTATTGGCTTAAAATTGTTACAATGTTCCCTTAGTGTTCTTTTTATCTGTATAGTCTCTAGTTATGTAACCTCTTCCATTTCTGACATTGATCATTTGTCTTCTTTTTCCTCAGTCATTGTGACTATAGATTATCAATAAAATTGATTTATTTAGAGAGCCCTATGTAAGTCTTATTAATTTTTTCCCTAATATTTCTCAGGGTTTTTCATTGATCACTGCTTTTATTTTTCCCCTAATTTCTGCTTATGTTATAATCAAGTTATTCTTATTTTTCTTGTTTCTTACCCAAATATTTACCTTTCTTGGAGGCCTTAGATTATTTTTTGTAGCTCTATAATTGCATGTGACATCATTTTTATTCTGCCTGATGAATTCATATGTGTGTGTGTGTGTGTGTGTGTGTGTATTTTTTTACACATTTTTGCTTTCCCCTGCCAATTGTTGTACTTGAACAGTTCTCCCTCTCATAGTTGTACTTTTCCCAAAATTTGAGGCCTTTTCTGAAGATTCATTGACTTGTTGGTGTACTTCCTTTTTCTCCAGTATGCTGTGCCCCAAATCCTAGTCATTTGTGTGCCCTAATCTCTGATCTTTCCATCCATGAGATATCCAAGCTCTGTTTGATTTCCCCTGCCTCTATAGATCCTGAAAACTATCTTAGGCAAAATGCTGGGGTATTTATAATGGTCACAATTATTTTCCTTCTTTCAAGGATCACCCTCTTTTTGCTCTTTATAATCTAATCTCTGAAAACCAGTGCATCATATTTTATATTCTCTTTTCTTATTCTTTAAAGAGAAAATGTAAACCTAATATTTGTTACAAGTCTCGATCAGAGAGATGAATCTTCTAAACATATGTATTTTAAACTTTTCTCCTGGTTTATTCCACATTCTTAATTTTACCATTTCATTGACTTGATTCTTAGCATCATGCTTTTTCACAAGTTTTTGAAATTTGTTTTACAGTCTTATGTGGAGTGGGGAAGGTTTTTATTCTTTTTTTGTTTTGGTTTCTGTCTTTTTGGTTCTACTTTTTTTTGTCTTCAGTGTTGCAATTACCTCCGCTTTGGCCCAGGGCCTCTATGCCCCAAAGCAACTCTCCGAACAGCCGTTTGCAGTGACGGTGGTGATATTATGAATTCAGTCCAAGGGGCAGTGGGCTAGTTGAGTGGAATCTGTGATCTCTTACTTCCTTGAGTCAGCAGATTTTTGGTTTGTTTGTTTTTTTAAATATGGCAAAACACGTTTTTTTCTGACATTTTTTTTATTGTGGTAAAATACAAATAACATAAAATTTACCACTATAGACATTTTAAGCATATATTTCGATGTAAAGAAATACATTCACAATGTTGTGTAACCATCAACACTATCCATTTTCAGAACTTTATCATCCCAAATTGAAACTCTGTACCCATTAAAATATAACTCTCCATAACTCCTCCTCCAATCCCTGATGATAATCTTTATTCTACTTTCTGTCTCTATGAATGTATCTGTGCTAGGGACTTTGTATGATTGGACTCATTCAATATTCCACAGAAATTCAGGTTCTCTCTTTTCAAATCTCATTGTTACTTGTTGTGTAGTTCATCTTCACATGTTGCTGTTTCGGCTGTACAACAGCAGGGGTTTTAGCTGGCTGGATAATGGCCTCCCGGAATCTTGAAGGATTTTGAGATGGAGAGATTATTCTGGATTCTGGGTAGGCCCTAAATGTAAGCAGAAGAGAGAGGCAGGAAGAAATCTTAAAGCCACCGAGAGTGATGCGAAAGCAGAACAGCAGGAGGGAGTGAAAGTTAGAGTGATGTGGGCATAAGCCAAGAAATGCCGGCAGCCACCACAAACTAGAAGAGGTAAAAAAAAAAAAAAATATCTCCCTGGATCCTTCTGAGGGAGCATGATTTCAATCCAATGACACTGATGTCAGAATTTTGGAAGAGAACTATAAGAAAATAAATTGAGGTCGTTTGAAGCCACAAAGTTTGCGGCAATTTGTTAAGCAGCCACAGAATTGTAAAACAGGGACATAAGGTTCTTAACCCTTTATAAGTTTTGCACCAAAAGTCATAAGTAGATATTTATATATTTAAATATCAAATAGTATTTAAAATTGCATTTACCCTTAGTGCATACAGCAGATATTCAATAATTTCTGTCAGTGATTTGTCTTTCTATTCTTTTTTTTTTTTTTTTATCCTCACCCGAGGACATTTTTTTTTTTTATATTTTGTTCAGATAGAGTGGGAGGGGGAGAGAGAGAGAGAGAGAGAGAGAAACATCGACATGAAAGGGACACATCGAGTAGTTGCCACCCACACAACCCAACCAGGGCCGGGGCAAACTGCAACTGAGGTACGTGCCCTTAGCGGGAACTGAACCCCGGTCTCTCGAGACCACAGGCTGATGCTCTAACCGCTGAGCCAAACCGGCTAGGGCATTGTCTTTCTATTCTTAAGGAAGAATTAATTGGGGAAAAATAAGTGTTTACTTGTATCTTTTCCCTGTTCCTTACCAACCACATTACCAAATATTTATGAGTTTTTACTTTAATGATGTCTCAAATATGTCAACTTCTATACAAATCTGCTGTCAGTATAAACTACTGGCTCCTGTCTTTCAATATTATTGTTCTCATGTCTACCCTCAATCCTGGGATAGTAGTGACTGTCTGAAAGTGCATATCTGATTATACATTATCGCAAATGAAATATTTTACTGCCTCCTTTAGCTTTCCAGTCAAAGTTCAAATGCTTTAATTTAACCCACAAAGCCATTCAAGATTAGGACCCTGCTTAACACTCTAATTTGATATTCTGTTACTCTCCTACCTGAACCATATTCTAATTATACTTTTATTGTCAGTCTATAGGATTTAGCTGCTCCTGTTCTGTGCTCACCTAGTATTCTGTAGATGCCTTTATCATAGCTATTACCATACTGTATTGTATGTAAAAATATTGCACTTAACTGTGTTTATATAGTTTGATAAAAAGTTTCCTTAAGATGAGGATCATATGATTTTTTTTTAGCAAATATGTTCATAAAAAGTGTAGTGCTTGCTCTGCATTAATGTTCATTAAGTGGATGTTTTTGTATTAAAAAAAAATGTTAAAGCCATAATTTCCAAAAATATACAGATACTTGCTAAATGAAGGGAAAGTTTTTGGTGCAATTAATAACTAAACACTTGGGGGAAAATTATGACTGTAAAGAAAGTAAGAGCAAATATTCAGTTATTTTAAATAAAAATATACCTATTTTGTATTTAGTACTATTTTATATCTCTGACTTTAAAGGAATACTATTATTAATACCTTTGTATATTTCTTAATAATACTATTTGCCATCCAAAATAGAGCTGTCAATTTAGATTATTTTTTTGAAAAGATAAAGCACCTAAATATTTTCCTTTTAATTTTTATTGTTCCCAGTTCATTTCTCCTTTTCCTACTAATATAGTAGATACATTGTTAAAGCAACTAGTAAAGTTTTAAATATAAGGCATTTAATCCTGTTTTAACAAATAGAGAATGTATTGCCTCAAACAACAGGGTATCTTTATTTTTCAAAAATAGTTTACTTTACCTGAAGAAAACAAAACACTGACTTAAAAAGTTATATGCACGCCTGTGTTCACTGCAGCATTACTACTAGTAATAGTCAAGACATGGAAACAACCTACATGTTCATTAATATATGATTGTATAAAGAACACGTGGTATATACACACAAAAAATATTATTCAACAATAAAAAATAATAGAATCTCGCCATTTGCAACTATATAGATGGACCTAGAGGGCATTATGCTAAGTGAAATAAATCATACAGAAACAGAAAAGTAGCATATAATTTCATTTATATGTGGAATCCAAAAGCACAAAACAAAAAAATAAGGAAAACAGAACAGAAATAGACCAATAGACATAGAGAACAAGCTGAGGGTTGCCAAAGGGTAGGAGAGTGGAGGATGGTAATTTAAAAAAAAAGAGATTCTAAGAGTGGACCATATAAAAGAAACAAGTGTTCAAGGAATAAGATAATTAGAATACTATAGCCAATCAAATGATTTTCTTGCTTTGCTTCCAAGTCTTCTCTCTAAAAGCCTTGGCCTTTTCTCCTGCTGGTAGGGTGCTCCTAACCACTGCTCGTATAGCACTGCCTAGTTTGAACCAATGTTTGCTCAAATAAACTCTCAAAATGTTTTTAAATAATTTGCTTCTATGTATGTTGCATTGACTCACATTAAAAAAAAAAAAAACCCACTGGTTAAAAAAAAAGATACATTCTGGGCACTAATTTTTTCAAAATTGTGCTTCAGTATTTTAAAAGAAAGAAATCTACACAAGAACAGATGTTACTGCTCTGTCAAGATACTAAATAGCCGACCTAGTTGCTCCTAATTATTGATAGTTTACGACAGCACGAGCCTTGGCTTCTACAAAAGCGTGAGCAGAATTGACAGCAGGAACACACATGATTCATTCATTAGGAATGATCTATAGCTTCCTGCGTTTCAAGCTCCAGGCGCTCACACTGCACCGTGCCACGTCATTCAGCAAGAACTGGTCTGAGACAGGAAGCACTTCAGCATGTTTACAGAAATATCTTTTAATACAGACTGAACTACCAGACAACCCACTTGTAAAGCTCTCGCTCTCAGAAACTTGGGTAAAAGATTATCACTCCACACTCACGAAAATCAATTTTGGAGACTGACAGTTGTTCCAGACCGACAGTGGATTTCCTTTCTTCATCGAATTGAATTTCCTGTAGGCTGTGAATATACTAACATCCACCAGGTGCTTTTTCCTGACTCAAACTAATGATTTTTAAAAAGCCATTTAATATTCCCCTTATGTTTTTATCAAGTATTCTATGTATACAATGGAGAACATTGTGATTGATAGTTGTTTAAGAAACCAACAACTGATGGAAAGGCCAGCTTGATAACATTTATACATAAAGTAATAATAGAACCATTAATAATAATATTGACTAACATTTTTCTGAGCACCTAGTAAATGTCAAATAGCTTCTTGGCTTTTTACATGCATTATCTCATTTCATCCTCAACTAAACTCTCTAAAATAATTATTTCCATGTTACCAGTGATCCTGCTGAGGCTAATATATTTTGAGTATCTTCCTCAAAGTGACAGAGAAATTCCTGGAGAAGTAATTAGATATTAAACAGAGTCCGAGACCTGAGTTCTTAATCACTATGTTAAACTGCATTTTTATTTTTAGCATTCCTCCCATTCCAGGAAATAACACATGAACCCATCACCCAAATGACCGAGATCATTTCTATGGGGATGATCTCCAAGCTTATTTCCAAATGTTAGCACTTTCCGAAGCTCTGATGCACACTTCCCAATGTCTAGAAATGCTGTGACTGCGCTAACTTCCATTCATATTCATACTCCACCACCTTCATTTACTCTCAAATGCTTCACCTTTCCTTCAAATTTAGACTCCTAGCAAAATTTATAATTAATATTCCTCAAACCTCAAATTAATTTTTTTCTTTATCTGAGCAGCCACCATCTAGAGAACAAAGCAGATATAGGTGCCAGGAGAAGAGACAGAGTATGACTTTGGCAGTTACAGTGGAGGCAAACTCACGGGGCTTTTAATCCTCCTTATTCATTTACTCATGCTCGTGTCCCAAGTCCCAGTATATACACAGGTGCTTTGCTTTGCTGTATCATGCTGTTCTCCTTTCTTCGTTGTAAGCGTATGCTATTGGGAAAAGATCTAAGAACAAAAACAGGCAAATAAGTGCACAAACAATGGTATAAACAGTAGTGACCATTTACTAATGTCAATCCTTTTCTTCTGTATTTCAGTTGTGAGAAAGAACTAAAAATACAGTTTTAATAATAAAATTTTATTAGTCACAATGCCAATGGCTAGAGAGTTGGCTACACTAAAGAGCCCTTTGCTTATCTTATTTTACACTCATATGACATTGATAGATACTTTCTCATTAGCACATTCTCAATACAAGATTGAGACAAGAATAGAGAGATTTAGATGTACGAGTTCTCCAAGGGGTATTGTACACAATAATGATGGATGTTATTTGAACAATGACTGAAAGAGCCCCTAGAATGTCAAACGCGTTGTTCTTTTGAGAAATCTCCAAGTGGATGAATAGATTTGAAGTGGTTGTTGAAGAAGCAAGTGAAAAAGCAACTTGAATTTCCACTTTGTATGAACATCGATACCAACTAAAATTATTGATTACTAGCAATTTTAGAGAAGCTGGGAACATAATTGTGCATAATATGACCTACTAATTTTAGAAATGTAATACCACCGTGCCTCAGCCCCTGAGCACTTCTTGAGAAATTCTCTCAAGTATACAGATTTGTCTGAAAATAAACGTATAGTTGTCAATTCACATGGCAATTTAGTGTTTCTCGATAATCTTTTATTTTCCTTAAGTACTTTTCTACTTTCTCAAAAATTATTTCAAACCTTAAAATTTTTCCTACAAGTCTCCTATTCAAATCTCTTCCTCTACTATTCAAAAAAAAAAAAAATGTCTTGGAAAAAACTTAGATGATCAGTGTTTGAATTATTTCAAATTTCTACACCAGTTTTACAAATATATCTGCAGGCACATCTATAATACATTTTCTTTTACAATCTTAGAGGATGAAATGCCCCTTTTGTTCTTTAAAATTAACTTGTCCATCATTGTAATTCATCTTATACGTTTCCGTCTGCTGTATTACTTGGCTTCAATCATTTTCTCCAGTCACTACTACAACTTCAACCTATTCTATTCTTCCTTGTCCTCTCTGAATTCTATAAATATGATGAAATCTTTGTCCTAAAAAAATCCCTCTTACATATCATATGTCAATTCTAACCTCCAGGACCTCAGAATGTGACTTTATTTGGAAATATTCCAGATATAAATAGTTACATTAAAATGAGATTATACTGGAGTAAGGTGGTCTTTTAATCTAGTGTGACTGATGCTGTAAAAAGAAGACAGCCATGTGAAGACAGAGACTCAGGAAGTATGCCAGGTGATGAAAAAGGTAGAGATTAGAGTTATGCAAATACAAACCAAGGAATGCCAAAGATTCTCCAAAGAAATATTGCAAACAGTCGATAGACATGTTATCACAGAAAAGTGTGGGTGGTCTTTCTCCATTGCTAGTGGAAGTGGGTTCTTGGAGTAGCATTAGAATAAGCATTTCCAGAGGCTCCCACAGGAGGATGAGATGTGGTAGGAAGCTTTATTTCCATGGAATTGCATCCCTTCAGTAAGGCTAGAAACAGAGTCAAAGTCCACATTTTCTGCTCCATGCTAGAATTGGGTCCAGTTTAGCATTAGGCTAGTTGTAGTCCATTAGTCATTGGGTGGGGTCCACATGGCCATGAGCCATGTCAGAGAGTGCAGGAGCATGAGAGCATACCCCTTGCAACAAGAGTACCAAGAGAATCAAGAGAGATCAAAAGCGCCAAGAACCAAGAGCTCAAGAGAGAGAACTCCTTTAAGAGATTAAATACCTCAAGTCTTCCCACATTCGCAGTGGCCACGCCTACTCTGACCAAAGACCTGTTCCCAGGTGTGATTGACAGGCAATGAAGTCTCTATTGAATAAAGTCTCTATTTCATCCAGACTTTACTGGGCACGTATCTGTTCTGCCCCGCTGTTCAGTCCCTTCTCCCAGTGGTCTGTGGGGAATTGACCGCTGGCTTCCTGTGGCATGTAAAACTGCAGCTTCTAGCAAAGCTGCACAAATGACATGCCCATAATATTTGGCCTTCCTTTTGTTCCTTTCCAGTGATTTATAGCTAGGTTAATTACAATGGTATCAGATGGAGAGATAGATAAATAGATAAATAGATCAGTGATTTTTCAACTTTTTTTTTAATCTCATGGCACACATAAACTAATTATTAAAATTCAGTGGCACACCAAGAAATATATTTTTTGCTAAGCTGACAAAAATTGATATAATTTTGATTCATTCCCACCAGAAAGTTATTGTTATGTTGGCTGTTTTCATTTTATTTGACAATCTAAGGGAAAAGGGGTCGGTGTCCCTGACTAAATAGTAAGTATAGCATGTTTTCAAAATTCTTGCATCACATCAGTGTGTTGCAGCACACTGGCTGAAATTCACTGAGATGGATAGATCATATATCATTATAATATTATATATTGTGCATGCAGTATAAATATGTCATTTGTATTTATATTATCTATTATACAGAATTGGATCGTGTGATTATAGAGGCTGAGAATGTCCAAGATCTGCAGTCAACATGCTGGAGACACAGAACCAATGGTGTAATTCCAGGTCAATAGTAGGCAGGCTTCAGACCCAAGACCACCCAATGTTTAGTTCAAATCCAAAGGCAGGAAATGATCAATTCCCCAGTTTAAATAGTCATTCAAGAGGAGTTCCTCATTACCTTCAGGAGAATCAGCCTTTTTGTTCTATTCAGGTCTTCAACTGATTGAATGAGGACCACCCACATCAGGAAAGGCAATATATTTTATTCAGTCTACTTCATCAATCTTCTTCTAAAAAATATGAAAAGTTTGTTTAGGACAAAGTGTTGCATTCTACATTCCAGCTGACATCTCATATCCCACACTGATTTTCTTCTTGCAACAGTAAATTTGAATTTAATTATTTAGACCTTAGTCTTAACTGGGAAGAAATGAAAGTGCTGGACTAATGATTCCATTGATACATTGTTTAACTTGTCAGTGTTGGCTTACTACCAGGAAGACCCCATTACTGGTAAAAATATGTTATCCAGGCTTATCTATGTTGAGATGTCCTTGTTTCAGTCAGATTAATATCTGTAATAAGTAGAATGGCCTGAGAGTTTCAAATATTGAAGACTTCTCTAGTTTTGCATTTTGCGATTAATACAATGAGGTTTGATGCAAACATATCTGAATTAGCAAAAAGGTGTTAGAATTCTGGTTATATCATTCACCAGCTTTGAGACCTCAGGTGAGTGAGTTAAGTTTCAGCAACCTCAGTATCCTGCAGAGTATGATAATTCTTTCCTCTATACTCACAGTGTTGTTATGAAAATTAAATGGATGAGGTATGTGATGATACTTTGTAAGCTCTAAGCACTTTGTAAATTATGAGCTCATTCAACCCACAAGGTCTCCAAGTCTCCTATATCTTGGCCTGTTGCTTGGACTGCAGAAGGAAACAAAATAGTGACAATGTTTCTAACCTCTAGGGATTCATAAGTCTAAATGAAGAACAGTGTTTTGGGTTAGGAGCTACAAAGACTTCAGTGTGGGTAGAACTTGGCATGTATCTAGAAGTGTAGTAGAAATCAAATTATAAATGTAATTAGAGTCCAATTTGAGAAGGATCTTACATATCCTGAGTGGGAGTTTAGACTCTTCTATTATGCTAGGGAGAGCCATTAAAGTATTTGTAACATAGAAATGACATGATCAGTTTTATGTTTTCAGACACTCATTGGCAGCAGGATGAGATATTACAGTATGGAAGACTTTAAGTTTAATGGACTAAGGAATGTTAACTCAAACCTATAATTAAGATGTTGTTGATTATGGACATATATTTTATAAATAGAAATGGTAATAAAATTATTCAGCCAAAGTTTTAAACCTATTAATATTTTATCTTGACATTTGTCTTTATGTTTGTGTTTCTTTTTCTGCCCTTTATGAGCAAGTGTTCTTATCTTTAATCAACAGATGAAGAAAGTAAATCAGAAAGATATTGAATAACATAATGTGAAATAGCTGCTAGCCCTTTTCAGGGTCAGAAATAGAACTGAGTACAATTACTTCCCTAATCAGTACTATCTCCAGCGCCAGGGAACAGCAGAGTACCTGCTCTGCTTGTAGACAACTAGAAAGTCTCACCAGTGTCAGGCTTTGGTCTTCTGGTGTGGATGCTGTCCTCCTGCCCCTGCCTCACACCTGATTCCAGAGAGAAGAGAAGTCGCCTCTGAACACACCACTAAACTTTGCTCTGGCCTCAGGGACAGATGCACAACTCTGTCTGGTCTCTTCTACAGGAAAGGAGCATTACTAAGTGTTGGTGCAAAGGGTCACAGAAGCCAGCGGAGCTTGATTGCTGTGAATGGAAGACAATCTGTCCTTGTAGCTCTTGGAGGTATGTGGTCATGGCTTTGCAGTGTTAGGAGGGAGACACTGAGGTGCTTACATGGGATGTGCTTGCTAAATACTCAGTAATAACAGGCTATGTTCTAGGCATTAGTTATATCCTAGCTATGTCTTAGGAGAAATCTGTGTGTAAATAATTGTAAAATAAAGACTGTGGTCATAAGTAAATCACATGGAAAAAAAGTAGATTAGGATACTTTGAAAAATATATGTACACATTTTATAAAATCTGATTTGGAAGTAATAAAGTCCATTTTGCATTTCTAAGATCAATAACACCTAAAAACGTGGGTAAATCTACAGTCCATTAATTGCCTTGGTTGGCTCAAAGGAGAATATGTAAATGAACAATAATTAACATATGTATGTCTTATTTAGAAAGTTAATTAGGCTAGTAAGCACATTATTCCCATTCCTTCCCTTGCTGAATCCGTGCACTTCTATGAAGTCACCCAGAAATGCTCTACGCAATATGTCTACTCCTGTTTGAATTCATATTCTTAAATAAATACAATTTGGCATAGTGGCAAGACTGGAAATGAAGGAACTTGATAAAATTTTACTCTAACTCTAATACAGTCAGCCTCATTTATCACGGTTCATCAGTTCCAGACTCTACCGGGATAAATGAATTCCACGAAGTAGGGTTCTTTATTCATACACAGTGGTCCCTCGCCACTTCGCACTTCGATGATCGCGGCTTCACTCTATCGTGGTTTTTTCAAATACTATTCTATATTTAAAAAATTTGTAGTTATTTACAGACGACTGTAGAGACTACTGTAGTTATTTACTGACAAATCTTAGATAACTGATTAATTTTCTTAAGTATCAGTTTTTATCATCTGTAAGCTAAATTATTTTTGAGCTGACAGTCCATTATATAAAATTTAGCATCTGATGATACACTATCAGATATCACTCTCTGCTTATTTGATCTGCATAACATTTCACTCCTCAATGAGATTGCAACTTTTCATGTTTCTTTGAGTAAATGGCATAGTAGTAAACACATGTATGACTGACTTAAAAATTTGCTTTTATCTTAGCTTTATATTCTATCATTGTAATGTCTGTTGCTAATTTAATATGCACTAATAACTTCTGGTTAGATTTATGATGGCAGGATTTCTAAAATAAAGTCAAATATTTTTTATAAGTTGAAGGATTCACCTTCTAAGTTTCATTCGCATCCTGTAATTTTCAATGCTAACTGCTCTTTTTTAACTATATGTTAACTCTTGGGATTATTTTTTTTTAAAGAATAGTTTTTTATTGATTTTAGAGAAGAGGAAGGAAGAGGGAGAGAGGAGAAACATTAATGTGAGAGTGAAGTATCAATCAGCTGCCTCCTGCACGCCCCCTAACAGGGCTCATGCCCTAGCCAGGAATCAAACTGGCAAATTTACGATGCACAGGATTACACTCAACCAACCAAGCCACACCAGCCAGGGCAACTCTTTGGATTATTGACTGCATGATATGTGTATATCATTACTAAGTGTGGATATAAAAAGTTAGATGCTTGTATGTTTAATTTCTACAGTTCTTTCTGGCTAGTGTGGCTCAGTGTTTGAGCATTGACCCATGCACCAAGAAGTTGGTGGTTTGATACTGGGTCAGGGCACATGCCCAGGTTTCAGGCACCATCCCTAGCAGGGGGTATGCAGGAGTCAGCCGATAAATGTCTTTCTCTTATGGTTGTTTCTCTCTCCCTCTCCCTCTCCCTTCCTCTCTCTTTAAGATCAATAAAAAAACTTTTTTTTTAAGTTCTACAATTCCAAGAAAAATTTTCTCTAAAGAATTACACATTTCACAGTTCAATCAATGTCTATGCAAAAATGAATGAAATGCTTCTACATCTGGATTACCTAGTCACACATAAAAAACAAGACTTTTGGATGGAGTAAGTAATATTTTGTGGGTTTAAATTATTTTAAGAATGTTAACGTTTAAATATAAACTATTTGCAGTATTATTATCTTTTCTTTTTAAAACTGACTTTTGTCATTCATTTCATTGTTGCGATCCTTTTAATAAATATTTTATCAAGTTGAGAAAAAAGAATTGTACTTTTTCTATGACTGTAGCACGTAACAGGTTATAATGGGATTGTAAAGCAGAAGGAACAACTGTGTACTTATATCCTACAGGCACTGTAAGAAATATTGTAATTCAAAATTCGAATTCTGAG
The DNA here is from genome assembly GCF_014108415.1 of Molossus molossus. Taxonomy (NCBI): domain Eukaryota; kingdom Metazoa; phylum Chordata; class Mammalia; order Chiroptera; family Molossidae; genus Molossus; species Molossus molossus. The sequence goes on along the minus strand of NW_023425403.1, from coordinate 34,153,824 downwards.
GTGAAATCTTTTCAGTGCACTCTCTCTAGAAGAAGCTTCCTGTTAAAAAAGCTTGAAGCCCTGGCCAGTTTGGCTCAGCAGCTGAGCGTCAGCCTATGGACCAGAGAGTCCTGGTTTCGGTTCCCGCTAGGGTCATGTACCACCAAAAAAAAAAAAAAAAAGTGCTTGACAAGGAGTTGACCGAGAGGCTGCTGGGTTTTCCTCCCCACTTCACTGGAGGCGCTGGATGCATCTTCCTTGAAAACCAGGGTCATGAGGGTACTCTGCACCTGATTTTCAGAAATGTTATAAAATATACAAATGTATACAACAACAAAAAGAACAAAACCAACAGGCATACAAGATATGACAAGGTAGATTCACAGCTCTTTTCTTGTATTATTTGGGTTGGATTATTGGATAATAATCCAATAATAATTCCTTTAAATTCACCAGAATAACATGTTGTCATTTGTGTACTCAGCTTTGCCTGCCCAATCCGGTGAATGAAACTGAGCTACAACATTAGAATGAAGAAGCATAGCAACAGGTCAAGCAGCAGACAGAGTGATTGTGGCTGTGCAGTAGCTCCAAAACACATAGTAAAAAATAACAAGTAGTTATGGAGATTCTGTATAAGCACAACCACCTTGAGGATGTAGGAAAAGCAGAATGATAGCTACACTTTTGTCCCCACATAGGAACACTTGGTTTACATTTTACAGAGACACATTATGCAAATACAATCTAAGTAATGGCATAAATGACAAAAAGTTTGCTTTTCAATACACTTCACCAAAGTAGATTTTTTAGAGTTTTTTTAAATTGCTGCACTTAACAAAATTGTCCTCAATAAAAATACTGAAAATAGATTCACTTCAAATTAAAAACACTGAAAAACAGCTTCTTTTACAATCCTAATTTAATTTCAAAGCCTATAAAAAATATTTAAATGTGAACATGTAATTCATGATTAATATGTGAGAAAGATAAAAACTTGAAGCATAATAAAAATTGCGCAGAAGATTTATATATTCATTTTTGTGGTCTCTGGATAGTTTATTATCTAGTTTTTACTAACCTCAAAAGAAAACAGTGTCGTTAAGAAACATCAATTTTTTTATATTAAATCAGAACAATAAACAACTCATGGAGATAAAGATAACTTCATTAATGATGATAGGAAGTTGGCTCGGATATAAGTAATTTCCCATTCTTATCTTTTGTTTTAGTCTCAACTTCAAAAGAATAATGAGAATCAGCTTTTCCTGCTCCTGTTCCCTCTCAGGGCTCTTTATAAATGTACTGGGAAGTTTTAGGCACTCTGAAATGCTAGGATGACATTTGGGAAAGAAATAATAGTACTGTATTTTTAAATAGTATTTACACTATGTCTTATCAGCAATGTTAGATAATTGCCAGTAAAAGACAGCCATGATCTGAATCATTGTTCAGCAGTTAAAAATAAGAATATGGGTTTGTGATGTTCTGTTGCTATAGTTCATGTTTTAACCATAAGAATTAAGGGTACAAAAACCCAGGTCTCTACTTACTAACTGTTGAGGATTAAGTGTAAAATAATGATCTTTTTCACAATATTGCATAAAAAAATGATTTGTGTGTCCTTGAGAATATACTCTAGTAGCCAAACATGGAATAAATTTAGATACATTTAATACTAACAGAAAAATATTTTTGCTGAAATGCAGTTAACATCTAATGAAATTGTAAAGATGAGTTCTATTAAAGGGTGAAGATTACATTTGTTTTTTCTCCTTTTACTTCCTTCTTCGTATTCTTCATCTCCTCTCTTCATTTCTGAGCCCCGTCTAACTCTGAAGATCTCGGTGTCATCTGTGAGTGAGAAGACGGTGAACCGGAGTCATCCATTCCAGTTCACAGTCCCGTCTCCTCTCCCAACAAACGCTTCCTCTTCCCTGTGCAGTCCATGCCTCCCCATCTGCTCACTTCATCCTTTTGTCTTGGCCCCTAACACCTCCTACCCAGCACGCTTGCACCCCCTCTTCTTCTCCTTGTCAATGGCCAGCTCTCCTTTAGCAGTCATTTCAAACATCGCTTTCTTCATTAAATGTGTCCAGATTCTCCCAAATAACAGTGAATTCAGAACATAGAAGGTGTATGTCTTCATATTTAGGAGGCGAGGGTGATGTTAAGGCTGAAGATGCAGGCAGCAACCGTGTAAAAAACAGCTTGGATGGCTAGACCAACTAATTTGAACTTGATCCTGAGAGTTATAGAGTGCATGAAGGACTTTAAGTCAAGAACATATTATATTCTTATTTGTGCTTCAGAAAAATTTCTCTAATGAAAACAAAGGATGGATTGGAAACAAGAAATTCTGGAGCAAGGGGAAATAGTTTATGTCTTTCAATAATTATATAATTTTATAAAATTCATAATTTTATATACAAAATATAGACTATAATTTGTGATGGCCTAGACTGAATCATATACAAAAGGATTTTATTATCAAGTTACACTGTCAACTATTTATAATTATAAGGATACTAAACTGATGGCTTATATAAAATGTTATTACACTTTAAAGTAGAGAGAAAACAAACTGTTGTGAGTCTTTCAGGAATTAAATAACTTTGCTTAATTACACACACATACACACATCCTGTTACACTGAAATTGGCAGAAGTATGTTTTATTTAATCAAACATTTGAAGGACAATAAATGTATAAGTGTCTATCTAACCATAATCTTAATTGTTTACTGCCTAGGAGGCAACACCTGATATAGACTTGATAGAGAAAATTTTGAATTATTTTTATTCAAAGGCTATCGTTGGCATTGTCTCTAAGTTGCTTTCCCTCATATTCTTTATGTCTACATTTGGGTTTCAAAGATCTTAGTCTTTTAAGGAACATGGCTCAATGCGTATTGCAAATATATTTTTTCCAAATTTTATTAAGTAATTCATAAAAATCTTAAGGGTGAAAAAGAATTTTTAATCAAAAGCAGTTTGTTAACTAAACAGTAACAAGATAAAGGGAATTTAACAGGTAAAAATTCAGATTTATTTTTACTACCAAATTTAGCATAAAGAATTCTATAAATAAAAGAAACTGTGAATGACCAGAAATAAAAAGAATAAATCGTCTTTTATCTGAAAAATCGGTGGATGATTATATCACACATCTATACATGTACACATAAACCTTATGCCTGAGTATTTTGTGTATATATATATTGGAATTGTTATTTCATACATCACAATCGTAAAATCTGAGACAAATATCTAAATGTGCTATAGTAGTATTATATTCCATTTTTCAAAAATCTTGTCCAAGATCTTGCAGATTGGTCGAATCAGGTAGATTGGCAACATCGGCACTGACCTACATGCACTGGAGTCTAAAAAGATCAAGATCTGGCCCGCAGTTGGTGCATGCCCGTAAAACGTCCACAGCACTAAAGGGTTTTTAATCGGGCACATCTGGATTCACATTCCAGTTTGACCACTTGGCATTGGGTAACCCTGAGCAAGTGTCTTAGCCTTTCCTGAACTTTTTTAAAATTTGTATGTGAAGATAAAATTAAGCTCAAAAAAGTGTTGTAGAGCTAGACAGGGGGAATGTGCAGTACAGTTAGCACAGAATCTAACGTCATATGTGTTCAAGAAAAGGTAGCTATCATGTAGTTGAAAGCAGAATAGTTAGAAAAAAAAAAGAGAGAGAGAGAGAGAAAGACAGATTCTGCTCAGAGCACAAAATAATTAAGATGGAACTATTTCTGGAAGTGTCCTCTGTAGCTGGTTAGAATTTCAATATGCAATATTGATGGGAAAAGGTATTTCAGACAGAACTTAAAGTGTAAAAAGATGCTACACTATTTGGATATTTTAATAAGGGTAAGTGGTATTGTCTGCAGTGGGTTTGGGTATATTCATGAAGTGTCGTGAAAACCACACCAGAAAGTATAATTTGGTTCTGGAAGCACTGAAGAGCAATTGACATGCTTTGAACAAGTAGATATCATTAAATAACATTTTTTTCTTTGCCAAGATTACTTTTTCCTTATTTTGATTTTAAAGCTAATGATCCTAACAACTCACTTTTCTGCTCAAATGCGCAAATTAAGAAACCATATTAACATGTATTACAAATCCCGGGATACATTACAAAATGCTTGAGAAAATTATTTTTGTACCTTCACAATGCTGTTTTAACAATTTTGTCATAAACATCCTGCTAATGAGAAGTAGAGCCGAGGAAGATTTCTAAATGCTCTTTTTTTTTTTTTAAAGGTATTTCCTAAATTGAGGATTTGATATTATCAGAGTCCCCAAACTTGTTTGCACTCAGGACAACCATCCTTCCTCTCTTCTCCTTGGAAAGGACTCCCAGGTTCCTTCGGGAAAGACAGAACTTCCTTGCTACTGCGTAATAACACAGGCTGATCCCCCAGCCGGTAAACACTCGACTGAAAGAAAACAGCTGGTCTATGAAAGAGAAACTTGCTCACACATTTCAAGATAACTTCCGATTAGATTCATCCTTAGATTATTCCAACCCACAATGTTTCTGGCTTGAATATAAAACATATTGAGTGTTTCAGGAAGGAATATTTTTTTCTGAAAGCCAGACTCATTGTTCAGCCTAGCAGAAAGGCCTCTTATCTCTTCGGGCTCCCACGGGCTTGTGGAATAAAAGTGAGTTGTGCATCGTTGGTTTGCTGTGGTCTCTGAGACCATATCAAACTGCCTGTGTCATGCTCTTCATTCAACAGATGGAAAATATTGCCTTGCAGCTCAGTGCCAGGAAGGGAGGCTCATTGGGAGAGGTGAATAGGGGCCCGGAGAGGCGTACAGGCCATGTGCATTCCAGGGAGGGGTTAACGGTCAAGGAAAGTCGGAGTTCACTGAGGCAAGACAGAGAGAAATGGCCAAGCTGCTTTTGTGATTGATGATCAGTGGAATGCAAAGGAAGAAGAGAAAGTAAGCATTTCAGGATGGAACACAAGCATTAATAGTGCCTATCACAACTAATTCTGATGATGATTTATAGAGTGGCTCTGAGGCAAATCCATCCATCTGGGTTGCTAATAATTTGCAAACCATGAGAAAACTCACAAAAATTAAACAGTACATTACAATAACAAAAGCTCCTTTGGAATTTTGTGTCTTATTTCAGTATTTCATGGGCTCACTCAGCATCTAAAGGCATCCGTCTAGCTACAATTGCACGGGGCTTGTGTGGAACCGCAGTTAATCATGATTCCCACCAGGCAGAGTCATCTGCCCACTATCACTAACTTCAAAGTTTATTGGGCTTGTATCTCTTCCTTAAGCTGAACTATAATATGACTGCTTTCATATTTTCTTATTTTATTCTCCTCCCTTAGCATCTCATGCCCTATCAACCCTCCCAAATCTCTGATAAGAAGTGCAGACCTAATGAAACAATTTGTTTGATATCTTACAAATCCCGATGATGGTGCTCAATAAACATACTCTGCTCTGCTGGAGAACAATCTACAGGCTGTGCACAGGGAGACAAAATGGGAATTTGCCCAGTGCATGAAGAGGTGTTTCTGCTTCAGTGTGGCCTTCCCTTTAAGGCCATGCACAGACCATGTGCAGGGCAAAGTGAAAGAGACACAGCCTCAAATTCAGGTGGTGGCCGGAAATTCCTGAACACTCTAGTAGTGCCCAGGAAGACGTCTGTGCTTTCTTTGGGTAGAATGGTTTTGTCCACATTGAATGCCTTTTGTAACAAGGTCGAAGGTAGATGGATGACAAATAGATGATAGGTCAATCATTAGATAGATCGATGATGCATACATATAAAAATGATAGATAGATGAAGATAGATTGTTTTTTCTCATAATACTGTTAAGTTAACATTCAGTAAATGTTTACTATGTATAAAATACTTTACATTTATATTGCATCTATATAAAGTAGGCTCCTTTCTTGGTTACCTGGTTTTTGATATGGAAATGGAGACAGGTTAAGATCACACAATCACTATATGGCAGAACTGATAGACCCATTCAAGCAGAGGACAAAAACCCATGATCTTTTTTTTTTTTTTAATCATTATGTTTTTATTAATTTTAGAGAAAGAAGAAGAGAGAGAGAGAAACATCAATGACAGAGAGAAACGTGGATCTCCTGCCTCTTGCATGCTCCCTACTGGGGATCAAGCCTACAACCTGGACATGTGTCCTGACCAGGAATCAAACTGAGTACCTTTTGGTGCATGGGATGATGCTCAAACAACCAAACCACACCAGCAAGGAGCAAAAGCACATGCCCTTAATTGCTGTGCCAGGCAGCTTCCATTGGGTAAAATGACTCTGAATATACATTTAAGGGAAAAGGGATATTGGAACTAGGTGAAAAAGTGAAGGTATTGAGAAGTACAGATTGGTAGTTACAGAGTAGTCATGGGGATGTCAAGTACAGCATAGGAAATAAAGTCAATAATATTGTAAAAATTATGTATGGTGCCAGTTGGACACAGAAAACATCAGGGGGAATATTTTGTAAAGTATATTATTGTCTGATCAATATGCTGTACACCTGAAACTAATACAAAATAATATTGACTGTAACTGTAGTTGAAAAAAAATTTAATTAAAAAAAGTATATGAATCTAAATCCAATCATGTTAAGACTAATGAAACCTTTTCTTCCTTATGACCTGGAGAATACATATTGCTGTGTCCCTACAGTGCTCAGGAGCTCCATTAACGAGTGTCTGAGACTTAAGAAAATTGTACCTTTTAAGTAGAGTTGTTTAGCCAAGATCTTTAGGTTCAAGTCATCCAACTGGATTTACACATGCCATGCAATAACTACCAAGTTTAATCTTTCCTCTTTGATATTAATAATCTTTTACTTTCTTTGTGGTTTGTTAGTTGCCCACTTGCAATAATTCATCTCATAATAGTCAGTGTAAACAATTTAATTTTTAATAATGAGATATTTCAATCAAACTCTAAAAAGTTTGTATAGGAAAATATTTACAGGTCTGATCCAATGCTGTAATTAGTAACTGTTTTATTTTGAGTTTAAAAACAATTTAAAATATATTTAGAGCTATAATTTTTTTTTCAAAACAATTTGGATTTACCTTTGGCACACTAACCTATTAACATACTTCACCCCTTACTCAAAAATATATATACATGTATATTCCACCCTGACTGCTGTGGCTCAGTTGGTTGGAGCATTGTCCTATAAACCATAAGTCACTAGTTCAATTCCCAGTCAGGGCACATGCCTGGGTTGCAGGTTTGATCCCCATTTGGGGCAGGCAACACGGTCAATGTTTCTCTCTCATGCTGATGTTTCTTTCTCTCTCGCTTTCTCTCTCTCTCTCTCAAATCAATAAACATCAATATACTCCACCATTTTGTGTAAGAATATACACATGTGCAATATACTGACACCTCTTTTACAGCAACCACTGTTAACAAAATAAGTAAATATTGTCATCATTATGGTTGCAAGGAAGAATCTGCATTATGTTAGTTCAAATAATGGATAATTTGCATCAGAAAAGTCATGGGTAGAAAGAAAGATAATAGTACTCACCAACACGGGGCCAGATTTAAAAAAAAACCAAAGCTATACAACCATGGCACATGGAGAAAACAATGTAGAGGATTAAGGTGGGATTTAAAGTGTCTTCACCTAGCTGGAGAATTTCTCTTGCTGCCAAGAAGAGATTTGCTGATTTCAGCCGTTGTGCCAATGCCAGGTCCTCTCTGCCTTCAGCTGGTTTCTGCTTCTGTGCCCAAATGTCTCACTATAGCTTGAGTGCAAATTCTTTTCCTCTTCTGGTCCATGTATTTAACTCCACCTTCCTTTCATATTTTATAAGTAGACTATATCTTCGGCTTCATGTTATAGAAAAAAATGTAAGTGTTATCAACTCATCTCTTTCTGAAATTAGCTGGATTTTGCTTTTCCAACAAGCAACAGGTGAGAACTGGCTTTTTAAAAGTGCATATTGGAGACAATTCACCTGGAGGTGGGTAACTGCAGGGAGGGTTCATTCAAAGTTTTGACCACATCCTGGCCCTTACCTGGCATCACTTCATTTTCTGTTTTTCTCACTATTCAAAGCAAGAATTCTTCCACACCACCCCATACAGCAGAAAAAAGAAAACGGTATCTAAAGAGGTATTCAAACCTTAGTGCACAATATTTCAGAATGTTACATAAGAACAACAATAATAAATATGTCCCTACTTAGGCAGATTTTATTTTCTTAGCCTAATTTTGAAAAATGAAATCCACGTCTGGAGTGTGATTTATGAAAAGGTATTAAATTCTAAATCTCTTTTACTCATTCACAGGAACCTTCTTTATTAGAAAATATGTCAAGTCATGTGTTAGATAAAAATGATTTCCTATTTTGTCTTGGAAACCTTCTACTTGAAAACCATTACTGTATTTTTACATCAGTTTTCACATTAACTTTCAAGTTTTGAAATAAAGGTCTCCATCTGCTTAGACGTCTGGAAGCAGGAAGGTGGGTGAAGCGAGAGAGATCTCGTGGTTTGACTATAGCCAAATATTACATTTTACATTATTCCTTATACCTATTTTTTTGGCTGAGAACATCTAGACATCTGATGCCAAACTCTATTTGCCACCCCTTTAGAGAATACAACTGTAAGGTTGAAATGGGACAATCATCCACATGGTCAAAATGTGTTGCCCGAAACCCATATATAATACTGGGTTAACAGTTTTTCAGAAGGAAAGAAATAAGCTTTGTAGTCCCATGAAGGAAAAGACTCACTAAGCATTAATGAAGTAAACCATAATATGAACAACGAGCATATCTGAGTTCAGCATCAGTATATAATATCAACACATAAGTAGCAATATATATTATTAATAAAATATGATCATATGTTTTCAAGGTGGAGCTTACCATGAGGCAAATTCTCTCACAAGCTATCCTTTCTTGACTTCCTCTCAATGGAATTTATCTCCCCACGTATTCAAACACACACACACACACACACACACACACACTCACACACACACACACTCACACACACACACACACACACACTTTTATGCATGACTACCATTTCTGCCTCTCCACTCATGTATGATTTGAATTGCTTCACTTAAAAGGACAATTTTTTTGAAACACTAGATAAGTTTAAAATATAAATCATTTAGGGGAGGAAATCAATAAATAATTCACAGTCATGATAGCAGTGAAGATGAAAATGTAAGACTTGTGGAAAAATTATTTGTGATCTTAAAAAATGCCAGTTGATTTTTTTCACACTCTGTTGTAAATTATAACCGGATTTTACCTACGATTTTTTCTAGAATTGATAAGAGTTTGAATGAGACAAGGAAAGTGAGACTGAGCGAACTGACATGTCTGCTCTGTGAGTGCATCCTTCTCTAGAATTGCTCATTTTTATAACATTTTCTGAAGAAAATAAGGAAAACAAACTTAAAATGATTCTGCAATTTCTTTTCCTTTTGTTTTGTTTTTACAGCGTCTCATACTCATACTCTTCCCTACATAATGGTTTCTCTATATTGTCTCTTCTAAATCTGTTAAGGTCAAGAAATAGAGAGGGAATATACAGCCTATATATTTAGGCTAAAATTAAAAATCAGTTTGAAACATTTGAAAACAAATGTCACATCTATGTTTAAAAGAGTTGTTAAATAACAAAGTTAAACACAATGTATTATTAGCAAGTCATTTTACATCGAGTATAGTTTTTATTTGCCTGCTACTAATACTTTTCTATTTCTCTTTTTCCAAAACTGAAAACTCTGTGCGGCATTTGTGTGTATGCATAAAGAGAAATCTAAAAGAAGTGAGCAAACCAGTATTCTATGCATAAATAATTATTGCAATAATAGCTAATAAGTAGAACTTTTAATCTACAAATGGGTATGGTGAAAATTAGAATCAGAATTGACGACTATATATTTAAAAACTGTGTGCACTGTCCTGCCGGTGTGGCTCAGTTGTTGAGTGTCGAGCCATGCACACAGAGGTCATGGGTTCGATTCCTGCTCAGGGTACAATCCAAGGTTGTGGGAGAAATCCCCAGTGAGGGGCATGCAGGAGGTGGCCAGTGGATGCTCTCTCTCCTCGATGTTTCGATCTCCCTCTCCCTTTCACTTCCTCTCTCTCTAAAATCAATAAAGAAAAAAAAAAATTTTTTTAAATCTGAGTTGGGGCCCAGAGATCTGTTTTTTAACAAGCCCTCCAGTTAATTGTGATTCAGGATAATTTAAACCATTGGTTTACCTAAAGCCACAAAAGAATCTACATAAATATTTTTAAATTGTAAAAAAACACTGAAAAGGGGAGAGGCATATTACAACACAAATTTTATGACCACATTTTCTCAGAGTTCAGTAAGAGTAGATACTATGTTAAGTAACAACAGGACCTTAATTTCAGAGCATTGTTCACAATATTTATAAAGTATTTCTCCATATATAACCTGTTTAATTGACCAGATAGCATCTCCCAGATTATTTGTCAAAGTATATCTTTATAATGGGTCTATTTTCTAGAGATACTAAACTTTAAAAAGTGCTGAACAGCAGGAAATAAGTGACACAGGTTAGAGATAAAAATGACACTACAAGAAAAAAATATTCAGTGAAATATGAAAAAAAAATGTTAAAAGGGAATGTTACATTTCAGAGAAGGACAAGTCCAAGTATAACTGTTGCTTTCTGTCTGCTCTTGTTTTCTTTATTTTTCTAGTCTTCACTTTAGGTGACCTGCAATTACACTCAGCAATATTGTCCAGAGTATAATTTTTCGACAACAGAAAAAAAAAAAATTATTGTAACCATCTTACTAATCTTATGTGACCTACATCCTTTACAAGGAGATTTCTGAATGAAGCCTTAATGCTTGCAAATACTTTTAGTTCCATGGCCTATTCGTTATCCCTAGGAGGTGGGTATTTAATCTGTCAAACATTTGTAAAACACCAAAAGCAGTATGGCCTTTGACCCAGGTCACTAAAATGGTACTCCATTCTGGTGACTTTTTGATTTCACTCAGCAGGTCCCATACGTTTGTGCCGTGCCTTATGAAGCATTCAGAGAGAGTATGATCTTTGACTTCTGGCCACCTGTGTCCCATACTTTTTGTGTGAAAGAAATAAATGACAGGGTTGGAGATTAAGTCCAGCTTTCCTTTTTTAATTCAGGTGTATTGCTAGCTGAGTTGAATGACCCATGTGGGTGCTTTAATTTATAGTATTTTTTTTTTACTGTTATAACTTGTAGCAATGCATGTGTTACTGACAAATTATCTTAACATTCTGTGTCACAAATGGGTTCTATTCTTTGGGAAGTAGGTATATCAATCCAAAAAAATCTAACATATTGCATGCACACATACATATGCATTCTTAATTACTGCGTGTGTTTTCCATATTAATGTCATCATCATTGTTTTTAAATCCTGAATCTTTGACATTTTGGAATGCTTTCCATGGGCGTACAAGTGGGTTTTACATATTACTATTCCAGAACCTATCTTGGGATAACATTTGGAGATCCTATTATGAACAAGTTTTCTTTCAACAGTTCTATGAAAATAACAAAAGGACCTCACTAATAAAGCATAAAATCTAAGATTCTCTTCTGTTGCCTATTTCTCATTGAAGAGAGAATCACTGAATTTCTACTGTGTGCTATGGAATATGCCAGGCACTGAAGAAAATATAAACATGTGTTTCTTCCCTCTAAGAGTCAGATCAAGGAGCTGAGACATATGCACAAGTAACTACAGCATAGGATCAGGTTGCCCACGGTCCAAACCAGAGGGCTAAGCAATGGTTTCTGAGAGTTTGGCAAAAGTGGCATTTATCCTAGGACCTGAAAGCTATACAGGATTTTAACAAATATAAATAGAGAGAAAATAATCCAGGGAGGAGTGAATAGCATGAATGATTAAATAGGGAAGAAAGAAAGAAAAAAAAAAAACTGGGCCTGTTAAGGAAATAACAAGTTGTCTGTACTGAATTGATAATCGGACACAAGTGAAGAAAATGGTGAAACTTCAGTAGAAAAATGTGAGGGAGTTGGATAGTGGAGGATGCTGAAGACCATGCTAAGGAATTTTAACTTTACAGCAATAAGAAGTGGGGAGTCATCAGATTGTTTTTAATCATGGGGATACATTTTTACTAGACTTTTTGAAATAAGACTGTACAAGTAGAAAAGACTCCCCTTGTCAGAGTCACGGAGAATGGATTTCTATTTCCAAATCTCAGACTTGTTAGTGATATGCATAAGTATGTTTCTTCTTCTTTTGTGCCTCAGTTTTCATACCTGGAGAAATTAGGAACAATTACTTTTCTTTCAAGGCCCCTGTGTCGATTTATTTAGGAAATATATGCAATGCATTCTCTCAGAGTATGTGGGCTAGCTACACTAGATGAAGAAAAACTTTGCCATTTTCTCCAAGGGTTTAACAGACGGGAAATTGAAGACTGAAAGTAAGCAAATAAAATGTAAATGTGAGCCAAGGTGGTAACAGAATCTTAATATTTTATTTTTAATAGAAGTTTGTATAATATAATAGGCATTCAATATAGACTTATTTACATGTTTACAATGTATAGATGTCATAGAATTAGCTGGTCAAATAGGTCCCACCTCATTTCTGTATCATGGATGAAATTTTAAAGGTACAATTTATATTTTTAGTCATAAACCTTAACCATATAGATAACGTGTTCTAATATGCAGTTACACGAGTCGAATAAATCTGCTCATTAAGTACATGGCTTGCGGTGTGCTCATATAATCGAGACAACAGAATTCTAAACAGTGTTTTTACCCTTTAAAAGAAAACTATCCCCTCACACACATATACATATTTGTAACACAGTATTTTACATAATTTTCACATGTGCATATGTAGTAGCATAGCCAATTAAACCAATTTCTGATCTGTTGTTAAATGTTACAATTCTCAACTCAAGTATGAACAGTCTGAAATATGTACATAGCTTCTTTTTCATTTCCTAATTCTCAATTCAAGCAATGCCTAAAAATTTCAAAATGGGTCCATATTTATGTGAATGAAGAAATGTCTCCTGTCACGGAATCTGATGTAGCATGTCAATTATAGCATCCCCCACCAGAAATTCTTTTTAGTAAATGTTGCTGTCTTTTTGAGGACTGAGTCATTAATACATAAGCGGCTTCAGAGTCCACCAATCTGGCCGTCTGCAGAGGCCACACCTACTCTTGTCAGAAGGTAGTATGTGGAGATGGTCATGGGAGGGACAGTGGCGGGGAGATTAAAACACAAATCTAAATAAATAAGATTATAAACTCTATAACACGTACGTCCTGGAGATGGCCAAATCTGACTCCAATTTTGCTCTCTCAAACTTTTCCCCTACCCATACCCTCTCCACCAAGCTCAGATCTTCCCTTGTAAATGTCCAAGACTGTGGAAGCTGGTGAGGGCCTGAGCACAGAAGACAATGGAACAAGGGGCGGTGAGGGCAGTGGACACGGCTGAGGGGTCGCAGCGCTGCGGGGAGAACCACTCCACGCCTCGGATCCGGAGAAACACGACCTCACGCGGCCCGCAGAGGAATGGCTCTCTCCTGACTCTGTAAGCATCAGCACCTGCAGTCACAGGGACATGGGTGGGCCACTGCTTGTCCTAGACAGGACTTATTTCCAGACTTAGAGATTTGATTTTGGGATTATCTCTATATTTTAAATAAGCGTGACCTTCTATAGTGAGGTATAACTGACATACAAAAAGCTGTACATATTTAATGTATACAGTGGGTTTGGAGATAAGTATACACCTGTGAAATCTATGCCATGAACATCCAACATCTTCAGAAGTTTCCTCCCACGATCAGTATTTATTTGTGTGTGTGTGTGTGTGTGTGTGTGTGTGTGAGAAGAACACAATGTACGTTTGACCCTCTTAGCAAATTTGTAAGTATACAGTACTGCTCTGTTTACTAAGGCACCGTGCCGCACAGTTGATCTCCAGGCATTATTCATCTTGCGTAACTGAGGCTTTGTACCCTTGACTAATACGTTCCAACTGCCCCTCCCATCAGCCCCTGGCAACCACCCTTCCACTCTCTGAATCAATCAGGTTCAATGAACATGGATCATTCCTATACATGCAGCGGTTCCTGTACTCACACCTGCTGATGCCTGGGATGAATTTGCTGCCTAAGTAAATGGCATGTTTCAGTCATTTCTGAGTGGCCAAGTTGCCCTGATAAATTTGCAACAACAGTTATTTTTCTCTAGGAAAATAAGTAATGCATTGACTTTTGCCAGAAAAAATGTATACAGTATAAATCTGCATCTAAATAAATTCTGGAAATACAACAGTCCAAATAATTATGTGAATATATTGCCGTATCTTACTGAAGATACATGGATAGAGGAAGACAACGGGAGAAAGAGGTACATCCAGGCTTTAATTTTCTTTCTTTTACGCAGGCACCTCCCTCCCCACCCTTCATACCTTTGTTTTCTTTGTGAGTGATGGGTATTGTTACAAGTGCTTCTAAATTAAAATCAGAGGAAACTGGACCATTGGGACAAAATTTGGTTTACTTTTGTGATGTGGTCCTGATCTCTGAACCTAGACACTGATAATGATTCTCAGTGACACGTATATATAGAAGACACATATATTAAAAAATCGGGGAGGTTTGTGTCCATTACCCAGAAATCATGGTTTTACTCTTTTCTCAGATCTGAGAATCACTGGCTGAGCAGTTGGGAAAGGAACCTTAAGAGTCAGTTAAAGCTGGTCCAGTCCTCTCTGTTCAGTCATTTCCTGGCTGAGTGATCTTAGGTCACACTCCTTGAAAGTCAGTTTCTTCAACTGTAATATGGTTAGGGGTGTTGTGGAGATTTCATGAGTCAATGCAAAGTGGTTAGCATTTCATTTTTAATAAATGGTAACTATATTTATATATAATATTTCCATATCATTTGACCATAACCACTTTATTACTTTGCTAGGGGTTTTGCTAGCCAAGTAAAAGCTGACCAAAAAAAAAAACATATAATTTTAGATATGCTCTAAGGGGTAGCTTTGAAAAATTTGAAAAATGAGAAAAACAAGTAACAAGGATATCCAATAGACTCATAAATATTTTTAGCTGCCAAAATAAAGTGAATATTTTATTAAATTTCATTAGCATTGTCTAATGTATTTTACCTAATAGCAAATTCTATAAGGGACAGAAAAGACCAGCACCTTCTGGAAAAGTAACCAGAGGTTGTGACAGAAATGTGGTACTGCAATAGTGTGTAGTTGTCGGTGTATCTCTACTGGCTGCATCCTAACGAGGATTATATTGATAATTGACATAAAGTAAAAAGCAAAAGTTAAAAACTAAACACAAAAGTGACTGAGTCATTACATCCTCAAATATTAGATTAATTTGTATGAGATTACAAATAGTTGATTCAATATGATTTAAACCAATAAATAATAAATGAAGAATGGAATGATTATAAGAACGCTTTAATTAGGAGACCCAAATAATTTTTGCCACATTGAGGGAGAAATATAAGCTCTGCTAAATGATCCTCTTTCTAAAGAATACTTCTATAGGACAGTTATCTCAGCTTCTATTATTTTTAGTGTACCAATAAGAAAGAGTATTCTGTAGAAACTAGAAAATTTGGTTTATAATGCTTTTAAATTGCTCATAATCTTGGCTTAATGTCTGTAACCATTGGTAAGAAGTATCAGCAAGAGAAAATTAAGGCATCTTTCTTAAAATACATTATTTGGCCCAAGAAATAGAATTGTGTCCTTGAAGTTAAATGTGTTATTGAAGCTCATATAAAAATAGATTCAGAAAGAGAACTGAGTAAAACTCCATTGAGAAATCAGACTGATGTTTGCCAGAGGGAAAGGGGGTTCGAGTGGTGAAACAGATGAAGGGATTCACAAAATAGCCAATATGTAAAGTGCATACCATGAAATATAGTCAGCAATGTAATAAATGTGTACGGTGCCAGGCAGGTACTGGACATACCTAGGGCACCCCTTTGTGAAGTAAGTGATTGTCTCACCTGAAACTAACACAAAATAATATTGAATGTAACTATAATTAAAAACAATTAAATTTTAATGGAAAAATAAAAATAATAAATGAAAAAGCAGTACTAAAAATTTTTTTAAAAAAAAGAACTCCTAAAAGGCAATTTGGTACAGTAGAGGAGAAGACAGAGTTTGGAATTGAATAGAACTGGGGTTAAACAGATTCTGAAGCTTACTTAATTTCTCTGATTCTTATTTTTATAATCTGGGGGAAAATGACATACAAAATATGTAAAAATGATAATAATTTCTAACATTTATTATTGTAATCGGGATTATACTAAATAATTTAGATGTTTTTACCTCCTCCATTTATACCACAGTAACCCAGTGAAGTGAGTGTTTTTATGTCCTCAGTCTACACATGAGAATGTAGGAACACAACAGGGTTAAGTAAACAGCCTTTTTCAGTGGAGGGATCTGGGTATGAACCTAGTCCACTGATCTACAGAGCCAAAATCATACTCTACAAACATAGAAGGAAAGATTTTTAAAAATGAACTATCAAATAAAGATTTAACAACACATAGGATCTGGACAATTCATTTTTATGATCTCATTTATTTCACTTACAAAAAAATAAAATTTTATTATTTAAAATGGGTATGTTAGCATGAGGAATTGATGCTATTAGTTATCAATGATAAAAAATCGCCACATTAATGCAAGATTGTTGAATGCACTGCTCTCAACTTTCAGTGTAAATCTTTCCTACTTCTACTTTGAAATAAAGTATATAAGAATACTAAATATTGGTCCAGCCCAGCCCGTGTGGTCCAGTGGACTGAACGTCTTCCCATGGACTGAGAGGTTCCCGCTCGATTCCCGGCCAGGGCACATGCCCGGGTTGCAGGCTTGATCTCCAATATGGGGATGCAGGAGGCAGCTGATTAATGTATCTCTCACATCAATGTTTCTCTCTCTCTCTCCCTTCCTCTTTCTCTAAAAAAGTCAATAAAAACATATTTTTTAAAAAAGAATACTAAATATTGGTTTGTATAAAGTTAATTTGGGGAGATTACACACCAGAATTATTCTTCTCAATAGAGAAAAAAGGTAATTATTTGTAAAATAAAGTCATCTCTATTCTCCAGTCACACTTTATTATTTTTGTATTTTTAAAACTACATGATTTTTCAGCCTTGCTGGGGTAAAAATGAAAAAAAATATGCAAGCTCTTTAAGGTGTACTATGTGGTGATTTGATCTATATATACGTTGTGAAAGGATTCCCAAGTCCAGTTAACACATCCATCACCACACATAGTTATTAGTTATTTGGTGGGGGGTGGTATAAAAACATTAAAGTTCTACTCTCTTAGAAAATTTCAATTATATAATACAGAAGGATCAACTATAGTACCATGTTGTTCATTAGATTTTTATCTTATAACTGAAAGTGTATACTCTTTTATCAACTACTCCCTATATCCTCTCAACCCCCAGATCCTGAAAACACTGTTTTACTCTGTTTCTGAGTTTGGCTTTTTCTAAAAATCTTTATTGTTATGTGAGATTTCATGAGAAGCCAAGAAACGTACATAATGGGAAGAAAAGATTAACATGACCACTCTTGGGCATAAGTTCTGACTTTGTGTGTTTAATATTAGCCAGTGGAATATTGGGGTTCTAGAATATTAACAAGCATGTTTTTTATTTAAGGGAAAGTCAGAGAAATTGAGGTTCAAAACACCCGTTCAAGTGGGTTGGCATGGTTGCAACTTAGCATTGTAAATTAATTTATGGAGATTCTGTATTCCGTATCACTCTTCAGTGTTTAGTTCATGGTATGGTATGGTGAAAATATATCTTTTATCTGTGTCAGAACCTTCAACTCACAGCCATGCCCTGGACCTTCATAACTTCCTTAAGCTGACAAGTATCACCTAATAGACCTCCTGGGGAAAAAATCTGGCATATGTTGTCCACAATGGATATCTGGACAAAATAACAAGTGTGCTTTGTTTTTTATTATAGTATCCAGATTTGTTTTGACTTTTATTTACCATATATATATATATATATATATATATATATATATATATGAAAAAGTATTTTATATTGATACTATTTATTTTGTGTTTGGCTAAAACATATATTAAGGCTACATGATAAAATAGAATTTATGGATAAAATATTTTATTGCTCACTGTAAAAAAATTAAAGTTGAGAAAATCTTTAGAGAATACCTTTAAATTTGTGCTCCTAAATGAAAGGAACTTTTTAGCAAGAATGTTTATCATCTTCTTTACAATAATAGTATATATCAAATATACTTCTTTTTTTTTTTTACCCTCACCTGAGGACATTTTTCTATTTTTTGTTCAGATAAAGTGGGAGGGAGAGAAAGAGAGAGAAACATTGACGTAAAAGGGACACATCGAGTGGCTGCCACCCACACGACCCAACCAGGGCTGGAGACAAACTGCAACCGAGGTATATGCCCTTAGCAGAAACCGAACCTGGGTCTCTCCGGACTGTAGGCTAACACTCTAAGAGCTGAGCCAAACTGGCCAGGGCCCAAATATACTTCTATACATTTTTATTTTTTTTATTATTTTTTAGTTATAAAGGAGTACTTAGATAATTACATGCATAAGGTGTCATTCTAGGTGCTATGGAGAGTAATTGAAAAAATAAGACAGTCAGTGTGGGAGATAGGACATGATAAAAAGTAATCATTTTTATACCTTTATCAAGATAAATCACTAGGAAGAAAGAGAGTAAATCCAGATGGGCTCAGAAAAGGCTTCCTGATGAAATGGCAGTTCCTTTTGAGCTACATTTTTGGATGCATCTATATTGTATACCTGGTACAAAATTTTTCTATTTTGTATTAGTTAATAGATCTGAACCATGGTCTCAGCATCCCTGATTCTGCCTGATTTAGTAAACTCTACATAGCTTCATTTCTGAGATAGGCAATACATTGGTATTTCTTTGTTTCTCTTTGCTGACCAGAATCACAGATATTCACAGGCACTTCTCTAAAAAAACAATGACATCTTTGACTAAGTGAATATTAAGGATTACTATCAGTGCACAATTTAAAAAGAAAAATCTATCTAGCACTACAAGTAAATATTAATACTTGCATTATAATATTGACAGTTTAAATTTTATAATTAATATTATATTATGTTTATTGAACATGAATAAATTGGAAATTAACTTGATAGTATAATTTTACATATATGTGCTTTTAAATGAATAAGATGATAACACAATGACTACCATATGGTAAGACTCAATTGTTACCTGTTGGATTAATTACTTAATTTTGATTATTTGATTAGCCTCTTCTTGGAACCATTGTCTTCACACAGTTTGCATAAGGACTTGGGTAAAGGCTTTACCAGGAATATCAATGAATTGATCGGATTTATGGTTGAAAAAGATGGCACTGTCAAGCATGATCCTTAAACTTGTAGCTCCAACGAGTCTTGAATAGAGTCTAAAATCCAGAATAGAGAAACAACAATAAGTGGATGAGAGAAGATAAACTAAATCTTAAAAATGTTGAATATGAGATGTTAGTAGGCCTGAACAATGTAAAATAATTGCCTGAAATGTATGAAAAGATATGTGTTGGAGATATTCATTTGGATGTTGTCCCTACACTTACGGAAATTGAAGCTATAGTGAAGACTGAGGTGGAAAAAATCCTTCTTAAATTTTATAACTTGATGACCTTGTAAAATGTCAGAATTGCTAAGATTACTCCTAGAAGTGGCTTTATTAAGTCTAAACTATACAAAGAAGTGACCATTTGCTCAGAAATTATTGACAGCCTACCATTCAAGGAACTTTAATAAATGGCTAGAAACAAATATAATCTGTTAAAAAGACAAACAGAATTGACTTTGTAGATGTAACCTAAGGGTGAGAACTGGTAGCAAACATAGAAGCTTTGTCAGTAGAACTGGCGTGGGCCACACCATGCAGTCCTTTAAGTGAGATCTCATCGTCATGCAAGTCCAGTATCCTTACTCGGGAATTGGAGGCTAGCTTCTTTAATTTTCCTGTTGATTGCCTCTCTACCTCTCCACTGATCAAGTACATTATATTATTTGTATAAATATCTGTTTTATCCTGTAGCATCTACACTGTTACACATGGTAGATTTCCTTGAATCTTAATATAATACCCAACACAATACCTTACACATATTAGTCACTCAAGAAATATTTTCTAAAATTATTTCATTTTAGTTGTTTATATATATATAATTTTATATTAAAATGTATATATACTTTTCTCATAGCTTTTGGAGAGCAAAGGAGAAAGGAAGCCATTTTTATATGGTACCAAGCTGATTGTCAGGGATTGTCCTGCCAATTTATTTGTAGCCATTAGACCAGAGGAGCAGGACTCAACTGTGATCAGATTCTCAGACGCATTAGAATTGGCCCACACATCTTTGTTATTGCAAAAGTAATCTATTTGAGATATTCTAGCATTGATAGTCCTACAATTTATCCTGTTCATTGTGCTTAGACAATTTCTTAAGAAACTGACTATGGATTAAGATATTCTTTCTCTACTTTTATCACTTAACTACAATTATTACTTCTACATCTACCCATCTAAAACTTCTTACCCTGATCCAACATTTGGGTGGTGCATTTACCTTTATGAATTTTACATTGCATGCTGTACTGTTTTTGCTATCCTAATTTAAATTATTTTTCTGATTCTGTACCTGCCTTTGTACTTAACCTGAAACTTCTTTATAAACTTTTACAACCTCCTGGTTTGAGGGTTTTTCCTCATTTTGAGACAGAGCCTTATGTTTCCATTTCTTACACATAGCCCTGCTTAAGGAGTTCCTCTGTAACCTCTGCTATGTCCTCACTCCCAACATTGTTTTGATTGGAGATCAAAGGAAGCAGAGCCAATGATTCTAAACTTTGATCTCCATCCATCTGGGCATTTTAAAATTAGTATAGTAACCCATCCTGGTAACTATTAAGACTTGAGCATTTTATAACTACTGTAAATATCCCAGCAAACTAAAAACATTGAGTAGAACAGGTAAAAGTGAAAACTCTTCTGAGATATAGAAATAATTTTCTTGTGTCTGTAATTTACTTTAAATGTGTTAATGTAAATATTATCTTAACTCTAAGAATATATTAATTTAAAATATATATCAGAAAAATGTATTATAAAATTATGGAGAATGGACTTCTTGAGTTGATTTTATTGGCATGTTTTCAACATTATGCAATGAAAATTCTACTTATACTTATGAAGGTAGTGGCACAAAATGAGTGAACAAATATCAAATTCTGTCTGTGCTCCATAATGATGCTTCTTATAATAAAGCAATTATTTTGTTCACTTTCATAGTTGATAAAAATCTTGCTCAACACAAGTTTTCTAGACAATTCTTTCACTGTAGCATTAATAGTAATAGTTCTTGGTTTTCTTTGATTTAGATGAAGCACTAAAAGAAAGGCCACAAACTTAGAAATCACTTTATAGCAGGCAGCATGACTTGGGTTCTACAACTTTTTCCATGAGACAGGAAGCAATTGAATGTCTCCATGGCTTTATTGAAAGTTTTTATAAGTCTAGACAAAAATCTACACAAAAACAGCTCGCAACCCTGTAACTAAAGAATGAATGTGTACAGAATGACTCTCCACGGAGAGTCAATAATTCCAATTAGACTCCTGATCTCTAAAAGTAGACCGTTTATTTGTTTGTAGCTTAGTTACAATTCCAAATATTTTTAGGTCTTGATTTAAACCTCAGTAAACTGGAGATTTCATAAACTAGTAAAAATAAAAACTTGCTAGTATTACTTCATTTTATACTTTAATCTACTTGTAACACTTTATTATAAATTAATGTTTTGATATTTTGATATTTGTCTTTTTTTTTTACCTACAAGAAAACAGATTTTATTAACATTTAAATAGGATAACTGTTGCATATAAATGCATAATATTTAAAATGCTTTTAAGAAGATTGGAATATTTATTTTGAAAAAATAAACAGTCTATAGAAAAACAAGGACAGTGTTAAGTAATATCTAAGATGTCTTTGTAAATTATCAGCACTTCGGTTAAAATTAATTGCCCATTTACCCATTTGAAATTGCTTCTTACCAAAACATGTGATAAGTCACATCTCTTTGGCTTTTAGTAAAGTATGGTTCACTCCTGTGTGTTGTATCTGTCATGAAACCAGTATTGCCAGACCTGATCAAGTCTGAATGGGTCTGAGAAGAATGGAAAGTTATGTTAACTAGGACAAGTAACAGAGAGCAACCAGACTGAGCACAGGCAGAAAGTGGTAATTCAATACAAGGACACAAAAATTCTCTTGGAATAAGTCAATGTCTTTCAAATTTCTAGACACAGAAAATGATTAAATGTCCAAACTCCTCCTGTCCCTACACATCTCCTAGATGGCATTTACTTCAATATTTTTCTTTGGCAGATTGACTTCCTTTGCTTCTGTCATCCAAAGGGCAGGTAAAGCATTGTCTTCCGTGTTGTAGGTCCAGCCTCGATTCTAATTCTTAATTTGAAAGAGAAATTATTATTGAGCTTGCGGTACTCCCTCCTGGCCCAGTTATTTATAACGAGAGGCCAAGGTCACATTCTGCCCAAACATAATGGGGCAGCGTGACATGGAATGGAGTGTCTCTTTGGATCAGAGGTAGTTTTTGGAAAAAGGAGAATCACAGTAAACTGGGAAGGTACCCAGTAAAAATTGAGTCATTATTATTATAATGATAAGATTTTACTAGCTCCTTAATGAAAGGATTTTTATTAAGCTATTTTGAAAGGAACTCGTGTACAAAGAGCATTCCCACAGATAGACAAATATAAAGATTAGGTATAAATGGTTCCTACTTCCAAAGTGCTTACAAATGAATGTTTGCCAGTACTTAAGAGTTTCTCTACCTCTCTGTCTGCTATGAGATTATCATATATTAATGTACAAAATTAATATTTACTAACTTAAAAGTATTTACTTACTTTTTGAGTGTTTATATAATGCACACCTAGATACATGTAGACATATGTGTATACTTGCTAAAAACAGTTTCAGTGAACCAAGCAAAGAACAATAAGGGTTCAAATATTTAAAAGTCAGGGAATCATTAACTTAGTGAGTAGTGTGAGATCCAAGTGATCTACAAGATAAAAAAAGAGTTGATCCAATAATTCTTTTAAAAGTTTATGAAGGCCAGCTTTTGGTTGTTCACCAACTATTTTCTTTTCATTGCTTTGCAAAATTGTTAGAAAATAAGGTCCATATAAAAGAATTACACGCATGGGGAAAATCACCTTTTAAAGCTTAAGTCAGATCGCACCACTCCTCATGGTCTCCAGACCCCACAAATCTGCTCTTCCTTGGTTCTCTGAACTGACCCAGGACTCTCCCTCACCCTTGCTGCTTCTGACACACTGCGCCTCTCACAGCCTTGCAAACCGTCTGAGCTTTTGCACCTGCTGGTCTATTTCCCAGTAGTGCTCCTTTCTCGGGTTTTTGTTTGGCCCCTTCCCTCACTTTCTTCAGGTCCAAAAGAGCAACACTTTTCCCACATCCCAGCCTTTTCCAACCTACCTGCTTTGCCTCTCTATCTGGCCTCCTGAAACTGAAGCATGAGGCATTTAGTTTAATCTAATGACAAATTTTCTAATAAGGAGAGTTTTGAAATATTTTTATAAAAACATAGACCGGCCCTGGCTGGCTGGCTCGGTTGGTGGGAGTGTCATTCGTACCCCAAAATGTTGCAGGTCCGATCCCTGGTCACAGCACACGGGGAGGCAACTGATCCATGTTTCTCTCTTACATCCATGTCTGTCTGTCTGTCTGTCTGTCTGTCTGTCTCTCTCTCTCTCTCTCTCTCTCTCTTTCTCTCTCCCCCTTCCACTCTTTCTCTAAAAATCAATAAAAACATATCCTCGAGTGAGGATTTAAAAAAAGATAGAACTTAGATTAACTGTGAAATCATATTGGGATATAATTTTAAAGTGTTAAGTTCTCACCTGTCTGGAGAGTTTAGGAGCAATCTAGCCTAAAGTTGGTGAATGAATTGAAATCACTTCCGATGGCCATGATGTGGATGGTTGGCAGGCAAGCTCTGGGGGAGGGCACAAAGTGTTATTGATGGCAATGGAGTGTATGTGATTTGGAGCCAGAAAAACAGAGTTCAAATATGAGTGTTATCACTTTCTTTGCTTATAATATTTAGCAAGGTCATAAAATAGTACAAAAGGTATTAATACTAGAAGTTTAAAAATATAGGGTGGGGCCAAATTAAGTTTACAATTGTGAGTACACAAAACAAAAAGTTTAGTCTTGTATCATTATTTATTAATTATTGTATCATTTTCCATACCAACAACTGTAAACCTACTTTTGCCCACCTTGTATATGAATAAGTGAATTGACTTTTTAAAAAATTTTATTTTCTTTATTGATTTTAGAGAGAGAGGAAGGAAGAAGGAGAAAGAGATAGAAGCATCAATGAGAAAGAACATGGACTGGCCGCCTCCTGCATGCCCCCCACTGGGGATCAGGCCCACAACCTGGGCATGTGCCCTGACCGAGAATCGAACTGGCGAACTCTTGGTGCATGGGTCGATGCTCAGTCACTGAGCCACATCAGCCATGCAGTGAATTGATTTCTTTAAACAACGCATACTTATTTATTAAAGGGAACCATAACTTGTACTACCTGGCTTATTTAGTTGTAGTGAGTGTGAAATAAAACATGAAAATATTCTATAAGCTGAAAAATAATTGATATTCCTTACTGTTATTTTTGGTAATCAGGGAAGCAATAAAGTGAACACATACTTGAAAAAAGATTATACAGCCCAATGTGGATAGAGATGCTGGTCAACACATTGATATGCACAAGTCTAGTCACAATGTAATTGTAAAAGTATAATAAAGAAAAAGTAATAATAGTAGGATTATTATGAGCCAGCTTCTGAACTCAAAATTTACAGCATTCGCTCTTGGAATAATTAGAGCAATCCTGTGAGGTAAGTAACTATTACTACAATTTTACAACTGAGGAAATAAAGAGTAACCTGCCAAATGTCACATTATTTAGTAAATGCTTCAACAGTGACTAGAATTGGAAAGTCTATTAGTCATTTGTTATTTTACAAACTCATACTGATATTATTAGTCTAAACCCATAACAATATGAACCCATCATACAGCCAATTTTGGTTTCTTCTTTGCAAGTAGAAATATAAATGGTAAACAAAATTAATTAACATTTACTAGAATTCAAAAACAAACATGCACATTTTTTCACACATAAAAAAAAAGAAAGCTGTTATAATAATTCAGAAAAACATGAGGCCTGACCTCATGGTGTTTGTATAATTTTGAAGGAATTATATACAGTATGGTACATCCTCAGTGGCATTGGTAAATGTTTTTGCAGGATGTGCACTTAAGGAATTTGCATATAATAATAATAATAAAAGTCTTCAACAGTTCTGGCCCAGCTGTCCCTTATGGAGCATGATGGTTCTTTGGCCCTTTGCTCCACCAGAGGTCACTGCACCACCTGCCAGGCAAGATCCCAAGGTTAACTGAGGGCAGGTCCTCCCTCTCCCAGGGGTATCCTCTCCATACTGTGACTTCATGAGTCTTAAGGAAGGATGATCTGTCAGTATAAGTGATCTTTCTGCTACCATAGAACCCATAGAACATGCAAAGAGATGCTTAATTGTCCAGATCCTAGAAATTACAATGCATCTCTTCTCATGCTTAATTATGAAAGACAGCAGCAGCCAATTTGAAATACTGTGCTTTGCGTGAGGTCGAAACCCAAGGTCTAGAATATAACAGAATTGCCATTATCTTTTATTTCTTTTATTATCTGAAGGTTCCCCTCTGCTAAGAAATACTTTCAGGCATCATGTACCTGCTTTTCTTTTCCTGATGTGATTTTTTAACTTCAACATTGATGGCA
The DNA here is from genome assembly GCF_014108415.1 of Molossus molossus. Taxonomy (NCBI): domain Eukaryota; kingdom Metazoa; phylum Chordata; class Mammalia; order Chiroptera; family Molossidae; genus Molossus; species Molossus molossus. The sequence goes on along the minus strand of NW_023425403.1, from coordinate 34,127,763 downwards.
AGAAAGCGTTAAGTGATTTAAGGGAAGTGCAAAAACGCATTTACTGGGGAAACAGCCATCTCATTGTGAACCAGCTCTTGCATATTAAACAGGACCATTTTGTCCCTTGTCTCAGAGCTATGGAAAAGCAGGAAGCAGTTTTTGGAAAGGAAAAATCGGAGTTGGGAGGAGGTGGGGGTGGGAAGGTCTGGTTTGTCCATGTGACACACTTCTTACTGGCACCGCGCCCAGAAAATTTTTCATCTCCCTTTGAAAGACAGAGGCAGTATAAAAAGCTCTAAAGAGGTCTATTTTCTTGAGAGAAGATGTGAGAGACAGGATAGTCAGAGCAAGCCATGAGACCAGCCCAGCCCGGAGGTGGATTCTGATCAGCAGTATGGGAAAGTCCAGGAAGGGGAGTGAGATGATGATGCTCAGAGAAGTCACTGACCATGAGGTTCCTGGAAGACGTGGGGGGCAGGGAAGGTGCCGATGGAAAACACTGCTTTGTGAAGTGTGGGCAGGCAGGACAGCAGAAGAAAACACCTGTTACTTTAAACCAGTGATTAATGATCACAAGGAACTGAAGGTTTGGAGACCAAAAATAAATGTGGAGATTTGCCATATGGGAACAATGAAATATACATAAATATCTATGCACTAGCATTATTTATAATACTGAACATTTTAAAGTAATCTGTGCATCTACATACATATGTATGATACATGAAATATATCCCATGAATTATATGTGATGTGTGTGGGTATATATATAACATAGAAAAAGATATAGTAATTAAAATATATTTCTAACAAAATTCTAATTCTGAAAAAAAGTGTAAATATTTAAAAAGCAACACCTACCCATATATATGTATATACATAAATATATTTGTACATATATACACAGGTATACACATACAAAAGCAGAGAAGAAAATGGAAAAATACATCAAAATGTCAGCAATAATTTTCTCGGGGTAGTGGAATTGTATATGATTTTAATTTATACTTTTTGATGTCTTTCAGATTTTTTTTTACAATACTAGATTTCTCCTTTATATTTTATATTTTCTTACATTGAAATGTCATTCATGAATATTTTAAGTTTCCGATCATACCAAATACTATTAAATAAAGCATGATGTTCCCCTGCTCTAGTTCCTCTCAAACCCTCATAGCTGTTTGAATCAGTCTCCCGGTGGCACCATATTTATCCATATTTAGAGAGCTTCAGTAATACATAATTAACTCGGGAGTCACTAAAAATACATATACATAATCTGGACTCATTGTTTTTCCCCAGAAAGGAAATTCTGAGCTCAGCTCCAGAATCTGAGTGAGCCGTGGGAGCCCAGTGTGTGCAACAGCTGGACCCTGATCAACTGATCACAAATATTGGGAAGGGATACCACAGCCGATGTTTTAGGTGGTGACAATTGGGGAAAGTCGCCTGAAAGATTTGTCCATCTCCTCCTCGGGTACATCATCCAGTCTTTATTTGTGATAAACTACTGAGCAAAGGGTCACAGGCTCAGACATTTGGTAACTTGGAGACAAAGGGTTTCCCAGAGTCAAATTGCAAAACTGAAGGATTCTATGTAATCTTAATGGTTACAGTTTGAGATAAGAGAATGGGTTGCAAAGCTCAGATTTTGCTGGAAAAGAGAAATATGCACATCCTACATCGTTTATGATACAAATTACCCGGAAGAATACATAAAAAAAAAAAAAATCATAGTACTAACTTACACAGGCATGAGAAAACTTGTCCTGGAAGTTTTAAATATTTGTGTTGTTTCACAAAAGATAATATTGGAGAAGTTTATCTTGCTAGTTCTAAAATGATGTGTGATCCTAGTTTTAATATTATCCATATGGGTAGTAATAAGACATGATATATCAAAATAGAATTTAAGTTGTTAAAGGAATGGTGTACATGGAAATGCAAATGTCCACAAAGAGAGCAAGTCCTTGGGCACCTTTATACAGCGATGAGGGGCTTTCAGGCTATGTTGACACCTTATATATACAGTATTATATAGACACATATGTGGGAAGATGGAAAAATCAGATGCTGCTCTGTGTGGTTTTTCTAAGCCAATGAAATTTAATTTTGTGCAAAGTATCTGGGGAATAGAAAGATTGAAAACACTAATTTAGCCTATTATAAATCCAGACATCCCAGAGAGTTAAGAGAGAACTATGACCCATCTCTCAGGTTTTTATTTTTCTTTTTTATCCTCACCAATGGCATGTTTTTACTGATTAGAGAGAGGAAGGGAGAAACAAACATTAATGTGAGAGAGAAACATCGATTGGATGCCTACCATACGTGCCCTAACCGGGGATCAAACCAGCAATGTAACGATGTACCCTGATGGGGAATTGAACCCACAACCTTTTGGTGCACAGGACAATGCTCCAACCAACTGTGCCACCTGGTCAGTGCCCATCTTTCAGGGTATTGAAGTGAAGGCACTGGCCTAACCCCCAACCTCAGTACAATTTCATATTGTTAGCCATGGCCTGGACTCATTTTCTACTGCAAATTTAGCATAGTCTGCAGGGGGAGCTTTTCTTGTTAGAAGAACTGCAAGGGACAGTTAGTGCCAGGACCAAAGAAGAGAAGGTGGCCCAGAGAAAAACAGCAGAGTGCAGCACAGAAAGCCTTCAGAACCTAAGATGACTACTACAGTCCTGCCATTACTTTGTCCTTCTGACTAAGGAACCAGTTTAAGCTGTTACAGAGGCTTCATCATGTTTAGCCTAGAGAGCATTCTACCCAGAAAACAATGCCTGCCATAAACGCTTCCATTTGCCAGCTTGAGACTCACAAATAATGAGACAAAGCTTTTACAAGTTGGAGCTCTTGGTTTCAATTCTCTGAAAACCTTCAAGCACATATTTAAGGCTCACTCTTTCACCATGGACATACAACATTTCATTAGCATACACTCTACTAAGTTATGGTCAGATGCTCTGCCAACTTCTAAGTTCAATGGCCTGAGAAAAACAATGTGGATACCGATGCTTTGTCCCTGGGTCTCAAGCTTCCTACAGAACAAATAACATAAACTGTAATCAATCAGAGAATTTAATTTAATGGCCCAATAGGGAGTTCAAAAATAACCTGGAACATTTTCTGAAGGTTGTCCCACTCATGGCAACAAACCAATCCTCTGGGTTACATTGAACAAAGTCAGTTAATGAGCGAAACTGACACAGAGATAGTTCTGCTGTCTAATAGAAGAGAAAGTCTCAACAGGACAGGGTAGCTAACAAAAGTAACATTATTCTTATAGTAATGACAGAAATGACAAATGGATCCAGGGTAGATTTCCTGAAATTAACTCATGCTGCCTAGAGCTGCAGTCGCCTATTTATGAGAGCTCTTCTCTCAGTGACTTTAATTACTGAGACTGGGCCGGATTGTGTGCCCAGCATCCCCTATAGATATATGAATAAAGCATGAAGGTGTTTCCAGGCACATGCAATTAACATATAAGAGGAATCGGCAGATCATCTGGAAAACATGTTGTGCAGCAAATCTCTATGAGACAAGATGCTTTGCCAACTCCTCGATTCAATGGCCTGAGAAAAACAATGTGGATACTAATGCTCTGTCCATGGGTCACTATGAGACAAGAGTGACAAAAATGTAACCTTAAAAAAATAATAATAAAGCAATGAGATGAAGAAAGGAAAGACAGAAGTAAAGAAGGGAGAAAAAAGAAGGAAAAAAGAAAAGAATTAGTTCCCTAATTAAATTGGAAAAAAAAAAACCGCTAGAGATAGTATCTTTTTTCTCTGCATTGGTTCCAGGCTCAGGTAGTTTTTAACAACGACAGAATGGCTGCCAGCAATTTCAGAAACTCTGGTTTAAAGTATGACTTCCTTCTTAAGGGCTTCATTGAAAGTTCCAAAACTGAGACCCCCTTGGTTTTCCTCGGGTTTCATTGCCATCTCTGAAACGCTGTGCCTAGAGGGAAGGAATTCTCTAATTGTCTGGGCCGGGAACACAGTCCTCCACCTGGATGCAAAGGGGTAGGGTTAACATAAAATCAGAACGAGTAAGGAAAATCAGGAAACTGTTACTAACAAAAGTAAGAATGGATGTTATGCAGGCAAAAAGATTTTTCTTCTGAAGTGTACATAGATTTCATCCCTGAACAACAGAGTAGAACTAACATGAACACAGCGTCTCAGCCTTGGTCTCTTACAGGAAGCTCCTGCTCCGTCCTACTCCCTACACATCAACCAACCAAATGAAACCAGCTCAGCCTCCTCCTCATTCATCCTTTTACCATCAAGAATGGGTCATTGTCAAAGGCAGGAGATGTTATTTGGACTCAGTCCTAATGGGTGGAGAGTTTTCGGCACGAAGTTAAACCCTGAGTCAGTAGTGGTGGGATCTGCCCCCACACATTTGGCAGGTGAGACCAGACTGGGGCCTGTTTTATTTGGTAACTGCCCGAGGAGGTGATATTAAATTGAGATTCAGGGCAAAAGCCACATAATCGTGAATAATATGCCTTAGCCTGGCCTTGCCCTCTGTGCACATCTCTCTCAGGCATATTGCGTTTGGGGCAGTGTGGGCTGAAGGAAGGATTCAAGTGGTTGGTGTCCTGGGTCCTGGCCCAAATACCATCTCTTTTCACGCTTTAACATGATTTATATTTGGCTCGGTTTCTGGAGATTGTTTATGTGCAGGGAACTTGAAATTAGGAGGAAAGTGCTCCAAAAGAAAGAGTGAGACTCATGCTTTAGGAAAGGCCGCGGATGTTTATATAAAACTGCAAGTGCAGCTGCGCCTGCTGAGTAATATCCCACATGCAGCAAGCAGGATCTGGTGTGAGCGGGGATGGGGATTTATTTCTCCTTCCAGACAGGCTCTCTTGGGAACTCTAAATGGTAAAAGCAGTGAACTTCCATATGGGCTGGGGTAGGCCATAAGTAGTCTCTGCATATGGAATTTTTTGGCTGTGAGCCTCCTCACCTTACTTTGAACTCTGTATTTCCTTTCCTCTGCCAGCTGTAGCCTGCATCCAGGATCAACGATGGATTTGTGGTAGGACTAAACTGGGGGATTCTTGTAGCCTGCATGAAATACCTCCAAAGCATCCATTCCATCCCTGGTCAGTCATTAGACAAATCTTCATCTCTGAAGTCTCACAGGGGAAGGTCAGAGAGAGAGGGGAAAAGAATACATTGTGTTAATAGGCTTGCCTTGGAGATGGAATACCTAAAGCCAACCCTGCTTCATTCTTTTCTGTTAGAAATCCATGCAGTGCATTCAGTAATTCTTCTACGTGGTGGCAGATTTCAGACACCTCTTTTGTGTATTCAGCCATATGGAGTAAAAGATTTCATCACTTGAAACATGCTTCTCCTTCCTCTTGAGCTAGGATTATGGTCTGAAGCTGTGACAAGATGGGGGCATTGGAATCAGTAATGATTAATTTTGACTGTATTTAACAAACAAAACCAATGGAGTAATAGTTGAAACATTTCTATGTGTTGCTCACATGGCAGATCTCCAGGAACGTAGTCTAGGGCAGGTTTGGTGGCTTCTTGTCCACCAGGCACCCAGGTTTCTTTGCTCTTTCTGATCTATTCATGCAACAACATGACACCCATTCACTTTATGGCCGGACATGGCCACTGGAGCTCCAAGCATGCGAGGATAATAATGCCCACCTTCCAGCTATCTGTTCCTGTCAAGCGCTTTTCCTAATTTTATTAGTGAGTCATCGCACAGCCTCAACTTGCTGTTAACCAGCTGAAAACATGTCTTCTAAATAGGTGCAATGTCATTCTTCATAAAATGTTTTCAGCCCTGGCCGGTTTGGCTCAGCGATTAGAGCGACGGCCGGGTTCGGTTCCCGCCAAGGGCATGTAGCTCAGTTGCAGTTTGTCCCGGCTCTGATTGGGGTTGTGTGGGTGGCAGCCACTCGATGTGTCTCTCTCATGTCGATGTTTCTCTCTCTCTCTCTTCCTCTCTCCCTCCCACTCTATCTGAAAGTAAATGCAAAAATAATAATAATAATAATTTTTTTAAAATGTTTTCAAACCTATAGTCTCTGCCACAGGATGCAGCCCCACCCCTTTAAAGCTCTGGTTTTTGTTTTCTTTTTTTTTCATTCTCTATCCCCCCACCCTCCCTCCCAACGAGCAATATCAACATTTCTAGTTCACTATGGCATTGCTATGAAGTCTGTCGGGTTAAAAGAGAGAAACAAAAGCTGAAGAGGATATTGGATTTTAGGAGGAATTTAAGACATTAAACTTCCACTTCCCTCTCCTCAATTCAATATTCTTTTTCCCTTCTCCTCCAGGAATTTGTCAAAATTGAGGGAAAGAGTTATTTGGGCCACAGTCTGGGCATTGGCTGTCTCATTTTGACAAAAAGAGAGATGATGCTTTCAGAGCTGAGAGTACACACTTTCCCTGTGCTGTCTCCCACGGAGTCAGTCCATTCACTAGAACAGGCTAAGCTCTCGGGCCAGTCGGCATTCGTTTTGCTCAAGGGTTCATACTGTCTCCCCCCAGCTTTGTTGTATGTTACAAGAACTACACTCCTCAGCTCCCTTTACCTCTGGGTTTTTCTATAGGAGTAGACAGCATGAATCCCCGACAGAAGATTAGGGGAAGAAAAGAAGGAAGAAGGGTAGATATTTTATCACCTTTGATCTCTGTTGCATCTCTTCTTAATTTCTACCAAATAGCCTCTCTATTGTCCCAGTTCCTATCAGGCAGGCCTCCCTGTGGTTCTAGCTTTCATTGTATGGCTGTAACTTCTGGGTTGATACCATCTTCTCCCATTGTCCTTCTACTCCTACGGTTTTGGCTTCTTATACCTAATCTCTGGGTTGACTTACTATCTTTGGTTGGCTATGTCTACTCTCACATCATCTGTGCAACTGATTTCCTATATTAAATACTCTTAATTTGAATGAACTGAACTGTTTTCTAGCAAGTTCTTGTCTGATTAGCTCACCCTGCAGTATTCGAGTCCCCAAATCTCAGTAGCTAAATCAACATGCAAAATCTTCTTTCTTGCTCACATAGTGCTATACAGAGCAGCCACCTTCCAAATGGTAAGTCAGGGGTCCAGGTGGCTTTCATTTTTAACTATAGCATTTGTAGAATTTGGCTTTTACACAACTGTGGCAATGGAAGATAATGAATGAAGAATTTAAATGTATACTTTCTTGCTTGATCCAGAAGTGGTACGTGTTAATTCCACTTCAGCCCACTGGCCAGGACTAGTCATATGGCCCAGCATGATTACAGGAGATGGCTGGCAAGTGACCCTTCTTGTATGTACATGCATACACCTCCCACACACATACATACATATTTATGCATATATACATACACAAGCACACATACACAAAGATATAAGCTAAGAAGGGTATAAGATTTGAGTAACTTGGATTGAGAATCCAAGTATGATCATCTGTATCTGTTCCTTAAGAAAACACCTTCACTCTTGGTGCTAACTACTTCAAATTATTTTTTTTTACATCATTCTTCCTCAACATCCAAAGTCTTCCACTGTAAAAGCGTCATAGAATTATTGTTTGGTGAATGGAAAAATCACATCTATATTCTCATTATAACTGCTCTCTTTCCCTGTCTCAGCTCTACTCCAGCTCGCTGAAAGTCCTTGTGAAATCTGAGTAACATTTGCCCCTGGAAATGTGTCATGATTTTTCTTAGGCAAAAGCAAACAGCCCTATCCAAGTTCATGATATAATTATAGGCCCAAGTTTTTAAGAATTGTAAAACTATGAAAACTTAATAGAAAAATAAATGTTAATAGAAAATAATAATAGCATATAGTTGAATAAACCCCATACACACCCAAATAAAAAGTTCCCCAGAGTTCTACTCATGCTAACTTTTCATTGGCTTCATCTGAAGGTGTGGAGCTTTCTCATGGAGACTTTGAGATGCAGTGTTTCCCCCTTTATATTTATAGGCCAGATCTCTTCTATAACTTTTCTTTTTCTAGTTTTATTTAAGGGCAGTGATCCATGGTGGATTTTAGATCTTGTTGAATGATAGCAGCCATGTCCATAGACTACATGTAGTCCTCAAAAGCAGTGATCCACTCCTCCAGCATATTCGTTTCAACTTTATTGTCTTCTACACACTGTATTGGAAGTTTTTTAATTCCATACCCAATGGAACTCATTTAGAAGAGCCCTAGACCAAGCCATCTGCTTGAATGCTCCTGACACACTCCTCTAATTTTACCTCCTCTGTCTCATTATCCCAAAGATTCACGTCTAATAAGATGGAAGACTTGGCAACAAGTGCGGGTCTTCGGCTCTCTCTGACTCATGCTGTGCAAGGCGTCCTTCTCCAAGCCTCTTCACTTTTCCGCGTTTCTCTTTCTCTTCAATTCAAAACAGAGCAATGTCATCATCATCTTTGCTGTCTGCAGCTCCACTTCCTGTGGTGTCTTCCACATTCACAGGACCACACTTGTCTGAAGCTTTCTTCACTCCGGGCAGGCTGCTTTTCCTGTTCATAAGACTTGATGTGATTATACCAATGTAGGGCGTGATATATGTTGGCAAGAGGTGGGCCAGACACTGCTGCAAATACTGCCACATAGGCTGCGATGGCTCATTCCCCTCAATGTAGCCTTGTCCACCAGGTGCATGGAGGCTGGCAGGGCTGTTGGGGTCTGTGAGTCCCATGGTGTCGGCAGATCCTGACGCTGGGCAGAGGAAAGAGGAGCACACACAGTTGGCACTAAGCGCTAAAAGAAAAAGACAAAAGACTCTCTTCTCTAACTTCCCCTCTGTGTATTATTCTATTGACATTGAGAGGTTTCCATTTACATATGAATGCTGTGAGAGCAGCATGCCAAGTCTGTATACCACTTTATCTGATGCAAATCAATATAACCAGGGACACTGACCCTGGTACAATGCTAAAATTACCCCCATTAAACATATTTGGGGCCTTTAAAAATTAATTCAATTGAGATTAACATATACATCTTAAAAATACAGGAGCTTATTGTTTGTCTTTCATTTCTTTTGCGGGAGTAGCCAATGTGTGCAGAGAAAGCAGTTTCACTTACTGTTTCCTTATTTAGTATCTACTATGTTCCAGGTACTTCACGTATAATAGGAAATCAGAAACGTATTTCCGCCTCTGGGACACCTTATATTTCAGGGACGGATATAGACAGTGAATATTTCCCTTTACATGAAAATAAAAGGATTCAAGATCTTTTTTCAGGAAAAAAGACATAGGATCAAAGACTAAAATGATAAGATTGGAAATGTGGACACTCAGGATGACGTGGCCCTGATACTTCGGGAAGAACATAGGGTTTTATTCCAATGGGAAGGCTTTGGAGAGTTTTGAGTACAACCTGTGTATTTACAAATCACCTCTTATGAACAGAGCGGATTTTAGTCAGCAAGAGTAGAAGCAGAGACCGGTTGGGAAGCTGCTAGCAGTTTGAGAGATGATTAGAAATGTTCTAGATGGCAAAATGTTTTCACATTTCAATATCACCAAAAAAAAAGTTAAAAAGAATAAACAGGGTAAATATTATCAGTTCCTTGGATAGGTGGGAAAACTGCACTATTGAAAGGTAAAAGCTAAGTAAGGATTCAAGTTTTTTGCTTCCAAACTTAGAGGATTTTTTTTATTCATTTTGTCCTGAGGAAAAAGTTCAGGAAAAGAACAAGTATAGTTGCTTATACATTAAATCAAAGCATCTTATACAGGTTGAATCGTATTTTATAGGCTTAACCAATCAGAAGCATTTTACCAGTCATAATCTGTTGTATGCAAAGCACTAGGAGGCAGGAGTGAGGCTTCGGGAAGCACCTGGAGAGACTCCCACCGGGAGAGACTCCCACCAGAAGGCTTCGCATTTGCCCAGCGGACCTGGCTTTCGGCTGAGTGACAGCCCAGCGGAGCCTGCAGTCTCCCCGCCCACGGCGCCCTCCCCTGCTCCTCTGCCATCTGTGTAGATGTGAGTCTGCGCTCACTCCAATTCTCTTTTGTTTTTTTATGAGAGTCATATCCTCTCTTTCTAATGCCACTCTTGATTCAGAGTGGCCTTGGAATGGGGAAAATGTTCCAGTATGATTGCTTATTTAAAAACTGACATTTTTTTTGCCTGGCTGGTGTGACCCAGTGGCCGAGCATCGACCCATGCACCCAGAGGTCACCAGTTCAGGTACCGGTCAGGGCTCATGCCCACACCGTGGGCCCAATCCCCAGTGGGGGACATGCGGGAGGCGGCCAATCGGTGTTCTCTCTCATCAATGTCTCTCTTTCTCTTTCTCCCTTTCTCTCTCTCTAAAAAACCAATAAGGAAAAATTATTTAAACTAATATTTTTGCCTGGAATTGAGGTGAGAGTGGGGATTAACTATAAAAGAATAGGAGGATCTTATTGGGGTGATAAAAATATTCTAAAATTCAATATGAGGATTATGCAACTTGGCACATTTACTAAAAATCATTAAATTGAATACTTCAAGTGGTTGAATTTAAGTATGTACGTTATACCCCAATAAGGTTGTTTTTAAAAAAGAGACAACAGAAACATGTATCTCAATTCATCTGAAAGTTTGAAAATCAAATAAGAGAAAAATATTTAAAAATTGAGAATATGTTTCCAAAATTCAGAAAATATCTTTCAAGGCAGGTTAATTAAAAAAAAAAAAAAAAATGCTTTTAAACAACATCAAGCCCAGCCTGTGTGGCTCACTGGTTGAGCATTGACCCACGAACCAAGAGGTTGCCAGTTCAGTTCTCTGTCAAGACACATGCCCTGGTTGTGAGCCCGATCTCCAGTGGGGGGCATGCAGGAGATGGCCTGTCGATGTTCTCTCTCATTGATGTTTCTATCTCTCTTTCCCTCCCCCTTCCTCTCTCTTTAAAATCAATAAAGAAAAAATATTAAACAACATCAAACTATGTGTGGAAATTTAAATATTTATTTGTGAATAGGTAGAAAGTATTTACTTTTGTTTCTGAAATTTTCCAATGTCTCACTTTTTATTAATTACTTTAATGGTAGAGCTTATGTTTTTAAATTTAAAAAATTATATTATAAAAAATGATGAATAAAAGCATCAGGTTCATTTAAATTGGGAAGTTCATTTTCCGCTTGAGCCAAATGTAACCCACCCTTTACCTGACTGATATTGAAGGGTATTTCTTGACAAAGATGATGAAGTGACCGTTTATTAAAGCCTATTCTTACTTCGTTTCATACATAATGCTAATCATTTTATAAAGTGCCAGATTTAACTTTCCCAAGAAACTTACTAAGTTTATTTATTAGAGTATTTTTTATTTTAAGTATAAAGAATCAGAAATAGTGATTATGGAAAATAAGTTCTGAAATTCACACAAATATTACCAAGGCTGAGAATTGAACCCGATATCATTGTAGCTAATGCCCACACTCTATTCATTATTCTGTTCTGTTGTCTTTAGTAGAGAAATATAGGAGATGTATTCTCTCACATCTACTTTACAGTCAGTTACAGATATGTGACAGTTATATGAAATTACATTAAGAGAAATGAGTTCATATTTTTTGTCTAATTGGATTGCAGCATTATGAACTTAAGAAAACTTGAAGGTGAGAATGATAACCTGTTTTTAAGAATCCTTCAGAGATCATAAGAAATAGATATGCTGCTAAAAGATAAGGTGATGATGAAATTTATTGTATAAACTAAAACTCTATTAATATTTTTTAGGGCAAAGGCATAAACAAAGACAATCTTGAGCAAACTGGGACATATGATCACCTTTCTCACAACTAGAGGTAAATAATATACCAGAAATAGAAAAGAATAATGACATTATTTCTCAAATTATAACCCACGCAATTTTTATGTAAAATTGCCAGATAATAAATATAGAAAAGAGTATTAACTAGATGATTAGAAAAGATAAACATAAGTTCCCAAAGACCAAGTTTTGCAATTTCAACTATAACTTCAATGTCAGTCAAGGTAATATTACCCTTTAGTATAAAGATAAATTTGATTCAGTGGACGTCTCATGGAAAATCTCAAGCACCTGACCAGTGTTTCCAGGAACTCCAGAGTTTACACTGCCTTGGTCATCTCTGGTTTCAAGTTTCTGACTCCAGATTTGTGCCTGCTAGGATCCTTTATCTTCAATTACTTCTCAAAGTAATTCTTCATCTCTGTACTGGAAGCCATGCAAATAGAGAACTCAATCATTTGCCTTAGTTTTGACCAAAATTAAGAAACCCAAAAATTAAGAATGCAAACACACACTGCTACTACTACTACTACTAGTAGTAGCAGTAGTAGTCAATTGTAGAACAGACACTGAAAGTAGGTGAGCTGAAAGAAATTTACAAAAGAAAATGAGAGAAAAAATGGATAAAAATACAAATCTAGACTTTGGTTATACTACTAACTGCTTGTATGATCTTGGTCACATACTTAATAAAATGATAACATTACTTCAAATAATAACAAGGAACTAATGAGATAACACATGTTGCATTGGGTACAAAATTAGAGCCCAATAAATATTAGATACCAATATTGTTACATTATAGTTGACAAAGCAAAGAAATTAAAATGTAATCTCTATTCTTAGAAGTTCTTTGGCCTGTCTGCAATATTAAGACATCACTTCTTTTTTTGTTTTTGTTTTTTCTACTTATTGTAATCTACTTTCTTCTTTTCCTTCTCTATATAAAAGGAGAAAAAGTTCTCTGTTTTCTTTATAAGCTACCAGCGAACCAATTCAGAAATTTCTGTTGCTCATTCTAAGATTCAGCTGAGGCTAACAGTTACATAAATACCTGTGAGCAGCTGGTTCGGTGTGTGCACAGAACACTGCCCTGGTCTAGCTTCAGCGGGGGTACAAAAGGGATTCCATCTCGTGGTTACATAATGTCATTTTCTTTCTAAGGAAGATTCCTAGATTTATATGAGGAAGATTTGGGTTCACATAAAGATTTCAGAAGTCAACTACTACAAGAGCTTATTCTAAGATTTCACATAAAGAAGAAAAAGGAGCCCTGGCCGGTTTGGTTCAGCTGTTAGAGCATTGGCCTGGGGTCCAGAGAGACCCGGGTTCGGTTCCTGCTAAGGGCATGTACCTCAGTTGCAGTTTGTCCCTGGCCCTGGTTGGGTTGTGTGGGCGGCAGTCACTCGATGTGTCCCTTTCACGTCGATGTTTCTCTCTCTCTCTCTCTCCCTCCCACTCTATCTGAACAAAACATGGAAAAAATGTCCTTGGGTGAGGATAAAAAAAAAAGAAGAAAAAGGCAACTAAATGATAATGTATTTAGGAAATTCATTGCTGGTTGATTATGCCTAAAGAACATAATGATGGAATTGATTTCTACCTAATAGTGGGTGTTTAGAGGTTGAGCTATTTATGCTAAAGCTATTTGAGAACTCAGACCACTTTGTGATTTGATTGAGTATATCAACAAAAGAAATACACTAATAGGAATACATATTCATATAGAAAAATGAATATATTTATAGATAAATATATCTTTTAAAAATTCTCATGGAATACACACACACGCACATGATACAAAGAACACCTAAAACTCATGAAGGCTCATAAACACCAACCTGAAAACCTTGATCAAAACAAATCAAGAAATGAGCAATGATCTGCTTTGGATCTGTCAGTATAATGTACACTTTTGGTTATTAATAAATATTGTCAACAGGATACTCTAACAGCTACCCTATATCAGGCAGAAAGATACAGGGATGCATCATTGCTACCAAAGCCACTAATACAGCCTTCTTAAACGAGGTCAAATCACTGGGTATAAACTTGTCCGGTGAGGCTGGACTAAAATTTAATTGTGTGATACTGCAATCTGGCGTAACAGCACAATAAAACTATTGAGTCCTGTGCATTGTATGTACACCCTAGCTCTGTCACTTGATAACTGAGAACTAAGCTAAACAATTTAACCCTTCGCATCCATCTTCAGTATCCTAACTTGAAACTCTGAGGTCATGAAAGATACAAGTTATAATGTTATGATGATTAAAAGAAATGACATATGTAAAAAAAGTTTTCCTGTGCCTGGCACATAATAAATGTACAATAAACGACTGCTATTTTTTTAAAACATCATGTTGCTAAATTCTTAGGCCATTGTAAAACAACTGCAATGTATGTTATTATGATTACAAAATATAAATATATGTATAATGTAATGTATATTATTACCATTGTAAGATATTGAATATATTTTTTTCTTCAACTCCATTGAAAAAGAAATACTCAATAATGTTCTGCTGAGGCATGGGATGCAGCCAGTTGTGAATTTAGGATAAGTACTGGAGACTCATAGTCAAAGCAAGAAGAGTTATTCAGAACAAATCTGTGAGTCAAAACTAGGTATGGGTAATCACATCCAGCTTAAGGGTCAGGGATCTCTAAGGGTCAGAGGCCAGACTATCATAATGAACTAGATGTACAAGAATACCACAAGGTAGGACAAGAAAGTAATTTTCAAGTCAGATGGGAAAGAATGTTTTGAACACATTAAAGAGAAGGAACACAAACAGAAGAATAGATTTGATTGGCAATAATAAAAAATATCTTGCTTACTAAATAATACTAGCTTCAGCAGGATATGTTGCATGCTTTCTGGTAAGGATGCACTCATCCCCATAGATAGCCTGAGCTGGGAGCCGAGCACTGCAGAAAGGGACAGAAGACAGGAGAGGCAAGGGGAGGACTGATGACAAGCCGCAGCAGCACAGGGTGGTGACGCATGCTGTGTCGGAGCAAGCTCTTCTTTGAATAACTTTATGGTTGATCAGAATCTCAATGTTGAAATAATAATTAATTTATCATTTTAATCAACACTCAGAATGAACAGGACCTATACTTTGAATTTTAAAACTGTGTATGATGATACAGATTAAGACATACCCCCTAAATAGGACAAAATATGATACTTGATCCAATCAAAGTACATCATATTTGGTAGGGACATTGAGGTCATTTTAACATATTTTGAAAATGCAAAGACATAAAAGAATAAATCACATGAAAGTTAATAATCCATCTTTTTCTTTTTTGGAAATATGTTTTTATTTATTTTAGAAAGAGAGAAAGGGAGAGAGAAAGAGAAATATTGATGTGAGAGAGAAACATCAATCGGCTGCCTCCTGCATGTCCCCTGGGGATGGAGCCCAAAACCAAGGCATGTACCCTGACCAGGAATCAAACCTATAACCTTTTGGACATGCACCAACACTCAACCAACCGAGCCACATTGACCAAGACTTAAATTCATTTTTAAATTATAGTTGACATGCAACAGTATATTAATTTCAGGTTTACAACACAGTAATTAAACACCTATATTTTATAGAAAGAAAAGTAATACAGTATATCATTTGGCATTTTGTGCCCATTGCCTCGATAGTGTTCTTTATTCTACTGATCATTATTTTTCTAATATTTTAGAGAGTAAATTTATCCCATCTCTAGTACACTATAAGGTCTTGAAATAAAGTAAAGGGCAATCACCTAAAAATCAGGAGAATGGCTTTCAAGAGGCAGCTTTACTGTTTGTCTATATTTAATTATTCAAAAACTCATTTAACCTCTGTGCTTTTCAGTTTTTCACATATAAAATAAGGAAATCGTTTTTGGTTTTTTTTTTGTGTTTTTTTTTTTAAGTTTTAGATCCTTTTAGACATTTTCTTGCAAAAACAGAAGGAAGGGAGGAAGGAAGGAAGGAAGGAAGGAAGGAAGGAAGGAAGGAAGGAAGGAAGGGAGGGAGGGAGGGAGGGAGGGAGGGAGGGAGGGAGGGAGGGAGGGAGGGAGGGAGAAAAGGGAGCCCTGACCAGTTTGGCTCAGCAGTTAGAGCATGGGGCCCACGGACCAGGGAGTCCCGGGTTCGGTTCCCACTAAGGGCACGTACCTTGGTTGCAGTTTGTCCCTGGCCCCGGTTGGGGTCGTGTGGGTGGCAACCACTGATGTGTCTCTCTCACATCGATGTTTCTCTCTCTCTTTTGCCCTCTGTCCCTCCTGCTCTATCTGAAGATAAATACTAATAATGTCCTCGGGTGCGGATTTAAAAAAAGGAAAGGGAAAGAGGAGGAAACAAAGGAAGACTTGCTTAACATTCTCTAAATCATGTAATTGCCTCTTTACTAAAGCATACTCTTAGTGCTATCATGTTTTAACCATACTTTCTTTTTTCTCCTAAAGGAAATCTTTGTTTTCTGATATATGCAGCTGCCTCTCTTTCCAAGTTTTCTTGTCTAAATGGTCATGATGGAATTGGACACTCTAATTTTATGGCTGATAAAACTGTTCTGAGATACAAAATAATTTATGAAAGATGACATGGTTAAATCGCATCAATGATAATACATATATGTATTATTACATAGTCTGTATCAATTATTATAAATAGTCACCTCAAGATGTCTAATATTTTTAATAAAAGATATTTAAAACACAGATGTAGTTCCACATATTTCAACATAGTTCCAAAACAGTCTATTTATTATGTTAAAGAAAGTACTTGGACGGCTAGCATTTGTTATAGCAGGATTTTTCCTGTAAAGTCAGAAGATTGAATGCAGGAAATAAATTATCAACCAGTTAGTGTGTATTTTTTTCCAAGTCTTACTCATAACTTCCCTAGCTGTCATTTCATATAACCGTACTTTACCTGTAAATTAAGCTCTCCTTTTATCAAACTCAGCTGGGGGTTATTATATCAACTTTAATGCCTCTCTAAAAATGGTACTAAATGTGGATTTATATCACAAATGGAAAATCTGAGAGTGAAGGACATTTTCCATGTGGCAGTCTCATAAAACTATCACTTTTAACAAACAACTTGAATTCAAGAGAAATTTGCAAAAATCTTTTAAGCACATTCATGGTCTTAGGAGGAAGTGCTAATATGGAGTCTGTCTGCTGTGCTGCAGCTGCTTGATTTATGAAAGCATAAACAACCCTGACTCATTCCAGGGAAGTCATAATTACCATATGGAGTGTTAAATGTACAGACACTTCGTAAGGACTAGCGCAGTAGCTTAAATTATAGTTATTATGCTATCCCCACTCCCAAATCTCGCTTGAGAGCCTGCTGAGGGAAAAAAGTCCCCTATTCAGTACCTTTCCCAATCAAATCCATTGCACTTTGAAAGTAAATATACATGAAGACACTTTATAAAAGAGGTAAGCAAAAGCTGGTTGGCAATGTAAGACAACTGGCTGCTTCCTCAAATGTTTGATAATGGCCCTCTCAACACACCTAGTCTATGCCTTGCATTAGGTTGCAGAGGTGGTCTGTTGATAGGAATCGTATGTGGCCAGGCCATATGCAGTGGGGTGAGAGATGCAAACAACTAAACATTTGAAATAACTGTGCTGTAACCATTTGAAATATGTGTCAATGAAATCATAAGTGCCGTGCTTGTAATAAAATCAATAGTAAAGGCACTACTATGCATATAATGAGCAAAAATAAAAAAAGCTAGCAAGCAAGCTTTTTTGTTATCTATAATCCAAAGAAGTATAATAACATCTCTTTCCGTCAGTTGTCCAAAGTGGCCACTTGGTATCTTAAATGGCAATTAACCTTCAGTCCATATCTTCTCTCATCCAAACTCTAACTTGTGTGTGTTGCATCACAATATTGGAACAAATCTCAAAGAATGTTGACTGTTGCATTAAGGTGTCCTAGAGCTAACAGGGATCCATTGATAGTTTTTAGACAATACTAGAGACAACTTATGTAGTGCCTGATGGGTGCTAGCACCATTCTATTGCTCTACATGTACCAACACATTTAACCCTTACAGACTGTATTAGAGTCATTGTTATTCCTATTTGCAGTTTTGTGAGCTGAAGCACAGAGTTCAAGTTGCCTTAAGTCACACATAATGGAATCAGAGCTCAGACACCCTAGACTCTCTAGTCTGCACTGCTGTAATTCTCAAGCAATAAAATGATATCAGAGCTGAACTTTGAGGTGATATTGTGACATCAAAACTCTGTATATATCGAATAGGCACAAAACCGGACAGAGGACTCCTGATTAAAGAAACAGCCATATTCCATAAAAATAACACATATAACAAAAGATATCAAAGTGATTTCAAAGAATTTGGTGACTAATTGGATATGGAACAAAGAGGAGAAAGAATTTGAGCGTTGGAAACTTGGAAGATATCTTAATAGAAATATAGATGATTAAAAGAAAGTAAGAGTGCTGGTTTGGTTCAGCGGTTAGATTGTTTGCCTGTGGTCCAGAGAGACCTGGGTTCGATTCCCACTCAGGGCACGTACCTTGGTTGCAGTTTTTCCCCGGCCCTGGTTGGTAGTGCGGGTGGCAGCCACTGGATGTGTCCCTTTCACGTCGATGTTTCTCTCTCTCTTCCTTTCTCTCTCTCCCACTCTATCTGAACAAAAAATGGAAAAATGTCCTCGGGTGAAGATAAAAAAAAAAAAGAAAGTGAGAGTGGAAGAAAGACAAAATCACATTCAAACGTTCTCTTACCAGGGAGAAGAAAGTTCACGTTGTATGCAGAAAGCACAAGTAGCCATGCTATGTAAATCAACTATCATCCTAGGTTCTACCCCTTTGGTGGCTGGCATATATCAGAAACAAATTTCACAAAGCATTGTCAGAGATATTCTGTTCCTTTGGAACATTTTGCAGTTGCATCTGTAAATATATATTTAACCTTAAGGAACTTTGCTGACATATAAGTATTTAACATTCTTCAGGCTAAATGTTCAATTGGGAAGGGTCAATATGGCTTGTTGTCCTGTGACATAATCCATCACATCCCTCTTTAATTCCTCTGCACAAAGTCAATTGGTTTTGGCTGTTGGAAATTATTACAGGGCTGAACAAGAAGCAAGGCTCAGTGAATCACAAAGGTGGAAAAACCAGCCATCAGAGCAGAAAACCCTGTCCAGGTAGCCAGGTGGTCTGCAAATGCCTGCTAGCACTTTTTCTTCCAGTTGGCATATAACATCTGTTTCTAAAGTGAAAGGGTGTGAAAAAAATGACACAAGTGGTAAGCACTGACATATGCAGGGGAAAGGAAGTGATTTATTTTATATTAAGATTGTTACTGTTGCAAAAATAAAAGCACAACCTGAATATGTCTCTGTAAGACTTATATAATATGTGTGTGTGTTTAAGAGAAAGTTGTATATTTTTATTAAATCATAACACAAAAATACAGGACTCTGAAAATCTAATTAGCACAATGAATAAAAACAGGAGGCCTATAAAAAATTATTTTCTGAAATAAGGGCAAGATTCTACCAAGAGTTTAAAAATAAGAAGGGAAGGAGTGGAACCTAAGAAATTATAAATTATTCATTTGCATCAGTTAGAAATGGTATATGTGAAGGAATAAATCAATATTTGCTAAGAAAAAATATCAAATGAAAATATTTTAAAAGAAATAATTATAAATGATCAATGTATTAAATTAGGTATTAAAATAGTTACCTTTTGGGATTACTGAAAATGACAGCATTTCTGACTGAAGTCAGTACTAATTACACAGCCTTATAGAATGAGTTTATAGAAAATAGGAAAAGAGAAGTAATGTAGGATAAAGATTGATCTTTACAATTTGAATGGATTCTAGGTGTCAACCAGTTCACAGCCTGTTTTTACAAATAAAATCACGAGTGTCATGGAAGTGAAGGGATTCTCCCAAGATCACACAGCTAGAACTACCAGGTTGCAGCATCTTTTTTTTTTTTTTTTTTTTTAGCAATAATAAATGGAGAACATTCTTTGGAACTGTGATAAGAGGGGTACAATATTGTCATAGTCCCAGAATGAAAGGGAACTAGGTAAAGAATTAAGCGTCAGGGAAGAGGAGGACGAGGCACTGATGCATTTACAATAAAGGTATGGAGAAAATATTGGGCCACAGAAAATAAGGACCAAAATAAGAAAGTGAACAAAATTGCAATAAATCATCAAAAAGCAACTGTGAAAAGTTAGTGAATAATTTGTTAAAGTTCCTCTAAAAAGAAATGAGCTTTTCTAAAAATGGAGGAAACACTGAATTTGTTGGTACCACTTAATTGGGTAGACACAAAGAAGGCAGCCAGGTAGGTCATTACAGTTTTACTTCCCTTTCAGAATAAAAAAAGACAACAGTAAAATTTAAGTTGAGTATCTGAAATAAAACATTGTTAATATATTATTTTTATATATCTTATAAAGATATTTATCTGGCGGAGATCAGAGAGAGGCAGGGAAAAGAACAAAATTATCTCTCTGAAGGTATCATTTCAAAATTAGAAAACATTGAAATAAAGAGAAATAAGTAATGTGTGCAAAAAAAAAAAGATATCAGAATTACTTCTTCTCTATGTAATGTCTCAGTTATTTATAGGGTAAATTATGAAACAAAAATCTTATTGTTAGATTTATAAGAGGGGATATTTTGGATAACCACTCTGATGTCCCAAGTCTCCTTCATGTTCCAGGCATCGGGTGGCATCTGTCCCAGTGGTCCCTCCCATGGGGCCATCATCTGACCCCTTGTCCTCAACAAAACCACATCTTTGTTATCATGGTGCATAGTGAGTGTTTCACAAGGCTAAATTATTAAACTTAAAAGTACCTTTTTTTTTTTTTTTAGTCCTGGGAATAATACTGTCACATAATACACATGTGATAATAACATTTGTCACACATTTGTGACAAATGGGATGCAGTGGTATCACCATACAGGGAGACATGCACGAGGGAACAGATTTTTAAGTAGTATCTTCAGAAGTAATGCTTCCAGAGCTTATGCAAGTGCTTTCAAGGTAGGGAAAATAAATGAAAAGCAGATTTTCTCCCTAACAAAATTGCCAGTGGGTAAGGCAAAGGTTCAGAAAAACAGGAGGTTTCTAATATATTAACCACCCATTCAATGTCTGGCAGCAATTAGGAAAATAAACAGGATCCTGAGTCGAATTAACAGCACCAATTAAACTTTCTTGCAAATGCATTTATGCCGATAACTGGTGGGGCAACATCTGGAACATTATTCACACAAAAATGATGTCTGATATTTCTGATATTCTCAAATAAAACAAATTTTTTTTAAAAATTAAAATAAGTAGGAGGTATAAGCTATATACCAAAAAAAAAAGCTAGTTCTGATTTTTGCCAGAATTTTAAACAAAAGTCAGGTCGAACTTGTTTAAATGTTTTAAAGGTGTAATTACCTTATTAGTCTATTTTTGTAGGCAAAGAGCTGTTTCTAAACATGGACTAAGACATAGAAATTTAAAAATTATATTTAAGCTAGATACTAGGACCTTACAAAACTGAAAGTGAGGTAAGGATATTGCACTTAATATAACACGTAGTTGGAAAACTTGACAGAAACAGTATTTATGAAATCATATAAAAATCCATAATATTTTCAGCAAATTTTATATTTATTGAAGCCTTTGATGAGAATTTTAAAATAAAGAATCCACTGTAATAAAATAATTCCCCTTTTATTTATCTCAGCTGCATGTTAGGAATCCAAGTTATGAATATGTTGTATTAAAAGGCTATCGTAAGTCATTTTGAAGTTTGCAGAACATATCTCTACAGAAATCAAAGTAATGGCAGTTTTGTTTCCAGAGTCCAGAGTCCTCAATGGTCTCTTTAATCTTATGTGCCCGGAAATATAGTATCAATTGCATTATTTCAATTATACCTACCCAATATATGCATTTTTCTTTACTTAAAAAATTCATTCCAAATTCTAATGTAGGAAGACTTTTCTCACAAAACACCCCCATTCACCTCCCAGAAAAGAAATACCTTTAATTAAAAATTTTACCACTAGATTTATTTTTTAAAAAGAGAGCACTTTTGCCCAGCTGGTGTGGCTCAGTGCTTGAGCGTCCACCCGTGCACCAAGAGGTCACCAATTTGATTCCTGGTCAGGACACATGCCCAGGTTGTGGGCCGAGTCCCCAGTGGGGCCATGCAGGAGACGGCCAATAGAAGTTCTCTGTCACTGATGTTTCTCTCTCTCTCTCTCTCTCTCTCTCTCTCTCTCTCTCTCTCTCTCTTTCTCTCTCTCTCCCTCTTTCTCTCTATCTCTCTCAAATCAGCAAAGAAAAAAAACTTAATAAGGCCACCTTTTTTAAGATGCTCTTATTGAAGTGAAGAGGGAAAGGACACAAGAGAAGATGGAGGAATCTACCTGGCTCAGACTTTCCAATGCAATTGTTTAGGTAAACACCCCAAGGAAGGTATGTTACTCAAGGAAAACAATGATTAATTACAACAGAATATGCCTTCTGGGAATCTATCCCAGTCAGGGAATAGAGAAGGCATGTTCAAATGCTATGATATAGTATATCATGTGGTAAATTATTGGCTAAACAAAGAAGCACCTTAAATGCAGTGCCAAAAAGATTGAAGTTTATTCTGTGGATGTCAGGGAGACATCAAAATCTGATCTGTGTTTGTTTGGGGGCAGTTAAGTGACAGGAGATTGGTACTTACAAGTACTTAAAAAGAAAAGTACCTAAAAACTCCAGGCAAGATGAGTTGCAAATGATGGGGGTGGTCAGGGTGAGAAATTGAATTTAGGAAGACCAGTCCTAAAATATCAAAATATGTATAGGTCAAATAAGACTACAGAACATTGGATTTTAGAGATGAGTAGACATATTTAAGACCATTTAAAAATAATGGACCAGAAAAAGACTGAACGAATCCTGATGGAGAGTCAAACAGAACACTAAGCTAAATAGGACTCTCCAGGTGAGTACACATAAATAGGAGGATGACGATGGAAAGAGTTGGTTTGGATGTGAAAATGAGGTATTTAATCATGGAAGTATAATCATTTGAGATGTTAGTAAAATAGGGTTGATGATAACTATAGGAGCTTTAGTTAAATCCTTAATACTGAGAGTAAAAGAGAGAGAGAGAGAGAGAGAGAGAGAGAGAGAGAGAGATTTGGTGAAATGCCAAGAAGTTGTGATCAGGAGAGATGAAATGGATGTAAAATGTCAAAGAACTTGAAGAGTGTTTCTTCTAGGAAGCTAAGAAAAAAGAGCATGTCCCAGGTTTTGCTGCATAAATAACATGCTGTCAAATAGAGGAGGAAAATGAGAAATGAAAAAGAACCATCGGAATCTTCAAATAGGACCCCATCATGTGTTACTCCCAAACTTGTCTACATCTAATTTATTTCCTAAAACAGGATTTACTTCAACCATCCATTTTACCAAAAAGATATCAGTTTTATATTATTGATGAAATAGTAATTCACCCATTGTAGTGAGCCAGCTTTTATTTTATTAGATTCTATCTCTATATTTCAAAGTTTCAAATGTTCCAGTGTCTAGGATAGTGCATGGCCTGTAGAAATCACTAAATAATGGAGTGTTGGATACAAGTATGATATTGCTTAGGGGATAAGCAGGTATGGCTGGGCGGAAGAATAAAAGACGTTTGGGGAACATTGAAAAAGTAGAATAAGGAGTCAATTTGAACAGTCTGGACATTACGTGGATGTACTATTTATTATTTATAACAATAACTTTTAAGAAATGGCAGTGGGAGAAGGTAAGGTGCTTCAGAAAGAAATGTCACAGGTTTGTTCAATCTTATCTCCAAATTCATTCAATTCCGTTGTACCTCTTTAAATCTTTCTCTGTTAGGTATCTTTACCTTGTCTTTATTTCACAAATTTTTCTAAAGTCTGGAATTCCATTTCATCAAAGCATCAGTTTAAAAAGTCAATAATTCCTTTAAATATTACTGTGTTTTCAAATATAACTTGGAACTTTAAAACCTTTAGCTAATGAAAAGCCACATACAGTAATTTTGAAATCCTACCAAAAAAAATCTATGCCAATATATGCAGAATATTTCTACAAGTTACTAAAGCCACTTTTAATAAAAATGTAAATCTAGTAAAAGTTTCTAATAATTCGGCTTAATTAAAATTTTACCCATGTATAATAAATTATTAGGAAATATTCTCTTATTTCTTCTTACCAGCACCTACATGGCATGACTCTCTCCTCACCTCTGTCCCACTATTGCCTTATTAATAATTTATTTGTGTTTCTTACAAGGTAAATGAAAGCCAAGTTTTTTGTGTTATTCTGCCCTCCTGCTCACCCTTAACCTGAACTCTCACTATTATGACAGTTGGTAAAGAAGGGGATGATGTCAGCTCTTCTGTGAGCTTGCGATTCCTTTCAATTTCCTCGTGTCCCACCCATCTTTGCTACTTTACTTGGCTCTTGATGGAAGGTAACCAGCATGATAGAACAAATGATGAATCAGGGGTTTAACGATGAATCATTAAAACTCACACTTGTGCTTCTACGGCAAATTTCAGAGCATCCCGATGACTTCCAATGCTTACCATCAGTGATTTGGGTGTGAGGAGCAAAGACATTCCATACTTGGAATCTTCACGGTGTGTGCGCGTGTGTGTGCGTGTGTGCGTGTGTGCGTGTGTGCGCGTGTGTGCCTGCATGGTTTTTCCTTTGAGTTAGTCTCTTTTTCATACATCTACCCACATGGAGAATCCCCTAGGACATATATTTGAAGTGGAAATTTGTGCTATCTAACCTTCGATGTTGCTTGCATTTTCTAAGATTCTTATCTACATCCTGTGTGGATCAACAGAGATCAACTGTGCTTCTCCTTAAAATCTTCCATTTCTTCAAATTTGAATATTTTAGGTCCTGAATAACTGTTGTAATTTTAATGGCAAATGTTCTTCAATGCAAGCCACGTCTTGTATTAGAAAAACTTGACTGCTCTTACTTTGAGATTCCCCCAACCTCTTTAACATGGTTTTAACCTTGGTCTTGTTTCTCCTTCCTTTAAAGAGCAACTACATCTTGCCACTGATGTTCTTGTTTGTTTCCAAATGGGTTGTCATTTGACTGCAATATCAAATCCCAAGTGTAAAGATGTTTCTGTGCCTCACTGAAGTTTTTCACTTTCGAAAATCTTATCAATAGGTTTTGGTTCAATTACAAAGTTGTGGAGTTTATTTTCTAACTCTAGTTTTCCCTCTTACTCTTATTAAACCTGATTCCCAGATTAGGATGGAGGATAAGCCCTTATTGTTGATAATTTGGTTAAGTTTTTCTTCCACCTGATATTATTATGATGAGAAATCCTCTCTGCAATGTGGGTCTGAGTTTCCATTTATCTTTTTGTACTTAACAAATGCACTCACTTCCTTCACTTCCTGTGGTTAATTCATTCTCTACAGTTAAAATCTTAATTTTTACTTACGTAAAATCCACTGAGAGTAGTTAGTCAAGACAGACAACCACAAAAAAATGCATCTCTGGATGTTCTGAAGGAAGTCAAATGAATTACTATGATTGCAGTTTTAATTTTTCTCAATTTATCTTCCTTATCACCCTCTCCTCATCCCCAGTACCCAAAACTCACAAAGGAACAAACAAGAGCTTGTTTGAAATAACTTTGTAGGGTTGGTTCTCAGAAAAGTACCACATTAAACCCTATAAGTTGATCTTGATAAAGTTTCCTCCTTGCTCCTGTATGTTGGTTAAGATAGTGATAAATAATAGAGGGGGAAAAAAAGAAATGAAACCCCAGTAAAAAAATAGAATCAGGGTACCCAGTCCTACACCATTCAGATCTGTCTTGTATGACCAATCTGAAACCCCAAAACATACACATTGCAGCTATGACAATTTTAATGTGAATTTATGTTGACCCTAAGAATAAATCTCCTATCATCACCAAAACCAGATTCTTATTAATTAGACACCCTGGATTTAATCTATTTTTAGTACAAAGACTAATTTCTCATGGGTAAGGTATTGGTTTGAGACTGCAGAGTAAGTCTTTTTCACAAACCTTATGAAGGCAGACCAAAGACAGAGATTGTCAGGGTCATAACCCTAAAGCTCTCTATGTCTCCTAATAAGTCGTGTCTGAAAAATCCACACATAACACTACATATTTGATAGTTTTGAAACCAACATGTGAACAGCACAAATGGTCCCTTACTGTCAGTACTTTGGATTCTATCCTTGAATTTCCCATTCCTAAGTGCCCACAAGACAATAGGAGTAAAGAGGTAAAGCAATTTGTAGATGAAATTCCACCTGACCGCACCACACTGATAGGCACAAACAATATGGAGATAGAATGAAGAAGAAGAAAAAAATAGACATTTTAATACAAATTAATGTACTTTGTTTCCTACTAAATTCTGATGACTCATTCAAGGTAATGGGGATTCTTCTAGGATATTGTGAATATCTGTGAAATAAAACAATGTACATAAATATTCAAATTAAACATATTCTATTTATCAACTTGATTAGTACTCTAACAAATGTTTTATACTCATGGTGAAAATGAACAGAAATGATGTAACTATATTAATTTTTAAAATTAATTTTACTCTTCTCAAAGATCACAGAAATGCTAGGAAGAGCATACAAGTGTCAGATCAAGGTAGGATTCATAGCAGATAGGAAACTCAAATGTTATATTCTTCAACCCCATTTTATAATAAAAATAATGTCCAAAATAGTAAAGTTAACAAGTCAGAGTAACACAAAGGAAAAAACAGAGCCTGACTCTGTCTTTTGACATACTGTAAAAGAGATGCAGTGGCCTCTTGTTATCATCTTGGGCTGCATATTGCTGTCTGTGGGAATCCAACATCTAATTAGACAAGCATCAACCCCCTTCACTGAGGTTGAAAATGCCAGTTATTTTGGGGTTTTTGGTGTGTTTTTTTGTGATACATGCCCACAGTGGAATCCGAACCTGGGACTCTCTGGTCCACAGGCCGACTCTCAACTGCTGAGCCAGTTATTTTTGTAACCTCTCATTCAGCTATGGCATGGATGCATCAAGTCAGCAGTTAATCAGATGCTCTCAGTACAGACTGTAAAATAGAAACAAGGAAGGCAAGGAAACCACACGTCTACAGACCTCAGTCTGGTGAAAGCCATGGCAGCAGTAGCAGATGGGGTCAGAGTCCTGATGTGTCTGGCACATGGTACTGAAAGCAAGGTCCAGAGTCTGTCCAAGTACAGTGGATTCATAGTGAGAACTGTTGAATTTCTGTACATTGGTGGTGGCAGTGGTGTCTTTAAGAGGCCCATTTGAAGACCTAATTTTGAATGTGCATAAGACACAGAAAAATCATAATAGCTGAGAAATAGCCCACGAAGAAATAATTCACATAGGCCATGGAACTTTCTATTTCAGGGCTTTTTCCTTGTCAAACCTTGACGCCTTCAGCCTTACTCAGGTCACCTATGTGCTCTGGGTCTGGCAGGACCCCACCAGACCTTGCTGTATGCAGCTTGGTAACAAGGATAAACTCAATTCATTTGTCATGTTTTTCTTATTTTAGTTGCATGCTTATTTTCTTTTAAAATGTGTATTAGAGAAAAAAAATGGATGCAGTGAATGGAAGCTACACAGACGATCTCCCAGGACAAAATGGGAATTACAACTCAAACGAAGACAAATCCTCAGAAAAAAGCAACAGAAAAGCAGCAGCACAGGACCATATAATCAGGGACACTGGTAGAATCTGCAGAGGTGCGAGAGGGTGGTGGCCTGGGAGCCCATGGACAGCAGCAGTCTTAGCTTTGAGCATGCCCTCAGAAATAAAATACCAACCTTACATCACAGAGCAGAGGGCCAGAACAGAGCACTGGATTGGCTGCAGCCATTCACCTGGTGCTCTGGTAGAGGGAGGGCAGACTGAACTGGAACTCTGTGGGGACACCCGGGATTTGAAGGGCTCTCAGAGTTTTTGCTGAATCGAAGTCACAAAGAACAGTGGCCAGCTTGCTCCTTCCTAGAGCTGTGGGGAAAAGCAGCAGCACCTCCCTCGGAGATTCAGCCCCTTCCAGGTGAGGCAAAGAATTGCAAATTGAGGCTCATTAACAACCAGCATCTATCCCACTTCTGAAAATCCTACCAGGTCTACATTCCATGGCCCTGAGTAACTGAGACTAATAGCCACCAGGAAAATCTAGAGAAACTGAATCTTTCCTGGACTTGCAAATCTACCCAGGAAAGTAAGATTTGACAGTGGGGTTTAATGTGGGCCCTATCTACACTCATTCAAACCCAGGAGAGGGAGCACAAACAACAGAACACCAACACCCACAGGGAAAATTTGGCAGGCTCCAAAACCCACTGAGATAGCCAAAATGGTGAATCAAAATACAATTCCTAAATAAAAAACAAGAGAACTCTATTGAAGATGAGATAAATGAAATGCAAATAATCAATTATCAGAGGTAGAGTTCAGAGCCATGATCTTGAGGAAGCTCAACAGCATGAGTAAAGACATCAATACCATGAGTAAAGATATAGAAACATTAAAAACCAACCAAGTGGAAATGAAGAATGACATGGCAGAAATAAAGAGCACATTGGAAGGACTAACCAGCAGAGTAGAGGAAGCTGAGTATTGGATCAGTGAATTAGAAGACAGGGTAGAAAAAATTAACCAATCAGAAAACCAAAAGGGAAAAACAATTAAAAAACAAGAAGACAGCTTAAGAGAACTGTGGGACAACTGAAAACGTAGTAACATTCACATCATAGGAGTCCCCGAAGAAGAAGAAAATGGGAAAAGGTTACAGAATATATTTGAAGAAATAGTGACAGAAAACTTTCCTAACTTAGTGAAGGAAGAAAGCATTCAAGTTCAAGAAGCACAGAGAGGCCCAAGTAAGAAGAACCCAAACAGATGCACACCAAGACACATAATAATTAAAATGCCAATAATTAAAGACAAAGAGAGAATCCTAAAGGCAGCAAGAGATAAGCAACAGGTTACTTACAATGGAACCACCATAAGGCTATCATCTGACTTCTCAACAAAACCACTACAGGCCGAAGGAAATGGCATGAAGTAATCAAGGTCATGAAAAACAACAATCTGAATCCAAGACTACTCTATCCAGCAAGGCTATCATTCAAAATAGAAGGTCAAATAAAGAGCTTCTCAGACAAAAAAAAAGGCTAAGGAAATATATTAGCACCAAACCTGCACTGCAAGAAATGTTAAAAGAACTACTGTAGTTAGTAGAAGAAATAGGAAGAAAAATAAAACCACACTAAACTAAAATAACAATAAATATGTACATATCAATAATCACCTTAAGTGTAAATGGTTTGACTGCTCTGATAAAAAAGACACAGAGTAGCTGACTGGATAAGAAAGCATGACTCACATATATGTTGTTTACAAGAGACCCACCTCACAACAAATGACTCACATAGGTTGAAAGTGAAGGATGAAAAAAAATCTTCCAAGCAAACGGAAAGGAAAAAAAAAGCTGGGGCAGCAATACTCATATCTGATAAAGTAGTCTTCAAAATGAAGGTCATAACTAGAGACAAAGAAGGCCAGTATATAATACTGAAAGGATCTATCCAACAGAAAGATATAACCTTGATAATCATATATGTTCCCAATATATGCACCAAAATATATTAAAAATTTTCTGGAGGAATTCAAAGGAGAAATCAACAGCACTACAATCATAGCAGGGGACTTCAACACCCTGCTGATATCACTGGATAAATTATGTAGACAAAAAATTAACAAGGAAACACAGACTTTAAATGAATCACTAGATCAAATGGATTTAATAGATATCTACAGAGAATTACACCCCAAAACCGCAAAATTTACATTCTTCTCAAGTGCACATGGGACATTCTCAAAGATAGACCCTGTGTTAGGCACAAACTAAGTCTCTACAAGTTCAAGAAGATTGAAATCATATAAAGCATCTTCTCAGATCACAATGACATGAAACTAGAAATCAATTGCAACAAGAACATGCAAAGATATTTGAAAACATGGAGGCTAAATAGCATGTTATTGAACAATGAATGGTTTACCATGGAGATCAAGGAAGAAATTTAAAAATTTCTGGAAACCAATGAAAATGAACACATAACAACACAAAATCTATAGGAGGCAGTGAAAGCAGTTCTAAGGGAGAAGTTCATAGCACTACAGGCCTACCTCAAGAAGTAAAAAAATTTCTAGTAGACTATCTAACCTTACAACTTAAAGAACTAGAAAGCAAACAAAAGGAAAACCTCAGTGCAAGTACAAGGAAGAAAATAGAAAAGATCAGAGCATAAATACATGACATGGAGACCAAAAAAAACAATTCAAAGGATCAATGAAACAAAGAGCTGGTTTTTCGAAAAGATAAACAAGCTTGATAAACCCTTTGCTAGACTTACCAAGAAACAAAGAGAGAGAACCCAAATACACAGAACCTGAAATGAAAGAGGAGAAATAATAACTGACACCACAGAAATACAAAAGATTGTTAACAAATATTATGAACAATTATACAGCAACAAATTTCACAATCTAAGCAAAATAGACAAATTTCTAGAAACATATAGTCCCCCAAAACTGAACCAGGAAGAGATAGAAAACTTGAACAGACCAATAACAACAGAAGAAATTGAAGATGTAAGACTTTCCCAGCAAACAAAAGCCCAGGCCTGGATGGCTTCAAGGGGGAGTTTTACTGAACATTCAAAGAAGAATTTATACCCATTCTCCTCAAACTATTTCAAAAAATTCAAGAAGAAGGGAGACTTCCAAAGTCATTTTATGAGGCCAGCATAATTCTAATTTCAAAATCAGAAAAAGACACTACAAAGAAAGAAATCTACAGGCCAATATCCCTGATGAACATAGATGCCAAAATCCTGAACAAAATACTAGCAAATCCCATCCAGCAATACATCAAAAAAATTATTCACCATGACCATGCGGGATTCATCTCAGGGATGCAAAGGTGGCACAACATTTGCAAATCAATAAATGTGACACACCACATAAACAAAATGAAAGATAAAAATCATATGATCATATCAATAGACACTGAAAAAGCACTGACAAAATCCAGCACCATTTCTGATAAAAATGCTCAGTAGTTTAGGAATAGAGGGATCATATCTTGACATAATAAAGGCCATATATGAATGACCTACAGCCAACATCATACTCAATGGGCAATAACTGAAAGCATTTTTCTTAAAAACAGGAACAAGACAAGGATGCCCACTTTCGCCACTCTTATTTAATATAGTAGTTGAAGTCTTAGCCATAACAATAAGACAGGAAGAAAAAATAAAAGGGATCAAATAGAAAAGGAGGAAGTGAAACTGTCATTATTTGCAGATGCATGATATTACATGTAGAAAACCCCAAAGACTCCATCAAAAATCTACTAGACATAATAAATGAATTTGGCAAAGTAGTAGGATACAAAATTAATATCAAGAATTCGAAAGCATTTTTATACACCAGTGATGAATTTACACAAAGAGAAATAAACAAACAAACAAACAAAAAAAAAACAATCTCATTTACCATCAAAACAAAAATATTAAGGTACCTAGGAATAAACTTAACCAAAGAAATAAAGGACCTATTTGCAGAAAACTACAGGTCATTGAAAAAAATAATAGAGGAAGGTATAAAAAAGTGGAAACACATACCTTGCTCATGGATTGGAAGAATTAACATCATTAAAATGTCCATACCACCCCCAAAAAATCTATAGATTCAATTCAATCTTCATAAAATACCAACGACATACATCACAGAACAAGAACAAATACTTCAAAAGTTTATATGGAACCAAAAAAGACCCCGAATAGCCACAACAGTCTTGAAAACAAAGAACAAAGTTTGAGTGATTACATTACCAGATATCAGGTTATACTACAAAGTCACTGTAATCAAAACAGCCTGATACTGGCACAAGAACAGGCCAATAGATCAATGGAACAGAATAGAGAACCCAGAAATGCACCCTAGACAATATGCTCAATTAATATTTGACAAAGGGGAAAAGAGCATACAGTGGAGTAAAGACAGCCTCTTAATAAATGGTATTGGGAAAATTGGACAGCTACATGCAAAAAAATGAAACTAGACCATCAACTTACACCATACATAAGAATAAACTCAAAATGGATAAAAGACTTAAATGTGACTCATGAATCCATAAAAATCGTACAGGAAACTGTAGGCAACAAAATTTCAGACATCATATGCAACAGAATTTTCACTGATACATAAGGCAACAGAAACAAAGGAGGAAATGAACACATGAGACTACATCAAACTCAAAAGCTTCTGCACAGCAAAAGAAACAACCACCAAAATGGAAAGGCTACCTACTATATGGGAGAGCATAATTGCCAATGATACATCAGGTAAGGGGTTAATTTTCAATATATATAGAGTGCTCATACAACTCAATAAAAGGAAGACAAATAACCCAATTAAAAATGGGCAGAGGACCTAAATAGACACCTCTCCAAACAGGACATATAAATGGCATATGAAGAGACATATGAAGAAATGCTTAACATCACTAATCATCAGAGAGATGTGAATTAAAACAACAATGAGATATCACCTCACACCTGTCAGAATGGCTGCCATCAACAAATAACAAATGTTGGCAATAGTGTAGAGAAAAGGGGACTCTAGTACACTGCTGGTGGGAATGCAGCCTGGTGCAGCCACTATGGAAAACACTATGGTGTTACCTCAAAAATTTAAAAGTTAAGTTGCCATTTGACCCAGTGATCCTGCTTCTAGGAATATACCCTAAGTAGCCTGAAACACCAATCAGAAAGAATATATGTACCCCCATGTTCATAGCAGCACCATTTACAATTGCTAAGATCTGGAAACAGCCCAAGTGTCCATCAATAGATGAGTGAATAAAAAAGCTGTGGTACATATAAACAGTGAAGTACTATGCAGCTGTAAGAAAGAAAGATCTCTTATCCTTTGAGACGACATGGAGGGACCTGGAAAGTATTATCCTAAGTGAAACAAGTCAAGCAGAGAAAGACAAGTATCATATGATCTCACTTATTTATGGAATATAATGAACATAACAGTCTGAAGAACAGGGTAGTTCCAGAGACGTGGATGTAGGGTACAGACTGACAATCCTCAGAAGGGGGTGGATAAACTACAGAATTTATATGCGTTTATGCATGAACAATGGACATGGACAACAAAACTGGGAACAGGGCAGGGTGGGAGGAAGAGGGGGGGAATCAGTGGGGGAAAAAGGAGAAACACCTGTAACAAAAATAAATAAATAAATAATAAATAAATAAATAATATAAAATGTGTGTTAGAAATTAGTGAAAAGTATGATGAATTCAGATAAAAGAATAGAGAAAGAAAAAATTAATTGATTAGTATCTGTCTATCCATATGTAATAAATTTGGGTGAGACAGAGAATACCAGAGTACCCTCAGAAATTTCATAGTTCAGGGTTGTCAACATTAAAAAATGTCCAAACCTGTAAGAATTTTTATAAGTTTATTTGAGCCAAACTGACAACAATTGCCAAGAAGCAAAATCTCAATGGATTGAGAAAATACTCCAGAGAATGGCTGTTTCACTCCTTATTTTATACATGAAAATCAAACGAGGCCACATAAGATGGTCGCCTGATATTTCCTGATGACAGATCAGGGAGGTGGGAGAAGGCGAAGTGGGAGGGTCTGTGGGCTTGGATAGAAAATAAGACAAATAGACACATACTTCTTCTACACAGGGGGGTATAGGATAGTTAACAGTTAACAACATGTGATCTCTGCTTTGGTGAAGTGGTTGTGCTTTAAGTAGGGGGAGAAATTATTCTGATATTTGAAAGATATATTATCAGGCATGTTATAATAGATGCAAGAAAAGACAACAGATAGGCTCTGTTAAGGTAGAGATTGACCTTTGTCAGGGAAAAATACTGGTGTAAGACATGACTACCCACTATGAACTGGTTATAAAATGGGACAAAGAATGGGTCCAGGAGGCCTGTCACTACTTAAAGCCAATTAAGCAGAGACAAGCTTAAATCATATGAGCATTTATTCCAATATTGCCAGCAGTATGGCAGAGCAGTGGGTTAGCCTGTCAAATGGGCACTCCCTACCCTCACTTGACAGCTGCTTTTAAAGCATAGAGAAACAATGACTATGTGAGAAAGGGCAGTTAAGCAAAAAAAAAAAAAAAAAAAAAAAAAAGGAGGAAAAATGGTTATAGGCAAGAGGGGAGGAATGTGGACCAGTGGCTATAGGGGTTGGCCGCCAATGACGCGCAGTCACGAGTCCAGTGTTTTCATAATTAGGTTGTTAATCTTTCCATGATGTCAAGCAGTCCCCCTTGTCATCAGATTGAGAGAATGGACAGCAGTCCTGAGGTGCACCCCTGAGGTGCACCTCCTAACCAGGTCTGAATGGCCTTTTCATCTGAACAGGGCAATCACGATTAACACTGTAAAGGATGATTAACAATTTTTCTAACTATGGCTAGTGCCCCACTATGATTAGTTTTCTCACTCTTCCAATATATTTTATTAATTCTGTAGTTTTTCCTGCCCCTTTCACTTTTACTTAAGGAAGTTTTCATTTCAGACCATCCAATGTGGTTATTTTAGGTCTCTGAGTTCGTAAGGCCGCCACGCAGGCCTCCCCTGAGCTTATCAGGTTTCGTATGTGGCTCCTTTTTTGTCCACAGAGTCCAACCACTAAGATTAAACAACTCAAATGTGTACCAGTCATTTTGTTTGCCATTTACAAAACTATTCCAAACAAAAGGCTGTCATGAATCCAGCTCACCTAAAATAGCAGCTTAAAAGATATGGACGCTGAATCAATCTCCCTGCTTTTTGTTGTTTGGTTGCTCTGCACTGGCACCAGCAATTGTCATGTTTCCTGGGAAGGTGTTGATGCAACATTTAATGGGAATTAGGACCATTCTCTGTGACAGTAATTTCTGTGGCTTCCAAAATAAGATCACTGTCTCCAGCTTCTCTGAGCTTTCTGAAAAAGTGACCTGTGATATTCTGATTTTAATAAATATGTATTTGGTCTTGGTCCCTTTGCTGGCACAGAGCTCTTAAAACCCTTGGAATTTCCTGCTGTCTTTTGTTATGTTAATAAGGTGGCTTTTGGGCCACACCTAAAGATGGCAGCTGGTTGCCAGGGGAACCAACCACTCCAGTAGAAGGTTGGAACTTTCAGTCCTACCTCCCACCTCTGGGGGGAGAAGGGATGAAATTGAGTTCAATCACTGATGATTTAATCATGCATGCCTGTGCAATAAATGCTTCATCAAAATCCAAAAGGATTTTTTCAGAGAGCTCCTGAGTTGGTGAACACTTGAAAATTTGGCAGAATGGCTTTCTCTAACAGGGTGTGGAAACTCTGCGTCCTTTCTCCATGCTTTGCCCTGTGCATCTCTTCCATCTGGCTGTTCCCAAGGTATAGTCTTTTATAGGAAACCCACTCATCTAGTGGGTAAAATTTCTCTGAGTTCTACGACCCATTCTATTGGCCATGGCAAGAACAGCACCAGGTGTTAGACTGCTGGAGTCAGACCGAACCTTGGTTCAGAGACCTTGGTACTTGAGTTCTGGCTAGGAAAGAATGTAGAGCTAAGACTCAAAATATGAGAAAGTTTATTTAGAAACTAACAAAGGTAAAAGAAGTATGCTCTAGGCAAAAGTAGAGGCAAAAAAAGAGATCCTTGGCGCTTAGGACACAGGAAGGTAAAGGTAGCATGCCTGGTGGGGAGAAGAAGAAAAGAAGAAAGGCTAGGGCATGCTCCCAGAGGGAGAGCATGTGCTGGGTCTTTGTCCTAAGGACTTTAAGGGTCAGGATTTTAGGGGAGGATCTCAATAGAATATTCATTAGCTTTCCAATTGTGTCCTTTAGGGCTGGTGGTCTTTATTTATTGGTCAGTGCCAGGGCAGGGGATCATTAGTCAATGCAGTTGGTCCTGGCATTGCCCACCCAGTTTTGCTGCTTTTTCTTTTTTTTTGGCCTGAAGTTGAAATAAAACTGAGCCCTAGATGTTATCTTTAGGGAGGAAAAGTCAGGGGGTCAAAAACTGCGTGACCAGTAACTGCATGCTAGGGGAGGAATGATTACATTGGGGGCCAGATCCTTATTTTCCCAGTTTTGCCTGCTGCTAGACACCAGAGATTTTCCACCCTATGACCTTCTGTACCTGGCCTATCATCCCTGCTCTGATCTTGTCTAACTGGCTACCACAATTATAGCTAATTAGTCAAACCCAAGAAGAAAGTCAATGGAGCCTCCTATGGCTAGTTGGTCAGAACTATATATGACAATTTGGCATCTGAAGTGAGAGAAAGGGAGGGGCAGTCTCATAGGACTGAATCCATAACCTGTGGAATCTGATAGTATCTCCTGGTAGGTAGTGTCAGGATTGAGTTGAGCTATAGGACAGCGTGCTGGTGTCCAGGAATTGCTTGTCAGTGCTGATGAACCTCCAACACCACACCCCAGGTTAGAATTGGGTGTAAAACCTTTCAGATCTTTTGTCTACAATGTGTAGCTTTTCTATTCCAGAAAACTAAAGGCTGCCAAACTTCCCAGTTTGGAGTAAGGTTACATATTGGCCTTAACAAAGCCTGCCTCCAGGAATTCAAAGTAAAGGAATATCAGATTGGTGGGGGGAAAACTATACTAAATACATATTTAACTATAATCACCTTCAAGTTTCCACAGACTGGTAGCTTTTCCTTCATTCTTGAACTTGCTGGTTTCAATTTTGAAGAATGCCTTAGACTTATTTTTCATATCCTCTGCAGTTTCTAATGTTGTATTTTACACGTAGGTGTTTAATTGTCTGCTAGTGTCAATCAAGTCTTGATGCAAAATATCAATCCATTAGCAAAATTATATTCAACTACCCTTTCAACTTAATAAATTTCCATTTATAAAATGCCAAAACAAGGAATACAATTACTGTTTGACAAATTATGTAGCCAAATTTTCTCCATTAGCTAGTCTAGAATATAACATGGGATAAATTATAAATATTTGCTATTCTTTTGCTCAAAAAAAAAAGTCATCTGGAATTATCTTGCATAAATTCTTATGTTATATAATGTATTGCTCATCCTAACCATATTCACTTTTATGTGAATATTCTAGCTTTATTTTGTTTATTTACAAATTTTAATGCAATAGTGTTGTCTAATGGATAAGTCAAAAGATATATGAATTGGAAGTTATTTCAACAATACAATATAGTATGTCTTATTAAATATATTAAGAATTTTACATATCTTTAAATCTATTTTATACACAGCATGATAGAAGGCAAATTATAAATATTGTAGAATAAAAAGTAAATACAATCTTATTAAGTAAATTATTAAACAAAAATAAAAGTTAGAAGACAGGATCATTATTTATGAAACAACCACTATTTCAAGGTAGTTTTCTTATATCATCAAATCATCCCTATCAGTCAGATATCAGCAACTTTACTTAGACTAGAGACATTAAGAATAAGTAAGATTTAAGCCTCACAATAGTAAGGAGTTAGGCAAATATTCAAATAATCCTTTTTTCTCACCCAACTATGACTAAGCAGCTTTGTTGCAGAATTTAATATTACATATGAACAATTAACAAATATTAAGTTATTTATCTTCATCACATAAACAATTTCACCATTTTGAATTATGTTAATTATTTCATCTCCTAATCATTTAGCAAGGTCAAAGAAAATTTCTATCCCCACAATTGCTTTAGGGGAAAAAATAGTACAAGTTACAATGAAGAACATTCTGTACTTGAAATTTTGCAAAAACGCTTCCCTTAACATAATGTCCATCAGGCTTACCCACAAGCTAGTCACAGGAGGACAAATTATATGAGGAATCCATATATATGAGGAATACACTTATATGAAGATTGTATTGTAGTCAAACTTATAGAAACAGTCATTGCCAGGGCTGGAAGGGGAATGGAAAACTAAGGAGTTTCATTCAAGGTTTCCCTTAAGTTAGATGAGTGAGTTCTGGAGATCTGCTATAGAACATATTGCCTATAGTTAATGAGAAAGACAAATAGGGGGAGAGAAAAAAGTTTGGGAGGTGCTGGATATGTCTAATACCTAATACCTTGATTGTGGTGTTTGCCTATGCACAGGTTAACTGAGTGCAGTTCTTTGCATACCAGTTATACCTCAATAAAGCTGTTTTTTGTTTTATTTTGTTTAAAGCTGTTATATGTTTTTTAAGGAAGATAATTCCCCTTTAACTGGATTTCTACTATTTTAAGTTCATATGATTTATTTCTTTCATACTATCCTCCCATTTGTTAAGAACAAAAGGACAAGGACGTCCTGGGTTTAAGTCCGCAGGATCTCTTTGAGCAGCCATGAGCCTTGGCAGTCTGGCTGTGTGGTCAAGGAGGGAAACAAGAAAACAGACATCCATTCACTGAATGCAGAGGAGAATTTTAGATATTTTTTTTACATATGTATCAGAAATCTCTTCTTTCATCAGAAACTTAACTAAATATAGTTACCACTAACATAATGGACACTACTACACGTCAGACACAATGTTAATCATTCTCACATAATCTTTTATATCTATTAGGTCTCTAGCAATTGGCTGATGAGGAGCTGACATGGAGAACTAAAACAAAGAAACTTGATAATGAAAGCAATAATAGTAACTATAAATCAAAGGGGCTTAATATATCTTGGCAGCTGCCTGTCACTTCTGGTTTTCAACAGTGGTCCATGCCTGTACCAAACACTTCTCCTGAATCTTAATATCCTTTTCCACAACATTCTGCCCCATCCTTATTTTTGCTTCCTTGTATTCAGCTTTGTTCTAATCTTCCTCCCCTTCATTCTTCATTGTTTCAACTTCAAATTCCTTCTGAAAACTCCATACATAATGGCTTTAGTATAGGATGGACAACCCTTCTTCATCTAGGAAAATAAAATCAACTCAGAAACCCACAGCAGTACAATATTATTCCAAATACAATAAATTCCAAAGTTTGAATATTGGAGTCTGAAATGATAACACATTAAAGCCATGGTATATGTGGGTGGGGCTGCCAAGTCCTCTCCTCTTGGGCCCCTTTACCATTGTGC
This sequence comes from Molossus molossus, assembly GCF_014108415.1. Classification (NCBI taxonomy): domain Eukaryota; kingdom Metazoa; phylum Chordata; class Mammalia; order Chiroptera; family Molossidae; genus Molossus; species Molossus molossus. Next base: position 34,088,744 of record NW_023425403.1, on the reverse strand, counting down.
GGTAAAGATATCTCACTCCCCCACAGCCTGAAGCTGTCGGTGTCCTTGGGCGCGCACACACACACACACACACACACACACACACACACAACGTCTCTAGAGAGTATTTTTTAAAAGATATTATAACCAAATTAAAGTAGAAACAAAGTCTCCCCAGAAGGCACACAAGCCTCTGAGATTTTTCTTGCCACGTAAAGTAGATAAGCAGTCTACTTCATTATTCAGGGTGGGTTTGTCTTCCCTTTGGATTGATAGCTATCTGTAGATATTGCCCCAGTGATTCATTAGCACACAAACAATGAGGTGATTAAAATGCCTGCTCTAAATTTCTTCATTCTGCTGCTCTAACCCTTCCAGAATGAAAAATAAGCTGTGAATGAAAATAGCTCTTTATTTTATTTCATTATATTACAAAATAAAATAAAATAAACAAGTTCAGCACATAATTCAATATAAATGTATTTAGTTCAAATACATTAGGATCACAGAATCCACTGCTTTGCTTATCACATTCATCTAATCAACTCAGAAACAAGACATTTGATGATCTATCTCCAAATTACCTTTCTAGGTTCCCCTAATTAGTCTTAGAAAATTCCTTGAAGTTCCTCAAACAAGCATATAAATCTAGCTTTTCTCTGACTGGGTTCTCTACTCTTTTCCTACTCCATCCCCTAGGAAAGTATGTTAATTTATGCCTCAGTTCCTGTTATGTAATCTCCACAACCCCAAAATGCTCTGTTTTTACCTCATAGAAAAAGTCTTTGCCTCCCACATGCCTCCATGGTTCCGTGGAGGGTCTATCAATGTCCCTAAAATTTTGCTTTCGTGGTTTCATGTTTTTCTGCTGAACTGCATTTCTAGGATTTATCACAGCATTGGGCATATGTTAGCTGTTTGATATATATTTAATAAATAAACAATTAAATAATAAATCTTATATGACAAGTTTTGCAAAATTTTCATATTAGTTTGAGTTAAGAATAGAGTGAAACACGAGGGTAGGTCATGTGGAAGTGATTCCAGAAATAACAAGTGAGGGAGACGACAGTGAGACAGGTCTGGAAAAAAAGGCAGCATAAGGCTGAGTTCTTTAGCTCCAGTCTGCAAGAAACACATGAAATACTTCAGAGAACTGTCTCTCCCATCTTTCAGGCTGCATTTCAGCGGAGCGGACTCCTGCATGCTCAGCTCCAGAGAAGGGCCCGAGGTAGAAAATTAGAGAAATATGCAATGAGCATTGGAAGAGTATTGCTGTCAATGAACATGAAATTTTTCATCAAAGCTTCAGTTCAAATCAGAGGTGAACCTACAGAGGTATCAAAAGCATCTGCTACAGCTTCATAAAAATGGTCATCAGATATCCTATGTAGATAATTAGTGGTGTCTATGTACCAGGCACGAAGCTATCCTTTCTATCTTTTGTTTCACTTCTAGCATGTTTGAGATGTTATACAGGGGTGTGTTTTTACAATATTATAATGCAAGTACATTCCATGTAACATTTATACAGTCCTTTTAAAAAATCAATTTTACTAAACTGTATTGATCGTCTAAATTATTTCCTTTTCAACCAGTTGTTATGCATTGTAGAAGTGCACAACCAGAGGCTGAGAAGTTGAATATAACCTACTTAAAACATCTGGCCTGAACCCGGTTTTAAAAACTTTCTGGAGCCCAGGCCGGTTTGGCTCAGCGGTTAGAGCATTGCCCTGCGGTCTGGAGAGACCCGGGTTCGGTTCCCGCTAAGGGCACGTACCTCGGTTGCAGTTTGTCCCCGGCCCTGGTTGGGTCGTGTGTGTGGCGACCACTCGATGTGTCCCTTTCACATCGATGTTTCTCTCTCTTTCTCTCTCTCTCTCTCTCTCTCTCTCTCTCTCTCTCTCTCTCTCTCTCTCCCCCTCCCTCCCTCCCACTCTATCTGAACAAAGTAATGAAAAAAAAAAATGTCCTAGGGTGAGGATAAAAAAACTTTCTGGAATATTCTATTGCTAATCATATTAAGTGGTTCCATGGCCTGCCTTATATTCTTATCACGTAGTGTCAGCGAATCTTTTATTTGATCATTGCCCAATACTCTTTATAAAAATCAGAAAATACTAGTGACATACATTAATTTCTGTTCAGATTAACTACATCCTTCCTTGGTCAAACAGAAATTTGAAGTTCTACATTCACATTTTATTCTGCATAACTAAAATAAACCACATTCTAGAAACTGAGAACTATGAAATTGGATTAAACTGTTCTTGCTTCTACTTACATTGAATACAACAAAGAATATGCATTGGGTGCCTGCAAGAATATCCTATGGAATGACAGATATAAACAGCAATGGTATAGCTGGCTCATAACATCCTATGAAATCAAAAGATTTCGTCTAAACCTCAAGGAATTATACTCTCTTTCATTATTCCAGACCTATTTGTGATTACTTTCTTTGAACGAGTGATGTTTATTAGCAAGGAAGTGAAGTTAGACTCACATTACATGTCTTTCTATACAAAAAGTGGTTATCTAGACCAGCTGCCTAGACATGACCCAGAAGGTTGTTCGCAATGTTGAAATTCAGGCTGCTTCCAGCCTGAACAACAATCTCAACTTCTCAAAGGTCTTCATATTTCAATTCTGAGAAACGCAGTTCTAGACAATAATTTTTTCTTCTTCTAGGTATAGTTTTTTTCTGTCTTATTTGTGGAATTAGAGATGGATGCTGATAATGCTCGTTGCTTTATAGCATTTAGGCCACAGACTTTTTTTTTTTGAAATTTTTATTAATTTATTTTTGTTACATATGTCGCTCCTTTTTGCCCCTAGACACCCTCCCCCAATCCTGCCTCCAACCCCCAGCATTGTTGTATATGTCCACTGGTTATGCATACATGCATATGAGTTATTTGGTTTATCTCATCCCTCCCCCCAACCCCGAATCCCTCTTCTGAGGTTTGTCAGTCTGAACCGTACTCCTTTCTATGTCTCTGGGTCTATTTTGTCCATCAGTTTGTTCTGTTTATTATATTCCACACATAAGTGAGATCATGTGATATTTGTCTTTCTCTGATTGGCTTGTTTCGCTTAGGATAATATTCTCAAGGTCCCTCCATGTCATCTCAAAGAATAAGAGATCTTTCTTTCTTACAGCTGCATAGTACTCCATTGTGTATATGTACCACTGCTTTTTTATTCACTCATCTATTGATGGACACTTGGGCTATTTCCAGATCTTAGCCATTGTAAATAGTGCTGCTATGAACATGGGGGTACATATATTCTTTCTGATTGGTCTTTCAGGCTACTTAGGGTATATTCCTAGAAGTGGGATCACTGAGTCAAATGGCAGTTCAATTTTTAATTTTTTGAGGTAGCACCATAGTGTTTTCCATAGTGGCTGCACCACTCTGCATTCCCACCAGCTGTGTACTAGACTCCCCTTTTCTCCACACCCTTGCCAGCATGTGTTGTTTGATGATTTGTTGATGGCGGCCATTCTGGCAGGTGTAAGGTATACCTCATAGTTGTTTTAATTTGTATCTCTGATGATTAGTGATGTTGAGCATTTTTTCATATGTCTCTTGGCCATTTGTATGGCCTTTTAAGAGAGGTGTCTATTTAGGTCCCCTACTTAATTTTAATTGGGCTTTATGTCTTCCTTTTGTTGAGTTGTATGAGTACTTTATATATTTTGGAAATGAACCCCTTATCTGATGTATCCTTGGTAATTATGCTATCCCATATAGTGGGTTCCCTTTCCATTTTGGTGGTGTTTCTTTTTCTGTGCAGAAGCTTTTTAGTTTGATGTAGTCCCATGTGTTCATTTTTTCCCTTGTTTCTCTTGCCTTAGGTGTTGTATCAGTGAAGATTCTGTTACATGTGATGTCTGAAATTTTGTTGCCTACCGTTTCTTCTAGAATTTTTATGTATTCACAAGTCACATTTGTCTTTTATCCATTTTGAGTTTATTCTTGTGTAGGGTGTAAGTTGATGATCTAGTTTCATTTTTTGCATGTAGCTGTTCAATTTTCCCAACACCTTTTATTGAAGAGGCTGTCTTTACTCCACTGTATGCTCTTGCCACTTTTGTCAAATATTAGTTGAGCATAATGTCTTGGGTCAATATCTGGGTTCTCTGTTCTGTTCCATTGATCTATATACCTGTTCTTGTGCCAGTACCAAGCTGTTTTGATTACAATGGCTTTGTAGAATAACCTGATATCTGATATCGTGATCCCTCCTACTTGTCCTTCTTTTTCAATATTGCTGGGCCTCAGCTTTTCTTTCCCTGGCTTGCACAAGTGAGAAACAAACTTGTTCACCCCTTCTAACTTTATTCAGTTATTCCCCATCTTCAACAAGGCCAATGTCTTAATAAACAATGAGACATTGTATAATCTCTAGAATTATTGTTATTTTTTCATCTATTTTATAACGAGGTGGCTTTTAATTGCTACTATAACTGATAATTTCAGATGTCAAATTATAAAAATTTGTATGCAAAATATTTCAGTCTCTATTTATTGTAATCTTATGTTAATTTCATTTCTTATAAATTTATAATGTGTGTAGTATTTCATCATTGTTACATGGCTGATACCTTTATTTTTTTTATCCTCACCCGAGGACATTTTTCCATTTTTTGTACAGATAGAGTGGGAGGGAGAGAGAGGAAGAGACAGAGAGAGAGAAACATCGATGTGAAAGGGACACATCGAGTGGTTGCCACCGCACGACCAACCAGGGCTGGGGACAAACTGCAACCGAAGTACGTGCCCTTAGCGGGAACCGAACCCGGGTCTCTCCGGACCGCAGGCCGATGCTCTAACCGCTGAGCCAAACCAGCCAGGGCGGGCTGATACCTTTATAATTATTGGCATTTATCCCCAAGAAATTTTAAGAAGTTAGCCTATCAGTAGATATCTTTTTAGTTTAATAGGAAATATTAAGCAAGCAAACAAACAAACAAACCTCATAAACATGACAACAGTTTGGTGATTATCAGAGGGAGACGGAGGTGATGGTAAATGAGGGATAAATGGTGATGTAAAGAAACTTCACTTGAGGTGGTGAACACACAAAACAATAAACAATATACAGATGATATATTATAGAACTATACCTGTGAAACCTATATAATCTTACTAACCAATGTCATCCCAATAAATTTTAAAAAAATAGGAAATACTGTAATTATGAAACATTTTAGCTAATAGAAACTCTAGGCCCATTTTATCTCATTATAGACATCATCTTATCTCTAAAAATCTGATAGGTGGTTGTCCACAATCAGGTTGATTTCAGGTTCTATCTCATCAAATTGTTAGAAAACTACTTGCTTATATGGAATTAAAGTTTTCTCTTTATAACTTCATTGCACTAGATTTAGTTTGGCCCTGTGGAGTAACACAAAATGAGTTTACCTTTTTTTTTTCAAACTATGGGGTTTTTGTTGTTTGTTTTGTTTTGCTTACTGTTTATTTTTAATATTAGGCATTAGTTATCATATTACACTTCTCTTTTCTCCTTTCCAGGGCCTCAAATTATGATGATAATAATATCTGATATTTACTGAGCACCTACCATGGGCCAGGAATGATTCACAGTCTTTCACATGCATTAGTTATTTAAGTTCTCCAATGATCCGCAAAGGTGATATGAGTATCATCACTTAATATATGAGAATACTGAGGCTCAGAGTTCTAAAAGTAAACCAGCCAAGAAACTTTAAGCAAGAAGCAAACTAAGGTTTCTCTGACATGGAAGCAAGGTTTTTCCGACTCCACACTCTACTATTTACTGTATTTTATGTTTCTTTATTCATTCTTCTTATGACATGATTCTTAAACTCATTAGCAGTCTTTCACTTCCAATGTTTCTATGTGTTGAAATGTTTCTTACTCTTCCTGCATAATCCATATGTTTATTATATTAATGCTGTTAGTTTAATAAAGGATTCTGTTTAGTAAGATTTTCAGCTTTTCACAAAAAATTGCTGTTGCAAAATATGAATTGCTGAGCCTTGTTCTATTTAGCTAAAAATCCTTTAAATTTCAGTTGTTCTTTCGTATTGCACATATTGAAGTACTTCACAGTGAGTCCTCCCATCCTCCCCCAAATGCCAATGGGTTACTGTGGAGACCTAAATGTAAACTAGAAAGCGATCAGGCCACTAATTGATACAGACAGTCAATTAGTGCTTCAAAGGAGCTGGCTCAGTATTTTACACATAGAGAACACGGGAGAAAGATTATAGTTTGTTGTGGTATAATCTCTGTTACTTCATTGTGGACCAGAGCTATAGATGCTACTGGATGGTTTCTACAGAAACTAAGCAAGCTTCTCACTGGTTGCTAATAGAATGGTAGCTTTATGGGAAACAATGATATTGTGTGATTTGAACCCATTAGCTTTCCCTTTCTAAAGTTCCAGACTGAACCAATTCCGACTCTGTTCAGGTCAAAAGTCTTCTTAATCTCTGTGTTATGCTGATCAAACCTCCAACTGTCAGGTCAAATTATTTCCATTGGGCTAGTTCTATTTGTGATTAATTAAAATTTCTTCTTGATTGCATACAGTTCTTTTAAATGTATAATCCCTTTATTGTGTATCGAATTGAGAATATGGTCCTAATTTAAAAACAAATACTTATGTGGGCCTCTCTGTATGATGTAAGCCACCAATTTTAGTAAAGTGAAGAAAGAAAAATAAAAAATTTTACTATTTTTGCATGAAAAAATGATGCAGTAACGAAGAGAAAATTATACCTGACTTGCCTATCATTACAGATCACAAGAATTGATTAAAGGGAGAAAATGCTTTATATAAATAGAATATATGCAGAAAGTCTTGATTCCAGATATTTATCCAGAGGTATTTTAGTTTTAGAATAAATCAAAAGGTGAGTCCACATGAAAATTTTCAGAAATTGGCAAACCTCCTCAATAGATTACTGCAATTTGAGAATTCAGGTTAATTTATCTTGTGGATATTCTACAATTCAAATAAACTGGACTGAAATTTCATTGTCTCTGTGTATAAATTTGTAGTTATTAACTACATGATCTTTTATGTTGTGTTTATTATGAGGAACAAGGTGCCTTTTGGTTATGTTATTCATTTTCTACCTGCTAAGAAAACATATGGGTGTTGTATAATCGAAAACCCAGCACACAAATGTTGTATTGTCCAGAAGGTTGTGAAACATCAGCTCTTTCCAAAAAGAAATTCAACTTTTCTCATCCTTAATGGCTTTTCCCCAGATACGAATGTAAAGCAAAGCAGTTGAACTAAGCAGTGCAGGGAAATGAAGAGTGGTTGCTGAGAACAGCAAAGCCGACAATGGACCAAGTGCTGAGTAACCTTTGAGTCCCCATGGTGAAGGGCAGTGAAGAAAGAGATGAAAAGGGAGAAAGAAAAGAAAAGAGGCAGGAAGAGGTGGGCAAGAAATTCTCAGAGAGAGCCCAGCAAACAAAGAAATATAGAAAATTCTCAAGGTCAGTGAAAAGGAGAGCTCATGAAAGGCAGGCGAGCTCTGAGATGAAAGAGGGTGGAGAGGGGTCTGCTGGGCTCTTGCATTAGCGAAGCACCTGCCTGCAGCCCCGCCAGATGCCCAGGGCGGAGGTCACATGCGTGGTCTTCGGCAAAGAGCCCAACCTTGGCGGCTGCCCAGGGGTGGTCACTGGTTGGGAGAAAGGGGATTAAGTCTATGAAAGGAATGCGCAGTGCAGTTTTGATGAGACATATCATAGAAAACAGTCCAGCATTTTAATTAAATGTCAGGTGCCTCTAAACTAAGTTGAATGGTCTTGCAACCAACAAGGGGCCATGTGTACTCAAAGCCTTGAGGAAACAAAATATACTCATAATCTTTGTACCAAACATTGCAAAGCTTCATAAAGCACAATAGATTATGTAAGAAATTGTGTGTGCATGTGGGTGTAGGGGGTGGGGATTGTTTGACTATGTCAACTACTCCTAATGGAGCCAAAAGGGGCTCTGTCACTTGTTAGCTGTGAGATCTTGGGTAAATTACATAACCTCTCTGTGCTTTTGTAGCTTCATCTGTAACGTGTGTATATAATAATACCTACTTCCTAGGGTTATTAAGATGATAGGATGAGTTAATATTTTTAAACCATTTAGAGAATAGTATGTCACACAGTATCATACAAATTCTTATTCAATTAGATAAAAGTTTTTAATAGAATTAACTTCCCTTGCTTTTCTCTATCATTTACACACTTGTGCAAGCAAATACATTTCTTTATTAGAGCATTATGTGTCTTTCTGTCTTCCAAATTCTTATTCAAGGGAATTTTCTGGCTCTACCCTACCCATCCTTAAAGAGAAAAATCCTCAAACAGAAAAGTATTTCCAATACACAATGTCTTATGTAATCACCCTGCATGGCAGACTCTCCAGCCTCATATCAGCCTAAAGATGCATTTTAAAAAATTGGAAACTCACTCCATTCTTTCTTCCAAGTATGAGTTCTCCTACAGTATCCTTTAGTCTTTGCCCATTCTCTAATGTCTTTGAAAAGTTTCAAAATATTTTGTCCAGAGTTCATATTTATTACATCAGTGGGAGGTCAGTCCAATAGGAATGGCTTTGACCTCAATGGAAAGCAGAGCCTCTACATCCTCTTCTCATGAGATGGGGTGGGCAAGGCAGGAATAAGGCTCCTTCTTCATGTGGAGCCTTTCCTCAAATGTCTGGGACCCTTTACTGTTCGTTTATATACAAGAATTAGGATTAAAGCTGAGGACGTGACTAAGTGCATGGAAATATTGTCAGGGGGTTGTACAGTGAAGAGTTGCCAATCAAACTTAGTTGTAGAAACTTCCAAACCTCAGAATCTGGGGGGATTTGTCTAGAGAATTTTCAGAGAAGAATCATTTAGCTGTCTGCCTGGGGTATTGTTCATCTACTACAAACATGGCACCGATATGGAAAGGAGCCGGAAGTCTTAATATTCAGGTGTATCGTTACACACGACTCCTTGTTTTCACTGGAACCTTCATGTCTACCTGTCTGTGTATCTAAAGGAAATGAGTCTGAAATATTATGAATACATTTTCTCTAGAAAAAAAGACATGGTCTCTCCCAGGGAAGGAGCAGTAGCAATCTCAGTACATGTGGTGAAGGTGTGACCCTGACTCCTGTTTCTCATATAAGCTTTCAAACAATTCACCTGTTTTCAGACCCTCACTCTGCTTTTACATTTCAAAGCCCAGTAAGTTCATTATTTCATTTTCTATGGTTTTGAAGTGAATTAACTGCTGGTTTGCTTCTCCTTCTGTAGCATTTCATTCTGTCCCTCTTCTATTCTGCCAAATCATTGGTTGTGTCCTGGTCTGATCTCACAAATTTGGGGGAACTACAGATTTCAACAAATTATAACAAAAAATTGTTATTTGTGGTTGTTCTTTTTTCAAGGGTGCATCTTTTTAAAAGGTGGGTACGTTTTCACCCTTTGAATTAAAATTGGAAATCTCCTCCTGGCACGCTTATAATCGACAATGTAGTTGATTTAATAAACTGAAGTACTTTGAAGTGTTAAATGCATGAAATTCTAGTGTATCATTATTGACAAATTTCTAAATGAATTTTAAGTTTTTCCATCATGAGCATTGTACTATATATAGTATTTATCACTATATTTTCTGGCCCAGGAACATTTAAACATATTTTTCACCCACAAACATACCCAGGTTATGATCGGAGTAAAACATCAGTTTAAGTGGGGAGAACAGACATTATAGATAGTAAAACAATGTATAATCTTTTTCTTTTTTACCTCTTAGAAGATGCTTATTTCTTACATAAAAAATGAAAAATCTGTACATATTTTTAATCATTGACAATTTAGATAAATAAATAAGTTTCACACTTAAAAATCTTGATTTGATCTTGCTTGAAAAATCAGGAGCTCTGTCACACTAGCTCCATATCATAGATGATATCCGTCACTAGGCCATGAGGAAATTAAAAGGCGTCATCTTTAGCCCAACTCATTTCATCACCGTCTCTGCCTCTATAAATCTCCGTAATACAGCCCACTAAACATTATACTACTTGCCTGCTCTTTATAGGGTAAAACTCACATCTTAAAGCTAGTTCTGTAATTGAACATTGTACTTAGGATAGATTTCCCCAAGAGTGAATGAATCAGCAAGCATTGCATAGAATTGTGTTACTGCAACAACTATTATGTTAGCAGTTTTCAAATTATGGTGGACAATGAGCATTCCTTAAAACTCCACATTTTGTTAGTGCATCCGGAGATTTTGTTATTTATATTATAAAGAGAATTGCATTTTTCTATCTGGTATAAATAAATAATTATATCTTTTATTAAATTTATTGGGGTGAAATTGGTTAATAAGATTCTATAAGTTTCAAGGGTACAATATTGTAATACATGATCTATATATTGCATTGTGCTCACCGCCCAATTTAATCTCCTCAGTCACTATATATTTAACTCCCTTTCCCTCTTCACCCTTCCCCACCCCCATTTCCCTTTACTAACCGCCACAGTAAACTCATTGACACCTCATGTCTGTGTCAATGAGGTTTTTGCCTGCTGTTTTGTTCATTTATTTGTTGCTTTCTGTTTCATATACTACAATATGAGTGTAATCATATGATTCTTCTCTTTTTCTGTCTGAGTTATTCCATTAACACGATACTCTCAAGTTCCATCCATGTCACAATGGCAGTATTTCATCCTTTCTTATGGCTGAGTAATAGTCCATTGTGCATATGGACCTCATCTTTTATTTTTCCTTTTTTTTTTAACATCACTTGGCATAATTAATGTAATTAATTTATTTATTTTTTTTTACAGATGTTTCTCCTTTTTTCCCCACTGATTCCCCCATCTCCCTCCCTCTCTGCTCTCTCCCCATCTTTGTTGTCCATGTTCGTTGTTCATGCATACATGCATATAAGTTATGTGGTTTATCTTACCCCCACCCCCTCTTCTGGGGATTGTCAGTCTGTACTCCACTTCCTCATCTCTGGGGCTACCACATTCCTCAGACTGTTATGTTCATTATATTCCACAAATAAGTGACATCATATGATACTTGTCTTTCTCTGTTTGGCTTGTTTCGCTTAGGATGACACTTTCCAGGTCCCTCCATGACGTCTCAAAGGATAAGAGATCTTTCTTTCTTACAGCTGCATAGTGCTCCATTCTGTATATGTACCACTGCTTTTTTATCCATTCGTCTACTGATGGACATTTGGGCTGTCTCCAGATCTTAGCTATTGTAAATAGTGCTGCTACAAACATGGGGGTACATATATTCTTTCTGATTGGTGTTTCAGGCTTCTTAGGGTATATTCTTAGAAGTGGGATCCCTGGGTCAAATGGAAGTTCAATTTTTAATTTTCTCAGGTAACACCATAGTGTTTTCCATAGTGGCTGCACCAGGCTACATTTCTACCAGCAGTGTACCAGAGTCCCCTTTTCTCCACACCCTCGCCAACACTTGTTGTTTGATGATTTGTTGATGGCCACCATTCTGACAGGTGAGGTGATACCTCATTGTTTTAATTTGCATCTCTCTGATGATTAGTGATGTTGAGCATTTCTTCATATATCTCTTAGCCATTTATATGTCCTGTTTGGAGAGGTGTCTATTTAGTTCCTCTGCCCATTTTTTAATTGGGTTATTTGTCTTCCTTTTGTTGAGTTGTATGAGCATTCTATATATATTGAAAATTAACCCCTTATCTGATATATCATTGGCAATTATGCTCTCCCAGACACTGGGTTGCCTTTCCATTTTCATGATTGAATCTTTTGCTGTGCAGAAGCTTTTGAGTTTGATGTAGTCCCATGTGTTCATTTCCTCCTTTGTTTCTGTTGCCTTATGTATCAGTGAAAATTCTGTTGCATATGATGTCTGAAATTTTGTTGCCTACAGTTTCTTCTAGGATTTTTATGGATTCATGAGTCACATTTAAGTCTTTTATCCATTTTGAGTTTATTCTTGTGTAGGGTGTAAGTTGATGGTCTAGTTTCATTTTTCTGCATGTAGCTGTCCAATTTTTCCCAACACCATTTATTAAAGAGGCTGTCCTTACTCCACTGTGTGCTCTTGCCACCTTTGTCAAATATTAATTGAGTATATTGGCTTGGGTCTATATCTGGGTTCTCTGTTCTGTTCCACTGGTCTATCTGCCTGTTCTTGTGCCAGTACCAAGCTGTTTTGATTACAGTGGCTTTGTAGTATAACCTGAAATGTGGTAATGTGATCCCTCCAACTTTGTTCTTCTTTTTCAAGATTGCTGTGGCTATTCGAGGTCTTTTTTGGTTCCATATGAACTTTTTTTTTTTAATCCTCACCCGAGGACATTTTCTTCCATTTTTGTTCAGATAGAGTGGGAGGGAGAAAGAGAAAGAGAGAGAGAGAAACATCGACGTGAAAGGGACACATCGAGTGGCTGCCACCTGCACAACAAACCAGGGCCGGGGACAAACTGCAACCGAGGTACATGCCCTTAGCGGGAACCGAACCCGGGTCTCTCTGAACCGCAGGCCGACGCTCTAACGGCTGAACCAAAACGGCCAGGGCAATACGAACTTTTGAAGTACTTGTTCTAATTCTGTGAAGTATGCTGTTGGTATTTTGATGGGGATTGCATTGAATCTATAGATTGCTTTGGGTAGTATGGACATTTTAATGATGTTAATTCTTCCAATCCATGAACAGGGTATGTGCTTCCACTTTTTTATATCTTCCTCTATTTCTTTTTTCAATGTCCTGTAGTTTTCTACAAATAGGTCCTTTACTTCTTTGGTTAAGTTTATTCCTAGGTATCTTAATTTTTTTGGCGCGATGGTAAATGGGATTGTTTTTTCAGTTTCTCTTTCTGTGAGTTCATCATTGATGTACAAGAATGCCGTGGATTTCTTGACGTTAATTTTGTATCCTGCTACTTTTCCAAATTCATATATTAAGTCTAGTAAATTTTTGATGGAGTCTTTTGGGTTTTCTACGTATAGTATCATATCATCTGTGAATAATGACAGTTCCACTTCCTCCTTTCCAATTTGGATCCCTTTTATTTTTTCTTCCTGTCTGATTGCTGTGGCTAAGACTTCCAGTACTATGTTAAATAAGAGTGGTGAATGTGGGCATCCTTGCCTTGTTTCTGTTCTTAAAGAAAATGCTTTTAGTTTCTGCACATTGAGTATGATGTTGGCTGTAGGTCTTTCATATATGGCCTTTATTATGTAGAGATATGATCCCTCTATTCCCACATTGCTGAGCGTTTTTATCAGAAATGGATGCTGGATTTTGTCGAAGGCTTTTTTGGCATCAACTGATATGATCATGTGGTTTTTATTCTTCATTTTATTTATGTGGTGTATCATGTTTATTGATTTGCGAATATTGGACCAGCCTTGCATCCCTGGGATGAATCCCACTTGGGCATGGTAGATAATTTTTTTGGTGTATTGCTGGATCTGATATGCTAGTATTTTGTTCAGGATTTTGGTGTCTATGTTCATCAGGGATATTGGCCTGTAGTTTTCTTTCTTCGTAGTGTCTTTTTCTGGTTTTGGAATTAGAATTATGCTGGCTTCATAAAACGAGTTTGGAAGTCTTCCTTTTTCTTGAATTTTTAAAAATAGTTTGAGGAAAACAGATGTTAGTTCTTCTTTGAATGTTCGGTAAAACACCCCCGTGAAGCCATCCGGGCCTGGGCTTTTGTTTGTTGGGAGAGTCTTGATTACACCTTCAATTTCTTCTGTTGTTATTGGTCTGTTCAAGTTTTCTATCTCTTCCTGGTCCAGTTTTGGGAGACTATGTGTTTCTAGAAATTTGTCCATTTTACTTAGATTGTCAAATTTGTTGCCATATAATTGTTCATAGTAGTTGTTAATGATCTTTTGTTATTCTGTGGTGTCAGTTGTTACCTTTCCTCTTTCATTTCTGATTTTGTGTATTTGTGTTCTCTCTCTTTGTTTCTTGGTGAGTCTAGCTACGGGTTTATCAATCTTGTTTATCTTTTTGAAAAAACAGCTCTTTGTTTCATTGATCCTTTGAATTTTTTTTTTTTTTTTTTGGACTCTATGTCATTTATTTCTGCTCTGATCTTTACTATTTCCTTCCTTCTACTTACTCTGGGGTTTTCTTTTTGTTTGCTTTCTAGTTCTTTGAGTTGTGATGTTAGATAGTCTATTAAAGATTTTTTCTTGTTTTTTGAGGCAGGTCTGTAGTGCTATGAACTTCCCTCTCAGAACTGCTTTTGCTGCATCCCATAGATTTTGTGTTGTTTTGTCTTCATTTTCATTGGTTCCCAGGAAGTTTTTAATTCCTCCTTGATCTCCTCGGTAACCCATTCATTGTTTAATAACATGGTATTTAGCTTCCATGTGTTCAAATGTCTTTGTATGTTCTTCTTGCAATTGATTTCTAGTTTCATGCCATTGTGATCTGAGAAGATGCTTGATATGATTTCAGTCTTCTTGAACTTGTAGAGACTTAGTTTGTGCCCTAACATGTGGTCTATCTTTGAAAATGTCCCATGTGCACTTGAGAAGAATGTGAATTCTCTAGTATTGGGGTGTAATTCTCTGTAGATATCTATTAAATCCGTTTGGTCTAGTCCTTCATTTAGAGTCTCTGTTTCCTTGCTAATTTTTTCATCTAGAGGATCTATCCAGTGATGACAGCAGGGTGTTGAAATCCCCTGTTATGATTGTATTGCTATCAATTTCTCCTTTGAATTCCTCCAGAAGATTTTTAATATATTTTGGTGCTCCTATATTGGGTGCATATATGTTTATCAAGGTTATATCTTCCTGTTGGATAGATCCTTTCAATATTATGTACTGGCCTTCTTTGTCTCTAGTTATGGCCTTCATTTTGAAATCTACTTTTTTCAGATATAAGTATTGCTACCCCTGCTTTTTTTTCCTTTCCATTTGCTTGGAAGATTTTTTTTCCATCTCTTCACTTTCAACCTATGCGAGTCTTTTGTTGTGAGGTGGGTCTCTTGTAAACAACATATAGATGAGTCATGCTTTCTTATCCAATCAGCTACTCTGTTTCTTTTTATAGGAGCATCCAATCCATTTACATTTAAGGTGATTATTGATATGTACTTATTTATTGCTATTTTTGGTTAGTGTGGTTCTATTTTTCTTCCCATTTCTCCTGATAATTACAGCAGTCCTTTTAACATTTCTTGCAGTGCTGGTTTGGTGCTAATATATTTCCATGGCCTTTTTTTTTTTTTTTTTTTTTGTCTGGGATGCTCTTGGACTCAGATTGTTTTTTCATGACCTTGATTACTTCCTGCCATTCCCTCTGGCCTATAGTGGTTTTGTTGAGAAGTCAGATGATAGCCTTATGGGGGTTCCTTTGTAAGTAACTTGTTGCTTATCTCTTACTGCCTTTAGGATTCTTTCTTTGTCTGTAATTTTTGGCATTTTAATTATTATGTGTCTTGGTGTGCACCTGTTTGGGTTCTTCTTACTTGGGGCTCTCTGTGCTTCTTGAACTTGAATGCCTTCTTCCTTCACCAAGTTAGGAAAGGTTTCTGTCACTATTTCTTCAAATATATTCTCTAACCTTTTCCCATTTTTTTCTTCTTCAGGGACTCCTATGATGCAAATGTTACTATGTTTTCAGTTGTTCCACAGTTCTCTTAAGCTGTCTTCCTGTTTTTTCATTGTTTTTCCCTTTTGGTTTCTGATTGGTTAAATTTTTCTACCCTGTCTTCTAATTCACTAATCTGGCCCTCAGCTTCCTCGACTTTGCTTTTTAGACCTTCCAATGTGTTTTTCATTTCTGATATATCATTCTTCATTTATTCTTGGTGGTTTTTAATTTCCAACTGGTTGATTTTCAACATTTCTATGTCTTTACTCATGGTGTTCATGTCCTTACACATGCTGTTGAGCTTCCTAAAGAGCATGGCTCTGAATTCTAGTTCTGTTAACTTGCTTAACTGCACCTCATTTATCTCATCTTCGGTAGAGGTCTCTTGTTCTTTCATTTGGCTTTTGTTTCTGTTTTTCACCATTTTGGCTATCTCAGTGGGCTTTTGAGTCTGCCAAATTTTCCCTGTGGGTGTTGGTGTTCTCCTGTTTGTGGTTTCCTCTCCTGGGTTTGGATGAGGCAGGGAGGACCCGCTTTAAACACCACTGTCAAGTCTTAACTTTCCTGGTTAGAGTTGCTAGTCCGGGGAATGGTAGTTATCCTCTAGCTTTTTTGCATGGAGGCTATTAGTAGAGGTCACCTGAAGAACTTTGGTTTCTGAGTTGACTGAAACACTCCCTCAGGTGCTCAGGAAGAGGATTTCCCAAGGGTGGGGCAGATGCTGGTTGTTAATTGATCTCAATTAGCATTTCAATGGCCACCAGGTGGGGTTGAATCTCCGAGGAATGGGCCGCTGCCTCTCCCCAGGGCCCTGGGAAGGAGTAAAATGACCACAGTCCTGCGTGGCTGCACTCAGCAAAAGCTCTGAGCACCCTCCAAATCCCGAGTGTCCCCACACAGTTCCAGTCCAGTCTGCCTTTCCTCTGCCGGAGTCCAAGTTGAGTGGCTGCTGCCAATTACCCTCTGTCCCAGTTCTGCATTGTGGAGCCTCCTGGGACTTTAACCCGATGGCGCTGCTCCCAGCTAAGGGCGACCGAGGCTATGGCGTAGCACCCAGCCGAGGTTGCAGTACACAGCCGAGGGTTAACACCCAGCCCAGGCTGCCGCAGGACCAAGGAGAGGCAGCTGCTGGTCCCAGCCGAGGCCACAGGACCCAGCCAAGGGCGCAGCTTCCAGCCGAGGCCACTGGTCCCAGCTGAGGAGGCAGCAGGTTGCAGCCGAGTCCCCTGGTCCCAGCCCAGGCTGCTGCAGACCGTGGGCTCCCAGCCCCCTCTCGTGTCCTCGCAATCCTACCAGGATTGAGTCAGTATCCCTGGTTATGTGGGCCTCCAAGCTGCCTTTCGGTTGCCCCTTCCTGACGATTTGTTTTTATCTTCGTTGTAATTCCAGTTGGTCCTGGGAGATGGTCTGTGTAGCTTCCATTCAGTCCGCCGCCATTTTTTTCTCTCCGAAATTTGTAATTCTTATTACCCTTTCCCTTGTATGCCATTCACTCACCCCACCTCTGGCAACCATCAGTTTGTTTTATGTACCTGTGAGTTTTTTCTGTTTTCTTTTGTTTGTTCATTTGTTTTGTTACTTAGATTTCAGATATAAGTGAAATCACATAGTATTTGTTTTTCTCTATCCAACTTATTTCACTTAGCATAATACTCTTTAGGTCCAACCATCTCGTTATAAATGGCAAGATTTCATTCTATTTTATGGCTAAGTAAAATTTCATTTTTTATATATAATATTTCATTTTATTTAAATATTATATAATATTTCATATATAATATTTATGTATTCATCATCATCTTTATCTATTCTTTATTCGTCTCTTAATGGACATCATCTTTCTCTATTCATCTCTCGATAAATATTTGGGTTGCTGCCATATCTTGGCTATTGTAAATAATGCTGCAATAAACATAAGAGTGCATATATCTTTTTGAATTAGTGTTTCTGTTTTTTTGTTGTTGTTTTTTACAGTACCCAGAAATGGGATTACTGGATAGTTCTATATTTAAGTTTTTTAGGAACCTCCATACTGTTTTCCATAGTGGCTGCAGTAGTTTAAAATCCCAGCAAGAGTGTATGAGGGTTCCCTTTTCTCCATAACTTCACCAAAATTTGTTCTTTGTTGCATTTTTTTATAACAGCCATTCTGACAAGTGTGAGATGTTATCTCATTGTGGTTTTGATTTGCATTTCTCTGATAATTAGTGATGTTAAATATCTTTTCATGTGTTTGTTGGCCACCTGTATGTCTTTGGAGAAACGTCTATTCAAGTCCTCTGCACATTTTTTAATTGGATTGCTGAATTGTTTGGTTTTTTCAATGTTGAGTTGCATGAGTTTTTTATATAGTTTGGATATTTATCCCTTACCAGATATAACATTAGCAAATATCTTCTCTCATTCAGTAGGTTGTCTTTTTGTTTGGTTGATGGTTTCTTTCACTGTGCAACTTCAGGGTACAGTCTGTTTAAAACTAAACACTTCTGGGGATTACACTGTGAACCTTTAAAGTTGAGTTAATTTTTAATGTGTATTCAAGTATAATTTTGAATATTTGAATTTTTCATGCCATAACCATCTTTTTTTCTATATTCAGTGGTCCAGAATTCTGGTTTTCTATCAGTCTCTTATCCAAAAACTTGAGGACATTCAGATATTTGGAAGGAGTGGAGAAAGATATTAGTCATATGTATAAATTCATCTGCAGTTAGCACCTTTAAGAGGTATATTTCTCTGTCTAAAAGAATGCCTCAACAGCCCTGGCTGGTTTTGCTCTGTAGTTAGAACGTCGGCCCATGGACTGAAGAGTTTCAGGTTCAGTTCCAGTCAAGGGCACGTAGCTCGGTTGCAGTTCTTTTCCTAGACCCGGTTGGTGTCATGCAGGAGGCAACCAATTGATTTGTCTCTCACATCGATGTTTTTTTCTCTCTCTCTCTCTCCTTTACACTCTCTCTGAAGATAAATGGAAAAAAATGTCCTTAAGTGAGGATTTAAAATTTTTTTAAAGTTCCTAAACAGACACTAATATAAGTCGGGATCTAGTTTTAGTAGTATTTTTATTGACTTTATTAATAATTAGCATTATGTGATATATCAGATAAGAGGTTAATTTCCAATATAGAGTGCTCATACAAGTCAACAAAAGGAAGACAAATAACTCAATTAAAAAATGGGCAGAGGAACTAAATAGACACCTCTCCAAACAGGACATACAAATGGCTAAGAGACATATGAAGAAATGCTCAACATCACTAATTATCAGAGAGATGCAAATTAAAACAATGAGGTATCACCTCACACCTGTCAGAATGGCCGCCATCAACAAATCATCAAACAACAAGTGTTGGCGAGGGTGTGGAGAAAAGGGGACTCTAGTACACTGCTGGTGGGAATGCAGACAGGTGCAGCCACTATGGAAAACACTATGGTGTTACCTGAGAAAATTAAAAATCGAACTGCCATTTGACCCAGTGATCCCACTTCTAAGAATATACCCTAAGAAGCCTGAAACACCAATCAAAAAGAATATATGTACCCCCATGTTCATAGCAGCACTATTTATAATAGCTAAGATCTGAAAACAGCCCAAATGTCCATCAGTAGACGAATGGATAAAAAAGCAGTGGTACATATACAGAATGGAGTACTATACAGCTGTAAGAAAGAAAGATCTCTTATCCTTTGAGACGACATGGGGGGACGTAGAAAGTATTATCCTAAGCGAAAAAAGCCAATCAGAGAAAGACAAATATCACATGATCTCACTTATTTGTAGAATATAATGAACATAACAGTCTGAGGAACAAGGTAGTCCCAGAGACATGGAAGTGGAGTACAGACTGACAATCCCCTGAATAGGGGGTGGCGGGGAGAGATAAACCACAGAACTTATATGCATATATGTATGAACAATGGACATGGATAACAAAGGTGGGGACAGGGTGGGGAGGGAGGAGGCGGGGGGAATCAGTGGGGCGAAAAGGAGAAACATCTGAAACAAAAATAAATTAATTAATTATTAAAAATAATGATAAAAATAAAATAATTAGCATTATCCCACCATCCCCACTATTCCAATTTCTGTTTTACCAATGACAAATATCTAGACTTTTTTTGTCCTTTAAAACTCAACTCAAAAGTCACTAAAATATAACATATTTAAGACTCTCCTTCTTCACAGAGACCAATGAAAGCATTTATTTTTGTGTTGTGCTTCCCAACAACCAGAACTGCTTAGTAGCCTCTGTGTGTTAATTATGCTGGTCAATGTGCTAATTATATTGGTCAAGAGACAGCACTATTCCTCACTTGCATTCTAAGATCCAAAGCTGTTTTAAATCATGTCACATTCAAAGCTATAAAAAGGAACCCCAAGAGGTTGAATTCTATGTGAATTCATTATGATGGAGAATTTATTTTGTCATAACAATTTAAATGAAATCTAAATAATTACAATTTTCATCTTTGCAGATAGTTGGAAAACAGATTGTTTTTTTCTGAGAGTTCTTACTTTTCTGTTTTCATTTTTCACTGCTGATTGATTAATACTACCATAAAGGAAGGTTTGTATGTATTTATTATATATTCTGCTATGTATAAGGACCTCTTATAAATGTTGAATATGACAAGAAGCTTTTCTTCTAAATATTTTAAAACACTTTGGAAGAGGTTTTTCTAGGTACATAACAACATGTATATGAAATTTAAAATAATCTTATTTTTACTAATTATATTACTTCATTTTCTTGTATTATTACATTAAGCTTCACTTCAAAAACAATTTAATTTGTAGAGCTGGCTTTATAACAGTATTTATTATGCTAATTGCTATTGGTTTGTAGTGGCCTTTATATAATATATATGTTTTATTCTATTTTTCTTTACATAGCTTTTTGTTGTTGTTGTTCATTAGGAATGGCTACTGAGTTTTACCAAATCCTATTTCAGTTTCAAGTAATGCGAACATAGTGATTCAGTGGCATTTATTCCTGAAAAAAATTATGCTGATAGATAACTAATATTAGGTAATCATTGAAAAACTTGTAAACTTTTAAAAAATCTTGCTTACTTTTTCATTAAAATTTAGATAACTTATAATATTTATTTTGAGATTTTTCATAGAGCCTTGGGTTTTTTTAAGTATGTTTTTGTTTTGTTTTTATTTCAAGTTGCTAAAGATTTTTTTACTTAATTTCAAGTGATATTGGCTAATGCTGAGGCAGTGGAGCCTGGACCTAATAAAATTTATTGAAGTTTCTTGGTGGAGATAAATATATGATGAATTTAATGTATTTTTTAAAAAATAAGGGCTATCCAACCAGTGTGGCTCACTGGTTGAGCATCCACACATGCACCCAGAGGTTACGGGTTCAATGACCGGTCAGGGCACGTGCCCAAGTTGTGGGCCAGATCCCCAGTGGGGGGCATGCAGGAGGCAGCCAATCAATGTTTTCTCTCATGGATGTTTCTATCTCTCCCTCTCCTTTCCTCTCTCTCTAAAATCAATAAAAAAAAAAAAAAATTTTTTTAAAGAAATAAGAGATAAATGATTCATCTCTATGTCTTTACATCACAAAACTTATTTACTTATTTTTCATTATTGTATATATAGAATAGTGCTTATTGATTTTATTATGTGACATTTTCATATTATTTCCTCTTTTGCTTTCTATGAAACTCATTAGTGCTGAAGGATATATATTAAATCTCTCATTACAACTGTGTTTGGAAAACACTTGTATTTCTAAGCTTTTTCTTTATGAATACATGGCTTTGAAACTTCACAAAAATTTTTATTATTTTATAGACTATGCAGTTTATATTTTATTATTATTTTTATCTATAATTTATCTTCTATTAATATTGCATTTTTCTTTTTTTTGGAATTTTGTGATAATACATTGATTTATCTCTAATTTTATTACATTTATCATATTGTATATACTAAAATACACCTTTAACATTTGTACAGTATTGAGTAGGAATATAATTTTATTTTTCCCTTGTAGACAGGCAATGGCTTTAACATTACTTTTTAAAAATTATCATTTACTCACTGTTTTCGAAAATTTCCTCACTTGGAAATCAAGATTCCACAAGTGTGTTAGGCTGTGCCTTGGTTCTCTATCTTATTTGTGCTAGGCTACCTCTGTGCTCGTTTTACACTTTAAATGAACATACCTTAACATGTTTTGAAATCTGGGAAATCCAGTGCCTCTGTGGTGGTTTACAGATGGATGCAATGTTTTTTTCTCCTCCTACAGAAAGACAGAACTTCCATTGAATCCGGATGGCCTGGGAGAATCGACTGATCAAGGAAATGCTGAGGAAATACAATTCTTGGATTTCAGGATTAGGCATAAAACCTCGCAGCTTCCACCTGAGTCTCTTGAAATGCGATCTCCTGGATAGCTCCTTGTCAGAGCACAGCTGTCCTGCTAAGAGAAACCCCGGCAGTGAGGAGAGGCCTGGTGTAGACACACCACCACACAGTCCCAGCCAAGCTCTGGCCTTCACGCAGCATCAGCTGGCAACAACGTGCGCAAACCCAGAGGCCACCCAGCCCAGGTGAAATTTCAGATGTCTGCACCCTCAGAAAGACTTACCTAGAATTACATCAGATAACCCCTAAGCAAAAACCACCACTTAAGCCTATTTAACCACAACAATGAGAG
Organism: Molossus molossus; assembly: GCF_014108415.1. Lineage (NCBI taxonomy): Eukaryota > Metazoa > Chordata > Mammalia > Chiroptera > Molossidae > Molossus > Molossus molossus. The sequence goes on along the minus strand of NW_023425403.1, from coordinate 34,066,444 downwards.
AATAATACATTATTCCTTTAAGCCAGTAAACTTTGAGGTGATTCATTATACATCAGTAGATAACCACGATAATCTTATTCATCGCTTAAGTTATCTTTTCTATTGCTGGATTTTTAGTCGTAATTATTAACTTTACGGTCAGTTTATAATTTCATTTTCAAAAATAGTGAATGGTACTTATGTACTGATTAATTTAGGGGAAAAACAGTGTCTCTATGAAACAAATGGAAAAGAAACAAATTACAAGGTTCTATGTTTGGAAGGAAGTCAAAAAATAAAACTCGAGTAGAATCACACATTTATTTTCCTGCCATGCAAATTTGTTGTTGAAGAACCCAACTTTACAACAGGACTCAAAAGAAAATGGAATTTTAGAAAAAAATACTAAAAAAATTCAAGTGCTTTTAAACATATGATTTTTTAAAGATTTATGTCTTCAATTTAAGAAAATGTTCAAAACTCTACCCTCCCCCACCAGCATTTCATAAAATTTAATGCACAAATACATGTGTATCCTAACATGTGAGAAGATTATTTTCATATGTTACAAGATTTGATCCATGCCTCTCTTAAAAATTTAGAACTTGTTTGCTTCTAAGGCTGAGTGGATTTTAGAATAACTTTGTGTTAGCTACAAATAACAATCTCTTCAAGCCTTAGCAACCAGGCTCTGCTTTTAGCAAAAGCCTTTGAAGAGTTTCTTTCACTGCCTTTGCCCCTCCTCCTACACACACCCAGGTCCTTACCATACCAATTAAAATGAGAAAGGAAGAGAAGGGGAGGGAGGGAGAGAGGGAGGAAGGGTGGGTGGGAGGGAGGGAGGAAGGGTGGGTGGGAGGGAGGGAGGAAGGAAGGAAGGAAGGAAGGAAGGAAGGAAGGAAGGAAGGAAAGGAGGAAGGGAGGGAGGAAGGAAGGAAGGAAAGGAGGAAGGGAGGGAGGGAGGGAGGGAGGAACATTTGTTTAAAATGGGGTACTGCAGTGTTTCTTAATTTAAAACTAGAACGTCAAATATACACTTACCTGCTTAACATGCAAGTTTGGGGATATAATCCTTCAGGAAACAGCAGGTTTATTGATTATAAAGATTCCAGCAGACCTTTCTTGCCAATGTGTGCTTTTTCTGTGAAGAAAAAGAAAAAAAAACAGCAATTTGGAAATGAGCCACCTTTATTTTAAGTTCCCCAGTCAACATGTTTCCACAGCAACCAAAGTTCTTGCTATCCCCGAAAAGACAGATGTCTTTTCTTCAATCAGGATGCAAAGCTTAGAGAAGAAAAAAGGAAACAAATGAAAATTCATCATTTCATTATTTGCAATGTGGATTTCTCTGAGTTGGCTTTGGGCCGTAGTTCTTATCCACAGCATCCTTCAACATGTATTCAAGCCCCTCAATATTGCAATATTTCATTTCCATTCACTAAATAATTACATCCAACACTATCTCATGATTCAGTTGAATTCATTTATTGCCAAAAACAGTCATTTTTTTCAATTTAAAGTAGTTAATATTATGCAGTGCATTGACCAAGATGATATGCAACTTTACATAGTGACAGTGGTTGTGTCCAGAGAAGGAAACGATGGAGACTATAGAAGGAAAAAGAGAAACGGGGCCAGAAAGCCATCTACGATTTTAAACACGGTTGTTGGCTATATGTCCTTACTCCTCTCACCCCTGAAGCTTCGTTAAAATGAAGGCAAGGCATTTATGAATGTTTAAACGAACAAGGACAAAAATAAGAGACAAGAGCAGGCCATATATTACAACAAATTTTTGAAGATGGAAAAGAAATAGAACAGTAAATGAATTAACAGATTATAGAGGAAGTTTCAATCAAGCTGTCTGGACAGGAGGATACTGAATAGCAGTGAGCAGATTTAGATAGAATTACAGATAAAATCAGGTTCAATGTCCACAGAAGACAGTATTTAAGACAGGAAATTGGTTAAGCTACGGGCTTCAAGAAAAGTCAGAGCCCCTAAATCCTTTCACCTACTTCCTGAGACGAGGATACCAAACGAAGCTGAGGGAGGGGGTCACCCAGGTCTCAAAGTAGGAAAGTTAACAAAAAGTTTATATATTATATATTAAATTCTACAGTTTCATTTACTTTAATGTTTACATTTTTAAATCACTAGAATTTATTTTTCAGAACATTTTAAGTGTTTAGAAAACTGAGCAGATAATGCAGAGTTCCCCTATATCTCCTCTCCCCTAAACACTGTTTCCCCTTTTATTAACATTTTGCTTTATGTGGTACATTTGTTACAATGGCTAAACCAAAAGTGATACTTGACTATTAGCTAAACGCCATAGTTTACATGGCCTCATCCTTTGTGTTGTACAACCGTTCTATGAGTTTGACAAATGCATAATGTCAGGTATCTACTATTAAAATGTTCAGAATATTTTCACCGCTTTAAAAATCCCCTGCCCGGCTCCCTTCCCCTTCTACCTGAACGGCTGCCAACCAATGCTCTATTTACTGTCTCCATAGTACTGCTTAACCAGAAAGTGTCATACAGTTGGAACAGTACAGTAGCCTTTCACGCTGCCTTCATTCACCTAATAATATCCATTGTTAAAGCCCAGCTGCCTGAGTAAAGTGAAAATATACATGTTGGTACTAAAAGATGAATTTAAGGAAGATAATACTACAGTGTTGGTTATTTATTCAAGCGAGTAGTATCCTACACAAGAGGATACACCCTGGGAGCAGACGCCTACAACAGATTGGGACCACAAATTTTATGAATTCTGTCATTGCCTGTATCACTTACACATGTCTCAGCTACTCCATTTAATTATTTAAATTTTATCCATAGTAAAAATATAATGCTACTGATCCAAAATAAGGATAAACACTTTAGATTTTCCAGTTATTAAAATGTATTTTCTCATCTGGTTTTCACAAGCTGCAATTATCGAAGGGACAGTCTCAGATAGGGGTGTCTTCCATAATTATGGAATAGGTCAGCAGTTCAAGGTACACCAAAGGGTACACCATGATCCTCATGTTCTCAATAACTGAGCTAAATAGTACAAATGTTCAGCTCAACATGGCAGAATAGACTTCTTGCAAATAATTTTTGGGGATGGTTGATTTCTTCACATGAAAAACACAATTCCTTTCCAGAATATATGAATATCCATTTAGTTTTTCATTATTGATCAATAAGCTGAAAGTTTGTCACAATACACAGCCACAAAGTTCACAATGCAGTAGATCATCTGCTTTTTACATGTTGGAATGAATCAGTATTTTTATGGAAATAATTAACTTACCATTTGGCTATATTCTATCACATATGGTATAGTTAAATAGTTAAGTAATATTAGTCACCTGTTTTGTATTAGGCTTGTATTACTTATTATACAAAATATGTTCCATAGATCATACTTTGTTTTGACTATGTAAAAACTATGCCTACCATGTTTACTATTGTAATTTAGCAATTCCGTGAGAATTCCAGAGCCCCCTTGGGAATTCCTCCGAGTGACATGACATCCCAAACTGCCAGAATCTACATTTGGATATCTATAATTTACCTAAAAAATATGTTGAAACCCAAACAATTATCCCTTTGGCTATTCATCAGAGGAGTCTCAGGAGATTACGCATTTGTGTTCTAGGGCTGAGTGATTTACCCTTTGAAAGAAATGTGAGGAAATAAAATAATCTCAAAATTGCCGTTAAAACTATTAGTTTGAAAGGAAATGTTACCAATGTAGAAGACCTTTAGTGAAACAACTAAATACCTCTTTAAGATTTACAGCATGAGAGAAGCCATGTTATTATCTATATAAATAGCTGAAAGATATCTCATAAGACTTTCCTGAGTCACAACACTGTCTTTCAGCAGAATCCAATGAAAACTCATTTTGTTTGGAAGAACTGCTCCAAGAAAGACTATTCAGGAAATTCCTCTTAAGATACTGGTCAGATAATTATGATCTAGTCTCTAATTCTCAATCTGTTTTTTTAATCATTATTAATAAAAATTAATGTGAATGATTATTAATCTGCACAGATTTTGGATTGGCTGGAAGACCATGATTAAGTAACTTTTCAATCTTCTGATTTTCCATTAAACAAACTCAAATCATTTCTTCAAAGTCTATTTCCTCAAAGCACATCATGTGGGAAGATTCATCTTTTTCCTAATTTCTCCTACTTCATACAGTACAATTAAAAAAAAAACCTACCATTTTTATATAAAGAAAACATAAGAAGACTCTGAGAAACAGAGAGAAGAAGGCAGAACAGGTAGGGTATTGGGACCCAAGCAATGATATGATGATGAGTTCCCTGAGTTTTCTTTTTGCTTCACATATCCCAGACATGGAGCTGAAGAAGCTGGCAACCCAGAAATGCAAATGAACACAAGTTGAAAGGTGGTGGCAGCCTAGTGAGACAAATAGACAATAACGCCTCGACTCAAGCCAACACCTCAAAAAAAAAAAAAGGTGACCTAATGCCCATCTGCACTAGCAAAGGCAGATGGAGAGCCTAAATATCCCTCCACCTGGTAGTAATAAGTGTCCGTCCCTCCATCTGCTGGTGTGGTGTCAGAGAAACCTGGTGGAGACTTAGAACTTGAACTTACTCCTACAGACAGTGAGGTCACCCCTCCATGGAGTCAGTGGAGGGGAGTGGGAGCAGTAATGAGGTACTCTTACACCTCCCAACCAGAGACGTGTGAGTGGAGGCCTCCCCAGGAGCTGAAACTCCCACATCTGTCCAGCAACCAAGACAAACCCTTTCCTCATATCATCAGACTGAGTAGGGAACCTAGATTTCTATTCTAACCGAGCAGTAAAGATATTGCCCTGATTCCCTATCTCCCTCCATCCCTGCCAAAATAATGTCAAAAGAAGTGAACTAAAACAAAGGTAAAGTAAGATCCAGAGTTTCATAATGTAATACCTGACATTTATAAGTTTCAGTCACAAGTCACCTGTTACACCGAGAACAAGGAAGATCTCAAACTGAAGGAAAACAACAATAATCAATAAAGGAAAACACAGAGGCGTTAGAATTATCTGACAAGACTCTAAAGCTACCACCATAAAATAGCTTCAAAAAACAATTATGAACATGTTAAAACCAATTAAAATATAAACATTCAACAACAAAAAATAGGAAGCCTCCACAAAGAAATAGAAGATTTTTTTTAAATGGACATTTTAGAAAACTATAATAGCTGAAATAAAATTAAAAAAACAAACAAACAAACAAACAAAAACTCAGCAGATGGGCTCAACAACAAAATAAAAAGGGAAGATGAGAGAATCAGTGAGCTTGAAGGTAGAAAATAAAAATAAGCAAATCTGAACAATGGAGAGAAACTAGACTAAAAAGGAGTGAACAGACGTGCAGGGACCTGCTGCACTATAAGAAAGATCCAATATTTGGGTCATCAGAGTCCCAGAGGAGATGATAGAAGAAGGGACTGAACAAGTACTCAAAGAAATATGGCAGAGAGATTTCCAAATTGGCAAAAGAAGTAAACTTCCATATTTTAAAAAGCTGAATGAACCACAAACAGAATAATCCCAAAGAAGCACCCACCAAGACACACTGTATTCAAACTTCTAGAAAGAAAAAGTGTATATATTGAAAGCAGTGAAAGAAAAACCATACATCTGTAGGCACAAAAACTGCTTGCATTACAGTATATTCCTTATTAGAAACAATGGAGATCAGAAGAAATTAACACATCTTTCAAGGGCTGAAAGAAATGAACTCTCAACCCAGAATTCTATATCCAGGTTAATAATTTGCAGGACTCTAAGAAAAATCCAGATGCTTTCAAATGAAAGAAAAAAAAAATCTAAGATAAATTGTCACCATCGGACGGACCTAACTTGCACATCAGAACTTAGATGTCGGACTCAGGTGTGAGCTACAGTATCTGAACCCAAAGAGAGCCTCCCTAAATCAAGGACAGAGCTTCTCACCCTGCCTAGTGAGAAGGTACAGAAACTTTAAATATTTTATACATCCCTATAAAATTGATTGAATACATTTATATTTAAATTAACAATAACATTTTTAAATGTTGGTTTTATTACTCTCGTTTAATCCTTTCAGTATTTTCAATATATTCATGAAGTATAATGCTAAATAACCCCTCCTGATGTTACAGATGGCTAGCCAGATCATACAAACCCCTTGATCTAATGCAAATTGCAAATTCCGAGACCAAGAGTGACCAAACGAGTTAAACCTTAAAAAGTGTGTCCCCAAATGTCAGGATGCAACACCTGTTCCACGGATTTAAAAATCAGAATTAAAAAAAACACAAAATATCAACGCTATTTAATGTTGGGTTTATGGCAATGAAATTTATTTCTTTTATATTTTCCCTTTTCTTTAAAGCAAGCATTTGAATTCCATTTTAAAAAATAAAATATTGTCAAATTTAATAAATATAATTATCTTACCCATCCTTAGAGTCTAGTTTAGTGTACTTAATATGTGATGTGTAAGTAAGTATTTGGCAATGCACAATATGATTTTGGGAAATCCTCCTACATTATGATAATCTACTTAGGGTAACTCCTCTTCTTCATGGAGACTAAACTCTTTATTCTTTAATATGTTCTTTCAAATCCTCTTCCATCTGTTATTTGTGTGGCCTTCTAATACTATTTTCTCCAATAATACTGTGAGTTTTGTCTGTGTTTCCTATAACATAATCCTGATATTTAATATATTAGCTCTCAAAAACATGTTTTATCTCTCACAAAAATGTGTGTGTTTGTGTTTGTGATTTTGTACATGTGTATGTATGACTATATGTGTATTTCATGTGTGTACATCTATGTATATGCCTATGTATGTGTGTATAAGTCTATGCATGTATGGTTAGGTGTGTGTACAGATGGTGAATGTGTTTGTGTATTTATGTGTGAATATTTGTTTTTGTCTATCTATCTACCTACCTTTAAACTTTTATGTTTTACTTACTTAACTAATTACCTACCTTTTATCTACCTATAATCCAAAACAAAAATCACTTCATACCTCTTAGAATATCATTTCACTTAACAAATTCAAATGACAACCTAATCTAAATATAGTTTCAATCCAGTGACTATGCCAGTCACTGTGATTACAAAGTTAAAAATGTGTAGTTTTTACACTCAAAAAACTTTTCTGCTCTTCAAGACAATTTTTAGAAAATTGAGATTATAGATATGCAACTAAAATGTAACTTATTTTAGTCATTAAGCCAAAATGATATAATCCTACCTAAAATTTCTCAACATTTCATTAAATAAAAGTTTAAGATGCCTTCGTCTTGCACATTGGATACTAATAATCTGACTCAGGTGTTCTTTCCAGTGTTCCAGTCCAATTTCCTGACTTCCAGCTGGTGTGCCCATGGACCTGAGTAATTCACTATTTCATAAATATTCCCTCCTCAGTTGTCTCAGAATATTAAACATGCTTTCTTTCTGACCTACCTCTTCTCTCTCTTCCAGTTTCAATGCTTTTAATCTGAACCACTTTTCCAAACTAACGCAGATTCTACATGGTCACTTCTTCCTCCTTAGTCTTTCTTTTTCTTTTTTTGGTACATGCCCTTAGCGGGAACTGAACCCGGGACACTCTGGTCCGCAGGCCGACGCTCCAACCACTGAGCTAAACCAGCCAGGGCTCTTTATTTTTTTTTAATTTGATTAATTCTTTTTTACTTTTTTTTCTGTATTGATTTTAGAGAGGGAGAGAGAGAGAGACAAACATCGATGAGAGAGAACATGGACTGGCCACCTCCTGCATGCCCCCCACTGGGGATCAGGCCCACAACCTGGACATGTGCCCTGACTGGGAATTAAACTAGTGGCCTCTTGGTGCATGGGTCGATGCTCTTTATATTGTACCTCTCCTGTAGCAATTCCTGTAATCTGCATACATCAGTCAAAGATACATAGCCCATGTGTCAGTGATGTGCCTATTATGGATACGGCCATTAACAAAAGGGACACTACTCCCACCCACAGGGAGTTTAGGGCCCAGCAGTCAAGGTAGGCATTTAACAAATTATTTAAAATAAGTACCTGGCAAAGAGTGGCAAGTGCTGTAAATGCATATACAGATCACTGTGAAAGCTCAGTCAACATGTCTGTATCATTTATGTGGAGGAACTTTGCTAGGTGCCAAATGCTTTGAGAGGAGAGACCACATATCTGTGACCCCTCCAGGGTTCCTTGCACAATACAAGACATTGAAATATTTACTAAATGCATAAATTGTTTTAAAAATACTTAAAGTGTTTGTTCAGTTCATAGTAATAAGTGGAAAGATTAGTTGTATAAGTAGGCTGCTTTACATTCTTTTTTTAACCATATTATTATAAGCAGATAGTAAGGTTCTAATAAAATGTTATCCTAGCTTCATTTCAGTCACATGATGTTCTTAGCAGATCATACAAATCACTTAGTAATCAAACTGTGATTTTTGATGATAACTACAAACTGTTGTTTTGTGACTTCGGGGGTAAGCAGTGTATTCTAAAATAGCAAATGTTCTTAGGGAATAAAATATCTTGACAAGCGCACTTAAAGCATTGATATTGTTCTAGAAGTAGAATAAGTCACACTAATTAAACAAACATCAGCACCTCACCAATGCTTGAATATTCATTAGACCAGAAACCTCTCTGGATTCAATCTCAACCAAAAGATCATCCGAGAAAAAGTGCTGCTACTTGGAAACCCCATTAGATACCACCGTTTCCGAAAAAGTATTTCCATTTCAACTTAATTTTATTGCATTTCATATTTTGCCTTAATTTTAATACAAAAAAAATCTGGTTCAAGTATTTATTTTTTAAATGATTTTATACAATCACTGCCTAGATTTAATGAAAGGTTGTTTTATTTTCATGTCTGTTATCATAGATCTAGGCTCAAATAATAATGACAATATACTAACAGATGGATGGAAAAATTTAATCACCAGACTAGCAATAATTTGATTTTCTGACTCCAGTGATTAAAAATGTGGATGTATTCATTAATTAGTTAGGTGTAAGGGAAGAACATGAAGTCTTAGAGAACAATTATGTTCAAGGCCTGAGTTACTTTAAACAAATACGGGGGGGAAGGGGGAGCAGAAACATCTGTAACAAAAATAAATTTTAAAAAATTGAAAAAGTAAAAAAATAAAAAGAATTGTTAATAGGAGATAGAAAATATTAATCACTCTGTAAATTGAAATAAGCTGAGGATTGATCGACTAATCGTAATATATATTTCATGATAATTTGAAAAAAATACAAAATAAATAAATTAAATAAATGAACAAATACAGGCTTTCACCCACTTCTCCAATCTCTTCTTCTATGATTATTTCCATGTATTCTATTGAACAATTTAAACACTGGATCTGTACCCTATCCAACACATTCTATTATTTCATCTCAAAGTCTTTTTTTTTTCCAGAATTTTAAGATTATTGAACACAAAAGAATGTTAATGGAAGTGAAATCTAAAAGAAACTTTATTTCATATTACCTAAGAAGGTTGTTGAAGTATTTGAAGCCAGAATTTGTCTCTCTTTTTTTAAGATTTAAAATGTATGGTTGTTTTTTTTTTTGTTTTAATTTTTTTTTCTTTATTGATTTTTAGAGAGGAAGGGAGAGAGAGAGAAAGAGATAGAAACATTGATGAGAGAGAACATCGATTGGCCACCTCCTGCATGCCCCCCACTGGGACTGAGCCCACAACCTGGGCATGTGCCCTGACTGGCAATCAAACCGGCGACCTCTTGGTGCATGGGTCGGCTCTCAACCATTGAGCCACACCAGCCGGGCAAGAATGTATGGTTTTTAAAAAATGGTAGAAAGAAGATATTCAATAAAGAAAAGTACAAAATATATGGGAAAATATCACTAAAAATCTTACTATGTATAAATTACTGTAATTCCCATACTATGAATTTCAGATATACATTTCGGATATACCTCTACACTACTGTGCATAAACAGAAGGATATATAAATCAATAGCAGATGGATGGATGGGTGAACAGATGGATGAATGGATATGGTTTTATAAAAACCTGGAATATATTAAAATTGCCGTTATAATGAAGAATTAAATTAAACTTTATTTAAATTGTATTATATTTAAAGTAACAGAAGAAAAACTTAATTAAAAACAAAGAAATGTTAAAACCTTAAATGAATGTTCTTTCAGCACAAGAGATAGCTTCTTAAAATGTTATTAATTTAGAGTCATTTAGCTGCATTTTAATTTACACATTGTTTTACTTTCTATTACAAAATATTAAGATAACAGCACAATTATTATTCCTTTTCCCCATAAAATTTGTTGTTATTTTAATATTATTAGCATTTCAAATATTGAATTTTTTTTAATCATAATCTCCAACAAGTATTTTGTCTTGATTCTGTTTTTAATGCATTCAGTGCTCACCACCAGCTTTCTTACCATATCTTCTCTGTTTCTGAGAGCTTTATTTGCACATATCCCTTTGAGGCTAGAGTTCACTTTTAGGTAATACCAATGCCAGGTTAACCTAGTAGCAAAATATTAATCCTCAGTGTCTTAACATTACATCTTGCTTATACTATTTAATGCATATCATTCAGAGATCCAGTCTACTAGAGGCTATACCTCAAATATCTGCTTTTATAATTATTGTGGTAGAGGGACGAGATAATAATGAATAGTGCAGTGACTCCTAAAATATACACATCACGTCCACTCATACAGAAAGGGAAGACCAATCCTAACATACTCTAGAGGAGTAGAACTGGAATAGAATTGTGACTAGCTCCAATGGGTGCCACAGTCTAACCTTCCGGACAACAGTAATTGGAACACTCTTTGCTTTCAAAATACACTCAATGGAGATAACTCACAAGTTCCATCCATCTCATTATCCAGCGTGAGGAGCAGAATCTCTGGATAATACATGGTACTCCGTTAGAAAAGTATTCGTGGCTAGCCACATTACATTAAGAAATGACTCCTTTTGAGTTGAAATGTATAAACTAAAAAGCATGTCATTTTGCTCACACACACCCAATTTTAAAAGGAGAAATGAAAATGAGATGCTTTCAAATAACAAGACTTTTGCTAAATAGGAGAGAGAAAATGGACAGCAGATTAAGGTACATAAAATTCTGATATGCACTAGGTGGACATTTTGAGTAGGTAGACACCTACTCTGAAAGGGGAGAATATTCCTTGAATAGACCAGTTCTGCTCCCTAGACATAGATCCTTTGTCCATTGTCCTCCATATACCCTGGCTCATTCCTCTACGTTCTTCCTTTTCTATTTGCATTGGAACTATAATGCTTCTACCTTATACATTTTATAATTTAAAAAATATCAACTAAGAATTCTTTATCTGACAAAGTGTCTTTATAAAATGAAAGGAAAATAAGACATTCCTAGACCAACAGAAGCTAAGAGAGTCTGTTACCAATATACCTGCCCTACAGGTCACACTAAAGTGAATCCTTAAAATTGAAATGAATAAACAGTAGACAGTAACTCAAAGCCAGATGAAGAAATAAAAATCTTGAATAAAAGTCATTAAGTGAACACATATAAAAGGCAGAATTAATGCATTTTTGGTATACAAATCCATTCTTTATTTCCTAAATGATATAAAATACAAATACATAAAAATAATGATAAACTATATTATTTGGCCAAAAAAAAAAAAAAACCCTGTATAAACATATAATTAGTGACAAAACCAAAAGGGAAAAGTACACAGCCATCCATATAGGAGCAGAGTTTTGTGTATTGTTGAAGTTTATATCAATTCATAAATTTAGGATGTTTATTGTGATGTCCTGGGTAACTACTAAGAAAATAACTTTAAAAATGTACACAAAAGGAAATGAGGAGGGAATCAAAACTGTTCACTATTAAGTAAATCATGTAAATACCGAAGAAGGCTGAGGAAATGGAGGACAATTAAAACATGACATATGGAGAACAAATATCAAAATGGCAGAACTGTGTCCTTCCTTATTTGTAACTACTTTAAAATGTATATAGAGTAAACTCTCCATTTAAAAGTCAGAGACTGAAAGAGTAAATTTTTTTTCTAACTATACACTATCTACAAGAGTCTCACTTTAGATACAATAACACAAACATATTATTAATGAAAGATGGAAAATATATTCCATGTAACTGAAAGAGAGCTGGGGTAATGATACTAATATCAGAGAAAATAAAAATGTTTAGAGGATACAAAGAAAACATTATGTATTGTAAAAGATTCAATCCATAAAAAAAATTAACAATTATAAACATATGAAAATCAAAACAACAATGAAATATACTTTAGACACAACAGAATAACTATAATTTTTTAAAACTGACAAATGTTGACAAGGATGTGGAGAAGTTGGAATTGTCATATACTACTGCATAGGTTCTAAAATGGTACTGTTTCTGTAGTAAGCAGTTAAACAGATCATAAAAAGTTAAAGAATTACCCTATGACCCAGCAATTTCACTCCTAGGTATATGAAAACAAGTTTGCAAACAAAAACTTATACTTGAATGTTCATAGTATCACTATTCACAATACTCAAAAGGTGGAAACTATTCTAATGCCCGTCAACTAAGGAATGGATTTTAAAAATATCTGGTAGATACAGTCAAAAGAATAGTATTCAGCCATAAAAAGGAATTGAGTATTAGTACATGCTGCAGCATGAATGAACCTTGAAAACATTATGTTAAATGAAAGAAAACAAATGCAAAAGGCCACAAATTGTATGATACCGTATGAATCATCAAATGCAAATTCATCAAGAGAGAAAATAGATTCGTGGTTTTCAGAGACTAGGGGGAAGAGGAGATTGGGAGTAATCACTCAGTGGGTACATGGATTCCTTTTGAGGTAATGAAAATATTCTGGAATTACTGGTGATGGTGGCACAATAAGTGAATACACTAAATGCCACTGAATTGTACACAGTAATATAGTTAATATGAAGAATTTCATGTTGTATGAATTTTACAACAATAAAAGAAAAGGATAAATTGTTGCACCTCACACTCTGAACTTATAAGCAAGTCTTGGTGAACTATGAATTCTGGAGGCAACAGTACTGCATTTGAGTACCCAACTACTGAACCTTTCAATCTCAAGATCCTTAATGTTAAAAAACACTCTGTGGTATGTTTAGTTCTCAATGAGTTATGCCTTCACTCGAGTCTCTATAATTCAGAAAGAGATGTATTCATTAGACTCGTGAATGCTTCTGCACCTGACACTGGGTCAGTGACTGACAAGAGTTTACTAAATAAACTAAAATGCTTATTATGAACTTGATGCCATCCGATCTACCAATCAATAAGCTGGATGTGCATGACAGCACACCATTGTCAAGAGGAAGTGGTATACACAAGACTAGACTCAAGCAGGTCCTTGAAGCACAGGCATATGGCATAAACAGATGCTATAGGTTCACAAGGCACTTACTCCTGCTACATTGATAGCTTACCCACAGTCGTGACCCATGGCCTCATAACACATCCTCATGCCTTCATGACCATTTGCTGGTGCTGGCCAGAGATAAATAGCTGCAGTATTGGAATCCCTCCGTGGTGGCCTTGAAAGACATTAGTGGAGGAAAACACTCCTGATGAGTAGAAATGATGATACATGACGGGTTTCTCACTGCATCTGAAATGAATGCTGCCTAGAAGGGATCTACATCAATATCATCAATTCTTGAGGAATAGCTAACCATTGTTTCCAATATCCAAGAGTATAAAAGGAACGAGATTAGAGGATTTGTACCATGGAGGTCTGGAGAATAGTATATGGATAGAATCTTGGAATGGGCACAGAGTATGAGAATATTTGGGTCTTATAAAATGTTCACTGGCCCTGGCTGGTTTCACTCAGTGGTTAGGGTGTCAGCCCATAGACCAAAGAGTCCCAGGTTTGATTCCAGCCAGGGGCACATATCTCGGTTGTTGTTCGTCCCTGGCCCCAGTTGGGGTCTTGCAAGTGGCAACCAATTGATGTGTTCCTCTCACACTGATGTTTCTCTTTCTCTCTCTCCCCCTCCCACTCTGTCTGAAGATAAATATAAAAATGTACTTGGGTGAGGATTAAAAAACAAAACAAAACAAAAAAATAAAATGTTCACCAAAGAGCATCCACTTCAGAGGAAGCTCCTACCAATCAGATCAGAAAATGTCTTTTGCTGTGAATGTCAATGTACCTTGTCCCTCTGCTGGCCCATTGCTTACTCAATGGGCTAATGTACAGAGTGGCCATGAAGGCACAGTCATTATGCACGGAAATACAAATATTGATTTTCTCCTGAGAAGAAGATCTGGTGACCAGCCGTGCTGACTCTCCAACCCTCCAAGCCCCAATTTCCTATGGCGCATCAGCCTGCAACTTAGTGGCAATTTTATTTCACTAAACATCTTCCATTATGGAAATATCAGTGCTTTAGCCTCATTAAACAGACACTTAAGACAAGTATTTGCCATACTTCTGCTAACACTGTCATCCTTGAATTTTCTGAATGCTTTTATATGGTCTTAGTGGTTTCTGATGTTGAAACTTATTTTAACCAAAGGCAGTGAGGCAGTAAATTTCTGGCATGGCCCTGGCCAGTTTGGCTCAGCAGTTAGAGAATCAGCCTGCGAACTAGAGAGTCCTGGGTTCAGTTCCCGCTAAGGGAACTTACCTTGGTTGCAATTTGTCCCCGGCCCCCACTGGGGTCGTGTATGTCTCTCTCACATCAATGTTTCTCTCTCTCCCTCCCTCTCTCCTTCCTGCTCTGTCTGAAGATAAATGCAAAAATGTCCTCAGGTGAGAATTAAAAAAAATTTCTGGCATGAAGTCTATTCACCCAATAACTAGACTGAAAAAATGTTGAATGGTCTATTAAATATTCAGTCATGGTGCACTCTGGGTGGTACCATCTTGAGGGCTTAGTCCTTCAAGATGGGATATATACTTTAAAACGGCATAGGATATACAGTATTATTCTGTGTATTGATCAAAATTCACTGCTGTAAGAATTCCTTAATCCCAAAGACCCTTTTTATAAAGCATTTCTTCTTCTCATTAAACTTTGTTTTCTGTTCATGGAGAGGATACCGAGTAAAATACTTTTACTAGGGAATATAATGGCCACTATACGAAACCAGAATCTGAGACTACGACTTGGTCATTTTTATTTAATTTCCTTTATTGTTGAAAGTATTACAGATGTCTCCCCTTTTCCCACCACTAATCCCCTCTACCCTGCTGCCTCCCCACCAGGCCTTCACCACACTGTCTGTATATATGCATGTAAGTTTTTTAGTTCATCTTTTTCCACCTCCCCTCCCCACTTCCCTCTGATATGTGTCAGTCTGTTTCATGCTTCCATGTCTCTGGATTCCACATATAAGTGAAATGATATGATACTTGTCTTTCTCTGACTGGTTTATTTTGCTTAGCATAATACCAGGTCCTCCGTGTTGTCTCAAAGGGTAAGATATCCTTCTTTTTTACAGCTGCATAGCATTCCACTGTATAAATGTACCACAGTTTTTTTATGCACTCACCTACTGATGGGCACTTAGGCTGTTTCTAGATCTTAGCTATTGTAAATAACTCTGCTATGAACATAGGGGTGCATATATTCTTTCTGATTGGTGTTTTGGGCTTCTTAGGATATGCACCCAGAAGTGGGATCACTGGGTCAAATGGCAATTCAATTTTAATTTTTTGAGGAAACACTATATTATTTTCCAGAGTGGCTGCACCAGTCTGCATTCCCACCAGAGTCCCCTTTTTTCCACATCCTCACCAGCACTTGTTGTTTGTTAATGGCAGCCATTCTGGCAAGTGTGAGGTGATACCTCATTGTCATTTTAATTTGCATCTCTGATCATTAGTGACTTTATACATTTTTTCATATGTCTCCTGGTCATCTGTATGTCCTCTTTGGAGAAGTGTTTATTTAGGTCCTTTGCCTATTTTTTAATTGAATTGTTTGTCTTCCTTTTGTTAAGTTGCATGAGTTAGTTATGTATTTTGGAAATTAACCTTTTATCAGATGTATCATTGGCAAATGTGCTCTCCCATACAGCGGGATCCCTTTTCATTTTGTTGATGGTTTCTTTTGCTGTGCAGAAGCTTTTTAGTTTGATGTAGTCCCATTTGTTAATTTTTTTTATTCTTTGTTTCTCTTACGCTACCTGGTCATTTTGAGTTTATCTTATTACTGAGACAACAGGAAAAGAAGAAGGTCACTATATTGGCTGAGGCTTCAGTCTTGATTATCCTGGGAAGTAGGCTGTGGCCAGAAACTGGGAACAATAAGAAGCCTGTCAGAAGACCTCAGAGGTACTATTTGTGTTTGCTTTATTTATTTCATCTTAAATAATTTCAAATCTACATAGAATGCTACAATAAACATTCATATCTTCTCATCTATATTTATTAAATATTAATGTTTTACCACACTTGTTCATCTCTTCATAGGTGATAGATAGATGATAGATAGATAGATAGATAGATAGATAGATAGATAGATAGATAATTACATAGATACATAGTTTTTCTGCTAAATTCTTCTGGAAGTTGTGGACATCATTGCCTCCTAAACAGGAAATATTTTAGCATGTATTTCTTAAGAACTAAAACACTGTCTTATATAAACATAATGCCATTGTCACCCCTAATATATTATCCATATTCAAATTTTTCAATTGTCCCCAAAATAAAGCAATAGAAGAGTAAATAGTCTTAAGCTGTGAGCCTGATACATCCGAAGGAAAGCAGGAGAGGCTGGGGGGAGCCTCCTGCACGATCTCAGAAATTTCCCTTCAGATTGTCAGTCCAGGATGTGATCTTAAAATGACTGTGGTCTCTTCTGCCATGCAGTGACATCATACATTTTGCAGATATCAAGTCACAGAGCTGAGGACAAATACATTTCCGATCCTGCTGGTGATTCTGTCTTATTTTCTCTCAAGTCCCCAGGCTCACCATTTTCTATAACATGTAGAAACAGAAAGCAGTTAGAAAAAAATTTTTCAGGTTTCTGTCACAGGTGGGAGATGGAAGATGGGAGCAGTGCCAATCAAATCCCAAGATTCATGCCGTGAACTTGGCTCACCTTCTCACATGGAACACGTGTGACCCTGCTGGGTCACTTCCTGACTACCACAGGACAGGATGCTGGTAGTACAGTGAACCAATGAATTCATCATGTTCGTGTGTATTTTTATTGAATGTATGGCCATGGAGATTTCTATGTTATGTTTGATCCTACTTAAGACTTCTTAGTTTTCCTTCCCATACTTTATGTGTATCATCACTGGTCTGTCATATCCATACAATGTTGAAGCATAACTGTTTGCAATATCATCACTGGAAGTAATGACCAGGACCACTGCATATGCTGTGCAGTTTCTTTCAAGCACAGGAGGACCTGGCCTGAGAGTGAGTAGGCGCAAAAATCTAGCCTGACGCGTCTTCACACCACAGCGTGCGTCAGGCAAGGGGCTGCAGGAAGACACCATTTCCTCCAGTTTACACAAAGAAATGGTTCATTTACCAAGATATATGTCATAAATGTGTTCCCAGTGAGAGGGGATGTCTTTTCTCTAGTTCACGCAAAGATAGCCTATGGGCCTACACTATCTTTAGTCACTTTATTCATTCAGGACCCTTTCCTAAGGCTCCTGGAAAGGTAGTGGCAGAGTTTTACAATCCCCACATAAAATAGATGAAGAAACTAAATGGCAAATCTCAAAACCCTAACGATAATGGGGTCAATTCAATGAGAAGATATAACAGTACTGAACACGTGCCCATCGAACAAGAGAGCTTCCTATGACACAAAGCAAACGATGGCAGCGCCCAGTGCAGTGACAGGGGAGACCGCAGCCCTCCTAGCTCAGGAATCGACAAAACACATAGACAACAGATTGAACTCAGTGACACGAGGTCATTCCACCCAACTGCAAAGTACGCATTCTTCTCAAGTGCATATAAAATAATCACCTAGTTAAACTGTAATTTGGGCCAAAAAGAAGAAAATAAAAATGTAATTAATGTTGAAATCAACAACAGAAAAATTCCCAAATGGGAGCTCTGGGGGAAAAGGTGAAGGATTTAAGAATTACAAACTGACAGTCATGAAAAAGCCTCAGGTTGTAAAGTTACGCATAGGAAATATGATCAATAACATTCTAATAACTATGTATGGTGTCAGGTGGGTACTAGGCTATAGAAGGATCACTTCATAAGTTATTGAATTAATTATGGTAAACAAGAGGGCTTCAGGCAGGTGCGGTTTAGCTAGATAGCCCCTGTTTCTGAGTTTCCTAGCAAGAAGTGCTTGCCATGTACATTCCCCTCTTCCTCAATTACCTGTAGATCTCCATTCTCACTTCTGAAAACTAATACCCAATCTTTGGTCTTTTTCCTTTGACCAAAATGTTTTATATACCCAATGTTGCCTTGCTATCTTTGGAAATTTCATGCCTATGTGAATTCCCCATGCACATGTATTAAAACTTTGAAACACACACACACACACACTCATATAATTGTCAAAATTTTAAATAAAAAAATAATCGGGTACAGGCAACAGTAGAAATACTCTGTTATTAGCACACTTAGTCCAGGTTCAGGTATTGAGTCTTAATACTTCCTTAGTAATAACTTCTGAACTGGGAAGGAATTACCCAGTAGAATGTATGAAGAAATGTTTCAAACAGAAGTAAGAGCAAAATCTGATAAGGACACTGTGGTGCATGCGAGTCATGTAGAATTCATTGCTGGAGCATAAAACATAAAGTGGAGAAGACCAAATAATACATACTTATTTCAAAATAAAGATGCCAATATGACCTTTAAAATGAATTATATGTGCAGTTCCTATTTCCTAACACATTAATGCAAAATTGTATTCTGCAATGACACTAACTGCTCTGGACTGCCCAGCACAATTGTATCTGGCCATAGTGTCTTCGACAGACTAGCAGCAATCAAATTAGTTCTTTCAACTATAACAACGATCACATCATTATTTCAAAGTAGTCCAGATGTGGTCCAATTATGTTAGCGATTTTAGAGATAACATTAGATTACATTGCTAGCAAGGTCATCTATTTTTGTATGACCAGGGCACACAAGCCTATATTTTCATTGACTCAGTCAGTTATTGTGATATTTTCATTGGCACAATATTATAGAGTTTAGCCTGTAAGTCTTTTCTTTGTTGACATAAACTAGATGCATCTATTAAAGATTCTCTCCTATATAAGTAAATATAAACTCAGCATTTGACAAATATTTAAATAATGGTGGTCACATTTATGCTGCAATAGTTACCAAGCTAACCATGTTAAACCTATATGCTATTACAGAAATAAAAGCATAATTTCCAGCAATTACTTCATTCCCTAGTTATATATTAAGTCAAGAGTATTAGAGAATATTATGTATTAGAGTATACATTATATATGAGCAATAGAGCATAATATGTCACTATGAAAACAAATCAGGTAAGATAACATTTTTCAGTAAGAGTACAATATGAGGAAGTGATTGTTAAAGACATTTTCAAAGGCCTATATTGATTGACAATTACTAAATCTAGATCTTATCTACCAAAACATAGATAACAAAAAGATGTACAGTGAGAATAAGTTACATTGCATATATCTGGATCCAACAAAATTTTCATAATGAAAATTAGACAATCACTAGCAAACTCTAATTCATTGTCCAAGGAATCTAATAAGAAATATGTTTATTAGCATGTTTCTTTCATAACATCACACAATCAGTCATTTAAAAATCTCTCTTCCTAGAATGAGTCATAGAAATCAATCTTAATATTGCTTTACTTTTTAATTAGCAATAAGCAAAATATCAACGAATAACAATAAAAACAATTAGACTTATGAAGGTGATCGCTTTGTAAGTTTTAAACATCTATACTATATACATGAAATTAGTATAATATTGAAGGTCAATTGTAATTGAAAATTTTTCAAATTTAATCAAAACAGTGGTACAGACTGATGCTTAAATATGCACAAGAATTATTTATACAAGAGGAGTAAGATAAAGCATGATTAATAGGGAGGGTAAATCCATTCTATCTTTAGAAAGAAAGGTTAAGGCAGAGGCATAAGTTAATTGTGATTTCAAAAAGAATTGTTATAAGAGAACCACAGTTTTAATAAGATACCACTTTTATTTTAATAGATGAAAACAACAGTCATTTTTATTTTGCCAGCAAGGAGACATAAAAAAGCATATCATAAAAGGGATATTAGGCAACAGCTACATAACTCTTATTCTTAATATTATTTATTCATTTGTGCAGGCCCTTTATTTCTTCTCCTTTAAACATTTACTAAACAGAGCTGTTGTGCTCAGAATTGATTTTGCTGTCTCAGCCACATTAGGCTGAGATGCTTTTTGGCTTTCATCTCAATGAACAATTTTCTAATTAGATACACTGGATTTGGAGTTGGGTCAATAAAAGCTTTACTGTGTCCATTCTCTTTCCTCTTAGAGCTCACAAAAGAGACCTAAATTCCATTCATCTTTCACTTGCCACAGTGGAATCTTTAGCAATGCAATTACAGCTTGAATGAAGAAACATAGCGAGAAATTGGCAGAGAAACAAATAGAATTCTCTGTTTCATACTTGCACCCCTGAAGATCAGTTACTTCTGGGTATGCATGTAAATTTGCCTAACTTTAACTATTTGCCTTTGCTGTGCTTTGGAAGTATACATCTTTACCAAACCTTTAAAGCAATCTTACTGAATTTCATATGGCTAACTCTAAAGTTAAATGCAAAGAATCCAAGTTGATTGGATCCAGGTATTTAAATATAACATATTTTAGATCGATTGAGTCAAAGAGTTCTTTTCACAACTTTGAGTGGTGTCAGTGAAAATTATCAAATATTAAAAAGTCAGAATTTTTAATATTCATAAGCATTTATAAAATTATTTTTTGAGATGTCTACCCTATTTTATAGACTATGATATAAGAATCGTGATATATAACATTGTTTTATCTGACACATTTAAACTGAAAATAAACAGTCCTAAACTATCAACAGTGAATAAAAAACATGTTATGAAATAAATATAACCATGCACCAAGAAGTTGCCAGTTCAGTTCCCAGTCAGGGCACATGCCCAGGCTGTGGGCCCAGTCCCCAATGGGGGGCATGCAGGAGGTTGCCAATCGATGTCCTCTCTCATTGATGTTTCTATCTCTCTCTCCTCTCTTCCTCTCTCTCTAAAATCAGTAAAGAAAAATATTTAAAATAAATAAATAAATATTACTGAGAATTATGGCATTTCCTAAGGAGAGAGCATGGCTGTTGTTAATAAGTCCAATGGTGACTCCACAGCTTCAGTACCAACTGGTTCTCCACTCCGCTCTCCTCCACGCAGCTCCCGGGGGCAGGCCAGCTCATTTCCGAGGTGGACAATGCTTTTTGGCTCATAGATTTATTGAATCTTATCAGACGCTTTCTCTGCACAAGACATTAATAAAATACTGATTGATTTTCTCTGTTCCAAGTCCCTTTTAAAATTTCTTTCCAGTGACATAAATAATAAAAAATCTATGGAATATTCAATAGAGAAAGAAGAAAGAACCACTAGAAGAATGGCAGGGAAATATGTGAACAAATGTAAAAGATTCATTCATCAATGGGAGAAAAACAACAGTGGCATTTAATGATCAATATATAGAATACATGGTCAGAAATAAATAGAAGTAACAGGAAATTAAATTAATTCACTTATTCAACAAATGTTTATTATAGAACAATTCTATATCAAGTACTGTTCTATAATGTAATAATATAACAATTAATGAACATAAGAGTCTCATGTCTTGAACTACATGTCTCTTACATGACAATGAGGAAAGAGAGACATAAATAAAAATAAGTAAACTAGAATTCCAGACACTGATGTCTACCATGGAGCCAGGGGATGGATGTGGGGGGATATGGAGGGGATCAGCTGGTTGAAATTGGTATTGATCTGCATGCTTTGGTTTTCATTGAGGAAAACATCTCACTGATGTTTATGCCTAAACATGTATTAGAGTTGAAAAATTACATCCAAGTGTAAAATTCATCATGTGTATCAAAATAATTTACTAGCATTGGATTATATCCATAAAAAAGGTTGAGAAATACAAAGATGAAAACATGGAACTCTTGGTTGAGAGGTAAAATTTATTATTCCACTTCTACTATACTCTAGGACTATAAGATTGCTAATATGAATCAAATCCCCACAAAAAGATCATAAATGTTAATTGATCAGTGGGTATCAATTTCTAACTTAATAAACACATGGAGGTTATATTAATGGATGGGCAATAAAACAAACATAACAGGTATGAAAAAGGCAAAAAGTTTCTGTAAAAAATATAAAAATTATGCTTAAGCTATGTGAATTCATTCAGAAATAACTAAACATATGACTAGAAAGAAATCACTGAAGATGTCTTAGATCTATAATATGATTCCATATGAAAGATAATCTTACAATGAGAAAATGTGAAAGAGAAATATTTTTATAAATCCCGAATTGACTTGGGAGGATACTGAGGTGAGCGAAGAGATAGATTTTCCTTAAGAAATAAATAACTAAAGAGTGAAAGACCTAAAGCTTACACACCTAACAGAGTGTGCAGTACAGTCTCCCACATTGTCGGGGCACATAGCTGTTCAGGTAGTGAAATGTCAAGTGGATGGAAATAAAGCCATCACTTCCTAGTCAGTAACAGTTATTGAGCACCTCCCATATGCAGGGCAAATACTAAGTATTAATTAATAAAGATATTTTTAAAATAGGGTTTCTGTATTGATATAATCATCAGCCAGGTGGTTAGGACTATGATGTAAAGAAAGAATTATGTCAAGTGCTAAACACATGCTATATTTATGTATAGGATGCCTTGGAAGCGTATAACAGGCTGGGAGGAGTGGTGGTTCTCAAACCAAACCCTGCTCCAGTTTAAAGCCCAGGCATTCCCTGATATGAGCAGTTGAAAGCATACGTGGAGGAGAGTCAAAGGACATTCTAGTAAGAGAAAATGGCTTCAAAAATGATACAGAGGTTTTTTTCAAATGCCAAGGAATAAGAAATATGCACACCGTCAACATTAATTTTCTGAGGACCTACTGTGTGCCAGGAACTCTGCCAAGACCACAAGATCCACAAGGGTGAGTGAACCTTTGCTCTGCCCTCAAGAAGCCCGTCAGTCTAGGAGGGCAGAAAGAGAAGGGTGAACCTGTTACCACGGCACACTGCCATAGCAGGTTTATAAAGAAATGCACTGAATGTAGGGATGGTCAAAAAGATGAAGTGATCATTACTACATGGATAGTATGGATAGGTCCCCAGGGTGTTCTTGCTTTAGGCTTGGAAAGATGGCTTGGAATTCAGACATATAAAGGAAAGGGAAAATTTGAGTGAACGATATTTGTGAAAACACAAACTAGTGAATCATCCAGAAGCATCAGAGGAAGAAAAGATGGTTTCATCATGGCTGGAGCAGAGGGTACATGTGTTACAAAGGAACTGGCGGGCTTGTGAAGGACTTTCCTGTAATATTAAATATTCAGATTTGCCTGGAACATGACTCTTATGTGAAGAAGATATAGACAATGCCATTGGAAAACTGATTGGTATCAAATTTTAAGAACCTTAAGCACTAAAATAAATATTTTAAACATTAATTGGACATCAAGAAGAATTCATTGAAGGATTTTGACCCAGAAAGTTTGGAGAGTGCTACTTTAAGAAAACTTAGTTCATGAGTGTCCAGAATTGTTTGAAGGAAGAAAAATGATTGTACCTGTAAGGATAGAGTCAACAGAAACTTACAGTGATAAGGAATCAAAATTAAAATGTCAGAGGAAGGTGTCCAAGATGACTCCAAGATTTTGATCTATGTTTAAACTGTAGAGGAAAAAAATAACTCTTGTTATCAACTTAGATTTGAAGAACTAATATTAGAGAAATAAAACATCGCCAATACTCAGAACAAAATTCTGTTTACACACTATTTGGTAAACATTTACAAAATTAAAAAATGAAATAATTTCACTTTTTCTTCTCACTATAATTTTTATTTTATATTTCTTATAGATTTATTTTCGACTTCTATGATTTCTCTAAAGAAGGCTTTGGAAGCTCAAGTCTCCATGAATCTCTTTCATACCCAGTTTCATACATTTGATCATAAAAATCGTGGAAACAGGCTCCCAGCAGCTGGCCTGGCACCTTCCAGCTGTCCTTTCTCTTCTCACCACCTCAGGATGTGGTATTGGGCAACATACCAGCCTAGGAAATAGCCTTTACTTCCCGTGATATTAGCGCTCCTGATTCTAAGAGAAGAACAGATGTTCAGCAAAAAAAAAAAGTTTGAGTGTGGGAGTATGTTCCCCATATGCTTCCATTTGCACTGACCTCCAGCACAGACAAATTTCTCCTGCTCCAGACAGAGTCACTGGCTCCAAGCCTTTAAGGGAAAAATGGGATGAGTCAGGACCTGAGACCTTGAGCAGGGATGCCTTCACTAAAGGACACATTCCAGCAAACACTGTAGTTTTCCTTTCCACTGTCTTCCTCCTTCCCTTGCCCTTTAGTTCAGTACTGTTCGCTCTTACTCAGTAGAAAATTCAGGCTCACTCTAAACCAGCACAAAACAGACTCTAATATAAGTGTTAATGGTGGAAGATATAATTTCATTCCTATTATTTCTATTTACTTTCCTCTTCTGCCCAAGGGTAGATTATTATCCAATTTATCATTTATTCTAATGATATTTTAATAGTAAAGGAGATTTTTAATAGCAGTTTATTCATAATTGCCAAACTTTGGAAGCAACCAAGATGACCTTCAATATGTGAATGGGTAAACAAATTATGGTACATCCAGACAATGGAATATTCAGTGCCCTAAAGAAGTGGGCTATCAAGCCATGAAAAGACATGGAGAACCTTAAATGAATATTGCTCTGAAAGAAGTCAATCTCAAAAGGCTACTGTATGATCCCTACTATATGGCATTCTGGAAAAGGCAAAGCTATGGATGCAGTAAAAATATCAGTGGGTCAGGGGTTGGGAGCAGGGAGTGTTGAATTGGAGTACAGAATTTTCAGGGCAGTGAAACTATTTTATATGACTCTGTAATGGTGGATGCATCTCATTATAAATTTGTCAAAACCCATAGGATGTAAAACACAAACAGTGAACATTAATGTCAACTATGGACTTTCAGTGATAATGATGGGTCCATGTAAGTTCAACAAGACTACCATTCTGAGAAGATGTTGATAGTAGGGGAAATGGGTGGGGGGCAGAATCTGGCAACTCTTACTTTCTGTTCAGTTTTTCTAAAAGCCTAGAACTGCTTCAAAATATATATCTATTAATTGAAACAAAACCAAATTATATTCTGCATAGCTAAACATCTGAAGCAGCAGTTTCAGTCACTTTTTGGCAAACCTCAAGTACAGAATCCAGATGTTCACATCTGTCCTCAAGGCACCAGGCAATGCTGAGGATGTCCAGGACAGAGCACAGCAACCACAGGAATAAAAGTTAATTTAGCTGTGAGCTCTCCACCATTTATTCTTTATTAAGAGCGTTCAAACCAGGTTGCTTTTTCTTCCTCGTTTTACTTAATCTTTCCATCATCCTTTGATTCCTCTTAATACACTCAGGGCATGATATATTATTTTCTAAATGCAGGCCAGTAACAGTTAGAGAGAGATCATCTTCTTGGAAGTGTCAGGCCCCCAGACCTGCATGGAACTGCAGGTGGACCCAATCCTTTTGTCTGCCAAGAGCTGTCTGCCATGGACCACACACCACCTGACACCAGATGATCTCAGCAGAAATGGGAATGGAACACCAGAATTCTTGCAGCAGTTCTTGACCATGCTGCCAACATGGCCTCCTGAGCTGAAGTTGTCACTTCAACTGCATTGGTTCCTTCGTCTCTCTTACTCAGCTGACAGCTTTTCTCACTCCTTGCTCCCTTGGTCAGCATCTCGCATTTCCTCGGCCATGACTGCAATGCAGCCTCCTGTGCTGTCTCAGCAATACCCTTCACATTGTCTCCACACTGCTCACTCACTTGTTTTCTGCAGAGCGAGCATGTTCCCCGAGCCTCAAATAAACCTCAATTTTCTTGCCATTGGTACTCAAATTCAGCTGTTGGCACTAGATCCGCAAAGTATCAGAATGCACTTCATTAATTGAAGGCGAAATGGTCGTCAAGGGAAGGATTGGTTCGGGCGGTCTTCGAATTGTTCATTTGTTTGAGGAAGATAGACTTTGTCCTCAGCATCCTCAATGTGGCTTCTGAGGGTGAGGAAATACTTGGTTCCATTTGCTGTTTTTCATCACATTCCTCACTAACTGGAACCAATGTGAGAATCACACTTTCTTTATATAAATCAAGCTCAAAGAAATCTGGAGACGTACTTAAGTTTGATGTTGAGTGGTAGACCCTTTACTTTTCGATGCTGTCTGAACTTGAGCTTGCCTTTTCCAGGAACACTTGGACGAAGGCAAAGCCAGCAGTGTGGGGGGTGCCTGCAGTTTACTCCTTTTAACCTCAGCAAAAGAGATTTTTATTAATAATTACGTTGGGCCATTAAGTGTAGAATGACTTAGAACATAAGATTATTCAACAGAATGAGATTTTCTAATACTTCTCTGTGCTCTCTAAAAAGTGGTTGTGGGAAGTGAACTCTGGAAAAATGCTGTATAAATTTTTAAAAAAGAAATTTGGTATGATTCAAGGACTTTGCTGGGTTTAGTAGAGGCTATGTTCTCCGAGAAAGATGGTATGATCTCTTTCTCTTTATTTCTTATTCTTACTTGAAATAATTTTCATGTTATCTACTTCACTAGTCTCTCCTTTGTAATCCATGAACTAGGAGACCCCATTTTAGCTTTTATTACCAAATCTTGACCACATTTTATGCAGTATATATCATTTAGAACATTATTTCAAGAGTCTGTTTATGGAGGGTGGGGGGACAGGATGGGGAGAAGGGTGTCTGGGGGGGAGGAGAAACATCTGTAACAAAAATAAATTAATATAAATTGGAAAAAAATAAATAAATAAAATGTTTCAACAAATTCAAAAAAAGAGTCTGTTTACTTGTAATATTCTAGACTCTGCTTTTGAATTCTCTCTCTCACACACACATGCACACATACACACACACACACACACACAAGCACACTCACGGATATCTAGGCAATCACAAATATTCATGTTGAAATTACCATCACTAAAGGAAATATTTATTTCCAGTAGGTAAAATAACATAAAGTTCAATTTCATTTAACAGCATAAATAAATGAACCCACAAATTTTTCTCTAATTCTATAAAAATCCCTTTGAAATTGTTAAAGATAAAAATAGACATAAGCAATAACAGAATCGAAATCCAGTAATGGTGCTCTCATCTAAGAAGAGAAAATAATTTTTGGAACATCCAAAGTAGGCAGGGCCAGAATGATCACACAAAATTTATAGAGGAAATAAATACACAAACTTTTCATACACACACACACATACGCACACACACACACATATATATGGAGCGTCATAAAAAGTTAATACAAAATCACTACATGATCAGAGACAAGTTGGCTGGAAAAATGAATGAGTCATATACATCAAAAGAAATTCTATCACTTTCATGGTGAATGTCAGAATTGCCCTGAGATAGAAATTGGCATTGAGTTCTCCAACTTGAACTGAGTTTTCTGTGGACGAGGCGATCATACATTGAGTGAGCAGCTGGAGAATCAAGACAGTGTCCCAGATGATGAGAAACAAAAGAAAAAACTAGGGGGTTTTCATTCTAGAGGACACACAACAAACACACACACACATTTATATATACACACACACACACACACACACAGAGGAGTCAAGCTTCCTTTATTGATCAATAGCAGGTCAATTAGATCAAACGCTAGTTCTTTGAAGAGTCTAATGCAAGAGAGAATTTTTTTGCAGTAAGTTTCGAGAGGTAACATAACTACAGATATGAAAAAGATTTCTTCCACTAAAAAAACTTAATTTTAATTGGAACTTAAACACTCCAGTAGAGTGACTATGTTCAAGAAACAAAGAAAAAAAAAGCAATTTCAAACAATAATAATTATCTCAAAGAAATTTGATAGGATTTAGCATCCTTAGAAAGATTGTCGTTAAGAGAAAAAAAAATCAAGAAAATTAGAATTACAAAAATTATTGCTGAAATTAAAAATCAGAGAGTGAATACCAGAATGCATTTAACTAAAAACTGATTCAATGAACTGATGATAATTCCAAGGAATTCCTTCAGCAGGCAGTCCAAAGGGTGCAGAGTCAAATAACGTGAGAGAAATGAGGGTAGGCTCAACTTGAACATCTATAAAATAACAGTTCCTGAAGATGAGAACAAAGAGAATGGAAGAAAGAAAATAAAATAATGGGTCAAATAAAGTAGTAGAAAGCTGAAGAAGACAGGTTATTTTAACTAGACTCATTCCTCATTTGAACATTGCCAGAATATGAGTTCATGGAAATTAAAAACAAAGAAGATTCAAAATAAATATATCCTCTTAAACATGCAAAACACACTTTGCTATACAGTAGGATTATATCAACTTTTAAATTAGAGATAATTTACAAAAGCACAACATATTCTTCCAGTCAAAATGGTGGCGTAGGTAAATGCAGAATGGCCTCCTCCCACATAAAAGTTACAACTAAACTATAACACAACCATCGTTCATAACCACCTAAATCAAGCTGAATGGAAGTCTTACAACTATCAATTAAAGAAGAGGCCACATTGAAACTGGTGGGAAGGGTGGAGGTGAAACCCGGCTGGTCCCACACCCACATGTGGCAGATAAAAATCAGGAGGACACCTCGGTTGGGAATGTCCTCCCTGAGTAGCAAGGGGTCCCTGTTCCACACCAGGCTCCCAGCTCAGGGTCCCAGTGCCAGGAAGAGAATCCCCATCACTTCTGGCTGTTAAACCAGCAGGAACTGTGGTTGAGGAGGCTGAGGCTGCTGGAGCCCCAGGCAGCTCCTCTTAAAGGGCCTGCACACTGACTTACTCAGACTCACCCTCGGAACTCCAACATGGTGGAGGCAGCTCTAAAGGCACTAGAGATATATGGGAAAGAACTGAATTGTTTGGTGTTGGGGCGAGGGCTGGAGAGGCAGCTTTCTCCTGGACAGACATACTGTCAGAGGCCCTCATTCCTTTGGTGAGCCTTTCCCCAGTAGGACGGCAGATGGCAGCCATATCTGGGATTCCAGCAACCTGATTTCTACTATTTGCTCTGCCCTGGTGATTCTCTGAGTCCCTGCCCCACCCAACTTTCAGGCCCACCCAAGCTGTTCCCAGTGGCTTTACTATAGAACTGGCCTGACTTGGATCCTGCTTTAGATTTTTCTAAATTATCTCAAACAAGCAGCATCTGGTCTCATTGAGTCCCTATACCTCTTATTAAGTGGCCCTAGGCCTGGCACTATAAGCAGCCAGCCTTGGTTCATAAATTGGCTTTTCTTGGACACCTCCAAGCCCAGTACAAGAAGCGGCCATCTGCAGACCACTTTGTAGATTATGCTCTGTGGCCCCAGGTACAACACAGGCAGTGACTGACCTGGCCCCAGAGCCAGTACCCCCAGTGGACAGCTTCAGAACACTGCGAAGCACCACCACCCAACCACCTCCACAAGTGACACACACAAGGAATGGACTTGGTGTGTACTGGAGCCTTGCTGAAGTAATTTTGCTCTTTGTGGTGGGCCCCTGCACAGCTGATTATCCAAGGTAGTCAGAGGTCAGTGGATAGAGGGCACAGCCAGTCCTTGAGGCTAATCAGCCTAAGTAGAACCCTCTTGTTGATATACCAACAGCAATCAAGACTCAATTACAACAGAAGGGTATAAAGTTCAAACACGGGGTGCACAACGAGGGCCCAGCTGGGAGACCAGAGAGGCTGTGCCACTGGACCCTATAGGACACCTACTACAATATGCCACCCTAGGAAGCCCAGGAGACATAGCAACTTTACCTAACACATAGAAATAAACACAGAGAGGCAGCCAAAATGAGGAGACAAACAAACATGTCCCAAATGAAAGAACAGAACAAAAATCCAGGAAAACAACTAAACAAAATGGAGATAAGCAATCTAACAGATGCAGAGTTCAAAGCACTGCTTACAAGGATGCTCAATGAACTTAGTGAAAACTTCAATGAACTTAGTGAGGGGCTCAAGAGCATAAAAAAGGACCAGTCAGAAATGAAGAAGGTGTTAACTGAAATAAAGAATAATTTACACTGATTCAATAGTAGAGTAAGTAAAGCCAAGAAGCAAACCAACGATTTGGAATATAAGGAAGCAAAAAACACCCAATCAGAACTGCAAACAGAAAAAGAATCCCCCCAAAATGAGGATAGTGTAAGGAGCCTCTGGGACAACTTCAAGTGTGCCAACATTTACATCATGGGAGTGCCAGAAAAGGAGAGAGAACAAGAAATTGAAAACCTATTTAAAACAATAATGACAGAAAACTTCCCTAACTTGGTGAAGGAAACAAACAAGTCAAGGAAGCACAGAGAGTCCCAAACAAAATGAAGCTCAAGAGACCCACACGAAGACACATCATAATCAAAATGCAAAAGGTTCAAGACAAAGGGAATCTTAAAAGCAACAAGAGAAAAGCAGTTAGATACCTACAAGGGAGCTTCCATATGACTTTCAGATGATTTCTCAAAAGAAACTTTGCAGGCCAGAAGGATTAGCAAGAAATATTCAGAGTGATGAAAAGCAAGAACCTACAACTGAGATTACTCTAACCTGCAAAAGTATCACTTAGAACCAATGAACATATAAAGAGTTTCCTAGACAAGAAAAAGCTAAAGGAGTTCATCACCACCAAACCAGTATTAGAAGATCAAAAATATGAACAAACAAAATGGCAATAAATACCTACCTATCGACAATTGAATCTACAAACAAAATGAACAAGCAGAACAGAAACATTCCCATAGATACAGAGAACATTTTGTTGGTTGCCAGATGGGAGGGGGTTTGGGGGAATGGTTGAAAAAAGGTGAAGGGATTAAGAAATACAAATTGGCTGTTAGACTGACAAACCTCAAACGGAAGGGGGGTGGAGAGGGGTGGGAAGAAATAAACCAAAGAACTTATATGTATATATGCATAACCAAAGGACACAGACAACAGTGTGGGGGTGGGGAGGAGGGGTTAATAGGGGGAAAAGGACAAATATCTGTAATACATTCAACAATAAAGATAAGTTAAAAAATAAAACAAAAGCACAACATACCAAAAACTTGCAGAATAGAGCTAAAGTGGCACTCAGTGATTTGTATAATCCTAAATATATATATTAGAAACAAAAAGAAAGTATTCTAAAATATTAGACATTCACTTCAAGGATCACAAAAAAATAACAATAAGATTGAACTCAGCCCTGTCCGGTGTGGGGTCAATGGTTAGAGTGTTGGCCCATACACTGAAGGGTCATGGGTTTGATTCTCTGTCAAGGGCATGTAACTGGCTACAGGTCCAATTCCCCATCCTGGTTCAGGAGGCAACCAATCGGTGTGTCTCTCTCACTCACATAGATGTTTCTCTCTCTCTCCCCCTCCCCCTCTCCCTATCCGCTCCTCTTCCCCCTCCCTCTCTTCCACTCTCTCTAAAATTCAATGAAAAAAATATCCTCAGATGAGGATTAACAACAAACAAAAAGGCACAAAGGAAAGAATTAATAAAGATAAAAATAAAAATAAATAAAATAAAAATATAACAGTGAGATGACCAATAAAAGATTCATAAAAGCAATAATTGGTCCCTTAAAGAGTCTGGTGCAACAAACCAAAAAAGTTAGAAAACACAAAGAGCTTTAAGAATGGAAAAGTACCATAACTCCATGACACCTTTCATCTATAAATCCAAGAAACAAAACTGAGGTGTGAGAAAAATATGCAATAACCAGATCAATCTGATAAGAGTGGAAAATCATAGACATGTCAAAGATTCTATCCCTTTAAAAAGCACCAAACCTCAACAGCCTTATTTGCAAGTCTTTCAAGCCATCAAAGGTAGTTAAATCCTAAAATATAGACCAATTTTAGAAAGCAGAAAAATAAAGAAGGCGTCTCAGGGTTGCGAAATCTTCATCATAATGCAAATGGTTAGTATTACAAAAAATTCTAGTCTAATCGCGTTGATAAAAAGAGACAAAAATGTAAGTAAAACTGAAAGTACAGTTCCACTACAGATTGGAATACTGCTTGTCTCTAAGGAGATTTTCCCCCACGAATTCAAAAATTGCTCATCTCTAGAGCATCTCTGAATATCATGAAGTAGTTTCAAAGATTTAAACAACAAGATAGGCTTTATTCAGGTGAGGCACCGTTGGGCACCTGCAGACCATGCGACTCCCTGAGTGGGAGCAAGGCTGGAGTGTCATAGGGTGAGGAGGGGAGGAGAGTGACCTTGGGGTCTGGTCCATGTTCTTTCCCTTCATCTCTGCCTGCTGCCAAACTTATATTTGGGACAGCTGAAGATTGTTCTAGCTTCTCACACCTCTTGCTTGGGATCACTGGTGAAATACCGCCCCAAGAACTGTCACAGTCCCTCTGAGAGCTGTTTCCCCAAATCGTATAATTTGTCCATGTTCAAGAGAGGGAAGACAAGTGGAAGAGAGGGAGGGAAAAAGGAAGGGAGGGGGGGAGAGGCTAAATAAATAAATAATAAGGTGGGGGTTGGAGGAGAATAAGGAAGAGACAAAAGAAATGAGAAAAAAAGCAAAGGAAGGAAGAGTTGAAGCAAGGGATATATTTAAATCCTTTTAATTGCTAAAATGACATGGATATTAAGATGCAATGCATGAGATCATAGAGAGAAATACTAAAAACACATTACAAACATAAAATTTTAAGCCAACTCCTTCGCTTGTTAAAATGTATCTACCAGAAAATTATAGCATTTATACATATCACACTTCATAGGTAAACATTTTTCAAATGCAATCCCATTAACGGTACTAATAAGATTAGGTCGCCCACTGTCATGGACATCTTTTGTTTGTCTGCTTAGCACCATTCATTTCCTCTAGGAAAAATAATCCCCTTCTGTGGGGAACTGCTCCCCATGGCAACACATCTCTATGGTAGGGATGAAGGAGATCACCACTCCCAGTTCATTGTTTAGGATTAAACATGTGAGCCAGCCAAGCCAATCATTCTTTTTCAGGTTTTGTTTTCATTTCTGTTTTTCAAACTGAAGCTGAAGAAAGGGATTCAGTTCCAACTAATGGCAGAAGATTTGATATGAAACACACAGCTCTCTGCAGTGATGGTACCTGTCAATGAGGAGGCGATCGGTGGCTGTAAAAATAAAGACCTACATGAAGAGAAAATTTTAAATGAGTCTTGGCTGCATTTCAGTTACTGGTCTAGAGTCCTTCAGACCAAGCCATGACCTCAGGCCAGCTTCAAGCTCTTTGAATGTCCTAATAATTTCCTTTTTTTAACCTAAGTTTTTTCAAGTTAAATGTATTATTTGCAATAACAATACAAGCAATACAATAACAAAATGTTATTTGCAATAAAAAGATCCTGACTGAAATATCAGCTACTCGATATTGATCTCAAGGAGTACAGTGAGCAAAAGAAAAGGAATAGAAAAAATATTTAATATAATAATAATGCAATTTTGTGCAGATGGCATTTATATATTTCTGGAACATAAAAAGATCCAACTTAGTAATATTTCTAAAATATGAGTAGATGATAATATTGCTCAAGGTAAAATAAAAATCTAAACAACTTTTCCATAAATTAGCAACAAGAAATTAGAAAACATAATAGAAAATAATCCAAACACAGCACAAACCCTGTGCTCCCAGATGGGAAGACACATACTGAGATGTTTATTCCTTTAAATAAAACTTGCAAATGAAACACCCTAAACTGTTAATACTTTTTGCCTTTGGGCAAAAAAGTTAGAGAAGATCTTTATCCTTTAGCTTGAATTTTTTGGTATTTTAAAAATTACTTATAATCATGCAGAACTTTTGTAATTGAAGAAAGCAATGGCACACAAAAAAATCTTTTCCTCTTATGTGATAAATGTAATTATTTTACAACTTGAGAAGTGTGTGGGAGATCTAGCGCGGATCCTCAAAGAATATCATTGGCTCTGTGCTTTCCCTTCCTTCAGCTGGAGGTCAGTCAGATGGAAAGTTCTCTGAGAGCAAGAAAAAGTTTCATCTTTGTACCCTAATTCTTACCGCAATGCTGATTTTTGGTGATGTTTAATAAGTACCATCGCACTTTGAGTGAATATGTGGTAAAGGAGAACATAGTTACTCTGGAGATGATGTTCTCCCATCCTAAGACCATCTGCTTCCATAATACAAAGAATCACCTAGAGGTAAACAAAAAACTCTTTTCTAAGTGAAAACAAAGTCTTTAAAGACTTCCTCCCATCACTTCCAGGTGACCATTTGCTGTCATATGAAGAAATACAGTGATTGGGAGTAAGACAATGATTTTGACGCATGGCGCAAATGATTTGAGAGGTAGGGCTGTAGGCTGAATATGGGAGGACCAATGTAATCCATCAACAATAAGAAAAACACAACCCACCACTTGACAGATTCCAAAAATATATATGTATTTTTAAACTCTAGTAGATAAATTGATTATTAAAGGAAAAAATTCCTCCCACATTAAACAGATCCCCCATAATGTTCTTAAGAGAAGCTGTATCCTGAGCTTGATTTCATCTACTCTGAAATTTCATAATGTCCTGTGCTTTTTTTGTATCATTGCATGTAATACACACCCTTATAGTTATCTTTTCATGTATTTAATCTCATTCATTTTATTCCTTGCATAAGACACACCAATATCTGGTGATACTGTCTTCTAAATATTACCTCTGTACATTGCCTCATTTTCATCCCAGTCCAATCCGGGCCATCAGGATGCTTGCCAAAAGAAATTGATTTATTATAATAGATTATTTATCCTTCTACACTTCCAGCACTTCCAGAATAAACTTTCTACCTAGTGAACTAATCACATTGAGTGATGGAACATACACATTTGAATTTACTCCTAGTTTCCCAGTGTTCTCAGAAGAACAATGAAAAATACACAAAGTTATACTAAGGTAATACTGGGTACAGCCCAGAAAGCAGAGTAAGGAGGATTAGAGAAATGCAGTGAGCAACATCCCTGGGAAGGCGATATAAACTTGCTGTCCGCTCACCAGAGAGGGTATGTCAGGTTCTCAGCCCCCTCTTCAGAGAGCTAAGGCAGTCTGAAAATACAAGATACAGCTCAGAGAGAGAATGTGCCATCCGACCTGTCAGGAACTTAAGAAATGCATGAAATAAAAACAAGAAAGTCCTCAAATGTATTTTGATTTTTTGTTGTTGTTGTTTTTCTGCCAAAAGAAAAAAATTAAAAAGCAACCACAGCATGGTGTTGCTGTGATGAGTCCCAAGTGAAGCAAGCATATGCCAAATGAATTAGCTTGTAGTAAATGGTATGATCATCTCCCCTCCAGTGACGACCTGCATCAAGCCTTAGGAGGCCAATTCCTTCAGACCTTCACTTATAGTGGCCAGAAATTAGGAAACAAAGGCAATGTTATAACAGTTATAGTCCCTGCATAATGCATTATTTATTAGATATCATTTATTTTTTAATTCAGAAGCTTGGCTATAAAAGAGATGGTTTCATAAGATTGCTTTTTCAGTGAGTTATTATCACGTAAGAGACTTGATATCTTAAATGCCCTGAATTATGGGAGGTGGGGGTGACATCCATAATACTTTCAACAATAAAGATAAATTTTAAAAAATGTTTTTAAAAGCCTCTGCCCAATGCACCTTGACATTCAACCAGTCGCCTTGTTCTCATTCCATGTTCATTAAATTGTTCTGTAGCTAATTTTTGGCTTTTGAATGTCTTCATTTTAGACATAAATATTCCAGGTTTAGTTACGGTTATACAGCTAGTGTAAATTAATGGACTGGCATTCTAGTTTTATGTATCAATCATGTACGCTTGGTTAGTGGGAGGCTGCTAGGGACAGATGGGATTGTTACTAGTATGATGACAAAACTAGGTTTTTAGGCCTACGTGTTTACCAGATAATGATCTAATAATGTCATTGGGTCAAGCAGTTTTCCAAGAGAGGAGAGCCAAGTGCAAGAAATCAACTAAGACATGAGTTAATTGCTCAAACTTGTGTCAGAAAGAAAGGAAAAGGAGGAATATAGAGGCCTAACTACACACACACACACACACACACACACGCACAAAAACTATTATTCCAGATTCCACAATTTTATTTAATGTTCTGTATTTTGGGCCTAGGACCTGATATTATTTTTAGATGGTTGCCACATGATGTGGTAAGATTTATTTTAAAGGGGAAGGAACCCTGCCTGTGTGGCTCAGTGGTTGAGCGTCTATCCATGGACTGAGAGGTCCCAGTTGGATTCTAGGTCAGGGCACATGCCCAGGTTGCGGGCTTGATCCCCAGTAGGGGGCAGGAGGCAGCTGATCTCACATGGATATTTCCATCTATTTCTCCTTTTCCCTTCCTCTCTCTATAAAAATCTATGGATGGAGAGATATATATATATCCCGAGGACATTTTTGCATTTATCTTCAGATAGAGTGGGAGGGAGAGAGCGGGGAAGAGAAAGAAATATCAATGCGAGAGAGACACATCGACTGGCTGCCACCCCACTACCCAACCAGAGCCAGGAGCAAACAGCAACCAAGGTACATGCCCTTAGCAGGAACTGAACCCAGGACTCTCTGGTCCACAGGCCGACACTCCAACCACTGAGCCAAACCAGCCAGGGCTGGAAATGTATTTTAATAAAAATAAAATGAAGGAGGAGGAAATTTAATTGTGGCAAAGCAAATTGTGTTGCTGTTGGAAAAACCATTCAAATATGAAAAGTAAACTCCTGATTGTGCAATTTGAGTTTTCAGCTGCAGGTGCAAGGGATAGGGAGTTGTTCTGCAGGAACAAAATTTTGACAGCACAGAACTAATAGAATAATAAAATCATAGCTGGCACTAGCACTGGCTGCTGAGACTGCTAAAATGAGGCTTCCTAACCGTGGGGACCACCTTCTCTGCATGACACTCTCATGACAGAATCGCAGCTGGCCGGGACCTTAGGGACATCAAGGCCAGGCTGTGAACTCCTATAAGAATATCTCACCCTGTGTCCTTGACAGATGGCCTGCCCAACTCCAGCCTCAGGATAAAAAAAAACAACAACAACAAAAAAAAACTTGCTCACTTTTGGATAGTTCCAGTAGTCAAAAGGTTTCACTTGCCATTGCATCAATATTTCTATCACTGCACCTTTATCTTTTGGTGCTAATTTTCTCATTCATCAGAGACCTGAAAATTTACTCCTTTGACAGGATAACTGTTTACATGTTTTGTTACATCTAGTATACCAAGCCTTCCCTTCTTAGGACTAAATATTCCCATTTTTTAAAATATTTTCCTTGTTTGGCATGATTTCCAAAATCTTCACAATAGTTAACTTCCTTTGTTAGTCAAGTTTAATTTTCTGAAACTTGCCTTAAATTGTAGCAACTTTAGTTACACATAGTGCTCAGATGTAGTTTGATGTAAAAATGTGATAAAACTATTAATTCCTATAAAGTCTGTAGCTATATTAAGTAGCCTAAAAATAGAACAGACAAGTCTTGTATGTTTTTAATTATTGTTGGTTCACATTAACTTACCAAAAAAAGAAAGAAAAGAAAGAAAAATATCTTGCACAGAAATAAATCCAAGTACAATTGAGTTTAAAAACATGTTTGCCCTATAAATTTAAGTCTCATGCATTCCATTCATACTTGCAACAAAAATAATAAAATAGTTTGACTTAAACTTAAATAGCAAGTGTGCCTGAGTACATGAAGAAAAGTACACATTTTACAGAGATTGATTAGCAAAGCAAACATAAAAATATTTTTCTGTTTGGAAATGCTAAATATTGTAAATGTATCAAATTTCCAAAAAAAAAAAAAAAAATGTATTAAATGAATAAATCTCATATAACATTTCCTATGGAACTTTTTAAGGATCTTAACAAGTGTTTCTAAAGTTCAGCAAAAGAGCATGTAGCTAGAAGCGAACGGGTAATTTAGAAAAAGAAACAAGGGAATGTTCATACCACCAAAAATTAAGA
This sequence comes from Molossus molossus, assembly GCF_014108415.1. Lineage (NCBI taxonomy): Eukaryota > Metazoa > Chordata > Mammalia > Chiroptera > Molossidae > Molossus > Molossus molossus. The sequence goes on along the minus strand of NW_023425403.1, from coordinate 34,028,088 downwards.
CATATAATAAAACTCCAATAACTTAAACAGTGAGATGTATGTCTAGTGTACACAGAAATTATAATGCATAGCTTAGGAGCCATATATTGTATTAGAATATATATAGATTTTCATCACAAATCAGTGGAAAGAGAGAATATTAGTCCAAAAAAAATCAAGCCCTTATTTTGTTCTGATGGGATTATAAAATGGTTACAATCTAGAAAGAATTTTGGAAATATTTATCAAATCTTCAAAAATATTTTACATCTTTATGTAGCAAATTTCTGGGCAGAAACCCTAAGAAAATATTCAGGTATTTGGACCAAGAACAGTACAGAATAGGCTATTTGTGTAAGAAAAAAGGAGCAAAAAACTAAATTCTAATAATTGAAGGAATACAAAACGTCATCAACCATGTATTGATAAGTGAACACTAGTTTCTGTAAGAAGCAACCTCCAAATATAATACTGCAAATATTAAAGAATATATTTTTTCTTTAATAAGTACAAACAAGTGTTTCTGGTTACTGAAATTCGTGATTCAAGGACCCATGCTCTTTCCAGCTTGTGGCTCTGCTATTTTTAATTCAAGGCTGCCAATGAAGCCAGTCTCATTCTGGGAAAAGGTAAAAGGCCTTGGACTGTCATAAATGTCACATGTTACTTTCTGTTCACATTCCACTTGCAAGAACTCACATAGCCACAAGTAACTGCCGGGGAGGCTGGGAAGGAGAGCTGGGCTCTGTGCACCCGATGAAAGGAAACTATGTTTCATGAATAACTAAACTGTAGCACTAGAACCTTGAAGCTCCAACTTGTATCTTTCTTTCCAAACAAAGAGTGAAGCCATTTCCTCTTCAGGGAAACAACCAAATACCCATCTGAAGTTCAGAATCTCTAAGTGGGGGGCAGTTCTCTCCATCAGATCTAGAATGAGGCTCTTTGTGGGTCCAGAGACATAGAACTAAAAGGATCAATTACTTCTTGCTCCAAGGATAATGTCTGTGGGGGCAGTGAGGGGCACCATTTGGGAGAATATAGGAGAGAGGGCCCAAAGATTATTTTGAGATTTAAGCAGTGAAATATTGTTTTCATTTTGTCAGCCAGATTCATGCTCTCCTATCAAACTCTTACCAGGTTTCCGTTCTTTTTCTTTTTGAGAATGTGCTAATTACCCCATCCAAAGTTCTATACTAGATGCTATCTTCTCAATTCACTTCATTGTGGTTACCTTGCAACCATCTGAAAAAAATAGGTGTGGGCCAAAATAGTATGCTGTTTGGCATAGGACTAATTCAGTCTAGTAAGGAATCTAATAGTTCTGTGGTTCAAAGCCTTTCTGTCTTTCTTTACTATTTGAGATGCCGAAGTAGTAACTTTCCAATGCTGTGAACCCCTTCACTCTGGATCTCTCTGTTCTTGCAATTTCTGCTTTTACCCTGATCTAAATTAATTTATATTGCAATACCTTTTACTGCTCCTTCAATTGTATTTTTCTTGCTCTTTGTAAAAAATCTACTATCTTTGATGCGTAAGTAATTCCACTCTTTGTAGTTTAATGTTATGATTTTTTTTACTGCTATGAATTTTCTCTCTCTAGAACTAAATCTGTGTCACATATTTTTTTATAATTAGCATGTTATCATTGTTCTTGTTCTGAAATTTCTTGTTTGAGCCAAGAGAAAATCGAAGACAGAAAACATTTCAAAATGTCCAAATGGTTAGATATTTGTCTGCTTCTAATTTTACTTTTATTTTCTAGTTGTTTTTTTACTCCTCACCCAAGGATATTTTTCTATTGAATTTTTTTTAGGGGGCTGGGGTGGAGGAGAGTGGAAGATAGGGAAGGGAGGGGGGGAGAGAAACATCGATGTGAGACACATTGATTGGTTGCCTTTCACACCACCCCGACCAGGGCTGAGGATTAAACCTGCAACCCAGATACGTGCCCTTGACCTGATTCCAACCTTTGACCCATGGGCTGATGCTCTAACCACTGAGTCAAGCCGGCCAGGGGTATTTTCTAGTTTTATTATAATTTATCTTATTTCATTTTTGTTATTTTAATTTTTAAATGTATATGCTTTCATTTTTGGTCTGTTTTAAGTTTATTATTTTTTAAAAATGAAACAAAAGCACTTGCAAAGAGGATGCATTCTCTGTTTGAAACAATGCTCACTGCCAGTCTTTATATGAAGCTATTTCATTCACAGCTTTTTTTTTTTTTATTAATGTTTCGGTCAATTGGGTTCTGTGCTCTAAGTAAACTTTTAGAAAGATCTATGAATGCTATAATTATGTTTATTGAACAATTATAAGTACATTTCCACTTCCTTTACATGTGTATGATTTGTGCTTGGTTCAAAATTCTGTCGTCATACAAAGCAGTCTATAGACATTGTTTTATTTAATTCTGCAAATGTTAATGGCTTTAGTGATCAGCTTCTTCTGGCTGGACATTTATGCAATTATTTCTACATTGTGGGTATCTAGAAATGTCATCACGATATAACCCCTTTGTGCCTTCCTCTATCTATTCTTTTCTGTCCCATTATATTTATCTTGTTATTATTTTTATATAGTTGCATGAGTTTCCTCTCCCAGGACTGTATTCCATATCACTGGATCTGATTTCAAAAATATTTTTCTACATCCATCTGCTTTTAATATGGATTTTCATTTCCATAATGCTTTTTTTATTTTCTATTTCTTTTCTCTTTTCTCTTCTTTTTATCATCTAATTCTATTTTATCACATTATCTTTTTATATTTTTAATGATTTATTTTAAATAGCTCATTTACTTGATTTTTTAATCATGTAAAAAAGTGTCTTATTCAAACTTTTCTTGTGTCCTTGTGTTACCGCTTATTTTGCACCATCTTTCCTTTTGCAATCATTTTTGAACAATAAAATTTAAGTATCCATTCACAGATCTCTTGTTGAATTTATTCTGTCTATAGTTCACCATCAAATTTCAATCGATCATTCTGAAGTTGCCATTTGCATAAGAGTGATATGCTGGATGCTGTCTCAGTTCTTTGTTTTTCCATTGTAAACTGGTTTAACTATTCCTTAGAACTTAATTTAGAGGTTGGACTATTGTTAAGTATATTTTCAGTTCTCTGACTACTTGGGGACAAGTGGGGCCAGAGGGTTAGAGAATAGCTGAGCAGCCTTGATTCGATTATTCTGTGTAAGGAAATGTGTTCTGCCACATTCAGTCCATCCACCTGCAGACTGAAGCCATTGCTGCCTACCAAGTACCCTCTCTGCTCCATAGTTCTGCACAGCCCAGGCCTCACAGTGAAGACATGAACACTCATTTCTGTTTAAGAACATCATTCACAGGCCCTGCTCGGGCGACTCAGCTGATTGGACCGCTGTGCCATATAACCAAAGTTTGCGGCTTCAATTCCTGGTCAGGGCACATACCTGGGGTGTGAGTTTGATCCTTAGGGTGTGAGCAGTGTGCAGCCACTTGAGCTTTCTCTCTCGTATCGATGTTTCTCTCTCTTCTCTCTCTCTCTTTCTATCTCAAAATGAATTTTTTTAAAAACATATCCTCGGTGAGGATTTTTTTTTAAAAAAAGAACATCATTCAGCCACTTTAACGCTGATTTCCAGGTCAGTGCTTCCCTGAAATGTTTGTATTCCCGCTGGTCTCGACCCGTTTTTCTTCAGTTCAGAACAATTAAAAATGGCTCATCCTTCACTGGGCCTTCCTTAGAGTGGGGGACCTGTATACTGCGCCCTATTGCCCATTCCCAAATCCTCATCGTCCCAAATAAAGAATTTTTATTAGAGCCCTTTAGGATCCTCTGACTTATATTAAAGGAAATTTACCATATGTGTTGTTTCTGTGGAGATATGCATTCGTTCTTGTCCTGTTTCATTTAGCTTCAGGTTATCTTTCTAATAGATATTATGTGGTTTGATAATATGACTCTTTTTTAGTTTATTATAGTTAAGGTTAATTTTCATTATCTTTTTTTTTTATCGTCATTTCAGGCATAAATGTATGTAAAAATAACTTAGTTCTCTTCTTTTACCAGAACTACACAGTGTGCTCTCTCAGCCTTTCCCTATCTAAAAATACATATATTTTTTGTTGCTTGTAGGCATGAAAGATTATAATCATTCCTCCAGATTTGAATGTGGGCAGAGAAATCTATGGGTGTGTTTGCTGTGTGAAAAGTCTTGCTTTTTTCATTTAATTTTTCTCTTTCTAAAGTTACACAGATTTAGATATTTTCTACTTTCAAAGTTTATAATTCCAGAACTGTGAGGAGATCTGGGAGCATGAGGGTGCGTGTGGTCTAGTGGTCTCTCCTCTGAAACGTAGGATAGGAGAGAATTTGCATGTATGATTCATATCATGGAAGTCACCAGACTGACAGTCACTCTGAGAATTTTGGCCAGATACAGAGTATGTATGATCCGGCTAAGGAAAGCTACTTGAGGTGACATGCGAATTGGAAGCTGTATTTTAGGTGACCGTGTGAGTACAGCCATCACCGTGGTGTTCAGATCTCAGGAGGGATGTTTATCACTTTGGCAGTGACAGTACAATTAGTTGGGCTGAGTTTTGTAATAGAAAAGAGATATTTTCTAATATAAGGGATGACCTAGATATCTCAGAGAACCAGTAGCAAGAGAGTGGCTCCAGTGAACTCTCGAGAGGTAAATGCCATCTAAGCGGTGACAGTGCTATCCCCACACCAGGAAAGAGAAACGGTGTGGAGTCTGGCATGCCACTTCACACATTACACGAGAGAATGCACACTTGAAGACACAAGAGAAAGGAGGTCATACAGACATGTATTTTTCTATCTGGAATTACCCATATTTCCAACACCTTCTCTTCTCTCAAAAGATTGTTTCTAAAAAGCCAATTAGCCCTGGCCGGTTTGGCTCAGTGGTTAGAGCGTTGGCCTGCGGACCAACGAGACGCGGGTTTGATTCCGGTCGAGGGCACGTACCTTGGTTGTCATTCATCCCTGGCCCTGGTTGGGGTCGTGTGGGAGGTGGCCACTCCATGTGTCCCTTTCACGTCAATGTTTCTCTCTTTCTCTCTCGACCTCTCTCCCTCCCACTCTATCTGAACAAAAATGGGAAAAAGTCCTCAGGTGAGAAAAATAAATAAATAAATAGTCGATTAAAAGCTCACATCTGCAGAACAAAGTAGTTCACCAGGAACCAGGAAAACAAAGCTCGTAAAAATAGATAAAAACAAAGCTGTATCCCTTGGGGAGTTTGTTGGGGCTTCTTCATGTTTTCTCTACCATTTTCATTTCTTAGCTGAATTGAAGATGCAAGAGCCAAGTGGGAAGTGAAATATAGCATGTTATTTCTTTTTCTTTTTTTATCTTTATTGTTGAATGTATTAAAATGTTTCTCATTTTCCTCCCATTGACCCCCTCCTCCCCACTCCCACCCTCCTTCTGCCTTTCTCCACACTGTTATCTGTGTCCATTGGTTATGCATATAAGTTCTTTGGTTTATCTCTTCCCAGCCCCCAACCCCCCTTCCCTTTGAGGTTTGTCAGTCTAGCAACCAATTTGTACTTCTTAATCCCTTCACCTTTTTCACCCATTCCCTCAACCCCCCTCCCATCTGACAACCAACAAAATGTTCTCTATATCTATGAGAATGTTTCTGTTCTGCTTGTTCATTTTGTTCGTAGATTCAATTGTTGATAGATTTGTATTCATTGCCATTTTGTTTGTTCATATTTTTTATCTTTTTCTTCAAGAAGACCCTTCAACATTTTATATAATAATGGTTTGGTGGTGATGAACTCCTTTAGCTTTTTCTTGTCTGGGAAACTCTTTATATGGCCATCGATTCTAAATGACAGCTTTGCAGGATAGAGTAATCTTGGTTGTAGGTTCTTGCTTTTTATCATTCTAAATATTTCTTGCCACTCTCTTCTGGCCTGCAAAAATTCTTTTGAGAAATCAGCTGATGGTCCTATGGGAACTCCCTTGTAGGTAACTAACTGCTTTTCTCTTGCTGCTTTAAAGATTCTCTCTTTGTCTTGAACCTTTTGCATTTTGATGATGATGTGTCTTGGTGTGGGTCTCTTGGGGTTCATCTTGTTGGGACTCTCTGTGCTTCCTGAATGTGTATGTCTGTTTCCTTCACCAAGTTAGGGAAATTTTCTGTCATTATTGTTTTAAATAGGTTTTTGATTTTTATTTTTTTTTTATCCTCACCTGAGGACATTTTTCCATTTTTTGTTCAGATACAGTGGGAGGGAGGGAGGGACAGAGAGAGAGAGAGAGAGAGAGAGATCGACGTGAAAGGGACACATCGACTGGTTGCCACCCACATGACCCAACCAGGGCCAGGGACAAACTGCAACCGAGGTACATGCCTTTAGCAGGAACTGAACCCGGGTCTCTGGACCGCAGACTGGTACTCTAACTGCTGAGCCAAACCAGCCAGGGTTGTTTTCAATTTCTTGTTCTCTCTCTTCTCCTGCTGGCACCCCTGAGATGCGAATGTTGGCACGCTTGAAGTTGTCCCAGAGGCTCCTTACAGTATCTTTATTTTTTGAGATTCTTTTTTCTTTTTGCTGTTCTGACTGGGTGTTTTTTGCTTCCTTATATTTCAAATTGATGGTTTGCTTTTTGGCTTTACCTACTCTACTATTGAATCTGTGTAAATTATTCTTCATTTCAGTTAGTGTCTCCTTCATTTCTGACTGTGCATCCTTCATTTCTGACTGGTCCTTTTTTATGCTCTTGAGGCCCTCACTAAGTTCACTGAGGTTCTCACTAAGTTCATTGAGCATCCTTATAAGCAGTATTTTGAACTCAGCATCTGTTAGGTTGCTTATCTCCATTTTGCTTAGTTCTTTTCCTGAGGTTTTGTTCTGTTCTTTCATTTGGGACCTGTTTCTTTGTCTCCTCATTTTGGCTGCCTCCCTGTGTTAGTTTCTATGTATTACTTAAGGAGAAGGTATGGGGATAGCTAACACCAGATGCTGCTTGTTTGAAAGAATTTAGGAAAACCTGAAGCAAGATCCAAGACCAGCCAATCCTATGGTTAAGCAAGTGGCAACAGCTTGGGTGGGCTTGAAAGTTGGGTGGGGCGGGGCCTCAGGGAGTCAGCAGGGCGGGGCTACCAGTGTGAGCCAGGTTGCTGAATTCCCAGATGTGGCCCCAGGGAAGGGCTCACCAAAGGAACAAAGGCCTCTGACAGCACATCTGTCCAGGAGAAAGCCCCCTCTCCAGCCCTCGCTCCAGTGCCAAACAGCTCAGTTCTTCCCTGTGTGTCTCTGGTGCCCCTCGAGCTGCCTCCCCTCCAAGCTTGGAGGTAGAGAGTCCGATAAGTCCGTGCGCAGGCCCTTTAGGGAGCTGCCTGGGGCTCCCAAAGTCACAGCTTCTTCAACCTCAGTTCCTGCTGGTTTCTCCAGCCAGAAGTTATGTGGATTCTCTTCCTGGCACTGGAACCCAAGGGGGGCACCTGGTATGAAACAGGGACCCCTCACTCCTCAGGCAGGACCTTCCCAGCCGGGGTGTCCTCCTGACTTTTATCCACCACATGTGGGTGTGGGACCAGCCCGTCCCACCTCCGCCCCTCCTACCAGTCTCCATGTGGCTTCTTCTTTAATTTCATAGTTGTAGGACTTCCATTTGGCTGAATTTCAGACGGTTCTAAATAATGGTTGTTCTGTAGTTTAGTTGTAACTTTGATGTGGTTGTGGGAGGACGCAACACCGCATCTACCTACGCCACCATCTTAACCAGAAGTCCGCATATGTTATTTCTTGATTGGAGTATTTTACAATGTCTCACCATGATAAGTTGGAGATAGTAGACCTTCCCCCAAAGCAACGGAAACAGAGAAAACACATTTCGCCTGTATGGGTGAGTAACTGCAAGAGAGTAAAAGCAGAATACAAGATCACAAGTGGGCAGTAATTGTCCACAGATTGATAGAGGACATGAGACTTCCAGGCTGTCATTGGTCTTTGTAGCTTCCCTTTTCTTGAAGAAGAGTGAAAAGAGGCAGAGAGAAAGGCAGGAGCTATTTCAAAATGCTTTATTAAAATGACAACAGTGCAGGTTCGTGTTCCTGTTTTATGGAACCATACGGAAATGTGATGACTGGAGCTGATATACTTCCCTCTGCCATCTCGGAGAAAGCCCTGATCTTCAAATACTCAAGCACAGAAAGGTAATAGTTTACACTCAACAAAGAAAGCAAAACTACTTTCCCACCCGAAGTACAACTGACTTATTTGTGTTTCTATAATATGGCTCAGTTAAATTAATCTACATATTAAATCCTTGGGAGGGAGGGAGAAGAGAGCAAATAGACTGTTCCATTATCAGTCAATATTATAGTTTTTCTATTTCCTTTCATGCAGTGAAGCAAGGTGAAATCATTTAGGCCTGGATGATATCCTGACTTTCAAAAATGATAGCAAACCTGTATGGTTTCACTATTTTATGTTATCATTTAGTCAGGTTAAATGTAAACTAACATTGATTTGACTAAATTTACTAGCAGTTCTCTGTACTGAACAGCATCTGTATTGCCCATCACTATTCTGATCACTTGATTTCATACTAACAAAGTGCATTGGTTCTCAACATCAGACATGTAAAGAGTCACTCAATTCGCAGATGTAGATAGAGTAAGTGGTGCCCCAAACACTGGCAGTATCTGAAATAGGCTTTTGATGAATGATTTGTGTTAACCAGTCCTAGGTATTCATAAGTGGAAAGTGAAAGCACATTTAACAAAAGGTAAACAAATGTCACTATTTTCGCCAACCCACTAATACGTGGCTAAGAACACTTTTTTCATTTTTACAGATAAAAGTAAATTAGCTCTAGCAAGTTGCTAACTGGGTATTATCTGGAGGTTGGAAGAAGTGCTACCGCTGGGAAACGTAAGGGTATTGAAATGAATAAGTCCAAGTACTACAGCAACTCTCAGCCCCAAACAATTTGTATATCTTATTGTACATGTTGGTATAAAAGAAAAGAACAGAATGAACTGCCCCCCCCCCCCCCCCGCCAAGAACTTGACCTCCTTAGTAGAAAAAGGAAAGGAAAAGAAGAAGAAAAATAAAATAAAAACAGCTGTTTGGCTTAAAAGAAGAAAAGGATTCCCCAATGACAAATTTACAATCAAGAGGAAACCAGGTCCAAAGAAATGAAATGAAGACAGCCAATGTGATTATCTCTAATTTTTTAAAAAACAGTTTGAGTATCAAAGGACAAAAAACAAAAATGTCTTGAAAGAGCCAGACTTCACAGTAAAGTTCCAAAAGGTACAAGAGGAAAGAAAAAAACAAAATGTAATACTCATAAACGTATACTACGCATTTCTGAATTTTCTTTAAAACTGTTACAAAGTTCAAAAATATCTTTGGTATGTACTTACCATAACTACATCAGAAATGGGCTGATCCTCAACCCTAACCCTAACCACACCACAACCTGCACTTCAAATGCAGACACATCAGATAATGTCCCATAACAAAAACGAACATTTCTGGGATGATTGGTAAATGGAATGAAAACATGGATGACTAATATAGACACCATTTCTTTAACAATTAAATGAAAACCAAAGCATGTGGAGAAATTAAAATCAGAAGTGTTAGTGAAATCTGGGTCTGCATTGATCAACTCAATCCATCCAAAACCTACAAACTGACTTTCTTCATACAAAAAAAAAATTATCCTCTATAAGAGGCACAGATATTTTCAATTTGCCACTCTGCTCTTTCAAGGAGCAGCCTAAAAATCTTTAACATGTGCCAGGTGCCTGTGCTATGCTTGCAATCCTGTCATTAACTTTTCCCTTCACCTGCCACAACTTGAAATAGTTATGAGTACTGTGCTTCCTTCTCAACCAAAAGGAAATTTTGCCAAACTATGCTGTCAAAGGAGTAGCTTGAAGGCATACGTAAGTCACAGGATAAAAACTCTTGAGATTATTTTTCCTAAAAAACATTCTTTTTTTTTTTTAAGTTAGAAAAGAACTCAGCTTGTTAAGATAAGATTTTCTTTAGTTACCTTGTAATGCTTTAATAGTATACCCAGTGCTTGATGCTCCACAAAGATATTCACAAATATACAATGAAAAGCTCATACATAGGAAATTATTAAATAAAAGGGAAAAATACTTTCAAATATTGATGCTATTTCTGATGGCCATAAATTATTTCTGTATGCATAATAACATGTACACAAAATGAAAAATAACTGGGCCATTTTTTTTTTTAGCATATCATGCTCATATCAAAAGGAAAAAGAATGATTATTACATCCCAACTCAACAGAAAAACAGAACTGCAGATGTTGTGGCTCCTAACCAGAAGAGGCTGGACTTGCAAGGGAACTCTCTGGTGTCCAGGATCGCGGAGCACATCCTGAAACCAAGAGACGCGAAAGCTTAATGAGAACTCCGCAGTGCCAGGAGAAGCCATAACAAAGCTTTCCAAATTGAAAAGTCACCAAATTTTCTCCATTTGCTTTACCTAAAATGTATTATGTATTACAGAATTGGGAGTCTTTCTGACTAGATGAGGAAAAAATAGCAAATACATTTTTTGAGACAATTGAAAGAAAGTTGCTTTTCTTTCTTAACTTTGACTCTCATAAAGGTGCGTAAACATGAGAATCCCAGGGAGAGAGCTTCCTAGGGTCTCTTGCAGATGGTGCATACAGGAGAGATTTTATCTAAATGAGGATCTCAAAGGAAAACTTGACCACTCTCAGCAAAACAGCCACAAAGGCAGTAAGTTGTATAGATGGTTCTTCCAGCCCATATTCTGCCAGTCAGCAGATGAGGAACACTTTTTTGAAATTTAAAAACCAGGGTTTTTAATCAACCACCAGGAGCTGTACTAAATGTTCTTAAATATATTCAGAATTTCTGCCTTTTTTTCTTGATTGATTTTTTATTTATTTATTTTTTTTAGAGAGAAAGAGAAAGGGAGAGGGAGAGAGAGAGAGAAAAAGTGACAGTAATTGACCACCTCCTACATGGCCCCCACTGGGGAACAGGCCCACAACCCAGGCACGTGCCCTGACTGGGAATCAGACCTTTGACCTCTTGGTGCATGGATTGATACTCAACCACTGAGCCACAACAGCTGCGCAGATTTTCTGCCTTTTGAAGATACCAGTTTCAAAATGTATCCAACTGAACTTATACAGCAGATAGGTGGCATTTATTCAAGAATAATTTATTTACTCTCCTGTGCTTATTAAGCAAATATATCTTGCAAATATACATACATATGTATGTGTACAAATACATCCTTGGAACTCCATAAAACAAACAGCATTTTAATATTGAGTTGATGGGATTCCAGCTAAAACTGGAACACTTGCTTTGATATTTTAGGTTTTCCACCCTTAGTATCAATAAACACTAAATGTTCCCTGTGTATTTTTTAATCCTGAAAATAGCTCACAAGCCTACCTTCTTCTTGATTGTTTCCTTACATATCACCTCAGATTTTGGGAATTCACGTTTGGATATAATTATAACAAATCTTTAACAGATTCACAAGGATTTTATTATATTTTGAACTGAACTGATTTTAAGAGGAATCCAATATGTCCCCCATCCTTGAGATGATGTAAGTAGATTTTATAAAGACTTGCTTATTCTGTTTTAACCAAGTCAAACCATTGTTTCTGCAGAAGCTAATGTAATCTTGAGCTTTACCAATCGAATATAACTTCTGAAATGAGGAAGCTGAGAATTCCTCTCTGCTCTGCTGAGATCGTTGTTGAAATAAGTGCCCATTCTGGGGACTGCTTTCAGAGAGCATCAATGAATTTTAATTTCTCCATAAAAGGGTGATATGTTTGATAAGGGAATTCAAGTCATGCTCAAGGGGAACCATTGGATGAGTTATCCCAAAGAATCTGGTAGGCTCAACTATTCTACATTTCTATGAATAAATTCAAGTTAGACTATGAATAACATTCTTATATAATGTATGCAAAAGACAGTGAAGTGAGAAGTTCCACAATTTGTCATTTAAGTTTATAAGTCAAAATCCAATTACTTCGTAAACTAAATTTCAATTCTTAATCTAATTATATTACACAAAAATAAATGCACATTATAGCCTTCTTATTTTTAGGAGGAATTGTTTTCTTTCTTCCATCTATATAAAACATAATTTTGACACTCATTATAGAAAATTTAGCTGCTTACAGGAGCTCAGATTTTCTATATTTTACAAAGCAAAATCTACTTTTAGATTATAACTAAAAGAAAGAAATTTTATCATGTGGAATAAAAATAAATATTTCAAGCAAATGTATGACAGTTAAATTGAGATGATGATAATAGATTTGAGGGATCTTATCCAGAAAAAAAAAAAAAAAGGAAAGAAACAGACAGGTCCAGCCAGTGTGGCTCAGTGGTTGAGCGTGGACCCATGCACCAAGAGGTCTCCAGTTCAATTCCTGGTCAGGATACATGCCCAGGTTGTGGGCCTGATCCCCAGTGGGGGGCATGCAGAAGGCAGCCAATCGATGATCTCTCTCATTGATGATTCTATCTCCCTCTCACTTCCTCTCTCTCTAAAATCAATAAAGAAAAAATTAAAAAACAAAAGAAACAGACAGGGCTTAGATATAGATAGATGGATGGATGGATGGATAGATAGATAGATAGATAGATAGATAGATAGATAGATGATAGATAGATAGATAGATAGATAGATAGATAGATAGATAGATGAAGGGATATTAATGAAATACCTTTCATTCATTTTTTAAAACTTAGGTGAATGAACCAATGTTTTCAGAATTATAATATTCTGCTAGAACCCTTTAATATATACAGTTGAAGTTCCTCTAACGTTTTTCAGATAGAACTTGCCATTCCAGGAAAACACGTTCTCTCCTCTATTTCACACACCTACCACGCTTTTTCTCACACAGAACAGCTAAGTCCTTTTCTAAATATGAACCCTTTCCTCCTCAACTGGAGTTCTACTTTCTCCATGAAGACACAGCTCAGTCATCTAAGAGGAACACATATTGTCGTGTAGGGAAAATAGCAAAGAACTGCTTCATTTAGAGCTAAGAAATGTTACATTACAAAAATAAAAATATTATAAAAGAGGCTTCAAAATATGCCAAGCCCTATTCTCTGTTTTATCCTAGCTTGAATGGCAGAATAAATCTTCCCTCTTAGTAAAATGAACTCACTCAAAACTCATTGCCTAAGGTCTGAGTGTAGCAAAAAATTTCTCTGGTCATAATTGCTAATGTCTACATGGAATTTTTATCAAAAATTCTTTAAAGTAAAATATATAAATTACATCCTCTCACTGAATATATTCATTGTAAAGACAGAACTCCGTGATCAGTTGTGTGACATATGTTTTATTGTCATTGCAAACACAAATTTATTAAGTGTTTATAGATTTATTTCCTAAGAATGAAAGTCCTTCAGGCTCCTCAAAAACCACAGGGTAGTAAGCTTCCTACAAATGGGCAAGCTATTGTAAAAGGAGAAAAAATGTTCTGGAATTGAAAAATAATGCAGATATTTGGGAGTATTTAAATCTATAGTGAAACATACAAAATTATCTTTAAAATAATACAAAAATGAATGAAGAAATTAATTAATGAATACTTTAGGAAATGAATCTTTAGGAACGAATACCTTTAGGAAATCTTGCAGACGACTTCTTAGATTGCTCTTACAGAAGTTGTAAATCAAATTGTAACAAATACTAAAAATATCGTCTGTAGCTTATTAAGGGTCATAAGGTCAATCAGAGACCAATTACCATTCCAGATCATTTCTAGTTGTGTTTCTAGCAGAGACATTGAATTAATGTTTCCTTCATATATACACCACTATTTTGAAGGGACAGAACTCTGATCAAAATTCTCATTAGAAAAATTTCATCATTTCATTGTTAGGTGTGTAGTCCAATTCTTTTTCTTTTTTTATTTTTTCCTTCATATATTTTCCTACCAGTATTCTCCCAAATTTTCTTTTAAGTAACTTCAAACATTGTATGTTTATTCCTTTTGTGACTCTTATCATCCACATTGAAGAGGAGGATGATAAAAAAGAGACAATGCGTCATTGAAAGACAACATTGATGTTATTGTCCTGAATCTCCCCTTCTTCTCATTCCCTATACTCTGCCTTCCAGCCTTTCCCACCACCCCTAGGCCTTGGAAAACATCTATATGCTAGTAACTCAGAAATCTACATCCACGGCCCCAGATTTTCTCCTGAGCTCCAGACCTCCATCTTCAACTGCATACAACTCATTTATTCCACAGGCATCTCAAAATCTATTTGTCTAAATATGTACCTATTACCTTTCCCATTAGTCTAGTCTACTACTCTAATCCCTACACCAGGAAAGAGCACCAGCTTCTGTCCCATTGCACAGTCTGTGATCTGCGTACATTGCCAGCCACCACCACCACCACCACCACCACCACCCGACACGCATCCACTTACATCATCACCACTACCATCACCTCCCTAATCCAGACTATAACCTTCAGCCTAGAGCTGTACCTTCACAGTTCCCTGAATATGCACTGTGTTTCCTTTTGATCTGTTGTCCACATTACAGTACAATCTTTATATAACTATCTTGCCAATAGTTTATAGTGCTTCACAGAACATTTCTTTGCCATTTGAAAAATTTCAAACTCCTTCATTATGTTTAACAGTGGGTTTATGATCAGAGCCCAGACGTCCTTTTATACTTGATCTCTATAATTTTCTCCCGACTAACTTCAACCCCTGCCACATAGACCTTTCTCCAGTTCCCCGGAATTACCACACAGCCTCCAAGTCTGTTCCTCCACATGGCCCCCTGATGATAGTCATTGTCCATTCTTCATGCTACTGAACCCAACCCATGCTCCAGGTTCCAACTTAGCAGTTTTCTTGCCGGAAGTTTTGCCTGATCCCCTAACTGGGATTTTCATGTCCTATGGTGACACTCTATTAGAATTGGGTTGATTTCCCCTGTCCTTTCTGAGCCTATAGGCCACATTTAGATAAATGTGTCTGCCTTTGGTATCACAGCAGCCCCAGCACCTAGAGTTCTTATCACTTAGTAGTTAAAGCATTTGGATCAAATAGATGAAAATTTTAGGGCAGAAAAAAATACAGAATATGTCTGTTTGTCCTGATTATTTTATTATTAGGTTTGTTAATTAAATCAAGGATAAAATAAAACAAGTACCAAAATTGGAGACTTTTTAAAGATAGAGGCAACAGATTTCAAATAGGTTTACATGGTTTTCAATCATCATCTTCCCTTGGCAACCTAGAAAGCTCAGATAGCAATCGGTAGAGGCTCTTCCACTTTAGAACTGAGTAGAAGCCAAACTACCTACAAAAAAAAAAAATGTCATTTATCCCCTTAGTTGTCATTCTACCCAATCTTAATATAGACATTAAATTACATTTTAATTAAATTTACATTTCTTTCTGTTCATTAAAGGATTGGTTTGCTATTGTTATTCCTGCTCACACTCTTTGCCTAATAAAGATTGATGGACTCAGCCATCCACTCTGGAGATCTGGAATCAGTTTACTGGAGTTTACTGGCACAGAGCCAGAGTTATCCTTCTCCACTTGACACAATGAGCAGTAGCCGTGTGGTTTACAATTGTGTTAGTGCTAATTTACTAATGAAACTGGATGGTGGGTTTAACTTTCCCAAGAAAATATTGAGTCTGATCTAAAAGCCAAGCCCACAATAATCTCACATGGCTAAGCCAAATGGCAAGTCCTACCTTTCACTAACTTTGCAATTTGGATAAAGCTATTCAAAGCAACACGTTGAAGTGAATGACTGGAACTGTGGCTCTGTGGCAGTAAGGGAATTTTAATTTTCCTATTTTATTTTTTTATCTGGTTATGACCAATTCATACAGGATGATTATAACTGACTATGAGCTGATTTTCATTGCATCTTTCTTCTCATACAGACATAGATTTATAGATATGGAGGTAGAAAAATGGAGATATATAGATAAATATAGAAATAGATACATAGATATAGACATAAACTTAGTCATAGATATCAATATAAAATGTTGGTGTTTCTTTATTTTCATCAATTTCCCTAAACTCTCAGAGTGCTTAATGGTATACTTTACTTATATTTATTGGTATACTTAAAGTTTTTCTTCTTACAGTTAACATTAATATTTTTAAAACATCACTCCTTTGAAAATTTTTATATTTTAATTCATTACATAGATATAAATAAAAAATAAATGGTTTAGAAAATCTCGAAACAAAATCTTATTTAAAACTCTTGCTTTTAAGGTAACAGTTTCTAAAAATAATACTTATTTTTACACGTGGCCCAGGCCCTTAATTTGTAGTGCGAAGGTTGTTTGGGTTTTCTTTCAGAAATTGTGAGGAAAACCTGCAGGTCCTTTTTGTAATGTTCACTTACCAGAAAGAGAGGCAAATATATATTTTAGTGACCTGGACTTTTAGAACAGCTCATTAGCGCCAGTTAGCATGTAATAGATATTTTGGCTAAAGAAGTTTATGGGTCTTACAAATAATGTCTTCCTCCCACACACCAAATTTAACAGTTTTATAGTCCTTTACAACTTCCACCCCACTCATGCACCTCGGCATTATACCAAGAGCCAAATTTTAATGATTTTTGTTGCCTCTAGCACCATATGCATGTTCAGAAATGATGCACCCCAAACTCTGATTAAATGCCAAACTCCACTGATGAAAAACAGGTCCACTGAGTAAGTAATAATGATGAGTGAGACTTCATGCTGTTTTACTGCCAGCAGACCATCAGAAAGGGAGTTCAGTTCATATAAAAACAGTACTCCAGCAAACAAGTCAGGATGGCTGGCAGCCCTGGTAAACATGTACATGAGCTTGATAACCCTCTCACTTTGAAGGATTCATGTAAAATACTCTCAGGCTTGCTTTATTTGGCTTAGTTTAAAATGCCAAGGGATTTGCAATGAGGTCATTAGCATCTAAACTCTTAAATTAACTAAATGTGTATTATGATGGCCAACCAAGACCTGAAGTATGATGTGCAATGACTCTTGAGGAGACCTGAGAAATATACGATAATTGAATGTTTTACTAAGAATAATGCGTAAGGAAGATAAAAGGAAACATTTTAGGTTTCTACAACTACTGGGCACTACTATTCTGAAAACATAAAAAAATTGGCACTGTGAAGAATTGCTGTATCTTATTATGATTAGCAAGGTATAATGATGTGATATTAATGACAATAAATAACATTTATTGACCACCTAGTATTTGGTAGACTCAGTACTATATTCTTCACACATATGAATTTATATGACCTTCATGATATTTTAGTGTAAAGAATATTGTTCACATTTTACAGATATGAACACGAAAGATCAGAAAGATCTAATAGCTTGGTCAAGATCTATCACTTGAGCTTTGGTTAGAGAGCCAGAGTTCAAACCCTGACATACTGGATCCAAGTTCTCAATACACAATATATAACACACATGCACACACAGATAATTTATACTTTATTCATTCATTTTTAAACCAAAACCTTTAGTTATATTAATCATCTGAGTCCCTTTTTAACCCAATTCCCTGCATGTCACTATATAGGAAATAAAAAAGAGCAATACTATGTGATTTATAAGCCAATTAATGAAACATGACTATGTTATATACATTTAGTTGTCCCTTTCAAGGCTGAGATTGTTCTAGATAAAATAAGAAAACAAGTTTTAAACTTGAGCCTGCCCAAACTTTATTTTATACACAGATTCCCGCCATTCATCTTCCAAAATGTGCTTCTCCTTCTTCAGTCTTCTGTCAAGACATCCTTCAGGGCAACCCAACTTCACCAGGTTGGACAACAGCCAAAACTTGTTGACATCTTTATATAACCTTCCAACAATACATTTTATGTCTTATGTCCTCCTAAAAAATGTTCCTGTCTATTAAAACTCAAGAATATTCTATATTTCCCTGTGAGAGAAAGGCATGCTGCCTTAATAAGACATTTTCTGAGTGTTCTAACATCTGAGTGTTCATTTGGGTCAGTACTTTCCCTTGTCTAAAAACACGCTCTTTCCTCTGCTATCTAATATAGTCCCTAATTTCTGCATTTTATCTACCCCTCTTTCTTCAATCTGACTGACTCTGATTCAGCTTTATCGCTAACATTTAGAATTTTGGCTTATCAAGCACCCACACACGCACACAGTACACATACACACATCTCTGGATGCCTTCTTGTATGAACAACCTCTGCCCACTTCTGAGTTTGCCTCCTGGGCATTAGACTTAGTCTGATAGCCAGTCTCACGCTGCCATGACAACTCATCTCACTCTGGAATTTATTCCTGTTAAAGTTTATTACTCCTTGATAGACAGTAAAAAAATCAAATTGATATTTTTTATAAAATAGTGGTGTGAAACACTATCAATTTCTTGGGATGCTTATCCTAATTTTTAGCATTTCATGAAGATAAATTTAAAAATGACATCAAATACTGAGTTCCAGAAAAATAAATTAGTTAGGTAATTTAACTAATTGGTCTTTAGTTCCAGAATAAAGGAAATATTTGATTCACTGGGTTTCTACTGTATGATTTCAATACTTTAAATACACACCTACAAGAAGTTATTTGAACACAACCTATTTCTAAAATGCAAAAACCGTGAACAGAATTGATCATCATTGTTAATATAGTGAAAAAATGTAATAGTGTTACAAACAGGAAGTTTATTAAATTAGAATTTCTAGCGGAAGAAAATTACATATTAATGAGCATACTTGAAATCTGAAGGAATATTCTTAGGTGAATACACACAAAACTGTCTTAACAAAATATATAAGCTTTAACTTTCTGGAGAAATCAGAAAGAAAATGAAAAGATCAGAATAAGTGCAATAAATAATTATGAAAAGAGTATCATTGCTATTTATGGGGGAAAATAAAATAGGTTGGAATAGATGTAAAGAAAACACCAACATTGGAATGAAATAAAGAGTGATAACTTAAAAACATAGCATTTAGGACAAGTCATTGAAACACTCCAAGAAATACTATACTTCTTGCTTTTGAAAATTGCTGGGCAGCAGAGAGGTTTTCAAGATGGTGGCAGTGTGTGTGGGTCTTTCCCGCACCTTCTCCCAGAGCCAAACTGGAAATAAAACAAAATCGGGGAACATTCACCCTAAATTACCAACTGAAGACTAGCTGAAGAGGAGACTTTTAAACAAGAAAGGGCAGAAACCACCTTGAGACTGGTAGGACAGGTGGGGTCACAGGGGGGGCTGGCCCTGCTCCCACAGGCAGACGGAGGTTGCGGAAGGGTATCTCAGCTGGGGGATGGGAGTCCCCCTGACAGGAGTGAGGCCTGGACACCAGATTGTACTCTTCAGCCCAGAGTCCCAGACAGGAACAGCCTCCCCATAACATTCCACAGTGAAAGGCTGTGGGGCTTCGGTAGGAGAGACAGAGACAACGCCAGTTTTTAAGGGAGAGAAAACAATATTTTTATTTGCAGCCACTCACCATAGGCTTTTGTGGAGGGAGGTCAGTGCAGACTGAGGTCACCTGAGAAGAGTCTGGGGTGGGAGACACGAGGGAGAGATGTGGAGAGCAGTTGCCAGGATCCCTGTCCTTGGTCATCCCCTACCCCCGCTCCTCCCGATACTATTGCAATCATTTTCCCTGAGAGATGCAAGCCCATCCCAGAAGCAGAAGCCTGGGAAAAGGCATTACCCCAGTCCCTGGTATACAGCTCACCCACCCCACACTCTGGAATTGCACTAACTCTAACCTGCATCTTGACCACTGCTGAAGAGGTAGCATCAGAGGCTGGACCTATGTGTTTGAGCAGACTGAGGGGGCATCGGTGAATGGCTCTGGGGTGGGGCAATTTCCCCCACTTCCCCCGGAACCTGACTGGTACATCACCCTCATGTGAGAGCTGATAGAAACTCCTGGCACCTGGCCGACCCCACCAGCTTGCCTGTGAGAGTCTCTGCCCTGCTGAGGTCAGGGAAATATTCTGGAACAGACTCAGACATGTGGCCCTGGAATAGGGGAACACACTCACACACAATCTTCCCTGAAGTCTAAAGAGCACTTCCCTTTCATGGCAGATCCAGAGGTCCAGGCCTCTGAATTCCACCAAAAGCCCCGTCAAAAACAGCCTTTTCGGTGACTATGTCTGACAGCTTGCCAGCAGCTGGAGGCAGGCAGCGGTGGATCCGGAGGTGCCTTGGAACATTTGCTGACCTGTCCCTGGGCTCCATGGTGCTAAAAAGCTCACCTTAGAGCATAGTTTGGCCCCTCCTGTGCTCAGCCAAGCTCAGCAGAGGCAGTCATGAAGTGTGGATTGTTTGAAGTTTCAAACAGTGTGCCGAGAGCCAAACATGGACAACCCCTGACATTGACTAGTACCAAAGTACCTCCATAGAGGCCCAAAACCAGCATACAAAACAGTCAGCCTCAAACAACATAAAAGCAATATTCATAGGGAGATCCTACAGACACGAGACAAACTCTACTTTGTTATTTTTTATTATTTTCTTTATTTTTTTTGTTTTATTGCTTTTTTATTTTTTTTCTTCTTTTCTTTATAGCTCTCATTTTTCCTCTTTTTTTTCTTACTGTTGTTTTCTTTCTCTTTTTTCTTTTCTTATTTTTTTTTATTTTTTCTCTTCTTTTTCCTTTTCTTGATTTTTTGTTTCTTTTTTTCTTATTTACCATTTTTCCTATTATTCTTATTTTTTCTCTTCCTTCTTTCCTTTCATATTTTCCCCCTTCTTTCTTATCATATTGTCATTTTGTATTATTATTATTCTTGTTCTCTTCTCTCTTAAATCTTTTCTATTGAAAACCCAGTTACAACAGGGGATCCCAAATAACTCACACAAGGGACATTCCTAGAGCATCCAGCTCAGGAGATCAAGGAGACTGCACCAATGTGCCCACAGGATACCACTACATAAGGCCAACCCACAAAGACTGGGCATCATAGCAGTTCTATCTAATACATAGAAATGAACACAAAGAGACAGCTAAAATGAGGATACAAAGAAATAACCTCCAAGTGAAAGAAAAGAAAGAATCTCCAGAAAAAGACCTAAATGAAATGGAAACAAGCAATTTAACAGACATAGAATTCAAAGTAATGTTGTAAAGATGCTCAAAAAAACTCAGTGATAACTGCAAGGAATGTAATAGGAACTACAAAGAACTTAATGAGAACTACATCAGCGTGAAAAAGTAGTTATGTAGATACTTATTTATAGAAACCATGAATAAGTATCACTTGGAAATGAAAAATACCATATTTGACATTAAGAATACACTGGAAGGAATTAAAAGTAGCCTTGATAAAGCAAGGGATCAAATCAGCTATTTAGAAGAGGTAGGAAAAAACAACCAGGATCAAATGAGAGCAACAACCAAAAAAGAAAAGATTAAACAAGGACATTTTTTTTTAATTTGAGAAAATATGAAATGTAAAAATATCCACATCATAAGGGTAACAGAGGAGTAGCAAGTGAGCAAGGAATAGAAAACCTGTTTGAAGAAATAATGATGGAAAACTTCCCTATGCTGGTGAAGGAAAAGGACACACAAGTTCAGGAAGCACAGAGAGTTTCAAACAAGGCAAACTTAAAGACACCTACACCAAGACACATCGTAATTAAAATGGCAGAGATTAAAGACAAAGAGAAAATCTTAAAAGCAGGAAGAGATAAAGTTAGTTAATAAGAAAGTTCCCATAAGGCTGTCAGCTGATTTCTCAACAGAAACACTTCAAGACAGAAGGGATTGGCATGAAGTATTTAAAGTAATAAAAAGGAAAGACCTGAAACCAAGACTATCTATCCAACAAGGCTATCATTTCAAATTGAAGGTGAAATAAAGAGCTTACCAGACCAAAAACAAAAAGGTTAAATGTGTAAAGGAGTTTATTACCACCTAACCAGCATTGCAAGAAACGTTCACAGTACTGCACTAAGAAGAAGAAATACAGAGAGAAACATAGGTATAAAGGGGGGAAAATGGCAATAAATACCTAGTAATAATATCCTTAAATGAAAGTGGACTAAATGTTCTAATCAAAAGACATAGGGTAGCTGAATGGATAAGAAAACATGACACCTGTATATGCTGTCTACAAGAGACCCACCTCAGAACAAATGATTTACACAGACTGACAATGAAGGACTGGAAAATATATTCCATGCAAATGGAAACAAACAAACAAAAAAGCTAGGGTAGTAATACTATCTGACAAAATAGACTTCCAAACAAAGACCATAAGAAGAGACAAAGAAGGTCACTACACAATACTAAAAGAATTAATCTAACAAAAGGACACAACCATTTTAAACGTATTTACCCAATATAGAAACACCTATATACATATCTTTTTTTTTTTTTTTTTTTTAAGAACTCTTTGTGGACTTTATGAGGGAGAGTGGCAGCAATACAGTCATAGAAGGGTTATTTAAGACCCCATTATCATCAATAATTAGATCTTCCAGACAAAAAAGTCAATAAGGAAATAGTAACCTTAAATGACACACTGAATCAAATAGATTTAATTGACATTTACAGAACATCTCCTTCCAATGCAGTAAAATATACATTTTTGTCAAGGGCTCATGGAGGACTCTCAAAAATAGACCACATGTTAGGACACAAAATAAGTCTTACCAAATTCAATAAGATTGAAATGATACTGAGCATCTTCTCAGACCACAATGGTATAAAAGTAAATATTAACTATAATAAAAAACTCAAAAGCACTCAAACACATGGATGCTAAATAGTATGTTATTAAACAATGAATGGGTTATCAAGAAAATCAAGGAAGAAATCAAAACTTACCTGGAAATAAATTAAAATGAACATGCAACAAACCAAAATCTATGAGACACAGCAAAAACAGTCCTGTGGGAAATTTATACATTATAGGCCTACCTCAAGAAGGAAGAAAAATATCTCAAAATCTCAAATAAGCAATCTAACCCTACACTGAAAAAAAAAATAAAAACAAGAAAATGACAAAGTAAGGAGAAGGAAGAAAATAATAAAGATCAGAGAGGAAATGAATGACATAGACTCAAAAAAAACATGATATAAAAGATCAATGAAACCAAGAGTTAGTTTTTGAAAAGATAAACTAGATTGATGAAACTTTAGTCAGATTCACCAAGGAACAAATGGAGAGGATCCAAATAAATAAAATCAGAAATGAAAGAAGCAAATTAACAACTGACATTACAGAAAAACAAAGGATTGTAAAAAAATAAATAAATACTATGAACAACTGCATACCAACATATTTGACAACCTGGGAGAAATGGACACATGTCTAGAAACATACATCCTTCCGAAACTCAACCAGAAATAATTAGAAAACCTGAATTGACTGATAACTACTAATAAAATTAAAGCAATAATTAAAAAATAAATAAAAAACTCCCAGCAAACAAAAGTCCTGGATCCAGTGGCTTCACGGAACAATATTAGCCAACATTCAAAGAAGAACTAACACCTATCCTCTTCAAACAATTCCAAAACATTTAAGAGGGGGTGGGGGAGATTTCCAAACTCTTTTTTATGAGGCCAGCATTATCCTAATTCCAAAACCAGGCACAGACTATAAAGGAAAAAAAAATTATAGACCAACAGTCCTGGTGAACATAGATGATATAATCCTTAACAAAAGAAAACCAGACCCAGCATTATATTAAAAAGATAATACATCATGACCAAGTGGGATTTATTCTGGGGATGCAAGGTTGATACAATACCCACAAATAAACAAATGTGATACATCACATAAACAAAATGGAAGATAAAAATCACATACTCATATCAATAGTTGCAGGAAAAGCATTAGATAAAATCTAGCACACATTTATGATCAAAACTCTCAGCAAGGTGGAAACAGGAGTATTACACCTCAAAATAATAAAGGCCATATGTGAAAAACCTAGCCCAGAAGAGTGGCTCAGTTGGTTGGAACATCGTCCTGTGCACCAAGTTTTCAGTTTGATTCCTGGTCAAGGAACATACTTAGGTTGTGGATTCAATTCCCGGTCTGGACACATACAAAAGACAACTGATTAGTGTTTCTCTCTCACATCAATGTTTCTCTCTCTCTCTCTACACATGTTTTTTTGTGTGTGTGAGGATTAAAAAGAAGAAGGAGAAAAGAAAAACCTAGATATAATATCACTCTTGATGGGAAAAAAACAAAATGTTCCCTAAAAATCAGGAACAAGATAGGGATGCCTGCTTTAACCACTGTATTCAACATAGTGCTGGAAGTCCTAGCCACAGTGATCAGACAAGAAAACATAAAAGGCATCCAACTAAGAAAAGAGAAAATAATACTGTCATTATTCCCAGATCACATGATATTGCACATAGAAAATCCTGAAGACTCCACACAAAAAGGAAGGAAGGAAGGAAGGAAGGAAGGAAGGAAGGAAGGAAGGAAGGAAGGAAGGAAGGAAGGAAGGAAGGAAGGAAAGAAAGAAAGAAAGAAAGAAAGAAAGAAAGAAAGAAAGAAAGAAAGAAAGAAAGAGAAGAAACTACTTGGTCTAATGAATGAATTTGGCAAAATAGCAGGATTCAAAATTAATATCCAGAAATCAGTGGCATTTTTATAAACCAATAACAAATTCTCAGAAAAAGAAAACAATCCCGTTTACTATTGCAACAACAAAAAGAAATAAGGTACCTAGGAATAAAGTTAACCAAGGAGGTAAAAGACTTGTACTCAGAAAACTATAAGAGACTGAAGAAAGAAACAGAGGAAACTATAAAATAGAAGCATATACCATGTTTATGGATTGGAAGAATTAAAATTATTGAAATGCCCATACTACCCAAAGTAACCTGTAGATTCAATACAATCCCTATTAAAGTACCAATGGCATATTTCACAGATATAAAACAAACACTCCAAAAGTTTATATGGAACCATAAAAGACCCTGAATAGCCAAAGCAATCTTGAAAAAGAAGAACAAAGTGGGAGGGATTACAATATCAAATATCAAGTTATACTACAAAGCCATCATAATCAAAACAGCCTCGTACTGGCACAAGAACAAGCATATAGATCAATGGAACAGAACAGAGAACCAAGAAATTAACCCAAGACAGTATGCACAATTAATATTTGACAAAGGAGGCAAGAGCATACAATGGAGAGAAAAACAGTCTCTTCAATAAATGGTGCTGGAAAAATTAGACAGCTACCTGCAAAAAAAAAAAAATGAATGTAGACCACCAACTTACACAATACACAAGAATAAAATCAAAATAGATAAAAAACTTAAATGTAACCTTTGAACCATAAAAACCCCAGACAAAAATGTAGGCTGAAAAATCTCAGACATCATATGTAGAGAAATTTTCTCTGATACATCACCTAGTACAAGAGAAATAAAGGAAAAAATAATAATAAATGAAACTACATCAAACTAAAAAGCTTCGCACAGCAAAAGAAACCAGCATCAAAATGAAAAGGGAACCCAATCTCTGGGATAACATATTTGCCAATGATACATCAGATAAGGGGATAACATCCAAAATATATAGAGTACTCATACAACTCAACAAAAGTAAGACAAAGAACCCAATTTAAAAATGGGCAGAGGACCTGAATAGACACTTCTCTAAATAGGACATACAAATGGCCAGGAGACATATGAAAAAATACTCAGTATCTCTAATCATCAAAGAGATGCAAATTAAAATGAGATATCACCTCACACCTGTCAGAATGGCAGCCATCATCAAACAAGTGTTGATGAGGATGTGGAGAAAAGGGGACTCTAGTACACTGCTGGTGGGAATGCAGACTGGTGCAGCCACCATAGAAAAC
This sequence comes from Molossus molossus, assembly GCF_014108415.1. Taxonomy (NCBI): domain Eukaryota; kingdom Metazoa; phylum Chordata; class Mammalia; order Chiroptera; family Molossidae; genus Molossus; species Molossus molossus. The sequence continues at coordinate 34,002,194 of NW_023425403.1, read as the reverse complement.
AATATGGTGTTTCCTCAAAAAATTAAAAATGGAATTGTCATTTGACTCAGTGATCCCACTTTTTGGAATATATCCTAAGAAGCCTAAAACACCAGTTAGAAAGAATATATGCACCCTCATGTTCATAGCAGTATGATTTACAATAGCTAAGATCTGGAAACAGCTCAAGTGTCCATCAGTAGATGAGTGGATAAAAATGCTCTGGTACATTTATACAATGGAATATTATGCAGCTGTAAGAAAGAGAGATCTCTTACCCTTTGAGATGACATGGGAGGTCCTGGAGAATATTATGCTAAGTGAAATAAGCCAGTCAAAGAAAAGCAAGTGCCACATGATCTCACGTATTTATGGAATATAATGAACAAAATAAGATGTTGACAAAAAGAGATCCAGAGTCATGGAAGTCGGGAACAGACTAACAAGTCTCAGAGGGATGGGGCATGGGAGGTGTGGGAAGAAATAAACCACACAACTTATATGCATATGTGCACAACCAATGGATACAGACATTAGGTTGGGGAAAGCAGGAGGGGCTGGTAGCGGGAAGAAGGGGGTCAATGGAAAGGAAAGGGGGACATCTATATTACTTTCAATAATAAAAAAAGCAAACACACTTAAAAATAAATTCTACCTCTGTCTAAAGGTTTCTCATTATCTATTCAGTCATCTTTTATTTCGTTTAACCCAAGCTTGTCCTTTAACCCCAGTTCAAGTTTTCTTTGCTCAGAAATTCCTAAATGTGCAGAAACATAAAATTGTGCCTTCCTGTCATCAGGCAGGTCTGAGTTTGAATTACGGTTTATAATTTACCAACTGAGTGCTTTCCCACAGTGACTTAGTATCTTTGAAGCTCAGCTTCTTCCATTGTACTTAAAAAAGGAAAATTAAAGATGTGACAAATGTTATTCTGAGATGTAAATTGGATAATGCTTATAAAGAAGAGAAACATTGCCTTACTCTGGATTAGGGGCTTAATTCATGTTAGCTACAATTATTTGTGTTTTGAGATCCAGGAAGAAACCTCTAAATTTTCTGTTACTTAAATCTGATGGCATTTAAATATTGTTAAACCTGAGTCTGAGCCCAGTCATTAAGAGCAGTCTTTGAAATGAGCCAATCTTGGGTTTGGGTTTGAATTTGAGTTCAGCCATTTACTGGCCATGTAACCTTGGAGGTATCTAGACCTTATATTCCTCATGTTTAAAAGGATGATAATGAAGACAATATGCTCAATTAATATTTGATAAAGGTGGCAAGAGCATACAGTGGAGTACAGGCAGCCTCTTTAATAAATGGTGTTGGGAAAATTAGAAAACCACTTGCAAAAAATTAAGCTAGACCACCAACTTACACCATACACAAGAATAAACTCAAAATGGATAAAATACTTAAATGTAACTCGTGAATCCATAAAAATCCTAGAAGGAAATGTAGGCAGCAAAATTTTAGACATCATACTCAGCAGAATTTTCACTGATACATCACTTAAGGCCACAGAAACAAAGGAAAAAATGAAAACACGGACTACATCAAACTAAAAGGCTTCTGCATAGCAAAAGAAACAACCATCAAAATTAAAAAGGAACCCACTATATGGGGGAATGTAATTGCCAATGATGCATCAGATAAGGGGTTAATTTCTAATATATAGAGAGTATTCATACAACTCAACAAAAGGAAGACAAAGAACCCAATTAAAAAATGGGCAGAAGACCTCTCCAAACAGGACATACAAATGGCCAAGAGACATATGAAAAAATGTTCAACGTCACTAATCATCAGAGAGATGCAATTAAAACAACTATGAGGTATCACCTCACAACGGTCAGAATGGCTGCCATCAACAAATCATCAAATAACAAGTGCTGGCGAGGGTGTGGAGAAAAGGGGACTCTAGTGCACTGCTGGTGGGAATGCAGACTGGTGTAACCACTATGAAAAACACTATGGTGTTACCTCAAAGAATTAAAAATTGAACTTCCATTTGACCCAGTGATCCCACTTCTAGGCATATACCCTAAGAAGCCTGAAATACCAATCAGAAAGAATATATGTACCCCATGTTCATAGCAGCACTATATACAATAGCTAAGATCTGGAAACAGCCCAAATGTCCATCAGTAGATGAATGGATAAAAAAGCTGTGATACATATACACAATGGAACACTGTGCAGCTGTAAGAAAGAAAGATCTCTTATCCTTTGAGATGACCTGGAGGGACCTTAAGAGTATTATGCTAAGCAAAATAAGCCAAGCAGAGAAAGACAAATATCACATGATCTCACTTATTTGTGTAATATAATGAACTAAACAAACTGATGAACAAAATTGACTCAGAGACGTAGAGGTAGGCTACAGACTGACAAACCTCAGAAGAGGAGGTGTTGAGGAGGAAGAGATAAATCACAGAACTTATATGCATAACCAATGGACATAGATAAAAAAGGTGGGGACGGGGTGGGGGGGATGGGGAGGAGGGTGTCAATGGGGGAAAAAGGAGAAACAAAAACAAATTAATAAAAATAATTTTAAAATAAAAAATAAATAAAAGGTTGATAATGATACTTAATTCATTGGGTTGTTACAAGAATTTAATGAGTTAATGTACAAAAAGCATAAAATCTGGTATACATTGATACATTAAGGTGTCAGTAATGTCAATCATTTTATCATTATTTTAATTGTTATTGTTATTACCATAGAACTCCTAGGGAGGTGGGTTCAGAAAAAATACTTAGTCCAGAGGATGGCCAGGGCACCCTTGGAGTGGTGCAGGCATGAGAGTTTCAACGTCCGTGGAAAGACAGGGCAAGGAGCCTGTCTGGAGCTGCACAGGGACTTCTGAACGTCTCCACCCACACTGACTGCCCGAAACAGCTGCCGTCTTCATGAGGAACATGCTCATTTGTGCTTTGTGTTTTCCCAAATGGAAGTGGTCTGAGCTTAGTCAAGGTAGAAGGTTGACTAGTAGGTCAACCCCTCTTTTTGAATTCTGCTATATTTCTAAATTAATTTTTTAAAAATTGGCAAAGAGGAGAGTAGCACGTTTACCTTGAGTGGACCAGAGGAAGCACAGAGAGCTGGAGAAAAAAGTGCTGTCCTGTTTTGTGAAGCCATCATATGTTTTGGTATTTTCTAATCACAAAGAAATGAATCAAGCATCATGAGTGAATAACCTAAAAAAAAACTGCTTTATAAAGTAGAGAATAAAAGAAATAGAGCACACCTGACTTTTCAAAAAGCACATGGGTGTCATAAATTCAATTGTAAAGTTATGAATGTAAGTCTTGAAGTCCACACAAGTGAAGAAATTATTTTTAAAGGTAAAAAAATGCAAAGAACAGAAAGAACTAATCAAAGCTGGGAGCAGGAGGCAAGGGAGGACTTAAAGGCAGCAATGGAAAGGAAGACAATTTGGCTTATTGTAATTACTTCCACTTATTACCAAGGATATTGTGTTAAAAATCATTTTTTCCGATAGAGCATCTTTTTTTATCTGGGTTAAGTACTGGCGTTGCTAAACACAGAAACACATAAATGGATGATTTTAAATGGCACTTTCCCACCAATCTCCTGGAGAATTGTTTTCTAATAGCTAGAATGCTTCTTTTGTCTTAGAGCCTTTTATTCTAAATTAAATTGAGTACAAATTACACATTACCTCTTCATGGTATTACTGAACTGAAGGCAGCAGGAAATTCTATTATATGATTCCTTTTTAAGGATGTTAAATAGAGCCCTTATTTCAACAATCATATCAATTTCTGTACCATTTGTGAAATTGATTCTGAGCTTATCAACCTCAATCATCTTCTTCAGATTTGTATCAGTAAATTCAATTCTTAATGCTGTTAAAGGCTTTAAACTGGACTTTCATAAAGACCGCCTTTCGTTTGCCTTTGCTTTTATAACTAGAGGGGGAAATACACACACACACACACATACACACATACACACACTAACATATATTATATTATGTTATACTATATGTTAATACCTAGTAGGGCCTTATTATATATTATTTGTATAAAACTTATCTCTGCCTCTTATTATTCTACTGTTTTTCTTGTATTAGTTTTTTATCTCTTGTTTTACATGTATTTTTGGAAGTCACTTCTTTTTGGAGCAAGGTGGACTCTTAAATGAATAACAAGGATGTTACACCATTAAAAATAAAATAAGCCCTGGTCGGTTTGGCTCAGCAGTTGGAGCGTCAGCCTGCGGTACAGAGAGACCCGGGTTCGGTTCCCGCTAAGGGCACGTACCTCGGTTGCAGTTTGTCCCCGGCCCTGGTTGGTTGTGCGGGTGGCAGCCACTCGATGTGTCCCTTCACAACGATGTTTCTCTCTCTCTTCCTCTCTCTCCCTCTCGCTCTATCTGAACAACAACAACAAAAAAAAAATAGAAAAATGTCCTCGGGTGAGGATAAAAATAAATAAATAAAATAAAATAAAATGAAAACAGTTACCTTGTTTTTCAAATATACACACAGACACACACACCTTTGCTGCCTTGTGAAATCAATAATTAGTTGCTTTTGAGGTAAAAATCACTTATGGTTTGTGGTATTATAGAATGGTCATGTGTTCAAAAACATTTACAGGTAGAGATATTACGATGGGCGAGTTATGCTCATGCTACCTTTCCTAAATGGTTCGTTTCGATTACGCCTTGCTCGGAAAGACTCTAGAAGACACCAACACAAAATTCATAACTAAAATATGTCCACTTAAAGATAAATGTAACTCTCTGAGGATTCTACGTTTAGAAAATATTTCAGCCTTGTATTAAAGTAATAGCAACAACAAAAAAAAAACTTTAAAAGTACGTTCTTACCTATCAAATACTTCTACCAAAATATATCCTAGTTCTGACCAGTCCTTACTGTCTCCATCTCCACCACTTTGGACTCACGTACAACCAGCTCTTGCCTGGACTTCTACAGTAGCTTTCTAGACGATGTCCTGCTTCCATCCCCTGAGTCTCTTCTTCTGATATTTTAAACCAGTAAATAAAATTATTTCACACACACTGCCTGCCCATTACTTAAAACTGTCCAATAGTTTTCCTTAACACTAGAGTAGAGGCCTAAATCCTCACTGTCAGGGGTGAAATAAAAAACATTTAATAAGTAATGCAATAACACCGACCACCCCACCCCTTACTGATGTGTCAGTCCTGAGGGAAAGATCAGGGTATCGGCCAAGGCACAGAGATAATAAGGGGCTCTGAGTAGCTCGATGAAATGGATGTATTTCAATATTTAAATGAGTTTGGTTGTACCAGTGCAAACAGGCTGAACCATGGCTTACTAATTCCTGTGTTCTGGCCCCAGAATTGTATTTCAACCTCTTATTCTACCACTTCTCTTTCTTTTCCTGTGCTTAGGCTGTGCTGATCTCAGTAGACATGGAAAACACATACAGATCACTTGAGGGTTTTTGCATTTGCTGTGTACTGTACACTGCCTCATTCAATAAGTTCTGTGTTCAAAGGTCACCTCCTCTTAGAGAACTCCTTCGACCAACCTGTCTATAGGAACATCTCCTTCACTCTCTACCCCCCATCCCTGCTTTGTTTTTCTTCATAGCCCTATTTCCTGACACTAGTTAATGCTCTCCTTTGTTTCTGTGCCTCTCCCACTAAATTTTAAAGTCAGGGAGTTGGTGTGTCTCTTTTACCAAGGAATCATTACCACCTTTAATCTTTCCTCTCTATATGTATGTACAATGGATTCAAACATTAGAAACACTTCAAGAATGTTGTGATGAGTAGCATGTTACACTGCTTTATCAATGCAGGAGAGAGAGATTCCCTAGAAACAAAGTTTCATGCAAGGCATAGTGAAAAAATTCAGAGCCACAAAGACTAGTTATAAAATCAGCAACTAAGATCCAATGCGAAGGCAGTTATGAAGAAAATGACTTCACAAACATACTGCATTTTTTAAAAATCTAATAGGAAACATTTGGAAACTCCTAGACACTCTTGTGAAATAACCTAAAAATGTGTGCTGAAGATTAATACATAAAATATATTTATAACTGATGTTAAATATATGGTTTATAAGGTTGCAAAATAATAGATTTAGGACAAAATTTCCTAGCATATGTCCAACACAGGCATTTTAATACATATTTTTAAAAATTCTCTTACTCTGTTATTAATTTTAGAAAAAGGTAAAACTGGGACTCAATACATTAAATAGGAGACATTTAAACATAATATGATGTAGCCTAGTAAATTTGCTGAACAATTTCCCCAGCCTGCTAACTTATATTCCTATTTCCCCTAGAAAGCATTATACCATTTGTATTTTTATTTTTATTTATTGATTTTGGAGAGAGAAGAAGGGAGAGGGAGAGAAAGACAGAAACATTGATGAGAGAGAACATCGATTGGCCACTTCCTGCATGCCCCCACTTGGGGTTTGGCCCACAACCTGGGCATGTGCCCTGACTGGGAATTCAACCGGCGACCTCTTGGTGCCTGGGTCAATGCTCAACCACTGAGCCACACCAGCCGGCTATTATACCTTTTTTTAAAGAAATTACCCCTTTACACTCAGTAAGCCTGAACTAGTACTAAAAATTAACAAATTTCCTGGTTTAGATACATTTTGTAAATGGCTACTAGTAAAATGATACGATATTAAATTGGTACCATCAATTATCAAAATAAAATGTTTCGGTCTTGGCCATTGTGAATCTGCATGCTTAAATCTAATAAACTTAAGAGGATTAATCATGAAGATGAACAGCAAAGTTGATTCACTTAAAGGTGTTGGTTTTTCTGACATCACTACTAAATTTGTGATTGATTTATCTGAAAGTATATAGAATATTTTTAAATCAGGTTACTAAAGTATTAAGCAGTATGGTTCTCCTATTACAGTTTCAAAAATAACGTCAAATTCTATGCTTTTATTGCCATGGTTATTTGAGGGACTATAACAGGAAAAAAATGTAATATTGATAGAGAAAATGTCTAAAAGTGATGAGAAAGTTAGCATTTCCCCATTTCAGAAACATCTAATATTCTGAATTTGGGCCAAAACAGAGTACAAAAGGTGTCCACAGTTTAGTTCAGGCCACAAAGCAGGACAGTGTGCAGTTTTGAGTTGGGAGCACAGCAGGCAAGGAAAGTCATCTTCTGAGTCCTTGCGTTGAGCAAAAGATGGAGCGAAGGGATCTTCAGAGAAATAGATCCCTCCCCAAAAATGCCAGTAGGTTTCCCATATCCAACAAGAAACATCCTGCAACCACCTGGTATTCAGAAAACTATTTCTCAGAGAAGAAGGAAGGACCTCACCCCCAAATATCTCATTTTTTAAAATGCTCAACATTTATGAAAAGGAAAATTGAAATGACTAGAAGGATATACACCAAAATCGCTAAGAGGTTATTTCTGACTTATCTGTGTGCATGTCCTTCTTTGCACATTTCTAAAATGTCCCAGACACTTTATACTAAAGTGAACGTGTTTCAAACAAGTGTTGTAGTTGAGGATCCATGGCACTAACACAATCTAATGCTTTTGAAAAGCCTGGCCACTCAAAGAAATATTTTTTTCTTAATTTATTCTTCTTTCTCTGACTTGAAACTTTGAAGAAAATATCTTGGAAATTGGGGGGTACATGTTTTTATTATTGTGTGTAAATTGTGCATATGAACATATCTTCTTTCTAAAAACTGCCTTTCCTTTTGCCCTTACGGCCTTCTGGTTTGTTGCCTATAAATCCTTTAAATCATATTGTTTTACTTAGTGCAGCACATTGTACACATTCCTGGAAATAACTGATGTATTTTTCTCATAAAACACTGTGCTTTCCTTCATGCAGGTGGCACAGTGCTTGTGCCAGGTGTCCCTGGGTGGCCACTTTGCCTATTTAAATGTAAATTATGTATATATGAAACTAGCACTGCGGGCACTGTTCTAACAACTCATATTAAATAATGCACTGATGTCTAGACACCAAGTGCAGGCGTTTTTTATTGTTCTGGGATTGAAGTAAGCATTAGCTGGGCAAAATGTCATTATTGGGGCAAAGCGTGTCAACAGATTGAGGATAAATGCAGAAGTTTGGTATGTTTACAGCCAGAGCTCCAACGTGCAGAGAAATGGGCAGATCCACAGTGGATAGTGGTCTCCTCTTACACCTTCTCCGGTCCGTATCCTACACTATGGAAGCGAAATGAGTTCCCTTGTGCTTCAGCTGGGTCCAAGCTCTATAGCATTTTCATTTTGTTTTTTTTAATTCACAGAACCAATATTCGCCTGCTCAGTTCTAATGCCTCTCCTGCCCTTGGCCTTATAACTTCCTGGAAGAAATTGATGCCATCTGAACTACGTGTGAGATCTCCTCTTGAAAGAACCAAGAAAAACAAAACAAAACACATTACATCCTCAAACTTTCTCTGGTTCTTTTCCTTAACATCACTAAAATCCCTGCTCTCGAGCCTTTTGCTTGACCTCTTGTATATCTGCTTTTTCCGTTTGGTGGTCAGCACGTTTCCTGCTAGGTAATCGTAAAACCAAAAGGATATATGGAAAGTTGAGATTTAATTTATTTTTATAATAAGATTCTTTTGAGAGAGTAGGAAGAAAGCATGGAGTCACACTGAAGGAATGAGAAATATGTGCATCTATATACATTACATGTTGGGGATTAAATCCCATGCATAATTTGTTACACGTTAATGGTAAATTAGATGAGTGTGAAGATTAAAATAAAGGTAGTTATCTTAAATACATTGCCAACTGGAAATAAATATTCTTCTGTTATGAAATCTGTTTTTCTACAGAGACGAAGATTTGTTTGATCCAATTTTTCAGCTTTCAAGGATACTATTGGTACTAATGGTTAGATGCTGGTTCTTTCCTGAAAAAGTGAGGTTACTAACTGATTAGATTTTAGCTTGTGCTGTGTTTTCTTTCCTTATGAATGTTTCTGCATTGTTTCTAAAAGATTTCTAAATTACAAAATGTGAAGTTTAAAATAGAAAACGAATTATGATTTCTTGGTGTGAAAAAATTTCCACTTTCTTATCACGCTTTGGTTATTAGTCACAGGACATGTGGTCCTTTTAACAAAATAATAGGATGTTTGTTGGCTGTGAAGTTGTTGGATACATAGAAGATGCTAGCACAAAACTACAGAAATCTGAATCTCAAGTCACTTAAATATCAATGGGAATGATACCACCAAATACATACATATATATTAAGGAAGGTATTAAAATTGATGTTTAATGTGTAAAACACTTTTTCTCAGTTGGAAGACTTCAAAACAATAATGTTGAGCCTGTGTGCTGTGTTATGACATGCAGGGTTTGAAGATAAACAATTTAAACAATTTTGTCTCAGTTCCATAGACCCTAATTATGAATGAACCTTATGTGCTCCGTACTCTAGTTATATATCTGTCTAATGATGATCTTAAAGATCTAATTTTAGGAGCTTTCATAAGAAGCTTTATCTAGAAACATATTGCCAATGTTTTATTTAATTTGAACTTTGGGAAACAGTTCATCTAAAAGAGTTTCCCTAGACTAAGAAGGTTAAACGTTATTTATTTATTTATTTTTCATAAACCTATCTCTTTAATCCTGTAACCCAAAGGTAACTGTGTAAGAGCTAGGAACAAAATGCCTGGTTGATTTTTTTTTTTTTTTTTTAACTTATATAGTATAAAGAGAGAAAATTTCAAAGTTTGCCACATTGGTTATATAAATGACTAATCACCCATTCAAAATAGGATTAAACCAGTTTTGTATGTGTGCTTTAGGCAAGCAAGGCAGTTAGATAGAATCAAAAGGAAACCTCTAGGATTCATGCAAAGGAAATATAATGAACATCTGCACTTAGATGCTCTGTGGGATAGTCACTATAAATGCATCATTGTGTCCAGATGGTGGGCATTTCCAATCATATTATTTACAAGCAGTTCCTGATTATTTGACTTGCTTTGTACCAACACAAATATATGCCCCTTGAGCCTCACTCTCTGAAAGGTGCCCCTTATATACCATATCACCCTATCCCCTCATCTATTTCCATTTCAACATCTAGCACATTTCCCTGAAGGCAATATGAAACTTGGCCATGACTAGTCACTAAAACTAGTATGTAGTGGCAGCAAGAAGTCATTAGCTGGGCTCATTTTGCTGGAGATCAGCAACATTGGTTGTAATACATCTTGTTTGCGACTTAGATTCTACTAAGAAGAAGAGGAGCGCCCAGCTGGTGTGGCTTAGTGGATTGAGTGCCCTACCATGAACTGAGAGGTCTCTATTCGATTCCTGGTCAGGGCACATGCCCAGGTTGCAGGCTCCATCCCCAATAGGGGCATGCAAGAGGCAGCCAATGATGATTCTCACATCAATGTTTCTATCTCTCCCTTTCCCTCTCTCTAAAAATTCAACAAAAACATATTTTAAAAGGAAGAATGAGAGGAATCAAAAATCATCAACTGTAGTGGCTAGTCCCATAAGCAAAAGGCAGGTGGATGTGATTGATAACAATCACTCTAACCCTGCACCTATTTAGAAAGCCCATTGTTTAATCTTGGATTGCCCAAGGCTATAGGCAGTAAGCGGAGTTTAATAAGGAGCCTACTTCCAATTTGTAATACTCTCTTTATACAACAAAGTAGTGTCATAGGAAGAATTCTAGGCAGAAGGTCAGGAGACCTAGGACTAGTCCCAAGCATTTCAAGCCCACAAGCCTTTATTGAGCTCTGACTACATGAAGATACACATGTTCAACTTCGTAAAGTATATGATTGTCTAACTGCTATACTGTACACCTGAAATAAATACCAACTAATATTGAATATAAACTGTAATTGAAAAAAAACTTTTTAAGATACACATATTCAGGAAAGCAGGCTATAATAAGATATGACCTTTGACCCAAAGGAATTTATAACCTGTCACCAAGGACTCATGTAGTTTTCCTAAACTTTCAGAGCCTCAGTTTCCAACTTGAAAAAGGAAATAATGAAATATACTCCAACATACTTAACATATGCTCATCAGGCTCACAAATGAGAACAAAAAGGATCTATTCTACAGAGATCACATTCCACAAAATAAAATCTGAGTTGATATCAATATGTATTTTAGCCCAAATATTTTTCCCCTCAATTGTTGTTAGACAACAAAAATAAATGGGCCATTAACTAATATGTACTGCACTGTATTTTCCTACAAGTAATTTGTTGGCTACTTATATTTGGTTACAAGAATTTTGTTCACATGAAACATATTAGATGCCTATTATGTGTAGGAATAGGAAAAAGTAGACATATTTTATGAAAGTCACAATGAAGTATCCTTTACTGAGAATTCAAGCTTACTTTAGAATACTTAGAAAGAAAAATCAAGAGAGATTATTTAAGAAATAAGTGTTATAAAACAAAAATAAAATTTGAGGAATATTAGGAAAAGTAAGAGAAAATGAGACAACAAAGTGAAAAAAAGAATTCATTATGATGACAATTTTTCTGCTACTTCTATTCTTCAATCCTTTTCCCCAAAAATTATTCTCAAGAAAGAGCTAAACTGTGGGCAAAACAAGCAGCTGCCTCCATGATGTAATGTTAGAATACATATTTAAAAACAAACAAGTAAACAAAAACTTATGAACCAAAAATCTTTCTCTGTCATTGGTCTACCATGGAATCTAAATGGTGGTAACACATAATGATAATAATAATGACAATGATGATGTTGAGAATAAGACACTTCGGGTATTTTGTTAAAATACTTACTGTTCATGAGGCACAGTACATTAAGCCACTCTGAGACACTGGTGTAAGTAAGCCTTTATAAGATTAGGCGAGTAACCTTGGAAAGAGGATGGCAGATTTTGATAGTGGATAGGGCTTTGGGGAGAATAGGAAAATCTTGATTGACTTACTCAATAAGGACCATCAAGGAGCACCACACAGGAACTGGCGCTCTGGGCTCTAAAATGCCAACTTCAAAAGGAATTAAGACCAATGGATGAGGACCCTTATCAATATATTACTAGTTCACAAAATTCCTTACAGCCGATCTTCCCAGAAATGTCTACTTGGAGGAAAATAGCTACTACAGCAGTTTATCTTGGAGAAGCTAAGTAGATAGAAGATTAAGTTGAGTTAAGGAAAGCTACTTCTGCAAGAACTGAAGAAAATAGAGTGACAGTACGGCTTAAAGGGAATAGGTTTGTATGTTGCAAACAATACAAAAGAATTCAACATCTTTATAGGCTAAAAATAAGATTACAGAATGATCATCAAAAGATATGATACCCTCAAACAGGACAAAGAAATAGTCTTCCTTTGAGATTTGAGGAGAATAGTATAGGACTGAGAAAGCTACAGGTATTGTTGGGGTAAGGGCTGGACAGGTATTGTTGGGGTAGAGTGTGCACTTTTATGACTTCTGTTTTCTCTGGAAAGTAAAAAACAAAGTTAGTAATGAAAAGTGAAAGGCTTAGAGTGAAGTAGTTTGATGAAAGTGGTAGAATATTCAGAATCTGCTTTGAAAAAACAAAGTTGATTAGAATGGGGAGGAAGTATTGCCAGGGAGATTTGTGGTTTCAATTTGGGTTGGAATCCAATGTCTAACTCTGGATCCTCTCAGGAAAGGACAGATCCTGAATACACAGACCTTTCTGAGGCTATCCATAGGAACATTTTATAAAACAGAGTCTTGGGGCCAAGCCAAGGTATTCAGAATATTAAATAATCAGTTCGAACTTGGCAACCCATGGAAATTGGCTTGAAGCCAGAAGATCAAGCAGGTAAGAATAAGCCAAGATGCCAAAACTGGAAATGGGGCAAACACAGATGGAATGAGGAGGCAAAGGGTCAGAGCCTGAGCACGAGCAGTAAAGAATACAGCAAGCCACATGGGCAGTGAAGGCTTGGTTCAGGAGAATGCATCTTATAAACACATTTATTTGGCTGCTTCACTCATGTGCCTGTGGTTAGGTGAGTTCCAGCGAGGTCCAGACAGGACATTTACAAAGGTGTGCATGATACAGTATGCATAATTTTCCCTAGCAATCTTCACAGCCCTGGCGTAGGAACAAAGACATTGGATAGTCAGAATACCTCAGGGTTTAATATTTGTTGGATAGTAATGCTGAAAATAATCAACAAACAATGATCCAGGCAAGATTTTTTTTAAAGTATTGGCAGAAGTCTGCTAATAGACCAGAGAATGGGGAACTGGATGGCTATGGAACAGGTAAGTAGGAAAAAGGGAGTGAGAAGATGGCTACTATCGACTGAAAAGGCAATCCCGTTTCCAAACACAATTTTCAAATCAATTCTGGAAATGGATAACTTGTGACCCACAACGACAAATTCTGCTGACCATGAATAGGAGAATAATGAAGAGGATGAAAAAAAGACTATGATGTTACTTTCCATACTTTACAGTGGATCACAAAGGAAATGTCAGACTCTGAGAAAGGTCAAATGATGTATATTTCAGTGTACATCAGAAGGAGTATGTCTAAGGTGGAAAGTGAGAGTTTCACAAATAAAACAGTTCGATTTAGGCCCTTTCCCATGAGTGGTTGTTCTTTGTCCCTGGCCCCTGAGATACTACAAACTTAAGATGTAAATCAGAAATTAGCTGTCATTTTTATAGTATTTTCCATTGACAACTCACTTTGCATTCTACTATGTTGGGTGACCCTCAGGGTGAACCTGTGCGAGAGGAATAATGACTCCCCTCCCCGGTTATGCAGAAGCAGAAACTAGCACTGAGCAGATCCCTTAAGCAGGTGACCTGAAATCCCAAGCTTCTTCCCTAATGCCACAGACTATGAGTCACAAAAGCTTTACATCCCCTTATCAAGATAGAGAAAAGCACCGAGAGTCCCCGCCAAGCAGAAATACCAGCTGCTAAATTCAGACCCCATAAGAATAAGGGGAGAGATTAATACTTTTGGTTTCTGGGTGTCATGCATGAAGAAATCTATAGTGTTTAATAAGTTATGAAACTACATTGCTATTAGAAGAAAATGTAATCTCTTTTATCACTCAGTAATTTGTGCAAGCATAAATCTATAGACTGGGCAGAATTCATAATGACTCCATATGCCCACAACTAAGACTCAATTGCTCTTTATTACTAAGGAGCGCTTCCTTGCTGCTTTTCTATTACATCATTTAAAATATTGATCTTAAGTTATGACCCCCACGATCATGAATCAAGTCCTGTGTTTACATGCTGCAGCTGAAGACGCTGATCCAACAACATCATAATATGAAATTTAAAGTATTGCAACTCCCTAAAGAAATTTGCTGAAACTGGTTGGACATACTTTGAATTATTTGTTTGGTTAATTATCAATGGCTCCAAAGTGGGCCACTGTAAAAGCTTTCTTAGTAAATTGGTTTTAAAGCCTTGGGCAGTTTGTAAGCATATGCTTCTTTCACACTCCACACAAGGTTCTCTTTGTTTGTTGTTCTGTGCGTTACACGTATCCTTGCACTTTGCACTAATCGTCTGTATGCAGCCCTGGTTCATTATCAGGCTTCCCTGCCAACTTACATAGCCTTCCAGTCCTCTCAGGTGGGCTTTGGATTAGAACATAAGATCTTCACCATCATAATAAACACCCCCATCAGGTCACTATCGATGAAGACATTAAACATGCAAGTCTCCAAGTCCTTATTACCCAATATCTTTCTTAAAGCTTCTAGGTCCCAGACTGATAATTACCACATCATATGGCTGTTGCTTCCTTTGTATCTTATTATCTTCTCTTAATATCATTGGTAACTAAGATCATATTCAGTGTGTTTGGAGGAAAGGTAACCTGGACGAGACTTCCTAAGACGTTATCTGATGCAGGCACAGAATCTGTGATGAGAAGAATCTTGATGAAAACATAAACCAAAAGATATTCATGTTTGTTCCAGGACAAAAAATGAGAATGTTTGGATTTCAATTTCTTTTTTTGTTTGTTTGTTTTTAACCTATGCAAGGTGATTCGCATTGTGTCCATTTGTCCACAACGGAACTGTGATTCTCATCATTTCTTTTTCTGCAGAGTTCCAAGTTCCTGTGGGTGACAAAAGACCACCAATCCTATCAGATCTCCTTCTTTTGTTTCTCTGACACTTGGGCCGGCTGTGTGTTTTGTTCCACAGTGAAGGGCACCAGCCTCACAGACAAGTCACTGGCAGCACTGATGTTGAGTCCATCAGGAGATCTATATTAGTTCCAGTTCTGCATGGGTAGAAATGTACCCCATCCCTCACCAACTGCACCATCCTTCCTTCCCAAAGACCTGCTCTATCAACTTCAGTCCCAGCATTCAACATAGAAAAACAGGCTTATGCATTTAATTCTTTTATCCATTTTGAGTTTATTATTGTATATAGTGTAAATTGATGGTCTAGTTTTATTTTTTTGCATGTAGCTGTCCAATTTTTCCAACACCATTTATTAAAAAGGCTGTCTTTACTCCACTGTATGCTTTTGCCACCTTTGTCAAATATTAATTGAGCATATTGTCTTGGGTCCATTTCTGGGTTCTCTATTCTGTTCCATTGATCTATTGGCCTGTTCTTGTGCCAGTACCAGGCTGTTTTGATTACAGTGGCTTTGTAGTATAACCTGAAATCTGATAATGTGATCCCTCCAACTTTGTTCTTCTTTTCCAAGATTGCTGTGGCTATTCAAGTGTTTTGTTTTGTTGTTGTTGTTGTTTCATATGAACTTTTGAAGTATTTGTTCTAGTTCTGTGAAGTATGTCATTGGTATTTTGATGGGGATAGACCCAGTGATCCCACTTCTAGGAATATACCCTAAGAAGCCTGAAACACCAATCAGAAAGAATATATGTACCCCCATGTTTGTAGCAACACTATTTACAACAGTTAAGATCTGGAAACAGCCCAAATGTCCATCAGTAGACGAATGGATAAAAAAGCTGTGGTACATATACACAATGGAGTACTATGCAGCTGTAAGAAAGAAAGATCTCTTATCCTTTGAGATGACATGGAGGGACCTGGAAAGTATCATTCTAAGCAAAACAAGCCAAACAGAGAAAGACAAGTGTCATATGATCTCACTTATTTGTGGAATATAATGAACATAACAGTCTCAGGAATGGGGTAGTGCCAGAGACGTGGAAGTTGGGTACAGACTGACAATCCCCAGAATAGTGGGTGGGGAGAGAGATAAACCACAGAACTTATATGCATGTATGCATAAACAATGGACATGGACAACAAAGCTGGGGACGGGGCGGGGCGGGGGGAATCAGTGGGAGGAAAAGGAGAAACATCTGTAACAAAAATAAATTAATTTATTTTAGAAAGAAAAGAAAAACAGGCTTCTACAAACTGTTTAACCAGCTTCTACAAATGTCTAAGGTGAAATCCCTATGATAAATCCCTAGACTTTATCACTCATTCTGGTGCTGTTTCTCTGATCGAGACTTGACTAATAAAATATGCATATCTGTTATACCCAGGGGGGATAATATCTAGTAAAATATGCTTCAACAACCTATTTTATATATTCATTAAGATTTGGAGTAGTTGAAAGAGAAAAATTCTACATTTATTATTTTAGGTTGATATTCTAAAATGTCCTTTCAAATAATTTTATTTTTAAACAATTATCCATGGGATGTATATAATATAAAAATTATTGCAAATGTAAGATTACTTCCCATAGACCATTCTGAAAGCTACAGTCATACAGAAATGAATGCACTCATAAGAGAACAATGTTCTTAATTAGGACATGGATGAGTTTTGTAATTCCAACCATTAGAACAATTTTCCGATTTTGGTATCATGAAGAATTAATTATTTTTACATTTTGGAAAATAAGAGAACTCATTTCAAGAGATGGAAAATACTGTGTAATGAAGATGCTTACTGTAGGTAAGTGAAACCAGGAACTGAGCTAATAAAATTATTTATGACTATGAATGAGTCCCCTAATATAGTTCTCCATACAGGCTATTAATCTAATTTATATCACATAGTTAGCTCCCTTCTACTTTTCCCTATCCCACAAAGGAAGGAATGTGCTGGTATAAATTCACAGATGGGGCATGTTCATAACTGCTAGAGCCCTATAGTTTAAAAGGCAGAGCTGAAAGTTAGATATGTGTTCAATAATTCTCTAGTTCTGTTTCTGTCCTTATATTACTATATGTGTTGAAGCAATGGGACTCTTCACCTCTGAGTCACTCAATGCCACTTAGCAATTCAAGTGTGCATGAGGCATGGATGCTGGTGCTGCAGAGGTACCAAGATGATAAAGACCAGCCTTTGCCTGCAGTTTAGTAAAATACATAAGAAGGATGTGGCTGTGCCAAGGCTTCATGGGGAGAACTTACTATAAGGAAAAAAGAGAGAAAGGTGGAGAATGTTGCCATTTTACTCCTGTAAAATCTAAAGAGTCCACAAGATGGAGGAAGGTTGTTATGGAAAAGACATACCACCTATGTGTATTTTCATGTAAACCTCTCAACTAAAGCCCATATGCAAACTTCAGTAAAGTCTACATTTGTGGCAAATTTTATGTGCAAATGGATTCTACCAGACAACATTTGAAAAGGTATTTATTTCCCATTGGCTCACATAAATTCTATGCAAGTCTATTCCATATAAACCAATGTCGTTGAAAGCAAAGAGGGTTGTATGTAATGTCTGGGTTAGAAACTTAAACTAGTGAATGGATTAGCACAAGTACTTCAATTACCACAATATAAGACAGAGGACAGTGTATAATGGGCTTTGTAAAAGATGAGATTATTTTGGTAGAGAGATGAAGAAAAGCATTTCAGAAGAGTTCGTTAATCATATTAATCTTGAAAGGTGAATGAGATTTCAAAATGTAGAAATAGAATTACAGATATTGACAACAAAAAGAGAAAGTTACTGAATGGGAAAACTCAGTCTGTTAAAGAAACCAATGAAGGCATCTAAGGTATAATATATACATGTAGGGGAGCAGTAAGAGATAAAATTAGGGAAGTAGGTTATAACATATCATGGACTAGAGGACCCTAAATGCCAAATTAAATAGTTTTTTTCCCTAGTTTATTTTATTGGAATAAGGATCCCAAGAAAGCGCCTTCTTAAGAGAGCAATTATGCAGAAAGTTTATCTGGCAGTTGTGTGGGTGGAACCAGACGATATAAAGGCAAGAGTTGGAGGAACCCGTTCAGAGACAATAAGGCAGACCATAAATAATGAGGACCTAGAGGTTCACCATAAGTGTGAGGTGCAACTATTTTATTATAGAAAGGGGCAGTAGAAGAAAGAACAAATGAAGTTTTACAGACATATTCACATTATTTTCATGAAATACAAAGTAAGGTCATTTTTTGAGAAGATTAGTATAAAGAGGCTACAATTTCAGAAAAGTAGATCTCAGCCAAGTGAGTTGGTAGAGTGTGGTCTGGTACACTAAAAAGGTCACGGGTTTCATTCCTAATCAGAGCACTTACCTAGGTTTGGGGCTTAATCCCTGGTCTGAGCACATTCGGGAGGCAACTGATCAAATGTTTATCTTGATCATTGATGCTTCTCTCTCTCTTTCGCTCTCTCTCTTCTTTTCTCACTCTCTAAAATAAAATTTAAAAAAAATCCTCAGGTGAGTTTTAAAATAAAAACAAAACAATAGAAAGGTTAATGAATCAATGTCTATGGTAGAATTGGTCTGTCACCCTCACAGGACAGTACCTGTCCTGTTCACTTTGTTTCATTCATACTGTTCCCACTGGAACTGCCCAACTATTCTATTGCAAACTGCTTCCTTGGCGACAGTTGATCAGCCAGACTCAAGTGTAACCAATCAAAGTGTTCACGTAGAATTTCTGAAACTGAGCTGTAAAAGTCTCTGTCTT
This sequence comes from Molossus molossus, assembly GCF_014108415.1. Lineage (NCBI taxonomy): Eukaryota > Metazoa > Chordata > Mammalia > Chiroptera > Molossidae > Molossus > Molossus molossus. Next base: position 33,983,302 of record NW_023425403.1, on the reverse strand, counting down.
TCTAGTAATACGGCTTTTAAGAGAGAAACCTGAGTGCCACTTCCTGTTGTCCTTTTATTGTATTTCCCAAGTTTCCCAAAGTATGGAAGACAGAGCAGATGTGATCTGCACAGAAAAAGAAATGAAATCAATTCACAAAAAAGATAACAAACACAAGATGGAGAGAGATGAAATGTAATCTCCTCGCTCCAGTTCTAACAAAGGACCAGTCTTAGTCCTAGCTCCTTCATTTTGTGAGACATCCAGAAAGATTTCAATAAATCCTCCCCATTGCTGAAACTAGTTCAAGTTGGGTTTCTGAGACGTGCCACAAAAGGTTGTAATGAATAAAAATTGTTTCACAGGATTAGCAGTAGAGTTTACTAGGGAGACATCTAACCATTACCAGACACTGTTACGTGGTCCAAATAAAGTTTGAGACAATAAATAGCAATGGTATTTATCTGCTTAGTATGTCCATTTCTGCAGAAGTGTTCTCTAGTCCAAGAATAGTGAAGTAAAGGTCAGCTATTGAAGTGATCAAAAATTGAGCTGTGGTTTGAATTATAAGAAACCCAGTGGAAGTACAATAGGACATGAGGGTTAGTGATATTGACAAACATGATTGACGCTGAGGGTGAAGAGTCTCTCCGAGGGAATGATGTAATCCATTAGTGATATCTGCCCTGACCAGAGGGACAGGAGGCAAGCACAAGTATGATTTTTAATACATTTCTTTTCTTTCTCCTTTCCAGGATCTGGATTTTTACTCTATAACTCTTTTAACAAAACCAAATGAATGTAACTGTCCAAATAAAGATTATGGTAAAGGAAATTACATAATATCCCTATGCAAAACTAAAGAAGCTTTTTTTGAAAACAAAAAACCATGTGATAAAGCTTAAGGGTGAGATACTAGAAGAAACATTCACACAGAAGGAGTGAACATTTTAGTCTTGATGCTATAGAAATTAAAAATTAGGCTAAAAAGAGAACTGTGTACATATCATTGTAAAATATAATGGCAACTGGACATGCCAGCATTTTATTGTTTTCCATGTCTATGCTTCCTATTCTGGAAGATTTTAAAGTGGGAAAGCACCACTGTTGACGCCCCACTCAAATCCCCTCAAACCATCCTACTAGCTTCTTTCCCCATTTTCCGCTGCCTACACCTGCATTCACTGCCTGTGTATTTTATCTGCTGCAAAGCCACTGTGTCCTAGAAACGCCTAAGAGTGAAGGCCCCCGGAGCACCCCACAGCCAATGCCAGAGAGAAGTCTGGTGTACAAACCATCGCAGCCTGTTGTCCCCACCTTGATGTCGTGCTGAAACGCACTCAGATCTCGGTGAAGGCAAAACGGGGTTTCGCTCCGTACTAACCTGCTGGCTCATACAGTTGTGATAGAAAGCCTCTCCTTCCTTGTTTTACGTTCCCACTCTTCACTGGCATTTTCTAAAATATCTTTCAAATAAATAACTTGAACCTGAGTATTTGTTTTAGGGTTTGCTTCTGGGGAAATGCAAACTACAAAAAGATTGGGCTAGAATCAGGAGGGTAGTATTGAAATATCATTCTGGCAGCTCTTTTCCGAGAGTCAGGATTTGGAGAGTTCTGTTCGAGCCCCTGGGCTCAGAAGTGTGGCAGTTCTCTGATTTTAAGTAGTACAGTGGTCTGTAAGATGATTGAGATATTAAGAATAATTAAAAAAATTGAACCAGGTGTGAGAAGAGGAACTAAAATTTAATATTCTATAAAAATATAAATAAAAAGAGGGTGGGTGCAGATGGAATGAGCAAAGTGGATCAAATATATGGTGCCGGGAGACTAGAGGTCATTGTGATGGGCCCACAATGGAGCATAGAGATGCTGTATTATTAAGAGGTATACCTGAAACTTATATAAATGTCACCCCAATAAAATGTAATTAAAAGTAATAATATATATGAACAACTTTAAAAAAAGAAATTCTAAACAAAAAAGAACATTTAAAAACCTATGAATGCGGGTTCCTGGTCGTTGATGTGATAGCACCTGGTTGTTAAAGTCTGTTGTGGTATCTTGAGTGTGAAGTGAATCAAACCATTTTTAAGTACTGGGGGAAGATGTATGAATAGATCAGCAATTCATATATGTGTTAAAATAATCCTTACCTAGTTATTAAAATTTGTCTCCTTAAAACTTCTGCCAAAAACATCAGGGTGTTCAATTCTCTGAAATGGAAAGCACTATTTCAATCACTTTTTAAAAATCCATCATGTGTAGCATCGCAAATATAGCTAATAATACTGTATTTCATATTTGAAAGTTGGTAAGATTATAAATCTTAAAAGTTTTTATCCCAAGAAAAAGACCTATAACTATGCATGCTGGTGAATGTTTACTAGTCTTATTGTTGTGATCATTTCCCTATATATACAGATATCAGTTATTATGTTGTGCACCTGTAACTAACAGAATGTATGTCAGTTTGACTTCAAATAATTAATAATTGAAACACTTATTCTTATTAGTCTTTTCTTATGCCATTTAGTTAAATTCAGATATTTATGTACAATAAAATCTGAGGAATTCTTACCCCATCTTTCACATGTTTGTATATTTTCAAAGAGAAATATAAATTTCATTATTGCCATCTTTTTCCTGCATAAAACCGTATCTATTTTCTCTGACCCAAGGAGATAAGTGCAAGGAGGCTGAGATGATACCAACTTTAAAGATCAAAATAGGAGTCAGAAAAGTATATGCTCACATCACACTGCCAGGAGCTAGAAGAAATGGTTTACAAAACCAAGTGTTCTGTTATAAAGTTCCCTGCTTTTTCCAGGGAACTGATTATTAATTTTAACGTATTCATTTAGCAACAATTATTTGTATTAAAATGAAATATGCATTATAAATACCCACATGTGGTCTGTTGAAAGGGAAAACTAAGTACAATATACATGAATATTTTCATTTTTTAAATAAAACCCTACATTTATACTGTGAACTAATTCAGAAAATGTAGTAACTTTATTCTATAATGTGGAGTTATGCTACATACATAAGTGACGCTTGGATAGTATGTTGTCAAAATTTTAAGGAAAGAAAACAACTGCAACACTATATTCCTGCCTGAGATTCCGATGCTTATTGATGGAACCTTTGACTTGTAGCAGCTGGGGTGGTGGTGGTTTTCGTGATAACTAACATTGATTGAATACTTATGAACTCTGTGCCAGCTGCATGCTAAATGCTTTAAATGCTGTCTCAATCATTATTAACAATTTACAGAAGAAGAAACTTCGTTATGAGGAGTCAGGCATCTTGCCCCAGAGCACGCCAATCAGAAGCTGGAGAGCTGAGATATAAGCCCAAATGTGCTTGACTAGATTCTTGACTATAGTCTGTGCTCCTAACCATGACCTGTGTGATCTCCACCGAAGGCGCATCACTTTTCCTTCTCCAAGTCCAGGTTTAAAAGCAAAGCTCCCATTTAATGAAAATGAACACAGACTAGCGTAAAGCTATAGGACAGAAGATAACAAAAGATTATTAGTCACTTTAATATTTTAATTTTAACACGAACACTCTTGGAGATGGCTAAACATTCTACCTTTTACACGAGATCATTGAGATCACTTAACAAAATTGAGAGATGTGTCCGGAGAAATCACACAGCAAGTAGGAGGCAGAAGCCACAGACGCAGGCTCTTTGACTTCATGTGATTGCTCCTTCTGTGGCACCAGGTGGGCATTTTAGAGCATAAACTTCACCTTGAATATTTTTGTTTTGTTTCATAGTACCTAAGTTTACTGATATTCCAACTCTTGCAATACATTAAATATTATTTTACATTTCCTTCTGAAATACTCAACCAATCTAATTTAGTGTTATTTTCCTAGCAAAGAAAGAAGATGCTAGTCAAAGTCCAAGTCATTGCCTTCCAAGTGACCCCAAACAAAAGGAGAGGGGAAAGAAAGAGTGTACGACCCTGTGGGTTCATTTCTCTTGCTCAGCTATAGCATAGAAACTGTCATCCTCTCTTAAAAGGAAGAGAATACAAATACGAAACATGAAACTTTGAATAACAAATAAAAGTGATAATTGCAAAAGCAGCAACAATGTCAGGTTATGTAACTGGGACTAAAAGTGGTCATATGTGCATGTGCCCTCGAAGTGTAGCTTGGGGTGGATTTTGAGGAAACCCAACATGCTAATGCTGGGAAAGTCTTGAGGAAAGACTAGGGATGTAGTATAAATTGCCCAATAGTGACAAGAAAAATATCAAGAAATATAATATTTGGTATAGGAGAAGAGGTGGAGGAGAATCTATAAATTGGCAGAGTTTTCAGAAGATGTGGTATCTCAACTATCAGAAAACAGTAACAAAATAAAGCTTCTTTAACTGCTTGAAGGGAAAGCTTAATAGCTGAGCGTAAGTTGATCATTATAAGAAAACTTGCAATAGAACTAACAAATAAAACTTGTTTAATTTTATTTTTTAATTACAGTTTACGTTCAATATTCTGTATTAGTTTCAGGTGTATAGCATAGTTAGACAATCATATACTTTACAAAGTGATCCCCCTGAGAAGTCTAGGATCTACCTAGAACCATACAAAGTTATTACAATAGTATTGGCTACATGTTTTATGCTGTACTTTACATTCCTGTGACTATTTTGCGACCACCAATTTGTAGTTCTCAATTCTCTCATGCTTTTACCCGGTCCCCCCACACCCTGCCCTCTGAGGACCATGTCTACTCTCTGCATCTGCGTCTGCCTCTACCCTTTCTGTCTGCTTTAACAAAACAAACTGATATACACAAACTTATACAGACTTGATTTGTATGAGAATGATGAAAAACAAAAATATAGAAAAAAATAAATCAAAAAGTGAATGAGATAGAAAGATAATTTTAGAAATTTCACTTTTATTCTGACATTCTAATTTGAGATTAGACATTTAAGAAAAACAACTTATATAGAAGTATTGTTAGAAAGAAATAAACTACATAATGCAAACACATTTTTATCTTCTCAGCTACATCATTGTTTCACATTGTTAATGTGAAACCAAATGTAGAGCCAGTAATGGATTCACTGTGAAAAAAAAGGGAGAACAACCTGAAAACAAGAGTGATGCTCTAGAAGAGGACTTTAAAAAAAAAATCTTTATTGTTGAGAGTATTACAGATGTCCCTCTTTTTCCCCCCTTTGCCCCCCAGGCTTCCTACACCATTTTCTATCAATGTACAAACATAAAATTTATAAAACTGTATCTCTGTTAATGCTTGCTTTGTCATTTTTTCCAGACAATTGGGCAACAGAAATGTCATTTGATCCACGCTTAAGTTCTTGAGAGAACCAGAAACATAATGGGCTCCAACACACCTTAAACTGCTGGCATCATGAGCACTTCCTGCCTAATTCTGTTGGACAACAGAGACAAAGCAAGCCCTGTAATTACATCCCAGCCTGATCTATGCTTGCAGTCATGTAATTAATACTTCCTCTGTAAAGCAATGGAATAATTTAAAGAGCAGATATTTTTCAACCATGGTCTGAAAAAAAAACCCTAAGAGGAGAATACATGTGCATTTTAGCTATGTGCAGACACTTCTGGGATTCCATTTGCTAAGAGAAATTGTAACTAGAGTCTCAGAGCTTTCATTGTACCAGGAGATGAAAATGATCCTTCCTTCCTGCTCATGGCTATAGTGGGGGGTAGAATAGAGAGTGACTGGAGCCTATATTTATTCCATGAGGGTTTATGAAAATGGTAAACATAATCTCAGTTCCTGGCTACCTGAGCCACCCTAGTGTGGTGCCAACCACATTTGCAGAGCCTCAGACAGGAAATCGGTGTAGAAATCTGGCTCCAGAGGTTAGACCTTAACTTACACAGCAGAAACAAAACACTGCACTCCAGCAAATCTATACTGACTTCCCAATCCATTCCTTGTTTCTAATGTCCATTTGTAGAGAGGTATTCACAATCATGAATGTAGATCCTACGAGAGACAAAAAAAAAAGTTTTGTAACCGAAAAGCAAAAGAAAAGTAAGAGTAAGAATGTAAACTAACAATATAGATTTTACCAAGAAGCTCCCTTTTCAACAATAGTTGCTGTTTTAAATAATTTTTTATTATATTCTTTTAAATGATTTGCATAATTGCCCAGGAAAAAAAATCTATATTTTCAAAGTCCCTCTCCATCCCCATCAAATCCAAAACAAATTTCATCTTTGTCTACTTCTTGTCAAATCTTTTTATTTAATATTTAGACTACACATGAGTGGTTCCAGGATACACACAGGACAAATGAGAAGCCTGTTCTCTTCTTCCTGAAACACTCTCTCCCCTTACTCTTTGTAACACTAAACAGACTTATTCTTGACAACAATAATATTTCTAGGAGGAAGTCTTCCCTGGTCACTTCTATTTTTCTGTCATATCAACCTGTTTATATTCTACACAATACCTCACAGTCTCTGAACTTTTTAAAAATTTGTTTGGTCTTCTATTTTAAAAAATACCATAAAGTGGGTGACTTAAACAATAGAAATTACCTGACTTGCTGCTTTCTGGATCTTCACTTACTTTTCCTATAAGACCATTAATTCTATTATGTAAACCCTACCTTCATGACCTAGTCTCACCCTAATTATCTTCCAAAGGCCCCATCTTCAAATACTATCACGTTGGAAGTTTGGGGTTTCAGCACATGAGTTTTGGTGGGACACAAACATTCGGTCCATAGCAGTAGTATTCCAGATGTGGGTCCCCTCAACAGGGTAGAAACAACAGCAAGAATAAATTGCTAGATTATTTGACTTGATTGCCTTATAGCTCTCACAGAGGTAACCTGTTTTCTTGTAACAGCAGAATGTAGTTCACAACTACTAGTAACTAATGCTCATTTTCAGAGCAACTTGACTTATGCATCTTCATTCTGATAGCTTGATTGGTTGCATTTTATATTCATAAATGCAATTGATTGAATCATAAATTATAGAAGCTCTTAATGTTGATCTAAGAATTATACCAAGAAAAACATTTAAAAAAATCAAAGATTATATATGAGTCTGTATGAATATTTAAAGGCAATAAGCCAGATTTTTATTCTGTGAAACACAAAATAAAATTCTTAACAGAAGAATAGAATGAGTGATAGGATGCATCCAAATACACCACTTTTTTGGCACAGTGATTCCAAACTCACAAGTAAATAGTCCCTTATTTTTTGGGCAAGTCTATAGAAGAGAGAGCCCCTCTCTATTGGATATCACTTCACTTTTCCATTAGAAAAACTCAAATGGGGATTTTTAATACACTTTTGGCTTAGGTACTCTGAAATTATTAAATTTCAGATATGTTCCAATTTGCAAGAACTGGAAACACAAAATAGGCCAATGGCCCAAGTCCAAGTAGACTCAATTTTCCAGAATCAAAAGCTAAAGCATAGAAATGGTAAGAAAACTCTCATAAAAATTACCAAGAGTAAGTAATATATAAACTGGACATTTTCTTCACCCAACTCATCATATTTCACTTCCTTTCATTACCAGTCTTATCTCACAAATTGAATCCACTTTAAAATGATCAAAAACTTTTTTTCTGAAAGTGTGCTAGATTGACTACGGATTGTGCCCACATGCACAGTGCAAAATGACTCATTGCATTAGCCTCATTGTGCCGTGTGAACAGATTGATATATATAGGAGTCATTAATGACATATCCATTCATTTGACATTTTCTGGAGGGACACAAGCTATGTACAAAGCACTGTACTACCAACAATGTTCAAATACTAGTTTAGAAACAAGTACAGGTTAAAGTGGGAGTGTTTGCCCAGAGATTATTTTGAGGACTCAGAAGTTAAATTCTTCACTTTAAAACCAGAGACAGTCCTACCCTTGCCGGTTTGGCTCAGCAGTTAGAGTATCAGCCTGCGGTCCAGAGAGACCTGGGTTTGGTTCCCGCTAAAGCCATGTACCTCGGTTGCAGTTTGTCCCCGGCCCTGGTTGGGTGGTGCGGGTGGCAGCCCCTTTCACGTCGATGTTTCTCTCTTTCTCCTTCCCACTCTATCTGAACAAAAAGAAAAAGAAAAAATGTCCTCAGGTGAGGATTAAAAAAAAAAAAAAAAAGCAGAGACAGTCCTCTGAAGTAAACAAGCAAATGCTCTCCAGCGAGAGAGAGAGAAATGCGCAGCCTTCGCTAGGCTCTGTAGCCAATCCTACAGAGGCAAATTTGGATAAAAGGGCCATGCCACGGTGGTAGGAGTCTCACCAAGGCCTATATAGATCATCTTGTTCTGCTTCTCCCATTTACTAGGTCAAACCATAGGACTACCACAGGAAGTACACTGATTCCATATCATAACATTCAATATTTTCTCTTCTCTAACTTTCCATAGCAATATTCTTTTGCTTACCTTTCTAATTCTTAGGTCAATTTATTTGACCTCCTCTATGGCATATTCTTGCAGTTCACTTTTTAACTACTGAGGTTCCCCACTCTAAGAATCTCATCATGTAGCCCAGATCTTCAACTTCTATATGTCCTCTGAGTTCCAGATCCAAATATCCAACTTCTTACCAGAAGCTCCTTTGGCATGTCCCATGGGTACTAAAAATAAGTGTAACAAAAACCAGAGTCATAGTCTGTACCTTCAGAACCTGCTAACTCCTCTACTTCCCCTGCTCTGTCAATAATACCACCAACCATGCAGAAAAACACTAAACCCGAAATCTGAGAGATGCTGGACTTCTTTTCTTTTTCCAAAGAGAGGTCAGGTACTATGGATTATACTTCTCCTTCATCCTTCAGAGGCCTTAGTTTAAGCTTCACTGTTATTTTTTGTCAGTTTGTTAACCCTCACTCTAGGATACATTTCCATTAATTTTAGACAGAGTAGATGGGAGAAAGGGAGAGAGAGAGAAAGATTCATCTGAGAGAGACACAATGATTGATTGCCTCCCACACAACTCTGACGAGGGCTGGGGATCAAACCTGCAACCGAAGCACATGCCCTTGACTGAGAATCGAACCTGAGACCCTTCAGTCCGAGGGCCAATACTCTAACTACTGAGCCAAATCAGTCAGGGCTCACTGTTATTTTTTATTTTTTTTTTTTGAAACAATATTTGTTTGCCATCAATGACTTGTTAGACATTATATTTACTGAATAATTTTTCAAGTGTTACACTGGGAGAAACAGACAAGCAAATGTGAAATCATATAATAACTTTAAGTAGTATTTCTTTCTTAAACTCTCCTTAGCTTTCTAGTTTACCCTTAAACTCTCTCTAGACTTCCATTTTATCCTTGACATCGTCACAGTCTTCTCATCATGGCTTTCTCCAATCTACTGAAAAACCTCTATTTATCCCTATAATCTACAAATTAGCAGTAGAGTTCAGAAAGGGATTTAAATGAATCTAAATTAAATTCATTTAAATTTCCAACAATGATATTAAATTTTATCTAAGAAAACTAAGGTACAAGTAAATTGAAGTTCCTTTGGAGCTTAAACAAAAGAGCAGGGATGCCAAAGCTATCCGTGAACCAATTTCAGAAAATAGGGAGATTGGAGTGTGTCAAAAGAAGGAAAGCTGAATCAGAGTAAACGTCAGTAAGCAAAACAGGAAAGCAGCACTCTGGGGGAAATTAAAGACTTAGAAGCGTTGCATTTGATTAAAAAAAAATAAGTCCAGAAAACAGGAAAATTATTATGAGAGGCCAGAGTGACATCATCAGTGTTCAGCAGCTGCTAACATCTTCCTTCGGAAGACTGGTAATCTGCCCAATAGGCATGTTCCTCAGTTCTGCCCTGATTTGCACTCATCAAAAAATATTCTGCACAGCCATTATACTGAAAAAGACAGTCTTAACTGTAGAATTATAAACAGAGGTTACTGGGCTACCCAACAGGTTCTATTTTCCAGTTTTCTGGCTGCTGGCTAAAACCAAGTGATTAGTGAGGGTCTCCAAAAAGGCAAACACAGGTCTTTGGAGCTCTAAGTATCCTTAAACCTTTATAGTAAGCATCTGTATCTTCTGTATGTCATTCAGTATTATAATGACATATTTTATTTACCTCCTCTATTAAATATAAGTTGTACTATGTCAGAGACTTTGTGTTTATATCAACATAGAGCTGAGAACACTTCTTTTTACAATGAAGGCCCTTAGAAAGGGTGTTAAAATGAGAGGAAATTTGAAGTTGGATTATAAGAGCTTATTTTACAGACAATAATGAACTGGATTTGTGTAGAGAAATAGGCAAAATTTATTTTACAGCTTGGTAATTCTATGAAGACATTCAAAATCACTGGGATTATTTAGGTCTACAGGAGATAAACTGAGTAATCAAGCCTCATATGTAAACTTATTTCATCAACTGCCTTTCTTACTCCTTAAAGAATGCCTAAGTTTCAAAGCCTAAAAGACTTCTAAGCATCTCAATAGAGTAAACAGTTTTACTTTGGCTATTCTTTTCTTTAAAAGTTAATCAAAATCGATATTAAATAGTTTATGAAGATATCTGGATTTGGATATAGACCATGTTTGCAAGTTTGCCTTTATTCAAGTGGATATCTCTCCAAATGAGACCTGTGAAATAAGTCAAAAATTGCACTTATTTGAAATATTTTGGTGATAATTAAGGATACTCGATAAGAACAAATTTTAAAGGAGCTTTTTTATTGGAAAGATATTGGGATATCTTGCAGAACAACCAAGCTACAAGTAGAGAACCAAAAACTCAAATAATTATTTTTCTTTTTAACTTGATCTTTATTGTTGACTGTATTACAGATGTGCCACTTCTGTTCCCCTCTTGACCCTCCCCCCCACTCCTGCCTCCCTCCTGCCTTCCCCACACTAGTGTCTGTGTCCATTGGTTATGCCTATATGCATATACATTTCTTACTTTATCTCTTCCTGCCCCACCTCCCCCTCCTTCCCTTTGAGGTTCCTCAGTCTAACCAATTTGTACTTCTTAATCCTTTCACCTTTTCACCCATCTCCCAACCCCCCCAAATTCAAATAATTTGAATGTCATCAGGACTAGCCATTTCTCCCTTCCCCCTTTCCTTCCATTTCATTCTTCTCTCCTTTTCTCTCTCTTCCTCTTTTTCTCTACTGACCCACTCCCCAGAAAACTAACCTTGTTCTTGTAGCCAATGAGGCATGGAAAGTGTCTATTTACAAAAGTTGATTTCTTTTTTCATATATTAAAACTTTAGCAACAATACATGCACATGATAACAAATATATACTTCATAAAGAATGCACTGAGGCCCAGACTGTGTGACTCAGTGGTTGAGCATCAATCCATGCATCAAGAGGTCACTGGTTCAATTCTTCATCAGGGCACATGCCAGTTGAGGACCTGGACCCCCCCGGGGGGGGGGCATGCAGAGGCAGCCTATCGATGTTCTCTCTCATTGATGTTTCTATCTCTCTCTCCCTCTTCCTTCCTCTTTCTCTGAAATCAATGAAAAATAAATAATAAAAGTGAAAAAAAAGAATGCACTGGCAAACTCGAATCATGTCATAACTAGACCAACCAGAGGACAAGGGAATGAGGTATCATAACTTTTCCAGTTTGAAATTAATCAACTATTATGTAGTAAATGGCATCTCTAGGACAATGAAGTGGGATAAGGTATTGTTCCCGTTGAAAAGGCAGGGCTACTGGGTAGACAAAAGTTCTATATTTTGGAAAGAAAATATTTACCAGATATTTGTCAATGTTTTTTAAAAAGCAGATTTTTAAAAATAATTAAATGTGGCACCCACATGTTCAGATGTTATATACATTTGTATTCAGTAACTTGAGCATAAATTTCAACAGTCCCTCCTGTGAATCAAGTCCAGGCTGCTTCACAGCCCTTCTGTCTTGTTTTATTTCTATTGTTATTTATGTAATGTTCCCAGCTCTGCAATAAAACATTAAACAGTGGTATTTAACTTCTTTGTGTGAAGTAATTTTTTGTCAAAATGTTTTTAATAAGTAGTGGTTTTCTTTAAAGTAAATGGGATGTTCGCAGCATTAGATTTATATTGACCTTTATGAATGAGAATAATTTTCTCCATTTATTGGTTAGAATAGTGCTTCAAAAGAGTAGTAATATAGCAGCTCTGTACTTAATAAGATACTGGCCTCATTTAAGAATAATTTTTAAAGTACAGTTATGTTAAAATTCCATCCAAATTCTGTAGAATTTGTACTAATCATTTCACCAAAATTATAAATAAAATAATATATATTGGAATAAGACTTTTTTAAAAATCCATACAAAGGAATATTACATTTCTCTATCATATTAACATGGATTTTAGCATAATCATTATAATCCTCAAATATTCAAAAATTAAATAAAGCATCACCATATAAACAATGGTTATAAACAAATTAAATGTTGACTTAAAAGTAATATTTCCTCTTGTGTTCATAAAGCTTGCACTAAAAAATTATACTGCTTTCAATCATTTTCCTTAATTATTGTGAAGGAGGAAGAAAGTTATTTGGTTCAATTCCATGAGCCTCTAAGTGGACTTTTTGAGGAGAAAAAGTCATGAAATTCTTTGATTCTCTATCAGAAGAACACTCTCTACCTCAGACTCCATCCCAAGCTGGCCTACCTAATAAGAAAAAAGGGAGATTCGGAATAAGGCAGGAATTTTCTGTCTAGGTCTTTCTTTCTCTATATTTTAGACAGAGTGCAGTTCAAGGGCTACTAGTGGATGATTCCTAACATAATACACTGACTAAAGAGAGACCTCCATGCAAGCTACCCACTATACACCCTGTAGGTTGTTAGACACCTTTGCCTAATAAACTTTCATTGACAATCAAAAGGATCTTTCCAAAAGCTACACTGCAGGGTTAAAGAGTTTTAACCATTCCATCTTCTTTATCAAACTTATAAGAAATAGGAGGTAGGAGGAAATTAAAAAGAAAGTGCAAAAGAAAACCTCACTTTTCTCATCAGAACCATGTCAAAGTGTATTGTTGAAATACTTAGAAAAGATGATGATAATGATGATGAAAGATCGATGATAGATCAATGATAGATAGATGATAGATGATAGATGATAGATAGATAGATAGATAGATAGATAGATAGATAGATAGATAGAAACAAAAATATGAAGGGCAGACAAAGTGTAGGGTAGGTGAAAACAAAACCCATTTATCATGGATAATATGAAAATAAAGGAGAAGGCAGTGTGTAGATTTAGTCAAACTAATATTATTCACAAGCCAGTGTGGATATATTGATTCAGGTCATAAATGCCATGGGGAAAGAACAGGAGTAAACGATATATAATTTAGCTTGTTATTGGTAAAGCATAAACAGTATTGTCTTTTTTAAATAATTATATTGTCCATCTCATGTGAGGAAGTTTTGACAGTCTTCTATTTTTTTAAATTTGATTTCAGTTTAGTTTTTAGTATCCAATAAGCCCTCTTTAAGTAGATCAACTTATACGTTTTCATCCATTATCTCATCTGATATAGTCTGTGTCATTGTGGTGCACATAACATTATGAAATGAGAAGAAAGACTAAAATGAGTTAAGTTTTAAAATGTGAACATGAATTATGATTTTCTTTTTTCAAGTAAAATCTTGATGAGTAACTGTCAAAACAATACATTGAAATACAAGAAAGACTGTCAAATTAAAAGCAAATTGGTATAATAAATGGAGAAAATAGAGTATGGCGTGAATACTGGGAAGAATAAAAAGCAAAGAAGATAAGTTTTAATACATCATCCACTTAATTTTAACAACAGGAAAAAAAAACTGATCAGAAATGTATGTGGGAATAAGGAGATTTCTTTTAAGGCCTCTATAATAGCTCTCTTGAGAAATAGTTTCAAATTTGTTTATATTGTTTTTTTTATTTTAGATGGGTGTTGATCATCCTCTAGGGAATAAATCCTCACCCACAAAGATAAATTATTTTTACCAGGCAATTAAATCTTGCCTTTATCACAGAATATTATTTTCTAAATCCCTCTATTTGTGCTCATTTATTTACCACACATGATGGCAGATTTAAACCTAATGGGGTATTTTCTTTTTCCTTTTTTTCTTTTTTAATCACCTAATACCATTTATTTTCTTAGCATTCAGGAGCGGCATTTAGCATTGTTATACACAATCTTTGATATTTCTAACAGAGTATTCTCTATTGAAAAATTTTCCTAAAGGTAAAAGTGTTCATTATTTCTCAACTTCCTAATAATTCTCCCTATTGATACCTTTTCTGCCTCATTTGATAAGAAAGGTGGTTATATATAAATGCTTAGCAAGTCACTGATATATAGTATACTATTTAAGTAAGTCACTCTATTTGTAAAAGTCCAAAAGCATGTACACCTAATACTATGTCCTGATTGCCCATCCCAGGCTGAATTTTGTTTCATTTTTATAGATGAGAGACTTACAAAATCCCTTTCAATAACTACTTCCTGAGAAACCCAGCCTTGCATATCCATGATTTAAGTGTTTAGTCAAATCATTTCCTCTAATATGAAGAACTGCTGAAGGCAATGCAATCCAGCTCAGCAATTCTACCTTTCATAGGAGTCAACATTCTGAATGTATTTGTGACATTAAGAAAGGAAATAGAGACTATCAATCAGACTTTCAGATCCTGTTTTAATCAGAACACATTCAGGAAACAGTCTGAAAAGCCAGAACTTTCAATGCCCCTGTTCAAGAAGTATTTTTTCTAACTGATTTGCAGCCCACAGAAGAGGAACAAATACTGGCGATGCTTTCTATTTAATTTGGTATAAGTTCATAAAACAAATTGCCCAGATAATTGGACATGTCTTCAATTCTACACTACATTTTCCATAGATGTAAACCAGATTTATAACTTAGAAGTGCAGCAATAAATGAGCCTAGCTTGTAATACACCTGTGCCAAGTCTTATGTCAAAGTGAAATAAAAAATGAGACTGACCACTTTGAGTAATCAAATCTGTCAGTTCAGTTAACTCCTTCTAGAGTATTGATGAGAAACACTAAGGTCTGAAAACAAAGAGGTTAATTATTTCTACTTGTACAAATATACACAAGCAAGAAATAAATATTTTAAGTAGATTCCTTAAAAATAAACTTATCATCTTAATCCTGCAAATTATTTTTTTCTGTTATTCCTTTCCTCCCTTCTTTCGGAGAATTTAAAACTCACTCACATATGGAAACTACTATCTTGAAGCTAAATTCCCATTTTCCTTTGAGGAGTTTTTCCAGCTTAAATCAGAGTTGGCAATTATGCTTTTCTGGACTGGACCATCTGGTCACCATTCGTCTTGTCCCTGGAACAATATAAAGGAAATATAAGGTGGTTTTTAGGCACATCTGTTAGCCCTGTGATAACTAAATAAATCCAGTTAGTATAAGCCAACGTTTAAACCTAAAGGTGTCCTCTAATTGAATTCTTCCTTTTCATGGTCAAGAAAAGGGGAGGACATTAATGGGAATACAATGAGGAAAGCAGAATTTTCATCTGCAAAGACTTTCCTAAGTCTACTTACTTCTTCAGGCTATTTGCAAAGGCAATGTTCCAGAGAAAGTAAGTTTAAGTAATACCTGTTTCCAGGAACAGAAAGGTAGACATACAAATATGAAGAGATCAATTGATATTAGTAATACATTTCCAGGATTAAAAAGAAGAAGAAGAAAGGCTTATTTATTTTAGAGGAATAAACTATTCCTCCCCACCCCACCCCCCAAAAAAAAAATCTCTGCTGGTATTTGTATTCAAGTGAATTATTTTACTCTCCATTATGAAAGTATCCAATTTACTCAAAACAAATTCACTATCTTTACTCTGATTTTCCTCTCCTTATCTGAGTAATAAAAACATCATTCTCCATTTGGCCAAACTAGAACCCAGATAATCACTCCTGGCTTTTTTCTACCTTCTCTTCAAGTCTAATTAGTGACGAAGACCTGATAGCTCTAACTGTTCAATATTTCTCAAAGCTACTCTTTTCTCTTTTATTACCATTGCTACTCATTATTCTCTATGCCTAAATGTTCATTGTTTTCCAGTTCACCCTTTAAGGTGCTATCAGAGATCTTTCCAAGGGTAAATCCAATCATGGCACTTTCCCTCTTAAAATCTTTAAGTGTCTCCCCAGTACCTAAACACTAAAGTACTAATTCCTTTTTGTAGCATATGTAAGACCCTTTGCTTTTCTTTTATCTCCTCCCCTACCATTTTCTTTTTTTTTTTTTTTACCCTCAACTGAGGACATTTTTCCATTTTTTGTTCAGGTAGAGTGGGAAGGAGAGAGAGGAAGAGAGAGACAGAGAGAGAGAGAGAGAGAGAAACAGCGACGTGAAAGGGACACATCTAGTGGCTACCACCCACACGACCAACCAGGGCCAGAGACAAACTGCAACTGAGGTACGCGCCCTTAGAGGGAATCAAACCCAGGTCTCTCTGGACCGCAGGCTGATGCTTTAACTGCTGAGCCAAACCGGCCAGGGCTCTGCTACCATATTCTGAAATTCTACAAAATTTATGCTGCCGTTTCCACAACAATCCATGCCCTTTCATGATCTGGCTTGTTGCGCTAATGCTTCTACCTGAAATAATGCCTCCACTGACTTATTGAGAACTTCATCATACTTAGATGGAAATCCAGTATAACTTCTGAAAACTTTCTTTACTCTCAACACTTAACATCCCGTCTCTATATGATATATACACTCCACTATGTTCATTGCAGCATTATTCAAGGTGGCCAAGACCCAGAAACACCAAAGTGTCCTTCAGTAGATGATTGAATAAAGATGCGGTACATATACACCAAGAAATACTATCCAGCCATAAGGAAAGATGATATATTGCAATTTCAACAACATGGGTGGATCTTGAGAATATCATTGCTAAGAGAAATAAGTCAGACTGAAATAGTCAAGAACCATAATATTCCACTCATATGTGAGATATAAAACTGAAAGCCACAAATAAACAAACAAGAAAATCAAACAAAAACTCATAAACACTGAAAGCAGTATGGTGGTTACCACAGGGAAGAGGGTAATAAAAAATAAAGGGGTTCAAATATAAGGTGATGGAAGATTTGACTTTGGGTGGTGGGCACACAATGCAATGTGTATCAGAATTGTACATTTAAAACTATAAACAGAATCTTTGAAAAAAACAAACACATCACATAGCACTTAATTCTATTATTGTATGTTCTTGTATCTGCCTTCTCCAACTGCCTGAGCTCCGGAAGAGTAAAAACCATGTGTTTTTCTTCTTCAATGTCCTGGTACTCAGCTGACAGTAAACACTTAGTAATTTTTCATAAAGTAAATGACCAGAGCAATGAATGGATGATGGATATATAACTTTCCAAGGCAGTAACATCTGTGTTTCAATTCTGGTAAACATTATGAATTTTTACCATCTTAGGTTAAATGAAATTTTAAAATTGGACCAATTTTGACAAATTATTAAAGAGCATTAGGTATTGTTGAGGTTCAGTTCATGAGTCCACACAACTAAATAGTCCCACTAATTTTTTAACTGGCATAAAAAAAAAATTTTTTTTTTCCTTAGAATTGGTTCTGCATTGCACTGTTTGCTTAGGTTTTTGTGCAATGCTTTTATTTTCTATTTTAATTTGTTTACTGTGCTTTCTCTCTTGGCTTTAAATTTTAGCATTAGATGAAACTGTTAATATATCTTTCATTTTAAAATAATTTATCTAATGGAATTACATTCCATTAAGCATTAAATAATTATCTTTCTATGCTAATTTAAGAGTGCATGTTTGGAAATAGAACGAAGGGAAAAGAAACATGAATAGTTTTCACTTTTATTTTGACTTCCTTAATTTCAGAACATCACTACCCTTCCTTTCCTGCCACCATTTCTTTTTCTTTTTGCCATGCTTTCATTTTTGTTCTATGCAACAAGAATGAGAATGTTTCTCTTTTCTGAGGGACAAGTGGCGTAAATAAACTTTTTTAGGAAAAAAGAATTCATGTAAATTATTTTGAAGACATTAATATAATTTGAAGTGCTCATTAGGAGAAAGTCTATTTGGAAAAATGAAACTTTTTTCTAACCTCGTATGTTAAAAAAAAATTTTTTTTTATGTTGACTGAGGCCTTATTCAGGCACATATCTCATTAACTTGAATAGCGGAGGTTAGCCCTCAGGGGAACTCTGTTACCTTCTTCAATTTCTTTGGCTGTATAGAGGTCTCCCATAAAAACCACTCACTGACGTGGACTATTTTAAGTCATATAGAAATTACTCAAACCTCAGAATTACATTGCACAAGAATGGGGGCAGTTTTTCATCCTAATTTACATGTAGTTTATTCTTTTCTACTAACAAACAGGTTTTAAGTCATACTGACATCCCTATATACAATTTTTTCATCTTTTTGCCTTTTTAACATTTACTATGATGTCTCCTTCTTTGACAAAACATTTGTTTACTCTTTGAAATTATTAAATGTTTAATCAAGTTCTTGAAAATGAGAAGCACTCTGTTTATTTTGTTTTTTCCATTTCAGTTCATGTTTCTTCTAGAGCAACTCACTCCGACTAATTGTCCTCACAAACAGTGCACTGTTTCTAATCAGAATTCACATTAGAACTCCACATCCACTCTTACTGGTGGCAAGACTGATTTCTTTCACTCTCTCACCTCACATATGAAGGTTATTACAAAGTTGATGAGGATAATCAAGTCATACTGGAAAGAATGTTTTGGACCGTGAACATGCAGCTGCACTGAGGAGATATTTTGGCACTTCCAGCATTATAAAAGTTCGAATGATTAATAAGACGAAGCATGGAATTGATCTATTGAGAATTCTGTATTCCCTTCATGGTTATTAAGAGATGTGTGAAGCACATTAAAATAGATGTAGATTATTTGTTACTAAGGGGATTCATGATTCAATTTTATCACCTCTGGAAATGTATGTTGGATTTTCTTTACTTTTTTCATTTTACAAAACATTAGAAGTTGTGACTTTCATGCTTAGAATGGTGTTAATTAATGCTGTATATTAAGAGGTTATATCAAAAAAGTATATATTCCAAGCTCTCTAGATTGTACACAAAGCCAACACATGCTTACCTCTGTTTCGTATGACACCCTACTAAAATAATGAAGTAGTTTTAGCTGTCGACTGATGGAGACACACTGGTTGACAAGCCCATAAGTTTCTAATCAGATGTTTAGTGACTCATTCTTAAATATTTATGGGCAGCTGAGGATTCCCCAGATAGTTAAAGAAAGCCTCTAACAGTAAAGACAGAGACCAAACAAGCAGAAATAACTAATTTGAAGAAAATAGAGTAATGGAAGTAGAATAAATGTGTGAGTGTCTGTGTTTAACATTGCCTCCCAGAGATAGGAAATTGTGCATTCGTGAAAATGACACCATATTAAAAATAAATAAATATAAAAATTTTATAAATAAAATTTTTTTAAGCTAGAAATAATTAAACTCAGAAAGGAAGGCATGTCAAAAGCAAGAAGCACCAAAAACTAGGCCTCTGTGCAAAATTGTGAATGCAAAGGAAAGGTAATAATAAATAAACAACTGGATAAATATCCAGACGGTAAAGAAAACTTGTGGAAATTAGAAATATGACAGCAGAGATGAAGAAAAAGATCAACTAGAAACTATTGAATTTTAACTTAAGAAAATGTTTAAGAAATTATAATAAAATGTCTTAGAAAATTAAGTAGAAGGAATTAAGTAGAATACCCATCTTAGAGATTCATTATCTAAATGATAGAAAAGAAAACAAAAGAAATTATGGTAAGATTATCAAGGAAATAACTAAACAAAATGTTCTATATCTGAAGTTCAGAGTGAAAAGTCCATAAAATGTCTAACACAGTGTGAAAGACCCATACCAATGCATGCTACTTTAAAATGTTGAACACAGGAGCAAAACTTCCAAAGAGAAAAAACAACAACAAAATGGCATCAAAGTTGCAAGCAGCAACACTAGACAAACAAAGAAACCAATAAGTACAATAATGACTTCAAAATTATGAGTGATTGTTATTGCTACCCTATATTTTTACAGCAGCTAAATGGAATAAAGACATTTCATATTTACAAAGTACCACAGACTTGATCTACTATGAGGTCTTTCTCTGGAAATTAATAGAAAACACATCACTAGAATGAGAGTGTAAACCAAGAATTGGAAATACATGAACCTACACAGAGGAGATCCAATTTGTGAAGGGAGATCTCCAAAAATAATAGCTATGCAAAAGACCAATAAAACAATAACTAGAGAAGATCAGAAGGAGAAAACTATCTTAAAAGGATATCTCCAAGAAGATAGAATTTGTAGAAATACCTATATGTTTAAAATATTATGAAGACATTTACACTTTACAGAGTTTGGAAATGAATCAGACACACATGTGCACACACTCACACTCACACACAAAATTTTAACTAAAAGGCGAAATCCAAAAAAAGTATCCAGGAAAGTAAATACAAACATAATAACTTATGTAGATTAATTTAAAAATATTTACACACAATAATGTAAAAAACAGATTATTAATCAAACAAAAATAAACATACTAGGAAATGGGAGAAAAAAGTGAAAAAGAGTGGGGATGTAAAAGAAGTAAATATCCATCTTTCACTGTAACAAGTGAATACATAATGTCTAAAACTGGAAAAGGATAGCTATATTAGTAATATAGTATAAGACTATGTTTAAGAAATATGCAAGTAAATAACCAAGAAATAAGTAAAAGATTTAAAATTAATTGGGAGAGGTAGAAAAAAGAAGAGGATAATAGATACTGGTTTTACTTAAAAAACAAAACCAAAAATACCACAACCCTGTAGAAATAATGGAACATAAATTTTTATCAAAATTTTATATTTATTTTACTTTCCTATTATTATTATAATTATGTATTTTAAAGTAATTTTACAAAATAATTTTATTAGACTTTAAGCATTGAGTTTTATTAAAGAAATGATATGCCATATTGTAACAAGCTTGGAAAAGAATTCCAAATTCTGAGCTTAGAGAAAGAAGCTCCAACTTAAAATGAACCAGGTCTGTGACTGTTGCATGTTGAAGTTGATGAAGTAATGGGCAATGGTAGTAATGGAAACCAAAATCTATACTAATCGTTTTTTCAGAAGGAATTTTCTGGTGCCAAAAAAAATGGGGGAAAAATATTACAAGGTACAAGTACTGAAAGAGAAAATTATAAGGTTTGGAGCAAATAGGTAAATCAGCATTAATCACATCATGTGCTGAGCACTTCTGTACATACCGTGTCATGTGATGTTCCCAGAAACTGTGACCTTGAAGTTCGGCAGAAAGACTTTAAACTAGTTTCTATCTTCCCCGTTGCCCTATAAATGTTCCAGTAAATGTATTATTTTCCAGTGGGTTCTTTCAGTCCTTATTTCATTTGACCGATGTGCCCTCCTGGCCACTGTTAATCTGTTTACTACTGTCTCTTGGTTCTCCACCTGCCTTGCTAAATATCCCTCAGTCTCTTATGCTTGTTCATGTCTTAAAAGCTTGAAGTTCCTACAACTCTGTCTTTTTTATGTATATTAGTATACAATAATATATTGATTATATTAGTTTCAAGTGTATAATATAGTGATTCAACTTTTTTATATCTTAAAATGTGATCACTAATTCTAGTCATCTGTCACTGTGCTAACATAACTATCACAGTGTTATTGACTCTATTCCCTTTCGCCTTTTCACCCATCCTCCTACCTCCTCCCTTCTAGTACCTGTCCCTTTGGTCTCTGTTTCCATGAATGTGCTTCTACTTTGTTTTGTTTTGTTTGTTTGTTTTGAGTTTTTATAGATTCCACAGTATAAAGAAAATAATATGAAGATTCCTACAACTTTGTCTTTGGTCTTTTTTTCCTCTTTATAGACATTCTCTAACATTCCCCTCCATAACTGTAGCTAAAGTTAGGTATCCAGACAACTACCATACCTCCTGATTTGAGCTCTTGAAATGACAAGAATTGTACACAGAAATTTTCCAATTTTCTTTGTCCTTCTGGTTTCTCTTTGAATCATGTTTCACAATCACCATGATTTACATGGAAATAAAGGAACAAACCTGGGAATAATTCGAGTCTTTTCCTTCATCCTTAGCCCCACATCGGTTCACCTACACCTGTTTATTTTTCATCCTTCTCCCTTTTCTTATGTGCTACCTTCTTTCCATCAATAGCTTTCTTTTTCAAAGCTTTATCTCACGAGCACTCTCATAGACAGTGGTAATATCCCCACTCCCAGTCTGAATCCTCAGGTCTTTTGCAACTTTAATTCATCTTATATTCTGCTATCAAGGTTACCTAACCTAACCTAAAATACAAAGTTTATTATTTTACATAATGACTTTCAATAGCTCCCCATTACCTGTAGGATAAAGTCCAAACCCTTTAGCACATGGCCTTCCATAATCAGGCCACAAACTATGTATCCCACTTATCATCTTGCTATACCACCCCTGCATTCTATACTTTAACTGCTATATTTCTCCCAGCCTCTGGATTATACATCTGTACTTCCATTCAGATTGCAGCATTATTCTGAAATGGCACACCCCTTTCCTTCCTTATCTCCACACCCAATTGGGACCATCTACAATTGAGACATTTTTTTCAAAATCAACTTTTCTATGAAGGCTTTTTGGACTCTCCAAGTAAAGGTAATCACTTCTTCATTGCACCTCCATTTATCTCTCTGCATAACCATAATTTTAACAAAGAAAAAAATTTTGCATTTCTACACTGGACTGTGAGCTCCTTTAGGACAAAGTCTGTGTACTATTTGTTTTATAATACCAGTGGTTCAAAGAGTTCCTAAAGGACGGTAGTGCTTGCTCTGGGAAACTCATAAAGCTCTATGTGTCTGCTACATAACCAAAAATGTGTTAGGAAAAGCACCTCTAGATAGCTCTTTGCATGAAATTTGCTATATTTTGAGTTATATGACAGCAAACCCCACCACCACAATTGAATGGTCAAATAATAAGCCATCGCTAGGTTAGACATAAAGGAAACGCTCTCCCTACATTGCAGTCTGGAGGATATTAAGTAAGAAAGCTGTTCTATACTGGATGTGGGATATATAATCTAATTATCTCTGCGTGTTTTTTATAAGACAAAAGTAGCAAAAACAGATGTAGTTGTAATAGTAAAAAAGAGAGCACTGAATCATGAGTATCGTGGAGTGGCTAGAAGAGAAAGCACCTTCTGGGGAATGGTATGTATGTTGCTGAACGATAAGTAATGTTATTGATCCTGAAAGTGCTGCTATATACTATATACTGAAAAGGGTAAACAATGTTCTAATTCTCCATGGGGCCTGGCTGTGCTGTAGTTGAGATGGCACTATAGGTATATTTTGAAAATATTCCATGATTACAGATGGCTATATAAATTTCATAGACTGGACTTAAATCCTAGATTATAAAATTCAAACTTTATGGCATTTAAACTGCTTCATTGTCAGAGTTTCATCAGTCACACCTTAAAGATAAAGAATCTATTTGATGATAAAAATAAGGTGCATTAAGTTCCGAACTAACATGTTTCTGCATTCCAGCTTCTTTGAGGACTTCTGGATCAGGCGAACATTTACTCTTCACCCTCAGACTAATATTAAGCATCAGTCTTGAACTTAGGACCTTAATTCCCCAATATCTACTTCATATCCCCTTACATATACAAACTTAAGGCCTTTCTCCTATTTGTTTATTCTCATCAATAAATATGAGGCTCATGTCAAAGTTAAAATATGATAAATTTTTAAAAATCTTAAACACTAAAGAGAAAAAGATTGTGAGGAATGGAATAACACCCACAACATTGCTGGAGAGATGATTAAGGTCTAAATACAGGTGATACATGATAAAGGAAGAATTGACGGAATACACTATATCAAAGAAAGACTTTGCTCAAAGACATTCAGTGCACATTGAAGTAACGCGCTGTAGTGGGGAAACTGGACGCTGAGTGAAGGGCCACCCACACAATGTTGAGTCTGAATTGTTAATATGAATAACCTTTGAGTCATAACCTAGCAAAGGTATGGAAGACCTTTGCAATCATCTGTTAATACTCCTTTGTTTTACGTATTTCAAAACAAAGCCTCAGAGATTTTGATTTTCAAAATGTCTAATAGCCTCCTCAGAAAAATAGATTGTTGATATTACAACAGCATAAATGTGTGAATTATCTGCCCACAAAGAATTGCTGAATTCCTAAGTTAATGCTGGATAGCTTCTCATATAATGGTAACAAAAAGGTGAAGAGCTTTTTTTTTTTTTTTTAATCCTTACCCAAGGATATCTTTCCATTTATCTTCAGATACAGTGGGAAGGAAGGAGCAGAGAGAGAGGAAAGAGAGAGATATCAACATGAGAGAGACACATTGATTGGTTGCCTCCCACACGACCCTGACCAGGGCTGGGGACTGAACCACAACCAAGGCATGTGCCCTTGACTGGAATCAAACCTGCGACTCTTTGGTCCATGGGCCGTCGCTCTAACCGCTGAGCCAAACCGGCCAAGGCAAGAGGCGAGGATATTTACGATACAAATATTTCCACAGGCAGGAAGAGCAAGCCTCATGTGTCTCCCTCAAAGTAGACATGGAAAACTTGACCAGAAAGACCAGAAGTTAAAAATATGATCCTAGAAATAAACATGAGAAAAAAAAATAAACAGAGATTGAATAAAGAAAACTTAAAGCTGTGTCGTCTGGTATGGCAGCCATGAGACATAGGTAGTGATTCAGAACTTTAAAGGTGACTAGTCTAGATTTATTTATGCTATATGTAAAATCTGAACATTATAGATTTTGAAGATGCAGTATAAAAAAAGAAACAAAATATATTAAAACTAATGTAGCATATGTTTTTGCATTTTTTAATATGCCTACTAAAACATGTAAAAGTACATAGGTAGTTCATATTTGTGGCTCACATTACATTTCTATTGGACAGCCTTGGTAAAGAGGATATGTGGGAAAGTGTAGACAAGAAATATTAATTTGAATATTAATTTGAATATCCTGTGTGAGCTGGGCATTTTTCATTTATGTTGTGTTATCTAAGAGTCACAACAATCAAAGGTAATTTTAATAACTATTATTCTTACATCCTCTAATTCCAGTAACTCCCATAGTCCCCCCCCCCCCCCAAACAATATTCTAAAGGCTAGGGTAAAATCAGTTAAATAGAACATTTTTTTTCTCCCAGCATTATATATTAGTTCAATATTTAACATTAGTCCGATACAGGGACCCAATATTAGTCCGATACAGGGACCCAAAATTGAAGACCTTCTAAGTAATAAATATCGTACAATCAGTTGCTCTGGTATAGAAAATATGTTCAAGAAACATCTGCTTTAAAAGCTGAATTATTTAAGTCAGAGTGGAGAAAACTAGTATCGTAACCGGCTCTGCTAATTTACATTGAGATAACGTGGACAGACTACATCACCCCCTTCCTGGATATTTTTAATTGGTGTGCCCTCTGCCTTTCACTACTGTATCTTATTTCTTCCATTATCTGTAAAAGAAGCAAGTGTTCTTTCACCTTGAAAACTGAAATACCTCTTCCCGATATAATCAGATGCTTTCCAACCCCTTGTGAAGAAAAGGAAATTGCTTCCCTGGCTGCCGGCCACCACGAAGCTGAGAACAGGGCTCTTGGGAAAGGTGAGGCGCCCTAATGAATGACTTTTTTTTGAAAGAGAGACAATCCCTGCAGTAATTCAGTACAAGTGGCTGTTATTTAGACACTAATGGAAGAAATAAAAATAGATAAATAAAGACGCAACTTCCCATGCGTAGATGTCAGGGGTAACAGTAAGATAGGAAGTCATTTCCAACCAATCAAAATAAATTTACTTGAAGAAGCAAGACCAAAAATTCATTTTGGCACTTTAGATTGTTTTTCTTTTATATATAATTAGCCCATTCAGTAGAAGAAATGAAGAAACGAGGGGAAGGAAGGAAAAAAGGAAGGGAAGACAAGAGAGAGAGAGGAAGCAAAACAGTAACACCTTTAACAATGCCCATATCTGCTTTAAAATATTATACCTTACTCAGAGGTTAGCCTTTATTTTGTGTTCATGATAAAAGACCACAGGTTTGATTTAGTATACTGATGACACATTTTTCTATAGCTGTCATTTAATACTTATTTCCTCAATGTGTGGTATTTTTCTCAGTTACAGAGATTAGGGAGTTGTATAGGAGTCACAATGTCACTTCTATACTATCTATTTGTGCTTTATTTGATATTACTTACTTTACTGTAAAACAGAAGGCCAAGATACACAATGCAGAACAAATAAATTAAACCACCTTGAAGTATGGCATGATTAAACTTACATTCATTTTTCCCTCCAATGCTTTATACCTACCTATTTTTATTCTCTATTTTATTAATGGCTTTAGCTGGGCCTGGTCACAGAATTGTGGTTTCACAAAATTTTTTGGAGATGGAAGTGCTCAGGGACTTCAATGAACAGCACCAAGACCTCATGTAATCCATTGACTTGCATGAGGTCATGAATTAAAATGTCAAATTACTGTATAACAAAACTGCTTTTCCAAAACACACTAATAGTCGCTGGATATTATCAACCTGATCTTGAGAAATTTTTTGCAGGTATATTAAGTGCAATCAACTTAGTTACAGTTACTGTGCAATCCATACATTGCTCTGTAGAGAAACACCCCAAAAAATTGTATTGGACATGGTTTGCACCCTAAAAAGACAACATACTATCAAGAGGAAGCAAAGACAGTTCTAGCAATCTATTGCTGCCTAACAATCCACTCCAAACCTTAGTGGCTAAAAACAATCACCATTCTGCAGATCAGGAACTCAAGCAAGATTCTCTTGCTCCATACAGTATTGGCTGGAGGGGCTTGACTGGAGCTGGAGGGTCCAAGATAGTGCACTCACGTATCGGTACCGTGACTCCCACATAATGTGTCTGCACTTGGTAGTCTCAGTCTATTCTTATAGTTTGGTATTCTCAGTTGAGCATCTTTTCAAGAGGAAAAATGGAAGCCCCAAGATGTCTTAACACTTAGGGGCAGAAGTCACATCTATTACATTCCATGGGTCATAGCAGATCACGGGACCAGCATGGATCAAGGTGAAAGGAAATAAAATTGATCTCTTGATAAAAAGAGTGATAAAGTCACATTACTAAGGGGGCTGATGAGATAGGAGGAATTCTAGCTATCTTTGAAAACAATATGCCAAGCACTTGTGAAACAAATGAGAATAAAAAAGTAAAGAAATAGATACAAAAGATTCACATTTTTATAGATAATTATGTCATAGAAAAATTTTAAGAGTCTGCTACAATAATTAGAATGATTTAAAATGAACCATTCAATTTTTGTTTATTATCCATTTCCTTATGTACTTGAAATCACCAGGACATGGGGCTATTGATCATAAAGTCCCTAAAAAGGGTAAGTTGGAGGTGAAATAAGTAGAGGTTTGTGTTCTAAAACTGAAATGGTTATCACATCAAACAAAAATGAGAAGGCACACTGACAGCTTTCCCCACTGCTGGACCACTATACCTAAAAATAAAATGTAAGGCCACTGAATTTATTAAAATCAGAACTTTATGACCAAAGTTCTATTTTTTTAGAAATGTTGCTACACACACACACACATACACACTAAATTAAAAAATAAACGAACTTCCAATAACTCTGCTTCAAAGAAAAATTAATTCCACAATAGTGCAATTAGACAAGTTTAAAGTAACAAAATGTGAAGACCACCTGATTATGGAGATATTTTCAAAGGGTGCTTATAATGCACAATCTTCAGTCCTTCATTTATAAGTAAGACAATCAAAATGCAGTCAGAATTCAACTAAAATTAGGAAAGTAAGAATAAAATATCTTAAAATAATCAAAGACAAAGTTATTAAATTATAGATCAGAATAATAGTAGAATTGAAAAGTAGAATTAAGAGCTGGTTCATCAGAAAGACTAATAAAATAGACAAACTTCTAACAAGATTAAGAAAAAAATAAATGACAAGTTTGCCAAAGGTCTTTAAAAGAATATAATTGTAAGAGTTTTTTTTTTTTTTAATTATAGAAGAATCTGTATAAAGCTCTGTGTTAATAGATTATTTTCAAAAAAAAATATTTTTGAAGAAAGATATAGGTCAGAATTTGTTCAGAAATATTGGAAAAATTAAATAAAGCTATAACCAATGAAGTACCTGCAATGTTTTCAAAAAAACGTTCAACAGAAAAGTTTGTTCTTCTCACATACATATAGCAGTAAATTAAATGAATCAATAATTACAGTGCTATTTAAATCGTTCAGACATATAAAATATATGTAAAACCATCACATTTCTTTCCTTGAAGAACCTGGTATCATTAAAGTTATCCCCCACAAGAAAAATAGCAAATAAATCTTCCCCAAAGTGTGTTTTGCAGAATTCTAGTTAGCTCACATTGTACTAAATATGCCTTGGGAAAATTGAAAGTTTCTAATTAAACATAACTTTAAAATTTTAAACTTAAGTAAAACAAATTTCTGACTGTAGGATTTTATCAGAGTATTTAAGTGATAATGGATGATATTAATCTGTGACCATTTTTAAACTATGAAAAGTTTTCTTGTTAGACAGGCTTCTGAAAAATATGCCACTTGAAATATGACCATAAGCCAATCTAAATTATACGTAAAGAGAGTAAATCTTAAAGAGTCCATAGAATCCACTGCTGTCTTAGAATAACAACACACAGTAGCCAAATATAGTTAACTCCAGCAATAGAAAACTATTAGAAAATCTGCTGATATAATCTATTATATCAAAAATAGTATTTGCTGGTTTGGATCATTTGGTTGAAGGATCATCCTGTGCACTGGAAGGTATCAAATTTGATTCCCAGTCAGGGCACATACCTAGGTTGTGGGTTCGATTCCCTATTGAGGCATATGCAGGAAGCAACTGATCAATGTATCTCTCTCATATTGTTGTTTTTCTCTTTCTTTCTCTCTCTCCCTTCTTTATTCTCTAAAAAAAATAGTCAATTAAAAACAATAATAATAAGATAAAAATAAGGCAATGTTAATTGAAATTAAAATACATGTAATTAGATTCAATATCTACTTATAAAACTTTAATCAATTATCAATGATAGATAATTACCTCATAGACAGAACAGATACGAAATAGTATCTATCTTAAATAATAGCTATTGTAGCTAAGATCTGGAAACAGCCCATGTCCATCAGTAGACGAATGGATAAAAAAGCTGTGGTATTTATACACAATGGAGTACTATGCAGCTGTAAGAAAGAAAAATTTCTTATCCTTTGAGACGACATGGAGAGACCTTGAAAGTGTTATCCTGAGCGAAACAAGCCAAGCAGAGAAAGACAAATATCAAATGATCTCACTGATTTGGGGAATATAATGAACATAACAGTCTGAAGAACAGGGTAGTCCCAGAGACGTGGAAGTGGGGTACAGACTGACAATCCCCAGAAGAGGGGGTGAGAGGGAGGGAGAGATAAACTACCGAATTTATACGCATGTATGCATAACCAATGGTTATGGACAACACAGCTGGGGATGAGGCGTGGAGGGAGGGGGAGAAGGGTGTCAATGGGGGGAAAAGGAGAAACATCTGTAATAAAAATAAATTAATTAATTAATATTTTAAAATCCCATTTAAAATAATAATAATAGCTATTTTTACATTTGATTATGACAGAAATATTTCCAATACAGTCAAAAACAAGATTATTACTAGTTTAACATTATTCACTACATTAACAGTTTTTGGAAATTCCAGTTAATATAATAAGGTAAGAAAAAGATAGATAAAGATGATAAAATTATCATTATTTGATGATGGCATAACTTGAAAGCATCTCTATCTAAGGAAAAAGAGGAAAGGAGAAGATGACACTAGAACATTCATCAAAATATAAACTATAAAAAAATAAAACAAATGTTTCATATATAAATTACTAAATTTCATTGG
Organism: Molossus molossus; assembly: GCF_014108415.1. Taxonomy (NCBI): domain Eukaryota; kingdom Metazoa; phylum Chordata; class Mammalia; order Chiroptera; family Molossidae; genus Molossus; species Molossus molossus. The sequence goes on along the minus strand of NW_023425403.1, from coordinate 33,953,222 downwards.
GAGAGGGGAATGAAATTTAGGAATTTTTATCTTTGAACTTTTCTGAGTTTCTCAAGCTTCATGCAATGATATTGTAATAATTTCAGTAAAATATATATTATGTTTATAAGTTCATGTGGATTTTGCAGACAAGATGCTTGTGATTCTTAGTCTTAACTCAGCTCCACCCACATGGTATAATTTGGAACAGTATCGTGGGGAGGATGCATTAACTCTTCTAAAGAACCCACTACACACCAATAAGGCTTTGCAACGTTTTCTGTCCACTGAGAGGATCCACAGTCCCTTAGTCATATTGGCAGCTTGAAAAATGTATGTTACTACTTTGAGAAATTTTCTATGACATTTTTAGACAATATTTTCCCAAAGGTCCCTGTAGGGAAGTCCAGCCACTTACCTTTCACCCTTTCATCTGGATCTCTAAGGAACACAAATTCACCCTCTGGTGGTCATTTTATGGTATATATTGTAGAGAAATCTTGAAAAGTTGAAGATGCAGTTACAGATTTAGGTGGGGCCAAAATTATTTTTATCAGCTGAAAACAGAGAACCAAGATTATTTTTAACTCAATGAACAAGTGGAAAACCCTAGAAAATCCAAGAGAGCTTGTCTCTTTAAAAAAAAAAAAAATTATTGATTGATTTTAGAGAGAGAAAGAGAGAGAGAGAGAGAGTACGATTTGTTATTCCAATTATTTATGAGTTCATTGGTTGCTTTTTGTATGTGCCCTGACTAGAGATCGAACTCACAACCTTGATGTATCCAGACGACATTCTAACCAACTGTGCTACCAGGCCAGGGTGAGAATATGTCTCTTGACATGGCAAAATTTTAGACAATTCTCATTAATTCGCAGTCATGAGTATTTTTTTTTATTGATTGACTAAATGGTAAAGATACTCTGAATTTTTTCAGAAGGCAGATTAAAATCAACATATGCATTGAAAATAATAATAATGACAGAGTTGAGATTAGAGCAGTGATTCTCAAATGAAAGCAGTTTTGCCCACTCTTCCTTCCGCAGCCCACTGAATGGAACATTTAACAATGTCTGGAGACCTTTTTGGTTATGGAAACTATGAGTAAGTGTGCTGTTGACATCTATTGGGCGTAGCCTGTTAAACACCCTACAGGGCACAGGATAGCCCCCTACAACAAAGAATCATCTAACCCAAAATATCAATACTATCAAGATTTAGTAACCCTGGATTAAATAATGTGCTATATTGTATTTATGATTTCTTTAGAAAAAGCTTCTGTTTTCTTGCCAAAGAAATGCAATGCAAATGCTTTGGAAATAAATTGACATGTAACTGGGAATCCATATATGATTTGTTACTCTATTTTCTGAGTCTAAACTCATTTGCAAATACTTTATTTATATTAACTAATGCAAAGCTCACAGCAACTTTGTGAGGCACTGCAGCAGAAAACTAAAGATACTTATTAGGTATCCTTCTCCTTTTCCCCAGTCTTGAAGCTGGGCTCACCCAAAAAAATATATATTTTTCAACATCTTTGAAGCAAGGAGGTGACCTTTCAGCAAGAGTAAAGATGTAATGTATGAGCAATTCTCAGGTATATCTGTGAAACAGTTGTCATAAGACCTCCTCATCCTTTTCTCCTTTTTGCTAAATGGAGAGGGTAAAAATTGTAGCAATCACCTGGGACCCACATGTTGCAACTATGTGTGAGGATTATAGGGCCATTTTCTATTCATTTCATACTCTGTAGTAAGAGGTTTTGTTATAATAGTAGATTATCCTATATCCTAGCCATTGCTCAGGTACTACCATTATCACCATTTTAAATAACTCATGAGTTATAAAGGCTGAGGTCAAACCAAACAAGACTTCACACTCCACGGTGCTGACTACTCAGTGCTACCTCAGCAGCCAGAGCTTGTAAAAATCATTGTACTGTTGTAGCAGCATAATTTCAAGAAACTCCTAAAAGATTTTCTATACTTTGTCAAGGGGAATTGGCAGTTACAGAAGAGAAGGGGGTAGAGATAGTTATATTACATCTGAACAAAGCAACTGTCCCAATTCCACAGAAAATTCTAATTTATCTTTTCCTTTAAAGAGAAAAATTGAACAACTTTAAGCATCTGCCTGAACCATGGTGCTCCTGAATGAGTCACAAGACTCAGTGGACCACACCGACAACAGGTGCAGCCTAAAGGTGTGGTGGATCTCGGTCCAGACCACTACTGCTTTGACTTTATGATAAAGCAACAATCTAAGAAGAATGGGTGGCAAATGCAAAACCAATAGTTTAATTTAAAGCAAGAGACTCTCTATGCTATTTAAGAAAAATAATCCTGACCACCTACTGCCAAAGAGTAGGATTATTGGTGTTACTTCGGAAGTGTCATACTATCTGCTTTGAGCAGGAAACATTTCACTTCATGGATCATAGGGGGAAAGTGTAGCATGTAATATTTTAAGAATATACAAAGATCCCAGAAATCTGAAGGCAGCAGTGCTTCACAAGAACTGTACCAAGAAAACCACCAGAAACCAAAGCCTCCCAGTGTCCCCGTTGAGATCATGGTTTCATGCATTTCTGCCTTTTTCTGCTAGACTACCTCATTCATCTGCCACTCTTTCAAGGTCCCTTCTGCTTCAGCTTGCACAAGTCTCCAAGGGAGGACTTCAGCCCTTTCTGCACCATAGCAACATTTCATATGTCATTGTGATGCCCCTAAGGTAAACTGCCCTAGATAGGTCTGTTGCCCACTTCTAAATTCCTCAGAGATGGATCTGATTGGCTCTCTTCACATTTCTTCTAGTCACCTTGTGCAAGTCCTAAGTTCCTGCCTTGCTGAAACATGGACTTGCTGTCTTGGGCTAGGTGCACATTGCTGGTCCAGTAAGCATCAGCCAGATGGTGCGGTTGCATGGACCATGACCAGAACACACCCACTCACCAGCGAGCAAAGACCAAAGCAGCTACCCTCAGGAAGTGCTGGGGGAAATGAAGCAGGCCATTCTAAACAAATCTAGTATAGCTTTGATCATTTTTGCTCAACTGAGAAACCATTTTCAATTCAGATACTACTCAAGAAACAATTCTTTCTGACAGATGCAACAGAATGAAATATACCTGCCCCTGTGGCAAGGAGGAAAATCGCAGAGCCTGCTGGGGAAACACAGAACACAGAGCCAAGCACCGGGGCCGGCCCACACTGTGTGGGTGGAGAGTGCACAGGGAGAAGAAGTCTGTAGCAAATAGGATTCATCAGTTTTGAGTAAAAGAAATTTTTTCTGGACACAAGCATAGAAGAAGATAATGTGTTCCATGGATACAGGGAGAGCACTGAGAACTAAGAGGAAAACTTGGGTAGCTTTCAGACAGTCTAAGATAGGAGGACCCGCTTGAGAAGTTCCTCCAGGTGCACTGCAGCTGAAATAAATAGAGCCTCATCTATTTTTATTTTTAATTACAGTTTACATTCAATATTACTTTGTATTAGTTTCAGGCGTACCACATAGTGATTAGACATACATATACTCTACAAAGTGCCACCCCCGCCCCCCGCAGTATTTCCAGTACTCACCTGGCACCATACGTAGTGATAACAGTATTATTGACTATATTCCCTCTGCTGTACTTTACATCCTCATGACTATTCTGTAACTATCAATCTGTACTTCTCACCTTCTTCACCCAGTTCCCCAACCACCTTTCCTCTCAACCATTTTTAATGTATGTGTCAATTTTCCCTTCTACTCAAATCCTCAGAATTCCCAGAATGCCCAATTAGGCCTGAGGAGAAGAAAACACGCTCACTAACAGATTGTACCTGAAGGTTATGAGACAATTCCCCAAAAGAAAACCAGATGTTATTTAAAAGTTAAAGAAAAATGGTTCTTGGACACAAAATAATAATAATGTTTATTACAGAAACTGTTTCTTGACCAATAAGCCATTAGTACAGGCAGTTGGCAGAAAAATAATAATAATAATACCTAGAAAAACCTCTTCTAAGTATTTAGAGTATCTTCGAGCCCTGCCTGGGTGCCTCAGTTGGTTGGAGCGTTATGCCGTACACCATGGGTTCGATTCCCAGGCAGGGTACACACTTGTGGGTTGCATCCTCGGTTAGGCTGTGCATGGGAGACAACCAGTCAGTAAAAATATATCCTCCGGTGAGGATTAAAAAAAAAAAAAAATAGTATCGAAAGGACTGGTTTATAAATGTGTAAATTGAACAAATGCAGATAAAACTAAACCAAATCTTCCACTGGAAATAAAGAGAGTAGCTAAAGTGTACATAACACTTCTTATGTACTAGAAAACTTTCTAAACACACTTAATTTATTAACTCACTTAATCTTCACTCAACCCCATGAAGTTGTCAGTTAAGTACCATTTAGAGAGACAAAAGCAAGGCACTGGGAGGGGAAATAACTTCCATGAAGCTCCACCGCGGAAGCAGTGGCTGGGGTCAGCTTCCCCACGGCTGGCTCCTCTCCACACTCGGCCCAAGAACCACGCCAAGGTTCTCAGGAAAAGGAAAGAAAGGAAACACACTGCAGAAAGGTCTAGGAACTAGAAAGGGGATTGGCAGAAATTAGACAAAGCAAGAGGAGAAATTTACCTTAGAGAAAACTAAAAGATCTTCTGACAATATGTCAAGCTCAGGATTTTACTGACTTTTTAGTTAAGTGAAAAATGAGAATTAAGAGAGTCTACTGCAGACTGCTTGTGGTTTCTTGAACCTGGAGGTGCTGAAGTTCATTATATAGTACTATCTATTTCTTATCCTGAGTTCCAAGGTCAGACATACCCAGCTAATCTCATCCTTATATCTTTCCAGATCTTTCCCCACCAACCAGAGTTGTTACAGAGACTTGAAATGGTGGCAGAGACTTGGATATTTCCAGTTTATGCTATTACATGAAGAAAACATTTTGCAGAGTTTTCAGCCTACTTTTAAATAACCTTTCAACAAGGGAAATTCCTACTAATCAGATTAATTTCATTCTGTTTTAATGACAGAAGAAGAGAATGAAGAAGTGAAGGTCCAGAGAGAACCCCACCACAGCGGTCGGCTTCCTTTCCTGGGTTGATTGTTTATAATGCAGAGTCTTAGGAAATTCACATCTTTCCCTTCCTGTTTGTCTTCACGAACAAACTAAATGGGACTCCAAACTGCAATTGTTTGTAAATAACAGAAGATTATTTGGTTGGTAGGAAAGGCTTGTCTACAGTTTTAGATAAACTGAAATCCTGTCTACTAGAAATAGGCAAACATTAGTCCTAAAGTAACAATCAGACCATCTTTTTGTCTCCATCTTAAGTTAGCTGCTTATAATATGGTTAATTGTCCACTGAGGGTAGACTAAACTGTGTAGAGATAGAAAATTCTGCTAATAGTACATATTTATGTAGTAAATAAAATAGGGAGTTTTAGTGTGTTCTGTTTCCTGATCCTCCTTCCATATTCATACCTGAATTATTTCCAAAAAATAAAAGATTGGAAGTACATCCATCCAAGGGCAAGAAGAGATGGATTTCCAATGCAATTTATCTCTGCCTTCCCACCTTCTCATGTTTCTTAAATTAAAAAAAAAAGCAACAATAACAAAACAAAACAAAAATTTTAAAAAAACACTTATTTTTCCTCCCTAGTAAGAATCATGAGCTAAAAAATTAGAAGAAAAAATGAGAGGCCTCAGAAATGTGACTTATTAGTTGATACCAAATTTTAAACCTAGTTCTATTTCTTTACTTTCTTTTCTTTTAGCTGTCATTTTTTCCCCAGATTTGTAGAGATATAATTGACATTTAATATTGTCTAAGATTAAGTTGTACAATGTGCTGATTTGATACACATGTATATTATAAAATGATTACCACACTAGGGTTGGTTAACACCTCCATCATCTCACATAATTACCTTTGGGTGGGGGGGGGGTGTTGTGAGAACAATTAAGATCTACCTTCTTGCAACTTTCCACCATTTTACTGTTTCTATAAGTTCGGCTGCTTTAGATTCCACAAGTAAGTGGTACCATACAGCATTGCTCTTTCTCTGTCTGACTTATTTCACTTAGCATAATGTCCCCAAGGTCCGTACACATCTCAAATAGCAGGATTTTCTTCTTTCTCATGGTTGAATAATATTTGTATGTATATATTACATTTGTTATTTTTTAATTAAATTTATTGGGGTGACTGATAAATACGTCACATTTTCTTTATCCAATTAATCTGTAAACAGATACTGAGGTTATTTCCATACCTTGGCTATTGTAAATAACACTGCAGTGAACATGGGATGTTATATATCTTTTTGGAGTCCTGATTTCATTTTATTTGGATATACATCCAGAAATGGGCTTGCTGGATCATGCAGTAGTTCTATCTTAATTTTTTGAGAAACCTTCATACTGTCTTCATAGTGATTGTACCAATTTACATTCCCACCAGAAGTTCACAAGGGCTTTTTTTCCCTCCACATCCTCACCAATACTTGTTACTTCTTGCATTTTAGATGACAGAGCCATTGTAACAGATGTGAAGTGATACCTTGTTGTGGCTGTGATTTGCATTTTTCTAATGATTAGTGATGTTGAGCACGTATCATGTATCTGTTGGCCAGTTGATATCTTCTTTGGAAAAATTTTTATTCAGATCCTCTGTCCATTTTTTAATAAGATTGTTTTGCTTATTTGTTTGTTTTTGCTATTGGATTATATGAATTCCTCGTATATTTTGGATATTAACCCTTTATCAGATATTACTTGCAATTAGTTTCTCTCATTTTATAGGTTGCCTTTTCATTTTTTGATTGTATCTTTTGTTGTGCAGAAGATTTTTAGCTTGATGTAGTCCCATTTATTTATTTTTACAATTGTTGCTTGTGCTTTTGATGTTATTTCCAAAAAAATTATTGCCAAGACCAATTACAAGATTTTCTCTATGTTTTCTTCTAGGAGTTTTATGATTTCAGATCTTATATTTAAGTCCTTAATCCATTTCGAGTTAAGTTTTGTAAGTGATGTAACACAGGGATCCAATTTCCTCCTTCTGCATGTGATTCTTCAGTTTTCCCAACACCATTTATTGAAGAGTGTATTATTTCCCCATTGAGTATGTTTGGCTCTCTTGTCAAATATTAGTTGACTACATATGCAGGGTTTTATTTCTGGGCTATTTTGTCCTATTGGTCTACAGGTCTGTTTTTACGCCAGTACCATACTGTCTTGATTACTTTGACTTTGTAGTATAGATTGAAATCAGGGAGTGTGATGCCTCAAGCTCTGTTCTTCTTTGGCAAGATTGTTTGGGTTGTTTGGGGTCTTTTGTGCTTCCATTTGAATAAATCATTTATTCTTTGAAAAATGTGATTGAAATTTTGATAAGCTTTATATTGAATCTGGTGTTGGGTTGGGTAGTATGAACATTTGTTTTTCAATCCTCACTTGAAGATATGTTTTTATAAATTTTTTTTTAGAGAAAGGAAGAGAGAGAGAGAGAACCTAGATATGTTGTCTGAAAAGGAATTGAACCTGCAATCTGACAGGGAATTGAACCTGCAACCTTTTGGAGTACGGAAGACACTCCAATCAACTGAGCCATCTGGCCAGAGCAGTATGAGCATTTTAATAATATTAATTATTCCTATCTATGACACAGATTATCTACTTTTTTTTTTTTTTTTTTGTATCTTCTTCAATTTTTTTTTTCATCAGGTCCCATAATTTTTAGTTCACAGATCTTTTCCCCTTCTTGGTTAAATTTATTCCTAAGTATTTTATAGGTTTTGGTGTTATTATGAATGGTATTGGTTTTTTATTTATTCTTCAGAGATTTTGTTGTTAGTGTATAGAAGTGCAACTGATTCTGAATGCTGACTTTTTTATCCTGAAACTATTGGATTTGTTGATTAATTCTAACAGTGTTTTGGTGGAATCTTGAGGATTTTCTACATATTTGATTATACCACCTGCAAACTAAGACAGCTTTACTTCTTTCTTTTAAATATGGGTGCCTTTTATTTCTTTTTCTTGCCTGATTGCTCTGGATAGAATTTCCACATTGAATAGTAGTGGTAAGACTGGGTGGGCACCCCTATATTTACCTGTTCTTAGAGGAAAGGCTTTCAAATTCTCACTATTGAGAATGAGGTTAGCTGTGGGTTTGTCATATGTGGCCTTTATTATGTTGAGGTACGTTCCTTCTATACCCTATTTGTTAAGATTTTTATTTTTTGCCATGAAAAGATGTTTTATTATGTCAAATGCTTGTCCGGCATCTGTTCAGATAATCATAGGATTTTAATCTTTTATCTATTAATGTGATGTATCATCTTTATTGATTTGCATATGTTGAACCAGCTTGCATCCCAGGGATAAATCTCACTTTATTGTGGAATATGATCCCTTTAATGTGTTGTTGAATTCAGTTTGCTAATATTTGGTTGAGGACTTTTGTATCTATATCAAAGGTATTCATCTGTAGTTTTCTTGTTGTGTCTTTATCTGGCTTTGGTAGTAGAGTAATGCTGGCCTCATAAAATAAGTTTGGAAGTGTTTCCTCCTCTTCAATTTTTGGGATAGAAAGAAATTGACATTAATTCTTCATTAAATGAGCATGAGAGAAACCATTTGGTCTTAGGCTTTGTTGTTGTTTTTGGGAGATTTTTTTATTACTGATTCAACCTCCTTACTAGTAAATTGTCTGTTCAGATTTCCTATCCCATCAGGATTCAGCCCTGGTAGGTTTTATATTTTCAGGGTGTATCCATTACTTTTAGGTCACCCATTTGTTAGTGCATAATTGTTCATAGTAGTCTCTTATGAAATTTGTGTTTCTGTGGACCAGTTATATTATCTCCTCTTTCATTTTATTTTATTTTATTTGTTAGGGCTTAGAAGACTCTTCTTGGCCCTAAGCTGTGCTGCCTTGGAGGAGGGTGACACAGGTAAAGTAAAACTGCTTATTTTACCTTCTCCAATGCCTCCAAACTTGGTGTCTTTGTTCTTGTTTTGTTTTGTTTTGCTCCCATGGTGTACTGGAACTTCTCTGCTGGAAACCCGGATGTTCACAAAGGCTCTCTCATTGGTGGGTGATTATCCAAGAAAGTGTCTTCCAGGGACTCCTGGACCATAATCAAAAGTGGCTGGTGCCAGTTTATGGGCCACTGCAAGGTCCAAAACCGACACTGAGGTCTGTATGCCTATCACCTGACGCACGGGGTGGTGAGACTCCTCTCGAGTCACGTGACATATGGTGTTAGATGTCACAGCTCCCAAAAGATGTTTTTTTCCCATGGATGAATGCCAAATCATTGTGGGTTTTTGGGGGGGTGGGGGAGAGACAAAAGAGCAACATCTAATTAAGATCAGCCATGATCCCAATTGGCCAGTTTGGTTGAGCAGTTAGAGTGTCAGCCCACGGACCAAGGGGTCTCAGTTCAATTCCTGGTCAAGGGCATATACGTGGGCTGCAGGTTTGATCCCCATGCCCCAGACCCTGTCCACTGCAGGCTCAGTCTCCGGCCCTCTGGCCCCAGTCAGGGTCATGAGGGAGGCAACCAACTGATGTGTTTCTCACATCAATGTTTTCTCTCTCTTTTCTCTTTCCCTCCCTCATTCCACTCTAAAAATCAATGGAAGATATCATTGGGTGAGGATTGAAAAAAAAAGTCAGCCACAATCCTATCCTCTTTCTCCTTTTAGCTGTTATGAGCACATACTATATATATCATGGATAAGACCAATTACTTTGCTGGCATTATCCCAGTTAATATTCTGACAACAATTTGATGAAGCAATTTCTATTATTATTGTAATAGTGAGAAAACTTTAAAAAGTTAAGTAACTTATGACACACAACTATAAATAGAAACTGTATCCAATTCCACTTGACTTTTAAAACATTCATATGAATCATAATGTGAACAGGCTTTCCAGTCTTCTTTCATCGACATGTAGTGATTGTGCGCCAGGTGCTATCCAGGCACTGGAGATATAAACCAGTGAATAAGCCCGTCAAAGACCCTGCCCTCATGAGGCTTATGTTCTAATGAAGAAAGCAGATCATTTTCATGGGGAGTTTTTGAATGTGTAATTCTAAGTTGTAGTAAGTTATGTGAATACTCAAACAGAATAATTAGCAAGAGAGTACCTGGTGGGAGACTAAATAATTAGAATAGCTTCTGAGAAAAGACCTGTCTGAGAAAATAGTATTTAAGGTAAGATCTGAATGATGAGAGGGTACCAGCCATGCAAAGGCTGGGTGTAGATGGTCCTGGGGAGAGAAAAGGGCTCATGATGATATACTAAGGGAGGAAGATGCAGGACATATTAAAGAAATGGAATGACCCAGTGTTCCTGAACCACAGTAAGCAAGTGGGGGAGTGCAGGAAATAAGTTAGAGAAATAAGCAAGGACCAGAACCTGAAGGGCCCTGTAGTCCAAGAAGAGAGACATACATTTCATGCCTAGTGAAGTGGGAAGCCATTAGAGAGTTTTAAACAAGAGAAGGGGCCCTGGCCACTGTGGTTCAGTTGGTTGAACATGGTCCTAGGCACTGTAAGGTTTCCAGTTCGATTCCAGGTCAGGGCACATGCCCCAGTTTTGGGCTCCATCCCCAGTAGGGGCAGCCGATCAATGTGTCACTTTCACATCTTTCTAAAAATCAATAAAAGTATAAAATGTTTTCTCCCATCCTATGTAAGAGTTTGTATAAAATTGGCATATTTCTTTCTTAAATATTTGTTGGAAATGACCAGTGAACCCGTCTAGGCCTAATATTTTATTTGTGGAGAAGTTTATGATAATAAATTCAATTCTTTAATAAAGAACAATTAAAATTATATATTTTTTTTTTTAAAGAGAGAGGTTTGATCTAATTCATTATATATTTATTGATATATTTACATGATATATTTAAAATATATTTTTAAAAAATACATATCAAACATCTAGTTATGGCCACTGCTAGAAAAGGGACTGAGATTAAGAGAGAGGGATGTGATAACCAGGAGGGATTTTTGCTTTGCTTGTGTTGTTTTACATCTTTTGCAATGCAGACATATTTATGTATGACTGGAATAATTAAATTTTAAAATAAAATAAATAACTGAAGGAAAACTTCTTAGGTATAAGCCAGATAAATAGGTCATTATCAGACAGCCCAAAAATCACATTATTTTTTTCATAAAGAGACATAAAATCTATACCTAAGCACAGATTTTAACATCTATATGTTTAGAATCTGAAAATGAAATTAAATCCAGAATATAAAAAGCACATGTTCATCTTAATATCATTCTGAATTTGTACATATATGCTAACACACAAAGAGAAGATATTATTCTCACCATTAACCTTTGTTAATTTGAAACCGCTGAAAGATGATATGAAGAAAAGAGAACCAAGACATATTCCTAAGTTTCTCTTGTATGATACAGTTCAGAAAGAAATACAGGAGCAATTCTGTTAGCAATAGCTGCTTATAAAAATCCAATTTGGTGTGCAGGTCCAAACATGAGTATTTTCTATCAGTATAATCACATACAGGTAATCAGTCTGACTCAAATCAGGTACAAGAGCACATGTGATTCCAGTGGGGGTTTTCCTTCATCATACATAGCCCCCTCCCTGCCCCAGACTATATGACAATTAAAAAACTTAAATGTATTTCAAACCCAAATTGAGGTTATAAAACACCATCATTTAGTGCATAGGTAAAACTATAGCCCTAAATAAGAAAGAGCTGTAAACATAGTTTGGGATATATATTTATTTATTTTTTGTCATTTGTATTTAGTTTGGATAATATCAATCTTATACTAATTAAAGACAAGTCTAATTTGAATTTTAATTGCATGAGACCTAGTAGACTCCTAGTAGAGAATGACTAAATACTTTGGGGCTAAAAAGTAGCTTTTAACTTGATAAGTATGGTCACCAATACCTTTCTAGACAATGTACCAGCTTGAGAAGGAACTCACCTCTTGGAAGAGGGTAAAATTCTTGAATATGGTCCAGGGGCAGAGGGATATTTTTTAGTAAAACATGGTGATGTATCGTTTAAAGTATCTTCCAATGAGTTCCTTAGGAATTTTGTATCAGGTTCCTAGAATTCATAGGATAACATTAAACCAAAAAAACAAAAAAACAAAAAAACAAAAAAAAACAAATTAAATAGCTAAGTCAAAGAATTAGGGCAGTGGAAAGCCCTCTTAAAACTTTATCAAGAATTTACCAACTATTCACCTATATGTTGTACAGGCATCATGTGATATTAAGAGAAAAAGACATAATTGCCCAAAAAGAAAGATCTCTTGCCCTTTGAGATGGCATGGAGGGACCTGGAGAGGATAATGCTAAGAGAAATAAGCCAATCAGAGAAAGACAAATATCACATGATCTCACTTATTTGTGGAACATAATGAACAAAATAAGCTGACGAACAAAATAGACATGAAAGTGGGGAACAGACGGACAAACCTCAGAGGGAAGGGAGGGATATAAACCAAAGAACTTATGTGCATGTATGCATAAACAATGGACACAGACAACAGTGGGAGGGGGGCAGGGAGGAGGGTGTTAATGGAGGAGGGTATAGAAGGAAATCTGTAATACAACAATAAAGATTTAAAAAAAAAAAAAAAAACAACATTATTTTCCAAGAAAAAGTGGTTCACCTGAATACTTTGTTCATACTTAAAAATAAGAAAAAATTTGAATATTTTATGTGCTCTGAAGTTTTAACAGTGTAATAAAAAATGTATTACAGTTATTGTTCATATTTACTCTATTGAATTAAAAGCTATACATGTACCTAAAAAGTGATAGATAATATTTATTGAGCACCTACTGGATGCAATGCTTTCACCTAGGTATAAGAAAAACAATGATGACTTCCGGTCAAGATGGCAGAGTAGGTAATCGCGGTATCACGTCCTCCCACAATCACATCAAAGTTACAACTAAACTACAGAACAACCATCATTCAAAACCGCCTGAAATCAAGCTGAATGGAAGTCCTACAACTACGGAATTAAAGCAGCAGCCACATCCAGACTGGTAGGAGGGGCGGAAGCACGAGGGGCGGGGCGACGGCGCTGCGACAGGCTGGTCCCACACCCAAGTCTGGCGGATAAAAATCAGGAGGATACCTCAGCTGGGAAGGTCCTTCCTGAGTACTGAGGGGTCCCCATCCAACACCAGGTGCCCCGCTCAGAGTTCCAGTGCCAGGAAGAGAAGTCCCCATAACTTCTGGCTGGAAAAATCAGCAGGAACTGAGGCTCAGGGAAACTTAAGCAGCTGGAGCCCCAGGCAGCTCCTTAAAGGGCCCGCACAAGAAATTATCGGACTCTCTCCCTCTAAGCTTGGAGGGGAGGCAGCTCGAGGGGCGCCAGAGACATACAGGGAAGAACTGAGCTGTTTGGCACTGGAGCGAGGGCTGGAGAGGGGGCTTTCTCCGGGACAAACATGCTGTCAGAGGCCTCTGTTCCTTTGGTGAGCTCTTCCCTGGGGCGGCAGACAGCCTCCACATCTGGGACTCCAGCAACCTGGCTCACACTGGTAACCCCGCCCCGTTGACTCCCTGAGGCCCCGCCCTGCCCCACACAACTTTCAAGCCCACCCAAGCTGTTGCCAGTTGCTTAACCATAGGATTGGCCTGTCTTGGATCCTGCTTCAGGTTTTCCTAAATTCTTTCAAATGAGCAGCATCTGGTCTCAGCGAGCCCCATACCTCTCATTAAGTAATACACTGAAACAAACACAGGGAGGCAGCCAAAATGAGGAGACAAAGAAACAGGTCCCAAATGGAAGAACAGAACAAAACCCCAAGAAAAGAACTAAGTGAAATGGAGATAAGCAACCTAACAGATGCTGAGTTCAAAACACTGCTTATAAGGATGCTTAATGAACTTAGTGAGAACCTCAGTGAACTTAGTGAGGGCCTCAAGAGCATAAAAAAGGGCCAGTTAGAAATCATGGATACACAGTTAGAAGGAGGCATTAACTGAAATAAAGAATAATTTACACAGTTTCAATAATAGAGTATGTAAATCCAAGAAGCAAACCATCGATTTGGAATATAAGGAAGCAAAAAATGCCCAATCAGAACAGCAAAAAGAAAAAAGAATCCAAAAAAATGAGGATACTGTAAGGAGCCTCTGGGACAACTTCAAGCGTGCCAACATTCGCATCTTGGGCGTGCTAGAAGGAGAAGAGCGAGAACAAGAAATCGAAAACCTGTTTGAAACAATAATGGCAGAAAACTTTCCTAACTTGGTGAAGGAAACAGACATACAAGTCCAGGAAGCACAAAGAGTCCCAAACAAGATGAACCCCAAGAGGCCCACACCAAGACACATCACCATCAAAATGCAAAAGGTTCAAGACAAAGAGAGAATCTTAAAAGCAGCAAGAGAAACGCAGCTACTTAACTACAAGGGAGTTCCCATTAGGCTGTGAGCTGATTTCTCAAAAGAAACTTTGCAGGCCAGAAGGGAGTGGCAAGAAATATTCAGAGTGATGAAAAGCAAGAACCTACAACCAAGATTACTCTATCCTGCAAAGCTGTCATTTAGAATTGATGGCCATATAAAAACTTTCCCAGACAAGAAAAAGTTAAAGGAGTTCATCACCACCAAACCGTTATTATATGAAATGATGAAGGGTCTTTTTGAAGAAAAAGATAAAATGTATGAACAAACAAAATGGCAATGAATACATATCTATCAACAATGGAATCTACAAACAAAATGAACAGGTAGAACAGAAACATTCTCATAGATACAGAGAACATTTTGTTGGTTGCCAGTTGGGAGGGGTTTGGGGGAATGGGTGAAAAAGGTGAAGAGATTAAGAAGTACAAATTCATTGCTAGACTGACAAACCTCAAAGGGAAAGGGGTTGGGGGGTGGGAAGAAATAAACCAAAGAACTTATATGCATAACCAATGGACACAGACAATAGTGTGAGAAAAGGCGGGAGGGGGGCGGGAGTGGGGAGGAGGGGGTCATTGGCAGAAAAATGTGGAACATCTGTAATACATTTTACATCCAACAATAAAGATTTAAAAAAAAAAAAAAAACAATGATGTAAACATCGTAAAACTAGAATGAGATACAGTCCATGTTCATTCAAACTTTAAAGTCTAAAGGAGAAAACAAGTATAAAACAATTAATGTCAGTGATTATTTGCCAATGAAGTATATTGGGCTGAGTATATAATCGGTGATCTTACCTATTCACATGGTTTTTATTGCGATCAGTAAAGGATTCCCTGAGGAAGGGATATTTAATTTAAAATACAAAGGATTAGTAGGACCTATGGATAAAGAAATGGATAGAGGAGTAGAAAGTATTTTCCTTAGTTGAGTTGTATGAGCACTCTCTATATATATTGGAAATTAACCCCTGATCTGACATATCATTGGCAATTATGCTCTCCCATACAGTGGGTTGCCTTTCCATTTTCATGATTGTATCTTTTGCTGTGCAGAAGCTTTTGAGTTTGATGTAGTCCCATGTGTTCATTTTCTCCTTTGTTTCTGTTGCCTTAGGTGATGTATCAGTAAAAATTCTGCTGTGTATGATGTATGAAATTTTGTTGCCTACATTTTCTTCTAGGATTTTTATGGATTCATGGATCACATTTAAGCCTTTTATCCATTTTGAGTTTATTCTTGTGTATGATGTAAGTTTATGGTCTAGTTTCATTTTTTTGCATGCAGCTGTTCAATTTTCCCAACACCATTTATTAAAGAGGCTGTCTTTACTCCACTGTATGCTCTTTCCACCTTTGTCAAATATCAATTGAGCATATTGCCTTCAACAAAAGGAAGACAAAGAACCCAATTAAAAAATGGTCAGAGGAACTAAATAGACACCTCTCCAAACAGGACATACAAATGGCTAGGAGACATATGAAGAGATGCTCAACATCACTAATCATCAGAAAGATGCAAATTAAAACAACAATGAGGTATCACCTCACACCTGTCAGAATGGCCACCATCAACAAATCATCAAACAGCAAGTGTTGGCAAGGGGACTCTAGTACATTGCTGGTGGGAATACAGACTGGTACAGCCACTATGGAAAACAATATGGTGTTATCTCAAAAAAATTAAAAATTGAACTTCCATTTGACCCAGTGATCCCACTTCTAGGAATATACCCTAAGAAGCCTGAAACACCAATTAGAAAGAATATATGTACCCCGATGTTTGTAGCAGCACTATTTACAATAGCTAAGATCTGGAAATAGCCCAAATGTCCATCAGTAGACAAATGGATAAAAAAGTGGTGGTACATATACACAATGGAGTACTATGCAGCTGTAAGAAAGAAAGATCTCTTATCCTTTGAGATGACATGGAGGGACCTGGAAAGCATCATCCTAAGCAAAACAAGCCAAACAGAAAAAGGCAAGTATCATATGATTGACATATTTGTGGAATATAATTATCATAACAGTCTGAGGAATAGGATAGACCCAAAGATATGGAAGTGGGGTACAGACTGACAATCCCCAGGAGAGGGGTTGGTCAGGGAGAATTTATATGTATGTATGTATGAACAATGGACATGGACAATAAAGCTGGAGATAGGGTGAGGATGGGGGAGGGGGAATCAGTGGGGGGAAAAGGAGAAACATCTGTAACAAAAATAAATTAATTAATTAAAATTTTTTTTAAAAGTAAAAAAAAAAAGTATTTTCCAAAGAAGGAGGAGCATTTGGGAAGGTCATGAGGCAGAGAGAGGGGAAATGTTGGGAAAGGGCCAAAGACCTCACCTCAAGAGAGAGTGTTACAAGAGATGAAACTATTGAATATGTTATAGAACATATTAAGGATTTTGGATTTATCTTAAGAACAGACAGGAGTCATGGAAGGATTTTAATGAGAAAGAAGACTAAAATAAGGTGTGTACTACTGTCAAGTTACCTTGACTGTCATGAAGAATGATTGGAATGGATCAGTGGTATGTGTGAAAAAATCAAAGAGGATGTTTTTACGACATCCATGTAAGAAAAGATGGTTCAGCCATCGTGAAGATGCTAAACAGATGGGATGAACAGGGCTGGATATATGGATAAAAGAGAGAAAGAAGGGCCCTTGCCAGTGTTGCTCCATGGTTAGAGTGTCGGTCTGCTGACTGAAGGGTAGTGGGTTTGATTCCAGTCAAGGACACATACCTGGGTTGCAGGTCCAATCTCCAGCCCCAGTCAAGGCCCTGTGGGAGGCAACTGACACATCAGTGCTTCATTCCATCTCTCCCCCCTCCCTCCCTTCCACTGTCACTAACAAAAAAAAAAATCAATGAAAAAATATACTCAGGTGAAGATCACCAAGAAGAAGAAGAAGAAGGAGGAGGAGGAGGGGGAGGGGGAGGAGAAGGGGGAGGAGGAGGGGGAGGGGGAGGACAAGGAGAAGAGAGAAAGAGAAAGACAGTGATGTCTCACAGATTATGGCAGAGATACGTAACATCTATCAGGATTCTTACTAAGTACGGGTATCAAATTTTGGACACCTCCTATTTGCCTATCTTTGCAATGCAGTATCTGTGAAGGTACTTTAAAGGGTCATTTGACCATACATTCCACAATCATCAGGAAAGTTTATGTCCTCTAGATAATCTCAAGGATTCTGAGAAACTTTACTGAGAATTAATCCTTGAAAGAAGCTTTGATTCTGTTTGTTTGTTTTTTTGTTTTTTATCCTCACCTGAGGACATTTTTCCATTTTTTGTTCAGATAGAACGGGAGGGAGAGAGAGGAAGAGAGAGAGAAACATTGATGTGAAGGGACACATCGAGTGGCTGCCACCCGCACGACCAACCAGGGCCGGGGACAAACTGCAACCGAGGTACGTGCCCTAAGCGGGAACCGAACCCGGGTCTCTTTGTACCGCAGGCCGACACTCCAACCGCTGAGCCAAACCGGCCAGGGCAAGAAGCTTTGATTCTGTACCTGAGAACACTGATATTAGCTACCCTCTAGGAATGGTGAATGAAGTAGCTATAAGCCAGAGGAAAAGGGACGCACCATTATTTCTGAGAACCGCACAAGGATGTCAGGAAGCTCAGAGCATACCGGTAAGCTCAGGGCAAGAGTATTTGTATCACAAGTCTTTGCTATTTCTGGGAAAGAGGAAACTGTTTTCTGTAAAAGGGACCAAAAGATGCTGCCGATTATCTACCTGCAGATTTAGTATCCCAGAAATTCTGAATCCACCTGTGACAATTTGATTTACTCTCTTAATTATTAGTAACAGAAAATCTCAAGAGTTAGTAAAACTGAAGTATGATGTAAGCATCTGATTTAGCCCATGTATATTTAGAATTACAGTTAAACATGTGCGTTTATATATGTGCATAAATATATATTGCATAATAAATGCATAATTATATATATACAGAAAGATAGTTTAAAATGTTTCCGTGTCTATGTAGTATATCTGAGCTCCTTTGTTACATAATCTCCCCCACACCCCGACCACCACCAACAACAAATGTCTTGTTAGTTAGATGATAATTCATTTTTTTGTAGGCTCTTTCTGGGAGATACATTTAAAAGAGAATTTGTAAGCCTCTAGGAGTTATCTTTTGGTCTATAGTTAATCTTTTAATAAGACCAATTTAGCTGTGATATAAATGCTAATACCTAGTGTTCTATTTGCTGCACAATTCAGAACTTGCTCAGAGACTGCTTATGAGCCGGCTGGTTTTACCCATGGGCAGAGTTGTTTAGGAGACACTTGGTATGATTTCAGAACCACAGAGAAGATTCACTGGATCCTTGTTAAATGTTCTGAGAAAAGTTATTTAAGATCCATCAGCCCTTAAGAGAGCTTATTTTATAAAGAACTGCACTAAATATAGTGACATCTTAAATCTGTCTGAGGGATTGAGGATTCAGATGTGGGGAAAATACATAACAAGAATAGGACTATATTTGCAAAAGGGCAAATCAGCATGTAACAGGACAATGCATATGACTGACCATCACTAGAGTGAGTTAGAATATCACCTGTGAGTGACATGTTTTACCAGATGTGAAACACAGTATTAATATTCCATTTTAATTTTTTTAGTTGTATGTCTATTTCCTTTTTATCCCCCCACAGATTCACATTACCATTATTGGTTTAATTTCATTTGCCACTGTTGAGCAGCCTGCCATTTGGAATGAGCTTGCAATTCTTTCTGTCGTAAATGAAAGATGCAAGTGGCATTATTCCATATTTTCTTAGGGATTTAAGATGTCACTAGCTTGCAACTGACTCTACTGAAGGGATCTTTGCCAGGGTCCTACCTAAGGCCAATTTTTGTTCAATCTCCTTAAATGTTCATTAATACAATTGTGCACAATTTTTTTTTTTTTTTTGGTATCGAACATGCCAAAAGAGGTATTTGTTTTTCTACTTTTCTATGCCCATATTTAAACATGTTACGTAAACGTGTCCACACCTAAATCTGTCCTATCTTGTTGATTCACTTTTAAAATTCACACCCTGTCTTGTATAAACGCAACCCATCCATGAAAGTAATTTGTTCATGAGTCATAACCTTACAAACATTGAAGTAATGATAAAAGCATCTCTTGTTAGTTTGCAATTAGGGTATTAAGTTTGCTGTATTAGATTTTAGAAAAAAATTATAAAGCATTTTATTTCTTAATGCTCAATAACACTTAATCATAAACACATACAAAGACAAAGTCATATACACACACACACACACACACATATACACACACACATATATATATATTTATTTTAGCACCTACAAAAATAGTTTTCCTAGGTGTACCATGAGATGGTAATATTTTTTTAAAAAGTATTACAAAATATGTAACTGAACAGGTACCTGTAGGCATGCCACAATATGGCAGAATGATGTTTATTCAATTTACATAATATTTTTAAGTGAAGACTTCATCTTCAGTATCAGAAAAAATTTATCTGCTGTGTAACTATGAATCTGAACCAAATATTCTTTAGAGCTTATCAACACTTTCTGAATCTCAGTGATTCAGAAAAGGAGCAATTTAATTGCAAGAGGATGACAAAGACAAATAAATACACCCCTTTTCAACAAGATCCGAAGGTATCCTTCTGTTTCACAAATTAGGAAGACTATGAATAGGTTTTTCCTAGAAATCTATGTAGTAGGCTAAGACCAAGGAGCACATTATCTGCCAAAATCACTCCTGATAAAGCAGGGTCGCAAGCCAACTGGAAAATCTCTTGGTAACAGAAGTCACTCCTCCTCCAGTGTTAATTACCTCATTTAGTGACGCCTCCCTCTCACTCTCTTCCCTTACATTGAATGTTTTTAATACTTGTTAAAGGTATTCCCTGCTCTCCAACATCGCCAACATTTTCTACACTGGGCTTCTTGACATTTCTTATCATTTATTGAAATATTTCTTAATTTATCTACTAGTTTCCAGCTTAATCACATTCCAATTCATTCTCTACACATTCAAACACAAATCTCATTGTATCATTCTTGCTTAATGTAGTCTAATGATCTCAACAACTCCAGGACTCCAGGGTAATATGTCTATTTATTAGCTCAAGGACTACTAACTTAAACTTTTTTCAAAGCTCATTTTCCATTATCATGTCCACTTTGTGCCTATACTCAGATACCCTCTGCTCTAACGACTATCTCTCTGAAAAATCTGTTCTCTCCCATTCAGGGCCCTTTGCTGAGAAGGCCATTCAAAAGGTAGTTCAAGTGTTTTCTATTTCCTAAAGCTTTCTCAGGAAGCATGCACTGTAGTAGTGTGGGATGTGGTCAAATGCATGCTCTGTGGAGCAGCTGGTGTTTGGAAATGCTGGGATCAAATTCTAATTCTCTGTGTAGCTGTGTGGTCCAGAAAAAAAAAAAAAGAATCAGTCCACAAAAATAACAGTTAACCATATTCATCCTTGTTAAGGGTATGCTGTCATGAGGGAATAAGACAAGTATTTGATGCCTGGGCCTCTATGGTTCTTCATACTCTGGCTGTAACTTTTTTTTTTTTGAGGGATAATTGACATCTTACATTGTATAAGTTTAAGGTATACAAAATGTTGATTTGATACATCTATACATTGCAATATGATAACCACCAAGGTGTTAACTAACACCTCTATCATTTCACATTTATTTTTTTTTTATTTTGTGGTGAGAACATTTACAATCTAGTCTCTTAGCAACTGTGAAATATACAATATAGTATTGTTAACTATAATCATAATTCTGTGTATTAATTAGATCTTTAGAATATCTGCAAGTTTGTACCCTTTGACCAATATCTAACTAATATTTGACAAGAAGCTAATGTTCAATAGGGAAAGGATAGTCTCTTCAAAAAATGACTTCAGAAAAATTAGATAAACACATGCAAAAAAATTAAATTGATTAGACCTCTACTTCACACACACACACACACACACACAACTTGAAATGGATTAAAAATTTAAACATAAGTCTTGAAGCAAAACTCCTAGAATAAAATATAGACACTATCTCCTTGACATTGGCCTTGGCTATTATTTTTTAGATATAAGCACAA
Source organism: Molossus molossus (assembly GCF_014108415.1). Lineage (NCBI taxonomy): Eukaryota > Metazoa > Chordata > Mammalia > Chiroptera > Molossidae > Molossus > Molossus molossus. The sequence goes on along the minus strand of NW_023425403.1, from coordinate 33,931,667 downwards.
GCAACTAAAACAACAATCAACAACTAGGACTACATCCAACTCAAAAGCTTCTGCACAGCAAAAGAAACAACAGAATGAAAAAGCAACCTATAGAATGAGAGAAAATATTTGCAAACCATATATCTGAAAAGCGGTTAAAATCCAAATTATTTACCGAACTCATAAAACTCAATAACAAAAACTAAACGATACAATATTAAAATGAATGGGCAGAGGAATTGAATAGGCAATTCTCTAATGAGAGCATACAGATAGATGGCCAATAGACATATAAAAAGATGCTCAACATCACTAATCATCAGAGAAATGCAAATCAAAACCATAAGGAGATATCATCTCATGCTTCACTGTGACAATATGCAAGTTATCAGCCTGTCATCTTTCAGAATTTTGCCCATAACATATATTCTTGTCATACTTGGACTGTCAATTTTTCCTGCTCCCTCCTATTGATTCTGGGTCCCTACAAACCAGCTCCAGCACTTCTTCTTGCCAGTTGCTTCCATTTGGCTGGACAATCCAATACCTGAACTTAGTTTGGCCTTTAAGTATATATACATATAGCCATGTACAACTGACCCTTGAACTACAAGGGTTTGAACCATCTGGGTCCAATTGTACATGGATTTTTTTTTTCAATAAAAACAGTCTGCCCTTTGTATCTGCACATTTCAAATCTGCAGATTCAACAACCACATATATAAAACAGTATTTTCACATTCTCAACTTTGGATTCCCAACAGTGGATTGAAAATACTGTTTTCATCTGAGGTTGGTTGAATCTTCACATATGAAGGGATGACTGTAGTTTTAAAGGTTATACTTGGATTTCAACTGGCAGAGAACTATGTGCCTCTAACTTCCACTTTGTTCAAGGGTCAACTGTATATGTAAATACATACATATATATGCATATGCCAATCCATATACACTTCTAATATACATTTTTGATATACAGAAGTACCTTCTACTTCAACTCTAGTTTTTTGCCCGCATGAATTTGACAAGGTTTCATTGCCCTACATCTTGCTGGCCTAATCTCCCTTCTGTAGCCTCACCCTGCAATTCATAGTCTATTCTGAGTCTCATAATAGCAATAATTACCATTTATGTTATATCTATTGTGTACTAGGCCAGATATGAGACACTGTATACATCATATGATTTTCCCCATGATCCCAGGAGGAGGTATTACTAGCACCACTTTAAAGTTGAAAGAATTAGAGAAGAAAGGTTAAGCACTTGCTCAATCATGGCTCCTAACTGCAATTTTGGTGCACATACACCAAGGCAAGTCAGAGAAATGTAGCAGAATAAAAAAATGGTACATGTGTGTCTGGAGGTATAAGGGAGGAAAAATTAGGAAGAAAAGGCGCTCACTTCAAGGGGAATTATGAAGCATGGCCTTCTACATTGAGTATTTGACATGACCCATCTGACTTCAAATCCCCCACACAACCTACATCTTCCAGCCACATTCCTAGATCTGACCTCAAGCCTGAAAGGTCCAAATTCTCATGACAACTTCTTCTGTTGTCCAGGCTTAAGGACTGTGTGTTATATAAAGGTGAGTCCAGGTACCTCAATCCTAAGAAATTGAAGGTTGCCCTGGCTGGTTTTGCTCAGTGGTTAGAGCTTCTGCCCACCAACCTAAGGGTCTCAGGTTCAATTCCAGTCAAGGGCACATACCTGGGTTGCAGGTTCAATCCCTGGTCAGGGTCATGAGGGAGACAACCAATCGATGTTGATATTTCTCTCTCTCTCCTTCCCTCCCTTCCACTCTATCTATAAATCAATGAAAAAATATTCTCAGATGAGGATTAACAAAAAAAGAAAGAAAAGAAATTGAAGACTGAGGAGATAGAATAGGAGAACCAAAATTATTACCAATGGATAGTTAGCTGTTTTGCTGAGTTAGAGAATTTTGTAAGAAACAATTTCAACCAGGAATTTTGAAGGAGATGACATCAGAACAGAAACGGGACTTGGTCAGAAATCAAAATCTCCATCTTCCAGCAGTTGGAAGGAAAGGTTGGAAAGAAAAAAAAAAGGGAGGTGAGGCAGCTAACTAGAACTGTCTCCTTCAAGATTAGGGCCTTTAGAAAGGTTCTCTGCTCTGAAAAATCATCATTATAACAACAACAATTACCGTTTAATAAATACCTATTTTATGCAAGATACTTTGCCATGTGATCTGATAAATCTTATAGTAACCTTGTAAAATGGGTAATACTATCCATTTTTCACATGTAAAGAAATTGATGTTGCAAAAGACTGAGTGAGTAATCTGTTATATCAGTGAGAGTTCTCCAGATATCTTATGTAAATATAGAGAGAGATACATATATATATGGAAAGACATTATTAGAAGAAATTGGCTCACGCAATTATAAAAGTTGACAAGTTCCAAGGTCAGTAGTCAGCCAGCTAAAGCCCCCAAAACGTAGATGGTGTCATTCTAGTACAAAGGCCAGCAAGCTCAGGACCTAAGAGGAGGTGATGTGTCAGTTCCAATCTGAAGGCAAGATGAAAAATAATGTCCCAACTGAAATGCTATCAGGTGTGAGGAATGCCCTCATATTCAAGGAAAGGCCAGTCCTTCTGTTCTGTTCAGGCCTTCAACTAACTGGTTGAGGCCCACCCTTGCTAGAGAGAGCAATCTGCTTCACTACACATAAACTTAGTCATTCCACTTGTGAAAAGCTATCTGAATGGTAAGTGCTGGATTTAAACACAGGTGTATTCTTTTCAAAAGCCTACAGTTATTCCTCTATGTCATGAACGTGGGTCCACAAGAATTACCTAGAATATACAATTTTGTTACTTAAAACTTATGCCAAGATAACAGAAAAATTAGTTGATAAGTGATTGTGTGTGTATAACACATCATATATAACGCAGTACACACACACACAATTTCAGAACATTAGCTACATTGGTAAACCCATTTATTTTTTGTACTTGAACCAAATTAGGTATGCTAGAGCTGGAACACCTCAGAAAGAAGAGAAAGGGGTTAGGAGTACTGGAGGTGCTGAGGGCTAGGGAGAAGCCAGCCATCTGGATATCTTTCATTAATTCAGGAAAGTTATTTTTTCAGTGGCCACAAATTTTAGAACCTCAAATTAATCACTTGTCAGTTTGATTGGATTCAAATAAAAAACAACAATTAGTTCAAAAAGGGTCCTCCTTTACACTTGCAATGACTCCTTTACCACAATGGTTCAAGAAAAAGAGGAGAGTCTCATTTTGGGGGGAGGGTGGTTAAAACAAGGAAGACAGCCTACACAGTACAGGTGATCAGTAATTGTATTATGTCCAGACAGCTTAATGAGCTTCTGGAAATCAAACATCAGGAATATATTAAGAAATTAGCTGCCTAAAATTATAAGTCAATTCTGTTTTTTCCCATGGTTTCATGTGACATTATATTCTACAAAAGGGGAAACATACTGCTCAAAATTAGCCTGGTTAAGGATGACTCTATATATATAGAAATTTCAACTCTTTGTTAAACAAAAAATAGTTATGCATGAGTGCTATTAATAAAACCCACTAATATAAGCATATGTTCTTTTCTCAGTGCAGTTTTATTAACCACATATGTATTATTTTTAATCTTGTCTGACGCTTTATGAACAAATCAGTGGGCTTTTAATTCCATCAGTGTCTGATAATAACCCTTGAAGATTTCTTTAATATCAAATAATTCTGAGGAAATAGAGAGACCATTCTTAATAGTGAAAGGATAAAATCCAACAAATTGGGAGCAATTTGATTCTTGGACGATTCTTTGTCTGAGGACCAAGAATTGGTCATGGTATGATACTTTTTTAAAAAAGATATTTTGAGGTTATGCACATCATCTGTCTAATTAGCAAAAATGTGCTGAGTCATGCATGTCTGACCCAGTACACTTTGGCTTCTTTTGCCTTCTTCAAATTAGTATTCTGTGGAAAATACTACTTAAAATGGGAAGCCCTGAAAAAAAAAAAAGAACAACTTACTAAATACAAGGTTGGAGGTTACTGTTATGAATTTATATAAAGGAAAATAAATTAAAGTTGGAGCTCAAAATGTCATAACTTACTCTCATAGACTTGGGAAACCACAGTCTAGCAGTCAGGACAGCCTTGGACTAAAGTTGGACCTGGATTCAAATCTTTAACCTGAATCTGTCATTATCTATGACACTATCCAGGTCATTTTCCTTCAGTTTTTTTATTTATATAAAATGCCTAGTATGAGAATAATAATTACTTTGTATTTCGAATGAATGCTATGACGATTCTATAGAAAAATACTGAGAAAGAGAATGCATTAAAAAAAAAAAAAATTCTGCAGTAATGACAGAAAAAGACTGGACATGAGTAGGCAAATTAAATAAAATGTTGGCACTACAGATATGGATGAAGAAAGATAAAAGAAGCAAAATATGGAATAGAGTCAAAAGAGAGCAAAAACCAGGATTCACAAATTATGCTAATTATAGATGTGAAAAGGGGAAAACTGGGAGCTCCTGGGAGTTGAGAATGTAATGCTTAAAAGGGAAAAGAGAAAATGCAATAATGCAAAATGGGAAGGAAAAGCTTTATTTGGTCTATCTGGTACCACTGTTTTTTCAAAAGACCCTGAAGAGGAAAAGATTCTCAGTCAGACAATAATGAGAGTATTCTATGATGTATTTACATCTTTTGTATCTTTATATTTAGAGCATGTTTACTTCTTTCTCTCATTTGATATAAAAGAACAGACCAGAGAATCTTAAATAGAGTTATATACAGGAAAAGATACAGCAAAGTCAACAATTGCCCATGTAGGGATTAAGTTATAAAACTTTGACTAAAAAGACACTGAAATATTTCCAAGACACATTTTTGCAGTGATTCAAATGTCAGTGTTGTATGATGTAAACTTGGGAAGTAGTACACTGATTTATTCTCAAAGATTCATTTGGGAAAAGGATCAGAAATATAAGCGGCAATTTGTAATATCACTATTTTTTAAAAAGCCAAAAGTAAAAACTGTTTATGTTATATTAGAAATGTAATATCTATTAAGAGACAACAGTTTTTTGTGTTCAAAGAGTATTGCTATGTTAGAATTGACCAAAAAATGAACTGATATGAAGTCAGCATAAAATAATACCTAGTCTAAGAAAGAAATAAAAAATTGGGTAGCTAAAATAAGTCATCCACACAGGTATGTTCTTGATCCTTTAACCATATAAATCTAGCAGGAAAATAGATGAGCCAGTGAGAGGAATAGCAGCTAGCAAGATCAGATGAATAACTACCTAGTTGATGGACTTGATTTTGGGATTTCTTTCTTTGCTATATAAACTTATTTACTTGAAAGTGAAAGAGCTATACGTGGACTTTCAAGGAAGAGAATCTTCTGGAATGTATAATTATATTGGTTTCAAGTAGTGCTTTATAATCACATTTCTCAGAAATGCCTTATGTCCTCCAAATCACCAGAGCTGGGTGAGTGTATGCTTACATGGAGCCAGCTCACGTTGAAAGTGAAGAAGAGTGGAAGGCAGCATATTCCCTGGAAATCTCCAGTACTTTGTTCATTCATGTCCCTGTCAGATCCCTTCCCAGTCCCTTCATTTGCCTTTAACAACTCAATCCTTAGCACTGTTAGTACATAAAAGGTACCCATTCAACTTTTTTTTTAATGAATCTCTCAAGGATACTGATATTACAAGCTCAATAAAAAGTTTTTGGAAATGATTGCTATTGGTCATCTCTATCAATGCAATAGAAATAGAGACCATAAGGCATTTCTGAGCAGTGTGGTCATTATAAACTGCTTGAAACTAGTATAACTACACATTCCAGGAGATCCTCTTCCCTGAAAGTCCCTTTTTTTAACTTCATTTTTCATTTTGACAAGACCATTCAAAAAGATCATATTTTCATTGTGCTTGATTTTTAACATTTCAAATAAGCATCTTACTACTCTTTCTTAGTTCAGACTACTATAACAAAATATCAAGTAGCTTATAAACAACAAACATTTTTCATGGTTCTAGAGGCTAAGAAATCCAAAGTCAAGACACCAGCAGATTCAGTGTCTGGTGAGAGCCAGCTTCTTAGTTCACAGACAGCCATCTTTCTGCTGTGTCCTCACATGGCAGAAGGGGTTGGGGCTCTCTCTGGGGTTTCTTCTATAAGGGCACTAATCCCATTCATGAGGCCTTTATCTCATGACCTAATTACCCGCAATGGCCTCACCTCCAAACACCATCACATTGGGGATTAGGTTTCAACACATAAGTCTGTGGAAGAAGCAAACATTTAGTCCATAGCATTCTGTCCCTGGCTCCCCAAAAGTCATATCCTTCTTGCATGCATAACACATTCACACCATCTGAAGAGCCCCAAAAGTCTTAACTCGTTCCAGCATCAACTTTAAAGTCGAAGTTCAAAGTCTCATCTAAACATCATCTGAATCAGATATGAGTAAGACTCAAGGTATGATTCATCCTGAGGCAAACTGTTCTCCAGCAATAAACCTAGGAAATCAAACAAGTTCTATGTTTCCAAAATAGAGTGGTAGAACAGGCATCGACAGACATTCCTATTCCAAAAGGGACAATCAGAAAATGAGAAAGAAGTGACAGTACCAAGCACGTCCAAAATCTAATGGGGCAAGTTTCATTAGAACTTAAGGTTCAAGGACATCTTTATTGGCTCAGTGCTCTACCCTCTAGGCCCAAGGGGCAAAGGTCCTGCCCTTCCAGTTTGGCAGGGCAAGAGTTGACCCCCAAGGCTCTGGTTCCCACAGCCTGACTGAAGTCTCGACCTCTGCTCTCTGCTTAGGCCCTCCTCCAAGGCTGGGGTCCTGTGCCCAGAATTCTCCTGGGATTGGATCCTATGTTCAGTGACTCAGACCAGCATGTTTTGAATCCTAGATGGAGATAGCCAGGTCCCCACATCTTGTACATTCTGAGGAGACAGCAGTGTGGACTCCCCCACAGTTTGTCACCTGTACTTTCTGGACATGCTGCCTGGCCTGCCCTAGCTGGACTGGGGCAGCTGAAGGATGCATCCCTGAGTTCTGGAGGAGAGTCAGCCATGAGGGGTAGGCAGCATGTACTGACGTTCCACAGGCACCGAGGGCCCCTTCTTTCCTGCCCTCCTCTGTCTTGAACAATAGCTCCTGGCTTCTATCCAGATGGCTGACTAATTTCTTTAGTAAACAGTTGTTTAGCCACATCCTTAGTGTAACAAGATTTCTCATTCTTTACAATATGGACAAGCTGAGAATTTTCCAAATCTTTAAATGTTGCTTCCCTTTTGATAAACAATTCCATCTTTAAATGATTTCCCTCTTCCCACATTTTACTATAAGCAGCCAAGAGGATTCATGCCTCTGATTCAACGCTGCCTAGAAATAGCTTCAGCTAAATATCTAATTTTATCAGCCACAAGTTCTGCCTTTTCACAAAACACAAGGGCATGAACAAAATGCAGGCAAATTCTTTGCCACTTTATAACAAGGATGGTCTTTCTTCCAGTTTCCGATATCACGTTCCTCATTTCTGAGTTTTTTAGAATGGCCTTTGCCCTCAACGTTCCCGCCAACATTCTATTCAGGGTCACTTAGGTGTTCTCGGCAAAGACTGGGGTTTACTCTTCAGCTGCCTCCCTTTCTTTAAGAGCTCTCACCAGGATCCCTCTTAACTGTCTGTTTAAGGCAATGGAAGTTTTCTTTCTAATAAACAGCTCAAAATTCTTCCAGCCTCTAGCTTTTACCCACTTCTAAAGCTTCTTCCACAATTTTAGCTATTTGTTATAGCAGCACTTTTTTTCTCTGTACCAATTTCAGTCTTAAACTTTGGGGGACGCACAAACATTCAGTCTACAGCATATTCATGTTCATGAGAGCATATACATAAATCTGTGGTTATTATCTGTTACCATGGTAAATGTAAAGAGGTTTCTGCTTACCCACTCTGTGCCGAAAATAACCTGCAAGCAAATCACATGTGCTTCAGCCAGCCTGGCCTGGACCGTCCCAGTTCAGCATCACCTAGACTGACCTGTAACTACATGAAGATTTAGGGAGAGAGTATTCAGCCCTTGCAGGTCAGGGCTTGGTGGTAGATTTGCTGCATTAATGGTCCAATTCATCACCCCTTTGCAACCTCTCCCATCAAGAAGAGAAGTCTATTTTCTTATTCCATGAGTCTGACCTATCTTTGGGACTTACTCTGGCCAATAAAATGTAATAGAAGTTAATAGTGTGCATGTTCTTAACCTTGACCTCAAGAGGCCATGTGCATTTATTTGTTCTTATTCTCACTCCTCTGCCTTTGCCATGTTTCCAGGAGAACCTGCCCTGGAAGCCTGCTGGAGTATAGCACACATGTGGTAGCCCAGTAGCTGTACCCCTCCAGCTGACAGCCAGACATTTGAAGGAGCCCAGTCAAAACAAAACTGCCCAGCTGAGCCAAGACTGAACCACTGACCTGCAGGCTTATTAGCTACATAAATATGTCATATGTTTATGCTGTATTATTGTGACTGTGGGAATCATAAAGGGTTTCGTTCAGGCCCTACTTAAATCATACCTGTATCAGTTGAACAACCTCATTGCTGACTATCCAATACCCGGTCAAGATTTCATCCTTGTTTTTCACATATAACTTATAATGCTGGTTGAAATATCTGGCAAATATCTTGTGTTCTCCAGCTGGTCCTTCTTGTCCATTTGAGAATATACTAAATATTGAAGCAAACACTTTGCCATGAGCAGCCTTATGTGCTCAGTGACTTGGCAAGCCCTTAACAAACAATCAGCCTGGAATGTCGAAGAATTCTTAGAAACTTATCAACTTGACCAAACATGGGCAAAATCAAATTCATAACAACCAGGAAGCAACAAAATAAGACCATGTGTAATTTTTTTAAAATAGTTACATAAATCATTCCAGACCTTGGCTAAGAGCTGCATTTTTAAATTGATAATAATTGAAATCCTTGTACTTTAACATCTTCATGTCCGGTTTATGTTTCCAGATAACACTAATATTTCAAAAATGAATGTTCAAATAGTCAAACAGTTTCAGAACTCACACATAATTCTCTGCCTTTTCATTATTCTATCCAAGGAAAGCACTTTTGAAACAAGACGCCTAGCTTTCCCAATGAAAAGTAAGGCAAATCTTTCTGTATAATCTAAGACTGTACTCAGAATGTACAATAAAGCCCTCAAGCAACTATACTCTGAAAGTGACTCTTAGACCAGGGAACTGGAAAGAGAACATTGGAGGCCCTTCTCATATAAAGATGATTAAAAGTGAGAGAAGATATGGCAATAAAGTGAAAACTTCTCTTCTTCTTCTTCCTGGCAATTCTTCAAGACTTTCATGTCAGGGAGCAGGTATCTGACTGATTTCATGTTGAAATCACTCAACTGATTATTCCATTCTATAGTTGTTAAAATAAATAGAACTTTCCACCAAGGCAATTTGGGGATAGCAGAGTGATAATTGGCTAGCTCTGGACAAAATTGAAGTAGTACAGTTTGCACCAGAGAAACAAGTCCTCCACACCAGCATCCCTTCCCATGTCCTTACCCACATGGAATTGGTAGAAAATTAAGCAGACATTAATGTGATATATTTATCTGCCTTTGCCCCATGCCTTCTCTTTCATACCATCTAATCTTACTCTTTGGAAAAAGTTTTAGAGAAAGCATTAACACTAAGATGCAAATGACAGATGTGGCTGAATTGATTCTTAAATGCCTCTGTATTTTTATTTTAAACTAAAGAGACATCTAATGTTGGCATTTCAGGCAACCATGAATCATTATAGTAGATAAATCTTACACACTGACCAATTTACTAATTCATACATTATGTTTACCTCTACAAAACAAACAAACAAACAAACAAAAACAACTAGCTTTGAATTGTTCCATTACAGTGACAGGCCCTATAAATTTGTTTGGAAAGGAGATTCCACAGAAGGATGTATCATGAAGAGGGATGCACATTTGTTGGGAAACTGTGAGACACTGCCATTCTTTACTATTTGTCTTGTCATTTTTCTTCCATGTCATTGAGTTCTTCCAAATCTACAGTTCTTAATTCCCATATCTCAAATTAATCTGGTATTCAAGGTCTTTCATCTTTGATCTCAACAAACATCCTAAATTCCTGGCCTCATTGCCAGTTACTTCCTTACATGATGCCTCTGCTTCAAACGACATATTTGATACCTTGACCATAAACATCCCCAGAAAGTTTTTGTTAAACAAGTCCAAAATGCTCCATGGACAGACATCTTTCTCTCTAAGATCTACATCTTCTCTCTCTTTCTAAACGGCTCAGCTCTCACCTCTTTCTTCGAATTGATGTCACTGAAACCTTTGTACTTTTAATGTCTGACTGCCCATTCTACATTTCTAGCTATATGATATTTAAAAAATGGACTTCCAAACCATGCATGTTTTTAGTAAAGAAGTTTTAAAAGTCAATCTATAACTATCTATCTGTTTATCTATTCTAACCCTGGAAAACACCTTCAGAACCAGATAATTAGAGCTCCCATTGAAAATAGCACCCTTCCAGACCATGCCTGTCTGAAGTGATCGATCCCTTCTCTGAATTCCGGTATAAAAAGTTAATTTGATTTCTGAATGGACTGTGTTTGATATCTCCTCCACACTCTTTTCAACAACTATTAAATGATATTTAGCTACATGTATTTAAATGTCATTTATTCAATTCAATAAATTTTTTTATAGCAGATACTATAATGATTTTAATGAGATTCGCCATGTGGACAAATTATAAATAGTGACTAGTTTGACTGTTGTTATTTTTTATTTTTTTATGGTGTAACAAGATATAATTTTATTTATTTATTTATTATTTCCCCTCATTGACACCCTCCTTCTGATCCCCCCCCCCCACCCAAAGCATTGTTGTCTATGTCCATTGGTTATGCATATATGCTCTTTGGTTTAACTCTTCCCTAGCCCCCACCCTCCTCCTCTGAGGTTTGTCTGAATCCTACTTCTTAGTTTCACTGTTTTTAAAAGCCAACCTAGGAATTTTTCTGTATGTCACCAAAGTAGTACTTATGTATTGTATTGTTAAGAAGAAACACAACTTTTCTCTTTTTAAAAATTTTTTTTCTTTATTGATTTTAGAGAGAGAGAAAAGGAGAGGAAGAGAGAGATAGAAACATCGATGAGAGAGAACATTGATTGGATGCCTCTTGCATGCCCCCCACTGGGGATTTGGCCCACAACCTGGTCATGTGCCCTGATCAGGAATCAAACTGGTAACCTCTTGGTGCATGGGTCATTGCTCAACTATTGAACCACACCCAGTCAGGCCAACTTTTCCCTTTTTAATCTATGGAATCAATATAGGAAAAAGGACAATAGAAAGAGTGTTCATGAATATCAGAATTATAAATCATCAGGGTTCTAGTCATATTGAAATTAACTTTTTCCTGAATTAACTTATCATGCCTTTCTCAATAAGTGGTTCTTTAATAAGTTCCTAGTGTAAACATATCTCAATTTATATAAATTTTATTTCAACAGTGCTAACAAGTATTAATGACAAATAATTTTTAAACTACTATGCAATAATTATTCCTGAAATTTAAAAATGCAGCTACAGAAAAAAATGATTCAACCTGTGTTTTCAACAGCCAAGAAGCTAATAGTTTTCCACAAACTGAAAGTGTCGGCCTGCGGTCCAGAGAGACCCGGGTTCGGTTCCCGCTAAGGGCACGTAATTCGGTTGCAGTTTGTCCCCGGCCCTGGTTGGTCGTGCGGGTGGCAGCCACTCGATGTGTCCCTTCACGTTAATGTTTCTCACTCTCTCTCCCTTCCTCTCTCTCCCTCTCACTCTATCTGTACAAAAAATGGAAAAATATCCTCGGGTGAGGATTAAAAAAAAATGTTCATCTTCCAACCCCTCAACCCCACAGTATGTCTGTTTCCTTCACCAAGCTAGGAAAGTTTTCTGTCATTATTTTTTCAAACAGGTTTTCAATTTCTTGCTCTCCTCCTTCTGACACCACAATGATGCAAATGTTGGCATGCTTGAAGTTGTTCAAGAAGCTCCTTACACTATCCTCATTGGGGGGGTGGGGGATTCTTTTTTCTTTTTACTGATCTGATTGGGTGATTTTTGCTTCCTTATATTCCAAATTGATGTTTTGTTTTTTGGCTTTACATACTCTACTATTGATTCTCTGTAATTATTCATTTCAATTAGTGCGTCCTTTATTTCTGACTAGTCCTTTTTTATGTTGTTGATATTCTCACTAAGTTCCTTGGAGTTCTCCTTAAGTTCCTTGAAGTTCTCACTAAGTTCCTTGAGCATCCTTATAACCAGTGTTTTGAACTCTGCATCTGATTGATTGCTTTCTCCATTTTGTTTAGTTCTTTTCCTGGAATTTTGTTTTGTTCTTTCATTTGAGACATGTTTCTTTATCTCCTCATTTTGGCTGTTTCCCTGTGTTTGCTTCTATGTATTGGGTAGAGTTGCTGTATCTCTTGGGCTTTGTAGGGTGGCCTATTGTTTTAGGTGACCTGTAGGATCCAGTGCCACAGCCTTGATGATCACCCCAGCTGGGTCCTCGAGGTGCACCCCTAGTGTGGACTATATTTTCTTCTGTTGTAATTGAGTCTTGATTGTTGTTGGCACATCAATGGGAGGGATTTACTCAAGCTGATTAGCAGCAAGAACTGACTGTGCCCACTGACCACTGCCTGCCAACTGCCCTGGAGGATCAGCTGTGTAAGGGCCCCACACAGAGCAAGACTTACTTCAGCAGGGTTCTGGTACCCACTGAGTTCACTCATTGAGCATGTCACTTGTGGAGGTGGTTGGCCTCGACATGGTCTGAAGTTGTCCAGTGGGTGTGCTGGCTCTGGGCAAGGTCAGCCACTGTCTGTGTTCTATCTCAGGCCACCTAGCATAAGCCATAATGTGATTTGCCAAGGACTGCTTCTTGTGCTGGGCTTGGAGGTGCCCAGGAAAAGCCAAGTTGTGAACCAAGGCTGGCTGCTTCTAGTGCCAGGCTTGGGACCACTCAAAGAGAGGTCTGGGGCTTGCTGAGACCAGATGTTGCTTGCTTGAGAAATTTTAGAAAACTCTGAAGCAGGGTCCAAGACAGGCCAATTCTATAGTGAAGCCATTGGGAAAAGCTTGGGTGGGCCCAAAAGTTGGGTAGTGCAGGGCCTCAGGAAATCACCAGGGCAGGGCAAACAGTGTGAGCCAGGTTGGTGAAGTTCCAGATATGCCTGCCATCTACTGCCCCAGGGACGGGCTCACCAAAGCAACATCACCCTCTGCCAGAACGTCTGTCCAGGAGAAAGCTGCCTCTCCAGCCCTCCTCCTGAGGCTAAACAGCTCATTTCTTCCACGTATGTCTCTGGTGCCTTTCAAGCTGCCTCCCCTCAGATTTAAGAGGGAGTGAGTTTAAGTAAGTCCATGCATAAGCAGGCCCTTTAAGAGGAACTGCCCAGGGCTCCAGAAGCCCCAGCCTCCCTCAGCCTCAGTTCCCACTGGGGAAGTTATGGAGACTTCTCTTCCTGGCATTGGAACCCTGAGCTAGGCACCTAGTGTGGGAGGGGAACCCCCCACTCCTCAGGGAGGAACTTCAAGCCAGGTATCCTCCTGATTTTTAGCCACCACATGTGGGTGTGGGACCAGCCCATCCAGGCCTCTGCCCCACCTACCATTCTTGATAGGGCTTCTTCTTTAATTTTGTAGTTGTAGGACTTCCACTCAGCTTGATTTCAGGCAGTTCTGAAAGATGGTTGTTCTGTATTTTAGTTGTAATTTTGATGTGGTTGTGGGACAAGGTGATACCGCATTTACCTACTGCCATCTTGACCAGAAGTCCTTTTATGTCTAAATTTAAATCATTTTTTTTTCTTTTTATACTGCTGTTAACAGTATTTTTGAAACCTTGATATTATTTAATCACTTAAACAAAGTAAAAACCCTGCCTAGTGGGGAAGATATTAATGTACTTATGTAATCACTTCTAAATCAAAACTAAGCTTTGAATTCTGTCTTAGTTTAATATTTTCCCAAATCTTTTTTCCAGTAATATATTTTAGAATACTTCTTAAGACAGTTAATTTATTTGCCAAAGATAGGTTAATTTCTCTAGGATATGATAGCATATCGGGGTCTCAAATTTTGTTGCTGTTTTTGACAGGTTGGCCTCCCGGTTGCTGCAGAAGTCACTTAGCTGCAGTTAAGGGATTTCCATAGTGTTGAGTCCATGCATGACCTCAGTATCTGTTATTATGATCACTTCATTCATGAGCCCATTAAACAAGCACCGAATTGGGTGAGGAAAGATGTGATTGACATCCACAGGGTAATCTCATCTAACTGATATTGAGAGACTACTCCACAGAAGGGTCCTTCTGGTGAGTTTTAATCCAGAGCACAAATGTTCTCATACTTTGGACCTATTCCAAGAGACCCATCCACATTTTTCTTCCCCAAACCAATGTGCCACTAGATTTCCTGTTGTGTTCTCTTAAATCCCTGCATGGCCAACCTCATTAAAGAATTTATCAAGATTGGTAGTTCTTCTCACCCAGAAACTTTCCCTTCAATGTTACCCCTCAGGTGGGTTAAACAGCAAACTACTCCTCTGCCATCTGGTGCAAGCAATTTATTTATCACTTTCAAAGCAGACTCAAATCTCTCCTCTCCTTAACTCAGCTATTCATAGGAACACCACCTTAAGTCCATTCTTGGAGGGTTAGAAGCAGAGCCACAGGAGAAAATGCATTGGGGATCAGTCACTTAACACATGCAACTTTATTGTGCTTTCAGAATCTTAGAAATCTGGATTTCTTATTTACCACTTCAATTTTTTGTTGATGGAAAACTGTCAAATGTACTTGACTTTATCCTTGGAAAACAGGAGAGAAACAGTTTCTTTTAGGAGCTCAGGCTGCAGTCACCTGCTTGCAGTCTCTACCTTAGACCAGTAAGAAGCTAAGAACAGTTAGGTAAAGAAGACATGGCTTTTCAGTAGAATCTTAGTAACCTCTATTGTAGTTCTCTTATTTGGGTTTATACGTGATTTATACAACATATCTGTCTGCCAGAGATATCATAAGCCCCATTGGATCTGTTGCTTCATAAGAGCCAAAGGGAAGAACTGTTTGTACTGTAGCCGAGATCTCCTGGAATGTCTTTTCTTACTCTGGCCCCACTATTTGTAAACAGTTTTGTAAGTGGTTCACTTGATATATATGTAAGAGCCACATATCCACATGTGTTATATATTAATCCAAACCCAAAGAAGCCCATAAACTATTGCATCTCTTTTTTTTATTAGTGTAGGGAAAAGAGGACCCCTAGTAGACTTTCATTTTGGAGGACATATCTCAACAAGTTCCAGAACATTGGATCCCCACCACCACCACCACCACCACAATTTTAAGTAGTAGATCCCTAAGTTTTATGTAGTATATCTTCCATCCTGTTTCAAATGTAGGTCTTTTCTAAACATTTTGGATGTTAAAACATTATTTTGCTACTACTACATAGCCCTAGCTGCATGATTGATATAATATACAAGCATTATATCCTAAAAGATAGGATGATAAAAATAGACCAGTGTGCTCAAAATCCTAAGGGATGATGAGACAATAAAAATTTCAGGACTAAATTAGCATGGAGTTAGAAGATTGACAATTATAAAGGTGAAGGTTTATGTTTATCTCTATCAAATGAAAGCAAATTTCTTCTGGTGATACCAATCTCTACAAAGCAAACCAATTTCCACGTATGTGTTGATTTGCCCCACTAAAAAGAACCATATGAAATAGCAGCTAAACAGAGTCACAAGATGCTTATAAATATTAGAATTTGTGTCATTCTTTAAGATCAATCTATTTGTCTTCTGCATAAACCAAACAGTTAAGCTTAATGGAGAAATGCTGGAAATCATCACTTTTACAGTTAAGTTGTTGATGGTGGCTCTCATTTCTGAAAGTTCCCCGGTGATGCAGCATTGCTTTTGACTTATCTTTTTAATTGGGGGTGGGGGGTAGTCTTAACAGCATGTATCAGGGAAAGATTGGGGAATCTGTTATTTTCTGAATATATCTCATTAAATTATCCGCATGGAAACTAATCACTGAGTTTGGAAACTCAGTGGACTCAACATGAAATGGTCTTTGAATAAAACTTCATTTGTCATCTGAGATCCACCTGACCAGTGGATCATAGTGATATTTTGGTTCCCAGGAATTGGTCTTGGACTCAATTTATATCCAATAGCCCTCCAAAGGCCTGGATATTTCACTTTTCTCAGTGTACAAAAACATTTTTGTGAAAGGTTAGAGGAAAGATTTAGATTAGTGTGTGTGATACTGACATCAGATATTTTTTCAAAGGTACCCATCTCTTTATTCAGGGATTTCTGGCTCTGCAACATGACTCAAGGTTGAAAGTCATATTCAGCAAATATAGGTTCATATTATTGTAGTAGAGATTAAGTGGGATTTCAATGCCCTGACCATCTGTTTTGATCTCAGTACTCCATGATCACTTGGCCAACAACATCAAAGATTACTGTAGTTCTGACCAGCTAGCTAATAAAGTAACTGTTCACCTTGCTTCTGGCATATAAATGATGCTGCTTGGCCTCTAATCCCATTGAATCTCAACACCTACACTAAAATCAGGAGCTCATTCCAATGATAATGTCAAAAATGCACATCCTTAGCTACAGCCCCAGAGAATATCATATACAGTGCGTTTCTGATATACTTGTGTTCTTCTCACTAATTTATACCAAATAGCTGAATGAAGGGAATGACTTCTGGCCTTCTGGGACAAATGAACATAAATTTTTCCAACATGCTTATCTCTTTTTAATTTTAGTTTCCTTCTCCTATGTTACGCAAAAGAATTTCTGTCATCTTAACTTTACTTGGCATAGACCAGCACAAAGTCTCTTTCTTAAGAAGAAAATTTTCTGATGTAAAATTTTTACCCTGCAAAACTATCAACTAGTACAAAGGTAGAATAAAAACTTCATCAGACATTTAAGTATTGTCAAAGTCACCTCCATAAACCCATGCTTAGGCTATTACTGGAAAATATGCTCTACCAAAAAAAAGGAAGGAAAGAAGGAGGGAAGGAAGGAAGGAAGGAAGGAAGGAAGGAAGGAAGGAAGGAAGGAAGGAAGGAAGGAAGGAAGGAAGGAAGGGAGGGAGGGAGGGAGGGAGGGAGGGAGGGAGGGAGGGAGGGAGGAAGGGAGGGAGGAAGGGAGGGAGGAAAAAGGAAAGGAAGAAAGGAAAGAAAAAGACATATGGTGCTGAAAACAGATCAACATAAGAAAGAAACAGAGAAAATATTCAGAATGATGGTGGAGGGAGACCTCAGAGGATAATAGTTGTGCACCAGGCAAAAAGAGCATCTTGCTCCAAGAGAGATTTTTATAAAAAATATGAACATATCACTTGGGCATTTAATGGATATTAAGGCTTGAACTAAGAATATGTATACAGCCCTAGCCAGTTTGGCTCAGCATTTAGAGCATTGGCCCACAGACGAAAGGGTTGCAGGTTTGATTACCAGTCAAAGGCACATACCTGGGTTGCAGCTTCTATCCCCAGCCCCAGTTGGGGTCATGTGGGAGGCAACCAATCGATGTGTCTCTCTCACATCAATGTTCCCTCTCTCTCCCCCTCCCTCCCCTTCCACTCTCTCTTAATAAATCAACGGAAGAATATCCTCTGGTGAAGATTAACCAAAAAGAAATAAATAAGTAATGCATAAAAATAAACCAAAATAGTTAACAAGAGGTTTAAAGCTAATACCTAAAATTACAAGATTAATAGGATACAAAATAAAAAATTTAAAGGATTGGGAAGTAAAAGAGTTGAAAGTGGTTATCTGCATCAGGAGTATAGGAGAGAGTGGCAAAGGACCACAGGTAAAGGACCAGTTTGGCTATTTCAGTCATGGGCTTGAACAAACTTGATACAAATAAATTTCCCTTTGCTTAGGGGGAAAAGATCATAAACAGGTATAATATAAGTATCTAAAATTTATCAATGCCAGGCAAATTTCATCTCATATAATCTTTACAAAAACTCTGAAACAGACATTACTTCTGTTAAAGATGAGAAAATTGGGATTCGGAAAGATTAAGTAACTCAGCCAATGGCTCTCATTTAGTCAGTACTTAGTGGATTCGGGAATCAAATGTGAAACCATCTGCCAACAAAATCTTGTTTCTATTGTAAATACACTGTCTCTACAACACAACTTAGTAGAATGACTAAAGAAGTCTTAGTTAATGAATGGACTTCCAATGTATTACATGGAAAAGAAGAGTATCTCTAGCTAGAGGAACAATGAGATGTGGTCGGAGAAAGGCTAAGAACAATCGGCCTGCTTGTAATCAGTTCATGCTATTAAAAAGGGGAGACTGATGTTGATTAGCTTTAAAGTAGAGAAGGCATTCATTCCAAAAGCTTTTTTTTCATTAATATCAGGGTGTAGAGAGGAATAAAAAAACACTTTGACCATTTTACTACTTTTTTTTACATATAAAATCATACTTTTCTAATACAACGACAAAGACACATCCATCTGAAAAACTCCCACGTCGTAAGAACAGATGTTTAAATGACCCACAAGAAAAAAATCAATACGAAATAAGATCTTTTGCCAAAGCAAATTATTATAATATGAGCAGCAATCTCTGGTTGCACAGCCAGGAGACTGTCTGCTTAACTAGGATGCACATGGACAGAGACCTCTCAGGCCAAAGTGAGCACACTTCCATGCAATAGATCCATCTTTAAAAATAAAAATAAAAAATAAGCAATCACGCCTAACTTCTTCTATGGAAGTTCTAATCAAACAGTAACCTAAAATTGTGCAGAAAAACAATTGATGGAATTTTGATCAAAACATTCTTGTCAGGTTTATCTTGAGGTTTATGGAATAATAAAACTATTTGAGAACTTTCCAAATAAAGACTTAGAGTCTACGACCTCTCTAAAAGGCTATTTCTCAAGTCTCTTTGACCTTCTTTGGACTCCATGACATAATTTCAAGATGAGGAATGTTATATGATTGTGGGCTTAGGCTATGTTGTTTTGGATAATATTCTCTATGGGCATACAGAGTGAAAACAGTACTTACATTTGATCATATAATTATCACATAAAGCATTCAGCTCTTAACATAGCCGTGTCAAAGCAAATTGTATGGATGAGAAAGAGCAGCAGATGTCCTGTCAATTAGTCTAAGTACTATTACAATAAAAATCTAATGACTTGTGTAGTTAGGTTAATAGCATACTAAGAAAAAACATTTGACTTTTAAAGGAATTAGTTTGAAGTTATATTACACTGTCGTGCAATACTGAGGATAATCTAACAAAGACTCTGTCTTATATTCTCAAATCCTGACTTGGCATGCTGAAAGGGAATGTATTATTCAAAGTTTTTGCCTATGGCCAAGTTTTAAAGAAGGCAGTTATGATTCCAGGTATTTGAGCAGAGGAGAGGTTCAACTGTTTACATATTAGACCCAATGGGTGAGCTGTTACCTAGGTTTGAAATAGACATCTCAAATAGAAAAGAAAATGATATATGCTAGCAAAAAATCACAATTTTGTCTTCATCAAGGAATATGAAGAGTCAAAATTTAGCTTAAAAGACCTGTTTATAAAGTATCTGTTTCTAAGAAAGGCTTCTTAAGTATGGCGCTCCGCTCTTCTGTAATCCTGTTGATTTCACTATTTCTCAAATGTGCTGTGCAGAACTAGGGGCTGGATGCCAGGCTCACTCAGAGCTTCAGCAGAAGTGAAAAACGAATGTGCCCTAAGAGGCCTTTTGCAGCCCTGGAACAGAACTGGGTCAAGAACTCACACCCTCCCTTTCTCTATTTTAGGTATCAATACCAATAACTGGAAGATGGAGGGTGGAGTCTTATTTCAGGTCTCCAGGCTGATAAAATCGTTGCTGACTCAGAGAGAGGTTCAGAACTAAATTTATAATTTTCCACACCCATACATACATAACTCTAATTGGATTCTCCCGAGATTATTAGTCAGGCTCTTAGAGATGACAAGGAACAGAGATATGGCAAGTTTACCCTGAACGATGGGAGTTCTTGTAAGAAAACACCCAGAAGTAGATAAACAAAGAAAACTCTGCGGCACCCAGATGGATTTCTGCTCTCTGGATCTCTTCAAGTTCCTAGCCGATCTCCTGTCTGATTCAAATACTTCAAAGTTCTTTGACAGAGAATACCCCTTCGGGTCGGTCAAGCAGAACTCAGTGAGGAACACACCGAAAAGACAGAGTTCTTGATCCAGGCTGCCTCCTGAGTCACCAACTTCCCAGGCACCCAGCCTCCAGTCAGCTGCCCCTGGTAGTCACAAAGAAGGGAATGACCTTATGGCTGCTTTGCTAAAAAGGGCTGTGGATGTTCATTCTCAGAGTGACATGGAGCCCAAAGCAGGAGAAAGCCGGTTTCTGTTTTGGGACTGTCTGAATTAAATTCTGAATTTACTACATCCAAGTCCACACAGTCAATGGAAGTTATTTAATCTTTCTAAGCCTCCGTTTTCTAATCTGTAAAGTAAGTAGAATTATTTACGTATCTCATAGCAGGTTGTGCAGACTAAATGAGATAATCCATGTAAAGCCCCTGGCGTGGAGGAATACATTAAACCATGCATAAGTATTCATTCTTTGAATATACATTTGCATACCACTAAAAATCTCAAGGCCCACAAGTAGTACACACACAATGTTTGGGTGGACACTGAACTTGAGAAACTTGAAACTCTGCTGTGAATTTGTTTGTAAAGTGAAAATATTGTCCTGCTTGAGAGTGATTCTATTTTTCAGTTCTCTGTAAAATTTCTGTATATTGGCTTTGCTGAAAATAGAGGTAGGTTGTAGTAAGTTTAGATGACTCGTGGGTTGACAAAAAAAAATGCATTTTTTTAAGAGTAACATAAAACGAACATAGCTAAGATATATTTGTGCCTTATTCTCGACATGCCAATTTACAGGTGTCATTATTGTTCAAGGACTCTTTCCATTGAAAGAACAAAAATGAGCAATAAGAGGTCTTTTACAGCGAGCCCAGGAACACGTGAGAAAAGTTGTTCAACCTATGCTCTCACACAGTCTGACAGGTCTATGCAATAATATGGGTAAACTTGGAACTTGCTATCAGACTGACCCAGGCATTAATTCCTACCTATTAGCATTGTGACCTTAAGAAAATTATTTAATTTCTCAGAGTTTCAATTTTCTCAGACCAATTAAAACATATTCTCTGGGAGGGCTTAGGCATCGTGTGTTTAAACTCCCAATGATTGATTTCAATGTGAAGTCAAGTTCGAAACTCCATGCTCTGAAGCTAGTGTTTCTCAAACTTCAGCATGAATCACAGACTGCTGAGCCCACCTCCAGAGTGTCTGACTCTGTGGGTCTGGGGTAGGACATAGGACTTGCCTTTCTAACGCCGTCTGGGTGAGTTTGATGCTGCTTGTTCAGGGACCATGCTTTGAGAACCACTCTTATAAACTCATCAGATTACTTCTTGTTGTCCTTGCATAGTATCTGTGAATCATAATTATGAATGCCTAGCAACATCCTGCTTCAAGTCAGTCAAAATAAGTTCCTCTTTGCTTAATCTTTCACTTTCATTCCCAACCCCACCAACCCATAACAGTATTAAAGTTCTTTGTCTATGCCCATTAGATACGATTTATAATTATTGTAAGTGAAGCTCCCAAACTAAAGTGTTACATAGTTATAACTCTATTATTCTTCCCAGTCTCTAAATCGTCTTATCGGCAAAAAAATAAATAAAAATAAACGTGCTCTATTCATTTTTGTATTCCTGACTTGAAGAAAAACACCTAGTACATAATGAAATCATAAGAAATGTTTTGTTGAATGCAAATAGCCCATAAGCCAAAAATACTCATCTAACACCTAAGGTCAGACTTATTTCTCTGAAAAATATCAATGTGAATCAATGATGATGTGAACCTCAGCATCCCTCATCAGAAACTTTCAGTTCTTTTAAGAAATGTAAGTAGCGTTTTGCTTGGTTAAGGAGGAGCGTGTGTTTTTATAGCCTGATTGGTGTTAACATCGTTTTGCACCTCTATTCTCCGGTCTGACCCTGCTCCTCTCTATCAGCCTACACATGCTAAACTTGATAACCGCACACACCTTAACACTGTGACCAAAATATACCTAATTTTCCAGATGGGGGTTTCTTACTTTTTAAACAATACCAAAATAGCACACATCAAGGTGACGGCTGGCCCAGTTTAGATCTGCAGTCCACATAAGCAAATGGGCTGGACATCACACCAGGACCTTTTGAATTAGGCCCAGTGGGTCCCACTGATGGAATCGGCCCAATGTTTATGGAAGTGTGTCAAGGTAATAAGGTGGAGGCCAAGACCATGCCTGTTATCCTTTAACCTCAGGGTCTGTTTATAATTTGTTATTCATTAAACAGCTCACTTTACCGGGAGGCCCCAAGCGGGCTACCTTTGCCGTGACACGGTGTCCTCAGTCCTGTCGCTGCTTGTCCTGCCCTTCCTTCAACAGACATGGGAGCTAAGCTCAGGAAACAAAAGCACTCAAAGAAAAAAAAAAAAAGAAGGAGAAAATGGTGACACTAAATGTGCCAGAGCCTAGTAAAAGCTCTGGAAAAGTGTTTGCCAAAACAGGGTAATGGTTATTGGGTCCCAAAGAACTGTAAAAAGAAATTGTTTTGTTTTGTTTCGTTTATGTTTTGGTTTGGTCTGGTTCTGTGTGTGTGTGTGTGTGTGTGTGTGTGTGTGTGTGTGTGTTTCTTTTTATGATAGTGGTGGTTAAGGAGGATGAAAGACCCGAATTGGCAGGTAGATGATCCTGAAATCTTTTATACCAGCGTGCAAGAAACTAAAAAAATGTCAGAAAGGAGAAAGTGCCTGAAATAAAATGCTAGGAAAACAAACCAGAATGCAAACCTGTTTGCAGTGTGGCTCTGTCTAAAGAAAGAATTAAATGAGACTGCCACTTCCTTTGAAATGTAAGGCAAGGATATGCGTTTGCCTACATAATGAAACTGTTTGACACCTGCCTATAAAAATTTCCGGGTAGAGTTATACATGCACAATTTCCTTACTATTTTACCATTCTCTTAACAAATCCTATCTCTGAATCCCCAGGCGTGTTTCCTCATCCTAATGAGTCCTCCACCTGTAGCTCCAGCCACTCGACAAACATATTCTGCATGCTTACTATTGAGGCAGGATAGCAGAAGCTAGGAAAATTCCTTGGCAAGTGGAATGGGAATGAGAGAGAGCCAAATACACTAGCTGAGCAATTTACAGCCAGATACAGGAAGTCACTAGCCTAGAGATAACATCCAGGCCTCAGTTGTATTTCTGCTTCAGGCCCAGAGAAGCAGAAAAACCCAGTAGTGACACCAGGACCAGCTGCAATGACCAATGACCCTCCTGCCCAGGCACTGACCAATCAGTAGAGACCATGATCTTGAAACTGCACACCTCGAAAACTGATTAATATTCTGCTGAAATGCTCCCCTGAGACCTCCTTCAAATTCCCACCTGCAGAAGAGAGATAAAGCCCTCAGGACAAAGGACCAGCATGCTCGCTCCCTCGGGAGAACCTTTGGCTTCTCTGTCTTCTTCTCCCTCAGGGTGCATCTCCTAATCTCTAAGAGATTCCACAAAATGCAACCAGGGGAACAAGGGGCTCATCCCGGGCTAACCCCATGAACCTGTCTCCAAGACCCCCTTTGCTCTGTCATTTCCTTCCAATAACATGTTTAGAGAACCACAGCAGCCCTGCCTAGGCTCTCCTGTCGCTTCTTCTGTGTAAGCCCTTCCTTGTTCCCTGTCCCCAGCTTTAATAAATCTACCCTCAGCATCGCCTGGACTCAGGTTATGAAATCTTTCCTGCATGAAGCCGAGAATCCCCACACTACCAGTCGGCCCCAGGTAGAACCACTCAGGGCCAGGTCTTTTTAACACTGTATTGAAAACTCTGTAAGATTAAACACACACACACTGGATTTAGTCTCTGTCCTCATACGGCTTTTAGCCTCCAGAAGGTCTGATTTATTTATTTTTCATAATGTGACCATCTTCATCATGGAGATATTTAGAATTAAGTTAAAACTAGCCAACACAGATTAAGTAAGTCTCCAAATGACGGCCTTTGCATCCTATGGAGATACAGAAAGATCCTGAGCGCCTCACGAAGCAGCCGGGAGACTCCTCAACCTCACCACGTCATCCCCTGCACAGGGAAGTTACTGACATCAGTGCAACCAGTAAGAGCAAAAGTATAAATTATTACTTTAAGTTAGTAAAGAAATATTAATAGGGAGTATATCCACATATACTTCTTTTTTATTATTATTAATTTATTTTTGTTACAAATGTTTCTTTCTTTTCCCCCATTGACCCTCTCCTCCTGATCCCCGCCCCCCCCCCAGCACTGTTGTCTATGTCCATGGTTGCACATACATACATATAAGTTCTGTGGTTTATCTCTTCCCTCCCCTCCCCCCGGCCCCCCTTCTGAGGTTTGTCAGTCTTTACCCTACTTCTATGTCTCTGAGTCTATTTTGTTCATCAGTTTATTTTGTTCATTATATACCACAAGTGAGATCATGTGATATTTATTTTCTTTTTTAATAAACAAAGACTTCATTGTAAAAATTAAAAACAAATGGCTCAAAATACATAGAAGTACAATGAGAAAGTGAAGTCTCCCATCCCCAAAAGTAACCGCTGTTCAGTGTACCACCTAGCCTTCTAAAGTTTTTACATACATATGTGCACATATAAATTATAAATAAATTGTGTTTTCCCATTTGCCTAAGTGGTATCCTATTACATGCATTTTCCTGCAACTTACTTTTTTTTTCTCCTAAAAATGTCTTAGATATCTTTCCACCTTGGCACACAAAGTTCTCCTTCATTTGTTATAGGTGCGGCCTTGTATTTCCTCATGTGGGTAACTGTGATTTATCTGACTATGCCCAGACCGCTGGAGGCTTCCCTCGTGTCCTTTCCCTGCTATTTAAAGTAGTGATGCAGTGATCACCTTCATACAGGAGTGTGAATATTTTCCAAGGAGAGGAACATAGACAAAGCATCCTGGATCAAACACCACGTGTCTTTATTTTAATAATGTGCATCAGGATAAGAAATCGGGGATTTAATTACTAAGAATTTTTTAAGAATACTGTATCCATTCTCCATTGCTTTGTACAATACAAAAATACTTTTCCATCCTCACAAAAACAATCACACTCTCTTTCTGAAATGTAAGTCTGAGCATCACACATGACAGTACCAGTACTGATTCCGAATCGGCATCTCCAATAAAATGTTGCTATAAAAGTAATTTTCTGCTTATCAGAAAGGCATCTGTCCCTGTAGTGCTTTGGGGAGTTGTGTTCTTCTCTTAAACTATTTAATTCACCTTCTCTTCACCTCTGAAAATGGCTTCTGCATAGTTCGGCTTTATTTTCCAGGAGTACATGCCTAATCATTATCGTAACATACCTCGAGTCCAGGAAAAAAAGTGTTTTAAATTTCAACTTTTAGATTATTTTCTTCCATTACAGTTGACATTTAATATTATATGTTTCGGGGAAATTTTTTTAATGTAACCAAAACGTAGCATATTGTAACCTAGCACACTGCATGTCAGAATATATGCTATACATAGCAAATAGTCAAGGGTGGTTTTATCAAAACAGAGCAAAAATTTTCCCCTTGTTATTTTGGGATATTTCAAAAACGTGCCTCTGAGCTCTAGCACAGGGCTTGATTAATGCATGATTTCCTCTTTAAAATTAGAAACAGGAATCGAGAGTGTGGTTTAATAATTTTCATTTGCTCTTCTTTTCCAAGCATTCTAACGAAGGCCTGGTCCCCAGACCTGATTAGGCAGCTCCTACATCTGCCTGCAGTTTGCCGTTATCCCTGCAAGGCAGGAACTCAAACTCATTTTGAGTGAATGGGAACAATCTGGGAAAGAACAATAAGGTGAGATATGCTGTGAAGGGGAGTTATTTGGTTTGGGTCCTGCTCTGGTGATTAGCGTTTGCCTGAGCCTCACAGAGTACAACAACACAATTTCACAACGGATGTCACAAACATCATTCTGCGTAAACCACCACTAGCCTATGACTCTTACAGCATACTGTCAGGTTGAGCCCAGTCTCCAATGCTTTGCCCTTTGAACACCTCCAGCTATATAGTACAAGAGCAGTATGTTCTTTATTTTATTTTTTTATTTTAACAATTTGTACTTATTTTTATTTTATGTAGAAATTAAACCTTTCACAGTCCCACAAAAAATCTGAGATGACCTACAATTTTATTGCACTTGTAAGCTAGCAATATTTTTTCCGCTTGCATTTATTTATTTATTTATTTTTGTTACAGATGTTTCTCCTTTTTCCCCCATTGACATCTTCTTCCCAATCTCGTGCCTGCCCCCCAGCATTATTGTCTATGTCCATGTTTACGCATACATGCATAATGTTCTGTGGTTTATCTTTTCTCTCCCCCCCCACCCCCTCTTCTGAGGTTTGTCAGTCTGTCTTCTACTTCTCTGTCTCTGGGTCTATTTTGTTCACCAGCTTGCTTTGTTCATTATATTCCACAAATAAGTGAGATCATGTGATATTGGTCTTTCTCTGATTGGCTTGTTTCACTTAGGATAATACTCCCCAGGTCCCTCCATGTCATCTCAAAGGATAAGAGATCTTTCTTTCTTACAGCTGCATAGTATTCCATTGTGTAAATGTACCACTGCTTTTTTATCCACTCATCTATTGATGGATACTTGGGCTGTTTCCAGATCTTAGCTATAATAAATAGTGCTGCTATGAACATAGGTACATATGTTCTTTCTGATTGGTATTTCAGGCTTCTTGGGGTATATTCCTAGAAGTGGGATCACTGAGTCAAATGGCAGTTCCATTTTTAATGTTTTGAGGTAACACCATATTGTTTTTCATAATAGTCTGCATTCCCACAGCAGTGTACTAGAGTCCCCTTTTCTCCACACCCTCGCCAGCACTTGTTGTTTGATGATTTGCTGATGGCAGCCATTCTGACAGGTGTGAGGTAATACCTCATAGTTGTTTTAATTGGCATCTCTCTGATGATTAATGATGTTGAGCATTTTTCAGATGTCTCTTGACTGTTTGTATGTCCTGGTTGGAGAGGTGTCTATTTAGGTCCTCTGCCCATTTTTTAATTGGGTTCTTTGTCTTCCTTTTGTTGAGTCGTGTGAGTACTCTATATATTTTATAAATTAACCTCTTATCTGATATATTGTTGGCAGTTACGCTCTCCAATGTAGTGGGTTCCCTTTCCACTTTGATGCTTGTTTCTTTTGCTGTGCAGAAGCTTTTGAGTTTGATATAGTCTTATGTGTTCACTTTTTTCTTTGTTTCTCTTGCCTCAGGCATTGTATCAGTGAAAATTCTGCTGTGTGTGATGTCTGAAATTTTGTTGCCTACATTTTCTTCTAGGATTTTTATGGATTCATGGGTCACGTTTAAGTCTTGTATCCATTTTGAGTTTATTCTTGTGCATGGTGTAAGTTGATGGTCTAGTTCCACTTTTTTGCATGTAGCTGTCCAATTTTCCCAACACCATTTATTGAAGAGACTGTCTTGACTCCACTGTATGCTCTTGTCACTTTTGTTAAATATTAACTGAATATAATAACTTGGGTCGGTTTCTGGGTTCTCTGTTCTGTTCCATTGATCTATCTGCCTGTTCTTGTGCCAGTACCAGGCTGTTTTGATTACAGTGGCTTTATAGTATGACCTGATATCAAGTATTGCGATCCCTTCTACTTTGTTCTTTTGTTCTTTTTCAAGATTGCTGTGGCTATTCGGGGTCTTTTGGGTTCCATATAAACTTTTGGAGTATTTATTCTAGTTCTGTGAAATATGTCATTGGTATTTGGTGGGGATTGCCTTGAATCTATAGATTGCCTTGAATAGTATGGACATTTTAATTATGTTAACTCTTCCAATCCATGAACAAGGTATGTTTCCACTTTTTCATATCTTCCCCTATTTCTTTTTTCAATGTCCTATAGTTTTCTGCAAATAGGTTCTTTACTTCTTTGGTTAAGTTTATTCCTTGGTATCTCAATTACTTTTTTGCAGCAATGGTAAATGGGATTGCTTTTTTAGTTTCTCTTTCTGTGAGTTCATTGTTGGTGTATAAGAATGCTGTTGATTTCTTGACTTTAATTTTATATCCTGCTACTTTGCCAAATTCATTTATTAAATCTAGTAGATTTTTGATGAAGTCTTTAGGGTTTTCAATGTACAGTATCATGTCATCTGCAAATAATGACAGTTTCACTTTCTCCTTTCCAATTTGGATTCCTTTTATGTTTTCTTCATGTCTAATTACTATGGCTAAGACTCCCAGCACTATGTTAAATATGAGTGATGAAAGTGGGCATCCCTGTCTTGTTCTTGTTTTGAAGGGAAATGCTTGTAGTTTTTGCCCATTAAGTATGATGTTGGCTGAAGGTTTTCAATATATGGCCTTTATTATGTCAAGATATGATCCCTCTGTGCCCACATTGCTGAGCATTTTTATCAGAAATGGGTGCCAGATTTTTTCTAATGCTTCTCAGCATCTATTGATATGCTCATATGGTTTTTATCTTTCATTTTGTTTATGTGGTGTATCACACTTATTGATTTGTAGATATTATACCAGCCTTGCATCCCTGAGATGAATCCTACTTGGTCAAGCTAAATAATTTTTTTTGATGTATTGCTGGATCTGAGTTGCTAATATTTTGTTAAGGATTTTGGCATCTATGCTTATAGGGGATAAGTATGTTCTTTATTTTAAATTTTAGATTAAGAAAATGTAAAAGATATGTGTGCTGTCACTATCTAATGTCCTTCATCTCTTTGATTCCCTGTCAATATAAAATACATTTGAAGTATATTTTTAGATAGCTGCAATGGAGAAAGAAAGAAAGAAAAACCCAGGAATCACTAAACATGAATTCTCTCACACTATTTTTCTAGTTGAAGATAATGGCCCTGGGTGATTTCAGGGTGTTAATTTTTATGATTTTGAAATATGGAAACGTTGTTTGGGATACAGTCAGTGGTTTTTTTGTTTGTTTGTTTGTTTGTTTGTTTTAATGTTTCTGGTTAAGGTTCAGCAAATAGATATCTAAGTTGTCCTACGTGAAAAGAGGACTAAAAGGCAAAACTCCTTTTATGCAATTCATATAATCATATATAAATAAAGTCATTTTTGGAAGCTATAGATATGCCCTCCTCTCCCTCATTTCTTAAATATATTTTTAGCTGCCGTGGTGGTGCCAGACCTAAGGGATTTCATATGTTTAATTGAGTGGAATGATCCTCACTCACACCTTCTTCTCCATAGTTCACCACTGTACTCCCATGCTCCACATTCTACCTCCCAACCTCCTAACTCATCTTATTTCATCTTCCTAGTGATGTGAACTCATCCCAACCAGTAACTTAAATACTTCACTTTTATAAGTTAATTTACAGTGTCTCACAGAGTCCCTCTCTGGACATCGGCATTGTCAAAAAGCCATATCAGACCAATAATCCTTTGCATCAGTTTTGGGGGATGATTTCCTAATCATCCTCAGTGCTGCTCTCTCCATGCCCACCTGCAAATTAGAGTCACATTGCTCTTCCTAAACACCACTTCATTTACCTTATTCTCGAGTTTAAAAATCTCAGCCACATCCAGTTCAATCATCAGGGACCTTTGAATCCTGCATGCCTTGCTTAAACCTTCTTCCGGAATGGCCTTGAGCTTTAGTGTTTGCTTATCCACATCCTAGACACTTCAAATCACTGGTGGATCTTGTTGAAATCCCAATTCCAATTCAGTAAGTCTTAAGTGAGCCTGAGGCTCTGCTGTGACATGTTGCTGTGGTATAGTCTACATGTTAAAACCTAAAATTTAGAAAACTGTTCCCTTTTGTCTCTAGCAAGGGCTTATTTGAAGAGACAGAAAAGAGAACCATGTATATACAATAAAACATCTTATATTTGATTGAATCAGTTTAAGGACTAGGCAAACTTTAAGTTCTATTTAAAATATGTATAATAGCACATGGTTGATAAGTGTGTACATATATACCACAGAATTGTCTATATTCTTTGTAAAAATACAAGCCTCAGTGTAACACTTGAAGCTTCTGACGCTATTGTCCATTGTGTTTATATGCTACTGGAAACTCAAATTCTAGCAGAAATAATATGACCAAACTTTGTCTGAATACTGTACTTCTCTCCTCTTGGCTTGTGCATTATACATTTATTTGCTTTTGCTTAGTTACTGCCCTGCCACCTGCAGTGATCCATGAGCTGGATTCTCTCCATTTGTTTCACTACCTGGAGTCCAGCACCCTGTAGCAAATGGCGCTTCTTGCCTGTCTTTCATCTCTGCACCACTAGGACAGCTAAAGTAGAGCACTTCAAAAAATCCTGGTGGACGGGTGTTTAGGGTTTATATAATTTTATTTAAAGCACTCTTGTCTTAAGAAAGCCATAATTTCCACTTTGTTTCCTATGCGGAGTATTGATGAAGATCAATAATCCAGTACAACAATCTTTAAAGTGGGCATGGTACTTCCTGCTCTTAATAACACTGGCTAGAAAAGAAGTGAAAGGGAAAGCCAATCAAATTTGCACATTGTTTCAAAGAGAAAATATTAGATACAGAGCTTCAGTGTTTTTATTAAGTTTATACTCATTATAAAAGCGTGAACTCTCTGCACTCTGGGGGACCAAAGAAAGCTTTCATCTTGTGGAAGATGAATTATACTTTCATTATTATAAAATAAAAAATTATATAAATTTTCTAAAGTTTGACAAAATATACATTTTCAAATAATAAGTACTATTTTCCCTTGTCTATTGTGGTATCTTTTAATAAACCAAAAACTTGTTATAAGCACTGTTACTCTTGTAATAGGTCTTCAGCCTAACTTGAATTCCATTTTGCTTAGTCCCAAAGTGGACATAACACTCAACTAAGCTCATCAAAGACCTTACCTGAAATTGATACAAACTTTGGAAAAGTGCTCTTTCTACCAGGTTTGCTCATCTGGGAGAATGTAAATCTGTGTTTTACAGTAGCCCAGTAGTTCCTGCCACTTGGAGAGAGAATTAGAACTCTAACGTGTGTGTGTGTTTGTGTGTGTGTGTGTGTGTGTGTGTGTGTGTGTGTGTGTGTGGCAGAGAAGCGGAGGAGAGCAGGGGAAGGGAAGAGAACAGAATGGGTGGAGAGAGAAGGTGAGAGGAGAGGAGAAACTTGCCAGTATTGAGCTTTAGCCCCAAGCAGTAAAGTCTTAATTCCTGAAACTTTTCTTTTGCTCACATGGACTACCCCCAGCATCCTTTTCAAACTTAAAAGACAATGAACTCTCTTATTTTTGGTTAATAGAGTTTGAATCAAAGAAATATGACTAATACACCACATCCATATTGGACATGTTACTTTGCATTCACCATTTACTCGTTTATACACACTGATCCTTATCTTGTCAATTCAGTGGGAATTGACTGTGTTAACTGTTTGATTTATGTTTGTTATAAAAATTAATAATTAAAGGTTCATGTATTTAAGAACTTTGTCTCACCACAGATTTCAGGATCTAGACGCAAACCTATAGGAGTTATTTTTAAGTTGGTATGATTAATTTCATGTCAAGCTAGCTCAAGTTTTCTGAGTAAAATGAAAAGAAGGAAAGAAATAAAAAAGGAAGGGGGAAGAAGGAAGGAAGGAAGGAAGGAAGGAAGGAAGGAAGGAAGGAAGGAAGGAAGGAAGGAAGGAAGGAAGGAGAAGGAAGAAAAGAGGGAGGGAGAAGACTGCACTCGGGAAAATTATGAAAGTACATCAAAATTCACTGTTAAACAATCCCATTTCATATCCTATTAAACTCCATAGGAAATGACATTTGCTACAGTAAGAAAAACAGATGGTGGAAGGAGAGAAGAAAATAAAACTCTTTGAAAATCGAGAATGAAAATGCCACCGCTAACATTTTAGGTCCCCCTGACGTGTTCATATATCAAGTCATAGCCTCCAAGACAGTCACTTTCTGTATTATATGCATGCCTTCCAGCCTAAAATAGTTCCATGGGGCTTCTAAAGTAAGGAGTGAGTGGTGTCCGGGACGTGTGTTTGTGTGAGGTTGCATGTGAGTTTGTGAGTGAGGCCAAGACGGGGAACAGTGGGGGTCATTCAAACCCATGAGACAGGCACCCTGACTGCGATGCTTTGCCAGCAGCATGGTGATTCATCTTCCTCCCAGGCACAAGCACATCAAGTCCTCTGTTTTGCTCTTAGTTCACATTTGTCCTCTTTAAAGCAGTGAGTCATACATTGGAAATATGTATGAAATAAGCAAGAAGAATATGTCACTGAGTTATTTCTGGTCGTTCAATATACACATCCTAGGACATCGTGTGTTTGAAAGGCACATTTTTAAATATGAGAGGTTTCTACAAAGCAGACAGAATTGATTCTATAAGGAAAAAGAAAGTCAGGTGCAAGAAGAAATGGAGCCTGGTAAAATGATTAAGTTTAGGTGAAGAGAATAAAATATTTCTTCGTGTTCTCAAAAGGATAATTTTCTTCAGAGGAAATTGCATAAATTCTTGGTCACTGGAATTAGAAGAGAATTTTTCTTGCCAAAATGTAGTGCTGGGAAACAAATGACATTTGGTCTGTTGTCAAGCTGTCCCACCCTCCTTGGCAAATATGAGTTCATACTTTAATGCAAATAAGATTTTTCTATAAATACCTTCCGGACCAAAAGAATGACCTGAGAAATCAGAGGATTAAATAATTGACGAGTTTTATCATGAAAAAACAGAAACTTGAAAACAGTCACATATAACGCCTGGTGTTATAATTACCAATGTAGGACCTTTTCACGTATCTGTTTGTCCGGCAGTGACCCCTTGAGCACCTGTCATGTGCCAGGTTCTAAGTATCTCAAGCACTGAGGACACAGGAGTGCACAGGTGCAGTGCCTATTTCCTTGTGGACCTTAGGTCTTATGAGTCAAGACAAGTATTTAGATAACAATAATAATAGAAATAATATTGGGAAAATCAGTGGTATGAAGAGTAGAAGAGTAGTTGAGGTGGGTGCTTTGATTGTCTGTTTTTAGGGGGCAAATGTGGGATTGAGACAAGAAGATTTAAAGACCCCAGGAAGGGAAAGATTAAAAAAAAAAGAGAGAGATGGAAAGGACATTCCAAGCCAAGGGGATAGCACTGCGAAGCCCTGAGAAGTCACATGGAGAAAACTCTTGGGCCATGCCGAGAACTGTGGACTTTCTCTGAAGAATAGTTACCGGTCAGTAGAAATAGAGGAGAAACATGACCAGATGTCTATTTTTAAAGATAACTGTCTTTTATGGAAAGAATTTAGTGGGGCGAAAGGGAAGGAAAAGAAAAATTGTTGATGTAAGAAAATTTTGATCCAATATCTAAAATATTAAAAGTACTCATACAGCTCAACAAAGGACAACAAACAATCCAATTGAAAAATGGGCAGAGGACCTAAATAGACGCTTCTCCTAACAGGACATACAAATGGCCAGGAGACATGAAAAAATACTCAATATCTCTAATCATCAGAGAGATGCAAATTATAATGCCTATGAGGGATCAATCACTTCATACCTGCCGGAATGGCTGCCATCAACAAATCCCCTAACAAGTGCTGGCGAGGGTGTGGAGAAAAGGGGACTCTAGTACACTGCTGGTGGGAATGCAGACTGGTTCAGCCACTACAAAAACAATACGGTGTTTCCTCAGAAAATTAAAAACGGAACTGCCATTTGACCCAGTGATCCCACTTCTTGGAGTATCTCCTAAGAAGCCTAAAACACCAGATAGAAAGAAAACATGTACCCCTATTTTCACAACAGTGTTATTTACAATTGCTAAGTTCTGGAAACAGCTCAAGTGTCCATCAATAGAGGAGTGGATAAAAAAGCTATGGCACAGTTAGTTACACAATGCAATACTATGCAGCTGTAAAAAAAGATCTCTTACCCTTTGAGATGACACGGAGGGGCCTGGAAAGTATTATGCTAAGCAAAATAAGCCAGTCAGAGAAAGACAAGTACCACATGATCTCACTTCTTTGAGAAATATAATGAACAAAATAAGCTGAGGAAAAAAAACAGATCCAGGGACAGGGAAGCAGGAAACAGACTGACAAACCTCAGAGGGAAGAGAAATGGCGTGGTGAGAAGAGATAT
Organism: Molossus molossus; assembly: GCF_014108415.1. Lineage (NCBI taxonomy): Eukaryota > Metazoa > Chordata > Mammalia > Chiroptera > Molossidae > Molossus > Molossus molossus. The sequence continues at coordinate 33,897,281 of NW_023425403.1, read as the reverse complement.
ACCAAGGACCTTATATGCCTCTATGCACAACCAGTGGACAGACAGCAGTGCAGTGAAGGCAGGGGGCAGGGGGCAGAGGAGGTAGTCAATGGGGGGAAAATAAGAGACATCTGTAATACTTTCAAAAATAAAGATAAATTAAATCTAAAAGAAATTTTTTAAAGTGCCTTTTCTGAATGTGCAAAAATGGAAAAGAAAATCTTGATCCAAAATGATGGCTGAAGAGAAAAAAAAATGCAGAAGGAGTCTTGGTAAAGTAAGAAAGGCATGTGAAGAAGACAGTGATTGCTTTCATGCAGGAGTGTGACAGAGCTGGATGGGGGAGAGAAATAGAATGGAAGTGAACAATGGTTTCTGTGGGCCCTCCTCTGGGAATTACAGAGACCTCCTTCCAAGTCCCGTGTATACGTACAAACGGCATACTCTAACCAGTTTTCCCATTCTTGTTGTTCCCTTTCCCCTACTTTTTTTTTTCTTTATTGATTTTATAGAGAGAGGAAGGGAGAGGGAGAGAGATAGAAACAATAATGAGAGAGAACATCGATTGGCCGCCTCCTGCATGCCCCCAGCTGGGGATTTCACCCACCACCTGGGCTTGTGCCCTGACCAGAAATCAAACTAGCAACCTCTTGGTGCATGGGTCACCACTCAACCACCGAGCCACACCAGCTGGGCTCCCCTACTATTGTATATAAAGTGGTTAATGTCACAATGCAATCCATAGTTGAAAGAATATGGTTGGAGTCATGGCAGAAAAAAGGGAGGAATGGATATTACCCACAGAGTGTGGCCTGAGCTAGATGCAATAACTGATAAGATTTGTGTTGTTTTCCTCTTTTATTTTAATTATTTTTATTGTTGACACTATTACAGATGTCCCCATCCCCCCTCCCGCTTTGCCTACCTCCATCCAACCCCCACACCCCCTTCCCTCTGGCTAACACAACACTTTTGTCTGTGTCTATAAGCTATGCATATATATTCTTTAGCTAGTCCTTTCAACTTCTTTCATCCAGTCTCCACTCCCTCCTCTCCTCTGACAGATGTCAGTCTGTTCCATGTATCCATGCCTCTGTTTCTCTTTTGTTAGTCAGTTTATTTTGTTCATTAGATTCCACAAATACGTGAGATCATGTGATATTTGTCTTTCTCTGACTGGCTTATTTTGCTTAGCATAATCATCTCTAGGTCCCTCCATGCTGTCTCAAAGGGAAATAGATTCTTCTTTCTTACAGCTGCATAGTATTCCATTGCATAAATGTACCACAGCTTTTTGTCCACTCATCTACTGATGGGCACTTGACTGCTTCCAAATCTTGGCTATTAAAAATAACACTGCTGCCCTGGCTGGTTTGGCTCAGCAGTTACAGCATTGGCCCGTGGACCAAAGAGTCACAGATTCAATTCTGGTCATGGGCGCATACCTCAGCTGTGGTTTGGTCCCCAGCCCTGGTCAGGGTCATTCAGGAGGCAACCAATCAATGTGTCTTTCTCATGTCGATGTTTCTCTCTCTCTCTCTCTCTCTCTCTCTCTCTCTCTCTCTCTCTCTCTCTCCTCCCCTCTCGTCTCACCCTCCCACTCTATCTGAAAATAAATGAAAAGAATATATATACTCTGGTGAAAATTTTAAAAAAATAAGTAAATAACATTGCTATGAACTTAGGGGTGCATATATTCTTTCTGATTGGTGTTTCGGGATTCTTAAGATATATTCCCAAATGTGGGATCACTGGATCAAAAGACACTTCCATGTTTAATTTTTTGAGGAAACTCGATACGTTTTCCCAGAGTGGCTGCACCTGTCTGCATTCCCACCAGCAGTACACTAAGATTCCCTTTTCTTCACATTCTTGCCAGCACTTGTTTCTTGATTTATTTATTTTTTTATATTTTTAAATCTTTATTGTTGAATGTATTACAGATGTTCCTCATTTTTCCCCCATTGACCCTCTCCTGCCTTTTCCCACACTTGTCTGTGTTCATTGGTTATGCATATAAATTCTTTGGTTTATTTCTTTCCACCCCCCAACCCCTTTCCCTTTAAGGTTTGTCAGTCTAGCAATGAATTTGTACTTCTTAATCCCTTCACCTTTTTCACCCATCCCCCCAACCCCCCTCCCATCTGGCAACCAATAAAATGTTCTCTGTATCTATGAGAATGTTTCTGTTCTGCCTGTTCATTTTGTTTGTAGATTCCATTGTCGATAGATATGTATTCATTGCCATTTTGTTTGTTCATATATTTTATCTTTTTCTTCAAAAAGACCCTTCATATAATAACAGTTTGGTGGTGATGAACTCTAACTTTTTCTAGTCTGTGAAACTCTTTATATGGTCATCGATTCTAAATGACAGCTTTGCAGGATAGAGTAATCTTGGTTGTAGGTTCTTGCTTTTCATTATTCTGAATATTTCTTGCCACTCCCTTCTGGCCTGCAAAGTTTCTTTTGAGAAATCAGCTGACAGCCTAATGGGAACTCCCTTGTAGGTAACTAGCTGCCTTTCTCTTGCTGCTTTTAAGATTCTCTCTTTGTCTTGAATCTTTTGCATTTTGATGATGATGTGTCTTGGTATGGGCCTCTTGGGGTTCATCTTGTTTGGGACTCTCTGTGTTTCCTGGACTTGTATGTCTGTTTCCTTCACCAAGTTAGGGAAGTTTTCTGCCATTATTGTTTCAAACAGGTTTTCAATTTCTTGTTCTCGCTCTTCTCCTTCTGGCACCCCCAAGATGCGAATGTTAGCATGCTTGAAGTTGTCCCAGAGGCTCCTTACAGTATCTTCATTTTTTTGGATTTTTTTTTTTCGTTTTGTTGTTCTGATTGGGCGTGTTTTGCTTCCTTATATTCCAAATCGATGGTTTGCTTCTTGGATTTACGTACTCTACTATTGAATCTGTGTAAATTATTCTTTATTTCAGTTAATGCCTCCTTCATTTCTGATTGTGCATCCATCATTTCTTACCAGTTCTTTTTTATGCTCTTGAGGCCCTCACTAAGCTCACTGAGGTTCTCACTAAGTTCATTGAACATCCTTATAAGCAGTGTTTTGAACTCAGCATCTGTTAGGTTGCTTATCTCCATTTCACTTAGTTCTTTTCTTGGGGTTTTGTTCTGTTCTTTCATTTGGGACCTGTTTCTTTATCTCCTCATTTTGGCTGCCTCCCTGTATTTGTTTCTATGTATTAGTTAACACGAGGTATGGGGCTCGCTGAGACCAGATGCTGCTTGTTTGAAAGAATTTAGGAAAACCTGAAGCAGGATCCAAGACAAGCCAATCCTATGGTTAAGCAACTGGCAACAGCTTGGGTGGGCTTGAAAGTTGTGTGGGGTGGGGCGGGGCCTCAGGGAGTCAACGGGGCGGGGCTACCAGTGTGAGCCAGGTTGCTGGAGTCCCAGATATGGCAGCTGTCTGCCGCCCCAGGGAAGGGCTCACCAAAGGAACAAAGGCCTCTGACAGCACGTTTGTCCCGAAGAAAGCCCCCTCTCCAGCCCTCGCTCCAGTCCAAACAGCTCAATTCTTCCCTGTGTGTCTCTGGCGCCCCTCGAGCTGCCTCCCCTCCGAGCTTAGAGGGAGAGAGTCCGATAAGTCCGTGCGCGGGCCCTTTAGGGAGCTGCCTGGGGCTCCAGCCGCCTCAGCTTCCCGGAGCCTCTGTTCCTGCTGGTTTTTCCAGCCAGAAGTTATGGGGACTTCTCTTCCTGGCACTGGAACCCTGAGCGGGGCACCTGGTGTGGGACGGGGACCCCTCAGTCCTCAGGGAGGAACTTCCCAGCCGAGGTGTCCTCCTGATTTTTATCCGCCACACTTGGGTGTGGGACCAGCCCGTCGCGCCTCCGCCCCTCCTACCATCTGGATGTGGCTGCTGCTTTAATTACGTAGTTGTAGGACTTCCATTCTGCTTGATTTCAGGCGGTTTTGAATGATGGCTGTTCTGTAGTTTAGTTGTAAGTTTGATGTGGTTGTGGAAGGACGCGATACCACGTTTACCTACCCACCATCTTGACCGGAAGTCCTGTTTCTTGATTTATTGATGATAACCATTCTGATAGGTGTGAGGTGATATCTCACTGTGGTTTAATTTGCATCTCTCTAATGATTAGTGAACTTAAACATCTTTTCTTATGTCCATTGTCCATCTGTATGTCCTCTTTGGAGAAGTGTCTATTTAGGTCCTTTGCCCAGTTTTTAACTGGATTGTTTATCTTCCTGATGTTGAATTGTATAAGATCTTATATATTGGGTTGTTTCCCTTTTAAAAGGCAGTGGGTGCGTCCTCAGTTTTTATGAAATTTTTTATTACATTACATAGAAGCAATTTCTCTTTTATACATTTAAGTGTAGAAGGAAGTATGTGTTGATTTTAAGCGGCCAAACAGTATATACCATTATAGATATTTGTCACTTTTTTGGCTGCCCAGCATCTGACCTCTTTCCACACATACATTTTGGAAATTCTACATCCTACAAATCTTCAGAGGAGGCATAGCTTCCTCTGGAAGCAAAAGATGCCAGATACTGACAAAGCCAGAGTTTCTTGAAGCTAGGGTATGGGCACTCTTCCTAGGCTGAGCCAATCAGATGTGCCCACCCTGTGTTATACATCACAAATTAATGATGAAAAGAAGGGACAGCTGAAAATGTGCCCTGATGCTGGTGGTGGGACATCAGTACCTACTCTTCAAGAAAGGCCGAGGTGGAGAATCACCAGTAGTGTGTAGATGGGACACACATCGAGGTTTAGTTCTCAGCAGCAGTAGCAGTATATTTTCTCCAGACAAGCTGTTTTCTTATCACATCAAATCTCTGCTTCTCTGTTCTGCCTTCCCAGTGATTCTGTGAGATGCTCAATATCCTTTCAATTAATTTACTTTCTCCATTTGTACCTGAACTTTAAACTAAAACTCTTTAGTAATACAATATGTAACTTCCCACTCATGAGACAGTTTAACAAGCTGAAGAACACTCTCCAAATGTAGATGGTTAATTTAGCAGCCTGTTATTGTCAAGTTCAGGTGATTGGTTTCTTTATGTGACCTATATCTACATTCGGAAGTCTCAGTTTTTATTTGTTGTGGTTGATCACTTGCTTAAATGTATTTTTTTTTAAATATCCTTTCCCCTAAATACACATGTTCAGTCCTTTGAAAATCTGATTAGTAGAAACTGGACTTCAGACTCCAGGCCATACGTGTGACTCTCAGCTTGCACCTCCCGGATCTTCCTGCCAATCGGCACGCTCCCACTGACACTGCTGCCACAGAAACTGGCCCCTTGCGCCACCTGCCAGAACCCAGAAGGCCCATGACCTCAGAGGGATGCTTGCCAAAGGCAACATAGGAGAGCAATGAAGGCAGAAGATTTACTGTCACCACAAGCCAAAATAGAGAAGACCAAAAGTACATAATTCCAGGCTCCAGTTCCCACCCATTCCTCAAATGACTCTCTGTTGATATAGCCAAAGAGATCCACCAAGGAGCTGAGTGTGCTCTTGCACCACGTGTCCAGCCTAACCTGATAATCCTGCAAGCCGCATCACAAAGGAATCCGTGTCCTGGGGACCCTCCAACATGACCTTACGCTGCTGAGAGTCCTCCCACTCCCTTAGCAAGGCACCCTCTGAGAGAATTTGGAAATGCTTCCTTGACCAAGCTCCAGTTGTATGTTCCAAAGGCAGGCTTTTATGCTTTGCAGCTGAATCTATTTTATTTTCTCCTGAACTAGCAAACTCCTGATGCTTCGTTAGTTTTAGCTCCAGTGCCTCCTCAGTGTTAGAGGCATCTGAAGTTTCCACACTGATGTCACAGTTCATGACATTGACATTGCTGGGGCTCACACAGCTACAGGAGTGAATTAGAGAGAAGACTGCTAACTAAGCAGGACCACCCCTGCTAGGAGAAACACGTAAAGGGATGGGGCTCTGACTTTTTAATTCTCTAACATTCTCATCCTAGGTGATTCTGGATTCTTTTCTAGTTCCATGACTTCAACTATCATCTAACAATAACCAAAATGTGTTATTTACAGAATGGATTTCTCCCTTAAACTCCAGAATCATATTACCCACCTGCTTACATACACTTAGATATATACTCTAATAAGTAAATCCAACATCAAATGAGCAAAACCAAATTCTTGATTTCCTTAACTGACTTATCCCCTAGGCATCTCCATCTCTGTTAATGGCAGCTCTGTTCTTCCAGTTGTTCAGTCCAAAAATTTAGACTTCTTTCTTAGTCTCAAACTTCACATCCAAACTTTATCAAGAAATCCTGTCTGCTCTATCACTGCAATCTGACCAGTGCTTATCACCTTTCCCACCACCACCCTTAAACAAACTGTCATCACTTCTCATAGGACCAATCTCAGTAACCTCTTACTTAGTCGCTCTGATTCAGTCTTCCCCACCCCCTCAACCTTCACCAAAGCCATTCAGTTCTCACTTAGCAAAGCTCAAATTTAAGACATAAGTTTTGTTGATCAAAACTTTGTAGAATTATATCTCACTCGAAGTAAAATCTGAAGTTTTGGTTCACAAGGCTTTCCTTGACACGGTCTTTTATTTCCTCACTCACTCACTACCCCACCGTCCCCCACCCCCCTTTTACACTCCAAATACACTGGACTCCCTGCATTTTCTTGTACATGCCAGGCATCCTCCTGCTTGAGGTTCTTTGTATATTGCTGTTTCATCTTCCTGAAATGCCAATCTCTAAATTATAACTTGTAACTTCCCTTCCTTCTTTCAAAACCTTCCCTAACCCTTACATAAAATTGCCTCCCCATCAAATTACTATGTACACTCTCATTATGCTTTATTTTCCTTCCTCCCACTTGCCTCCATATTTTTTGCTTATGTGTTTATTTTCTGTTGCTTCCCTCTAAATTGTATGTAATGTAAACAAACTGCTATTTGTTTTACTGCTACATCCCAACATTTACGGTAAGGTTCATCCATAATAAACCCTTACTGTATATTTATTGAATAAATAAATGAAATAATAGAAGAGATGCTAAAGAAATCATGCTGTTTGAGGATGTAGGTAATAATAATAAGAAAAGCTTGTAAAAAAAAAAAAAAACTGAATAGTCCAAAGAAGAGACAAATAAAATTGAAACTAGTGTCACTGAAACCACAGGAAGTGATTATTTCGAGCTAGAGGAAGTGGTTAACACTGTAAAATGCTACAGAGAGTGACCACTGAAGAGCAAGGAGAACAGTGAAAGAGTGGTAAACAATCGGATCAACTGAATAGACATTTCTCCAAAGAAGATAGATGACAGGCCAACAGGTGCATGAAAAGATGCTCAACATCACTAGTTAGAGAAATGCAAATTAAAACCACAATGAGATATCACCTCCCACCTGTTAGAATGACCATCAGCAAAAAAAAAAAAAAAAAGAAATAACAAATGCTGGTGTGAATGTGGAGAAAATTGAACCCTTCTGCACTCTTGGTGGGAGTGTAAATTGGTGCAACCACTATGGAAAGCAGTATGAAGGTTCTTCAACCAATGCAAAATAGAACCAGCATGTGATGCAGCAATTCTACTTCTGGGAATGTATCCAAAGGAAATGAAAGCACTAACTGAAAAAGATGTCTGCACTCCCATGTTCATAATAATATAATATTATTCAGCCATTAAAAAAATTAAAAAAATAAAACAAGGAAATGCTACCACTTGTAACAACAGTTGGAATTTGAAGGCATTATGCTAAGTGAAATAAGTCAGACAGAGAAAGACAAATACTGTATGATCTCACTTATAGGTGGGATCTAATAATATAAAACCCAAGCCCTGGCCAGTTTGCTCAGTGGTTAGAGTGTCGGCCTGCAGTCCAGAGAGACCAGGGTTCAGTTCCCACTAAGGGCGCGTACCTTGGTTGGAGTTTGTCCCTGGCCCTGGTAGGTCATGCGGATGGCAGCCACTCGATGTGTCCCTTTCACATCAATGTTTCTCTTCCTGTCTCTTCCTCCAACTTTATCTGAACAAAAAATGGAAAAAAAAAATGTCCTCAGGTGAGGATTAAAAAAAAAAATGAACTCACAGAGAAAGAGATCAACTTGTGATTATCAAAGGCAGAGAGTGAGGGGAGAGAAAATTGGAGGAAGGTGTTTAAAACATACAAACTTGCAGTTATAAGGCAAGTAAGTAATAGAGATGTAATGCACAGCATGATGAGCATAGCTGATACTGCCATACAACATAAAGGAAAGTTGTTAAGAGAGTAACCCCCGAGTTGTCAGTACAAGGAGATTTTTTTTTCCTTTTTCTTCTTCTTTCGTTTCTTTTTACTGTATCCATATGAGAAGATGAATGTTTGTTGAACCTATTGTGATCACCATTTCACAATATATGTAAATCAAACCATGATGCTGCATGCCTTAAATTTGTACAGTGCTGTATGCCAATTATTTTTCAATAAAATGAAAAAAAGAATAAAAAATAATTAGGATTAACCAAGGAAAGGGTTTTAAAAGCAGTGGTGATGAACAATGTCAAACACTGTTTATGACTTAAGTAAGATTGAATGGTCATTGGGTTTATAAAACAGAGATCTCTAACTTCAATAAGAAGTGGTTCGTAATGTCTCACTGCAAGGGGCACAATAGCTGCAAGGAAAGAGGAAGAGGAAATAATGGTACAGAACACTGGGGGAGAAAATGTTCTGTAAACAGAAACAGACATGAAGCAGTTGGAGTAGGATGAGTGCTCAGTTGAGGCATTCTTTTCAGGCAGATGATGTTATACCATCTTTGTAGTCTGATGAGAATAATCTTGTAGACAAGGAAAATTAATGGTGCTATAAAAAGACAGACTAGCATAAATAACTTGAGTATTGGATTCCATTTCCCCTGTCTACTCAGGGGAACCTTCCTGTTCTTGTCCCATTTCTGAAGACTGTGCTTTTTAATTCACTAAGAAATTCAAAATAATCCCATTCAAATTTGACATCCTCCTTTTAATCTTCCTTTTCTCCTTCCACAATACATGAACAATTGTAAATCTTGTATATAATTAGATGGGATTGATATATAACCCAGTTTCTACAGTAAGCATGATTTTATATTCGATTACATTTCATTTAAAAGAAATGATCCTTATGACATCTTCACTGGTTTCATAATCTGCTAAAAGGTCATGACAGAAAAACACCAAACTAGGGTCTGACAATAGAAAGTGAGTGGCTGGTATGGGGTGAAGGCTAAAAATCTTTGGAAATGAGCAGATTAAGGATTTGAGACACCAGGGTGATGGAATACACTCAGTAGAAGCATACTGAAATTAGCAAGACCTTGGCAGGATTAATGTTAACACAAGAGAAGCAATGAGCCAAGTTCTACATTTTAAACAATTGAGGTGATGTGGTCCAAATATCTCTGGGTGGTTTTCATAAAGAGGCATACTGAGTAGCTGAACCTATGTGAACTTCAATGGAGTTGGCCATTCTTTCCCTATGTATCATTCCTAGGTGAATACAACAGCTCCTCCCACAGAGATCAATTTTATTTTTATGGATCACAAAAATATCATTCAACAGTGCCCAGGTTGAGAAGCTAAGCTCCAGTCCATATTTACAACAGTACCTGTCCTATTGCAAGTGTCTAAGAAATGTTAGCGCTTGGTGTTGTGCATTCCCCTATCTCTAGCACTTTGCCCAGAGTGGACTCATCAAAAAACAGTTGACCATGAACAATGAAGAGTAAATGAGATATTGTATCTCTGTGGACCAGGCATACACTATGTGCTCAATAAATATTTCATAGATATAGATATGTAGATATATATTTCTCTGTCCTCTGATCCCCAGACTTACATAGCCATCTACTTAAACTACATCTTCACTGATTCTCCCACAAGCCCAGAAATTAAATATATCCAAAATTAGAAGAATCTCACTTCTTCCTGATTGCTTGAGAAAGAAATCTCAACATCAGCCTTAGTTTCTCCATCCCTCTTATCCCACAAATCCATAAATCATAAATCGTTGTTGATTCTAGCCCCTACATATCTCTCAGATCTGCCCACTTCCCGGTACTCATCTGTCACAACTTCACTTCAAAAGGCCATAAGTCTGAGTGTGTGTGGCCACTTCCACACAAGAACTGTTTCAACGAGAAAGACTGATTAGAGGCAACTTACTGGATATTACTGTTTGTTGTTACTCTTGGGGCTCAGTTCTTCAGTGTTTCCAATGTAAGAGAAATTCCCTAATGTGCAGAGCTCGGCAAAGGCAGGATTCACTCCCCACCACAGCCACTGAACGGGGACAGGTTGTTCTCTCCCCATTTTCCAGGACCGAAGGCCTGCGCATACAGTTTGGGGGTGGCCCACTGGTGCCGGCACTCGGGACTTTGAAAATGAAGTAAATAATACAAAGGGCCGTTTAGCTGTGGCTCTTCACAACAGCACTGGCCAAAGGCCAGGGTGTCAGCGGGGCTGGAGGGGAGAATGGCAGCCCCTCAGCAGGGTCTGTGCTGGCAGGTGGCACCCGCAGAGGCCTGTCCCCACACGCTACCTCGCTGTGGCCACAGCTCATGCCCTGGCTTCACACATATTATTTTTTTCCGTTCAGTATTTTCCAGTTGGTTTATTGGTTTATCTGTGTTTTTGTTTTTGAAGATGTGCAGAGAGGAAAAGAGAGGAGAAAGAGGGCTGAATAAACTGCATTTCTTTTCAGGGTTACCCCTTCGCATACGTATTTACACACCAGGAGAGCATGTTTTATCCATAAGATTTCAGCCCACTTTTTAATCCAACATAGTAATAAAAGCAGTTTTCTTGCTGCTTATAAAATCTTCATACACATCATTTTTAGTGGTTATATACTGTTCTGTTGAGCACAGGTCCACTATTGATTAGATTGAACCATATAGCATGGCCGTTTTGGTAACTTAAATATGACCTACGTTAGCAATTTTTTATCTTTCACTTTATAACTATTCATTCCAGGTCATAGGCTCTGTTTAGGTTTATAAAATAAGCTGCAAAGGATATCTTGAGGAAAATTTACATTTGATTGACTCAGTTTTGCCACAAACATCACCCACATGTTGGAGTGTTACCAACCACTTCCTTCTGGGGAACAGAAAGACTGGTAGCCAGAGGCTTTGGGGTGGCTGGTGGGATTCAGTAAAATAGTGCCCAGGCCTCGGAAGAATAACAAGGCATTGTTTCAAAGTGTTCTCAGTCAGTTTGTGGGGCCTTGGAATAGCCAGAGAAACCAGCTCCTCTAGTTTGGATGCCCTGCAGGGCAATTTTTGTCATAAGATATATCTTTAGCCTACATTAAAGGTATCTGTAGTTTTTGTCCTTGTCTGTTGACCTCTGTCCATCAAGCAAAACACCAACACCCTATAGCAACCATGCCATATTTTGGCACATCAAACAATTGCTATTTGGAAGTAATTCCTTTTTTAAAATTAAATTTATTGTGGTGACATTGGTTAATAAGACCATATAGGTTCAAGTGTACATTTCTATGATACAGGATCTGTATATTGCATTGTTTGCCCAGCACCCAAAGTCAAATCAACTTCTGTCACCACATATTTGGCCCCTTTGACCCTTTATTACCCACCCACCCCTCCCCTCTGGTGACCACCATATCATTGTCTGTGTCTGTGAGTTTCGGTTTTACAAGCCACATATGAGTGAAATCATGTGGGTCTTCGCTTTTTCTGACTGACTTATTTTACTTAGCATAATATTCTCAAGGGCCATCCGTGTTATCATAAATGGCAATATTTCGTTTTCTTATGGCTGAGTAGAGTTCCACAGCGTATGTGTACCACATCTTCTTTATCCGTCCTCTGTCACAGGACACTGCGCTCGTCTCCATGTCTTAACCACTATGAACACAGCTGCAACGAACCTGGAAGTGCATATATCCTTCAAATGTTTTCGAGTTTTTAGGGTAGGTCCCGAGAAGGGGTGTTTCTGGGTCATATGGTAACTTGATTACTAATTTTTTGAGGAATCTCCATACTGTTTTCTATAATGGTGGTACATTTTATATTCTCAGCAGCAGTGAATGAGGGTGAGTTCCTTCTTCTCTAAAACCTCTCCAACATGTGTTCTTACTTGTCTTGTTGATAACAGCCATTCTAACAGCAGTGAAGTGGCATCTCACTGTAGTTTTTATTTGCATTCCACTAACAGCTAGTGAAGTTGAGCATCTTTTCATATATTTGTTGGCCATTTGTATGTCTTCTTGGAAGAAATGTCTGTTCGGGCCCTCTGCCTGTTTTTTAATTGGATTGTTTGTTTGTTTGGTGATGAGTTGTATGAGTTCTTTATATATTTTGGAAATTAACCCCTTGTCAGAGTTGCTGTTTGCAAATATTATCTTCCATTTGGTTGACTGTCTTTTGTTTGTTGTTGGTTTCTTTTTCTGTGAGAAGCTTTTTAGTTTGATATAGTCCTATTCATTTATGTTTGCCTTTAACTTCCCTTGCCTTTGGGGTCAAGTTTATAAAGTATTCTTTATGGCCAAGGTCCATAAGTTTAGTACGTATGTTTTCTTCTATGTAACTCATTGTTTCAGATTTTATATTTAAGTCTTTGATCTATTTTGAATTAATTTTTATTCATGGGGACAAACTATAATTAGCTTCATTCTCTTGCATGTGGCTTTCCAATTTCCCCAACACCATTTCTTGAAAAGGCTTTCTTTTCTCCATTGTGTCTTTTTGGCTCCTTTGCAAATATTATTTACCAATATACATGTGGTTTTATTTCTGGGCTCTCAATTCTGTTCCATCAGTCTGTCCGACACATTTTTTGAATCTGATTCTCTCACTACCCTGTTGATTCTATATATGATCTAAAACCTGTATGAGACACTCTCTTCTGCTGGAGTTAGCCAAAGTCATTTTCTATTGCTTACAATGAAAATTCTGACGGACACAGCCCAGTTAGGAGGTGTTGCAATAATTTAGTATGAAAGAAGATAGTGGCATAAATTAAAACAAGTACATCATGATGGAAAGGAGTGGGGAGGGTAGAAAATAGTCAGAAGTTAAAAAGCATAGGAATTGATTAAATGTTGGGATAAGGAGAAGAGTCACAGAGGACGTTTTAGCCTGGGTGAATGAGATGACTGTCAGTACTTCCAAACGCAACAAAGAACAGAGAAATAATCATAATGGAGTTAGGTGGATAAGGAGAAGAGCAGATTTGTGGTGGTGGGAATAATTACTATTTTGTAAAAGTTTAGTTTGAGACTTTAAGACAACATTATGGGAGACACAGTAGACAGATGGATAGAAGTATGAATCTGTGGGAAAATGTCAAGGATAAAGATAGAGAACTGAAGTCATCAGGAACTGAAATCATGAGAGGAAATGAGATCACTCTGGAAAAGTTCACAGCATGAGAACAGTGGGTCGAGGATGGACATCTGGAGAATACCATAATTTAAGAGATGAGCTTAGGAAAAGAAGCCGAGAAAATAAATCACATCATACTGGACTGCAGTTCTTGATGGGATGGGATGACTTTAATTACTCTTTCTAGTTTCCTCGGACACGTAGAAACACTTGAAAGTCATTTTCTTGTCTTTGGCAGCTCCTTCTCAATGAGCAATAATTATTACCTGCCTCAAGCTTCTAACCTAAGATCCAGGCCCCACATGCTTTGCTGGCAACCTCTACCTGCAAGGTTTGAAAAGTAGCAAACCTTTCTACATTTTAGACAATTATTTCAGAGGCAAATCTCTGAAGGTAACATAAGTAAGGGGCTAGCTATAGTCACTAACACTGTCACATAGATTTCTTATATGTGTGAGGCTTTTCCATTTCCCCAGGACCACCATAGTGTAGGGGGCCTAAAGAAACACAGCTCTAGTCCAGCCATCCATTTAAGATCTTAACAAACAAGTGACTCTACCTCCTTAGGATTTTAACCCTTTTTTTTTTTTTTTAATCTCTGTTGCCTTATACCAAACCAATATCACTGGTTAAAGATGTGGACTGTGTAGAAATTTTTTTTAAAATGCCTATAGTTATCAAGCCATCTTTCATCTTGGTTTTCAGTGGCCTTATAACATTTGTTGTTGTTGTTGTTAATCTTTACCCAAGAATAATTTTTCATTGATCTTTTTAGAGAGAGTGGAAGGGAGCGAGGGAGGGAGAGAGAGAGTCAGAAAGAAAGAGAGAAACATCAGTGTGAGACACATTGATTGGTTGCCCCCCACATGGACCAGGAAGCAAACTGGCAACCCAGATACATACCCTTAACTGGGACTCCAACCCATGTCCATTGAGTGTGGCGGTTGAAGCTCTAACCACTTAGCACACCGGCCAGGGCATAACATTTAATTGTTGCTGCAACAGAGTCAGTTTTAATTGATGTACTAGAGGTGGTAAGCAAGAAAATGAATGTGAATTTAATTCTTCCCTCTTTATATTGTCTTGGGATAGAGGGAAGATGTAGACTGGATTATGTACTATTGAACTGTGATGATTAATTTTATATGCCAACTTAGCTGAGCTAAGCAATACCCAGAGAGCTGGTGAAACATTATTTCTGGGTGTGTCTGTGAGGGTGTTTCCAGAAGAGATTAGCATTTCAATCAGTACAATGAATAAAGAATATCACTCTCACCAAAGTAAGTAGGCATAAGCTAATTCAATAAGGGCCTGAATAGGACACAAATGCAGAGGTAGGGAAAATCTGCTTTCTGCTTGAGGTGGAACATCCATCTTTTGTTCTCATGGGACATCAGCACGCCTGGTTCTCTCTGGCCTTCAGGTTTGGACCAGAACTATACCACTGGCTTTCCTGGGCCTCCAGCTTGCAGATGGCAGATTGTGAGATTTCTTAACTTCCATAATCATGTGATTGAATCCTTATAATAAATCATATACATATAGAAGATAGCTATCCTATTGGTTCTGTTTCTCTGAAGAACTCTGACTAATACAAGGTCCAGGGCAGGACAGATAGGACAGGAAATTCCTAACCAATGTAATTGGGAAAACTGAGAAAGAAAGGAACTAGCCAAACTTAAACATATAGGACTATACTGAGATTCAAATAAATCAAATGCTGTAAGAATATAAAGTTCACAGCATCCAGAGATTAAAATTAAGTTTTAGGTCACAGAATCAAGAGTCTGTTTTAAAAAGAAGATTGGAAGAGAAAGTAGTCCTGTGGATTGCCACAAACCTAGGAACATATTTATAATTTATACGGATGTATAGTAATGTTTAACTGGCTTAAAAGTTAAAGGAATGGAAAAGTGTATCAGTGAAACTCCAGAGAATATAGGCAGGAGGGAAAAAAAACTAAAGATTGAGCAGAAACTATTTGAGAGTTATTTTAAAAACTTCATGAGAGAGGGTCTTTAAGAAGGATACAGGGGAAAAAAGAAGTAAAGAGAGGAAATGTGTATCAACCAACACCAATGGAAACAGACTGAATAAGTTAAGAACTGAAAATAGGTCATTTGATTTGATTAAGCCATCTATGTCCTTGTCAATAGCTGTTTCTGTGTAGTGGTAAAGATGGAGAGCAGAAAGCAGTGAGCTGTCAAGTAATTGAAAGAGGAATTACAGAGATCAAGCAAACACTACACTTTCATCAACTAGTTGTAGAGAGAAAAATAATAAAATGATACCTAGAAAGAGATAGAAGATAAGGAAGGTTGTTTTCTTTCAGAGATTTGAGCATTGGATATGCTTTTCATTTATGTAACAAATACAGAATCCAAGTTGAATTGCTTAAACAACAAAGGGAATTTATTAACTCTTTAAAATGATCCAGCAGTAGAGTCAGCTTTAGAAATGGTTTAATAAGAGTTTTGTTTCTCTAGAGGACTAGTCACTAAAGTCAGCAGTGGGGTAAGCTTCCTTGGGACCTCATGGTCTTCCCAATTTGACATTGTTGATGAGATACAGGGAAAATTGGTGCTAGATACCAGGAGAAAACCAAAAGTTAATTCCATTACAATCCACACATTTGGATATAACATTCAACATCCAAACATACCTTCTATCACAAGAACACACTTTTTAAAAGTCTGTGATCATGTGAAATATACTTCTTCCCTCCCCAAATGGAGTCAACTTACAATCCCTTTTAGTTGCTATATGTAGGACAAGCCCAGGGGCTCTGTGTCAGGTGCAGCTTCTCCAAGAAGACTGGTTCAGATACCTAGAGTAAACTGAGAACTTGTTCACCACCACATTCAGCATTTACCAGTGGAGGGAGAACAGGTTTATTGTAATATCCCACTTGGGGGGGGGGGGGAAGGGTTGAAGTCAACAGTCATTCCTCAGCTGAAGCTCTCCAATCATTTATTCCTCAGTGAACCAATTCCTAGGACAGCTTTTTGGTGGAGTTCTATTGTCCATTTCACCTCATTGCCACATCAAAGATGGATGATGGTATTACTTTGTCTGAACTGACTACTTCAGCAGTCAACTTTCTGATAGTGTGAATTTGAAGTCCAGGAATAGGTCAAAGGGTTGAGAAGATATAGACTATTTTTAGCCAGGCTTGGTTGGGTTTTACTGGTAATCCTGCTGTCTTAAGAAATTTAGATTCTTATCTATTTGTTTCTAGCCCATATCAAGAGCTGGTAGTTAACGTCATAAGTGTTCTCTGGTAAGAGTTGTTAAACCCAGACCTGGGCCTAGAGATTTCTATTTCCTAATAGCCCAGCTTTAGTTTTTCCAGTACTCCAAGCCCTCAGTATAATAGTTTCCACCTAACATTATATGACTGACAAGGCAAAGTGCTCCTTGTTCCTCACTTATATCCCAGATGTTTGCCAAAACAGGAGTGATTTTTCACTTTTGATGAGCTGAGAAGGTTCAACAGAGAAACTGGGGAAAGGACTGGAAAATCAGGCCCCTTCTATACCCTAAATTTAACTCTTGCTAAATCCTCCCTCTTTCTGCTTTTGCTTATATTAACCTCTGCTCGGGGACAGGACTCTAGTATTTTCAACCTTACAAGAAACCAGGTAACCAGATTTCAAGTCTTTTTGGTTTTATAATAGTCTACAGGCAGAAGACAATCCTTAAGATAAGATATTTTATCTCCTCTCAACATTTAGGAGGCCACATTTCAAATAAAGCATATAACTTTATCATAGAACATTACTGAACATTAAAAGAAAGCTTCAACACACATTCACCTTCGGATCTTTTTTGCATGATCCTTCTCCCCAAGTTCAACAGGCCACAGTTTAAAAAGCACCGTTGTAACTACAAGTAAAGAAAACTAACTTTTCAAACAAGACAGAGCATTTCTCTACCTCCTCCTTCTTTGGTTCAACCATTTCCACGTTTTTACTCACAACATCCTATTTACTATTGATAAATTCAATATCATTCAATTTCAATAAAATTCGTTATGTTGCAACAATAATGGTGAGGTTTTGGCAGGGAGAAGAGGGTTTTTTCTTTCTCTCGTGCACTGAAAAACTCCAGAGAGAGTCATCTTTATTTAATTTTGGTCAAGGCTCCATTTCTCTGGCTTTGTCTCTCAGGTCTGCTCATCTCTGTGCATGAACTTTATCCCCTGGCTAGCTCCCCTTATAGTAACAAACAATATGGAGGTTCACATCTGTGTGCACGCCATGGAGATCTTGAATTCCTTCAGTATTCTCTGGAATTCAATTGTCACTTGTCTGCTACTGAACCAGTCCCTAGGTCTGGACAGGTAACAAGCTGAATGAGCAAGCCTCAACAACATTTTTCAGAACTACATTAATCCACATGACAGCCACATGGTTCTCAAGATCAGAAATCAGCAGATGAGGGAAGCTGCAATAAAACAATAAATTTGGGCCCCATAAGTGTGGCTCAGGGGTTGAGTGTCGACCCATGCACCAAGAGGTCATCTGTTCGATTCCCAGTCAGGGTACATGCCTTGGTTATGGGCCCAATCCCCAGTGGGGGGCGTGCAGGAGGCAGCCAGTCGATGTTCTCTCTCATCGATGTTTCTATCTCTCTCTCCCTCTCACTTCCTCTCTCTCTAAAATCAATAAAGGAAAAAAAAATTTTTAAAGCAATAAATTTGGAAATCAGTTAAGTTATGCCACTATAATGCTCAAAGAGGAGAAAATTGAAGACACAGTAAAGCAAGAATTACTCAAAAGGGAAATAAGAAAGAGGAAATAAATCAAGAAAGAAGAGATAAATCAGAAATAGAGTGGGAGGCCTACCTTCAGGTAGGAGAAAGATACCTCGTATTTTAACATATTAATTAATGAATAATCCAGGTAGTATTTTAAATTAACCATTACTATTGCCTGCATTTCCAAAGTCAACCTGCCCTGCCTAGAAACACACTTCTCTTGGATTTAACTTTTATTGAGATGATTTGAGATTCGCATACACTTGTAAAAAAATTAATAGAGAGATTCAGTGTACAATGCTCAGTTTCCCCAACAGTAACAATAGAAAAAAACTATAGTGGAATAAAGTAGCCAGGATATTGACATTGATACAATCCACCACCTCTCCTGGGTTTTGAAACCAATTTGAAGACCATGGAATTGATTCATAATTTAGAAGGAGGAAGCATAAGGTTGAGATTAGAAAGTTTTTGTCTGAGAGCCATTATTGTTTTTGAGGAAAAATAATCATTTTTTGATAATATGGTTTATGAGAAAAAATGAGGGGAAAAGATTGTGATGAATCATACAAAGAAGTAACAGGATTTTTGAAGAAATATTTGCATACCTAGTAGTCCATATTAAGACGCTATTAATATTTTATTTAAAGTGTGTATATATGTTATGCTTTTCTAGTAACAAGCCTGAGAACATGTGATAAAAGCAATTGTGACAGCATTTCAAAATGGGCTGACTTTAAATCAAAATGATTAAAATAGAGATTATCCAAGTTTCCATTATTTATAGTTACTTAGGCTGGCTTAAAATTTATTTAACCATTCATTCCAAATAATTTTAAAAGCATTTTATTTTAGCATCATAATAAATGCAAAAGGTGAGGAACAAAAACACTACCATGAATGAGGTTTGGCAAAACAATCTTTAAAACAAAATGTGATCACTGACATTTCTCATCTGATACAGTAGTAGAATACTACAAAAAGTTTCATCAAAGATCTGAATTCACTTTTGGCTGGTGTGGCTCAGTCAGTTGGGCATAGTGCAGTACACCAACAGGGTGCCAGTAGGATTACCAGTCAAGGACACATGCTGCGCTCCCCCCCCCCCCTAAAATTTATTTCTAAATTGATTTCATTCAACCAAGAGTATTTACTAAGACCTATTATGTGACTACACTGCTCTGGATTCTGGAATTCTATTTCAAAATAAAACAGACATAGTTTCTTCTCTCTTAAGCTTACTTTATAGCGGCAAAAAGTGTTTGGGAAAAACAAAAACTTTCTTCCCAAACTTTCTCAAATCTGGAAGAACATTTAAGCAAAACTTTGTATGCCATTATTTGAATAGACCCTTTTAAGTACTAATACAATGCAATCATTCTCATAAATGGTCAACTCACATATCACTTGGCTTCATGTGGCTCTTCAAGGCACATATCATAAAGCTTTTCGGAGAACAGCGTTCCTGGCAGAGAGCAGGTTGAGATAAGCCAGCGAGACTGGCCAACTCAACAACCCAGGAAGAGGCCAGTCGGCAATAGAGTAGAATGAGGAGAAACAGAGCAGTAGGACATCCACTCAGAGGGCGCTTGGACACCAGATCATAGAGGGCCCCATGGTCATCATTAGGATAAAACTTATAATTATAAATACGCTTATAATAAACTCCTCTAATGAAATAACAGGATATTAAGAAAGAGAATATTTCTTCAAGATGATGGGATATAGTACAGATATTAAAAATATATGTTGGAATGTCTCAAATAGGAATGTCTCAAATATCTCTCTTTTTTTCTTTTTTTTTTTTTTTTATCCTCACCCGAGGACATTTTTTGTTCAGACAGAGCGGGAGGGAGAGAGAGGAAGAGAGAGAGAGAAACATCGATGTGAGGGAGAGAGAGGAAGAGAGAGAGAGAAACATCGATGTGAGGGAGAGAGAGGAAGAGAGAGAGAGAGAAACATCGATGTGAAAGGGACACATCGAGTGGTTGCCACCCGCACGACCAACCAGGGCTGGGGACAAACCGCAACCGAGGTACGTGCCCTTAGCGGGAACCGAACCGGGTCTCTCTGGACCGCAGGCCGACGCTCCAACCGCTGAGCCAAACCGGCCAGGGCGGAATGTCTCAAATATCTTTAAAAAGTCTAGAGAAAATCATGGAAGGAAATGTGTTAAGTAGTAAGATTATGGATGTTTTGTTTCCACTAGTTTATTTTTTTCCCAACTTTTCCTTAGTGGGCACATAAAACTTTCATCACCAGAAAATAATTACAGTTAACTTTTAAAAAGCAGATAAATATAGCGCTGGCCAGCGGGGCTCAGGTGGTTGGGCATGGTCCTGTGCACCAGAAGGATGCCGGTTCCATTCCCGGTCAGGGCACATGCCCAGCTTTCGGTCTGGGGCCTCCGGAGGGAGCGTGCAGGAAGCAGCCGATTGATGTTTTGTTAGCTTCCGTGTTTCTCTCTCCCTCTCCGTTTCTCTCTCTAAAAACCAATAAAAAATCATTTTTAAAAATTAAATGAATATAAAAAAAGGGTTGAGACCTGAAGATAAGCAACTCTACATAACCATATCCCAAGGACAGCTTTAGCTGTGCAGTCCAGGTTTCAGAAGCACTGGCTTCCCTCCCCTTGTATAGTATGAGTTGTCATACTTTTCCTAGCCACCATCTATGCTGCCGTTCTGGGTACGTGAAGAAATAGCCAACAAAAAATTTGGAATGAGGTTCCTGGCAAAGACCAGCTCTTTGGTATTAGAGGCAAGCACACGCTTAATTCTGCGGCTGGATCTGAGGTAAACTTTCTTGCAGTTTTGGAGAATGCAAGACTCCGGGCATAGAGCTGCTTATTTTTCTAAATCAAATAAATTTTTTTATAAGAGACAGCAAAGAATTTGTCACACACCCAAAGAGGAGGCTTCAAATCAGATATTTACCTACTGGTTTGCTACATGCACTTGGATCGCATATCTTATTTCTTTCTACGTCAGTCTTTTTTTCTTTTTTTTTAATTTATCTTCACTGTTGAGAGTATTACGGATGTCCCTCCTTTTCTTCCCCTGTTGACTCCCTCCTCCCACTCCCGCCCCCGCCTGCCTTCACTGCACATTTTGCCTGTGTCCATGGGTTGTGCATATATGCCTATAAGTTCTTTGGTTTATCTCTTCCCACCTCTCACCCCTCTTCCCTCTGAGGTTTGTCAGTCTGCTTCCTACTTCCATGTCTTGGGATCTATTTTGTTTGTCAGCTTATTTTGTTCATTATATTCCACAAATAAGTGAGATCATGTGATACTTGTCTTTCTCTGACTGGCTTATTTCACTCAGCATAATACTCTCCATGTCGTCTCTTTTATGCCGTCTCAAAGGGTAAGAGATCTCTCTTTCTTACCTCTGCATAGCGTTCCATGGTGTAACCTCACAACTGCCAGAATGGCTGCCCTCAAAACTGTCAAACCACAAGAGCTGGTGAGGGCGTGGAGAAAAGGGTACGCAAGTGGGGATGCAGACTGGTGCAGCCACTATGGAAAACAACACGGTGTTTCCTCAAAAAGTTAAAAACGAACCTGCCATTTGACCCAGTGATCCCACTTCTAGGAATATATCCTGAGAACATGCTTCAGCGTTTTTCATCTCTAACATGAGATGGGTGAGGAAAAGAATGGTAGAAGAGAAACATTAAGCAATCCACACGCCGACTCCTTCCATTTCCCGCAGCCACAACATCAGAGGTGTGGTAAATGCAGGATTCCAGGACATGCAGAATTTGGACAGATAAAGGGGGTTCCTCTTCTAAAATAAACAAAACTAGTGTTCACTTACAAGACTGAAGAAAATAAATTAGTTCTTAACACACTATCGGTAAGTTTAATCATCCAACTTGCAAAGTCATAAGTGAACTTCCATACACTCAAAGAAACAATGTCTCCCCAGGTCTGTAGAAGAGGAGTGCTTCCTTCTTCGTGCAACAGAGAAGCAGTGAAGGAACCAGCACCCAGCAGCTGAACGTCTTTCTCTCTCTCTCTCTCATTCCCTCTCTCTCTCTCTCTTTCCTCCACTCTTTTCTCAGCCATCAACATAACCAAAATACCTATTAAAATTGAATGATGCCCAATCATAAACTGAGTTATAACACAAGATTAAAGAAGAGAAAACACAGGTTTCTTCCTTTTCCAGCTCTGAACAAAGCTGGAAAATGATAAATTAGATAGACAGACAGATAGATGATAGATAGATAGATAGATAGATAGATAGATAGATAGATAGATGATAGATAGATAATAGATAGATTAATACATAGATAAGTTTATACATAGATATGTTCATACATAGATATATTCATACATACATTAACTAAGGGACTATTTCAGTTGTTTATAGCAACCTAGTGACCTTGAATCTTTCACAGCCAAGGCTAAGTTCTCTCAACCGAGGAAAGGATCCAATTCCAAGGTTCTTCAAGATATTGGCAGGTTGTGGCTGCAAGACTCTTGGCAGTTTGCTTCTTCAAAGCCAGTAACAGGGACAGAGAGAAACTGCAGTAAGACAAACAATACACACTTATGTAATCATGTTCAAGTAACCCTGTACAGCCCATCACCTTTGCTGCTTTCCACTAGTTAGAAACAAGTCTCAGGTCCTGTCCACACCCAAGCAGAGGGCATTAAATAAGACATGAACATGGCAAGGTAGAGATCATGGGGTGGGAGAGGGAATCCTTAAATTCTGTCACCACAGTCTACCCTGTGACCCTCCCCCCATACTTAAAATCTCTCTCATATAAAAAAATATATCCACACCTTTCCAAGGTGTATAAGAATCTCATCCCACTATAAATACAGCTGAATGTCCAAAATCTTATCAACTCAGTTAAATCAAGGTACAGATGAAGCTCCTGGATATAATCTTTTAAGTACAGCTTTTGGGGCACAATTTCTATTTTTAGACCTGTAGAACTAGAGACAAATCCCTGCCCCCAACGTATCTAAAATACAATAATGTGACAGGCACTGGATAACACTATCCATGCTCATGTTCAAAAGTGGGGTGGTGGAAAGGAAAAGGAGCCACTGATCCATAACTTTCTGAAGTCCAGCTGGGCAAATGTCAGGAGGTCCTTTATTTCATTTGAAGGCCTAGAAATAACTTTAGTATGAAGTACTCTGTCTTTCCCATGGTTTCTATTTTGTGTATAATATAATATGACTTCACTTTCTGGAATTTTGGTTCCTCTTCGTTTTCAAGAAAAGTAACGTGTACAGCTGAGTAGATATAAAGGCCTGCTTCCTGCTGTAGAATTTGGGGGATCTGACTGCCAACTTTCATTTATATTCTTTGTCCGTTTTTGTCCGACCTGAAAATGTTTTGTTGAAATCATTTTCTCAAGAACTTTGTAGACCTCCTATAGATTTCAACGAAGTCCACTCCATTTAGAAAAAAGCTACAACCATAGATCTTGATGAGATAAATCCTTTTCTCCCTTAGCTTCCTGCTGAGATGGTTGGGAGATAGCACCTTTAAGCCCGTAGGGACCCCCTGATTTGAGTGAGAGAATCTGTGAGACACGCCTTTAATCTATTGAAAGGGCCCTTTGTGTGACAGAATACTCTGTGCTTTTGATATTTCTGAGTTTTAGCAAAAGGTTGTAACATCACATCCTCACTAAAGTAGGTTTTCCTGATGCTGCTGGGAAGTCATGTCATAATTTAGTAATTTGCCATGGGAGAGGCTGAGATGTTCATCAAATCCTATTTCCTTTGTTTCTCTCAGTTTATTCCTCTCCTCCCACCTTTTACTACAAACAGCAAAAAGAAATGAGGTGAATCTTTCAACACTTTGCTTGGAAATGTCCTTATCTACATAACCAAGCTCATCACTTGTAAGTTCTGCTTTGCACATAACTGCAAGAGACAATTTTGCTAAGCTTTCTGGCACTACCTGTCAAGGGTCACCCTTCCTCCAGTTTCCAACATGTTCTTCGTTTTCTTCTGAGCCTGCACTGAGCAGAGTCACCAAATCCAGACTTTTCCTATCTATTCAAGGAATTTTAGGCTTTCTCTACCATGCTCTTCAAAAGTGATCTAGCCTCCACCCACCTTTTGGTACATTTTAGTTACCTGTACAGTAAAACTCCACTTCCAGATACTAATTACATCAAAGTTATTGACCTACATACAAAATTAAAAATGTATAATCTATTTACATCGTATAAAGTTAAAGCTAGATTTCTGAGTTACTAAAGCAAAAACAAATTCCTCAATTTACTAAAGTTGTGTAACTCTAAGAGAGTTCATATGTTATCTTCTAAAAGTAATTAAAATAAAAATTAAATTGCTAAAAAAAATTGTGTGTGTGTGTGTATATATATATATATATATATATATATATATACACACACAATTTTTATTATACACACACACATATATGTGCCCCTAGCGGGAACCGAACCCGGGACTCTCTGGTCCAACTGCTCCAACCGCTGAGCCAAACCAGCCAGAGCAAAATGTTTATATTTTAGATAGAAGTATACTACCATCACTGCAAAAACCATTGTGCAGACCAATATCTTGCTCACCAATACACTAGAGGTAGGAAAAGCTACATTGAAATTATGTCAAAAGTACATTAATATGGATGATTTAGTGCAAGTACAGTCACTTGCTATCATGAATTCTGGCAAAATGGCATCTTCCAAATACATGCTAAAGTCTGTAGAGCTATAGCACAAACCCTGAGGGATATGGTGATCCGGGGATAGGAGCCAAATTATAAATCAGATGTTGGACCATTTCTTGCAACATGTGACCACATCCCCTATCATGCAGAAATGTAGCCAAACATCACTAAAGATACTACTGTTAATATTGATAACGTGTGATTGGCAATCAACCCATTGTTACTTTTGCCAAACTTTTATCTCTCCCCCAAAATGATTATTTATTAGATATCTTGTGGCAAAAATATCAAACCCCTTTGGCATTAATTAAGCCATATTCAGGACCTGGGTGGCCATGTGACAGGTAGTGCTTATCTGCACTAAACTACACATATATTTAATCCCTGTTGTCTTCTCCCTGCCCACAAGGCTTTTTCATCCCTTGACATTTTTTATGCTTATTGGAAGAGCTCTTTTGGATTTATTTAGGTGCAGATTTTCATTATGCATATATAAAAAAAGACCATACCAGCAAAATTCATCAGTGAAGGTATTTCCAAACTCCTTTGCTTTCAGAGACTGCTCTTCTAAATCACATTTTGATCGAACCTCATTAATATCGATGACTTTCCACACAAGACTCCTTTGTGACATCAAGGATGGTGTCATGCACATTCCTTAAAAGAGCACTCAACCATTGTTTCAAGAATTTTCTTCACTCTCTGGGTCTTTCCATAAGATTCCAAAAGGAGTTTCAGAGCAATTCCATGCAGGTAATTACAACTGTCTCATAACCATAACAATTTGTAAGATGTCTCCCATTGTTAGAAGAACGCTTACTGCAGAGATGTTGAAATGTACACAAAATATGGGTGTCTTAGAATCGATGAAATATGGAAAATGCATTTTCTTATTTGGTACAATCATCACATTTAAGAAACACATCAAGACTGGTCCCAAAGTGATTTTTTATAGCTACTTAATAAATGCTTAAAATAAAGTGATATAATGGAAATAATGAAAGTTCTATCATAAATATAATCCTCTGCCTGAAGGATTTCCAAGTTTTTCAGTTCATAAAAAGTTTCATGTTTCAATTGAGACATATTTTAAATGTCAAGTAATAATGGCACACTCACATGACTGCGAGCATTGCAAATAAAACAACACATTTGCTCACAGCATATGTTGCCAATAACCATTTTGTCCCAGAAGTAAAACAGATAAAAAGTTAGGTATGCCCACATCCTGTGAAAAACACATTTGATTTCAAGGGTTTATATCAGACTTGAATTTCAATCAAGGCTATATTCATTCTTTAAAAACTGTTTAACATCATAAAATAAACAGTGAATCTGCAAGCAATATTTAATAATGGAAACAGTTTAATTGTGGTTATGTTTTACCAAAGAATATTTTTGTGTTTTCTGGGTATTAGTCTCCACTTCAACTACCAACCCTGCTCTTGAGGTAGAAAAGTAGCCATAGACAATATGTAAATAAACAGGTTAGGTTGTGTTCCAATACAACTTTATTTACAAACACAGGGTGTGGACAGCTGTAGTTTACTGACTCTGACATAGACAATATATGCTGGAGAGATATGTAAAGTGAAATATTAGATAAATCCTATGCATCACCATCATTTAGAAATGTTCTTTAGTGACCTAAGAGTAGATGTATAGAAATAGCTTGATCAGAAGTTGGCTATTAAATATAATAAATATATATTTAAAAAGCTATTTCTTGGGTAAAACAAAAATATTATGTAGTCATTAACAAACAAACAAAAAGTTGCTGATCTCTGCCCTGAAACAAAGTGATAGTTTTAAATTCCCCTTCACACTCTACACACAACACCTTCTCAGACCAACTTGTTTCCATTTATACAGGGGAAAAAATTAGAATTTTATTTAATGGTAATATACTTTTTTATAGTACTTAGAAAAAACCCACAAATGTTACTTGGAGTAGAAAGGGAGTTTAACCTCAATGCAATTATGAAAGTTCTCCGTGCACGTAAGTCAGACCAAAGACTATAAACACCATTTCTCTTACAATTCAGTTGACTGCCCCACCCCCAGCCAATGTTAGCACTAAGATCTACTTGGTGTATTCATCTCTACTATATTTTCAGGGGAGAATCTCAACCCATGAAATCCCCAAATATCAAATACTATTTTCAAGTAGATAAACTGTGTATCAGAGACAGACGTTTCTAGTGGCTTTTTTTTTTTTAAATCCTCACCTGAGGATATTTTTCCTTTGATTTCCAGATAAAGTGTCAAAGATGGAGGGAGAAAGAGAGAAACATTGATGCAAGACAGACACATTGATTGGCTGCCACATCTGGGTCAGGGATCAAACCCACAACCTTTTGGTCAGACTGACTAAAGCTCTAACCACTGAGCCAAACCGGCCAGGGCAGGTGGCTCTTATTTTTGTCTGCTCTGCTGTTGTACCTTTTTTCTGGATACAGGACCCATTCCCTTGTCCTCAGGATCAAGAATGGGTTTTTGACCTAAGCTGGACTTGTTATAATTGCTCATCCAAATGTCCACAGTGATTGTTCTAAAGGAGAAAAATACCTCAAGTCAGGCAAATTACAGTAATCTGGAGGGGGTATTTTTGATTTTTCAACTCTTTGATATCAGAACTGTCATTGCGACTGAAAATTTCATTGGCTGTTAGACCAAGTTAGCGCTAATATGGTGGTAGCCTACATAAGCAAACAAAAATCTATCAGTGCCTCAAGGTTATAAAATTGAAACTTATCAGAAACAGCTAACCTTAAGCTATCGCCAGTCAATAATTTTCTTACTTTCTGCTGCCTTTTCTCTTTAAAAGTCTCTTCCCAAGCCCCTGCCCTGTGGGCACTGACCACTTAGAATAGGTTTTTGCCCAAATAAACTATAACATTTTAATATGCCTCGATCTAACTTTTAATACTATATTTCTACCTAAAGTTCCAGGTGGCCCAGGGGAAAAAAGACCAAGGCAAAAAAGAAGCAAGGATGAGATGAGAAGGGATAAAGAAAGAGAATCCTTGAGCATCAGCCCATGGACTGAGAGGTCCCAGTTCGATTCCAGGTCAGGGCACATGGCTGGGTTGCAGGCTCAATACCCAGTGGAGGGCATTCAGGAGACAGCTGATCAACGTTTCTCTCTCTCCCTCTTCCTCTCTCTCTAAAAAATCAATAAAAACATATTAAACAAAAAGAAAGAGAATCCTGCCAAGACCCTAGGTCCCAGATACCAATCACCCATAAAACTTTCTGCCTTTCCTAGAGATTAGAGAGAGCAACCGAAAAACTGTCCCTCTTTTCCTTCAGGTAGATCAAGCTGTATTACTTGCAACCTCGACTCCTGACTGACAGGGCCAAACTCTTCAGGGAAAGCAGACAACACCAATTTTTTGGATGTTGACATCACCATCTCTTGAAGGCAGGTATGGCAAGAGAACCTGAACCAGTGTTCCTGTTTTCTTATAGAAGCTTTCCCTTGGAGAGGTTTGGGAAACAAACAAGCAAACAAAAGATTGAAAAATGAAGAAAAAGTATTAGCACAGCAATTCCTAGCCCCCTTTACCAGGCAGTGATTTAATCGACTACGTGCTCTTCAAAGCAGGTTAACTTGAATCACACCATCCTCCTCTCCATTTATTTTTTGCTATCTTTCTGTGTCGGCTTCACTTCTTGTAAAATTTTTATGTCTAAAACTTTAAAAAGTTACTTATGTAAAATCTACTATATGCATTTAGCTTCAGTATCAAATTCATTTGTGTGCTGTTGGATACAAGAACGAGGAAAACCTTCTTCAGTCATGAATAGGCAAAAGGTAATATACAGAAAAACCAAACTTCTTTTTTCAACTTGGCTAATCCTCCCTGCTGTGTGTATCTAATGTTTTGCCTCTGAGAATAGAACTTATTAGCAACCCTAGGGTAAAAAAGACAGGATATTTTTCAACAAGGGCCTCCACTTTGCCAAACATCCCAGAGTTTGTCTCCAAGGACTTGAAAAGAAAGGAAAGAATGAAGAACGGAAACCATAAAGCATGCGGTACTGCTATCATCTAATTACTGAATGAATGGCACAGTTGTTTTGTCTGATTGCACTAAGCTAGTTATCCACTGCTAGCTTCATTGACAAAAAGGGAATCTACACAAATTATAGGGAAATTCAAGTACTAAAGGAATGTTTTGGTTCAGAGGTTTGCAATGACTATTGGCTTCGGTTTTTGGCAAAGTCTGTCTCTGCCGTATGAACTCAGCTGTGCTGGGTCAGCCCGAAGCATTCCCAAAAGCCTAGAAGAGGACAGACTTCCTTGTCATCTGTATCCCATCAATAAATTAAAGTGATGTTCTCCAGCTCATGTTTGTTTCTTGGCAAGCTAATCTACAATCAGAAAAAGAAAAGCCTTTCATTTGTGGACTCCGGCTAAAGGAAGGAAGCTTTTGTATGTGGATTCACCGGAGACCAAAATATTAAAAAGTGGAAGAGGAAAACCATATGTTGCAGTTCGCCTGAGCAAGCAGCTCAAAGTTCTGGTAAAAGAAATGCTTGAGTTCATTATGCAGAAAGTAAATCCTTTACTATGAGAAGAAGGTACATTAATACATAATAATTATATATATATATATTAATTCTTACCCAAGGATATTTTTTGCATTTATCTTTGGATAGAGTGGGAGGGAGGGAGGGAGAGGAAGAAATACAAAGAGAGAAACATTGATGTGAGAGAGACACATCGACTGGCTGCCTCCCACACGAACCTGAACAGGGTCAGGGATGAACCACAACTGAGGTACGTGCCCTTGACTGGAATCGAACCCACAACTCTGATCCACAGGTCGATGCTCTAACCACTGAGCAAAACCTGCCAGGGCTTTAGCATAATGCTTTAAATTTACACTTCATTTAGGAAGGAAGTGAAGAATTCAATGGACTAGAAATAGAAGATAATTTTCATTAGTTCACCACTCCCTCTCTTACAGATAGTTGTAAGAAGTTACTTTATACTTTATAGTTGCAGAAATCGAATCCAGATTAAAGTGGAAGTGGGAAAAATCACTGTATTGATTATCTGAACCCTAGTGCAAAGTCTACTAAATAACGTTGTGTTAAGAACTCTTCTTAACCTCTGTTGCTTCTCCAGGGTTAACCTCACATCATTTGTGAACAAGTGCACTGTTGAGAACAGAGCTGGTGAGGTCCTTCAACCGCCAGTAGGAGAAAAATCATGGGAATCTTCCTATCCATTTTAGCTTGGCCACATTTGTGTTTGGTTTTGTTGTTTATCTCTTTGAAGCAGCCAAATAAGTCCTACATTAGCACTTGTATCCTTTAAAAAATATGACTTCCACATCAATTTTTAGTCTTTTATGACTTCATGTACCAATGATTCAGCTCCTACCAGAAGGTCATTGACTTTGGTTTTCTTCTGTGATGAAGTCACTTATAAAGACCAGCAACAGATCATTTGCAAGGGGTATGATTGGTAAGAATGCTTGATGAAAACTCGGTAGACAAAGCTCATTGGACAGAAATGGGGTGGTGGCTTTGATTATTCGGCAGATAATTGAATGTACACTTACCTGGTTTAGTGGAAAGAAGACAGAATCAGAAGTCAGGAGGTTGAGTTCCTAACTCTGGCCTTACCCATTGGGGAACAATCCAGTCTCTGGAGCCAGATTGCCTGGCTCTAAATCCTGGTTCTGCCGCTTACCAGCTGTGTGACTTGGGCTAGTTACTTAACGTCTCAGCCTCAGCTTCCTCATCTTAAAATCAGGATAAAAATAATACTCATCCCCTGGGGTTATAATATCTGGCACATAATTACCACAATATGAATGTTTGTTCAATAAAATAAATTATTCTGCTACTAATAACAAAAATTAGATCTCAGCCTTCCAAGGCCCAGTGTTTGTGGGGGGAGGTTTGTTTGTTTTGTTACTGTTGTTGTTTTGTAAATGGAGATAATAACTGGTGCTTCTTACATCATAGAGGTCTCCAATGAGTGAATGATCTTATCTTTTGCCTCAACCTGCTTCCAGATACAGGTATTACAGGCATGGAGCAACGGCGTTCAGTGTGGAATTTAAAATGGTTTTAACAAAATTATATCAGGAACTGTTTCAGAATTCAGACAATTGAGGACTATTTTCCAGTGGAGAGAGGTCAGTAACTGACTAAGAGGAAGAATTCATTAGAGGGCCAGAGAAGCTTTTTCTCTAAATGCCCAGAAGATACATCATTAATCTCTTCTCTGGCGAATCAAGCGGTAAGGGATGGTGAGAATTTCAGAGTCTCTTATAGAGATGAACATCCGTTCAAGTGTCAGAAGCTTGATTTGTGACTTTAGCCAGAGTACCTACTCTTGAAAGAAAACGAATAAAATAAATCATTATTTTCTTTGATTACCTTTTATCACAATCCTCTGCTATTAGTCATTTGGATAGCAATAAAGAGTTTATTCTTCACCCAGCCATTGTGTCTCAGTGTTTGAGCATTGTCCCATGGACTAAGAGGTCCCAGTTCGATTCCCAGTCAGGGCACATGCCCGGGTTGTGGGCCAAATCCCCAGTGAGGGGCATGCAGGAGGAAGCTGGTCAATATTTCTCTCTCACATCGATGTTTCTCTCTCTCTCTTTCTTTAAAAAATAATCAGTGGTTGAGCATCAACCCATGCACCAAGAGGTTGCTGGATCAATTCCTGGCACATGCCCAGGTTGTGGGCCCGATCCCCAGTGGGAAGCATGCAGGAGGCGGCCAATTGATGTTCTCTCTCATCATTTCTATCTCTCTCTCTCTCTCCCTTCCTCTCTCTCTAAAATCAATAAAGAAAAAACAATTTTAATAAATAAATAAAACCTGGCACCCACAATAGGAAGGGCACCCAGTAAATCACGCCCCCCCATAAACAGTAAATCACTTCATTCCTAGACAGCTCTGATTATTTTTTGTTTTTGTTTTTGTTTTGTTTTGTCTTGTTTTTTTGGAATGTGCCCCTAGCGAGAACCGAACCCAGGAATCTCTGGTCCGCAGGCCAACACTTCAACTGCTGGACAGCTCTCATTATTATAAAACATCCTTCATAACACTGATGGTTAAAAATTCGACAAAAAAAACAAAATGTAGAGATATACCTCACATTTGCATAAAAAATATTTTTGTTGGATCAATGATAACATTGCCTTTATAAGTCCAATAAAATTGTAAAAAACTAAAAAAGAAATTAATATTTATTAGGTCTTTAAAGAGGTGATGACTTTTTAAAATTTTTTATTTATTAATTTGTTTTTGTTACAGGTGTTTCTCATTTTTCCCCCATTGACACCCTCCTCTCCTTCCCCCCACCCCATCCCCAGCTTTGTTGTCTATGTTCATTGGTCATGCATACATACATGCAAGTTCTGTGGTTTATCTCTTCCCCCACAAACACCCCCCTCCTCTGAGGCTTGTTAATCTGTACCCCACGTCAATGTCTCTGAGTTAATTTTGTTCAGCAGTTTGTTTAGTTCATTATATTCCACAAATAAGTGAGATCATGTGATATTTGTCTTTCTCGCTTGGCTTGTTTCACTTAGTATAATACTCTCTAGGTCCTTCCATCTCAAAGGATAAGAGATCTTTCTTTCTTACAGCTGCATAGTATTCCATTGTGTACATGTATCACTTTTTAATCCACTCATCTACTGATGGACACTTCGGTTGTTTCCAGATCTTAACTATTGTAAATAGTGCTTCTATGAATATAGGGGTACATATATTCTTTCTGATTGGTGTTTCAGGTTTCTTAGAGTATATTCCTAGAAGTGGGATCACTGGGTCAAATGGAAGTTCAATTTTTAACTTTCTGAGGTAACACCATAGTGTTTTTCATAGTGGTTACACCAGTCTGCATTCCCACCAGCAGTGCACTAGAGTCCCCTTTTCTCCACACCCTCGCCAACACTTGTTGTTGGATGATTTGTTGATGGCGGCCATTCTGACAATTGTGAGGTGATACCTCATTGTTGTTTTAATTTGCATCTCTCTGATGATAAGTGACATTGAGCATTTCTTCATATGTCTCTTGGCCATTTGTATGTCCTTTTTGGAGAGCTGTCTATTTAGTTCCTCTGCCCATTTTTTAATTGGGCTCTTTGTCTTCCTTTTGTTGAGTTGTATGAGTACTCTATATATTTTGGAAATTAACCCCTTATCTGATGCATCATTGGTGATTATGATCTCCCATATAGTGGGATCCCTTTCTGTTTTGATGGTTGTTTCTTTTGCTGTGCAGAAACTTTTTAGTTTGATGTAGTCCCATGTGTTCATTTTTTCCTTTGTTTCTGTTGCCTTAGGTGTATGTATCAGTTAAAATTCTGCTGCGTATGATGTCTGAAATTTTGTTGCTTACATTTTCTTCTAGAATTTTTATGGATTCACGAGTCACATTTAAGTCTTTTATCCATTTTGAGTTTATTCTTGTGTATGGTATAAGCTGGTCTTCTAGCTTCATTTTTTTGCAAGTAGCTGTCCAATTTTCCCAACACCATTTATTGAAGAGACTGTCTTGACTCCACTGTATGCTCTTGTCTCCTTTGTCAAATATAAATTGAGCATATTGTCTTGGGTCAATTTCTGGGTTCTCTGTTCTGTTCCATTGATCTATCTGCCTGTTCTTGTGCCAGTACCAAACTGTTGGAACAATACAGAGATTAGCATGGCCCCTGCACAAGGATGACACACAAATTTATGAAGAGGTGATGACTTTTAAAGTTAAAATATACGCACTGGCCGGTTTGGCTCAGCGGTTAGAGCGTCGGCCTGCGGTCCTGAGAAACCCGGATTCGGTTCCCGCTAAGGGCACGTACCTCGGTTGCAGTTTGTCCCCGGCCCTGGTTGGGTCATGCAGGTGGCAACCGCTCGATGTGTCCCTTTCACATTGATGTCTCTCTCTCTCTCTCTCCCCCACTCTATCTGAACAAAAAATGGAAAGATGTCCTGTGATGAGGATAAAAAAAATTTTTTTTTTTAAATATACTAGAAAGAACAAAAAATAATTTAAAGATTTAATTACACAAAAACTTAAACTTTGGGAGAACAACCAAAACTAAATGATAAAGCAGTTAATTAACCAAAAAATATGAATGAGAATTCACGATAAAGGAAATACAATAAGTAAAGGAGTAAAATATTAAAGGTCTCACCAGTAACAAAAAATAGCAATATTTTGAAATAGTAAGATATTATTTTATGCCTAATAATTATTGCCTTAAACACAAAGACCAAAAAATATTGCCTTTAAAATTAAATGATAGTTTCCGCCTAGTAATATTTTTTTTTTCTTTATTGATTTTAGAGAAAGGGAAAGGGAGAGGGATCAATAGAAACATTGACGAGAAAGAACATCCACTGGCCACCTCCTGCATGGCCCCACTGTGGATGGGCCCATAACCTGGGCATGTGCGCTGACCGGAAATCAAACCAGCAACCTCTTGGTGCATTGGTCGATGCTCAAACATTGAGCCATACTGGCCAGGCATACCTAGTAATAATTATTAATTGTTGCCTTTAAAACTAGGTAATGCAAAGCTGACAAGACAGACACACACAGTGCTGCAGGCACATAAATTATTCAATCCTTTGGAGAGCAATTTGCCAATACATAATAAAAAGAATTCTATGTTATTCAATCAAATAGCCCCTCCGTGTGAGAATTTTATTCTATGTAAAAATTCAAGAGAAAAATGACCTATTGATATCTGTACACTCACAACTGTATTATTTTAAAATGGCGGAATATTAAAAACCACTGAAGTGTCCAACCATTTACTCCCTCAAAAAAATATTTAAAGCAATTTTAAAATAAAAGAATGAGACTATGTAGCAATGTTTACTTAAAATATTTATGTTACTGATGAAGTGAAAAACAACTACTAAAATTGCAGCTACATACAAAATATGAATCTACACACAAATTATAAGAAGAAAATGAGTAAAAATTCTGATAACTGCCTTAAAGTAACAGGATTCTTGGTGATTGTTTTCTCTTTGAATTTTTATTAACATTGTTACATAGTTTTGTTTTTCGTTTTTTATAATACTCAATAGAAAACCATCCCACAGCTGGTGGTGGCAGGATCTCTGCCTCATGGAGATGACTCAATATGGGAAGATGTGGAGGTGACAGATAGAGAATCACCCCTTCTTCCAGTTATTCCTAAGGACAGTCCCAATACTACTCTACCCATGGTTTGTATGTGCATGCCAGTAAACTTTCAATATTTTTTCTTAAGCTACTTTCTGTGCCTTGCCCCTAAGCAATTGACTTCCATGAGCATCATCACCATAAAAGCCAGGTGTGTGATTCTCTATTTATAATGTCTCTTGTCTTTATCCTTCCTTCCCATTGCTATTCTTTTTCTATGTCCTTATTTCCTTCCCTCTGAATTATTATAGTTGCCTGTATACTTGTCTTCATGTCTTTGAGTGTCCCCCACCTTCAGTCTGCTCTGCACATTGTTCCACCACCAGTTTCATTGTCCCAAACCAATTCTTCATTATGATCCTCCTGCCAGAACACTTTAAAATGTCTCCCATTTATCCACAAACTTAGGTCTGAAGTCCTCTGCCAAATCTTTTCGTAGAAGACAAACATTCTATAATACCTATCATTATTTTCCAACCCTGTCCATGAAACCTTTCTCTGGTTAGGCTTGTCTTCCTGTTGCACTCTACTTCCGTTCTTGGTGACTTCTCTCTCTCTCTCTGTGTCTATCTCTGTGTCTCTCTCTCTGTCTCTGTGTATCTCTCTTTCTCTCTCTCTCTTTCTCTCTCTCTCTCTCTCTCTCTCTCTCTCTCTCTCTCTCTCTCTCCTGCCTGAAATGCCCTCTTCTCTATTTGCTTTCATCTCATTTTTCCTTCTTGTCTTGCCTGGCTCTGATCCTTTCCTGAATTCCTATATTATCTTTCAATGCAATTTAATCAGTACTTTTTATACTTTGTCTTCTTTTTGGAAATTGAAATTCAGTTTCCCTGTTTTATAAATAGCTCCTAGAATCTACTATTAGCTCACAAATCTGACAGGTAAGACAGGTAAATAAATTATAATATTAAAGAGAGTGCTGGATTCTGGGAGCTTAGAGTCATATTATATACAAATTAAAAACTGTAAGAGGGTGAAGGCTTTCTTTTTTTACTGACATTTAAGATTCTAAAAACTGAGATAAATTTTCATAATTTATTAGTTAGTTTTTGTCACTTTTCCAATATGTTTTAAACACTCCGTCCTAACATTCTGTAGACCTCCTCTTGAGAAACTGTGTTTACATGTCTCTGAAGTCCCCCTCCCTCCCCGGAAGTAACTCACTCAGGTCTGCACTGTTAAAATAATTCTCCAAGTCTGACGTGTTACTGGGAAACCCATCAGTTTCAATGTGCAAGAGAAATCTATTTCCAGAATCAAGATACTTTTCTCCTGTTTAAATCTCTATAATCAGTGAATAGTACCACCTAATTACTCAAGCTACACATCTAGTTGTCTTTACTGTTCCATCTCCCTCATTTCCCTTATTCAGTTGGTCAAGATCTTCAGAAATTAACTAATCTCTCTTCTATATCTGAACCATACTCAAATATCAGCAAAATAACATAAAAAAGGAGTCTACAAAAAAAGTCATTTAGTACTAAAAAACACTATTATACTATAGAACTAAAATATTAGAAAAAGAAATAAAATAATCATCCTGAAAACATAATTTCCAACATTAAGAAAATGTCTTAAAAAATAATCATGAAAGAATACAATAAAACAAACAGATCAAAGCAAATAGAGGAAAGAACATAAATGCTGATGCTAAAGACATTCCAACTTAAGGCTAGCTGGAATTTCTGAAATAGAAAACCTAATTATTAAATTTTGAGAAATCATTCCCATCTGAAAAAATTGAGAAATAAAGTAGACCAGTGATAAAGAATCAGAATATCACCACTATTGTTGATAAAGGCTAAATATGTAACTTGGTTGTGCAGCTAAACAGACCTGCCATTTGAATCCCAGAATCTGTCATGCGTACATTATCTATTAGGCAATGCTGAATCAGGGCTGACCATTTCACCTGAGAGAGAGGAGGACTGGGGTCCAGGTCAGAGGAACAATGCTGAGCAGAGGTGAATGCTCTCTAAATAAAGGCAGCTCACTCCCATGAGAAAGAGAGTAGAGCTGACTTAAGAATTCCCAATTGGGCAGCACGATTCACAATGGCCAAGACATGGAAACACCTAAAATGTCCTTTGCTAGGTGATTGGATAAAGAAGATATGGTATATATATACAATCGAATACTACTCAGCCCTAAGAAAAGATGAAATACTGCCACTGCGACAATATGGGTGGGCTTTGTGAATATCATGCTAAGCAAAATAAGTCAGTCAGAAAAAATTAAAAATGATATGATTTCACTGATATGCTGGATATAAAACTAAAAGTAACTAATGAACAAACAAAAACCGATAGACACAGACAACAACAGTATGGCGGTTACCAGAGGGAAGGCACGTGGCAGGACAGTAAAGGGTAAAAGGGGCCAAATCTATGGTGATGGAAGATGATTTGACTTTGGGTGGTGGGCACACAATGCAGCCTCATGTATCATAGAAATGTACACTTGAAACCTATAATATAATCATATTAACCAGCATCACCCCAATAAAGTTAATTTTAAAATATGCACACACACAAAAGAAAGAATCCCCAATTGGTTTTTACAAAGTTATCAATGATAAGTCACTCCAACTTCTTCAGATGGAGTGAGTGAAGAGGCGGGACAGAGGCCGAGTTACTTTAATTGATGACACACTGTAAGAGGACCAGTGCTCACTCTCATGGAAGGGCTCTCAACATGTCTACCTAGGGGGATTTCAGAATTGTTCTACTGTGCATCTCCCAACTGCCCCTTTCTGAGTGGAAAAGTTTATTGCAGTTACCTTATCCCAATATCACCATTGTATATTGGATGTATAAAGGAGAGAACTTACTGGATTAGCCTTAAAGTCTCTGAATTTATTTTATTTTTTATTTTGTTAGATTTTTTAAATATTTTTTTGTTTATTAATTTTAGAGAGAGAGAAAGGGGAAGGGAGAGAGATAGAAACAATGAGAGAGAACATCGGTTGGCTGCCTCCTGCATGCCCCCACTGGGAATTTGGCCCACAACCTGGGCATGTGCCCTGAACAGGAATCAAACTGGCAACTTCTTGGTGCATGGGTTGACGCTCAACCACTGAGCCACACCAGCCAGGCTAAAGTCTCTGGATTTAAAAAGCACCATTTCTAGACCTGCTCTGGAGACTACAGCACATCATCAGATATCCTATGTTTTGCATTTGGTATCATTATTCCATGGGGCTTTTGGGTTGTTTTCCTTGGGTGGGAGTAAATGTATATTCTGCTCCCCTTCTCCTCCAGGCAAACAGATGGATTCTATTTCCCTCTCCTATGTGACTTGCTTAGACCAGTAAAACATGACTAGAAATACCATATGTTTCTTCCATGTGGCAGTTTTAAGAGCCTGTATGCAACTGACCATATTCCCCATTTTACCTTATTGCCTTGGTGATTATGGAAACATGTGTAGGAACAGAACATCTATCAGCCTATGTCCCTGAAAGATGGCAATGAGCAGGGACTGCCAACCTATGTAGGACACATGGCAAGTGAAAAATAAGATTTGTGTTGTGTTGTTTTATTAAGAGCCTCTGAGATTGGGGGTTGTTTGTTACTGCAGCATAATCTGATGCATTCTGATAAATATGCTGCTTTCATGCAAAGATAAGAAATTTGCCATGGAGGCAACCCCAAGTCACCTGCTCTTATTCACAGTGCCTTTTTTGCCCTTCAAGTACACTCAAAATTTCTTGACTTTTATTCACTCTGGTGTTGAATTTATTTCTGTCTGGTGAGATAGCATTCACAAATTCTTATGACAAGGTATTTTTAACCCCACACTTCATTAGGTTTGTCTCTTGTTCTAGAATGACTTGGGCATTTAAAAAAAAATTTTCATCTTGTCTCCGTATTTAACTGATAAAACCATCCTTAACAGATTCTTAATCTAAAGCAGCTATTTTTTTTTATTATTTTAGAGAGAGAGAAAGGAAGGAGGAGAGAGAGATAGAAACATAGATTAGAAAGAACATCAATTGGCCACCTCCTGCATGTCCCACACTGGGGATTTGGCCCACAACGTGGGCATGTGCCCTGACTGGGAATCAAACCGGCGACCTCTTGGTGCATGAATGGGTCGATGCTCAACCACTGAGCCACACCGGCTGAACTAAAGCAACTATTGATATTTCTTAACACTGAGCCCTCAGAGACCTAACAAATAACAATATCCATGCAATGTTCCAGACCCTGAGAAGCATTTCTTTTTGATGTATTTTTCTTAAATATTCTTTTTCCCCTCTACTCCAATCAGGAAGATTCAGCTGAATTTGTGTCTGTTGACCTAGCACCAATTACTTAGGCCTAAGAGTAAGAATCTGAGCTATCTTGCAGTTTAAGTGAAGCAACTGTCAAGTAGAGGAATGGCCAAAATGCTTAAAAAGGCTCTAAAGAACCTCTTTTCTCTATTTTTAGAAACATGATTATTGTTATCAGTTAGTTATTACTCTATAACTAATCATCTTGAAACATTGAGACTTATGACATTAACTTTATTTATGTGTCTAAATGGCAGCTGGATGGTTGTTCTGTGTTGGGTTTAGCTGCTCTCACTTAGGTTTCTCCATGCATTTGAGGTCAGTGGAAAGAACAGGTCAGTGGCCAGGTGATCTAGGCAGGCATCACTGGGATAGCTTAGTTCTGTTTCATGTGGTATCTTATCCTTCAACAAACTACATAGGTTTATTGCCATGGCAATGGAAGGATTTCAAAACAGGAAATGGAATCACTCAAGTACTTTTTCAAAACTCTGCTTGTATCATGTTTGCTACTATTCTACTGGCCATAGAAAGTTATGTGAACAAGCACAGAACCAGAATGGGAGAATAGTATCAAAGAGCATGGATACAGACAGTTGAAAAATAGCGACTAGTAGTGCAATTTATGTATTAATTAACTAATTATGAGTTCTTCATACTAATGCATTAATTGGTACAATTAATATATCATCCAATATGCTTATGAAAAAGCTAAGTTTGGCCTGGCTGGTATGGCTCAGTGGTTGAGTGTTGACCCATGCACCAAGAGGTCACTGGTTCCATTACTGGTCAGGACACATGCCCAGGTTGTGGGCCCGATTCCCAGTGGGGGGCATGCAGGAGGCAGCCAATCAATGTTTCAATCTCTTTTTTCCTCTCACTTCTTTTCTCTCTAAAGTTAGTAAAGGAAAAAAAATATTTTTTAAAGAAAAAGCTAAGTTTGCATAAAAAGCTATATCAATGTGCACTCTAAAACCTTTCTGCAACCTTATCACAGGTGTAGTTCTGGCCACCTATGTGGTTGATGATCACAGTGCACAGCCTACCAGCTAGGATCTCTGCATTGTTAGGGCACTATTTGCCTCTGTGTGCTCTTGTCAAGAAACTTGGCTCCCACAAGCTCTTTTCAAAGTGTCTCATAGTCCTGTACACACTTGGCACCTAAGATGTCTCTATACACTCACTGATAAGGAAGCCAACAGTCTATGGGCAGATTTTTAAAAGTTCTAAAATGTTCCCTGAATCTATAGAAATCATCACTTACCTGTGCATCAAGCCCCCATAAACTATAGTTATAGACTGTCATGGGTTGAATATTTGTGTCCACCCAAAATTCCTATGTTGAAGTCCTGACTCCCTGTGTGATGCATTAGGAGGTGAAGTCTTTGGGAGGTAATTAGGTTTAAATGAAGTCGTGAGGGTAGTGTGCTCCTGATGGGATTAGTGCCCTTATAAGAAGGGAAAGGGACACCAGAGCTTCACTCTCTGCCATGTGTAGATACAGTGATAAAGCTGCCAGCTGTGAGCCAGGAATAGGGTCCTCACCGAGAATTGAATCTGATGGCACCTTGATCTTCGACTTCCCTCCCTCCAGAACTGTGAAAAATGTCTGTTGTTTAAGTCCACAGTCTATAATATTTTGTTACAGCCACTTTGGCTTACTAAGACAGACCAAAGTTAAAGGTCACATGCCTAAAAACAGTAGCAATAGAAGGCTAGTCCAATGTAAACTTTTACAAAGTGTCAAGCTCAAAACAATCTACACACACATTGAAATCAAATGTCCAAAGCCATACCAAAACCTTATTCGTGTGTAATTTTTACCTGCAAATTCTATTCTCTGTTGTATCTAACAATATTTCTGAGCTATACACCAAATGCTAGGACTTTTTAAAGCCCTTAATAAATAGTACCCCTTTCTTTGGCTGAGATTATTTAAAAGTTAAAAAAGAAAATATAGCAGCAACTGAACAACCAAAATAGCACCTTTATGGTTGATAAAGGCAAAGCTAAAGGATGCAAATTAGTGTAACAGCCAAAGGTACCTGCTAACTGAACCCCAGAATTAGGCCAACTCTTCATTCAGACACAGGCAGTACTGATGAAAACCATACTCTTCGTGGTAGGAGGTGGGTGGTCTGATCCAGTAAGAATTACTGCATGGAAAGCAGAAGTTATCCTGCTTCTTGGTCTTACTCCCCTTAAGCTTTTATTCCCCACAAGAAAAGGAATAGAAACCAAGCCCAACAAGTGTAATTTATTCATCCAGAATGCAGAGCTCAGATGTATCAATGATTGCTCTCTGGAAGAGATTAAGTAAAGGAATGATATTACACTAATTGAGCTACCTGTACATTGAAAGAAATATCATAAATTGCTATTGTGCATTTCTTCTTAAAATCAACCAATAGAATTAGAAAAATATTTAAAAGCATAATTTAAAAACAATTTCTGCATTGAAGAAATTGGAAAATATGCATATTAAAATGGAACACTATGAGATCTACTTCTACCCATGAACAAATTCAATGAAGGATATGTAGTGTTTTCAACAAATGTTTCTGGAATAATTGGATATCAATGGGTAAAAAAAGGAAATTTGACCTAAACTTCATACCCTATAGAAAAATTTACTGAAAATGGATCATGTACTTAAATTATAAAACTTAAAATGCTACCTCCAAAAGATGGGACAATGGGTGTTAAGGACCCTTAACAGATAAAAAAAAGTATCCTTAACTAGTGACTGATTTGGAAGTATATTTCCCAGTCAGAAGTATGAATGCTGTCTGGAATTTATTGTTATTCATTCATTCATTCATTCATTCATTCTTCAATACACCAGAAAAAGGTATTTGTTCTTCTCTGGCCATTACAAATGCCGATCTGTGATCACGATAGGTAACACAGAACTTCAAACTTGGTATGCCTGTGCTGGATACCATGCAGATACACCAAGCACACTGCAGTGGCTGAATTATGACAAGCAAGTAGGAAAATTAGCATCTCTGACATCTCTCATCCTTTTCTGCCCAGATCTTCA
This sequence comes from Molossus molossus, assembly GCF_014108415.1. NCBI lineage: Eukaryota > Metazoa > Chordata > Mammalia > Chiroptera > Molossidae > Molossus > Molossus molossus. Next base: position 33,855,026 of record NW_023425403.1, on the reverse strand, counting down.
AAGATAGGACCTCTTTTGACTCTTAAGTTCTTGGTAATGCTGCTCTCACTTTAGTAACTTTTATTAAAACTGCACAGAGAAAGAAAATGGAAAGAAAGGCAATAGCAGTAGTATTTTCACAACCATAAAAGGCTATAAGGCTGAAGGTCTTCTGACTATTGGCCTGCTCTCTATTGCCAAACAGAACAACATTTATTAAAACATACCAAAAGCCAAATAAGTCCACTGATGGCAGCAAACTTAAATTGAAGAACGTGGAACTGGAGAATTATGAGAACTGAACAGCCAGAAAAGCACTGGAGTGTTTGTAACCGAAACAAGGGCAAATGCAGGGAGCTCTCCAATATATCTGTCGCACACTCCCTTCGAACGATGCCACATCAAAAGCAATACTAGCAATGATTTGCTAATGTCAAAAAATCAATATGAGATATTAACAATAACATATTAATAATTAGATTTTAAAACTATGTTGACTTTTATTCTCAAAAAATGCATATTCTGTTTCATATGGGTCACTTTTATATGTTCTTAAAGTCTGATTTAGTAAAATAAAATAAAAGGTTAAGATTTTACTTATATGTTCATTGTTTTCTAAATCATTTCTTAATGATATAAATTTGACACTTTCATACAAAAAAAAAAAATCCTAGATCTTTCTGCCTAGATTTCAACAGAAGGTCCCAGAAGCAAGACCAAAAGGAGCTGGTGACCCTCTAGTTAATCCTCCTACTGTTCCTCGATTAGGATTCTGGATATTTCTCACTCTGGCAAAGTCCTATGCAGATGCATTTTTCTAGCCCAATTTCTAAATTCATTCTATAGAAAAATTCAGGTGCTGTCAGCAAGTGGATTGAACATTTGCAAGGACCTGTACAGTTTAAAAACACTTTCTTTTTACTCTTTTTTTTCTTTTTGTCTGCATTTATTTTTTTTTATTAATTTGTTTTTGTTACAAATGTTTCTCATTTTTCCCCCACTGACACCCTCCTCCCCTCCACCCCACCCCATCCCCAGTTTTGTTGTCTATGTTCATTGGTCATGCATACATGCATGTAAGCTACTCTTTTACTGTTTAAAAAACACTGTTAACAGTGTATGTATTAGATCTTATACAAATTCTTTCTTGCTTATTCTAATTGCATTTGTGACTATTTTGCTTCTGTACAGGAAGAAAACTGGACTACCTCAGATTGTATAAAAACTTTATATATTATATATGTGAAGTAGGCATTTGTATCCCTATTTCAGAGGTATGGGAAAAGGTCCAATAATATGCTCAAGTACTCCTAGTGAGTAAGTGGAAGAATGAAGACTTAAACTCTGGTTTTCCGAGCAAGTCCACCAAGATTTTCACTTCCACTCCAAAAATAATAGCAACCACTTATATTTTCATAACATTTGAAAACATTGAAAGTATTGCACATGCGTGATCTCATCTGATCCTAGAAGTATGTTATGAAGTAACCAGAACAAAGTACCGAGATCCCATTATAAAGATTTAAAAACCAAGGCCCTGGGGTAGGATTGAGGAGGGGTTACATGATTTACCTGAGATCAAACAACTTTCAAGAGGCAGAGTCAGGTCTAGCAACCAGGCTTTGGGGTTCCTTACTCACTTGATATTTCCGCTCTACCATAACAGATAGTACACTGCCTCTTGTTCAAATTCTTTCTCAGTTCATCTAATTAAATTTTGTTTCCATGCATGAAGAAGACTACACTGCTATAAAATTTAAGAGATTTGGGGGATATTTTTACAGAAAGAAAGTTTCTGTTGAAGAGTTCTGCTCAGTAGGACCAAGGATGATTGATGATGATGATGATGATGATGGTGATGATGATGCTGGAGATAAGAATAACTGTCAATTTTTCCAATGTGTGTGTAATTCTATTCAGCCTTCTGATCATTGGGATTCATGCCCAATATTTTAAAAATACTATTAGTGTATCCCCCCACCCAAGAACTGATTATTGCATTGTAAGCATTATGGATCAACATTTGAGAGTTGTATTTAAATAATCCATTAAGCTCTTGTTTTTAAAAATTAATTTTTGAAAAACTATTATAAAGTACTTTGTAGGCATAGGAAAACCCCAGCAATAATTATGGTTTATGTGAGCTAGGATCATTAAATGATTATATTCATCTCTTTTTGACATAGAGAAAGTGAAATAACAGGTCTATTAAAATGGAATTATTAAAGAGTGTATTAAAACTTTCTTCCGCCCTGGCCAGTTTGGCTCAGTGGTTAGAGCATCGGCCTGCGGTCCAGAGAGACCCGGGTTCAGTTCCCGCTAAGGGCACGTACCTTGGTTGCAGTTTGTCCCCAGCCCTGGTTGGGTCGTGTGGGTGGCAACCACTCGATGTGTGGCTTTCACGTCGATGTTTCTCTCTCTCTCTCTCCCTCTTACTCTATCTGAACAAAATATCGAAAAATGTCCTCGGGTGAGGATAAAACTTTCTTCCACTTAATTTTTCACTAAAAAAAAAAAAAAAAAATGTGTACTTCAGCTCCATGTGGTATCACATGGAAATCTAAACATCCTTTTTTTTTTTATCCTCACCCAAGGACATTTTTGCATTTATCTTCAGATAGAGCAGGAAGGAGAGAAGGAAGAAGAAAGAGAGGAAAAACATCGATGTGAGAGAGACACATCGACTGGCTGCCACCCACACAACCCCAACCAGATGGGGACAAACTGCAGCCGAGGTCCATGCCCTTAGCGGGAACCAAACCCGGGACTCTCTGGTCCGCGGGCCGACACTCTAACTACTGAGCCAAACTGGCCAGGGTGGAAATCTAAACATCCTTGAAATTTACTTGACTTAGTAGGAAAAGAACAGATAGCTCCCCTTCATTGAATGAAAATATAACTGTGACTCAGAGAATTTTAAAATTCTCTCCAGTCAGTGTGGCTCAGTAGGTTGAGCATTGACCCATACATGATCCAAGAGGTCACTGGTTCAATTCCTGGTTAGGGCAAATGCCCAGGTTTTGAGTTCGATCCCCAGTGAGGGGCTTGTGGGAGGCTGCTGATGGATGTTTCTCTCTCATCAATGTTTCTAACTCTTAACTCTCCCTCCCTCTCCCTTCATCTCTCTCTAATATATATACATATGTGTGTGTGTGTGTACACATATATATATTTAAAAAAATAAAAATAAAAATTCTCCCCAAACATTAATATCAGTAAATATGAGGACATTTATAGAAAATTAATTAAGAGATAACATTCCACTCTTTTTTTAGAAGGTAAGATTCCTGCTAAATTGAATTCCTATTTCTACTTAAAATGTAGTGTGTGTGAATGAAAATAGTTGGCCAGCAACTGAACACTCTTCACATGTCAGCTATTTCTCATTACCCAATTAGACAAAGTATCTCATTTGTTTAGTTCCCTTTAGCCTTAAGTGTCTGATTACTAGGCAAGAGAGCTTCATGGATAATAAAGGTGAAATAGCCAATAAAATCTTTTTAAGAAAAAAAAAAAACTCCAGCTCTGCCCTAGTTCTGAGAATCTCATGTTGTGCAGCAGAGTCACTGGCTTTGACACAGTGCCATGGCTCAGGTACCTCGTGCCAGGAGCTACATTTACTCAGGGTCATTTGGGCAAAAGTAATGAAAAATATGAAAGCACTGTTCACGTAGCAGATAGGCAGTGTCCATCATGTTATGTACATTGGTGATAAGAGTAAGGATTGGGCTGTTTGGAAAAAATAGTGACACTTTCTCTTAAGTAGTGGAAAATTACCAGTAGACAGTGTGTTTTAGTTCTCTACCTAACTCTATTTCTTTATTTTTCTTCATTCTGCTCCGCTGGAAATCATTATGATAGCAACAACAACAACAAAGAAGTATCATCATAAATGTCTTCTAGAAATGATCTGAAAGTCAAAGAAACATGGTGATAAACTGCAAAGTATATGTTATCCAGTCTGTTATTTCTATGATGAGGTAAATCGGCAATGTGTGTGAGCAATAATTATGCTCAGAAAATGCTTCTTAGTTGCCCTCAAATGGCAGACCACAATCCAGATCTCACACTTGCGCACCTTACTCTGATAACAAATTGTGGGGGCTTACAATGGCAGGGGAACATCCCATAGCTCTGCCGGGCAATGGAAGCCCTCGACTCGGTAATAGGTTCAATTTCAAAGTTGTCTTGTTGCCCTAAATGTAGTTTTCTTTGATGCCCACTGACCTGTAGCTGTTCCATTCCTAGTGACTGGCTTTTCCTTATTAGTTTATTCAGTAACCATTTAGTTGGGTCATTAATTCCCTACCCAACTCTTGTATCACGTGGCAGCAAGCAGTAGCCCCTGGATACCTTATTTTCTATTCCCGAATTGAACACCATTCCCTAACATAAAGGGATGATCATTAATTTCCTGTCCGACCCACAAGAGCCTATGTAACCTGTGGTCCACCTAACAGTAGCATTTCAAGTACCTGCAACTACCTCCTTGGACATTTTCTTTTCCTAGGGGAGCCGGGAAGGAATGTCTGCCCTTGTACCTTTAAGTACCCTGAAGAGAGGCACGCCGAACTAACTGCACTGTCCACATAGGTGCTGCAGGCACTACATTCAGGTGATCTCACCCCCAGGACACATTACTGATTTTACAGAGGGGGAAACGGAGTCCGGAGAGCCCCACGTGAGAAAAGGAGTCAGTTATTTACACCATCGGCAGTCTAATTTCAAAGTGCGTGCTCCTTCCAAAAACACCATCTTGCCTTTCAGAAGAAAAGGCTGGGGCCTAAAGCCACTACTGCTTGGGTGTTCTAAATGGGAAACAAAAGGAAATTATTCCTGTCATGAGCTGAACTGTGTTCCTCCCAAATTCATGTGCTGGAGCCCTGAACCCCACCCCAGTTCCTGAGAATGTGGCTGTATTTGGAAACAGGGCCTTTAAAGAGGTAATTAAGCCCAAGGAAACGATTTGGACGACCCTAATCTGACAGATGTTCTTAGAAGCAGAGGACATTAGAACACACAGAGAGACTCCAGGGATGTTCACGAACAGAGACAGGAGAAAGATCGTGTGCGAATACAGCAAGAAGGCAATCCATCTGCAAGCCAAGGAGAGAGGCGTCAGAGGAAACCAACCTTGCCAAACCTTCATCTTCGACTGCTAGCTTCCAAAACTATAAAAATATTAGCTTCTGTATTTAAGCCACCCAGTCTGTTATTTTACTATGGCAGCCCTAGCAAACTAATTAAATTCCCACAGAGAGGAGTGCTATATTGCCTACCCATTCACATGGGATAGGTTATCTTGAGGCCATTGATGAATGATGCAATTCATTTTCTCTAGGCTTGAGGTCTGATTTTTATAAAGCTTTCTATATAAACCAAGTCTAATTTCTATGAGGTCTTCGAGTACTTTCTTTAGGCACAGGAGACCACATCAACATATGGGATTGGAGATAGAGATAGAAGATAAGTATGACAGAGACATCTACAACACACTGGATATGATTGGCACTCTCCGCTCTGTGGGAGAACTTGGCTCTGTACCACAAGTTTGGGGTGGATCAGGCTGAAGATTCAGCTCTATACAAACTCTTGAACAACAAGGTGTGATAAGCTTCTGGACTGGTGGACACGGAGGCGCTGGGAAAGTGCTGTGTCCTAAGAGGACATAAAAGCTTTGCGCCCCTTCTGCCGTACTTGCCCTATACATCTCTTCCATCTGGTTGTCCCTGCTCTGTAACCTGTTACAATAAATCAGCAAAGGTACGTAAATATTTCTTGGGGTTCTATGAACCATTCTAGCAAATTGTCAAACCTGAAAAGGTGTTTATGAGAAGACTGGTTAGTGGGAAGTACAGGTGACAATCTGGACTTGCTGTTGGCATCTGATATGGGAGTAGTCTGGTGAGCCCTTAGCTGGTGAGATCGGATGCTATCACTGGTAGGTAGTGTCAGAACTGAGTAAAATGTATAAGATATCAAGCTGGTGTCTGCTGAGAACGGGAGAATTGATTGGTGTGAGAAAAATCCACACATCTAGTGTCAGAAGTATTGAGAGTAGATAAGAAAAACAGAGTTTTCTTTATACTACCTTAAAAAGGCCCTTAACTTCGGGTTGACCTCAGAACCTCCCTGGCCTCCAACTACCTTCTAAAAAGTGAAGGACCTGCAGCTGGGCATTCTGCCAAGGCACAGGAGAATCTATCCAGGGACAGGGGAAAATACCCAGGATCTTATTACAGCCGTACTTGCCATGATGTGAACCTCAGAAGCTCACATTCTTCTGTTTCATCTGCAAACTTTAATAGTTAAGATGTAGGATAAAATATTTGTAAAATACTCCAAAACTCACTGCCTTTTTCCACATTATATATCTTGATATGCCTGGTGACTTTAGATCAGCTCATTGGCCCGGCCAGTGTGGCTCAGTGGTTGAGCATCGACCCACGCACCAAGAGGTTGCCAGTTCAAATCCCAGTCAGGGCACATGCCCAGGTTGTGGGCCTGATCCCCAGTGGGGGCATACAGGAGGCAGCCAATCAGTGTTCCCTCTCATGAATGTTTCTCTCTCTCTCTCCCTCTCCTTTCCTCTCTCTCCAAAATCAGTAAAGAAAAAAAAAATTTTTTGATAAATTGGCACATTGGCTTTTTATTTTCTCTAGTGCACACAGAAGTTGACCAGGAAAACCACTCCCCACTCCATCCATGCATTCTAATCCTCTGGGATGGGTAAGGATGGTGATAGAGTTGTTACTATGTTTTTAAAATTTGTTTCCAAAAGGTGGGATGCGTGGGGTGGGTCAAGTCATTATTTACATATTGAAGAAATGATAAGCCCTAACCCCTCCCCAGCAGGTTGTTATGGGGCTGAGTTGACTTGCAAGAACGCATGCTGGGATTTGTAGGATCCTGTCCCACACAAGTGAGATTCTCCTTGTTTGCCCATGACCCAGGGCACTCACCCTAAATATGAGCATGAACTGGAGCCATGGAACAGACAGAAAGGACAGGAGGGGGGGAAAGGGGGAGTGTAAAGGGGGGTGAAGGGGAGGTGAGAGATGAAAATCAGTCCTCCGGTGCAATTATCAGCTTGTTTTCTCTTGTCAAGGGAAGAATCTCGTAATGCACCATTTTTCTGGTCCCCTGGACAAGCTAAATGGTAATGCCAGGGCAGGCAAGGAATGCCTCAATTCATGATCAAGACTGGAAAGATGACTCAGCCTTTGAGAAAAATGCTAACACTTTCCCAGACTCAAGATAAACCGTCAGCCTAATGTCCACTTGCCTGACATAACAAATACATGGGCATCAATTTTATTTCAGTAGAACTCAAACCTTCATCACAAATTATCAGTATCCTATTTTTTTCGTAAGAGCATGTTCCCTTATTAAAGACCAGCTCCCACCTGCCACTCTGATTGTTCATTCATCACACTATAGGATGAACTAGGTTCTCTTTGTGCCCTTGGGACAAAAAGTTTGTCTGGGGTGATAAAGGAGACTCTCCGCCCCTCCTCCCTCCTTTGGCCCCTGGCCCAGGCTGCTGGCAGAAGAGCACAGTTACACCACTGAGAAGCCATGTGCAAATATTCCCTTTGGGGGAGCAGAGCAGTGGCCAGTACTGGAGGGGGGAGCAGCTGCACTTAACAGCTTCCCCTGGGCAGTCCCAGACATACCATCTTTCTGGTAAATGCAGCCAAGAGCATTCGGAGAGCCAGGTAAGGCTGTGGGGAGAGCAGACCAGGTATTCAGCTCTTCTCTAGGGAGCCCTGAAAAGGAACCCGAGAAAGAGAGAGAGACTGACTCCTTGGGTATTTATTATCCATACCAGAAGAAATGTGCTCTTGCTGGGATTTTTAAAAAATAAAATTTTCTTAAGGCAATCTCATTTTCCAACATGTATTGTTATTTACTCTCACGCAACAGAGAACAGAGAAAAAAGTTTGTGCAGTGACATGCCCCAGTCGTGTAATATCTGAAAGTAGGGGTTTAAAAGGGAGGGAAGGGGGGATGGTCTTCTCTCATTTCTAAAATCTCCTTCAGCTAATTCACTAGCAAAAGCCAGATATCTGGAAAAACAATACATTTATAAAACAAAGGAAATAAATGAGGTATTACCTATTATTACTTGCAGAAAAAAATTTGATTTAACTTAGCCCCGGCCGGTTTAGCTCAGCAGTTAGAGCATCAGCCTGCAGACCAAAGAGTTGGAGGTTCGATCCCGGTCAAGGGTATGTACCTTAGTTGCAGTTCAACCCTCAGCCCTGGTTAAGGTTGTGCAGGAGGCAACCAATTGATGTTTCTCTCTCTCTCTCCCTCCCCCTTCTATTCTATCTGAAGATAAAATGAAAAATATCCTTAGGTGAGGATTTTTTTAAAAAATAGATTTAGCTTAAACAGGAAGTATCTAAATACATAAAATTAGAATCTAGAGCAAAGATAATAAAATCAAAAATAATTTTTAAAAATATGAATTTAGGTTTTAGAATAAGGTGTTATCTTTGGTACAGCATTGAACATCATTTATCAGACACATGTGAAAAAATGATTAATTTTACCCATTTCTAAAAAATAATAAATGGCATTTGTTAACATTTTAATAAACTAATAATACATACTTCTATAAAACTGGACAGCAATTTAAAATTTATTATATTGCCTAATGTTACTATAATTTATAGTTGGCAATTCTGTATACATTTGATGGAAAAGAAAACCCCTGCTAAGCTTTCACATGGATAGACAGCCCCCTTTGCCCATGTCTAAAATAAAACCATTTTTAGTTCATGCCACCCAAATACATGTATTATAAAATATTGGAATAGAATTAAAAAGTTAATTTTCACATTTTTTATTTACTTTTAATATTATTTTGTTTTGGTTTCAGGTGTACAGCATAGTGGTTAGACAATCATATACTTTACATAGTGTTCTCCCCCCACCCCCCGCCCCATATTTCCAGTACCCAATAAGCTGTACTTTACATCCTCATGACTATTTTGTAACTACCAATTTGTATTTCATAATCCCATCACCTCTTTCTCCCAATCCCTCAATCCCCCTCCCCTCTGGCAACCACCAATCTGCTCTCTATGAGTTCGTTTCTATTTTGTTCTTTGATTTCACGTATAGGTGAAATCATATGGTATTTGTCATTCTCTGACTGACTTATTCACTTAGCATAATAGCCTCTAGATATTGCTGTTGAAAATTATTAGATTTAATTTTTTATGGCTGAGTAATATTCCATTGTATATATGTACCACAATTTTTTTTTTTAATCCTCACCCAAGGACATTTTTCTATTTTTTGTTCAGATAGAGTGGGAGGGAGAGAGTGGAAGAGAGAGAAACATCGACATGAAAGGGACACATCGAGTGGCTGCCACCTGCACGACCAACCAGGGTCGGGGACAAACTGCAACTGAGTTACCTGCCCTTAGCGGGAACCAAACCCGGGTCTCTCTAGACCACAGGCCGACCCTCCAACCGCTGAGCCAAACTGGCCAGGGCTGTACCACCATTTTTTATCCAATTGTCTATTGATGGGCACTTGAGTTGTTTCCATATCTTAGCTAATGTAAATAATGCTGCAATGGACACAGGGGTGCACATATTCTTTTGAATTCGTGTTTTGGATTCCTTCAGATACATACCCACAAGTGAAAATGTTGGGTCATGAGGCAGCTCCATTTTTTTACTTTTTGAGAAACCTCCATACTGTTATTCACAGTGGCTAAACCAATCTACATTCCCATCAACAGTGTGTGAGGGTTCCCTTTTTTCCACATCCTCATCAACACTTCTCATTTGTGGATTTATTGATGATAGCCATTCTGAGGTGACATCTCATTGTGCTTTTAATTTGCATCTCTCTAATGATTAGTGATGTTGAGCATCTTTTCATATGTCTGTCGACCATCTGTTTGTCCTCTTTGGAGAAGTGTCTATTCAGGTCCTCTGCCCATTTTTTAATTGGATTGTTTGTTTTTTGTGTGTTACATACTATGAGTTCATTTTAAATGTTGGATTATTAACCTCTTATCAGATGTGCCATTGTGAAATATGTTCTCCCATTTAGTAGGTTGTCCTTTTGTCTTGTTGATGGTTTCCTTTGCTGTGCAAAAAAAAAAAAAAATGTTAATTTGCTATAGTCCTATTTGTTGATTTTCACTTTTTAAAATTGTATTTATTGTATTTATTTTTTGAAAGCTTTATCTTTTAAGTCTTTTGTGTGTGTATTTTTCTTCTGTTTTAAAAATAAGTAATAGGTTTTCATTACACAAATTTAAACAATACAGAATATAAAACAGTAGACAACGGAAGGCCCCAGCAATACCACTTATATGGCCAAACATTCTGGTGGTTTCCATGAAAATACTTGCTTTTGACTGCCTGTATTTAAGTCCCAACTCAGTTCATTGTGACTAGTGCAATGTTGGCTGAGTTGTTTTTATCCAGAAAAAGAGATAACAAAAAGCCTACCTCAAATTGTTGGGAATATTAAATAAAATAATACAAACAAAACACATAGTACACCTTCAATGGTTTGATATAATTTTCAAAAGGTTTTTTTAAAATAAAAGTAGAGTGCGAGCCAGGTTGCTGGAGTCCCAGATATGGCACCCATCTACAGGTCCCTTGGGGTAGGGCTCAGCAAAGGAAGATTTGTCTGCAGCTGTTGCCCTGATGCCAAACAACTCAGTCCTTTCTCATATGTCTCTGGTGCCTTTCAAGCTGCCTCCCCAACACTGGAGCCCAGAAAGAGCAAGTCTGAGCAATTATTGGTGAAAATTCTGCTACATGTGATATGTGAGATTTTGCTGCCTACATTTTCTTCTAGGATTTTTTTATGGTTTCACAATTTACATTTAAGTCTTTTATCCATTTTGAGTTTATTCTTGTGCATGGTATAAGTTGGTGGTCTAGTTTCATTTTTTTGCATGTACCTGTCAAATTTCCCCATCACCATTTACTGAAGAGACTGTTGTTTCTCCATTGTATGCTCTTGCCTCCTTTATCAAATATTAATTGTGCATAATGCCCTGGTTCGATTTCTGGTTTCTCTGTTCTGTTCCATTGATCTATATGGCTGTTCTTTTGCCAGTGCTGGGTTGTTTTGATTGTGATGGCTTTGTAGTATAACTTGAAATCCGATATTGTGATCCACTATGTTCTTCTTTTTCAAAATTGCTGTGGCTATTCAGGGTCTGTTTTGGTTCCATATAGGTTTTTGGAGTATTTTTTCTAGATCTGTGAAATATGCCATTGGTACTTTGATAGTGATTGCATTGAATCTATATATTGCCTTGGGTAGTATGATCATTTAAAAAAAATTTTAATCCTCACCCGAGGATATTTTTCCATTGATTTCTAGATAGAATGGAAGGGAGGGAGGGAGGGAGGGAGAAAGAGAAAGAGAGAGAGAGAGACTGATGTGAAAGAGACACACTGACTAGTTGCCTCCCGCAGGACCTCAACCAGAGCTGGGGATCAAACCTGCCACCCGAGTATGCATCGTTGACTGGAATTGAACCCACAACTTTTTGGTCATTGGGCCAATGCTCTAACCACTGAGAAAAATGGGCCGGGACAGTGTGGTCATTTTAATGATGTTGATTCTTCTAATCCATGAACATGATACATGCTTCCAGGTTGTTTTTATATCTTCCTCTATTTCTTTTTTCAATGTCCTGTAGTTTTCTGAGAACAAGTATTTTACTTCCTTGGTTAAGTTTAATCATAAGTATTTTAATTTTTTTGTTGAAAGGATAAATGGGATTTTTTTTTAGTTTCCCTTTCTGAGTATTCATTATTAGTGTATAAGAATGCCATCAATTTCTAGAAGTTAATTTTGTATCCTGCTACTTTGAAAGAATGCTCAATGTCACTAATCATCATAGAGATGCAATTAAAATGACCCTAAGGTGTCACCTCACACCTGCCAGAATAGCGGCCATCAACAAATCATCAAACAACAAGTACTGGCAAGAATGTGGAGAAAAGTGTACTCTAGTACACTGCTGGTGAGAATGCAGACTGGTGCAGCCACTGTGCAAAATAATATGGTGTTTCCTTAAAAAATTAAAAATGGAGCTGCCATTTGACCCAGTGATCCCACTTCTCAGAATATATCCTAAGAAACCTGAAACACCAATCAAAAACAATATAGGCACCCTTATCTTCATAACAGCACTATTTACAATTGCTAAGATCTGGAAAGAGCCCAAGTGCCCATCAGTAGATGAGTGGATAAAAAGTTGTGGTACATTTACACAATGGAGTACTACGCAGCTGTAAGGAAGGAAGATCTCTTACCCTTTGAGACAGCATGGAAGGACCTGGAGAATATTATGCTAAGCAAAATAAGTCAGTCAGAGAAAGACAAGGACCACATGATCACACTTATTTATGGACTATAATGAACAAAATAAGCTGATGATCAAAACAGATCCAGAGACATGGAAATAGGGAAAAGACTGACAACCCTCAGAAGGAAGGGGGATGGGGGTGGATGATAAGAGATAAACCAAAGAACTTACATGCATATATGCACAACGAATGGACGCAGACAATAGTTCAGGGAAGGCAGGAGGGGGGCTGGGAGCGGAGAGGTGGGGGTCAATGGGGAACATCTATAATACTTTCAACAATAAAGATTTAAAAAAAAAAACACACACACCTCACAACAATAAATAAATAATAAAAAGGAAATGTTCTGGTGTGCCAGCTTTGATTCCTGATGCGTGATGTGTTCTGACACTTCTCTAATCCGGAGGCTGCGGCATGGCTGTGCTTGACGATCTTTTGCCGTATGTGTATCTACAGTCCGTTCTGCTATAACGCTTGTTTTGAAAACGTAAATCTGTTCCAATGGTGATGGATGGATTTGAGAAAATTTTAGCCCAACACAAATTTCACATTTGTTTATGCAAATTTCCTCACTAGGCCAACATAGAAAACTGCACGCGGCTGAACTGGGCTGTGCAAAAACAAGAAACACACACATATGCACACAGCTCTCAAGAACAGTGAGCTCTACACTCGCTGTTCCATTGCTGTTCAGCTTTCCACATCTGCTGTTCCAAATGGCCATCACATTGCAGGTAAACTTCCAGCAACTCCCAGACTCCTTACTGACCCCTAGACCCCATGACCCCTCTTTCTCTTATTCTCCCTTTCTTCTTAGCCTATTTTGTGTTTTTCCTTTCAGTTTTCTGGTATTTTTCTCTATTGTGTCTCCTTCCCTCACTCTTTTCCTATCTCTTATCTCTTTATTGTTCTCTTCCTCTGGCCCACAGGGTAGCATCCATGGGAATAAGGAGATCGTAGGTGCAGAGCAACTGTAGGAGCACCTCCTTCCACAGACAAGTGAGGTGTTTTTAAGTGTTAAGAGCCCTATTTATTGTAATATTTAAATATTTCTTTACCATTTACCATGGTTAAGAAGTAGCATGGTGCTACCATTTTATATCTATCTATCTCTACGATTTATTGAGCTTTTATTAGATCCTCAAAGGAATCTGTTATTATTTAATAAAGTTTAAAAATTGTTGGTCTAACTACTTTACCCAGCAAGGTTATAATTTAAAATTGAAGGAGAAATAAAGAGCTTCCCAGACAAGAAAATGCTAAAGGAGTGGGTTACCACCAAACCAGTATTACAAGAAACTTTAAAGGTTCTTCTTTAAGAAGAAGAAAGAAAACAAACAAAAAACAGATGAACATGGTTAAAAAAATAAAATGGCAATAAATACATACCTATTAATAATCATTTTAAATGTAAGTGGCTTAAATATTCCAAAAAGCATAGGGTAGCTGAATGTATAAGAAAACAAGACCTATATATATGCTGTCTACAAGAGACCCACCTCAGAATAAAACATACACACAGTCTAAAAGTAAAGGGATAGAAAAAGATCTTTCATGCCAATGGAAATGAAAAAGAAAAAGAAAAACTGGGGTAGTGATACTTATATCTGACAAAATAGACTTTAAAACAAAGGTTATAGAAGGAGAACACTACACAATAATAAAGGGAGCAACCCAACAAGAGGATATAACCCTTTTAAACAGTTATGCATCCAGCATGGGAGCACCTAAATATGTAAAGCAAACCTGACAGACATAAAGAGAAGATTGACAGTAATACAGTCATAGTAGGGGTCTGTAACACCCCATTGACATCAATTGATAGATCTTCCAGACAGAAAATAAACAGGGAATCAGCGGATTTAAATGACACATGACATCAGAAGGATTTAATTGATATCTTCAGAGCGTTTCACCCCAAAGAAGCAAAATATACATTCTTTTCAAGTTCACATAAAACATTTCCAAGACAGACCACATGTTAGGACACAAAACAAATCTCAATAAATTTAAAAAAACTGAAATCAGCCCTAGCCGGTTTGGGCTCAGCGGTTGGAGCATCAGCCTGTGGACCAGAGAGTCCCAGGTTTGGTTCCCACTAGGGGCACGTACCAAAAACAAAAAACAAAAAACTGAAATCATATCAACATCATCTCTGACCATAATGGTATAAAACTAGAAATCAATGACAAGAAAATAACTGAAAAACACAGAAAGACATGGAGGTTAAATAGCATGTTACTAAACAATGAGGTCAAAGAAGAAATCAAAAGCTACCTTGAAACAAATAAAAATAAGAACACAACAATCCAAAATATATGGGACACAATGAAGACAGTCCTAAGGGGAAATTCACAGCATTACTGGTCTACCTGAAGAAACAAGAAAAATCTCAAATAATCTAACTTTATACTTAAAGAAACTAGAAAAAGAACAACAAGCAAAGGCCAAAGTGAGTACAAGAAAGGAAAAATAAATATCAGAGCAGAAATAAACAAAATCGAATCTAATAGAACAATGCAAAATATCACTGAAAACAAGAGCTGGTTTTTGAAAAGCTAAACAAGATTGACAAACCTTTAACCAGACTTATTAAGAAGAAGAGAGAGAGGACCCAAATAAATAAAATCAGAAATGAAAGAAGTTAACAACTGACACCAAAGAAATACAATGGATTTTAAGAAAATATTACAAACAACTGTGTGCCAACATATTGGAGGATCTGCACAAAATGAATGACTTCCTAGAAACATACAATCTTCCAAAACTGAATTAGAAAGAATTAGATAATCTGAATAGACTGATTACAACGAATGAATTTGAAGCAATAATCAAAATATTCCCAACAAACAAAAGTTCTGGACAAGAGAGCTTCAGGTGAATTTTACCAAACATTCGAAGAACTAACACCTATTCTCCTCAAACTATTCCAAAAAGAAAAAGAAGAGGAGGGAAGATTCCCAAGCTCATTTTAAGAGGCCAGCATTATCCAATTTCCTAACCAAATAAAAACACTACAAAGAAAGAAAATTATAGGCTTATATCTTGGATGAACATAGATGCTAAAATCCTCAACAAAATGTTAGTAGACCAGATCCAGCAATACATTAAAAAAATCATCCACGATGATTAAGTGGGATTTATTCTGGGGACGCATGGCTGGTACAATATCCTCAAATCAATAAATGTGACACAACACATTTAAAAAATAAAATCACATGGTCATATCAATAGATGCAGGAAAAAGCATTTGACAAAATCCAGCACCTATTTATGATAAAAACTCTCAGAAAAGTGAGAATAGAGGGAACATACCTCAACATAATAAAGGCAACATATGACAAACCTATAGCCAACATTATACTCAATGGGCAAAAATTACAAGTATTTCCCCAGGATCGGGAACAAGACAGGGATGCCCACTTTCACCACTCTTATTCAACGTAGTACTGGAAGCCCTAACCACAGAAATTAGAAAGAAGAAATGAAGGGCATCCAAATTGGAAAAAAAGAAATAACAGCGTCATTATATGTAGATGACATAATACTGTACATGGAAAGCCCTAAAGATCCCACCAAAAAGCTACTAGAATTAATAAATGAATTCAGTAAAGTAGCAGCATACAAAATATGCAGAAATCAGGTGCATTTTTATATATTAATAATGACCTCTCAAAAATAACTATTAAAAAAAATTTTACTTACAATTGCATCAAAAAAATAAATTAAATACGTAAGAATAAATTTAACCAAGGATGTAAAAGATATGTGCTCAGAAAAATTATGAGACACCAAAGAAAAAAATTGAAAAAGATACAAATAAGTAGAAGAATATACTGTGTTCATGGACAGGAAGAATTAACATCACTAAAATGTACATACTACCCAAAGCAATTTATAGATTCAATGCAATTCCTATCAAGATACCAATGGTATATTTCACAGAGCTATAACAAATATTCAAGCATTCATATAGAACCACAAACCTGGAATGTCTACAGCAATCTCGAGAAAGAACAAGTTGGAGGAATCAGCACTACCTGACATCAAACTAGACTACATGGCCATAGTAAACAAAACAGTATGGTACAGGCATAAAGACAGACATATAAATCAATGGAAAAGAATAGATAACCCAGTAATAAGCCCACACCTTTATGGTCAACTAATATTTGACAAAGGCGCACGAACATACAATGGAGTAAAGATAATCTATTCAACAAATGGTGTTGGGAAAATTGAACTAGACCCCCTTCTTACACCATAGTCAAGAATAAACTCAAAATGAATTAAAGACTTAAATGTAAGACTTGAAACCATAAAAATCCTAGAAGAAAACATAGGCAGCAAAATCTTAGACATTTCTTGCAGTAATAATTATTTCTGATAAATCTCCTCGAGCAAGGGAAACAAGAAAAAATAAACAAATGCGACTACATCAAACTAAAAAGTTTCTGCACAGCAAAGGAAATCACCAACAAAATAAAAAGACAGCCCACCCAGTGGGAGAACATATTCACCAATGATGCATCAGATAAGGAGTCAATATCCAAAATGTATAAAGAATGTATAAACCTCAACACCAACAAAATAAACAATCCAATTAATAAATGGTCAAAAGACCTGAACAAACAATTCTCTAAAGAGTATAAACAGATAGCCAATAGACATATGAAAAGATTCTCAATGTCCCTGATCATCAGAGAAATGCAAATTAAATCCACAATGAGATATCACCATAGACTTATCAGAATGGCTATCATCAGTAAATCAACAAACAACGAGTATTAGTGAGGATGTGGAGAAAAGAGAATCCTTGTGCACTGTTGGTGGGAATCTAGAGTGGTGCAGCCACTGTGGAAAGCAGTATGGAGTTACCTCAAAAAATAAAAAATGAAACTGCCTTTTTACTCAGCAAGTCCACTTCTGGAATATATCCAAAGATATCCAAAACACTAAGTCAAAAGAATATATGCGCCCCTATGTTCAATGCAGCATTATTTACAGTAACCTAAATTTGGAAGCAGCCCAAGAGCCTATTAGTAGACGAGTGGATAAAAAAGCCATGATACACTCACACAAAGGACTACTACTCAGCCATAAGAAAGAAGGGAATTTTACATTTTGTAACAGCATAAATGGACCTGGAAAGCACTGTGCTCAGTGAAATAAGCCAGTCAGAGAAGGACAAATACCATATGGTTTAATTTATATGTGGAATCTAATGAACAAAATAAACTAACAAACGAAATAGAAACAGACTTATAGATGCAGAGAACAGACTGACAGCTCTCAGAGGGGAGTGGGCGTTGGGAGGCTGGGTGAAAAAGGTGAAGGGATTAATAAAAAAAAAAAATTCATAGACACAGACCACAATATGGTGACTGCCAGAGGAAAGGGAGTGAGGCAGGTAAAAGAGAGTAAAGGGGAGATAAATGGTGATGGAAGGAGACTTGACATTGGGTGATGAGTACACAATATAATATACAGGTGATGTATTATAAAATTGTACACATGAAACCCATATAATTGTATTAACCAATGTCACCCCAATAAATTCAAGAAAAAAAATAAATAAAAATTAAAAAACAAGTTTGGCCAGTGTGGCTCAGTGGTTGAGTATCAACCCATGCACCAAGAGGTCGCCAGTTCAATTCCGGGTCAGGGCACATGCCCAGGTTGTGGGCCGGATCCCCAGTGGGGGGCATGCAGGAGGTGGCCAATTGATGTTCTCTCTCATCACTGTTTCTGTCTCTCTCTCCCTCTTCTTTCCTCTCTCTCTAAAATCAATAAAGGGAAAAAAATTTTTGTAATTAAAAAACAAAATATACAAACTAGGTAAAAAATAAAAATATAAACTGTTGGTCTAAGAGAGTTCTATCCAATGGAAATGAAAGAAGAAACAGAAATCAATTAACAGAAAATAATTTTAAGAACATTTTATTTAACCCTATTGTCATTTCAACATATAATCAATATCAAATATATAAATACCTTATAGTCTATTTTTTTGTACCAAGCCCTTGAAATTGGCTGTATAATGTATGGCGGACTTCAAGTCCTCAACCGTCACACATGGCCACTGGCTACCATTAACAGTTGAGGTCTAAAGGATTCTATCCCTCTGACAAGAAGAGGATGAAAGGCAGGGATGAAGACACCAGTTTACATTTTTTTCTCAGATAATATAAACAAAGCTAAAAGATAGCTTTGGCTAAAGAAGGCCTGAAGCAAATCCACCAGCCCTTCCTTACTTCCTTACCTGATTTAGATGAATGCCTTGCCTCATGTCAGAATGTGATGCGGTCCAAGGGTGGGGAAGATGAACATCCATCTAAACATACAATCCATTCCATGTGGAACTCCTGAGAACCACAGAGGGAATTTTCTTTTTCCAGCCTTCTGCATTATGAGCACATGAGCATTGTTTTGACTAATAGTTCTAACAATAAGAAGCATAGTTGTAAAAATAACTTTCATCAACAAAACAAGGGGGGGAAAAATGCATTTAATTTTAAGTTGCTTCATATAGGACCAAAAAATTGATAAATAACTTATTCATAAAGAACCCATATTAGAATGTTGGTCTTCAAAGAAAAGTTTCCTACATTAAGTTGCTTCTAAATATCAATTTAATCAGCATCAGCAAAACACTAACATAGTTTTCTGAACACAATTCTTTCTTCAAAGGAAATACTATGCGAGAGCCAAATATGTAAAATCAAAGCTCCCTTCCCTCCCCCACCCTCGTGTGGTAACAGTGGCTTTGCTACAGCTACATGGAGCAGCACTGGAAAAACCCCTTCGAACAGCTCTGTCATTTAGAATAATGTGGGTACAAAATTAAGTTAAGCATTTAGGGAAATGCAAAAGATCTGGGGGTGGGGGGACAGTCCTACATTTAAGAAACTTAAAATATATCTCTGAAGAGACAGAACTAAAAACAAATACATAAAAAATTATAGAACAATTATGGAGGATTGATGGTAAATGTAAAAGTTGTTTAAAGAAGGGGTGTTCTGGTCTCTTTAATCCTTAACATCTAATGTAGACAGACTTTATAAGTAGACTAAGAAAGCATTAGCACATATATCATTGTTTAAGTGAAAAGGTCATGACTCCCCTCAAATAATATCTCCTAAAAATAGTACTTTAGGACAGTTATCTGTGTGGCTTGCAGGTTCTAACTGAACACGCACTCTCGTGTGTGCACCCTCTCCAGACTAAGGACAAGGAATGTTGCAGTACATTGAGGTCAGTATGAAATTGGCCTTGACCCTGACTGCTCATATCCCACGTTCCAGAAAAGGCATCTTGCCAAGAATCCTCCTGACCACAGAGCCCAGTTGCAAGAATCTAGTCTTGTTTTTACTTTGATTCACTGCCTGGTACTCCAGGTCCTCCAGCACTGGGGTCCTAAAGTTTGTGTACCCTCAATATTCCCACACCCCCAATACTCATCTCTTTCCCCACTCTTCCCATAGCCTAGAAATCTCACACCTGACTTTCAATAGCTGTGGCTGGATCTCAGCTGTTTGAAACAGTTTCTCCCTAACATTGTCACTTGCCTAAATCCCAACCTGGTGTTTTTCAGGGTTATTAGGATGATCTAACTATGGTATCTGGCTCATCAATGATGGGAAAAAATGAATTATGAGATCTGCCTTTCTACCCTGTTATTTTCTTTCTCCTTTACCATGCCCTGAGCACCCCTCACAAAGATTTTTTTTTTATTGTTGACAATATTACGATGTCCACCATTTTCCCCACCTTTGACCCCTTCCACCCAGCCCCTGCCCCAACCCAGGCCTTCACCATACTGTGTCCATGAACTGTGCATATATGTGTATAAGTTATTTGGTTAATCTCTTCCCATCCTCCCACCCCCTTCTCCTCTGAGATCTGTCAGTTCGTTCCATGCATCCATGCCTCTAGACCTGTTTTGTTTGTCAGTTTATTTTTTTCATTGCATTCCACATATAGTGAGATCATGCAATATTTGTCTTTCTCTGACTGGCTTATTTCATTTAGCATAATAATCTCCAGGTCCATCCATGCTTCGAAAAGGTTAAGAGATCCTTCTTTTTCACAGCCTCATAGTATTCCATTGTATAAATGTACCACAGCTTTTTTATCCACTCATCTACTGATGGGCACTTAGGCTGTTTTCAGATCTTAGCTATTGTAAATAACACTTCTATGAACAAAGGGGTGCGCATGTTTTTTCTGTTTGGTGTTGTTTTAGGATTCTTAGGATGTATTCCCAGAAGCTGGTTCTCTGGATCAAATGGCAGTTCCACTTTTAATTTTTTTGAGGAAACTCCATACTGTTTTCCACGGTGGCTGCACCAGTCTGCATTTCCACAGCAGTACGTTAGCATTCCCTTTTCTCCACACCTTTGCTGGCACTTGTTGTTTGCTGATTTATTGATGGTAGCTATTCTGGAAGTTATGAGGTAGTACCTCATCATTGTTTTAATTTGCATCTCTCTGATGATTAGTGACATTTAGCATTTTTCATATGTCTATTGGCCATGCATATGTCCTCACAAAGATGATTTTTGAGATGAGAACAAGTTCTCCATCAAGGAAATACAGTTCCCCTTCTTCCCTGCGGGACAGCACCTCCCCATTCTTTGTTGCCTATTGCTTGGAGCTCTCTTAACTCTCCTCTCCATTTCCATGGACCTGTCCATTTTCTAGAGGTGACCCTTCTCTGGTCTATTTTATCTTACTGCAAGCCCTCTCCCTGAAATCTACCATAAAAATGCTTCCCTTGAATGCTTACAGATTCTCCAGAGCTCCCTATTAAATGCATAGATCCCTAGAAGAGATAGTTTTATCTTCTATCAGTTAATACTGTAACTGGCATCGGCATACCGGCAAAAGCTAGTAGTAGGAGTTGAATATGTACAGGAAGAATTTCACATTAAACACCTTTGAGACATAGAATATAGTACAGAGTGTGATAAAGATTCAGGAATGATTTAGGACAAGTATCTAATAAATGACTGATAAAAATAGCTCAACATACTCTGATCCATGACAGGATTCACAGAAAGCACACTGATGAACTCAATGAATTCTAAGAATCTTTCTGGTTTAGATATCAATATTAATTAAATCAAGTAATTTCCAGATATCTTTTCTATAAGAAGGTATACATTTCAGTAATAGTATGAAAAGGTGTTTAATAAACCATGTAATTGTCCAGTGATAATGTTACTCCCTCTTCAGTTTTGCTTACTAGTGTGACGTGCAAATAGCCAACTGACTACCAGATCAAGCTACTGAGATTTAGTTATATAATTTAATTCCTACCCCCAAAATATCTAATAAAGTAAGAATAATTATGTTTTATGTCCTACTTTATGAAATGAGAAAGAAGAAATTTACTTTAAAAAGGTATAATTATCTAACCCAACTTCAGTATTACTATTCAATGTTAAGAAATAATCCATTTTCACAAACGACAGTGACAGTTGATGCCCATCAGGGATAGAACTTGTCTGTAGAAAGAGTGTTTAACGATTGAAGAGTCATCATAATTTTCTTGACAGTCTTTACATCCTCCCAAGTTAGCCAGCTAATTGTTCCAGAGAACCAGCAGAGGGAGCACCAACCATTGTTTTTTTGCATTTGTGCTCTTACAAACAAAAGGGACTGTCTTTTCTGGGTGGATTTTTAGACACTTTATCAAGATTGGCAAAACCCTTGTAAAGTACAAATATTATTTGTGATGGCTAAATTTTCTTTTTAACTGTTTATATTAAATCAGTATTAAAATATTGTATGTATTACTATTTTAATTAAGAAGTAATATGTTTGTTGTACTAAGTGAAACAAATTAGAAAAAAAGTTTAAAAGGTAATAATCTTCTGCCTCCCCATAAGATCCTGTGCATTAAACAGATTGGTATGTATATTTTCATATCCTTATTAAAGCAAGTAAAAATAATAATAATTTTATATTGACTTTTATTTTACTTTTTCCATCACCATTTATCCCCTCTTTGCCCACTAATAATTCTTAATATAATATATAATTATTAATCTATAATTAATCTATAATTTATATATATATACCCCATGTCATTTTTTACTTGCTTGTTTTTTCTTAAATGGGGTCATAGTAAAAAAGCCTGACTAGAGTAGCAAAATAGTGTAAAACATCCATGAATAAGCAGTGGATTCATGAGGAAATACATAATAAACACAACGTCATGCCACGTAAAAACTTTGTACGTACAGAAGATCAAAAACATCCAAAACTGAAATGATATCAATGGGTATGTCAATCTGGAAAAATTAGCAAGCCAGAATATACACTGCACTTCTTAAAATAAAAAGAGGAATACTGTGTGAATTAATTTGTGGTTGGCAATTTATATTATTAATCTCTTCACAGAACAAAATACAAGCAAGACAACAGCACTGAAATTCGACCAGTGGAGGTTTTTAAAAAATAAAATGTATTAAAATGCATTCTTCAAAATTCACAATATTTTACATAATTTCATTGAAGTAAGGGACCAAATCTCTTTCCACTCAAAACTGCACTCTACTGCATAATTTAGCTGAAAAAGAGAAATGATGTAGCCATAGATGGCCAGAAGAGGCGCTTCACCCTATCCATGGACAGAATCCCTGAATTCACTATAGGTTCCTATCCTTATCCAAAGAGAATTATCTAAATAAGTGGCCCCAGGGCTCAGACACCCATCCAGCCAGCTAGTAGCTATCTCTGAAAGTTTATATTTCTGAATCCAGTAAACTGCAGAAGCTTCCATAACCCTGACCTCACTCCCCATCCACTCAACTCAAAGTGCCTTCCTCTCTCTCTCTCTCTCTGCATACCACTTTGTACACAACCTATTAGAAGTGTTCTTCATCTTTGCCAATTTCTGTGTACCTTGATCGGATAGCACGTAGTTATGTAGGAAACACTGCAGGGGTAGAAGAAAAGGGAGAGGGAGACAGAGAGAGAAAAGGAACAGAAAAGAGCAAAAGAAAAGGGTGAGGGAAAAACTGGCCCGGGTAGAGGGAGAAAATCCCTACATGTAGGATTATAGAGAGAAGTATTGCTGGGAGTGCAAAGTAATTAGTCAGCTGTGGTCAGCTGTGGCTTCCTTCCCATCTCCCCGAAGGCCGAAATAGGTCATTCTTTCTGATTTCTTTTTCCTTTTGCTAAGCGCTTTAAGCACTAAAATACCTTTCGATAACCACACCTTCGTGATAACATAAGAGAACGTGGCACAGTGATTCTCACTTGATAGATGAGGAAAACTCAGGAATGGAGGGGTCAGAAGCCTGGCTCAATGTCACAGGAAAGGCAGTGGCAAAGTTCGGATAAGACCCAGGGTTCTTGACTCCAGCCCTTTACTTTATCCACAAAGTCAACACAAGCAGTCTAGATTTGTTATCTCACCCCCTTCTGTCTCAAAGGCTGAGTGACAAAGAGTGCTTAGTGTGACACTGAGTGTAAATGACAGCACAGGAAGTCCATTCTCAGGGCAAGCTGTGAGACCGGCAGCTGAGCGGGAGGCCAAAAAGCAAGTCTGTACAGAGCACTTCCAGTCTACACTCGCTATCTCACCCCTACTGTGGCCAGAGTCCACGGGGCCGAGGGGAGGGGCTGTGAGGCTGCATGAGGACACCAGCAGGTCCCAAGTCCACTTAACTCATCAATCCCTGATCATCTCTTAGCAACACACAAGGCTGTGCCCTCAGAAGAAAGACACGAATACCCACAGGACGAAGTATTTTACCTTATTTTAAATATATTATTTATATTATAAGTCACTTATGAATTATGTAAGCATTTGTGAACCATACATAAAACTACTGTGTAAATTTTCACAAAATACTGTTGTCTGACAAGG
Source organism: Molossus molossus (assembly GCF_014108415.1). Lineage (NCBI taxonomy): Eukaryota > Metazoa > Chordata > Mammalia > Chiroptera > Molossidae > Molossus > Molossus molossus. The sequence goes on along the minus strand of NW_023425403.1, from coordinate 33,830,795 downwards.
TACTAACCTTTAGAATTCAACTCCTTGAAACATGTTAATACAGTTCTCAAGGAATTCCATCCAGTCACGTATCACAGGGTTGAAGCTTAAAGGCTGAAAGTAAAGAAGTGTTACATCAAAACAGGTTTAGTGTGAATATCAACCATATATGGAAGAAACATTTATATGAAAACCACTCCTACTGCTGAATTCACAGTTGTATCAGCCAAGACATAGTATATACACAATAGTCTAGCTGTATTGCAAAAGATTGATTTATTTGTGCTATTATGGCATTGTCATTGACTGCAAAAACAAAAGGAAAAAAGGACAAAGAAAAGAATAGAAATAGAAAAGAAGTTGACAGTGACCTAATTGTACTGTAAATTGGATTTCATTATTATCTTTCTGTAAACATAACTTTCATTGCAAGTACTTTATTCCAAGTGGATAATCTCTTTAACACAATGGAGGAAAATAAATGTATCATACATATAGAACAATATCCCAAAGTATAATCTATAATTTTTCATATAATGCTGAATTGTGACCAACAATTCTTGTTTTATTAAATAGTGGTCAAATTATCCTGCGAAAGAGATGTTTTACATAATCTTAACATCTAAGCGTAACATTGACTGTTTAATTATATTTAAATTGATTGAACTAGGCATAGTGAGTTAAAATCTGACAGATACTCAAATCTATTTCTTTTTTAATTCTAAATGTCCACAAGTTGTGAAAACCTAATCTCTTAAACTATATACTCTGATGGACCATAAAATATTTTCACTTAGAATGGACTTCTGTTTGAATACCAGGCATCTATTAAGTAATGAGAAACAGGAATCATCACAAAGGAATTGTTTGATATCGTTTACTTCTATTTCTAATTATTGGTAAGGTCAATCAGAGGTTGGCAGATTGTTCCAGAATCTGGAGGGCAAACATATTCAAGGAGGAAAAGATACACACAAAGAAAAGCCAGAGACAAGCACAAAGAGAGACACAAAGAGACAGAAAAAGTAAAAAATGTACTCTCTTAAAATACCAGACTCCTTCAGTTAGGACAGATGCACTGGCGTGGGGTTCCTAAATCAACAGACTGAAGAAAAACTGCCTTGTCATCAGATCTCCAAAATATATGGATCTCATGAGAACCCAATATGGGGAGCTGTACATCTAAATCCAAACTCTCTGTGGAAGAAAACAAATTTTAGCTGCCCAATAAACGAACAACTTGACCAATAAATTAGAAACTACACCAAAAAGATTCGAAGGACCAGACGCTAACTCATTTTCCTTTCAAAAGTGGGGAGAGAACAGATAAGGGCCACTCACTGCAGCAAACAGAATGCAAAAATGAAAAGCCTAAATAAAAAAGACGATGAAAGCATAACATTAAAAAGAGAAGTGTTTAGCTGTTAAATCATCCAAATTGCTTTGCCAAATTTTGACATGCTTGATTTCCTGTAGTAAAAATCTCTCTCTCTCTCTCCTTTTTTTTTTGTCTTAAAAAAAAAAGTGAGGAAAAATAACCAGCTGTTCCTTGTATAGTTCAGGAAACAAGTTTGATTTATTACTTTAAGGTTATTTTTGAATAAGCTGCTTGTGGCAGCCAGAGTGCAAGAAAAGTCACTGAGGCCTGTCCACTTGAAGGGCTCAGACTGTTTCCTGAACAGTCCTTCTTCACTCCGCACCTCCGACGGCTATTATTGACAACGTGTGACTGGGGCCTTCCAGGATTTTAAAACAGCAGGGGTCCCGGCCAAACAATCGGGCTGTCAATTACCTTTTCCCCTGTTGTGAAAAAGGGGCCCAAGACAATGCAACTTCTCAGCAGGGAGCTGGGCAGCTCGGGGTACGTAACCCACGCTTGCACCGTTCAGCATTCAAAACGCAGTAAATGGTTGGTGCCTTCACTTTTGTCTGTGTGTGTCAGTTTAAACCAGAATTACTGCAAGGTAGATGTCTCCATGGAAGGATTTTTAAGTTCTTGATAGGGCGAAATTGACTCTGCACATTGTTATCTCTGGGCTTTGTGGTTTGTTTGTTTTTTCTAAAACCCAAAGGGACACAAAGAGCGCCCCGCTCCCAGCCCCCTTCTGTAGGCTACCCCCCCGCCCCCCAGGAACGCCCAGCCCTCTCTACCTATATTGTGGCTTTAAAAACTTCCTGTGGGCATTGATGACTTGCTGTGAGGACTGTCCATCATCCCGCCCCTTTGTCCGGCAGTCACTTCCATTCCGAATTTGACTGACTGAGGAAGCCTGAGTTATTTGTAAAGAACAACAAGGCTTTTCATTCATAATTTTAGTAGGGGGACAGGGTGCTAATGACTGAGCTTGAATAACTAGGCCATGTGGTATCCAGGCAGGAAGAAGCCCAACCGGCTGCCAGAGGAGGGAGGAGAGGATGTAGGTGAAAAGTGCCTGGGTACAAAGCCAAGCTATGGTATGAGGATCACACATCGTGTACAAATACAGCGTTTTTAAAAGGTGAGACAATCAAAAAGATGGAAGCAGGAAGGAGGGCAGGGTAAGTCTAACAGGATTTCATTAGCTTTGGGGTCAAGTTACACGGCAGAGTTTACAGAATCCGAAACCCATAAAGTGTCTACAGAGGAAGTGATCTTTTCTTCCACGGCTGGTTCTCCTACAAAAACAAGAAAGTTAAAAAAAAGAAAGAAAGAAAAAAGTAAAACTGGTTTTCACTCTCTTTTGCTACCTTTCATATGTTCAGACAAAGAGAGTTTGTTTTCCAGGGTACTCAGCTGGACAATCAAGTCTGGGTTCCAAAGAGTTTACTTCTGGGGTGTAGAGTCAATTTGATGCCATGCAGCATAAACACAATATATAGCATCACACACTTGCTGCTTCCAAGGAGAATGTGTAAAAATTTACATTTCTGGTTGAATTTAACTATTTAGCAAGATACTATAAGAGATTTATCTTTCTGGCTTAAATAATTATGCTTTAGATTTTTAAATTAAGAAATTGAAAGCATCATATTAAAATTTTTCAAATACATGATTTTACACAAATTCATAAAAATAATCCAAAATAACAATGTTGCACATTTTTTATCTATTGCAAATTAGCAGAAGGATACAAATTGCTTTTTTCAAAACAGATCCCACAAGTAAAGAATGTTTCAGTCATTATTGGAAGATTTTACTATGTCTATTGTTAAAGCAAGTCAAATAAAGGTTAAATTTGAACTATAGCAAATGCTAATTTATGTAGAGATCAGCAAAAAGAAATTGTCAGGCAGTGGGACTCTTTTAGCTTTATCTTGGTTGAATCAATTAGGACTATTGCTCTTCGGAAGCACTTAGAGCACTGAGGCCCAAGGTCAAAGTTCAGAGTCTAGCTGGGTGTTTACTTAGCTCCACTTTCTTAGGTCATAAACTGACACAACAAACATTCTTAAAAATTGAGGAGCTAACTGCAACCACTGTGCAGTTAAAGCCCATTATCTCATTTCAGTCTTGGCAACCGTTCTGTTCCAAGCAGTGAGGAAACTGAGGCATGGAGACATTCCAGTACTTTCCATCTATTTCCACCTGAGTACTCAAACTTCTGGAGTGCTCCAAAACTAACCTAAAAGCCTCAAGGAGTCTTCTTCTTCGTTGTTGTTATTATTATTATTGGCTTGTGTTTTAAGAATGCATGTGGATTGAAATAGTTAGGTGGCCCATGTTTACCTGTGGCTTTCTGTGTCGCCTGGTATCTCTCCACAAATCCTTAGTTGTTGTTTTTTTTTTTCCCAGCTTTACTGAGGCATAACTAACATATAAAATTGTACTATAAAGTGTACAATGCAATGAGTTATGTATACATTTTGAAATAATTTTTCCACAACAAATTAATCAGCACATCCATCACTTCACATAGTTCGTGTGTGTGTGTGTGTGTGTTGTTTTTTTCTTTATTGATTTTAGGGAGAGGGAGCGGGAGATTGAAACATCGATGAGAGAGAACATCAACTGACCTCCTCCTGCATGCCCCCCACTAGGGATCAGGCCCACAACTTGGGCATGTGCCCTGATCGGGGATCAAACTGGTGACCTATTATTCATGCATGGGTCTATGCTCAACCACTGAACCACACTGGCCAGACCATGTGTGTGTGTGTTTAAGAACATTGAAGATCTACTCACTTAGCAAATTTAAAATATATGATACATTAGTCACCATGCTGTACATTAGATCCTCAGAACTTATTCGTCCTGTAATTGAAATTTGTATCCTTTTACTTTCACCTCTCTCTTAGCCTCTGGCAACTACTATTCTACTCTCTGTTCTAGAAGTTTAAAGCCTTAGGTTTTTGAGAACAGCAATTAGTAACTTGGTCCAAGACTTAGAATTAATGATTTTTTGAGAGTTCTATCACATCCTGGTGAGTCTAGATTCAAATGCAAGTTTGGCCGAAGCCCAGGCCAAACCATGAAGTAAGTGTATGTTGTTTTTCACTCCAGACTTCCCTTTCAACCACCTTCATTCTCTCACATGGATAAAATGTTAATAACTGGTTCTCTGGTTATTGATTCAGGATTTGGTGATTTCTGTGTTGTAAATAAACTCACCATGGCTGATTCAAACTTAATAGCATCACTAAATGTGGAGATCAGACAAAATATCATTAATCAGCTCTTTCAAGCAAATGTGAGACTGTTGTAGCATCTTCATCTATCTATACTTTGTTTCAAGTGTACTCCATTTTCTGTTCTTGTTCTCAGTGAGCTATGACTCTCTATTATGGTTTCATTATAATAATATAATGACTTTCAATTATTGAAGATTTATTACAAATCAGACCTCCTCTAAAGCTCTACATGTATTATTCATGTAATCCTCACAATGATATAGGCATAGGAAATATTTTTATCTCCACCAATAAGGAAATTACAGCAGCTGGAGATTAAAAAATTTATATAAGGCCCTTCTCAGAACAACACAAATCAGATTTTATGTGAAGGATCACATTATCTGATTTTTTTTTCTAATTTCCTCATGTAATTCTTTTTTTTTTTTTTTTTTTTATCATTGGTTGATACTTGCATGTGCCCTGACTGAGGGTCGAACCAGCAATCTTGGCATATCGAGATGACACTGTAACCAGCTGAGCTGCCCAGCCAGGGCTCCCATGTAATTCTAATGTACACCTGGGGTTTGAGAACCACTGATCTAGAAAACAAAGCAGGGACACTTGCTACTTAAAAAAATGTATAATAGTTTTCCAATTGAATGTGACTATATGTTAGGTCTTGGATAAAGCTCATTCACACTTGCTCTTGGTTGTGCAGACACACACGCCAAACATGGTAAACCTCTGTAGAGATGAATAAAGTGAAAATGCAGATGATCTTTAGGATGTGATGCAGTTTTTCTAAAAAAAATATGCAATCTGAATCTAAGTATCTCAATAAGGGAGGTAGCAGATTTTGAAATGACTATCTAGCTTTAATTTAAAACATTCTTAATATTATTATTTACTTAATTTGCTTAAATTGGGATCATCAGGTAAAATACAATATTAGACATATTTATACTTCAAAAAAAAAAAAAGAAAAAGACTATTTGTTGTTTATCTGAAATGTAATTGCCACTGAGGGTCCCATGTTTCTGATTGTTGAATCTGACAACCCGGGCTTAATTTGGGGCTAGAATTTTCATGCTTTGAATAAAAACTCAAGTATCATTTTCCTTCATTATTTCTCAATATCCAAACTTATCCGTCTTCCAAATTTGGCCTAGTGATTATGCCAATAAATAACATGGCTTTTCTATTTATTTACTGTTAATTTCCAATGATTTTGATTATTAATATTAAATTATAAAATACTACAATGGTCAATATTTTTGTAATTTGGATGCCAGGGAGCTCTTTTAAGGAATCAAACATGGCCTGAAACCATAAGCAAAAAGATTGGTAGGCATGCGTTTACATACAAGTTGAAAATGTCGCCCTGGCCGGTTTGGCTCAGCTGTTACAGCGCCGGCCTGCAATCAAGAAAGACCCGGGTTCGGTTCCCACTAAGGGCACGTACCTCGGTTGCAGTTTGCCCCCAGCCCTGGTTGGTCGTACGGGTGACAACCACTTGATGTGTCCCTTTCACATCGCCGTTTCTCTCTCTCTCTCTCCCTCCCACTCTATCTGAACAAAAAATGGAAAAATGTCCTCGGGTGAGGATAAAAAAAGAAAATGTCTGTATGGCAAAAGACAAAACAATGCTAAAAATAAATTTGAAAGATAAATAGAAAATGAGGGGGGGAGGAATATTTGCATTTTAAAATAAGAAAGACCAAAATAAATAGACAAGCACCCCCATTTAAAAATAGACAAAGGATATGATGTTAAATTTGCAGGAAAAAATGCAAGTGTCTAGTAAATATAAGAAAACATCCTGAACTTGAGAAGTAAACAAAGAATACAAAATGAAACGAGATGTCATGATTCACCTATCAGATAACACAGATTAGAATTTTTTTTTTTTTTAGTACATGCCCTTGGCGGGAACCGAACCTGGTCTGCAGGCTGGTGCTCCAACCACTGAGCAATCCGGCCAGGGCACAAATTAGAATATTTCATTAAATTCACTATTGGTGAGAATTTTAGAAAAACAGTCCTTCTCATAAACTGGGAATAGACATGTAAACTGGAAAAATCCTTTAGTGAGTTTATTAGCCATATTATTAAAATTTTAATAAGCACAAATTTGCCTCAAATAAATCTAATTCTTTTGATGTATCTGTCGGGAAGAGTGTTTCATTGCTTGTGAAGTACAGTCCTCCCCCAATCCATGAATAATTTACCCTTAAATAAAGGACATCAAACTCATTACTAAATTGCCTTAGTTTTGTCATCCAACATATCCTAGGAAGGTAAGACAAATGTGCAAATACATATGAACGAGAATGCTTACCACAGCATTATTTATTCTAGCAAATCAACCTGTCCTCAAGCCCTCAAAAGCAGGGGATCTAATGATTAGAAATGAAAGATCTTTAGATATTCACACCCGCCAATGTGGCTCAGTTGGTTGAGTATCATCCCATGCACCAAGATGTCACTGGTTTGATTCGCCGTCAGAGCACATGCCCAGGTTTGGGGCTAGATCCCCAGTAGGGGGCGTGCAGGAAGCAGCCAATGGATGTTTCTCTTTCACCGATGTTTCTATCTCTCCCTCTTCTTTCCTCTCTCTCTAAAATCAATAAAAACATATTTCAAATAAATAGTCACCACATATTAACCATAATGGGGTTTTTTACTTCTTGATAAGTTTCTGAATTGTTTGATTTTTTTTTCTCTTACAATCACTATGTAATTCAGAAATAAATAAAAGTAATTCATCTGTCATTTGGTAGGCAGTGATGATGGAAAAAGTAAAGTCAATTATCTATAGATAATTCTAGAATATTAAGTTCTCAATATAAATTGATGGACAATGGTCATCAAAATATACTAGAGATTTTTGGTAAAACCCTCACTTTATTCCTGAATGCACAATAAATCGCAGCTGATTTGATTTATAATTAATGTTAATGACCACCGTGTGGAAGATGCCTCTTGCTCCTCAGATACCAGGGCCCAGGATATCTGGTATTATCTTAGATTACAGAAGTATCATGGTCCCCTAATAACTTGGAAACTAGTTAAGAAGGTAGGGCAAGAAAACAACTTATTTTAACAATTGCATAAATTTCTTGGGAAAAGAATACCAAACATGTGAAGACAATCTTTCATTTATTGCCACAAACTCTGGCCCTGCCTCAGCTTGAAGTACCCATATGGTGTCATGAATATACTTACAGGATTCTTTAGTGAAATTCAAATTCAGTATTTTGACTTCTATCTAGAAGTGTCTTAACTGAATGCCATTATAAAGTTATAGGACTATAAATATGAGTCTTTTTCACCCACACCCTCAGTATACACTCAAAGAATTTTACCTTCTTAATATACAATTTGTACGGCCCAAATGAGAGGATGACAGATCTGTACACTGGGGCCCAAAGACATCAAGCAACTGCCCTTGCTCGGAGGCCACCTCCTTCATGAACCCCCTTAATTCCGCTGGGCCAACAAACCCTCAAGCATCAATAGCACCCAGCTGTAAATTGCCTTAGTGGATTCCCTCCAATGTCCTTCTAGTACTGTCATGGCTATTTCCCTAATCTCCCCATTTAGACTGTCAGCTCCTTGCAGTCAGCCACTAGCTATTTCTCATCTCAAACCCACTGAGTAAAGTTACAGAGCCACAGCTCCCAGACCAAGGCCAAGAAGACAAGAATTTTGCCCCCATGAGTCCACACCATATTGATATTAAATAAGTGAGGGTCCTTGATATGTGTTTTCCCCCAAACTGCTGGAGATTAGGGCTTGTGACATAGTGGGAGAATCTAAACCTGAGAATTCTGTTTGATTATTATTATTCTGAGTCATGTGCAAATTCACCTTTGCACAACCATTGTAACAAAAGGTTTAGAACAGTGAAACGTGGCATTCTAGTGTACAACAAATACCTCTGCCACTGATATTTGATGTAAGCGAATATACATCCTTCTCCTAACAGAGGATGGAGCTTCTACACCATTGCAGACACAAGTCTCTATCCCCTAGAACAAAGTTGAATTTGGTGCTGGGTATGAGCCCAAATGTGGAAGCCACTCTCAAAGCAGAAGGAACTCACATTTCTTATGCCTCCAGACTTCTTGAACAGACAATTCAATGAGCAGGCTTTCAGTCAGAAACAACCACTTCAGCCAAATAGGCCAGTCCCTTTTTCCCTAAAGTGCTCTAGCTACTTTGAGAAGGTTACACAAGAAAACAAAAATTAATATAAACTTAAGGTTTCTATAGAAATACTATTAATAGCTGAATATAGCTAATAACAGTCATTAAAACTTGTTTTAAGTCTCAATTTTTATTCTCAAGCAAACAATAAGATACATAAAACAGCCCTGGTCGGTTTGGCTCAGCAGTTAGAGCGTCGGCCTGCGGACCAGAGAGTCCCAGGTTCAGTTCCCGCTAAGAGCAGGTATCTTGGTTGCAGTTTGTCCCCGGCCCTGGTTGGGGTCATGTGGGTGGCAACCACTCGATGTGTCTCTTTCACTTCAATGTTTCTTTCTCTCTCTTCTTTCCTCTCTCCCTCTCTCTCTATCTGAAGATTAAAAAAAAAAAAAAAAAAGTTCTAGGGTGAGGATTAAAAAAATATATACATAAATTAAATCATATTGTGCTTACTAAATTTTAAAAGTTTTTGAAAATATTGAGGCAAAGAGCTAATTTTACTAAATATACTACAGCCAACTTAACTGAAATTATCACTGGTACTTTTTGAGAACTTCTCACATGCTAGGCTTTGTAGATATTTTATGTCATCCAATCCTCACAGCAACCCTTTTACAGATGGGAACTAGTTAATTATTTCATTTATTCATCCATTCATCCTATTTAAAAATAATGTTTGAGTTCCTTAAATGTGCCAGATGCTTCAGCACTGGGGATAAAGCGGCAGGCAAAATCTGACTTGGAATCCAGACCTCATGGAGCTTAGAATACAGTGGAAGAGAGTGTTAGTCAAATGATCGCTTAATTTTGTAGCAGAAAAGATTGCGAGTGGAAAAACAGAGATTTGACCTAGTCATAGAGGTCAGAAAAAAGCTTTCCTGAGAAAATGACAGCAGAGATTTGAAAGAAATAGGAATGAAATGATAAAAGGTCAGAAAAGCAAATGAGGGGACATCGCGTAAATACAAAGTCCCTGTGGCAGGAGAGAGGTGGTTTTGAGCAACCAAAAAGAGCAGTCATCGATAGCTTCAGGGCAGAAGGCAGGGGAATGTGGTGTAAGAGGCAGCTTGGGAAGCGAAAGGTGCTGGACAGTCGGACCTTGAAGTTGGTTAAGGCCTTGGAAGCCGGGATGCTTAAATGCTTCAGGTTTGCCCAGTGGGGCCTACACTTCAGAACTTATTAGGATATTCAGCATAATCTTCTTTTAGGAATTACTATTAAAAAATAAACAATGATAATTTTGAAGTTTTGATTTGTAATTTTGCAAGTGCATGATGTCAACGTCTTTTAGGGTATAATGCAATTATGTCTCTGCCCTGTCAAACCAGGTGAGAAGAGTGTTTCTCAGAATGACAAGGAGATTTTCACAAAGGACAGGAAACATCAAATGACTCACTATGCTGTGGCCTTCTCGCAGCTATTTTTTAAATGCATTCTTAAAAGTTAGCAAAGTACTAACTTCTTAATTGAAAATTACAGATTAATACTTAATTTTAATTAATATAGTCATAGTTTGCCAAATGTACTTTTCAAAGTGAGAAATTCATAAGCGTTTACTTTTACCTATATTCTCCGGCCACTCACCATCAGCCGGTCTGATAGTTTCTTGATCATATAGTTCAAGAAGAGGTGTTCCTTCTATTACATAAAAATTCCATAAAGATTTATTTTTTCTAACCACTATGCTATACATCTGAAACTAATACAAAATAATATTGAATGTAAACTGTAATTTAAAAATAAAATAGCCCGGCCAGTGTGGCTCAGTGGTTGAGTGTTGACCCATGCACCAAGAGGTCACCAATTTGATTCCCAGTCAGGGCACATGCCCAGGTTGTGGGCCCGATCCCCAGTGGGGGTCATGCAGGAGGCAGCCAATCGATGTTCTCTCTCATCGATGTTTCTCTCTCTCTCTCCCTCTCCTTTCCTCTCTCTCTAAAAAAAAAAAAAAAAAATCAATAAAGAAAAAAATAAAAATAAAATGAATTTTTAAGATTTTTTTTTTTAATATTTACTATTTAAGCAATTAAATATCATGGCCTTAACAAACTCATTTTAGTCACATCCTGATAATTATGCAAAACGGTGGTAACGTCCAAGCTACTGGAGTGACTCTTAAAATCTGTTCTTACAAATTCAGAAAGTTTTAATTTGCTGTTACAAAATTAGGATGTGAAATATTTACTTATATTAATTACATTCATTAGTTTCATTTATTGGAAAGCACTTACTGAGTGTCTAATGTTTATGGAGATAGGAGTAGTTCCTTTTGAGATGGGGCACAGCCAGTGTGGCATGGGCCCATGCACCGGGAGACGACGTCACCAGTTCGATTCCTGGACAAGGCACAGGTCCGGGTTGTGGACCCAATCCCCACCGAGGGGCATACAGGAAGTGGTCAATCAATGTTCTCTCTTTCATTGATTTTCCTCTCTCGCATGCGCTCTCTCCCTCCCTCTCTCTCTAAAATCAATAAAGAAAAAAAAAAAAAAGAATGAGATGGTGAAGAATCTATTTCCATTCCAGAACTCTAACAAGGAAGTCTAAAGCAGACCTGATACATACTCTCCAGATCCTTGGAATAGTCTGTCTTTTTAAAGAGTCACACCCAACACCGAGTATGTATAGAAAAGCTATTTGTATAACTCCACAATATTCCTAAATGATTCACAACTCACTATAACTTCAAAACACTTCCTGTCCAAAGGAACAAATTAAATCTGCACGCACTCTTACTCCATTTCTCTAATTGAACATTTTTATATTTGAACTGTTAACTGAGATTGATTTGGGGCTGACTGGCAGCCTTGATATTGTTGTAGCATCTGGACCATAAGAATGGCTTTAGTGGAATCTGTTTGACTACATCTTTCTTAGAGAACAGGTTGAACTTCCTATGCCCTTTTAATCAACTGTCCACATAATGAGAAGTATAAAGCCAAAACTTCCTATTTATTCAAAGCCTAAAATCTTCCTCTTGCTATTAAACTTAGCCAGTAACATCCAAATACTCATTTCGATTCATGATTTTCAATTATATGAAGCTTTAGCATCTGGGTTAAAAAGATTCCAGAACAAAAGGAACATTAAATGTTTAAACATTAAATGTTTAAAACAAACAGAAAAACAAATAAACCTAGGGCTATTGGTGGAAGGGAGGCAAAGTAACAAATACTGTTTTCACGGATTAGACTTTCCCTGCCTACATCAGTCCTACTAAGGAAGAAGCTTGACCTTCAGTCAAGGGACAAATGTACTAGAAATATAATAAGAAGAGTCATGTTGGCTAGCACAGAAATACTGTTTTGCCTTGTTAAAGAACTTCAGTCCACATCTGATTTTGTATAAATTACAGCAATAATGTGCATATATCTAGCAGGAAGATTGCTTACACAATAAAAACCATGAGGTTGAATGTAAGATCTCTGAAAAGCATCAGATTCACAGGACCCTCCAGTTCGAGGTTAACTCATGAAGATGACTACTCTCACCCTGGGTTAACTCCAGATCTTTCCCCCAGTTTAGTTAAGAATAAAGGACATCACAAAGAAGGTTAGATGCAGAGATAAATTGTTTCCAGTTCTCCAAGCTACCTAGATAAGAACTTAACTGGTCTGTTTTTAATTCCTTTGCATATTTTAGTGAAGCCACTCCCAATTCCCTCTTAGAGGCAATATCAATAGAATTTGGAAAATCAAAGCAATTCAAAAAGTGAAATGACTAGCCATGCTGCCAAATCAAAAGGTCCATTATTGCAAAGCCCTTTAACTGAGGAAGGTCCCTCTCAGAAGAGTTCCTGCATAAATTAACTTTATTATTGCAATTGGGATGTGAGGAGAAATAATGGTTGAAAGACTTAAACTGTTATTCTTGGAAGCAGTGTACCCTGATGTGTTCTGGGCTAAATTTAAATATGAATACATAAATAAATTGCCTTGATTATAAAACTAACAAAAAAGCCAAATAATCAATAGCTATTACTTGTCTTTGTCTCAAGAACACATATCACTGCAAAATTTCTCTTTTGTTATCAAAACTGGGTCTGAACCCAGTAAGGCCAAGTGGTTTGGTCAGTCTTAAAAAGAAACTGGAACTAGAGTTGGTTAAAGCTACATTCACCCATTACTACACATAAATCAGAAGCTTAAATGAGTGAGTGCAATCTTGAAAATATCTGACTTAACTTGGCCCACATACCTACTGGTAAAAAGAAGTATGTCCACATTGTCCCTATTGCAGTATTCTACCAAAGATCAAAACAGGCAAAGTTCACATAGGTTTGTATACTGCCTCGTTTTAAAAAAGAAATTGAGAATAGTATAGCTGTAAAATGAAGTACATCCAAATAAATGAATATAGAAAATAGAATGAAGGCAGAGATGAGGTCCCAAATGTACAACATTGTCCTGTTCTAGGACTAAGTATGCTTGTTACCTGGTGGGTCCCCTAGAACTTGGAGAACTTGGTGCAGAATGAGTTTCCATGGATTCATATTTTTCAACATTGGACACATGTCAGCACCTATTTAGGCATCAGAGCTGCCCCTCTAGAACTCTCAACACATCTGAAAATGAACTTCATTGTGAGTTTTTACCTAACATTCTTTCATAATTCTGAAGAATCTTCCAAAATTAATCCCAGTCATAATTTTGGAATGCCACACGAGAACTGATCAGGGAACACATAACAAGAATTGCACCAAACACTTCATTGTGTGTTCATGCACGTGCACACACAGAAGCACAACTCCTCTTAGGGATTGTAACTCCCTACGTAAACTTTGAAGGCACAATATACTGCTTTATACACCACGTCTGAAGAATAATACTTGCACTAAATAAAATAAATAGTAAGGAGTAAATTAGAAAGAATCCAACCGATTTCTGTTTTTACCTCGTACTTAAATTATAGGTTAAATGTTTTCCCAGCCAGGAAGTTGAAGGCTGTGAGGGAGGAGGGGAAAACTAGATTACATGGGATTCCTTCTAGCTCATGAAAGATAAATATAAACTCCTAGCTTCTTCCCTGTTGACGCAATAAAAATCAAAGGTGCTCTAACTAGCCGAAGCTCCTTTTTTAAATTTCACGTTATTCTTTGATCCAGAACAACGTGTCTACACGGAGTTCCTGCAGCGCTGGGAGAAAGAGGAGCCTGGGCACGGGAGTCTAAGCAGCAGCCCTCGAGTACAGGGGTTTGCAGAGGCGAAGAGCAGGCGTTTCTGTCACCTGTTCAGCCGGAGACTTGCTGCCTGTGCAGGGGCAGCACGTTCCCGACCAACCGGGCCCAAGCTGGCTTTGGCCCCCAACTCCTTCACCTTGGTAAAAGCTGGAGTTCTTCCGAAACTAGGCACCTCATTTCGCATTCCAAACGGCGTGCGTCGGAGGAGATGGTAGGGAAAGCTACCTGCTGTTGCATTTACGTTATAAATGCCCCCCCCCCCTTTTTTTCCTTTTCATTTTGAATCAGCCGGCCTAATGAACACTGTGTAAAAGCAACCTGGCCGGCCCTAGTCGAGTGCTGGAGAAGAAGGCAGCCCCAGCCCCGCGCCTGGCGAGCGCCCCCTGGTGGCCGGACGCGCCGTAAGTGCCGCTGCGCCTGCGTTCACCCCGAGGCAGTAAGAACTAGGGCGTCGGGAGAGCGGCTGGGGTGGGGAGGGGGGCGCGGTAGACCGGTGCCTGCAGCCCCGGGGACGCGGCAGAGCAGTCTCAGCGAGCCTTATCCACTCTCACCCGAGGGTGGAGGGACGTAGGGCAGCGCCCGGAAATAACGCATGCCACTTCCCCTGCCATCTCTGGTTCCAAACCCCGGGCGAGGGAGAGAGCCCTAAAGAAATATGGAGAAGGGAGTGCGAGAACGCTGCGCGGCTGGGAACGTACCCGGGACATTCTAGAGCGAGAGCTCGGGAGAAGGCAGCGAGTGCCAGGGTAGCTGCAAACGGACGTGGGCTGGAGCTGGAGCGGGGAATCAACTACCACGTTTTCCTAGCACTGTCTCAAAAACTCTTAACTTCACACGGGGGCAAGATCGCAGGTGCTATTCGGGAGTACTAGCCGTACTTCCCTGTAAAAACATTCTGTAAATCATTTGAATCCAATATTAGGAGGGGGGGGGGGGCAGTGTAATTTCTCACTGGTTCTGTCACGTGCAAGCACGTTTCTCAGTAACTGAAGGGCAGTCAGAGCAGTGTATGCATTTCCATCTCTGTACTTATATTTTTAAGTAGGAAAACACAGTCCATATTGTCAAAATGGACAATAGGCTCTTCTTGAGAAATGTTCTAGGTGACAAGGAGAGTAGGAAATGAAGGATGACTTCTGGGTAGGTGGAGGAGGAAATATGCAGTGGAACAGCGAGCCCCCCTCCCACTTGTGAAGCCTGTGATGTCGCTCTTAGTAATCTTGTACGTGTGTATTACTGAATTAAGTAATTTTTAAAAGGCTTAGATTGTATAATTTCTTTCAGCTATTGTATAAAACAAAACAGCAAGAAAGCTCTTCAAAAAGCCTCCAATCTATATAGCTAACTGCCCTTTTAAAAAACAAAATCTAATGTTAAACTGAAAAACTATAAATCGACACAATCAAAAGCAAATGCCTGGCCAGAGCAGAAGGTACTTGAAACCCGAATCTGCATTCCGTTCCTCTAGTACACGGCTCTGAGGTGGGGGAGGCGGTTTGTGCTGGTGCCTGGTGTATAATCGGGTTAATCCAGTAGACAAAGAATAAGCCAATAGCCCTCCCACCTCACTTCCCGCTCCCCTTCCCCTCCCCCTTCTTCTCTCCCCGTCCCCCTTCGAGGGGGATCAGAAAAAGGGAGAGGTGGGCTTGAAATGGACTCTGAATAGTCTTAAAACCTGCAACTTGTTTTAAATGCTAGCACTGCGTGGCCCGGATTAGTTTTAAATGTTCATTCCCTTTTCCTAGTGGTGGGGAGAAAGTTCCATAAATCAGCCCGAGCCTATGGCTCGTCTTCACGGCCTCTGGGGAAATCATAAGGTCAGTGTTTCCTTGAAACTAGGTAAACTGACCCCGCCGTGCCCAGCCGGCCCCGCGGGCGCCCCGCGTGACGGCGCCCAGGCGGCAGGACGGGCCTGGGGACGCGCAGGGCGGCGCGATTGCCCTTTTGAATGCCTCCTGCGGCTCCGAGCGCTGGCGGGCGCTGGAGTGTGAGTGAATGTAGCCCTGCGGAGCCAATGAGCTGGGACCGGATGCGATATATCCTCTGGGACAACAACTGCTCTGTTCCGCCTCGGATCCACATGACGCCACTTACTGCTGCCGCGGCCGCCGCAGAGCTGCCTGCCTCCTCCGGAAAGGCGAGGGCGCAGGCCAACCGCGAGCCCCCCCCGGCCGGGCCCCAGATCCTCCTCCTCCTCCTCCTCCTCCCTCTCCTCCTCTGCACCCACCGCCCCCGCCTCGGCCTCGCCGCCGCGCCTCCACAACGCCCAGTCTGCACTACCGAGAGCTGCGCGCCGCAGCGCGAGCGGAGGAGAGGGGCCGGCGGAGCGCGCAGCGCCCAGGCCCCCGCGCCCGCCCGGCCCGGCTCGCGGCCCCGCGCCGCCTCTGCTCCGACGCGGTGGCAGCCTCACGACTTGGCCATCTGGCTTTAGGTTCTCTGTAAGGCCGTTTTCTTTTCTCATTTGCTCATCTGCCAGGAAAAGAGACTCGCCGTTGGCGCTTTGGCCTCCAGTTCATTGAGAAAAAAAGAGGAAATACTCCGCGTGCGCTTCTGGAAAGGGGGGTCGCCTCCAGCCCCGAACCCCGTAGAGTTCTTCGGCTGGGGACTTGGCTCCGGATTTTCCTCTCCTTTTTAACTCCCGCCGACTGCTCGGAAGTTGGACTGAAGCAGAGTTTGGAAAGAAGAAGGGAAAAGTTTGCATCGGGGCTGGAATTATTTGCACATCGCAGGAAGAAGAGAATCCAACGGAGAGGAGTTGGTGCAAAGCCGCGATCACGGTGAGGCGCGTTCGGCTCTTCCCCTCCTGGCGCCGTGGCCGGCGCGTAGTAGGCAACATGGAGTAGGTGCAGACGGACCGGGAGTGGGGTCTCTCTCCTAGGGCCTCCCATTCTCTAACTCCCGGGTTCCCCGCGGAGATCCAGAGAGCTGCCCGCGGGTCTGCCCAGCCAGGAGCTCGGCCTGCCTAGTCGGGGGCTGCAGTGCGCGCCCGGTGCAGTGTCCCCGATCCCACGCGCCCGCGCTCTAGGGAGTTAGGGTGGCGGAGGCTCGCGGAGAGTCGGCTCCCAGCCCAGTATTGGTCCCGAAATCGGCTCTGAGAGCTGGAGAGGGAAGAAAACACTTCGTGTAATCCAGGTCGCCGTTGCTGGCGTCCGCATTTCTAACCTGTTCCTCTCCCGGGAGAACGAGTCCTGGGAGAGGCTGTCCCGAGGCTGGGGGTGCCTGCGGGACCGAGGGCGCTCAAGTCTCTCGCCTCACGGGGGCAGCGAGACCCCGCGGGTGAAAAAAGGACAGGGGGTTGGGTGGAGGGAGCCCCCGCCTCTGTCCCGTGTGGACAGAGAGCCCGGTGCGGGTGGGAGCGTCGCCCTGCCTGGCGCCGGGTCTCTGCGGTTCGGAAATGCAGCTTTCTCTTTTTTCCGTTCTCCGTGGTTGGCCTGGGTCACACTTTTTTTATTTTTGGAAGATTGGGCTGACCCAACACAGGAAGAAAGTCATCAAGCGGTCGCGATCATTTTCCATTACCTGAAAATGGGTGGTTAGAGAGGCTAGTTTTTTTAAATTATTTCCTTTGAGTGGTTGATCTACATTTTTGTTGTTGCTGCTGTTTTTTAATTCGGAATCTTGAGCGTTTTTACAAAGTGGTTTCTGTGTCGGGTTGCCCCACCCTTGTGCTGAAGTCCCTTCCCCCTAATCCTTAGTCTGATCACACACTTCTTAATGGGGATTTCAAAGTAATTTAAAAGCGGGAGGGGGGGAGAGGGGGCTCCGGGGCGGGGCGAGCGGGTTGTGAAAGAGGCCAGGGGTCAGCAGAAATAACTTGTTAAAGAAAAAATCTCCCTCCCCCCAAAGATGCTGCTTTCCACTGCTAGCATATCTGTGCGGAAAGTTCCCAGCCCAGGGATGTGGGTCCTGCATGCCCGACGTGTGCAGTGGGCCCTGGAAAATGTCCTTTCTTTAAAAAGTAATTTACTTTTAAGAAATACAGACGTGTGTGTGTGTGTCTATATCTTAATGTATAGACGTATGCAAATTGCAGGCGATGCCCCTTTGCTCAGTGCACGATGGAGTCGCCCTGCGTGCGTGGGTTAGACCTCGGTGTCCCGGCTGTGTGTCTAAGGCAGGGCTTTCGTCCTCCAGGCGTCGGGGCTGGAAACCCGTGCCGGATGTTCGAGGGCCCTTGCGGGAACGCCCTGCGGTGGGCTACGTGACCTCTACTTGGGGGTGGAGTGGCTCCATTTGGAGCTGGGAGGCAGTTCTCTGGGGTGGGGGAGAATTTTAGCTGGAAAAGGAGGGTAGGGGGAACTGTGCTCGAGCATTTCACAGCACGTCCCCTTCGGAGGCGTCCGAACCACTCCCACCCCACCTTGTCTGTCCTCGGGATTGTGCGCAGGGGGGGCAGCCTGGCTTCTGGGCTACGTCAGTCGTCCGGAAGAAGAGTCCCTCGGGGCTCCGACTATGTCCCACCTGCTCCGGACGGTGTTGGGGCGCTGATAGAGCTGATAAACGCAGTGAAAGCAAGAGCAACGCTGTCTTGTCTGCCTTTCTGTTGGAAGTGAGATCCGGTTTCCAGCTCTGCCTTGTGCGGAATTGGGAGGCGTGTGTCACCTGCCTGTGTCTCTTTTCTAAAAATCGGAGGTTGGATAAAGGTTCCACTTTTGCCCGTTTTTATTCATTGTAGACTAAGTGGTAACGGGGAGGGTAGTGTTGAAATTTATAGAGAGATTGCAATTAAAGCGATTATTTGTCAGAATGATGGATTTGAGATGTGACACTTGAATTTTTAAAACACTTCCTGTTGTCACCAACCGGTTTATGTTCTCAACTGTGTGTTTTTGTTTTAGAAACGGGCAAAGTATTTAAGATTTTGACATTTATTTCTAAAACAGGAGAAGAGTCCGCTACTGAATTTTAAGTTCTTGGCAATCAGGCTGTAAAATATTTGACTCTGAAGTTGAGAAGTTGAAAATAAGTTTCTATCTTGTTGCTTGTTGTGTGAGTTTGCTTGCTTGTGTTCCTGGCACCTAACAGGATTTGAGTTGATTTGTTTCTAATTCTAAACCTTTGTGCCTGCTATGTAGTGAATGATAGTGCATGATTGTTGTAAAATTTATAACTATTCTTTGGGGAGGGGATGTACTTTTTGCATGCTGTATTTATCTTACTGAATTTCATAAAGTTACTAAATACTAGCTAAATAATAGTTTCAGGTATATGATGTAAAAGCAGATTTAAAGTAAGAATTTCTAGGCTGTATTTATTAGCACTAAAGACAAGTGACTATGATAATCTTAAATCTTTTCAAATTTCTAAAAGGTTCAACTTTTGAAAATGTCATTTGCTGTGGCTATGCTCTAACATTACTTTCTCAAAATTTTTACATGGACTCTGAACCTTGCAGATTTTATGTTTATTTGAATAAGGAATTGTTACTTAAGTGATTGAAACAAAGATCAGCTTTGTGTCACTACACATCACAAGATTAAAGAATTGTCAGTATCCAGCCCAAATGTTTACGTTTTGGTGCAGGCATGGATCATGTGGCTATCCTAATAAACCCCACAGCCATTCTGGTACAATTCCTGTGTCTCTAGGGGAAGTGGGAAATGAAGAGTTAACTCAGGTGGGTGGAGAGTAGGAAGTATTCTGGAGTGTAAACCTACTCTTTCCTCTTGGTTTCCACAGGAATTCAGATGTGTTCTAAGCCTGCTGGAGTGACCACACTTCCAAGACCTGATGGAGACCAGAGCTCAGAGTGGCAGTGGGTCACAGCCCTTGCTGCAGGCACCCCGTGACGGTGGCAGACAGCGTGGGGAGCCTGACCCTAGAGAAGCCCTCACCCAGCAGGTACACGTATTGTCCCTGGATCAGATCAGAGCTATACGAAACACCAATGAGTACACAGAGGGGCCTACTGTTGTCCCGAGACCTGGCCTCAAGCCTGCTCCTCGCCCCTCAGCTCAGCACAAGCACGAAAGACTCCATGGTCTGCCTGAGCACCGCCAGCCTCCCAGGCTCCAGCATTCGCAGGTCCATTCTTCAGCACGAGCTCCTCTGTCCAGGTCCATCAGCACGGTCAGCTCGGGGTCTCGGAGCAGTACGAGGACAAGTACCAGCAGCAGTTCCTCTGAACAGAGACTGTTGGGACCATCCTTCTCCTCTGGGCCAATTGCTGATGGGATAATCCGGGTGCAGCCCAAATCTGAGCTCAAGCCAGGTGAGCTTAAGCCGCTGAGCAAGGAAGATTTGGGCCTGCATGCCTACAGGTGTGAGGACTGTGGCAAGTGCAAGTGTAAGGAGTGCACCTATCCCAGGCCTCTGCCGTCAGACTGGATCTGCGACAAGCAGTGTCTTTGCTCGGCCCAGAACGTGATTGACTATGGGACTTGTGTGTGCTGTGTGAAAGGTCTCTTCTATCACTGTTCTAATGATGACGAGGACAACTGTGCTGACAACCCATGTTCCTGCAGCCAGTCTCACTGTTGTACACGTTGGTCAGCCATGGGCGTTATGTCCCTCTTTTTGCCTTGTTTATGGTGTTACCTTCCAGCCAAGGGTTGCCTTAAATTGTGTCAGGGGTGTTATGATCGGGTTAATAGGCCTGGATGCCGGTGTAAAAACTCAAACACAGTTTGCTGCAAAGTTCCCACTGTCCCACCCAGGAACTTTGAAAAACCAACATAGCATCATTAATCAGGAATTATTACAGTAATACGGATTGTTCCTTTTTTTTTTCTTTTTTTCCCCTTTTTAACACATATATGCAACCAACTAAACCGTTATAATCTTGGCACTGTTAATAGAGGATTGGGATATTCTTTGCTGTTTGCAGTGAAATGCTTTTGTCCATGTGCCATTTTAACTGATATGCTTGTTAGAACTTCAAGGTGTGGGATACAGAACCTGGCGACTCACATGTTGCATAAGCTAAAGCAACAGACACTCCTAGGCAACATTTTTGTTTGTGAATAGTTCTTGCAAAATTTGTAAATTAGCAAATGACTTTTTTTTTCATTGTTTTCTCCAGAGATAATGTGCTATATTTTTGTATATACAATAATATTTGCAACTGTGAAAAACAAGTTGTGCCATGCTATATGGCACAGTCACAAAATATTATACTAATATGTTGTACATTCGGAAGAATGTGAATCAATCAGTATGTTTTTAGATTGTATTTTGCCTTACAGAAAGCCTTTATTGTAAGACTCTGATTTCCCTTTGGACTTCATGTATATTGTACAGTTACAGTAAAATTCAACCTTTATTTTCTAATTTTTTCAACATATTGTTTAGTGTAAAGAATATTTATTTGAAGTTTTATTATTTTATAAAAAAGAATATTTATTTTAAGAGGCATCTTACAAATTTCGCCCCTTTTATGAGGATGTGATAGTTGCTGCAAATGAGGGGTTACAGATGCAAATGTTCAATATAAAATAGAAAATATATTAACGTTTGAAATTAAACCAAGCTCTTTTGTCTTATTTTACCTTTTTGTTTGTTTGTTTGTTTAAGTAAAAGAAACTACATTTTATGTTAAGGCTAGCATTTCAGTGAAATAGTTTCACTGATTTATAAGATTATTTTTATCTATGGTTACTGATTTAAAGTACGTGGAGATCTGATGATTTACAGAGATAATTCTAGCAATCAGGAGAAAAATAATAGCAGTTGACACACATCTGTATCAATCATGAAGATTTTGGCTTTATCATTGCTCTTATTCTTCTATCTGCTTTTGTAGTTTTGCATGGTGGTTGTTGCTTTTTAATTTTAAGCTGATTTATTTAGGAGACTTCCCTAAAGGATTAACAAGTAGACTTTCTTTATATCCAGTATTAAGAATGAATGTCATGAGGCTAATTCAAGACCAGAGAAATGAATTTAGTTCATCAAACATTTATTGAATATCCTCTGTGTCAGGCATGTAGTATACACATAGAAGTGCTTATAAGTGAGGCAGGAATGTTTTCTTAGTTGATCATGGTTATGTTTTTTCCAGTCCGTTTGGTTTTAGTCTCTCAAGATTTGTGTTAATCACCATGATACCAAATTCCTTATGTTAGGAAAGTCATGGAAAATAGAACTTGTTTTTTATTCAAGTAAAGAGTATCATGAAGTGTCATCCTATATTGAGACCCAATAACTCAGGCTCAAGCAGGACAACTTGAGATGGCCCTGTCTTATTTAATCAAATCATCCTGAAAATTGTTAAACTTTATTCTGAGAAAAGATGCAGTATGACAATAAGTCTGTGTTTGCGGTTGTCTTTTGGGAGCAAACAGAACAAGCAGCTACATGCTCATCTTGACAAATACAAGGATTTGTTATTTATAATAAGTCACTTCATTAATTAGTCACTTTGTGGCGGATGATTTTTTTCTTTGAAAAGCACAACCTTTCGCTGCCAAGAATCACCGGAAGTCTAGGAAATGATTTACCTGTCATTATTGTTTAATCTCTCGTTTCCCTTTCTGAGGATCCTCTGGCTGAGGTCTTAGTACAGGTTGTCTTATGTTTTGTTTTGTTTTGTTTTGTGTTTTTAACTGGCTTTCAAGGAACTATATAGCCTTCTAAACCAACACATTGCTGTAAAGACTCAGTTACTCCAAAATACAGAAAGTTACATTAATTTAGAAATGATTTACTCTCTAAGTTTCAACTTTGGGATATTGATTGTTGCAATTGTGATACTCTTAAAATGTAACCCTTAAAATGATCTAAAAGGATTAAGAATGCTTAAAAGTTGGGCAGGGTTTCTTATTCATTAGATGGTTTGCAAGATTTGTAAAGCACACAAAATTTGACTAAGTAGCTCTCATCAAAAACTGCCATATACTGATAGATCTTCTTTGGTAAAGAAGTAAGAAAAAACATTTTTTTTTTCACTGCATAAGCAGTTTTCAAAGTGTTGTACAGGTATCAAGCCACTGGGACCCTGACTAGTTTGGTTCAGCGGTTAGAGCGTTGGCCTGTGGTCCAGAGAGACCCGGGTTTGGTTCCCGCTAAGGGCACATACCTCTGTTGCAGTTTGTCCCCGGCCCTGGTTGGGTGGCGTGGGAGGCAGCCACTCGATGTGTCCCTTTCACATCAATGTTTCTCTCTCTCTCTCCCTCCCACTCTATCTGAACAAAAAATGGAAAAATGTCTTCAGGTGAGGATAAAAAAATATATACTAAAAAAAAAGAAAAAGCCTTTGGGTGTTTATTGAAGGAGGTCACTGAATCAGTCTCTGATGGTGTGGCCTAGCAATTTGCCTTTTTTAAAATCATCACTCGAGGATATTTTTATTTTTATTTTTTTATTTTTTTTAGGCAGAGAGGAAGGGGGAGAGAGACATCAATGTACATCTGTCATTTGCCTCCAGTATGCAGCCCAGGTGGGGATTGAACGGGAAACCTTTTTGGTGTATGGGACAATGATAACCAACTGAGCCACTGAGGCTGTCTAGGCATTTGCATTTTTAATTGTTCCACTAGTGATAATGTGTACTTTGACAACTCACCAAGAGATTGCTTTCTAATTTAGCTTTTTACGTTTTTTTAATAGAGTCCTATGTGAAAGCATAATTCACTAGGTTGAATGTAGAACATGGTTAGAAGAGGGTTTGGTGTTAGTATTTATGAAGTCTTGATGAAAATTATTTAAAGATAAGTAGGAAAACTGGATACCTCGGTTGGCTTACAGCCAACCTATTAAATGTTGAGTATATCTCTAAACCAGTATGTAATTCATTTTCAGAATATGGAAAATTAAATGTTTATGTCTAAATAGATTAAAAACAGCTGGTGCTCTTCAGTGTGTTAAAGATAATTTTTTTAATTTTACAAGTCCTCTCACTGAAATAGGCAGCAATAAACCATCTCAAGTTCTTAATCTGAAGATTCATAAATATAGTGAGTTTAAAATCATTGCCTATTATTTTGATATTGTGATAGGTTCAAAATATAATGATACAGCAAACAGCAGTTGGTTGCTAAACATTTATGGAAATCAACTATATTTTTTTGGTTTCTGGCATTTTGATTTTTTTAGAAACCTGTACATTCTCTATATTAAGATTCATTTAAGAGTGACAGCTTGATTGTTACTTAAAACATTCATTTATGTGTTTTGAGGAGGAGATTTTTTTTTTAAGGCCCTGCCAAATTTCTGCCATGTTGGAGCATGTTCTGGGGATTGTCTGAAGGAAGAAAGCAAAAACTAAGTGCAGGTTCTCCCAACCAAACTTTGGCATAACTTCTCCCTCCAGTGCACGGGTGTCTCAGGACTGCTTGCCTCCAGGCTATATAAGAAGATACTGGTGATGTCAGAAAAGTGCATTTGCTCTTTGCACAGTGCTTTGAGGTATCTGATAGGCAGGTGAAGGGTTTGATGTAATTTATTAACTTTTGAGTATATAGGTCAAAATTCAAATGTTTAATAGGTTTAGAGTTTTACTTGTAGTTAGTTATATCCACAATTGGCCATTTGCCTTCCTGTCTTCAATGTGCAAAAGGACCAGAATGTCTGCAAAAGTCTCAACTTTGAAAATTGTTTAGTGTAGATCAAAAACAAGATTGTTATCTAATGCAGAATACTTTATAATATCTGAATAAAGAAAAAGAAAGAAATGGAACATTAAATAGTTACAGCAATACTGTATTAGTATCCATTGTTTGGTTTTCATTATTCATTAAGGCAAAAGTTATGTTAATTTCTATTTTAATTAGGAAAATTGCCTCATTTCTCTGTGACATACCAATGGTAGGTCTCCACTGATTGAAGACAAGAGCAGAATTTTAAAATAAGGCCTATCTGATTTGGCCTAAGTGATCATCAGAGTGAAACTATACATCTAATCGCTGGTTTGGCCATTTGTGAGAGGATAAAACTGTTAGATTATATGTGTATAGTCTGCATGGTTCTCAAAGCCTGAATGTATGTCCTATAGCTGGATTTTATTTGGATGCCACACCACCACTATATTACCATATCATGAGACAACCATGTGACTACCACTAATGAAAGTGTACCCCTGTTCAATATTAAACCTGAACTATTCATTTGACTTATCAAAAAAGGAAAGGGAGATAGAAATAGAGCAAGTAAGAAAAAAAGATTAACACTTTAAGTATTATCTATGGCCAGCAGATATTTCACTTTTTTTTTTTTTATCCTCACCCAAGGACATTTTTTTGCATTTATCTTCAGACAGTGGAAGGGAGGGAGGAGGGAAGAGAAACATTGATGTATCGATGTGAAAGAGACACATCGACTGGTTGTCACCCATACCACCCCAATAGGGGCAGGGACAAACTGCAACCGAGGTACATGCCCTTAGCAGGAACCGAACCCGGGTCTCTCTGGACCACAGGCTGACGCTCTAACTGCTGAGACAAATCGGCCAGCGCGATATTTCACATTTTTATTTAAAACTGTATTTTGATTGACAAAAATGTTTTGTTTTGTTTTTAAATATATTTTTATTGTTTTTTAGAGAAGAAAGAGAGAAGGAGAAAGAGAAACATCAATGAGAGAGAACATCGATTGCCTGCCTCCTACATGTCCCCCACTGGGGATGGAGCCCACAACCCAGGCATGAACTGGTGACCTCTTGGTCCATGGGTGGATGTTCAAACACTGAGCCACACCAGCTTGGCAACAAAAAAGTTTTAAAAGCCAGTCTTCTTTGGCAACCAACATTTTTTAAACAAATTATTAAAGAAGATTAGCATGAAGCCTGTTGCCTTGGCCTTGGCCATGGCTGCGTGAGGCATGGAAGGCTTCCCATACTGCAAAGGAGTTTATGTCTCAAAACAGTGGTAGTATACGGAGAAGAATAATTTGGCTTAATGCAAGGACCACTTAGAATGGAATTGGAGCACCAAAATAATTTAGCATTTCAATTTAACAAAAAATTGTATACGGCTACTCCTTATAAGTCATGGGGCTAGTTGATATAATGCAAAAGGCAAGGGTCATAACTCTGATGCAAGATAGGACTTTTAAAACAAAGACACAAGCAAGTTGCCATGAGAGTAAAGATACTGGAAAAATGCATTCTTAATGGGTTTTGTCTCCAGGTCTCAGCAATGGTTACCACTATTTAAATAGCCAAAGAATTTTTACCAAGTGAGGTGCAACGGAATTAACATTACTCGTGAAATAATTCGTGCTAATATCCTAAATCCTCAGTGAAATGTACAGGTGTTTGATTAATATTTTGACAGCTATTTTGCTATGTTTATTCTTAAATGTTCATGACCCACTACTACCTTTCCCTTAAAAATCTGGGTTAAAAAAATACATTTTAAAGATATTTAACTAAGAAATGAGTTGGAACAGTCCATCTCTTCTTGCTCTTCTAGCCTTGCTAGAATTCACTTCTCATCATTAACCCATAGTTTTAGCTTGCTTCTGTATGTAGAGTAGAATGAAAACTTGTGAAGAATGAATTGGGGATAATCAAGCTGAAAAAACAATGTCTGTGATAGTGTGAAAGTCAGTGGTTGAACTTCGGACCAATTCTGCCCTTGTCACAAAACAATGTCTGTACCCTGGCTGCTCAGGTCCGCATAGTTCTCAAAGTCTAGATGAGCAGATGACCATCTCTAGCTCTTAAGTTAATACAACTTCCATTTTGAAAAGGTTTTGTGCTGTAAATAATATCTGGTTTGTTGACTTGCATCAATGGGGCTTACCGTCAAGCAGGGTTCTGGTAAATAACCCTGTTGTATCATCCTTCATTTCTCCAAGTTCTTAATCGGCTCACTGCACCCTTTGTAGCCCCCAAACCCAGCTCTAAAGTAAGTACAAAGTAGTCCTCGTAACTGGCTGGCCATACTAGAAAACTTTTCCAGACATTCCTGTTAGAAAGTCATCTTTTACATTTAGAACAGCATTTAAGGATGCATATCTATAGGTCACTGTGAACAGTATAAAGCCTGGTGACAAGCAACCTAGCTTGCTTCAAGCAGTAGCACCTACAGAGCTTTGGGATACATTTAGTACCTGCTATGTTGACAAACTAATGGCTAGGTGTCCCAAGAGATGTTTGTCGCCCTGGCCGGTTTTGCTCAGTGGTTAGAGCATCAGCCCGTGGACCAATGAGTCGTGGGTTCAATTTTGGTCAAGAGCATGTACCTCAATTGCAATTTGTCCCTGGCCCTGGTTGGGGTCATGCGGGAGGCAGCCATTCCATGTGTCCCTTTCATGTCCATGTTTCTCTCTCTTTCTCTCTCTCTCCCTCCCACTCTATCTGAACAAAAATGGAGGTGAGGATAAAAAAAGAGATGTTTGTCACTGACTCATCCACTCATCTCTCTGCTAGTGGGGATGTTAATTCAGGAGCATGAGCAACCACATAATCAACATTTGCATTCAGATCTAGATGTCACCTGGATTCTGACCCACACAATTAGGATAGAGCCTAATCGATTCAGTTCCAAACATTTGTTAACGCTATACCTTTAAACTTTGGAAATGGGTTATTTTATGGACTCTTGGTGTGATTCCAATCATCTGCAAAAAGTCAGTGTGTCTTTGCCCTGCTACATGAACAATCAAAACTACAGGCCTAGGCCCTGGCCGGTTTGGCTCAGCGGTTAGAGCGTCAGCCTGCGGTCCAGAGAGACCCGGGTTCGGTTCCCGCAAAGGGCATGTACCTCGGTTGCAGTTTGTCCCCGGCTCTGGTTGGGTCATGTGGGTGGCAACCACTCGATGTGTCCCTTTCACGTCGATGTCTCTCTCTCTCTCTCTCTCTCTCTCTCTCTCTCTCTGTCTCTCTCTCTCCCTCTATCTGAACAAAAAATGAAATAATGTCCTTGGGTGAGGATTAAAAAAAAAAAAAACTACAGGCCCAGGTGCAGTTACTTGCCGGATTTAATATTTATTTTTGTACTTTCAGTGTCAAAGATGCTACAGTAAGAGGGAGAAAGCATTCAGTGGGTCTGTGACTGTGCACCAGCAAATTAAGAAGGATGCTGATAGCATTTTAGAAGCTAGTAATTTATGACTTAGGTTCTAAGTCATAGAAAAATGACTGATAGCATTACCGATTTTCTGTCCTGGACGATTTATTCTCCCAAGAGGACATTTGGCAAAGTCTCAAGACATTTTTGTTTTTCACTATTAGGGGTTGAAGAGAGGAGCTACTGGCATCTTGCAGGCAGAGGCCAGGGATGCTGTTAAACATTCTACAATGCCCAGGACAGTCCCCCAAAACAGAGAATGATTCGGCTCAAAATGCCAATAATGCTGAGTTTGAGAAACCTTGCAGCAGAGGAAACTTGGGGAGTAGTGGGGAGAATGTAATAAATCCTTCTGACCACATGGCAAAAAAGGCTGTCAGCAGTAGGAGGGAGAGTGAGGTTAAAAGATCACTGTAACCATAACTTTGGAATTGTCATTCTGCATGCTAAGCCTCTGACATTCTTCTGGTGGAAAGGTGCTGTACATTTGTAAACATGTATGTAAGTTCAATACACCTACTTTCCTGTAGTACTTCAAGTTCATTAACCTTGGAGACAAACCCCTTTGCAAATGCCCTTCTCTGTTACTTACTAATTGTGTAGACATAGGCAAGTTACTTAACCTTTCTAAGCATAAGGTCTTCATCTGAGAGATAATTCTTGACCCAAAGATTGTTGTGAAGGTTGAAGAGATATGTGGAAATATTAAACTTTGTGATTGGTACAAAGGAAGTACTAAGGAATATTTAATCATATTTTGTATCTCAGTTGATTTTTTGAACCTCAGGTATAGTATTTCTTTTCATTTAAATTTTATTTTTCAATTATAATTTACATTCAACATTATTTTGTATTAGTTTCACGTGTACAGCATAGTGATTAGACAGTCCTATACTTTACATAGTGCTCCCCTCCACCGATATTTCCAGTATCCACCAGAAACCATACATAATTATTACAATATTATTGACTATATTTCCTGCTGTACTCTACATTCCCATAATGCTTTTGTAACAACCAGTGTGTACTTCTTAATGCCTTCACTATTTTTTTTTTCTTAAAATATGTTTTTATTGATTTTAGAGAGAGAAAGAAACATCGATGAGAAAGAAACATCAATTGGTTGCCTCCCACGCACCCACTTCTAGGGATCGAGCCTGCAACCCAGATGTGTGCCCTGACTGGGAATGGAACCCATGACCTCTTGGTGTGCGGGATGATGCTCAACCAGCCAAATCACACCAGCTATATCTTCACTTCTTTTTTTTTTTTTTTTTTTTTTGTCCTCACCTGAGGACATTTTTGCATTTATCTTCAGATAGGGTGGGAAGGAGAGAGGGTGGAAGAGAGAGACACATCGACTGGTCACTACCCACATGACCCTAACCGGGGCCGGGAACAAACCACCACCCAGGTACATGTCCTTAGTGGAAAATGAACCTGGGACTCTCTGGTCCATACACGGACGCTCTAACCGCTGAGCCAAACCGGCCAGGGCTGTATCTTCACTTTTTAACCCAGTCACCCAACACTCCTCCCCTCTGGCAACCATGAGTATGTTCTCCATGTATCTTTTTTTATTTTATTTGTTTAGTTTTTTCTTTAGATGTCACATATAAGTGAAATTGTATGTTAACTTGTTTCCTCTGACTGATTTATGTCACTGAGCATAATACCCTCTAGGTCCATCCATGCTGTGGCAAATGGTAAGTTCTCATTCTTGTTACAACCAAGTAATATTTTATTGTATATATACCACCATTTTTTTAACCACTCAACTATTGTGAGTGCTTGGGTTGCTTCCATATCTTAGCTATTATAAATAATACTTCAATAAACATAGGGGTGCATATATTCTTTCAAATTAGTGTTTTGGGTTTCTTTAGACATATACCCAAAAGTGGAATTGCTGGGTCGTAAGGCAGTTTTATTTTTAATTTTTTGAGAAACACCTGTATTATTTACCATAATGGCCTCACCAATATGCATTTCCACCAACAGTGCACAAGGGTTGCCTTTTTCCACATCCTTACCAACACTTGTCATGTGTGGATTTGTTGATGATAGCTTTTCTGACAGGTCTAAGGTGATATCTCATTGTGGTTTTAATTTGCATCTCTCTGATGATTCGTGGTATTGAGCATCCTTTCATATGTCTCTTGGCCCATCTGTATGTCTTCTTTGGAAAAGTGTATTTTCAAGTCCTCTGCCCATTTTTAATTGGATTTTTGTTTTTGTTTTTTTAGTGTTGAGATATATGAGTGTTTTTTAATATAAATGTTGGATATTAACTCTGTATTCAATATATCATTGGCAAATATTTTCTTCCTTTCAATAGGTAGTCTTTTCATTCTGTTGATGCTTTTTGTTGCTGAGAAAAAAACTTTATTTTAATGTAGTCTCATTTGTTTATTTTTTTCTACTGTTTCCCTTTCCTAAGGAGATAGATCAGGGAAAATATTGATAAGAGAAGTGTAACATATTTTACTGCCTATGTTTTCTTCTAGGAGTTTTATGGTATCAAGTCTTACATTTAAGTCTTTAATTCATTTTACGTTTATTCTTGTATATGCTGTAAGATGTAGTCTAGTTTCATTGTTTTAAAGTATCTTTTACATTTTTTTTGCTCCTTTAAAATTTATTTATTTATTTTATTTATTTATTGTTGAGAGTATTACAGATGTCTCCCATTTTCCCCCACTTTGCCCCCCTCCATCCAGCCCCCGCCCTACCCACAATATTGTCTGTGTCCACATCCATATATGTGTTTTGGTTCATCTCTTCCCATTCCTTCTTCCCCCTCCCCTCTGAGATCTGTTAGTCTGTTCCATGCATCCATGCCTCTGGACCTATTTTGTTCATCAGTGTATTTTATTCATTAGATTCTATATATAAGTGAGATCATGTGATACCTGTCTTTCCCTAACTGGTTTATTTTGCTTAGCATAATAATCTCCAGTTTGGCAAAAGTGAAAATCCTCTTCAGATTTCTTTTAGTATCTGTTAAATTTTTAAAAACCATTTATTGAAGAAACTGTCTTTACCCCATTGTATGTTCTTGCCTCCTTTGTTATATATTAATTTACCACACAGGCATGAGTTGATTTCTGAGATCTCTATTCTTTCCCATTGATTTATGTATCTGCTTTTATGCCAGTAGGAGGCTGTTTTGATTACTATGGCCTTGAAGCACAGATTGATATCATGTAGCATGATTCCTCCAACATTGTTCTTTCTCAAGATTTCTGTGGTTATTCAGGGTCTTTAGTGGTTCCATATTAATTTTGGGATTATTAGTTCTGTGAAAAATGCTATTGGTATTTTATTTTTATTTTTATTTTATTATTTTTATCCTCACTCGAGGACATTTTTCCATTTCTTGTTCCGATAGGATGGGAAGGAAAGAGAGAGAGAGAGAGAGAGAGAGAGAGAGAGAGAGAGAGAGAGAGAAACATCGATGTGAAAGGGACACATCAAGTGGTTGCCACCCGCACAACCCATCCAGGGCCGGAGACAAACTGCAACCAAGGTATGTACCCTTAGCGAGAACCGAACCCCGGTCTCTCTGGACCCCAGGCTGATGTTCTAACCACTGAGCCAAACCAGCCGGGGCGCTATTGGTATTTTAATAAAAATTTTATTGAATCTATAGATTGCTTTGGGTAGTGTAGACATTTTAATTATGTTAATTCTTATACATGAGTATAGAATATGTTTCTATTTGTATCTTCTTGTACTTCTTCGTGTCTTATAACTTTCGGAGTACAGGAGTTTAACCTCCTGGTTAAATTTATTACTAAGTATTTTATTTTACTTTTGATGCAATTGCAAGTGGGATCCTTTATTTAGTTTCTATTTCTGATAATTCACTGCTGGTGTATAAAAATGCAGCCAGTTTTTTTAAAGTGATTACATTTTGCACGTGTCTTTCTTTTTTATTAATGTATTTTTATTGATTTTAGAGAGAGAGAAAGGAAGAGGGAGTTAGAAAGGGAGAGAGTTAGAAACATTGATGAGAGAGAAATATTAACTGCCTTCTGCATGCCCCTTACTGGGGAACGAGCCCACAATCCAGGTATGTGTCCTGACCAGGAATCGAACTGGTGACCTCTTGGTGCATAGGATGATACACAATTCACTGAACCACACCAGCCAGCTGCAAATAATTCCTGAATATTAATTTTATATCCTGCTGCTGTATTGAATTTATTTTTTGGTGGCCTTTTAAGGTTCTTTTTACACAGTATCATATCATTGCAAATAATGACAGTTTTGCTTCTGACTTCCCAATTTGGGTGACTTTTATTTTTTCTTGTCTCATTGTTATGGTCAGGATTTCTACTACTATGTTGAAGAAGAGTGGGCATCCCTGTCTTTTTCCTTATCTTAAAGAAAATGCCTTTAGCCCTGGCCGGTTTGGCTCAGCGGTTAGAGAGCCCGCCTGCGGTCCGGAGAGACCCGGGTTCGGTTCCCGCTAAGGGCACGTACCTCGGTTGCAGTTTGTCCCCGGCCCTGGTTGGTCGTGCGGGTGGCAACCACTCGATGTGACCCTTTCACATCGATGTTTCTCACTCTCTCTCTTCCTCTCTCTCCCTCCCACTCTGTCTGTACAAAAAAAAAAAAAGGAAAAATGTCCTCGGGTGAGGAAAAAAAAAAAAGAAAATGCCTTTAGTTTTCCCCCATTGAGTATATGTTAGTTGTGAATTTGTCATATATGACTTTTATTATGTTTAGGTATGTAACCACTAATTCCACTTTGCTGTGAGTTTTTATCATGGACAGTGCTGGATTTTATCAAATGGTTTTTTGCATCTATTGATATGATTATATAATTTTTATCCTTCATTTTGTTTACCTCGTGTATCACATTAATTGATTTGTAGATGTTGTACTAACATTGCATCCCAGAATAAATCCCACTTGATGGTGTATGATCTTTTCAATGTATTGTTGGATTCTGTTTGCTAATATTTTGTTGAGGATGTTGTCATCTATGTTCATCAGGGATATTGGTCTATAATTTTCTTTCTTTCTAGAGTCTCTAATTTTAAAATTAGGATAATGCTGGCCTCATAAAATGAGCTTGGGAGTCTTCTCTCCTCTTGAATTCTTTGGAATAGTTTTTTTTTTTTTCTAATCCTCACCCGAGAACATTTTTTCCATATCTTGTTCAGATAGAGTGGGAGGGAGAGAAAGAGAGAGAAACATCAACATGAAAGGGACACATCGAGTGGCTGCCACCCGCATGACCCAATCAGGGCCAAGAACAAACTGCAACCAAGGTACGTGCCCTTAGCGGGAACTGAACTCGGGTTTCTCTGGACCACAGCTCGACACTCTAACCTCTGAGCCAAACCAGCCAGGGCTCTTTGGAAGAGTTTGAGAAGGATAGATGTTAGTTCTTCTTTGAGTGTTTGGTGAAATTGACCTGTGAAGCCATCCAGTCCAGGACTTTAGTTTGTTCGGAGTTTTTTGTTTGTTTATTTTTTTACTACTACTTCAATTTTGTTATTTGTAATAGGTCTGTTTAGATTTTCTGTTTCTTCTTGATTCAGTTTTGGAAAATTGTGTTTCTAGAAATTTATCCATTTTTTTCAGATTGTCCAGTTAGCGGATAGTTGTTATATTTCTTTTAATCCTTCATTTTTCTGTGGTGTCAGTTGTTACTTCCCCTCTTTCATTTCTATCTTATTTATTTGGGTTCTTTCTCTTTTATTCTTGATGAGTTTAGTTAAATGTTTCAATCTTGTTTATCTTTTTTAAAAAAGAACCAGCTCTTGGTTTTATAGGTAATTTGTATTTTTTTTTTTTTTTGTAGACTCTATTTTATATATTTCCACTCTGATCGTCATTATTTCCTTCCTGCTTCTCACTTTGGGCTTTATTGTTATTCTTCTAGTTCCTTTAGTTGTAAGGTTAGAGTGTTTGTTTCTTGAGGTAGGCCTGTATTACTATGAATTTTCCTCTTAGGATTGCTTTCACTGCATCACACAGATTTCAGTTTGTTGTTTTTATTTGCATTTGTTTTAAGGTATCTTTTTATTTCTTCCTTGATCTCATTGTTAATCCATTTATTGTTTAGTAACATTATATAGCCTCCAGGTGTTTGTGTGTTTTTATACTTTTTTTGTTTTTGTTGTTAATCCCCAGTTGAGGATATTTTTCCTTTTTTTTAGAGAGAGAGAGAGAGTGGAAGGAAGAGAGGGTGGGGGGAGAAGAAAGAAAAAGAGAGACAGAGAAGGAATCAACGTGAGAGAGACACATCAATTGATTTCCTTCCACATGTACCTCAACCAGGGCTAGGGATCAAACCTGCAACCCAGGTACATTCCTTTGACAGAAATCAAACCCACAACCCTTTGTTGCATGGCCCAATACTCTAACCACTGAGCAACACTGGCCAGGGCAAAGAATACTTTTAAAATAAACTTCTATTGAAGCAAAGACACAGGTAAATAAATCCCTTTGTAAACTAATAAAGATTTTCATGACGATTCTAAATCAGACTATTTATAGTTATAATAGAAGTATGAAAATTAAAAAGGTGTGAACCTATCATTGTTGGATATTAACTACCTCAAAGATATTAATGGCATAATAGGAGAAACATTGACTGTAGAACCACAGGCCATGTATCTTCTTGGGTAAGTTATTTAATCTCTCCATGGTTCAGTTTCTTCCCAGCAAATAGTAGATAAAAGTACATACTTCAGCCCTGGCCAGTTTGGCTCAGCAGTTGAGTGTCGGCCTGTGGACCAGAGAGTCCTGGGTTCGGTTCTCACTAGGAGCACGTACTACCAAAGAAAACACATACTTCATATGTGGTCTGACAATTAAATGAGATACTACCCTTTAAATAAACTACCTTGTAAATAGGGAAACTTTAAATAGATATTGTTAATATTATAGTTATACATTCAATTTACTACAGTTTTTCCATAGAGAATATATGTATGTATATATGTGTGTCTGTGATTCTGTGCACATATTTTTACAATATATCTACTAAAATAAATAGCTATGTCAATAGAATTATATTCCTTAGCCAATGTTAATTTATTTTGAGAAAACCATCAGAAAGAACTTTGGGATTCCAAAATAGCAGCAGAGTGAATGGTAGCTACACAGACCATCTCCCAGGACCAAATTGGAATTACAACTAAAACAAAGACAAGTCGTCGGGAAAAAGCAACAGAAAACCAGATTGCGAGGACCATATAACCAGGGACACTGAATCGATCCTGGTAAAATTTTGTAGGTGTGAGAGGGGGGCTGAGAGCCCACGGACAGCAGCAGTCTTAGCTGTGAGCCGCGCCCTCAGGGTTAAAACCCCAACCCCCATCCACAGGGCAGAGTGCTAAAATAGCCACAGCCACTCACCCTGGGCTCCGGCAGAGGGAGGGCAGACAAAACTGGAACTGTGTGGGGACACTTGGGATTTGGAGGGCCCTCAGAGCTTTTGCTGATTTGCGGCCATGCAGGACTCTGGGACATCTCACTCCTTCCCAGGGTTCTGGGGGGAAGTGGTAGCCCTTCCCTCAGAAATTCAACCTCACCCAGGTGGGCCATTGAAATGCAAATTGAGGCTTATTAACAACCAGCTTCTGCCTCACCCTCAGGAAATCCTCTTATGTGGAACACTTAAGGGAGTTTTTCATTCAACTGAGAAACCAAGGCTCTTCAAGTAACCGCAACTAGTAGCCTCCAGGCAAAAAGCTAGAGGATAACTGATCCTTTCCTGGGCTCCCAAATCTACCCAGGAAAGTAAGACTTGACAGTGGTATTTAACGTGGATCCATCCACGCTCATCCAAACCCAGTAGAGGGAGCCACAAACAGTAGAACACTAACACCCACAGGGAAAATTTGACAGGCTCCAAAACCCACTGAGATAGCCAAAATGGTGAAACAAAGAAACAAATCCTAAATGAAAGAATAAGAGACCTCTACTGAAGATTAGATAAATGAAATGCAGGTAAGCAAGTTATCAGAGGTAGAATTCAGAGCCATGATCTTGAGGAAGCTCAACAGCATGAGTTAGGACATCAACACCATGAGTAAAGACATAGCAATATTGAAAATCAACTAATTAGAAATGAAAAACCACCAAGAAGAAATGAAGAATGACATAGCAAAAATAAAGAATACATTGAAAGAACTAAACAGCAGACTAGAGGAAGCTGAGGACCAGATCAGTGAATTAGAAGACAGGGTAGAAAAAATTAACCAATCAGAAAACCTAAAGGAAAAAACAATTAAAAAACAGGAAGACAGCTTAAGAGAACTGTGGGACAACTGGAAACATAATAATATTCACATCATAGGAGTCCCCGAAGAAGAAGAAAATGAGCAGGGTTTGAGAATACATTTGAAAAAATTGTGACAGAAAACTTTCCTAATTTGGTGAAGGAAGAAGTCATTTAATTTCAAGAAACACAGAGAACCCCAAGTAAGAAAAATCC
The DNA here is from genome assembly GCF_014108415.1 of Molossus molossus. Lineage (NCBI taxonomy): Eukaryota > Metazoa > Chordata > Mammalia > Chiroptera > Molossidae > Molossus > Molossus molossus. The sequence goes on along the minus strand of NW_023425403.1, from coordinate 33,794,431 downwards.
AAAAAGGCCCACAAGACACATAGTAATTGAATTCCCAAAAATTAAAGAGAAAAAGAGAATCCTAAAAGTAGCAAGAGATAAGCAACAAGTAACCTACAAAGGAACCACCATAAGGCTATCAGCTGACTTCTCAACAGAAACACTACAGGCTAGAAGGGAGTGGCATGAAGTAATCAAGGTCATGAAAAACAAGGATCTGAATCCAAGACTACTCTATTCAGCAAGGCTATTATTCAAAATAGAAGGTCAAATAAAGAGCTCCCCAGATGAAAAAAGGCTAAGGGAATACATTAGTACCAAACCAGCACTGCAAGAAATGCTAAAAGGACTGCTGTATTAATACAAGAAGTAAGAAGAAAAAATATAACCACACTAAACAAAAATGGCAATAAATAAATGCATATCAATAATGACCTTAAATGTAAATGGATTGAATGCTCTAATAAAAAGACACAAAGTAGCTGATTGGATAAGAAAGCATGACTCCTATATATGTTATTTACAAGAGACCCAACTCAAAACAAAGACTCACATAGGTTGAAAGTGAAGGAATGGAAAAAAATCTTCCAAGCAAACAAAAAGGAAAAAAAGCTGAGGTAGCAATACTCATATCTGATAAAATAAATTTCAAAATGAAGGCCATAACTAGAGACAAAGAAGATCACTACATAATATTGAAAGGATCTATCCAACAGGAAGATATAACCTTGGTTAATATATATGCACCCAATATAGGAGCACCAACATATATTAAAAATCTTCTAAAGGACTTCAAAGGAGAATTCGACAGTAATACAGGGGAATTCAACACCTTGCTGACATCACCGGATAGATCCTCTAGACAAAAAAATTAGCAAGGAAACACAGACTCTAAATGAAGCACTAGTCCAAATGGATTTATAGAGAATTACACCCCAAAACTACAGAATTCACATTCTTCTCAAGTGCACATGGAACATTCTCAAAGATAGACCACATGTTAAGACACAAACTTAGTCTCTACAAGTTCAAGAAGACTGAAATCATATCAAGCATCTTCTCAGATCACAATGACATGAAACTAGAAATCAATTGCAACAGAACATGCAAAGACATTTGAAAACATGGAGGCTAAATAGCACGTTATTGAACAATGAATGGGTTACCAAGGAGATTAAGGAAGAGATTAAAAACTTCCTGGAAACCAAATAAAAATGAACACACAACAACAGAAAATCTATGGGATGTAGAGAAAGCAGTTCTGAGAGGGAAGTTCATACCACTACAGGCCTACCTCAAGAAACAAGAAAAATTTCAAATTGACTGTCTAATCTCACAACTTAAAGAATTAGAAAGCAAACAAAAAGAAAACCCCAGAGCAAGTAGAAGATAGGAAATAGTAAAGATCAGAGCAAAAATAAATGACATAAAGACCAAAAATAAATTCAAAGGATCAATGAAACAAAGAGCTGGTTTTTCGAAAAGATAAATAAGATTGATGCACCCTTAGCTGGGCTCACCAAGAAACAAAGACAGAGAACCCAAATACAGAAAATCAGAAATGAAAGAGGAGAAGTAACAAGTGACATCACAGAAACACAAAGGATCGTTGACAAATACTATGAACAATTACACGCCAACAAATTGGACAATCTATGTGAAATGGACAAATTTCTAGAAACACATGGTGTCCCAAAACTGGACCAGGAAGAGATAGAAAACCTGAACAGACCAATAGCAACTAAGGAAATTGAAGATGTAATCAAGACTCTCCCAGCAAACAAAAGCCCAGGCCCAGAAGGCTTCATGGGGGAGCTTTACTGAACATTCAAAGAAGAACTAATACTCATTCTCCTCAAACTATTTCAAAAAAATTCAAGAAGAAGGAAGACTTCCAAAATCGTTTTATGAAGCCAGCATAATTCTAATTTCAAAACCAGAAAAAGACACTACAAAGAAAGAAAACTACAGGCCAATATTCCTGATAAATATAGATGCCAAAATCCTAAACAAAATACTAGCAAATCGAATCCAGCAATACATCAAAAAAATTATTTACCTTGACCAAGTGGGATTCATTCCAGGGATGCAAGGTTGGTACAATATTCACAAATCAATAAATGTGATACACCACATAAACAAATGAAAGATAAAAACCACATGATCATATCAATAGATGCTGAAAAAGCATTCAACAAAATCCAGCACCCATTTCTGATAAATACACTCAGCAATGTGGGAATTGAGTGATCATGTCTCAACATAATAAAGGCCATATATGAAAGACCTCCAGCCAACATCATACTCAATGGGCAAAAACTAAAATCATTTCCCTTAAGAACAGGAACAAGACAGGGATGCCCACTTTCGCCACTGTTATTTAACATAGTACTGGAAGTCTTAGCCACAGCAATCAGAAGAAAAAACTAAAAGGGATCCAAATTGGAAAGGAGGAAGTGAAACTGTCATTATTCGCAGATGACATGATATTATACATAGAAAACCCTAAAGACTCCATCAAAAATCTACTAGACTTAATAAACGAATTTGGCAAAGTCGCAGGATAAACAATTAGTGTCAAGAAATCGACAGCATTCTGATTCACCAATGATAAACTCATAGAAAAAGAAACAAACAAACCAAAAACAATCCCATTTACTATCATGGCAAAAAAAAATTAAGATACCTAGGAATAAACTTAACCAAAGACGTAGAGGTCCTATTTGCATAAAACTACAGAACATTGAAAAAAGAAATAGAGGAAGATATAAAAAAGTGGAAGCACATACCTTTTTCATGGATTGGAAGAATTAACATAATTAAAATGTCCATATTGCCCTGGCGAGTTTGGCTCAGTAGTTAGAGCGTCGGCCTGCAGTACAGAGAGACCCGGGTTCGGTTCCCGCAAAGGGCATGTACTTCGGTTGCAGTTTGTCCCCAGCCCTGGTTGGGATGTGGGGGTGGCAGCCACTCGAGGTGTCCCTTTCACATCGATGTCTCTCTCTCTCTCTCTTCCTGTCTCTCCCTCCCACTCTATCTGAACAAAAAATGGAAAAATGTCCTCGGGTGAGGATAAAAATAAAATAATAAAATTAAATAAAATGTCTATATTACCCAAAGCAATCTGTAGATTCAATGCAATCCCCATAAACATACCAATGACATATTTCAGAGAACTATGACAAATACTTCAAAAGTTCATATGGAACCCAAAAAGACCCCGAATAGCCACAGCAATCTTGAAAAAGAAGGACAAAGTAACCCTGGCCAGTTTTGCTCAGTGGTTTGACCTTCAGCCTGCGGACCAGAGCGTACCGGATTCAGTTCCCACTAGGGACATGTACCAAAAAAAAAAAAAGAAACAAAAAGAACGACTAAGTAGGTGGAATCACAATACCAGATATCAAGTTATGCTACAAAGCTACTATAATCAAAACAACCTGGTACTGACCCAAGAGCTGGCATATAGTCCAGTGGAAGAGAACAGAGAACCCAGAAATTGACTCAAGACATTATGCTCAATTAATATTTGACAAAGGTGACAAGAACATACAATGGAGTAAAGACAACCTCTTTAATGAATGGTGTTGGGAAAATTGGACAGCTACATGCAAAAAAAAATGAAACTAGACCATCAATATACACCATACACAAGAATAAACTCAAAATGGATAAAAGACTCATGTGACTCATAAATCCATAAAAATCTTAGAACAAAATGTAGGCAACAAAATTTCAGACATCATATGCAGCAGAATTTTCACTGATACATCACCTAAGGCAACAGAAACTTAGAAAAAAATGAATACATGGGACTACATTAAACTCCAAACAGGACATACAAATGACTAAGAGACATATGAAGAAATGCTCAATGTCACTAATCATCAGAGAGATGCCAATTAAAACAACAATGAAGTATCTCCTCACACTTTTCAGAATGGCCCCCATCAACAAATCATCAAACAATAAGTGTTGGCAAGGGTGTGGAGAAAAGGGGACTCTAGTACGCTGCTGGTGGGAATGCAGTCTGGTGCAGCCACTATGGAAAACACTATGGTGTTACCTCAAAAAATTAAAAATTGAATTGCCATTTGACCCAGTAATCCCACTTCTAGGAATATCCCTAAGAAGCCTGAAACACCAATCAGAATGAATATATGTACCCCCATGTTCATAGCAGCACTATTTACAATAGCTAAGATCTGGAAACAGCCCAAATGTCTATCAGTTGATGAGTGGATAAAAACGCAGTGGTACATATACACAATGGAGTACTATGCAGCTGTAAGAAAGAAAGATCTCTTAACATTTGAGACGACATGGAGGGACCTGGAGAGTATTTCCTAAGCAAAACAAGCCAAGAAGATAAAGACACATATTACATGATCTCACTTATTTGTAGAATATAATGATCATAATAGTCTGAGGAACAAGGTAGACCCAGAGACGTGGAAGTGGGGTACAGACTGAAAACACTCAGAAGAGGAGGAGGGGGAGGAGGGAAGAGATAAACCACAGAACTTATATGCATGTATGCATAACCAATGGACATGGACAACAAAGCTGAGGACGGGGTGTGGGAAAGGGGAGGAGGGTGTCAATGGGGAAAAAAGGAGAAACATGTGTAACAAAAATAAATTAATTATTAAAAAAAGAACTTTAGGAATTAATTTGTAACCAGAAGTATTACATCTTTATATTGATAACTTTTCAATTGAATGTGTAACAATGCTACCAATTTTTGTTGCTGTCTGTTTTGTTTTTGTCAGGGTAAGTGGGGGCTAGTGGTATTTGTTCATTTGGGCAATACCCAGTACTTGCATATAGGAGATATTCAATGAACATTTGATGAATGAATGAATAAATGAATGAATTCAATGGAAAGTAAAGATACACTGAAGGTGTCTGAGAAAGAAAAGGTATCAATAATAATACACGGCAAATACAAACATCAATTGAGTGATATATTTCTAATAAAGATCTTCAATTCTACAGCGTACATTTATAATCTCATTTATGCATCTTTGAAATTAAGATGTATCTTACAATCAGTGGTATTTTACAGTTGCCATTGGCTAGGCAGCAGTCATGATAAAATTGTTATTGCGGTGTTTAAACTTGATAATAGCTATTCATGCTGTTACTCTCCAATTGAATTAATATGTATTGTTGATTCTACACATTTTAAGTTTTGTTGTTGTTAATCCTCACTGGAGGAGATTAGATAGATGATTGATAGATAGATAGATAGATAGATAGATAGATAGATAGATAGATATAGATAGATAATAGATCATAAATAGATGATGATAATAGATGATAGATAGATAGATAGATAGATAGATAGATAGATAGATAGATAGATAGATAGATAGATAGAGTAGATGGATAGATAGATGATAGATAGATAGATAGATAGATAGATAGATAGATGATAGATAGATAGAATGGAAAGAGGGGAGAAAGATAGAGAGAGAAACATCCACGTGAGAGAGACACATTGACTGGTTGCCTCCTGTGCAACCCCAAACAGAGATGGGGATAGAACCTGCAACCCTGTGGTCCACGGGCTGATGCTCTAACCACTGAGCAACCTGTCAGTGCTACACATTTTAAATTTAATTGTTGTTTATGATGTCTTTGTAAAACAGCATGGAAATGAGAAGTTATCGTGTACGCAAAAAACAAGGATATGAAATATTGTGCTATTAGGCTTAAATTTAACAGTAAGGAAAAACATTTGCTATTGGATATATTATTGTAATCCAGCTTTTCTTGTAAAAACAAATTAAGTGTTTTATAAGACCTAAGAACGGGAGAGACCCACAAGCTGAGAAAAATTTTAAATTAGTGCTAAGCTGGAATGACCAATATATGTACTTCAACAAGCTAACATTAAGATTTACTCACTCTCTGTGTGATTCAAAATGTTGGTGTGTCTTACAACCTGCAGGGTCTTAAATTTTCAGAAATAGGTAGTCAGTTGCAATATTTAGAGAAATGGGCAATACTCAACCAGGGTTTTGAGGATGAAAAAAGATGAAATTTTTTCTAGTCTTTGAAAAACCAGTAGTGAAAAAGTGTTCGGTAAAGTGAAAAATCAGAGTTGAGCAAAGTCTTGTTCAGGAGAGAGTGAATGAATGGACCAGTCCAGCTGAAATATAAGGGAGGTGGATGTAAAGACTAGGAAGACAGATTTGGTCTCAACTCTGAGGAATCTGAATGTCAAACTACAGAATTGTAATTTATTCTAACTTGTCTCCCAAAATCCATTTTGGGCCATTCCATAACATTTTCCAATTGACAGTAACAGTGATCCCTCAAAAGTGTATTCTAAACATTTTGATCCCTTATTAAACAGATTTGATGATGACTGCCTTTTACTCTTTGAACAAAGTTGCAGTTCTTTCAAGATCCTGAATACTCCGGTTCTTCACTCCAATACCCATACTTTCCCCCCTTTATTCAAGAGCCACAAGGGTCTGCCTCTCTTTCTGGTGTCATCTTTCACAAATACTACTGCCTGTCCATAGAATCTTCTTCCTTTACCTTCATCTCACATCCGTTCACCTGAGATACTCTTACACTTCTTTTAAGATTCAGTGAAAATGTCACCTCTCAGGGAAGCTCCTTCTAACCCTTAGTCTAGATAATGTCCTCTTGTGATTTGCTGTCATATTATTTAGCCTTTTTCTTTTATAGCACATATTATAAATGTATATATATAGTTATCTGTGTGATTATTTCTTTAATTTTTCTGTCCTTTAGACTTCTTTATTTGGTTTACAGCTGGATTTCAAAGGCCAAGTTTAGTACCTGGTACATAGGAGGTGATCAATAAGCATTTGATGCATAAATGAATGAATGAAATTTAATTTAAAAAAAATAAACATATACTGATGATGTTTAAGAAAGAAATGAAATAGCCATTTTGGGAGACTCAGCTAATTATTTTATGTGGAATGAATTACAGAGTAAGAATATAGGTTAGAGAAAAACATACTTTTCCTCTTTTCATGGCCATTTGTCGGGGGGAGGGGGGGCAGCTGTATGTTATTGCTTTTTACTTATACCATCCATCCTTCTACTGAAATGACTGTAAGGTTTTTAAAGACAGAATGAGGACTTCTTGCTGCCTGCAGTGCTCATCACAAGGCCTGGCAAACGTGGATGCTCTGTAAGTTTCATTCGAATGAATCGACTTTTATTAACCACAATCTAACCACTATAGAGATGGGTCTACTATCATTTTATATGCATAGATTTTATATGCATACATTTCTTATTTTAGATACTCATGACCCTTCAAAATCTGTTTTTAGCTGAGCATTCTCTGCATCTACTCTATCAATAAAAATAGAAATATGGACTAGGCTTTTCTAGTGGCAATGAACTAGATCACAAAATTGGACACAGTTTTATAAAATTTTTTGAATCTTTAGTAGTAGTCAAATAAAACCAGCAACAATGTGTCTCATTAACTGCACTGCCCCAAAGCAGTCAACTAGCTTGAAATAAGAGGACCTTCAAATGCTCTGAAGACAGATGCCAAGCCTAGCAGAGATATACTTACAAACATAAAAGGGGTGGGGGCAGTGCCTTCAATTTCTGATCATCCTGGGTAGGTCTTCTATAAATTAACTGTGTACACTGGTTACCTGAGGTTCCTGATACAATGCAGATTCCGAACAATAGGTCAAGGGAGAGGTCTAAGATGCTACATTTCTAAAAAGCTCCCTGTGGTCTGGTTGTACAGATCCTGTGGGTCTCCTGGTCACCTTTTCAGCAGCGTATTATTCAGGGTTTCTTAGTGAAAAAGAACCAACAGGATACTTATTTTAAGGGGTTCACTCATGTGATTATGGAGGCTGGAAAATCCAAATCTGCAGGTTGGACCACTAGGCTGGAGACTCAGGGACGAGCCAGTGTTGCAGTTCAAGTGTAAAGGCATCTGCTGACAGAATTTCCTTCTTTCTTGGAGGAGGTAAATCTTTGTTCTTCAATGGATTAGATGAGTTTCACCCAAATTGCAGGAGGCAATCTACTTTACTCAAAATCAGCAGATTAAAATGTTAATCTCATCCAAAGAAACCACTCTCATGGAAACACCCAGAATAATGTTTGACCAAATATCTAGATATCATGGATCAGACTAGTTGAACTATAAAACTCAACATCACAAGCAGAAGGATCTTAATTAAAATAGTGACATCTGAGTTGCTTCATCAGTACGTCATAAACACACTGCCTGGTGACAAAAGGCTGGAACTTCTAAAAGTGGGACATTCAACCTCCTGTATTAAACAGGAAGCCATTTTATAAAATATAAAATACCTTTCTTTTCTGAAAACTGATATATTTATAATATCACTGTGTATGTAAATAACTTTATAATAGAATAATTTAATGTCTGAACTACCTATCAGAGCTTTAGTGGGTCTCTAGGAAAGCACCAAACTTTTTTTTATTATTATTTATTTATTTGTACATGCCCCTAGCAGGAACTGAACCCGGGACTCTCTGGTCTGCAGGCCAATGCTCCAACCGCTGAGCCAAACAAGCCAGGCCCAAACTTTTTATTTTGATGCAATGCAATCATAACAATCAAAATAATTAACTTTTGAACTTGATGACATCTCATATTGGCGCCATACCTTGATGGTTGAAGACCTTGGGGTGGTTACTCAACATCTCTGAGCATCAATTTACCCACATATAAAAGGGTCAAAACTATTCTTTTTGTAAATTATTTCATAATTAAAACTATGGGCCCTGGCCAGTGTGGTTCAGCGGTTAGAGTGTCAGCCTGAGGACTGAAGGGTTGCAGGTTCAATTTCCAGTCAAAGGCACATACTTGGGTTGTAGGTTCTCTTCCTGCCCCAGTTGGGGTCATGTGGGAGGCATGAGGTGTCTCTTTCACATCGATGTCCCTCTCTCTCTCTCTCTTCCTCTCCCTCTCTCCCTTATATTCTATCTAAAAATCAATGGAAAAATATCCTCAGGTGAGGATTAACAAAAAACAAACAAAATTATGGTATGTCACTGCTGCCTTCTTTAAGTTAGTTTTTATAATCCTGGACAAGGCAAGGGCCATTTTGTCCCCCGTATCTAACACATGCCTTGGATCTGCAGTGTCAGTGGTATAAGTGTGTGCAGTAAACACAGCACTTAATCAATAGCAGCGTTGGTTGTTGGGCAGCCGCTTCACCTCCTTTTGTAGGGTGAAGCAGGATAGAAATAAAACCATTTTACATTAGATATCATTATGTAGTAATGTACCCTAGCTGTTTTTCCCCCTGACTTTTAGATGAGACCTTAATATGGAAATCAGGGCCACGTCTGTGCAAATTATAGTAATTCATTACATCTTATGGCAATGAATTACTTTACAGTGCTCTACTGTTGACTTGTTGCTTTCACATACAGTATCTCGTTTGACATTTGATCCTCACAGCTGGCCCTGAGCTGCTTGTAGGACACGTTAATATTCTTATTTTACATAAGAGGAAATTAGAGTTTTTGTAGATGAGGGAATCTTATAGTAAACTCAAAATTACATCATAAGCAAGTGAAAATATCTTTAAGCCCAGACTTTTGATTCTAAATCTTATGTTTTGATCATATCATAGTCTTTTCTATCTACCAGTGTTTATAGAGAAATATCTCTTAAATGCATTCTGCATTGATATTTTTGTTCTGGTATCTTTAGACATGGGCAACAGATTACTATTTAAAATCAGGATAATCTACCCATCCATTGTGGCTCAGTGGCTGAGCAATGACCCATGGACAAGAGGTCACTGGTTCAATTCCTGGTCAGAGCATATACCTGGGGTTTGTTTCCGACTAGATCCCCAGTAGGGGGCATGCAGGAGGCATTCAATCAATGTTTCTCTCCCATTGATGTTCCTCTCTTTCCCTCTCTCTTCCTCTCTCTTGAAAAATCAATAAAAACATATTTAAAAAATAATTAAGATATTCCAAACTGACTTCTTACCTGAGGTCTAATACTATTTTGTTGTAATTGTCATCACTGTTGATATTATTCCTTCAAATCAGTTTATTAGTAATAGATCTCATCTAGTTACTCTCAGCAATTCTAATTCTATGAAATAATGAAAGAATACACAAACCTTTTTATTTTTGATATGTAATTACTTAATTTGGACAAATACCTAAAGAGAAAGCCATGAAAATATATTTTCTTTCCTCTCTATGTGTTACATTTAATGAACCAGACTTGAGAAAGTTGAACAATATAAAAGAGTTCTTTCATGGTCCTTAAATTTAAGAACAAATTATGTAATGGTTTACTCAAAATTTTTATTTAATTTTCTGGTCAGCTGTCATTTGGAAACATACCATTTTATTCTAATTAATTTTTCTAATGCTAATAACTATAGAATGAAATTATTTTGTGATTCTATTCAGACTAATCTAAAAATAAAAGTTATGAATTTAAAAACCAATGTATTAAAGTTATATTTTTTTATTTTTTTATTTTAGAGAGAGAGGAAGGAAGAGGGAGAGAGATAGAAACATCAATGAGAGAGAACATTGATTGGCTACCTCCTGCATGCCCCCCACTGGGGATTTGAGCTACAACCTGGGCATGTGCCCTGGCTGGGAATCAAACAGGTGACCTTGTAGTACAGGGGTCAACATTCAACTGCTGAGCCACACCAGCCGGGCAAAGTTTGTATTTTATTTTAATTTGATAGAACTGGTAAATAAAGGTTGCCCCCAACATATACTGAAGTTAAAATTGTAAACTTTCCAAATTCTAGGTTGGTTACTACTATAACTTTTTTTTCTCCCCTATTGGAAATAAAAATATGTTGTCTTATTGAGTACCGCAGATCCATTTTTATTGTTTCAATTGGTTTTCTGTCTTATATATTATTAAGCTCAAAGATTCACAAAAGTAAATGTGCTTACCAAAAAGAAAAAAAAAATGTACTTAAACTTTTTCCAAGTTCAACAGATTTGCAGGTACATCCAGATACAAAAAACTATATGCTTGTCCTGTTATTTCCACCCCTTGCTCCCCCCCCCCCAACAGGTCTCCTTTCCTAGGACTTTAAGTTTATTTATTTTCTTACAAGTAAAGTTCTTATACATACATTGAAAGGAGAGATGAGACATGGATTTGACTTAAAAGGCCAAACATTCTCTTAGTTACCTGCTTAAATTCTTGGAACCAAGCCTAAACTTTAAGTAGCAATTTAAACAGTAAATAAATTCTGCTAATGGCTATTAGATTGCTAGCTGGGGAGATTAGTATAGGGGTAATTCTAATTAAATAGAGAACACTGAAGAGAGTGGAAACATTTCAAGAGCAGATTTTTGTCTCCCGGGCCTCATTAGGAACATAAAATCAGCGTCTATCGTGAGAAGGACACCCTTTCAAAAGACTGCTCTTTTGCCATAAAGAGGTTATATACCCTTCATTTTCAAATTTTACATTCCTTTTTTTCAGTAGCAAAGGGTATTTTTATTGCCCAAATCCAATTAAAACCGTGCTAAATCACCATGTGCTATTTTAAGTTAACAATAATTTATGTCCCATTTAGACACAGAAAAAGCTGCCTTCAGCCACCGCAGTAAAATGTAAGCATCCAGATTCCTGCGCCCAGTGGCTCTCGGACAGGGGCTGAAGCATGGACCGGGCAGCCTCCGAGGTGGAATTCCTAAACACACGTGGAGAAGAGAGTGAGGGTGGAGTCACTAGGTAATTGATTTGGGCTGCCTGATAGTCTTATCAATTCAGAGTTTAACTGCATAATTCATTTAACTTATATAAAAAAAGTAGCTCAATTTTGTGGTAAGCTAAACTATGAAAGTTTATAAAAGAAAATCTTGTCATTTCTTTAGTCTCTTTCTCAACTAAAATGAGTTAGCACTAGTTCTACAGCCTTTGCTTGGATTCTTTGACCATGTTTGTTCTGTAGGTATTAAAAACAAAAGCACTTTAGCCCCGCCGGTGTGGCTCAGTGGATTGAGCATCCTCCCATGGACTGAGAGGTCCTGGCTGGATTCCCAGTTAGGGCACATGCCCTGGTTTCTGGCTCCATCCCCAGTGCGGAGCATGTAGGAGGCAGCTGATTGATGTTTCCCTCTCACATCAATGTTTCTATCTCTCCCTCCCTTCCACTTTCTCTAAAATATCAATAAAAACATATTTAAAAAATAAATAAAAGCACCTAATATGAGAGATACTGTAGATACTATAGTTTATTTTTAAAAAATTTTATTAATATATATTTAGTTTTTCTTTTTCTATCCTAACCCGAGGATATTTTTACATTTATCTTCAGATAAAGCAGAAGGGAGAGAGGGAGGAAGAGAGAGAGAGAGAAACATCAATGTGAGAGAGTCACATCAATTGATTGCCACCCGCATGACCCCAAGCGGGCCCGGGGACAAACCGCAACCGAGGTACGTGCCCTTGACTGGAATCGAACCCAGACTCTTTGGTCCGCAGGCCAACGCTGAGCCAAACCTGCCAGGTATTATTAATATATTTTCTAATTGATTTTAGAAAAATGAGAAGAGAGAAGGAGAAAGAGAAATATTCATCAGTTGCCTCCCTTGTGCATCCTGACAGGGGATCGAACCCAAAACCTGGGCATGTGTTCTGACCAGGAATCGAAACAACCACCTTTCCAGGCATGAAATGTTGCTCAACCAACTGAGTGACACCTGCTAGGGCATATAATTTATTCATGTTTTGATGGAATGCAATTGTGATGGTTGAAAAGAAAAGCTTAGACATTGAGAGAGGAAAAAATAATAATTTTTTATTTTTATTTTTCAATTATAGTTTACACTCAATATTTTTTGTATTAGTTTCAAGTGTACAGCACAATGGTTAGACAGTTATGTGTTTACAGACTACCTGCCTGGTCCCATATGTAGTTATTACAATATTATTGACTATATCCCCTATGCTGAATTCACATCTCTGTAACTATTCCGTAATTATCAATTTGTACTTCTTCACCCCTTCATCCTTTTCACCCAGCCCCCCAAGCTCTCTTCCTTCTGTCAACTATCAGTCTGTTCTTTGTAACTATGAATCTGTTTCTATTTTATTTATTTTATTCTTTAGATTCCACATATAAGTGAAATCATGACTTTCTCTGTCTGCCTTATTTCACTTACAATGGTCAAGAAAGAAATTACTTTTAAATATTTTTCTCCAAGAATCACAGATTCTTTTTTTATTATTATTATTTTTTCTTTATTGATATTAGAGAGAGAGAGGAAGTGAGAGGGAGAGAGAGATAGAAACATCAATGAGAGAGAACATGGATTGGCTGCCTCCTGCATGCCCCCCCCACACACACACACTGGGCATAAGACCCACAACCTGGGCATGTGCCCTGACCGGGAATCAAGCCAGCGATCTCGTGGTGCATGGGTTGATGCTCAACCACTGAGCCACACTGACCAGGCAAGAAAGAAATTACTTCTAAATTTAAAAAATAAATTTCTGGGGAAGCTCTCTGAGAGAGGAAGAGATTGGAAATTCCCTTGTGGCCCTCACTGCTCTGAGCGTGAGATAATGACCTACCAGAATCTCAGCCAGAAGGAAGGGTCAGGTGCCTAGCTCCATCCCCTCTCTCCAGCGCTCAGTTACACCCACTCCTGTGTGGCCGAGTGGAGCCAGAACAGAGTAGACCGCAGTGCTGTCACAGATTATATCAACATTGTCAGCGTAGGTTGAACTTTTACAGAGAATATATGTGCTGGTGAGAAGCACACTATAACTAGGACTCCTCTGAGTCATTTTATTTACTAGTTTATTTGCTTATTTTACTAAGGGAGTAATTTCCTACAAAAATAAATAGTGCAGTTCATTTATTTATTCTACTTATTCATTGCTGTCACAAGAGCTTTGAAGTCTGCAGTATCCTATTTTGATCCCTGCTCTCCCAGAAGAAAACTGTGTGACCTTGGATGAGTGTTTAACCTCTCTGGGATTCTTTATCCCTATTGAAGGAGAAAGAAATACTTACCTCTCAAGCTTTATAAGAATTTGAGATAAGATAAGGTATGTGCATTTTTAAGCACAGCACCTAGCTCCTGGTAGGTGGTTGGTGTTAGTTCCTTTTTATCTCCAGTTCTCTTCACATCTCCTAATCATATCAGTCTCTGATGTGACAGCCTGTGTCTCTCCTGATACCCAAGGCTTTGATGTTTCAGCTCTAGATTTGTGGTTAAGCAAGATGCAGAGGCTGAAGAGCTGCCTGTTCATTCTCCTCCTGCTAAAGTGAGTGCCCTCTCATCCTGTTCATGAGGAGGGAGAGCAATGAAAGTCAATATCCTTTGAGGAGTCACACTGCTTCTCTCCCAGGTGACCAGCATTGCCCTGAGCTGCTCATGTCTGAGGGAGGAAGCCTAAATTCTGGATGGACCCCTGATGCTGGTTTTGAGACACCAAGTTGTTGGCATTATCTGAGGCGTAATCACGCGGTAAAAGCTCTCCAAGCTCCAGCAATCTTGTGCTGTCTCTGTCACATCTAACTGATGGGGACCCTTTCTTTCCTGAAATATAAATACACTGTTAGGTACTTAAAGAACAAATTCAGCCTCTAATAGCATGTCCTCCTCCACCTGGGGCCAGGACCTTGCTGTGGACTGTCAACAGGAGTGCTGGGATCTAGTCCTGTCAGCCCTGTCATGCCGCCAAGCAATGGCAGCATGGGGTCCTGCCCCCCCCCCCCCCCACCGGCAGGCATCATGCTACAGCCGACCTAAAATGAAGCTGCAATACTGCACTCGTTTTCCTGGTTTTCTTACACCCTCCCACATACTTTGTTTCTGCCACCAATAATGCAATTTATGGAAATAAGGAAACCAAAAAGAGTAACTAGGTAACACTTCCTAAAGTGTGTCCTATCCCAAGGTCACTGTATTATTTGTATTATCCCAGATTCTCTCTCTCTCACCTGTAGGAGTTCGAAACTAGAATATAAATTACTCATTGAAAGACAATGATAAAGATGCTAGGTTTCAGGCAAACTCAGAGTTTCATAAAGCAGTTCAGTAGGGACATATTTTGCAGGTAAAATTCCAGGGTAACAAATGGCACATCCAGAAAGGGTGCCTTACCAAACAGAATTATTTATTTATTTATTTTTTATCCTCACCCGAGGACATTTTTCCATTTTTTGTTCAGACAGAGTGGGAGGGAGAGAGAGGAAGAGAGAGAGAGAGAGAGAGAGAGAGAAACATTGATGTGAAAGGGACACATCGAGTGGCTACCACCCACACGACCCCAACCAGGGCAGGGGACAAACTGTAACTGAGGTGCATGCCCTTAGCGGGAACTGAACCCGGGTCTCTCTGTACTGCAGGCCGACGCTCTAACCGCTGAGCGAAACGGGCCAGGGCCAGAACTATTTTTTAATTGCTCAATTGCTGAAAGAAATGCCTTGTTCATATGTTTCAATACAGTAAATTATCGAGAGTAAATAATTTGCACAAATGCTTTGCACCTTGGCTGCAGGGCTATCCGCCTACAGAAGGCAGTGAGAAAATGTGAAATAAACGAAGCCACAGTGAGGAGAACTGGATTCTGTTCCTGACTGTCACTAACTGTGCAACAGTTTTGCGTCCTGTGAAATAGTACAATTGGATTAATGATCACTAAAATCCTCTACAGAAACAATAGGTTCTGTATTTAGTAATGGGGGTGATAGATTTTGGCGGTTGCCACACTCTGGTATCATTTTCCTATCTAGTCACAAAGAAGCAGTTCTGCAATTTCTGTACCACTCCTGCCATCCCAACAGTGCCCTCTCAGCCCTCCACCTTGTCCATGAACATAGCAAACTAAATTCAACTCAGAGTAAATGGATAGTCTACAGAGCTCATTACACTGGATTTATGTGTACCATAAAAAAAAAAAAAAAAGCTAGGCTGATTGTCAACTTAAAAGAGATTTGCTTAAGTGAATCATTCTTGCTTAGTGAATACATTTATTATGAATCAAGTCCTATTCTCTGTTCAAAAGTGTTACTTTTCAAGGGGTAACAAATTGCTTCTCTCATCAATAAATGGTTATTTTTCATCCTCACCTGAGGACATTTTTCCATTCTTTGTTCAGATAGAGCTGGAGGGAGAGCGAGGAAGAGAGAGAGAGAAACATCGATGTGAAAGGGACACATTAAGTAGTCGCCACCCACACGACCCAACCAGGGCCGGGGACAAACTGCAACCGAGGTACATGCGCGAACCGAACCCGGGTCTCTCCGGCCCACAGGCCAACGCTCTAACTGCTGAGCCAAACCGGCTAGGGCAATGGTTTTTTATTCTTATTGAAACTAATGAAACTAATGTTTCCAAGCAAATTTTCTCTTTTTGCCTGAATGGTTTAAGGAATAGCATCCAACGTGGGGTGGAGGCTCCCCAGAGGTGTGTATAACAAACCACGGGGATTTGGAAAGAGCATACCTATGTTTGACTTTAAGAATAATAAATAATTAATTTTCTTCATATTTAATCCAGGGATACACACCAGTGACTTCAAAGGTGTCATCCAAGTTTCATTCATGTCATATGTGGTGATCAAGGTGCTGAGGGAGAGCAGAGGGTGAATGTCACTTTCCTCCTAGTACTTCGCTTTCTGCATATAGCAATGTTTGACAGTAATGTCTTCTGGAGTAAGTGCATTTGCTCATCATATTATCTAGTTTAAACCAACATAGTATAACACTCAAAACCCAAAAATAGGCTTAAACATGTAATTCTGGTAATGCAAGTGAGCAGTTAGAAAATGATAAAGAAAATCTGAGAAATGTATGTAAAATACAAACTTATATTCATTAGCAATACACCTTATGTCTTTATTTTATATAGGACTACTTTGTGACATGTGTTTTTTTCCAACATTTTCAACTGTTAAACCAATTATTAATATTCACCTAGCCTAGAATCTGATTTTAAAGTCAATGTATTAACAAAACATTAAATTAATTTTAAAATTAAATATATTCAATGATGATGGTCTTATTATTTGTAGTAGGAGCAAATTTATTTGTGTATAGTTAATAATACAATAAAGAATTATTTTAAAGCAATCATTCTACTTTTATTCTACCCTTTTCATTTTTGCTATATTTTACTATAGATATAATACATCAATATAGCAATACTTATATATTTATAAGTTATGACAGTATACTCTAAACTTTTACTGACAGATTTATGAACAAATATATTTGGTTATCACTGGGTTAGAGAAAACTCTAGAATATGACTTGGAGGAGGCATTTACTATCTACAGGACTTTGGGAAAGTATCTCAGGTTCCTCATCAGAACAAAGGGAATAATAATAGTTACCTAATACATATGAGTTTAGTGAGGATTAAATGTGTGTGTACCTTTGTAAGAGCACTTGACAAATAGTATACACAATGTCAATTGGTTAGATTCATTCATTCATTCATCCATGTTGTTACTGCAAACTTTGTTATAATATACATTTCTGAAAAAATGTTTGTGTAAATTTGAGCAATGCTATATACTCATCTTTCTGGAGATTTATGAAACAATTATGTTAGGAGTTTTTAGATTTCCTAAAATAAAGAAGCCTGTTTAATTTTATTTAATTCTTCATTTCTCAGATATATTTGGCCCAGCTTTTATTTTTTTAAGGAACATATGAGTATACCTAAAACATAGTTGGGGAAAACTGCTTTTCTGATCTTTTATGTCCTAATATTGGTCTGCTATCTATTTGATATAAATATTTAAGATGGTTGATACAAACTCTTATTGTCTAGGTCCATTCTCAGAGAAAGCTACACTCATGCTTACATGAGTTCTGATCCTGATCATAGCACCTCTCCCTATTGTAGCGCTTCGCAGAAAGAGAAAGGATACCAGTGGCTTCATTAGGGAGGCGAGAAGGATTCTAATGACGTTGGACTCAAATTCTTCGACTGTTAAAATAAACAACTTTAAATATCCCTTGACCTCTCTTTTATAGAACATGAATCAGGTATGAACATTGCTGAGCACAAATTTAGCACAGGCTCTCCAGGGAGGGCTTGCAAATTGCTGTACACTGCTATTAACTCTCTTAGAAGAATGAGTTTCCATTTCCGTCTCTGTTGCTAAGATTCAAGTCAGCCCAGCAGAATCCCTGTTCCCCTTTCCTCATGGGAAAGCCGCATTTCCTTCAATTGCCTGTAAAAACTTTGTTGAACAACTGTCGACATTAACTAGCAAAACTTCTAACCCTTTCTGAAAATAGCAAACAAAGGACATGGGGAAGCTTTCAGATATCCTTATTTAAAATGTCACTGCAGTTTTTCCTGGTTCTTTTTATTCTACTGGGGGGGGGGGGTGCCTTTTTGACAATGTCATTCTTATATTCCCCTGGAAATTCACATTTCAATATTAGTGTTTCTGGAAAAAAAGCATTTCAATGTTAGTATTTCTGAAAAAAATATGTGTAATATATAAAACGAAAAGCAAAATATAATGGAAGAAACTTTTAAAATTATTTTAAGAAAACTTAGTAGTATTGAATAAACAGAACTGTTTCCAGGAATAATAACAATTCTTGAAGCATTAAAAAAAATGCAGCATAAAAATATGTTTCATAAATCAGTGTGATGTGCAAATATAGGAAGCTATGTAACTTCCTAGATCAGAAAAAAAATCTTCTAAAAATTTAATTTATCTACTTGTAAGAATAAATACATTATATTTGAAATATAAATAATTATAAAGTCACAAATAATTTATTCTTCAGAGTGGCAAACTTTTGAACAATTTCCAAATTTTAATACTGTAAATATATGATTTAAGACTCTGTTCTTTAAGTTACAGGGATGATGAAAGATATTTTTCTTTTAAAATGCTGTCATAACTGGTTTATAAATTTGCTCAAGTTAAAAGCCAGGTATTTCATAATTATATGATTAATGAGTCCATTTCTTTAGTTCATGGGTCAGA
The DNA here is from genome assembly GCF_014108415.1 of Molossus molossus. NCBI lineage: Eukaryota > Metazoa > Chordata > Mammalia > Chiroptera > Molossidae > Molossus > Molossus molossus. Next base: position 33,775,476 of record NW_023425403.1, on the reverse strand, counting down.
GAGGGGTCTGAGTTAAAGATTTCCGAGGGTTTATGAAAAAGAAAATATATCCTTCTACCTTTTTTTCTACCTAAGAAAGCCTAAGATACCCTTCCTGGATCCCTAACACAGGGGTCATTTAGAGATCTGGCCTGGAAATGGTCACAGCCTCTTATTTTCCCATGGAGAGACTTCTACAAACTTTCTTCCGAAACTCAGAAATGATCACGTAACTCTGCTGCTCAAAATTTTTCCACACCAGTACATATCCCCACAAGCTAACCTTTCAGCTTTCCAGCTTGACCAGCCACTGCACACCCTCTCTCCTTCCTACCCCAACTCGATCCTTCCAGTGAGCACACTAAGTTCCTGAAATGACATTCATCAAGAATTATTCAAATTGTTTTCTTGGCCTGGAATTCTCATCTTTCACTGCTCTCTCATGTGTACCTTTAAATTCCTCTGTAGCCCTGGCTGAGTAGCTCAGTTGGTTAGAGCATCATCCCAACCAATACACCAAGGTTTTGGATTCAATCTCTGGTCAAGGCACATACAAGAAGCAAGCAATGAATGCATAAATAAGTGGAACAAAAAATCAATGTTTCTCTCTCGCTCGCTCTCTCTCTCCCCTCCTTCCTCTTTCTCTCAAATCAATTAAAAAAATATATTCCCACCTCCCCTAAAACGTCTTCCTGATACCCTCAGCCAGAATTCAACTCTGCCTTCTTTACACTCTCATAGCACCTGTTTTGACTACTGGTATACCTGGGATTTTTTCAGGATTCTAGCCTGTTTCTTTATCTTATCTTACTACAGACTCTCTCCCGGAGTCAAGATATCTATCCCCATAATATTAGATATTATTAAAACTAAACTGATTTCAAAAGTTGTGTCTTGAGCTCCAACTACTCCTCTGAGTGTCCCACTAAAACCTGCTCCTCTGCCTGCCTACCCTGTGTTGGATGATGTAATCATCGACTGCCTAGTCACTTGAACTACCTTCTAGATCACCTTTGACCCCTGTCTCTTCCTTATCCTTCACATCCAGTGGATGTCCAAGTTTGGTTCATAAAATCTCACAAATGACTCCGGCATCTGTTTGCCTCACATCGTCCTCCTGGTCAGTGTGTGACACCAGACTTGGTTCATTTCTTGCCTGGATAACTCTACTAGGTTCTCAGCTTGTTTTCTGTTTCTAGTTATCTTATGACTGTTTTGCCTTTCACTTACTGCTAGAGTTATCTTTCTAAAATAACAACATGTACAACATTGAAAATGTCATTTCCAAAGTCAGAGAGAATTTAAGACCTGGATTTGCAACTTAAGTGTATGACCTAAGGAGAGATACATCATCTCTTTAAGCTTCAGTGTCTTTAAGGGGCAAGAAATAAAAACGGTACCTACCTTGTAGAATTTTTGTGATAACTCAGCAGTGTAATGCATATAACAGTTTTAGGATAGATTTCATTCTACAAAAATACTCTATCAAAAAAGCCTCAAATACTGTTATCATCACGATGCTCACCGTCATACTGGCTAGACTCTGGTGTTGAAAGGGTGAGTTATTAACCATCATTAAATAAAAACGACCTTTATTAAATAAATAAACTCTAATGAGAAGCAGGTTGACTGCAAATCAATGCCTGCAATTTGGAGCATGTACTATTTATTCCTTTGTCTACAGTATTTTAATTTGTTTTCAGTCTCCTCTAACGGGCCTTTGCACAAGCCTCTCAGTCATACAGGAGCATGGCTGCTCCCATGGCTCCTAAAGTGAATTCAACATATGTCAGGAGCTTTATGTTTTAAGTCTCATCAACCTCAATATAAATGCCAAATTTATTGAAATAAATCTAGCTGTTGCTGTGATAACTTAAAGGGCACTCCAAGTATTTAATGTAAACTAAATACTCCATTGCTTTAAAAATTAAAGTTCTTTATTAACCTAGTCAAGAATTCAAGACACTGCATAATCAGGCTACAATGTATATTTCCAGATTGCTCTCTCTCCACTATCCGTTTCCCTTCCAAGTGCAAACACACTTTCACATGTCAGCTATACTTGTAAGATCATGTCTTCTTAACTCAATGTCTTTCCTTATGGGCCCTAGGGCTCCAGAATCCTCTTCTTGTCTTGTTATGCATAGTAATACATTGTCTCCATCTCCCGGGTCCATCAGAAATGTTAGTTTTACAAGAAAGCCATCCTCATGGCTGATGCCCCTGCCAACCCACAACTTTCCTTTGGACACTTATGCACCATTTTATTCATCACATAGAACAATAAGTCATATCACAACACAGTTAACTTCATATATATGAAACTCCCCTAGTTAGATTATTAGTTTTTATATAAATAATGTCTAGTATAGCACCTAGATACTGATTGGTTCATCGATGCTAACTGGATCTTTGTTAAATAGAATGATGCTATAGTGATGTTTAGGATCTCTTTTATAAACTGCCATTGAAGCTATACTCTCAAACAAGTTTTCCCAACTAGATGGTCAGATGCTGAATGGCAAAGACTGTGTCTCATTCTTTTTTATCTCTCAGAGGGCTTATTATAGCATTTTGAATATAGTAGAGGCTCAGTTTAATTAAACTAGTGGCTTAATACTAAACCTAAATACTGTTGCTTTGACACTACTTTGGGGATATTGTGTTGTCCAAAATTTGAACAGGTATATGGATATACCCAAAGTGGGTGATAAAAGGAGAATAAAGAAGATGAGCAAAGTACCTGGTTTCACACTTAACTCAACTATGCAGAGAATGAGGAAACTCTTGACCCCATCTGGCACCGTCAGTTTGTTCCTTTTTTGAGTGTTCGGCACACCTAACACAGGTGCTAGACCCAGTGGTGGAAATAGGCATACTCTTCCCTTCTCTCTCCCCCAAGGAATACGCCTTCAGAGATCTCAGCACTTCCATTTCTTCATCCCATAAGTTCAAATAATATTATGATACATAGGGGATTTTATTCAATTTAGTATAGGCATGAAGGAAACCAATAATGCTGCAAGAAAAACACATAATGTCTACTGAGTTGGGGTTGTTTAATAATCGAAATATTTGGATAAAATTAATGCTTTTCAAAAAAACATAAATTAACAAGATTTATTCAAGGCAAATTAAATATGAATATATGCACAACCATAGAGGCAATTGGAAAGATTGCTGAATATTTACACTTAAAAGATTATCATGGGAAGTAGAAGAGAGTGTAGTGGGAATGGTGATGGAAGGAGACTTGACTTTGGGGGGTGGTGAACACACAATATATAGATGATATAATATAGAATTGTACACCTAGAATCTATATAATTTTATTAACCAGTGTCACCCCAATAAATTCAATAAAAAATATAAAAATTTTAAAGAGTATTAGGTACTGATGAATTTATAAGCTATTGTATCTATTCCATAATTCTAAGAAATCATAATTTCTATGTTATTTAAGCCATTCCAGAACAGAAAAACCAGGGGGGGGGACTGGGGGGAAGTTTCCTGATTAGCTTTTTGAAGCTAGAAAAACAGTGAGACTCAACTTGACAAAGATGTCTTGTGAAATGAAAACATAGCTTACACTCATTTATTAATAAAAATGAAAAAATTTTCAAAATAATATTACAGAATAAAATTCTGTGATAGATTAAAACAAACAAATCATTACAGTGTAAGGTTTCCGTACAGATTTCAAGATTAGTTCAGCATATTCAAAGGGTAAAGCATGAGATTGTTTTCATATTTATGAAAAACGTATTTAGTAAAATTCAATATCCACATATAATAAATTTAAGTTGAGAGTCAAAAAAATTTATTTTCTAGAAAGTGTCTACCTAAATAATTAGTAAATATTAGAATAAAAAAATGAAACCTTAGAAAAATTCTTACAGAACCAGAAACATATCGAGGATACCTTTTACACCCATTGAGTCTCTCAGTGACTATTTGTTGAGTGCCTACTATGTGACTAGCTCTGGAGAGTCAGTGGTAAACTGAAAACCCCTGCTTATAGTCTAATAGAGACAACAAGTCAGGTAATTAAGTAAAAAGTATATTAGATAATAATAAGTACTCAGGAGAAAAAGCAGCGAAGGGATACAGGAAGTGCTGAAGTATACAGTGGTTGCCATTTTCAAGAAGAGAGACAAAGAAGGCCTTGTAGAGAAGGTAACATTGAAATAAAGGCATATAGGAAGTGAAAGTAAAGATCAGGTGGGTATTTGGAAAAAAAAATTCCCAGGTAAAATGAAAAAATGAAAGGCCATAAAGAGGAACCAAGATGCTGGAGCAGAGTGAACTACAGGAAGAGGTGAAGGAGAGGAGGCCAGGGACATAATGGGGACAAATCACTCAGTGCCTTGTCAGCCATGGAGTTGACTTTGATAGGAGTCTTTGCAGGGGTTTGAGCAGATGAGTGACAGTAAGCATTCATGTGTTGCACACAGGCCAAAGGAGGTCAAGGGCAGAAGCAAAGAGACCAGTTGGAAGACCATTGCAATAATGCTGGGAAGAGACAAAAGTGGTTTAAACTAGGGTGGTCACAGGGGAAGTGTAAGAAGTGATCCAATTCTATTTTAGAAGTTGAGCTGTCAGGATTTCCTGATGGACTGGATGTGTGGTATACGGGAAAGAGCAGAGTAAATAACCTCTTCCAGATTTTTGGTTTTAGCAACTGAAAAAATAGAGGTACCCTGAGATAGAATGAGTGTAAAAAAACCCAGGGTTGGAAGGGAATATTCAGAGTTTAATTTTGGTCATTTTAAGATTGAGATATCCATCACATTCCAAGGGAGAATATTGTGAAGACAGTTGTGTATAGGATTATGTAGTTTAAAGGAAAGGTCTATATTAGAGATATACATTGGAATCACTGGCATAGTGAATGTATTTATTTATTTATTAATTTTTTAAATCTTTATTGTTGAATGTAGAATGTATTACAGATATTCCTCATTTTTCCCCCACTGACCTCCTCCTCCCCATTCCCTCCCCCCTCCCGCCTTTTCCCACACTATTGTCTGTGTCCATTGGTTATGCATATAAATTCTTTGGTTTATTTCTTCCCACCCCCCAACCCCTTTCCCTTTGAGGTTTGTCAGTCTAGCAATGAATTTGTACTTCTTAATCCCTTCACCTTTTTCACCCATTCCCCCAACCCCCCTCCCGTCTAGCAACCAACAAAATGTTCTCTGTATCTATGAGAATGTTTCTGTTCTACCTGTTCATTTTGTTTGTAGATTCCATTGTTGATAGATATGTATTCATTGCCATTTTGTTTGTTCATATATTTTATCTTTTTCTTCAAAAAGACCCTTTATCATTTCATATAACAATGGTTTGGTGGTGATGAACTCCTTTAACTTTTTCTTGTCTGGGAAAGTCTTTATATGGCCATCGATTCTAAATGACAACTTTGCAGGATAGAGTAATCTTGGTTGTAGGTTCTTGCTTTTCATCACTCTGAATATTTCTTGCCATAGTGAATGTATTTAAAGTCATGAGACTAGATGAAGGACTGAAGTAAATAATCCTGGGGCATTTTATTGTTTACTGGTAGAGATAAGGAGAAGGAATTAGCAAAACAGACTGGGAAGGAGCAGCCAGAGAGATAGGAAGTGGCCAGTGTGGTGTCTTGGAAACCATGGAAAGAAATTCTTTCAAGAAGGAGAAAATAATCTGTTTGGTCAAATGCTACAGAAAGCACAAATAAATGAGGTCTGGGAATTGACCATTGGATTCAACAGTGTTGGTTACTAATGATATTGATTAGAGAAACTTTTGGAGTGTTGGGGTTTAAAAAGTGGAAACAGTGGGCATACATAAAAGAGGTTTACTGTAAAGGGAAGGAAAGAAATGGGTTAGTAACTAAAAGAAGAACCAGTCTCCCTTAAAATTCTTTGTTTTAATGTAGGAGAAATGGTACTTTAAACTAGTAGAGATGCTACTGAAAATGATCCAGTAAGAAGGAGAAATTGTTTAGGCAGAACAAAGGATTTCTAGGTCATTGTCTCTAAGCATTGAGAGGGACTTAGAAAACAAGAAAGATGTTGAGTTGGGAGCATTGGCAGATCATTCATAGAACTGGGAGAAAAGATAAATAGGGAGCCAGATACAGGTGTGCATTTTGTGGGAATTTTTTTTTTTCTTTTTCAATGAAATATGTAACAAATTACCAGCTGAGAGTGAGGATGGGGAAGTAAGCTCTTTGAGGAGAAAGAAAAGTTATGAAAGATTCATGTAGGAGAGTAGGTAATATGGAGCTAACATAACTGGGCAGCACTAAGGATCTACTGCAGGTTAGAATCATGCATTTTGTGAGACTGGTCAGCAAGGATATGCAATAACACTCAGCATATATGCACTCTCTTGAACCTCAAAAATGCCCGTCTTATTCTGGATTGCTCTAGAGATTCTATTCAATGTTCTTAGCTAAGAAAAAAGAAAAAAAAAAAAATGGTGGGACAGTATAATTTATTTGCAGGTGATATGACTTTACTATGAAAATCAGAGAGAATGTCACGAACAACTCTCAGAGTTAATAATAGGGTTAAAGTTAAGTACTAGTTCTCCTTATGAAAGCAAAAATTAGTTAAGAATACAAGGAAAGAAGTATCCTATTCACAATAGCAACAACAAAGATTGACATTAACTTAATTAAAAAAATAAAATTTATATAAAAAACCACTGTAAGTACATAAAATATAAAAGTAGATTTTTTAGGAAATAAAAACTGTACCATATTATAAATGAGAAGTCTAAATATTTTTTTCTATACCTATTAAACAGTAACTCCCTATTCTCTACCGCACTAGCCCCTACTCGAGAAGTCTAAATATTTTTAAAGATGTGCTTCCTTTATAATGTTTGTAAATTTTTTTCCATTCTAATAAAAATGTCAATTTGTTGGAGTTTTGTTCATTAACCCTAATAAGTACACCAAATTAGCAAAAATGTTTTGGAACAACATGTTATGAAAGAGACTTACCCTACCACATATAAATGTATGCTTTATAAGCAAAGTAGTTAACTCTGCTAATATTAGTGCAATAGTTTTTTGTTTTTTAATATAATTTTATTGATTTTAGAGAGAGATGGAAGAGAGAGAAAAACATCAATGTGAGAGAGGAACCCTAATGGGTTGCCTCTGGTAAGCACCATGACTCGGCATGTACCCTGGCTGGGAATCAAACCAGCAACCTTTGGTAGTGCAATAAATTTTATAAAAGTTCAATAAAACAATAGAATACAGAAGTGAATTATGTACTTGTAAGTATACTATATGTAGGGGAGAAAAAAAAACACCTTTTTTCCTCTACCCTCTTATGCCAGTAGCTAGGGCTGGCAAATTATACTGACAAAATATTAACATCACGAAAGGTATACATATTTTATTTGATGTTAATATTTTAATTATGACATGCACAGAGGCCCTTATAGGAAAGAAGAGAAGACCAGAGATGCAGTTAAACCTGAGGGCTCCTATACCATTTTAACAAAGGCTGATAATTTTGCAGAGAAGTGACAAGTCAAAGGAAAAGGGGTTTGCACTTCTAGTGGTGTTACGTTGTGTGCAGGTAAATATATGGGGGAAACCAATAGAAGATAAGCTTTATTTTAGTAAGGTTTATGTGAGTCGACGCCCTACTTTCTATCTCTAGTGACATTGGTTACGAGATAGGAAAGGGAAGGGGTTAACCTTCACAAAGGAGATAGATGCCCTGCTTTTAGGCAGATCGGAGAGAGGGCTGCCTTTTAATTGACTTTTGTTTAAAACAGTCCTTATGCCAAAATGGCATATTCTGGGATGGCATATTCTGATCCCATTCACATTGTGGAAGGCAGTTAGACAGACAGCAGAGCAAGAACGATGGGTCAGGTACAGAAGTTGACCAGGGTGGAGCCCGGGTGTCTAGCAAAGGACAATTGTAGGACGAGGTAAGACGTCGTCCCCAGGGTGACATTTCCCCCACTAGCATATGTGGTTTGGATTCCCTGACTTTTCCTCCCTAGAGATAACACCTAGGCCTCAGTAGTATTTTAGCTCCAGGCCCATCAAAGCAGCAAAGCCAGAGCAGCAACCCCGTAGCCAACCTCGGGACCAGCTGTACTGGACAATGCCCCCCTGCTCTGGTGCTGGCCAATCAATCAATGGAGACCTGACCCTGGAAGGAGATACCTGGAAAGCTGCTGATTATTCTATTGAGGTCTTCCCATGGGACCTACCTAAAATCTCCACCCCTAACCCTTAGGTGGAAGGATCCAGTGCACTCTCCCTCCCAGAAACACCCCAGTGCTGTTCCCCTCCCCTCCACTGCCCCCCAGGCACTTTACCATTACCTCCCTCACTCCCAAGCTCCAAGGCCCCTTCCTTTAACTCATAACCTGTTTCCTTAACCCATCTCTTCTACATATTACTTCTTCTGCCTCTGTGATTTTCCACATGAATGTTCACGTATAATTTGGGTCTTGGCTCTGAATTCTTTCCTAGCCTGAACTCAAATACTGAGGTTGCTGAACCCAGGTCCGATGTGACCCCACTGGTCTAACACCTGGTGCCATTCTGTGGTCTCCAACAATAGCACAAAGTTGGCATTTAAAATCAAAGAAGAAATGATTGATTGTTAAATAAATGGTTGGAGTTTACTGACAAGTGTGTGGGGAAAAAAGTCCACTCCCTTTCAAGTACAAATACATTCAAAAGAACATAATAGTCAAATTCATAAATAATAAAAACAGGAAGAACAAAAACAAAACAAAAAACAAAAGAAGATTCATGACTATTTTTTCCTTTTAATTAAAAAAGATCTTTCTTAATGACACCAAAACTAGGAACTCTAATATAAAATAGTGGCAGGTGGCCACATAGATATTTTGAATATCTAAATGGCAAAAGCATAAAGGAAGTTGAAAGACAAAATTTAGATATCTCGCTCTACCTACTTACCTACCTACCTATGGAGAAAGAGTTCTTTCATGTAAATAGGAAAAAATTAGACAAAAAGTATAAAGTGGGCAAACAATATAAAGAGATAAGTAAAAAATAATTGTGGAAGTGAAATATGAAAGATGTTTAAACTCATTAATAATAAAAGAAGGAATAATGAGCTGTCATTTATCACCTAAAATACTGGCAACGATGAAAAATAAGATGCTACCCATTGTTGGTGAAAGAGGTAAGTTCACAGTTGAAATGCACTACATATAAAGAACTCCCATGAAGTTCTAATAATATGAAAAATATAGGTACTCTAATACTGTAGATAGATTTTAAGAAAATTATCTTTAGGGATTATTAGACAAAAGTCTTAACTTTGGTGTTTAAGACTGTCTGGTGCACATGTTTATAAGAGCTGTTATCAAACAATCGAATTGGTTACTGATATAAGATTGTTAATTAGCCCTGACCGGTTTAGCTAAGTGGTAGGAGTGTCGGCCTGCAGACCAGCAAGTGCCAGGTTCATTTCCCGCTAAGGGCACATACCAAAAAAAAAAAAAGATTGTTAATTAAATTTTGACACAATATGTAATGAAAAGTGTCCACTGTATGCACCAGTTAAAAGGATTCTATATATTTATTGTCAGACATGAAAAACCATTCAAAATATATTAAGTGCAAAAAGCAGATTATGGACTCTTCTGTATTTAAAATCTCATTATTATAGTGATAAGTTTGCATGGTGATAGAGGATTACTACAATTAGTGGGGTGATCACATTGTAAGGTATAAAAATGACAAATCACTATACTGTACACCTGAAACTGATATAACTAATATAACATTTTATACCTACCATACTTAAATTTTTAAAAAGTAATATTAAAATCTCATTCTTAGAAATGCATGTGAGTGTCCTGAGTGGGTGGCTTAGTTGATTGGAGCATTGTCCCAAACTCAGAAATCTTGCTGGTTCTATTACTAGTCAGGGCACATACCTAGGTTTCGGGCTCAATCCCGTCAGTACACGTACGAGAGAGGTCACAGATCAATGTTTCCCTCTGTCACTCCCTTCCTCTCCAATGGAAACAGATCCTCAGGTGAAGATGAAGAAAAAAAGAAATACATGCGTGTTTGTACTCATGCGAGTGAGTGTGGTCATGTGCATGTGTGTGTTTGTATGTGTGTATGTGTGTTTCTATTTATTTAGGGTGGAAGGACATACACCAAACTGTTAACAGTGGTGATTTTGTCTGGGAATGAAACATGAAGGTCTTTCCCTTTCTATGTTATACATTGCTGTATCATTTACTGTAAACACTTTTATGTTTTTTTCTATTAGTTTTATAATTTAAAAATGCAAACATTTTGCCTGGCCAGTGTGGCTCAGTGGTTGAGCATTGACCCATGCACCAAGAGGTCACCAGTTCGATTCCCAGTCAGGGCACATGCCCAGGTTGTGGGCCAAATCCCCAGTGGGGGACATGCAGAAGGCAGCCAACCAATGTTCTCTCTCATTAATGTTTCTATCTCTCTCTCCCTCTCCCTTCCTGTCTCTCTAAAATCAATAAAGAAAAAAAATATTTAAAAAATGCCAACATTTTATTAGAAATGGAAAACTAAAGAATAAACAATAAAACGGGAGTACATTTTAGATTTCACCTTTTAGGTGGACACCAGTGGATCACAGAGTGGGAGCAAACATCCATTGGAGGGGTTAAGAAAGACTTAATAGAGGGGACAGTGGAATTGCTTCTTAAAATAGGTGCAATTATTCCCGAAGTGGAGAAGGGAAGGCAAGCGCACTTCAAGTGAAGAGAACTGGGTGTATTGAGGAGAAGGGGTGGATCAAAGCATGGATTTCAGGAAATCCAGCAGTGATAAAGATGATAAGAAGGAATGGGGAAGAAGGGTCTACAGGACCTGGTGACCACCTCAGTGTCCTTGACAAAGATAAAGGTAATGATGGAATGCAGTTTTCCAGGTTAGATAACACCAGTCATAAAGCTAGGGAATGCAAGATGCAGAGCAGATTGAATAGATAGTTCAAGCATTTTATTTGTGACACGAGGGATTCGAGAGGTATGTGGACCACATATTGGTTCAGGCTCCGGGCATGAGCTGGAGTCCTCTGTTAGCTTGTTACCTGCTAAAAAGGAAGCCTAGGGATTGGGAAGAGGGATGGGGTAACTGCAGTGAGCTTCTTATTCAAACCAGTCATTTTGGGCTTTCCTGGATTTCACTCATGCTGCGTGCCCTCCATCAGACCACTTCTTAGAAACCAGAGTCACACTGATATTAGACTAAGCTCCAGAAGCCATTCTTTCTAGAACTATCCTCTCTGTGAATAGCTGAGCCATAAAATAGCAAGTTCTGCATATTCTCTGAAAGTGGCCAAGCTAGGTGGCCTTCTTACAAACAGGATTCCACTTAATCCTCACAGCCTATTGTGAGGTAGATATTATTATCCTACATTTGTAGATGAGACACTGAAGCTCAAAGATGTCAAACCATTAATACTTGGCAGAGACTCCTCTAGCCAACCTTTATCGCACTCTAAAGCTTGCATGGTGATCGATTCACTTCTACCCTAATGCCCCCACACTCAACAGGATTTTACAGGGTTTCTTTAAAAATGTACAGAAATAATCAAGCAAACATTAAACTAAACAAGGGTGTGGGGGGGAAGCTTCTACTCTCCAATCCCAAATGTCAACCTAAAGAAAAGAAGACTTTTATGGAGATTTCTAGAAAAACCCCTTGACAAACTGATGATAATTTTCAGAGTATATCTTTCTTAGAACTGTTTATTTGATATAAATGATTGTCTCATGGATTTTACTGTTGATAGATTTCAGAGCAGAAACTTAGCAGTGTTACCTGTGTGTGAAATACAAGATGATGAAGAAATATCTCAGTATTATTTATGAGAAACACAGGTGTCAGGTGTGGTGCTCCTTAACTGCTAATAAAATATTTAAGTACTAATGTTGTAAACATGACTACTCAAGGCACTGAGAAAGAAAAGACCATTTTTTTGACCTCGAAAATTGCTTTTATCTGAAGAAACAAAAGGAAAAGGGGAACGAGCTCATGTATTGACTTTAGTTAGGAGTATAAAAGAAAACAAAATAAAACACCAAACCTCTCTGTGGCACCGCCGCCCCTCCTGTGCGATGGAAATGTTTTTAATATGGCGCAACACATGCAGAAGCTCATCACAGGTATGGCCCTCCTCAAACGTGCTCATCTCCTGGCCTCCTGCCTTCAAGACCATGGCAGACATGATCATTTGGGGCTTCTTAGAATATAATTTTTACAAACTTTTTCTCTGTTTCAATGGCATATATCTTCTTCAGCAATTATAACTTGTTTGTCCACTCTTGTTTTCCCAAAAACGTAAGGATCAGAGATGAGCATGAGTCTGGTTGACGTGTACACAGAAGGTATTTCATAGATAATTATAGTATATGATTTACGATCTCTAGCAGCATTAAAGTAAGGGTTGCTCTCTCTCCAAATTAAGAAGGCACTCTTAACACTGTCAATTAAAACAAAAACATGTAGCTCTAAGTCACAATATGCTGTTATAGGAGAAACCCTGGCTTTTATTTTTTAAGCTGTGTGCTTATAACCGTGCTCCTTGGTTGTCTTATAATAAGGCTCCAAGGCATCTTCTTACTCTGTAGTCCTGTTTCTAACCACTGAGGTAAGCACCTTGCTTACACATTCAGATTTTAGTGTGTGTGTGTGTGTGTGTGTGTGTGTGTGTGTGTATTTGCGCTCGCACACTGCTGGTTGCTTTGCCTACGGGATTGCTTTGCCCATACCCCAGTTTGGGATATCCAAGGCTTTAACAATCCAGAAAAAGGCTTGCTTGGCCATCGATCTCATAATTATTACCCAAAGCTATGGCAAGTTTCTGTCGTGGGATGCTAGATAAGGTAGAGCTAATTAGAAAATAAGATTCCAGCTTCCAGCCAAACTCACCCTTCAAGTCAGAACTCAGCCAAGTGTAAACGGAGTAAAACACGATTTGCATTGAGCTGAGCGTAGTGACCAAAAGAAAAAAAAGAAATGCATTAGTCAGCTACTGTGAGCCTCTCTCCTTTTTTAAAAATAAAAAGTCTGTTAGTAAATGTTTCAATGTCACTGGCTCTCTATGTATTTTTGTCAGACATAGGCCCTAGTGAAACCAATATCTCATTTTATCATTATACCTTATAAAAGGAAACCTGATCCCCCCCCCCCCTTTTGTTTTTAACCCTAGGAACTCTTGATTGCAAAGCTCTATTATTTGGTGAGGGGTAGTCTCTAGAAGGCAAAGAGTTAAAGACGTCACTTTAAATGACAAAAGCTAAACACTCTACCCCACTTTCGGTCTCTCATCTATTCATCCTTCTTATTGTGACCGACTTCAGCTTTCTAAGCTCCTCAACTACCTGCCCCTAATTTGTATTCCTAGGGAGAGGCCTGGCTGGTTATTTTGCATTTGTGTGCTAATGTTGATGAGCTTCCTTCTCGGGGGAGGGGAGAGGAGAAACCGCGGCGCTGGAGTGGGGGTGGCGGAGGTGCTGGCTCCGCCGAGGGAGTCCTGCTGAAGTTTAACCTTGAATGCCTCCTACAGAGCTCCTAACAAAGCCTTCCTGATTTTGAGAAATAGGACACCCTGTTAAAACTCCAGTGTTTACACACATTTGAACCAAATTGGTTAGCCAAAAGTGAAATGTGGATTTAGGGAAATTATTAGTTATAATAATAATAACTAAAGAATAATAATGTGCAAGACCTTCAAAGCCTAGGAATGCCTCAGGAGAGCTCTTATAACTCATGAAAGGGATAAATTTACTGCTTTTGGGGGTGGGGCAGGGGAGGGAAGAAAGAAGAAAATGTTAAACATTTTACCAAAATAAAAGGAGGGTATTTTTCTCCGTTATTAATAGAATATGGGAAACAAAATGTTCACAGATAATCACTTTAATTAAAATAATTATATCAGACATCTTTGTAGTTGACAAATATTAATGCCCTCATTTAGTTACACCCCATGTTTCATTCTGTTTTGAGGGCATAATTCAGTCTGACTAAATGAATGAAATACTTCTGATCTGCCATTTGTAAAGCAAAATAACCCTGCACTTTCATATTTGTAACGGAGTAAACAGCAGTGCAAAGAAGACAGCCCATAATGAATAATTAGTACATGTAGTCTAGCTTCTAATTAACTAAAAGGGTTGCCAAAACACCCACTGGAAGAAGCCACTATGACCCACAATAGAGGTGTATTATTAACCAGCAAGCTAGGGGAAATTTTCATTTTTTTACCAGCTTTATCCAAATTAAAAATTCAAACGAAGACAGAATGTCACTGGCTTTGCCTGACCCATGATTGTTAGACGTTGTTGTGTGGCCTGTTCTGACAATGAGAGTAAATCATATCATTCAGCATAAAAAAAAAAAATTAAGATGCCATTCTGATAGTGTCTTCTCTGGGAGAAGACAAAGGAATTTATCAAAAAAAGGCATTCATTCATGATATCACAATTTGGTGGACAGAATTCTGCAGGAGAAGATCAGAGACCAATGTTTAAACTTTGCATCTAGTACAGGCCCCTCAATAAACGTTGACTCTGTGACTTCGCATGTCCTTGGACTCTCTCTGTCTCTGTTCTTTTATTTCTAAAATGTGTTTAATTCTAAAAGACAGAATGATAAAAATGCTAAAAAAAATTAAATAGGCTAAAAAATATCAAAAAGGGGATTATTGGTGTCCTTCTAATAGTGCAAGTAGTTACTGATTGATTTACTCCCATTTCCTCTGCAGTTTTACTAATTTAACCTAGTAATTACCATCTGCCCTCCCATGCTATATTTATTTTATCCTATAATATGCTTAATAAACTTATCTTGAGTATCAGTGGCCTGTTTACAACAAATACAGGAATATACAAGAAATGAAAACAAATAATGCTTAGCTATAAAACCTCCGGTTAACCTGACACACACAGTCTTCAAGAATACGAGAAAGAAATGTGCTTCTTATCCCATCATCCAAGTTGGCTCTGGGATTAGACTCTAAGCAATACCCTGAAATGGGTTTTTCCCTGTCAGATCAGATCAGTGGTCTGTGTTTGAAAGACCCAAAACTGGCCATTCTATGTATTTATTAGATATTCCATTATACCTGTGTTAATTCTTGCTAACACATTTTGTGCCAGGTGCTGTGTCAGGAAGTTCTATTCCGTATGGCGTTACCATCAAGCAGAGAAGGTGCATACATTGTGGGGGAGGAACATTTTTCTTTTAGCCCTTCTAAATTCTTTGGCTGCTCTAACAATCAAATGAACATAAAACAGATTAACAGGAGAAAAACAAATTGTGCATGTTACGGGGGTGTGGGGCACCATAAGAATGTGAGACCCAAGGACAAGTCAGTCAGTTGAGGTTTACATGCTATCCTGAGCTAAGAAATAGGATAGGACCTGGGCTTCCAAGAGGAGAAGGATAATTCACTGGATGATAAGATGGGCCCGGCCAGTGTAGTTCAGTGGATCGAGTGTTACCCCATGGACTGAGAGGTCTCGATTCGATATTTCTCTCTCTCTCTCTCTCCTTTCCTCTCTCTTTCTAATATATACACACACACACACACACACACACACACACACAGATGGTTGGTAATTAGATGTTCTTCCTGCCATACAGGTAGGCCATTCAAATAAAAGTTAGTTCTGGTAATAGGTCTCTTTCTGGGCTAGGACCCCTATCTAAAATTTTTAGGTAGTTAAGTGAGAGGTAAAATTGTTTCTTGAATCTGCTGGGTCCTGATTGCTATCTGCTCAAAATATCCCACATGCTGAAGTGGCACATTTTGGAGACATTTATTCTGAACCTCTTCAAAGTGATACTATTGTGCAACCTTATGGGTGTGCACAAGAAACTATGGAAGTTTAGAAAATAGATAAGAAAAGAGAAAAAAAGAAACTGGAAATGAGAGAGAAAGTTTGACAAAGAATATTCCGAACTTAGCCCAGATATTCTAGTGTGTAAATTTTGATTCCTAGGAACGTGCAATTTCAGAATCTTTTACTTCCTCATAAGGAAGTTACAAATAACCAAAAGGAGCCCTGGCCGGTTTGGTTCAGTGGTTAGAGCGTCGGCCTGCGGTCCAGAGAGACCTGGGTTTGGTTCCCGCTGGGGGCATGTACCTTGGTTGCAGTCTGTCCCCGGCCCTGGTTGGGTCCTGCAGGTGGCAACCACTTGATGTGTCCGTTTTACGTTGATGTTTTACTCTCTCTCTCTCTTCCTCTCTCTCCCTTACACTTTATCTGAACAAAAAACGAAAAAATGTCCTCAGGTGAGGATAGAAAAAAGAAAAAGAAAATTTCAGTTACCCTTGGTGATGTTGGATTAGAATAGAGGGTGTGGACTCTGGATTTCAATATAGAGAGTTATAAAGAAATAAAAATTGGTGTTAATGTGTATGTATACACTTACATATATTACCTAGTTCTGTGAAGGGGCCTGGCCACAACACCCTAAAGGCAACAAGTACATCTAGTGCTCAAACCTGTCCTCTAAATATCATTCTCTACACAAAGGAATGAGAGAACCTGGGAGAAATGGCTAATTCCAGCCAGGGCTGTGGTTCTAGAAAACAACCACAGCGGACAGTAAGAAAGTGAACAGAAACTGATGGATGCTAAGGTGTCAAATGGACACAGCAGCCACCTTAAATAGGTTCCCATTGACCAAACTAAAGGTAAAAATAATGATATTGAAGCGAACCAAGGTTTTGCCACCTTTTACACAGACTCACAGGAGAAAAACAAATTTAATTACATATGTATAGGAGTTAGAGGGGAGCACCCTTCTGGGGATATTGATTTATTATGAAACAGACTATACCCTATTTCCTGCACAAGAGATTCAGACAGAAAAACCTGCCCTAGGAACCGAGCCTTGGCTTCATCACATCAGGAATCCTCGCTCTGCCTTAGTCCGGAAGACGCGGAGTCTGTGTTCCATTGTTTCTGTGTTGCCTAGCAAGAATTTTCCTGCCATGTATGTTGCTCTTCCTCAAACACATTCTCACTTCTGAAATCTAATACCGCATTACTCCCCACTTTTCTCCTTTGTCCAAAAATGTCATGTATACCCAGGGTTGCCTCACTGTCTTTGGAATTTTCATGCTTATGTGAATTCTCCATTGACATGTATTACGATCTGACTTTCTCCTGTTAATCTGTCTCTGTTAATTTGATTACTAGCCCAACTAGAAGAATCCGGCAGGAGGTAAAGTATTCACCTTTTGTAGTCCCCACAATATTAATGGATTATAAATCACTGACTAAAATAGAAATCTGTAAGATGATACTGATATAAATTGATAAATGAATAAACTGAACATTTAATAAGTCATAAGATATTTCATCGTTTCAAATCATTTCTCCCACAAAATACTTTTAATTATAAAGGAACAAAAATAATATCATAGAAGGAAAGCCTGTCAGACACCACCTAATCAAGAGATTAAAGTGTAAGCATTGCGTGCTCCTAGATACGGTGCACTGAGGAGAACACAGCATTGCTTTTGTGATATGCTTGTCAAAGATACAGAACTTGAGTCTAATCAGTAGGACACAAGAGAAAAAATAGAAATTGAGAGACAGTCTACAAACTAACTGGCCTATAGTTTTCAAGGAACTGTCCTAGAATGAAGATTAACGGGACATGACAACTAAATGACGTGTGATTCTGAACTAGATCCATTTCTCATAAGGCATATTATTGGGTCGATTGGTAAAAGTTAAATCGAGTCTGAGGATTAGATGGTGGTAATGTATCAAGGTTAACTTCCTAATGTTGATGATTATACTGTGCATATATAAAACAATGTCTTTAATTGTGCCAAATATACACCTAAGTATTTGGTGGTGATGGAGCATCAGATCAGCTACTTTCAAATGATTTAGGGAGAAAAAAAGTTCTTTGTTCTGTACTTGCAACTCTTATACGTGTTTGAAATTCTCTCAGAACAAAATTGTATTTTACATTGTTGAAAATCTGGAATTCTATTGTCAAGTTGCCTTGGCTCAAATCCCAGCTGTGTAAGCTTGGGTAAATCTAGTAACCTCTCTGAGCTGATATTGCTTCTTCTGTGAAAGGGCTATGATAATAGTAATTTCTTAAAAGATTATTTTAAAGTTTAAATTAAAAATACTTTCATAGAATCTCTGGTTCTTAGGAAATTTTATTATTCTTCATCAGAGAGTTTTTGTCCTTACTCCTTTTTATGGAATAAAATTAAAGTTGTAATTAGTTTATGTGTAAATAATTACACATTAGAATGCCCGTAGAGTCCAAGTTTTCAAATTGAAAGATGAAACATGATACATTGTCTAATCACTTAATAAAGAATCTTACCTTTCATCTTCAGTTTTGAATCTTAGATATTTTTCAGCTCAAGCCCATCATATGACTAATATAATTTAGTTTAACCATATTATGGCTTCATGTACCGTAATGCCTCTATAATAACAATGTTGGATGCCTCCAGTTGTGGAAATGTCCATTTATATATATATATATTTTTTTAAATGTTTTTTTTTTTCCTTCATTGATTTTAGAGAGAGAGGAAGGGAGAGAGAGATAGAAACATCAATGAGAGAGAACATTGACTGGCTGCCTCCTGCATGCCCCCCACTGGGGATCGGGCCCACAACCTTGGCATGTGTCCTGACCAGGAATCGAACTGGCGACCTCTTGATGCATGGGTTGACACTCAACCACTGAGTCACACCGGCCCGATGGAAATGTCCATTTATAAATACACATGCACTTTTACTGACAGAAATATTCAAACATGGATATCACAAATTTAGAAACTATGCCCCAATCAACAATAAAAGATGACAAAATAAAAGTTTGTATTCATAAGGTTTTAGATGCAACTGAGAAAATTCAGCATAGTGAAGAAGAAAAATGTATTAGTTGTTTATTGCTGTGTTGACAAATTACCACATGCTTGGCTTAAAACAAAATCTATTTAACACCTTACAGTTCTATAGATACAGATCTGGGTGGGCTTGACTCAACTCTTTGCTCAGCATTTCACAGGAACGAAATCAAGGTTATCAAAGCTAGACCCATATTTCGAAGATCTGAAGGAGAATAATTTTTACAAGTTCATTCAGATTATTGGCAGAATCCAAGTTCTAGTGCATATAGGAGTATAGAACTAAGGTTTCTCTTTCCTCTTTGGTTGTTTTCTAATGGTCACCCTCGGCAACTCCAACCACCTACATTCATTTTCATGTAGCTCCGTCCATCCTCAAACCAAGAGAGGTCTGTCAAATCCTTTAGCATTTTGAATCTCTCTTACTTTCTCTTGTGTGCATCTGGAGAAAGTCCTTTGCTTTTTAAGGGCTCGTATGATTAGGTCAGAACCACCTGGATAATCTCCCTTTTTTAAGAACAACTGCGCCATTTAACATAACACTATCAAGGGAGTCACATCTCATCACTTTCAAGAGTTCCAGCAGCCAGAGTGTGGAATCTTGAGGACCTTCCCTAGAAATTCAGCCTCCTGACATAATTTATTCTGAGTATGGTTTACATAGAGTGGGGAAAACAAGTAATGCACTATTTTGTAAGACAATATTTAATTTTTGACAGGTAATTTAGAGGCATATTTCCTTAAAATGTTGGTAACGTAGGTATATATATATATATAAAAACATTGAACCAATATGAAAAAAATCATTGTCAGTGTTACTTCTCGTGTGTATAAATGAAACAGGTACTTCTAAAGGCCTTTGAAATTACAGACTCTATACCTATGCTTCTAGTGACAATCAATACTTATTTCAATTTTAACTTAGAAATTTAGGTTTAGTTAAAACAGAACTGTATAGTAGTAAATATTTAATGTGTTTCACACCTTCTCTGGTTCTCATTCTTAACTGCCAAATTGGCCAGATTAGTATGTACTTCGGTCTTTGAGGCAGTGGGAGAAAAGGATGGCTTACTGGAGGAGCACTCAAGGTGATGCTAAAGTTACTGTCATCACAGTTGTCCATACCAATTTTGTCTTAATAAGAAAAGTTGAAACTTTTCAGAGAACTGTAGATTAGAAAGTGGAAAACAATGAAATCAGGCAATTACAGATGCATGGAGTATCCTAAACAGCAGCCCTTAATATAAACAATAACCTGCATGTTTACATGCCCTCATGCACACCCAGCCAAGGGTGCCTGAATGTGGCCAGTCCCTCCCCCCATGGTTCTATAGCTCAGAGACTGGGCTTAGGTGGGGTTGGAAATGCCCTAGAATGGCTCTTTGTTGGTTTTCCCCCATGCTAGAGCCTAGTGTTGCTGTGAAGCAAAGTGCTATTGAATTTGCTCACTCAGGCAGAACACTCAACAGGAAGGAAGGAAGCGGCCATTCTTTCTGGTCCTATTGTCTGACCACCCGGCTTAAGCAATCAAACAGCTCTGTGGCCATAGCTGGGTGCTTACAAGCCTGTTGGTTTTTGTTTTTGTTTTTTTTTCCCCTGGTGGGTACTGGGAAAGGGGGCCAGGGAAAGATGGAAACTGGCTCTTAAAGATTTTCACTAATTTTTGGTACCGTGTGATGGCATTTTTCATGGCTCACTCTCACGTACTCATTTTCTAATAGCAAAGTGGAAGGAGAGTCCAAGTGAGTGCAAATGTACACATGTTGAAGTGGGCTAGGTATAGATTGGGCTTTTTCAATGAATGTATCATGAAAATAGGAACAAGTAAACATTTTATATCACTAATACATTTTGAGATGAGTCATCACTTTTTGAGAGTTTTTAATGTGCTTCTAGCCTTCTGTCTTTATTCTTGCTGCCCTTCATTTTTGTTTTCTGTTTTTAATGATAAAATAAAGATAAAGACCCTAACTTACTTATTTCACAAGATCAGTATAATAATCAAATGTGTGAATAGATACTTAGAAAAGTATTGCATTATTCTAATATGAAATATTAAGACTCTTCCAAGGAAAAGGTGTTTATTTAATATGAATATATCTAACTGAGAAATAAAACAATAAAAGCTAAGAGTTATTAAATAGAAGGAATAATTTTTCATTTCTAAATTATTGACAGCTACTTTCAAAGTTTGAAAGCATCTTTAGAAGATGACAGCTTTGGACTTTCCATACACAGTGAAAATCTATACTTTGCAGCAAATACTAGTAGGGTGTGACCATTTTTGTCTAAGCATAATTCTCAATTTCTAAGTGTAGTTTTAAAATACATTTATTGAAAGACCACAAAACCTCATATGATTATCATTCATTTACATATTAATTTTAAGGAAAATAAAAATTTAAAAATCAAATAACATTTGAAGAGTAATTCTAATTTTGTGGATGAAATAAAAACTTTATTAAAATAAGCTTTAAGTTAAACTTTTTTTTTTTTTTGAGTCCTAAGTATTGTAATGATTACAGTTATATCTTATGAAATTTAGAAGTCATGCAGAGTTTAAATTATTCTGAGTTATTTGGGGACTGTCTAATATTCTCTGAGGAAACTGTGCAAAAATCCTTAGTAAGTAATAACTTCTAACATTAAGGTGTTGGAGAATGGCAGTAGCTTTTGAGAAGCGAGGCAGTCGTCATGGCTGGATGGTGTTCTCTACGGAATACACTTAAGGAAATTTTTTATTTGATTTGAAAGAATTGTTCCTTTTTAGGGACCCAAAGTCCAGGTATACTTGTGGCTAGCTTGTTAATCTAGAGTCCTCAGGTCTAGAATCGAGCTCTGGTGGGCATACTGAGATATTACCTGCTGATGTTGGAGCCGTCCCTCTCGGATTTGCCACTTTTAGAAGTTGGGTAACAGTGCCAGGCTCTTCTTCTTGGCTGTGTTCACTGTTTCTCTCATTAGCAATTTAGTATTTGCCTCTGTCAGTGTAATTTTCCCAAGTAGAAGTCAAAAACAGTCCTTCTTTAAGAAAAGACTGAGGACCCTTGAGTGGAGAATCTGTTTCATCCTGCTCCTTCAGGATATTCAGGTTACAAAGCCAAGGCTATCAGAACTATGAAGAAAGCTCTCAAAAGCTAACAGCCTTGTAAGGATTTGAAGAGAGCAATAATCTCTCAAATGCAGGTTAGGCTTTGATATTCCCTTGTGCTATGATTTATAGGGGAGGCTTAGAGAGCATTCTATCCTCAAGAAAAAATCTATTTACCCAGTTAACCCAGTGTTAAAACTTTATTGTTTTGAGGTTATTCCTTTGGGTTAAGTCATTCCTCTGGGTTGAAAACACTTCTTTCTTTAGAATGAATTTGTTTTCCAGGCTCTCTTCCTAGCGGTGAATCAATGAGAAAACATCAATGAGAGAAGCTGTGCTGAAAGGGAGAAAAGTTAGCCAAAAGGAAAGAGAGGCACTGAAAATGAGAGATTTTTCTTCCTTTACATCTTTGTCTATTGTCCTTCACCTGAAGCCTCATTTCTTAAAGTTTCAGATGGAAAATAGAGAGGAAAGATGATTAGAATGATTGGGATAAGATTATTCCCTTGTGCCACAGGCACGACACATCCTCCTCCCTGGATGTGGAGACCATAGATCAATTCAGCAGCCCAATTGAGAGCAATTTGTGAATCTCTTATGACTTGGCAATTACATTTCTGTTGAATTGCTTTTTTTGCAACTACTTTACACATGATTCACAGGAAGCCTGTTTTCAACTTATAAAACACTTAATATGAATTGCTTTCATCTTCCATTTCTATTAAAAAAACACTCAAACCACTGAGTACTTTGTACTTTTAGCTATCTCATCAGATAGCTTTATATCATTTCCCCTAAGCAACACTCTTGTCTGGGGGCAAGAATAAATTAAATTAAAATAATTGCCACAAAAATAAAATAACATACCTAAGAATAAACTTAACCAAGGAAGTAAAAGACCAGTACTCAGAAAACTATAGGACATTGAAAAAGAAAATAGAGGGGGAAGCATACACTGTGTTTATAGATTGAAAAATGAACATCATTAAAATGTCCATACTACACAAAGCAATCTACAGATTCAACACAATCCCTATTAAAATATCAATGGCACCCTGCTGGTGTGCTAAGTGTTTAGAGCATCAGCCCATGTACCAAAGGGTCATACATAGCTTCAATTCCTGGTCAAGGGCACATACCTGGGTTGCAGGTTTAATCCCCAGCCCTAGTCAGGACATGTGCAGGAGGCAACCAATCAATGTGTCTCTCACATTGAAATCTCTCTCTCTCTTTCTCTCTCTCCTGCTCCCTCCCTCCCTTTCACTCTCTCTAAGAATCAATGGGAAAAAAATCCTCAGGTGAGGAGTAATAATAAATAAATAAATAAATAAATAAATAAATAAAATACCAATGGCATATTTCACAGATCTAGAACAAATATTCCAAAAATTTATATATAACCAAAAAACCCCAGATAGAGTCAGCAATTTTGAGAAAAAAAGAACAAAGTTGGGAGGTATAACAATATCAGATATCAAACTATACTACAAAGCCACTGATATCAAAACAGTCTGGTACTGGTATAAGAACAGATATACAGACCAGTGGAACAGAACAGAGACCCTAGAAATAGATCCATGCCATTATGGTCAATTAATATTTGACAAAAGAGGCAAGAGTAAACAAAGGAATAAAGATAGTCTCTTCAATAAATGATGTTGGGAAATTAGACAGGTACATGCAAAAAAGTAAAACTAGGCCACCAACTTACATCATACATAATAATAAACTCAAAATGGATACAAAACTTAAGTGTAAGTTGCAAAACCATAAACATCCTAGAAGAAAACATAGGCAGTAAAATCTCAGACATCTTGCATAGCAGTATTTTTGCCAATACATCTCCTAGGGCAAGAGACACAAAGGAAAAAATAACAAATAGTGCTACATCAAAATAAAAAACTTCTGCACAGCAAAGGAATGCACCAACAAAATAAAAAGGGAATCCCTGTGTGGGAGAACATATTTGCCAATGATACACCTGATATGGAGATAATTTCCAAAATATATGAAGAACACATATAACTCAACACCAGGAAGACAAACAATCCAATTAAAAAATGGGCAAAGGACTTGACTAGTTGCTTCTCCAAAGAGGACATAGAGATGGACAATAGACATGTCATTAATCAGAGCGATGCAAGTTAAAACAACTGTGAGGTAGCACCTCACACCTGCCAAAATAGCTACCATCAACAAATCAACAAAAAACAAGTGCTGGCAAAGATGTGGAGAAAGGGGAATGCTAGCACACTGCTGGTGGAAACGCAGACTGGTGTAGCCACTGTGGAAAACAGTATGGAGTTTCCTTAAAAATTACAAGTGGAACTGCCTTTTGACCCAATGATCCCACTTCTGAGAATATATCCTAAGAATACCAAAACAACATTAATCAGAAAGAATATATGCACCCTTATGTCCATAGCAGCGTTATTTACAATAGCTAAGATCTGGAAACAGCCCAAGTGCCCATCAGTAAATGAGTGGACAAAAAAGCTATGGTACATTTACACAATGAAATACTATGCAGCTGTGAAAAGGAAAGAGATCTTACCCTTTGCAACAGCATGGATGGACCTGGAGATTATTATGCTAAGTGAAATAAGCCAGTCAGAAAAATACAAATATTATATGATCTCATTTATATGTGGAATCCAATGAACAAAATAAACTGAGGCAAGGATAAATGGAACAGACTGAGAGATCTCGGAGGGGAAGGGGTTGAGGAGGTTAGGAAGAGATTAACCAAAGAACATATATGCTTATATGCATAACCCATGGACACAGACAATAGTGTGGTAAAGGCCTGGGATGAGGTGGGGGCTGGGTGGAGGGGGGTAAAATGGGAGACCTCTGTAATATTTATTATCAATAATAAATAAATAAAAATAAATTGATTAATTAATGAAATGAAAATGTTGGATTGGCTACTTTAACAGAGATAATGGCAAACCAATTTCCTACCTCCACCCCTTAAAAAATTGCAACCAAAAACTCAAACCAGCTGCCTCTCATAGGTAAGATCCCAAGATGGTGAGTAGTTCAAGCAAATAAAGTGCTCTGATCCATTAAATTATACAAACATCCTTTTACCTTCGTTGGCACACTGACACTTCTCATCTTCTTGACATTTCACAATGCTTCTTTCCTCCATCCTCATCTCCTGCAACTTTCTATAACTAATCTCTTTGCTCTGGCTCCCATGCCACAGATCAATGCTGAAAAGTTATGAGAAAGTGTTGACTTAACTTTCAAAATTCCTTTTTTGCTCCCCAAAAACTCTTCATTTATAGTCTCTGTTCTATGACTACAATTTCCTTTTTTGTTTCCAGTCCTGACCTTCACCCTGTTGGCTGTTATCGTCGAACACGTGTGCTTTGTACTTGTTTCCAATATTTTAAGGATTTTCACATTTTGTTTTTCCTTAGTTTTTCCCTTTTCTACTTCTAATATGCCAATCTATTGACTTTAGTAACTAATTAATGAGATAAGCATAATTTTTGTACCCTTTCCCCTGGCATATATACATACACTGCAACACCCAGCAGGATCTCCCACCATGTACACACATATATATGATATGCCACTGTTTATTTGCTTTTCTGACATGTGTTCAACTTGATTCTGTCCTTTCCCCTTGTATAGCACCATTATGAGATATTTTAAGTTCTTCAAAAGTATTCTACATGGAACACACAAGCCATAGAACACCATATATATGAATATGGAATCTTTTCTGTACATCTCAATTTTTAAGTATAAGATAGCTTTTTAAAAATTGTTTGTTGTTGTTATTAATACTCATCCAAGGTTATTCTTCCATTAGAGAGAGTGGAAGGGAGGGAGGGAGGGAGGGAGGGAGGGAGGGAGGGAGGGAGGGAGGAAGAGAGAGAAAGAGAGACACATCGATCAGCTGTCTCCCACATGACCCCGACCAGGGCTGGGGATCAAACCCACAACCCAGGTACATGCCCTTGACCTGAATCACATTTGAGACCCTTTGGTTCATGGGCTGATACTCTAACCACTGAGAAAACTAGCCAGGGCAGCATAAGATAGTTTTTCTGTTTGATACTTTTACTCAATATTTATTCTTTCATTTATTAACAAATACTTATCATGTGCCATCTATATTCAATTAATTGTGATATTCATTATGGGGAAACAAATATTATATGTCTATAGACTCCCCTAACCAGGCATGATTAGACATGAGCACAAATAATTTCAATTTAAGGGAAAAGTGATAAATTTACTTATCTCTTCTAAATAACCCACACTACTTATAAGAAGAATTCAAAGCATCACTGAGAACTAGGCCAAAGTTCAATAGCATGGATTTCACATGGGTACAGTCAATAGAGTTTCTTGCTTTCTTTAATCATGCTTCTCAACCTGGAATTAAATGTGGAGACGTGAATTATGGGAATAAAGGATTTGGTAATGGCATGACAGGAACAGTGGCATGTCAAGACTCAAAGAAACTGGAGACCAACTCAACTAAGTATGGTAAGGATGTGTGAACCACAAAGGGATTAGCATGTTGAGAGAATACATAAGGGTTCTTCACAGAAGATATACAAATAGCCAATAAGTCACGAATAATGCTCAACATCATTAGTCATTAGGAAAAATGAAAATCAAAACCACAACGTGATGCCTTGGCCAGTTTGGCTCAGCGGCTGGAGCATCGGCCTGCAGACCGGAGAGTCTTGGGTTCAGTTCCCGCCAGGGGCACGTACCAAAAC
Source organism: Molossus molossus (assembly GCF_014108415.1). Lineage (NCBI taxonomy): Eukaryota > Metazoa > Chordata > Mammalia > Chiroptera > Molossidae > Molossus > Molossus molossus. Next base: position 33,748,756 of record NW_023425403.1, on the reverse strand, counting down.
AAACAAACAAACAAACAAACAAAAACAAACCCACAATGAGCCACTTCATGCCAACTAGGATGTGATAATAAACAAACAAACACAAAAACAAAATGGAAATAAAAGTTGTGAGGAAGTAGAGACATTGAAATTTTCATTGTTTTTTTAAGGGAATTTAAAATGGTGTAATCTCTGTGGAAAACAGTTTGGTGGTTTCTCAAAAGGTTAAAAATTGAACTACCATATGGTTTAGTGATACCATTACTAGGTGTATATCCAAAATAATTGAAAACAGAAACTTGAACAGATATGTGTATGCCCACATTTACAGATGCATTATTCATAATAGCCGAAAGGCACAAACAAACTAGCTGTCCATCAATAGATGAATGGATAAACACAATGTGATGTATGTACATAACGGAACATTATTTAGCCTTAAAAAAGAATGAAGTTTTGATATATTCTACAACACTGATGACTTGACATTATGTCTAGTGAAATAAGCCAGACATGGAGAGACACATACTGTATGATACCACTTATATGAGGTACTCGGTATAGGCAAACTCATAGAATCAGAAAGTAGAATAGAGATTACCAGGGGCTGAGAGGAGGTAGGAAGGAGGCATTATTGTTTAATGGGTATTGAGTTTTTGTTGAGAATGATAAAAATGTTTTGGGTATAGATAATGGTGATAGTTACACAATATTTTGAATGTTTTTAATGTCATTGAATTATATACTTATGAATGGTTAAAATAATAAACATTGTTACATACATATATTTAAACACAATAAAAAAGTTCTAAAATAAAATGAAAACAAAAAGAACATATAGGTTTAAAAAACAAGATACCTAAAGACAAAGAAAATCAGATCTCATAAATTTAAGAGAAGAGGAATGTTAAGAAAGAGTTTAACATTATTTTAGACAAAAATGATTCTGTCAATGGTAGGGGTATAGGTCATGTTAAGAAATGAGTGGGAAGAAAATAATTATAAAATAGTTTCTGGGGTGAAATTTTCAATATTGGGTACGAATATGACTATGATAGTGGGCCTGGTAGCTTGACTGCTGATGGCTCACAGCTAACCCTTCTCCAGGCACTGCCTTGGTGGAGTCCCAGGCCCAGTCTGCTGCCATTACTGCTCTATGCAAGGGCGCGAAGGCCTGGTTCCCACGTCTTGATTTGAGAGAACTGAAGGGCCACCCCACTCCAGCTAAGGTTGATTGAGGTTTCTGTCACAACTCTCCTACAATTTCATTTCTTCTTTTGTTCAATCCTGCTTCCCTCACTTTTACAGGTGTTTTTCTGTCATGTACATTTCAATAAACTTAAATCTACACTTCAGAATCTGTTATCCTGGGAATGCAATTGAAACAAACATTGGGTTGAGATCCTAACTGGTGAGAAATATACATTCCTTTTGTGATGCCATCATTTGAGAAAATGCAATTTTGCTAAATACAATTTTGATAGTAGGAAAGACTAGATTAGATTTAACTTTTTTAACACAGCCACCAACATTTATTTACTTACTCTTTTATTCAGCTAATACTTGTTGACCGCCTACTATGTGCAGACTTGGTGCCAGGAAAACAGTCAAATATATGAATTAGGAAGTCCAATACTGTCTATTAAATAATAGAATATCATTATTCTTCCACAAATTGTAAACAGTAATTTTCCTCAAAGTTTAATGTTATTTAAGGTTGTTATAATTGTTTTTCCTAATTCCACAGGGACAGAATTTTCCATTAAATGATATGCTGTTAGAAAGCTAATAGGAAGAGCCTCTATCAGGGATAGATGATCTATACAGATCTGCAGGGATTAAAAAATCATAAGCACAGAGGACAACAATTATTCGAGTGTTACTTTGTCATATTTGTTCATTGTTACTACAAAAGCTAAACTTGGACACCATATAATTTTATTCTGTTATCAGGGAAAAGACAGAAATTGTTTTAATAATTTTGTATGTTCATTAAAATATTTTGTTATGACAAATTTCAAACATGTACAAAAATTGATAGGAGAACATAAGCAGTCTCCCTATATCTATCAACCAGCTTCCTTTATGGCCAATCTTATTTCATTTATACCCATAGCTGCTTCCCTTCTTCTCATATTATTTCGAGCAAATCTCACCCATTATATAGTTACAAGTTTCAATATCTCTGTAAAAGGTAAGGACTAAAAATAAAATACACATTTAAAAACATTTAGGGGAATGTAGTCAGTGTTTGGGAAATTCTGTTGGTGTTTTCTAGAAAAGAGAGGCAAGAAGAAGCAGAATTCTCTCTCTGAGTGAGTACAAAGTCAGTACAAACTCCACATCAAGAATGAAGTTCCATGTCTGCAAAAGAAAGCTATATTGAGAGATGTTTGTGAAGGAGTTGTCCAGAAGATTTAGAAACTTTCTATATCCATTTCATTGACAGCATGTTGATTGGATATGGAAAGAATGAGATTTGCAAGTGTCAAGGGCCAAAAGGTGCTGTAGGTATTTATGTTGGCCCTATTGGTTATTACTTGTAGTAAGATAGGAAGATCTAAAGGGTATTAAGTGGAGAAAGGACGGGATATCACTTTGGTTTTAAAAGGATTACTCTAGCTGCTGCTCTGTTGAAAATGGACGGTAGAGGTTATGAGGAAGGATCACAGACCAGTAAGGATGAAGGATCTCACACTTTACAGTGCTTACAAATCACAAGGAATCTTGTTTAAATGCAGATTCTGCTTCAGTAGATCTAGGACGGAGGCTGCGATTCTGCATTTCTAACAAACTCCCAGGGGGTGTCCATGGTGTATAGACCAAACCTTGTTTAGCAAGGAGTTAAGAGATGGTCACAGATATCAAGTGATAGAAGAAGTGCCTCCAAATGGCAGAGGTGGAAAGTAGTGGGGTTGTAAGAAATGGTAGGATGCTGGATTTATTTTTTTAAATGTAACTAACAGGATCCCCTGATGTTTTGGATATAAGGAATGAGAGAAGATAAGTAAAAGCTCATTCCAAAGGTTCTGGCTTGAGACAACTGGAGGGAAGGAGAAACATGGAGGAGGAGCAGGTATTGGTAGGAAATCACAAATTTGATTTTTGACATCTCAATCTTGACAGACCTGTTAAACATGCAAATGATGATGAATAGTTGATGGAATACATGAATATGAAGTTTAGGAATGTGACTGACATTACAGCAGAAATTTATGAATCTATATGTAGTATTCAATGCCATGAGAACGGAGACTAGTTAGAGAATGAGTGCAGACAGACATAAAAGAAGATTCTAGGACTGAGTCTTGGGACCATACAACATTTGGGGGTTAGAAAGATGACACAGAACCAGCAAAGAAAACTGAGAATATGCAACCTTGAATTAGGAAAACCAAGATACTGTGTAGCCTGGAAAACAGCAAAGAAAGTGTAATCAACAAGACAACTAACAAATATCACATCATCACACTCAGACCTAAGGTGTCCCCAGAAATTGAAATCTAATTTGAACTATTTGAAATGAAATTGCACTTTTGGGTCCTAAAGCTGTTTGAAGGACAGTTTGAAGGAGAGACAACATATAAAGCTGCTATAGTATGTATAAGTAGCTACATATAAGTAATGGTACTGAATTAGCCAATTCATTGAAAAAACTATACCTTAGTAAATAATTTTTGAGTACTTTTCTTGTTCTTAAAGAGACTGCTTATATGAGTAGTCATATTGGCATAATGAATAACTTAAAGATAAAACATATTTGTCCTATCTGGAAACATGTGCCTTTTATTAGTGGGTATCACATGGTGTGTTAGTACTGATGACCTCAGAGCTCTCTGTATGGATTTGAGCTCATCACCTGCCTCAGTTTTCTCACTAATGGTGAGAGAAACAAATCCCTCTCCTTCCTAGGAATTAGTCATTGTGACAATTAAGTGAGATAACAGGCCTCTATAGACACATCAATATTACAGAAACAGGAAATGTGTATAGAAATAATAGTAGTAAAAGGATTATCTTGAACCAGCCTCTCAGTCTAGGTGATTCATAAGTATATCTCATGGAATTAGTATGTTTTCTAATGTTATATGCAGGGCTTGAAGGTGACTATCTTGAAGGTATTTTTTCCTTACTTAACCATTTTTACTCATATAAATGACAATTTCACATGGTTCCAGGTAATTATTCAGCTTTTGATAGTAAGAAAGAGAAAATATTCAATGTTTTACAGTCAGCTGAGTTTTCCACCATATTCCCAATATAGTGAATAAAATAATGCTAAGTCCTAAATGCGAAGCTTCCATGCTTATTTTCTGTATCCAAAACCGAACTCTCTCTGCTCCTTCCACTGAGTCTATAAAATTCCATTTTAGGGCTCAAAATTTATAATAGAAAAATGAGAAATAAAAGAAGGAAAAGATGAGAAGCAATAGTAGCATTAAGGCATTTCTCTCTTGCACTGGCCAGAGTGACTCAGTTGATACAGCGTCAGCCGTGCACTGGAAGAAATGTCACAGGTTTGATTCCCGGTCAAGGGTGTGTACCTGGGTTACATGTTTGATCCCTCAGCCTGGTCAGGGTGTGTGCAGAGGCAGCCAATTGATGTATCTCTCCCACATTGATATTTCTCTCTCCCTCTCTCCCACTCTCTCTGAAAATCAATGGAAAATTATATCCTCGGATGAGGATTAACAACCACAACAGGAAAAGGCATTTCTCTCTCCCTTTATTGCTCTTTCTTGCTTATCATTTTCCCTCCTCCCTTTTTAAAAACAATTTAAAAAATTTAAATTTATGTGTTCCAGACTAACGATAGCAAGTTGCGGGAAACAGCTGATGCATAGTCAGAAAAGTCTGTAGGAACAAACAAGTCCAAAATCTCAGTAACTCAATAATAAAAACATTTTTCCCCCTCACAATTACTCTACAAGTTCACATTGTTCTGTAGAGAACCGTTACTCATGGTAGTCACTCTGGGACTCAGGCTCATGAATACACTAACTTGATAGAAGCTTCCATGAGCATCAAGGCATTGGGAAAGGAACACTGAGAATTACCCACGAACACATCAATTTTTTTCATGGAAAAGACAGAGACCACTTCTGCACACATTTCTTAGACCAAACAAATCATTCATCTGTTCCTAACTTATCATATGCCTAGAAGAAGGAGCATTAGAATATTTGTGGGCATCCTACTGACTGTATTTGATTAAGGATGGGGGTGATGATAATAGCTTTTATTTCATAGATTGTGAGGTTTTATATCACACAGAAGCATAGAATAAGATCTGCTATGAATTGAAATTTAAAAAACATTTAATTTATACAATAAATAGTTTTTAGAGAACAATGACTTACATAGAGACCATGATTGGCTAATATATTCTCTGGGAGACTTATATAGAATCCTTATACTCCTATTTTGTTTATGCCATTCTATTTCCAGTTCATGTTCATATTTATAAAATCACTGCTGCATGAAACATTTTTATGTTTAAATAATAATTGACTTCCTTTCACTGATGAAAATAGAGCTTGGAAGAGAAACATCAGTTTTATCACTCTGAAGACACACACATGAAAATTCAGAATATATATATATATATATATATTTTTTTTTTTTTACCAAAAATTGTTTAGATGGAACATTAAATTCTCTTGCCAAGGACTATAGATGATCTTTATATAATGTAAATAAAATAATGGATCTTCGCCATGGTCAACCAGGTTTCCAAAACACCATTCCACCAAATACTTTACAATGAGTTACGTAGATAATAGAAAAGCCATATCTGTGTGTGTCAACATAGATGTGCCTCTGAAAAACTTTGGTTGGAAGCAATTAAACCCAGAAGTGGTCAGTATTAGATAGCAGGATGAAGTCAGGTCTAGTACACAAAGAAAGTGTCTGTGGTGGCGAAATACAGCAATTGTGCAAAGAGTTTCATCCATGTAGATAATACCAATCTTGATAAAGTCAAAAAAGGCAGGTTTTTCTCAATACATTTCTTTTGGACTGAATTGTCTCAATAATTGTCTTAACTTTCCACTTCACTGAAGGAGTACTTTCTAAAGCAAAGTTGTGGTTTGGCAAGCAGCCAGTCATTTGGACAGTAAAGTAGACAATTCAAGCCATTGCAGTACTGGGGATAGCTGGAAGTTTTTAGACTGGCCTGGAATGATGACAGCAAAGAACTGCAAAATCTCTACACACCTGCAGCTGATGGGTTAGATTGCTCTGGATGGACCCTCTTTCCCTGTGATCTCCTTGTAATCTGAGCCTTTCATTCCCCAGCTTCTGCTAACCTGATGCATATGAGCAATACCGTGCTCATAAAATATTCAAATCCTAGAAAAGCTTTTTTTTTCTACACCATATCAGATATGGAAGGGGATTCTGTTGTATTATAAACATAGTGATTTGTAAAACCAAGTTAGAAAATAATAATTTTATTGGATGCAAAATCAAAAATAAATAGAACCAGATGTAAAAAACCATTAAGAATTGGAGGGTAATAGGATTTTGCTACATCGTGAGGAGAAAAACCATATTCTCAGGGAGTAAACATTATATTAAGTATTTTTTCCAAGAACCTAAAGAAGTTTACAGTAATGTATTTTATTCTCAGAAATTAATAAAAGTAAATCACAGCATTCCCAGAAAATAGAGTTTAAAAAGTGCCTTTACAGAAAGGAAATACTCTGTTAGCAATTATTACCAAAGGAAGAATTATTGCCTTGAGTGAAAAATAAAACTGAAAGGTTGAAAAACTCTGGAATCGAGATTTTTCCTTTTCAGCCAACGAAGAAAGATTAAGTATTTTTAACCATCCACTTACAGAGCTTATCAAATTTAAAAATTAACTTTTTAAAGAGAAGAGATCTTTTTTTTTTTTTTTTTTTTTTTTTTTTTTTTTTTTTATCCTCACCCGAGGACATTTTTCCATTTTTTGTACAGATAGAGTGGGAGGGAGAGAGAGGAAGAGAGAGAGACGGAAACATCGATGTGAAGGGACACATCGAGTGGCTGCCACCCGCACGACCAACCAGGGCCGGGGACAAACTGCAACCCAGGTACATGCCCTTAGCGGGAACCGAACCCGGGTCTCTCCGGACCGCAGGGGGACGCGCTAACCGCTGAGCCAAACTGGCCAGGGCGAGAAGAGATCTTTTTATTGTGCAAAGTTCTTAAATGATGGCAGGATTGGAAAAAAAAAAGGTTCAAATATAGAACAACATTGTTTTACAGACACAATTTTTTATTATCCAAAATGAATGGACTGTCTGATTTAAATTCTTTCAGAAGAGTGCCCTTTGAAAGATGTACATACAGCTGCTACTGGTCTAAAAGAAGCTCTCCTTTTGAATCAGAGAAAACTTTATTGTCCTCAAGCTGGTGTTTTTTATTTTTCCCCAATAATCTTTTTATTTCTTTCTTGCAATTGAAGATGCAAGTCAACATGTTCCTTTATTGTAAGCTAATACACTCAGATTTTTATAAAAAGCAGATGTTCTGAGTTTTAGATTTGAATCACATTGTTAAGAAGCATCTTTTTACTCATTTTTTCCTTCCTTGTCCTCCCTCCACCCTTTATTCTACTTTTAATTCCTTTATTATTCACATATCTTTTCATAGATTTTGGTCCATCAGAAGATTATGGTCTTCCTACATGAAACCACTTAAATCTGTTCTAATGGAAATGCTTTTTCTCAGTGGTTTAGAAGGACATTGCTCTTGACAAGACTGAGTCTAACTTCCCTCCCTTATTCTTTTATGTAGCTTTTATTTTCTCACTACCCACATTTTCCTCCAAATGCCATTTTGTAGTTGCTTTCATAATAGCATCACCAATACTATAATACCTGTTATTTATGTGGTGTTTTACAGCTTTGTAAAGCATTTTCATTTCTTTGGTTTATTTATTACATTTTGCTTCTTCTAAATGGATTTGTCAAAACTTTTTTCATGTGGAAAATGAGTCATGAATGAGACACATCCATATTGCTGTAGACTATGTATTGCCAGAAATAGTTTTAGCTACTTTCAGAATGATATTAATCCTTGAGTTTAAATCATTTCTGAAATATACTGATCTTGAAATTTAAAACTATAAACCATTAACTGGTGTTAGGCTTAATTTTTCATCCTAAAATTACTGTAGATAATAGTATAGTTGTTTTTTTTTCTTATAGACTGACTATTAGAGATGTCAATTTCAGTTTGGAAGAACCATGCCAAGATGTTCAGTTCTTTAAAAGATAGACATTTTGTCCTGACCTATTTGGCTCAGGGGTTGGAATGATGGCCTGCAGACCCAGGGGTTCACAGGTTCAACTCCCGGTTAAGGGCATATACCTGGGTTATGGGTTTGATCCCCGGCCCTGGCCCGGGTCATGCAGGAGGCAGCAAGTCAATGTGTGTGTGTCTCTCTCTCCCTCCCTAAACTTCTGCTCTATCTAAAAATCAGTGGAAGGGTGTCCTCAGGTGAGGATTAACAACAACAACAGCAAAATAAACACTTCTTGGGGGATGTTGCTGGCTATGCACATGTGATGATCACACAATGGATCTATTTTACAGTGAATGCTGAAACTATAAATATAATGTTGATTTTATATATTTATATATAAATATAAATATATAAATTTATATATATATAACTATATATATAGTTTTCTTAGTGCTAAAGAGTAAGTATCTCCTTAGTGAGAAAAAACAAATAATACCTCAAGTTTCATTGTGAAGGCAGAAAAAAGTGTATTTGAGGTTGTTTTTAATAGTGAACACAGCTTGTGGTGTTTCAGAGATCTTGTATTTTTCTAACATTTGGGGAAAACATTTTCAGAGTTGAATTTGCTATGTTGAAACCTCTCTTTAGACACTTGAGTTATTCTGCCTATTATTGGAGTTAGTGGGAGATAGAATTACCCAAGATGATATATTGACTTTTGGATTATACTTTTATTATCATTTTTCTGAGCATTTTCTCTTATTTGACCCTCATGAGGATTCTCTGAGGCAGGTTCTGTGTAAGAAATTGTTCTTTACCTTAACACCTTAAACATGTAATATCTCACAATTTTTGTGTCTGGAATCTGGAAGCAGCTTACCTGGTTTGTTCTAGCTCAGGGGCTCTCGAGAGGTTTTAGTCAAGAAGTCAGCTAGGGCTGCAATCATCTTAAGACCCGACCACCTGACTGGGTTGAAGGATCAAGTTCCAAATCCATTGGAACTAGATCCAATATGGTTATTGACAGGCTTCACTTTTTTACTTCCATGGGCCATAGATTTCCATTTCTTGCCATATGGGTCTCATCATAGGTTGACTCAAAGCTCATTTCAGATGAGAGAGAGAGAGAGAGAGAGAGAGAGAGAGAGAGAGAGAGAGAGGAAGGAGCAGGAGTAGGAGAGGAAAGAGACAAGGGCAACTGAGACAGGGGAAGACAAAACCCTTATCCAAGACAGAAGTCACAGTCTTTTTTATAACCTAATATCAGAAGCGACATACCATTACTTCTGCTTTATGCTGCTGGTCACACAAACCTTGGTACAGTCTGAGATGGGACAACTTGTGGGTGTGAACACTGATAGGTAAAAATCACCGGGGATCATCTGGGAGGGTGGTTACTGCAATAGGCAATCAGATAATGTGAAGATGAGTCTGCCGAGGCCCTGGGAAACTACTGGCTCACTGTAGAGTGTACATATAATTTGTGGCTTTGAATGCGACTAAATAGTCCACCTGAGAATCATGTGCTCTTCACAGGTTTTCTCCTGTAATTGTTGGTTTCTACATTATGATAAAAATGCACAAGTTAAAAAGTTAAGTTACTAGATTTCATGAGATTTTTTAAAAGTCATGACTGGCTAGTTTTTAAAGCAAAGCGAGTCCTGCAGCACATGTATCATTCCCATCAACCATGCACTGAACGAGGGCACTACCTAGAGAATGCAGTGCCTCCTGCATGATATGTCAATCACACTCTCTCCCCTAGTCTCACCTTGTACATCAGCCAAACCAGAGACTGTAAGAGAGTTGTGACTGCAGAGGCTCTTTATCTCATGAGTGTAGAGATTTGGAGAAGTTATTTGAGAGATCAAAATGAATGGTTTCTTAGTGAGGGCTCCAATGTGGTTAAGGTTTTTATCTGCATATCATTAAGTTTAAAAAAAAAAAGTGGTAATTATCAGGAGAATTTTCTAAATTGTTCAGGCAAGCGATTAAAAAAAGCTCATATAACTAGGAACTTACAGTGATCAGATTGATCCTATGCTATTTTCCATCATAAGACTGTTACACTCAACACAGTGTTAGTCATTGTACTTCCTGCTAATCTTGTTTATAACCCCTTAGCATGGCACCTGTGGTCCTCTGGAATTGGATTTTTACCTCTCTCCACAACTTCCATTCCTCAATTTCTGTGATCCATATTTGATTATTCCTAACACTGAAAGTATTTTCACATATCTCTACTTCTTGTTACTTTTGTGCATGCATTCATTCATCTGACAGAGCAAAGCACATGTACTGTGCCAGGCATAAGGCTATCTGATAGGAGACAATGTGAAGAAGGTGCACCAGTTCCCTCCTCTTGTGAGCTTCTTAATCTCTCTGTGGGAGATATTTCTAAAAAAAAATAATTGTAGAAAAACATTAAATTATAATTGTTAAAAATGGTGTGAAGGAAGAAGACCGACTGTTACAATATTGTACAGGAGTTGGTCTAGCCTAATGTGTATGGTGGGGGGGAGGGAAATTGACAGAGTCTTTCCTGAGAAAGCTTCAAACATTTGAGGTTTACATGAGGTTTAGCACAGGCAGATGCTCAGGTCTGCTTAAGAATGTTGCTTTAGCTCTGGCTGGTTTGGCTCAGCGGTTAGAATGTCGACCCGTGGGCCAGAGAGTCCCGGGTTCGGTTCCCACTAAGGGCCTATGACCCCAGTTGGGGTCATATGGGTGGTGATGTTTTTCTTCTCTCTTCCTCCCCCTGTCCCTCCTGCTCTATCTCAAGATAAATGCAAAAATGCCCTCAGGTGAGGATAAAAAGAAATTCAAAACAAAAGGAATGCTTTTTTTATATGCAATTAATTCATAAGTGAGAATTTCTACAGCCAAGCGCAAAGTCATAGGTATTACGTTGCTATGCCTTAAACATTTCTGTAAATGTTTAAGCTTTGGCCAAATATTTCACACAAAATACTGTAGTTGAAAATAACACAAATTTAAGCACAGAATTAATAATAACTTTATATAATTTGTTATTGTAATTAATGTATTTATTTATATATTTTAAAAGCTTTTATAAAGTAGTATCTCATGATGGTAAGAAAATTAGACCGAAAATCAGAGAGATTCAGGGTTGATCTTCATTGTTTAAAAATATTTAATTAAATTCAATATTTTTCATCACCTTTTACCCCCTCTATGCCCTGTACCACCTCCACCTATTCCCCTCCACTCCCCAAATCACCACATTATTGTCTATGTCCATGAATTCTCTCTGTTTGTTGCTCAGTAGTTCAGTTTGTTCGTTAAATTCCACACGAGTGCAATCATATGGTACTCGCCAGCTGGTGTGGCTCAGTGGATTGAGTGTCGTTTCATGGACTGAGAGGTCCTGGTTTGATTTCTGGTCAGGGCATATGCCCCGGTTGCAGGCTCCATCCCTAGTGGGGGGTGTGTAGGAGGCAATTGATTGATGTTTCTCTCTCACACTGATATTTCTGTATTTCTCTCCCTTCCTCTCTCTCTAAATTATCAATTTAAAAATATCATATGGGCCCTGACCAGTTTGGCTCAGCGGTTAAAGCGTCGGCCTGTGGTCTGGAGAGACCCAGATTTGGTTCCCGCCAAGGGCATGTACTCTGGTTGCAGTGTGTCCCCGGCCCTGGTTGGGTCGTGTAGGTGGCAACCACTCGATGTGTCCCTTTCACGTCGATGTTTCTCTCTCTCTCTCTCTCCTTCCCACTCTAAATATCAAAAAATGTCCTTGGGTGAGGACTAAAAAAATATATATATATCATATGGTACTTGTCTTTCTCTGACTGGCTTATTTCACTTAGCATAATATTGTCTAGGTCCATTCATGCTGTTGCAAAGGGTAAAATGTTCTTTCTTTTCACAGCAGAGTAGTATTCCTGGTATTCACTTTAGTATTACTGTTTTGGTGAACTCTCATTGAAAGTCAGTCTTTTCATCTGTAAAATGGGGACAATAACATACATTTTGAGAGCTGTTGAGATACTGTAGATGAATTAATCTTCCAAGAGCTGGGGCATTGTTGGTCTTAAATACATGTTAGTGTGGATGAAAAAGGGGCCACACACTAAACCTGACAAGCTCAGGTGAGGCATGCATGGTGGACCCTACAAATTCAAAGACCTAAAGCAACCGTATAGGATAGTTTAAACATTAAAATTCCTAACGAAATGGCAGGGAGTCACATCCTAGGCCTGTAACTTCCTTGACAAAGGTTAATCTTTACCTTAAGTGAGCCTGACTATTGTCTTTTTTGCATTGCAGATGACATACCTTTGAAATATCAGCGTAATCTTTTCCAGACGCTACAAAGCACACCGCTGGCACCAGAGCAGGACACCATAGGACCCCTTCTTGGCATATTGTTCTCCACATACCATCTCTATGTACTGTCAATGTTAACCAGTAACTGTCCTGTACCCACCAATGTAATAAAAAGTATGTTTCTCCATTATGCTTTTTTATCCAATCCCAGACATTTCCTCATTTTGCTTTTTCCTGCCCCCATAATCTACCACTAATGAAGTTCATGTAATCTTCCTTACATCTCCTTCTTTTATTGAAATGTGTGTAGAATAAAATGCAAAACTGCCATTCTCTGGAACATTTCTTAATCCATTGAGTTTTTGCTTCACAGTAATTGGCAATTGTCATCAGCTTGGCTCAAATAAACTCATAAAAATTCTCTACAGTTTTGGACATTTCTTAAGTCAATAGTATCTATCATCATCATCATTGTCATTATTGTTATTATTATTAGTCAGGATTAAAAATAAACCAGATTAGCTTGAGACATAGTTATTGTTCTATAATTCAATTGTGGAAATGTTATTCAAGTTTAAATATCTTACAGACAGAGTCCTAGAACTACATTTGTAATTATTATCCAATAATACTTTGACTACTGGGTGTTTTTAGAGAATGTTGTAATATATTTTAATTTAATAATTAGAGGTATTGAAGAACCATAGTTGTACATAAAAGAACAGGAAATGACTAGATAGCCTTGATTTTGGTAACTTGTATTTATGGTTATGTTAATATATGCAATTAGGGAGGACTTAGTGAAGGCAGGAATGGTGGGAATTGGTGGTGGGAGAAGAAAGTGGAGGCTTAGAGGACATTGTCAGCCTTGCTAAAGATCTAGGCCTTCATGGTGGGTGACAGAGAGAGAATAGGAGGCTGGGAGCAGAGGTGTCTTAGTTGGCTTGCTGGGGGGAGTGGTGGAAGACAGACTGAATGGGAAACAGAGAAGCCAGTTATGGATACCTTAATAAGCCTGGTGACAATTGTTGAGGATCTGAACTGGTGAGGAGATTACAAACATAATAAAATAATAATCCGGCCGGTGTGGCTCAGTGGTTGAGAGTTGACCCCGCACCAAGAGGTTGCCAGTTCAATTCCCAGTCAAGGCACATGCCCAGGTTGTGGGCCTGATCCCCAGTGCGGGGCATGCAGGAGGTGGCCAATCAATGTTCTTTCTCATCAGTGTTTCTATCTCTCTCTCCTTCTCCCTTCCTCTCTCTCTAAAATCAATAAAGAAAAAACAATTTGTTTAATTAATAAAATAATAAAACTGGGAAATGATGATGACCTGAACCAAATGGGATTTATTTACCTATTTATGTATTTATTTAATCCTTACCCGAGGATATTTTTCCATTGATTTCTAGATAGAGTGGAAGGGAGAAAGGGAGAGAGAGAAACATTGATGTGAGAAAGACACATGGATTGACTCCAGGGAGGTGCCACCATCAAAGCAAAGAGTAAAGCTGAGAAATATGTTTAGAGGAGAAGTTTACAATGTCTCCCTTAATCCAACCTGTTGACTTTAAAGTGCTTATGGGACAGACATTTAGGTGTTTATAACAGGTAGACGCTGGAAAATGTGGGTCAGTCCTGAAGATTTAAGTCTAAGAGATGTAAACAGACATGTGACAGCTGACCCCGTGAGTGGAGGACATCTCTTAGGAAGCCAGGATTGAGTGAGACAGCAACGCCACCCTTAACTTCTCCCTTACCTTTATTCTTCAAATCTGTTTGTTCATCAAGAGAATCTTTCAGATGGGCCCCATTTATCACATTATTGCATGCTAGGATCCGGATTCATCCCTCACTCTTTCTCAGAGAGTTTCCTGACAGCTCTTCTCTCCCTGTTTCCTCCTCTAGAGCCACCAGAATTTCCTCTCTGCAACAAAAACCTTATCTGTGATCATTTGATTTGGTGATTAAGACTGGTCACGCCTTTTCACTACTTATAGTGTGTAAGCTCCACTTTGTAATACGAAATACTAAGGGGGCCCTTCTGACATGTGGCTGAGTCCTCACAAAACTTACCACTATCTCCTACACACAGCATATGTTTTTGTGCTTCTACGTCCTTGCTCAAGCTCTTGGTACTCACTGAAATGTCCCTCTTCAGCTTGTTTGCATGGTGAACTCTGCTTTCAGGTACTATTCCAGTGCCATTATATGTTCTGAATTTTCCCCAACTCAGCCATGTGTGTGCACACGCACGTGTATCGACGTCTACACGTATTCACATTTACGTTTGTGAGCCCTTCAAAGAGAGTTGCATTGTCTTTTTCATCTTGCTATTCCATTGCTGGTATATAAAAGGCATTCAATCATTGTTTATTAAATTGAATATGGCAAATATAAATTCAATAAAATTCTGCAGATGAAAATATGAAAGAAAATCAGCAAGTTACATGTTTGATTGCTGTGAGGAGAACAATTTAGACCAAGACCTGATTACTAGAAGTTTATCTGGAAATATGAATTTTTCCCCCCAAATATAGAGAGAAATAGCCCCTGAAATGGTCTAAAGGAAAAAGTAGGGATAAATTAAGGAGGAGGCTGGGAAAACACAACTGATTTAAAATTGTTATCACTGAATGAACTTAGGACAATCAAAATTAACTGGCATGAGACCCTGAAATTATACTT
Source organism: Molossus molossus (assembly GCF_014108415.1). Classification (NCBI taxonomy): domain Eukaryota; kingdom Metazoa; phylum Chordata; class Mammalia; order Chiroptera; family Molossidae; genus Molossus; species Molossus molossus. The sequence continues at coordinate 33,733,566 of NW_023425403.1, read as the reverse complement.
TATCTGTTAACCACAGTTACATTCTATTTTATTCTGCATGGTAAGGATGAGCTATTCACCTATGTGAACTTTAAACATAATTAAAGCTTAAGTTGTAATTGGTGGTTTAAACAATATTAACCATTTCTTGAAATAAATGTCTGTGAGAAGAGCATTAGACACTTTATTCTTCATAAACTGAATAGAAAAAAAATTCTTAATTATCTCAGGGCCATCTTTACAATGATGAAATATATAATATAGAATAAGCTTGTATATGTGCACTCACACACATAATGTTAGAGGAAAAAAACACTGAAATTTAAAAAATACATGCAATCTTAACAAAATAACTTCATCACCCTCTCTAATGATAAAAATCATGCTTATCCACTGCAGAAAAATCAGATATTATGTGTAGATTTAACTAATTATTTTCAATATATCTTTGAATTTTCTTTACATAAAAGTGTTTTTTTTTTATCCTCACCCGAGGACATTTTTGCATTTATCTTCAGACAGAGCAGGAGGGAGAGAAGGATGAAGAGAGAGAAACATCAATGTGAGAGAGACACATGGAGTGGTTGCCACCACTCGACCCCAACTGGAGCCGGGGTCAAATTGCAACTGAAGTACATGCCCGTAGCGGGAACCAAACCCAGGCCTCTCTGGTCTGCGGGCTGATGCTTTCACCGCTGAGCCAAACCGGCCAGGGCTACATATGAGTGTTTTTAATGTATTTTGTAACAACTAGGGTTACATCACATCTGTCAATTATTTTTTTATTCTACCTTTAAAATTTGGTATTATAAAGTATGTGACCTCAGTAAATAATCTTCCCCAAGCCCCAAATTTAACAGCTTTGCAATATTTCATCCCACTGTTATTACCAAATATATTTAAAAATGTTTCTATTCTGAACATTTGTGATGTTTCCATTTGGTGGTTATTAAAATCAGTGGCTGCCTTCGCTTCTTCCCTGCATGCATTCTTTTTAACCACTATACCCCATGCTTCTATTTGCAATGAACCCCCAGAAAAAGCACTATGGCAAAGGTCACCACTGACCTTCTAAAGCACAAATCACAGGTTCTTTTCAATGACAGAAAAACTGACTGCATGTAGACTCTTCAATCAGATGCACCTCCGTCCAGACTCTGCCTTTACCATTTAGAAGCTGTGTGACCATTGGCACCTTATCTACTTCTCTGTGGTTTAGTTTTCTCATCTGTAAAATCAAGCTCATTTGTACAGATGGGATTTACATATGATTGCTAGAGAATTGATGCAGGTGGAAAGAGAGGGATACCACTGCAAGGTGGTTCAGGATGGATGAGCGCTGCCCACATCCCTTCATGAAGGTCACACCCCTACTGATCTGTTGTTTACACAGTCTTTGTGTTTCTAGGTTCCAGTACTACTACTGCTGTAATGTGTCCGCAAGATGAGACGCACAGCCGAATTGTAAAGGAGCACTGTATTACACCGGGCTGGGGTGGTACAGCTTCCCAGATCCTCAGCCCTGATTGTTCTTGCTCTTCCGCTTTTAAAGACAGAAGCCACATTCCCTTTTGGCTCCCCCTCAGGGGACTGGTACAATAGCGGGTGTGACAGCGATTACAGAAGTCAAAATAAGCATTAGTCACTGGGCTCAGGATACTCAGAAACTGCAAGATACATCCCAACATGTAGGTCAACTATAACCTTAAGCAAAGTTCCCTTACTTCTAGGGGCAATTTACCTATTATTGGAAAAATACCCGAGGAAGGTCCATTGATGATAAAAATGGAGTCATTTAGTCTCCTTAGCCAAGGGGCCTACATGAGAATGGACTCTAGTCACCTTAGCCTCAGGGCCCAGGTCACTACTTTTCTTCCTCCCTTTGGGTGTAGGGATGGTAACAGCTCCTGGCTGTTGTTAACTGAAAGAAACACCCTGCTTTTACCTTAGATCTTTAAATAGAATCTTTATTAAATTACTGTTTGAGGATACCATTTCCGTGTTTCTGGTACTCGAACTGATAGACCTCATCATTTCTTTTGGCTTTTCTAACCGAACCCCAACTCTTTCTATACAACCACTCTTCTGCTTCCAGACCATGTGACCCTAGGGAAAATGGCCCCATCTTCAGCTCCAGTGTGTGATCCTCATTGGCACGAGGCAATCACAGAAATCTCTTCCTTCTTTTTAGAAACTGGTCCAGCAAACTAGGCTTAAGATAATTAGGGTACCTAATGACTGTCATCATTTCTTATTGAATGGGCACAGAGCTTAAGATGTCTCAGTCATACTTCAGAGACTTTCATCTCACGGTTGAGAAAGCTCTTTCCTCTCTTATCTCTTCTTATGGACTATAACAAAGAAAAGAGTTATCCAAGTCATTGCTGGCAGCTGTTTTGCAACCAAGAGGGGAGCCAGTATGACCACAAAACTCCCCCAGAGAAGAGGATCAAGAGCATTGCCAAGAATAACTGAACCTGTTCCATAAAATAAAATATTAGCTATTTTTTAAGCCCCATTGAGGAAACTCCTGATTCTTGAAACACGTTGTTTCCAAACGGCTATGATTTTTCAATAGCTAATATTGATCGAATGTTTACTATTTGACATTCATGGTACTAAGTGAAATATACCACAGGGTAGGTCCTATTATTAGCTTCATTGTATACATAAGGATATTAAGTTTTTGAAAGGTTCATTAATTAGTCTTGAAATGATGACTAGTCAGTGCTTCAGCTGTAATCCAAACCTGGGTCTGACTCCAGCCATTCCAACATGAAGCTCAGTTTGACATGAACTCACTTTTTTTATTAATTTATTTTTGTTACAGATATTTCTCCTTTTTTCCCAATTGATCCAACCCCCCCCCCCCCCCAGTATTGTTGTCCATATCCATTGGTTATGCTTATATGCATATAAGTTCTTTGGTTTGTCTCCCCCCCATCTCTTCCCTGCCCCATCCTCCCCTTCTGAGGTTTGTCAGTCTGTACCCTACTTCTATGTTTCTGGGTCTATTTTATTCATTATATTTCAAAAATAAGTGGACATGAACTCACTTTTTTAGACAGCTACAGAATGACCATACCTCAACAACTGAGGCATTGCCAGAAACTTTATCTTCAGGTGACCTCATATTCTGATAACAGAGATAAGATGCACTTCTAATGCCCAGTAGCAAGTGGAGAAATGGAGTTCAGTTAGGTAGAGGGTAGCAGTAGAGAAATGCAGGTAAAAGCTCAACCAAGGAACACTGTCTTTGAAGGTGAGATTGTCCTTTGCTGAGGTGACGATGATGGCAATTTGTATCCATCACGCAAATCCAATGGGAAAAGTTAGGAAAATGAATGAAGTTTTAGGGTCAATGCCTTGGGAAATAATTTGTAAATGATGTTACTTGGAGAAAATGAGTTAATGTCATATTTTCAATATAAATTTTAAACAAAGTTTGAGATTATAAAATACGCTCAGAACATGGAGATTAAGTCAAATGAAAATCTTAGATTTGCCTTTACTGACTCTGTGACCTTTGTGTTAGCACGAATACTTCTTATGTGAGGAGAATCAAATGTCCAAACATTATTTCTAAATTATACTTTCAAAAGTTGAGTCCAGAACTTTGTTTTATCAGTTTTGCCTGCTCCAAAAATAATTTGTATTTGTTCATAAACATAGATCTGTTGGTTCTGATCGAAATGATTTTTGTTAGTGTTGAAAGAGAAAAATATTGGCCTGAATCGAGGGTTTGTCCTATTGAGGCTACTCCTTAACTGGTGTGACTAAATCACATGAAGCGGAATCATGGAGACACTTTGACAAAGAGAATTTCAGAGCCAAGTCTAATGACAGCATTTATTCTTTTTTCCCCCCCTGTTAATCCTCACCGGAGAATATTTTTTCTACTGATTTCTCAGGGAGAGTGGAAGGAAGGAGGGGGAGAGAGAGAGAGAGAGAAACATCAACGGACACATCTATTGGTTGCCTCCTGCATGTGTCCTGCCCAGGGCCACGAATTGAACCTGCAACCTAAATATGTGTCGATGACTGGGAATTGAACCCTCCACCCTTCGGTTCGAAAGCTGACTCTCTAATCACGGAGCCACACCCATCAGGGTGACAGCATTTATTCTTAATATGATGGATGTGAGAACAGAAACGGTGTTTATAAGCAACCCTTACTAAAACAGTAGCAAAAAGGATGAAAATGGGAAGTACTTAGGGAAGAGCTCCCATTTTCTTGCGAAATTAATTCATGTAAAGGGTGTGCTGCTTTGAATGAATTTCCTTTTACATTCCCACTTAGCTTTCCTTGAAGTGTCAGATGAAGCGGGTGGTGGAAAACGCGGTGCACGTCGTTTTGGCATTCCTCTGCAAATTAGTCAGGCTTTGATAGTACAGGTCGGCTCTACCAAGCAGGGGGGCTTTCAGCTTTGGGAATCTGGCAGGAGTTCAAGAGCAATGTGTTGCTTTGAACTCACTTGTTAGCCGTGCAAAATAAACACCATCCACCTTGCAATAAAAAAGCATCAGCAGGAGGAAAAAGAGAACATTCTACATCCCTCCCTTGAGACTTCAAAACCCTCGCCGGGGCTGCTAAATTAGGACAGGAAAAATAAGGCCTGCTTGTGAAAAGAAAGGAGGGGAAAAGAACTATCCTACAACAAACACACACAAAAATTACAATCACTGAGAACTAATTATGTTTTCATGATCACAAATGCATTGAGAGTTTGAAAGCTCACAGACGCATCCTGATGCTGCTATAAAATGTTTCCTGGCTAATTATTTGCCAGTACAACTGTTCACTTCCTGTGGTGGATTTATGCTAAATCCTGTTATTAGTCTTGCTCTGCAATTGCCATTGTCTAAGACTAGAAGCAAGGCTGAAAGGCTACAGTCAGCCTTTTATTATACAACATGTGAATGGAGATTTGACCAAATGTCCGACCACTTCCCCTTTGGTTTTTATGAGCTCGATGAGCCTTTCCCTATAAATCACAGGGTTCCAATGAACTTTTACTCTTTTTTCTCCCCTTTCAACTCTACTACTTTGTGTGTGTGAGTGCACAATTTAAAAATAAACCACACAATTTCTTTTTCTCTTTAACAGTAGTTAAAACCTTTTCATCACATACAAGTTCTACAGTTCTTGCTCCAAAAATAAAATGTGAAACCAATTTTTGATGACTTGATTTAGTTCAGTGGTTGAAATTGGGAGTGGTAAAGATAAATAACACACACACACACAAATCATAAAACTCATTTACATTTCAGCAGGGACATAATCTTAAATAAATGTAATATGCGAACTACCACAGTAGCTAATAATGAGTAGCTGAAAACTCAATACTTTCTGTAGAAATCCAACTAAACATTTCTACAATACTAGGTATTTTGGGCATTTTAAGTAGGTTTCATAACACCTTGAATACAATTTTTTTCCTCAGATAAAATTAATACAAATAGCCCTGGCCGATTTGGCTCACAGTTAGAGGGACGGCCCGCGGACCAGAGAGGCCCAGGTTCAGTTCCCTCTAAGGGCATGTACCTTGGTTGCAGTTTTTCCCCCGGCCCTGATTGGGCTGTGTGGGTGGCAGCCAGTCAATGTGTCTCTCTCACATCAATGTTTCTCTCTCTCTCTCTTCCTCCCTCTCTCCCTCTGACTCTATCCCAAGATAAAAATGCAAAAATGTCCTTGGGTGAGGATAAAAATAAATAAATAAAAATTTAAAATTAATACAAATATTGTTTGTCATCTAAAAGAAGTTTTTTCAAATATATCGTGTGCTAGTCTAAATCTTCAAAATAAAAATCAAGTATTCTTGTTTTCCGGTACCACTATGTTTAAGAATATAACCACTATATTTAAGAACTATTCTCAGATTTAGAAATCAAATCTTAAAGACTTATGAAAACTGTAAGATTTTAACAACAATGTCTATTATGAGAATGAAAAAAAAAAAAAGACCTAGAATGTAGTCCCATTTGTTTATTTTTACTTTTGTTGCCCTTATCGAAGGAGACATCTACAAAAAAATATTGCTCAAACGGATGTTATAGAGAGAGAGTTGAGTTAATGAGGTAAAGGAGACCAGCCTGATAACAGTGGTGCCAACAATGACCCAATTCTGATCTGGTCATTGAATATTTAATAAATGTTTATTGAGTACAATCAGTGATTCAGAGACCAATTCCAGGAGAAAATAATGAGAGAAAACAAAGGCAATGGAAGTAGGGATGGACGAGAAAGTTATAAAATAGAGCAGAAATAGTAAGATAGAGGAAGAAAAGGAATCGTTTACAAGTACTTCAGATATCTTCATTGGAAGATATCTTTACATATCTGCTCAATTATGTAAATATAATTTATAGAAATGACATTATTTAATATGATTTGATTACTTTCATTTTTGCAATACAATTTTTCATTAGAAATATCAACATATGCCAGAAAATAAGTTTTTTTTTTAAAGTACATAAAGTTATACCTAGATGGAAATACTTTTGCTTTACATGGAACAAACAAAATTAGATTCTGCATGCCAACTTTCTGTCCTTTGTGTTGACTGGCTCTCTATGGAGAATTTGGAAGAATTAATTAGATTGAAATTGCTTTTTTTTTAAAAAATATGTTTTTAGTGATTTTTTTTAGAGAGAGAGGAAGGGAGAGAGAGATAGAAACATCAATGTGAGAAATATTGATCAGCTGCTTCCTGAATGCCCCCTACTAAGGACTGAGCCCACAACCTGGGCATGTGTCTTAATGAGGAATCGAACGGGGGCCTCTCAGTCCATGGGATGATGCTCAATCCACTAAGTCATACTGGCCGGTCAATTTGTAATTGCTTTGCTTAATCATTTACCTATCTTGAATTTATTTCAAAAAAAAAATATTAAAGAGAATAACTCCTTCATAACATTATATCAAAATCATAATAATTACCATCAAATAATAAAAAAAGAGCCATTTCTCAACTCACTGAAAGCCTCTACAGAATTCTGAGATATTATTACTGTTCACTGAGTACCAAAAATTGTTTTGGTCACTTGAGAGAGAAGCAAAAATGTCTAGGGATTATTCCTTTCCCCCAAAGAGATTACTATCACAGTACTCCGCAGTTGGGGATTTGGAGAAGTGGTCAAACTGTTTTCTGTAAAGGGTTATTTAATAATTACTTGGGGTTCTGTGGGAAAAGAGGGAAAATCAAAGATATTATGTTAAAAGTAAAATTTTCTACAAATATTGCATTGATAAAATTAAAAATATAATAATAAAATACAATTTCTGTTATACAGGTCCACTAATGAGAAGAATACAATTCTTTCTTTGGGTGATAACATTTCACTTAACTGGGGTTCAAATTTTTGAACATTGTTCAAAATTATTTCTCTATCATCAAAAGTGATTGCAAACGTTTACATGTTAATACTAATTTATCAAATGTATCTGAGATTTTATATATTCCATCTTTGAAAATGACCTTTCAGGCAGATAAGTATCCATTAGCATCTAACTTTAATTAAGCATATTCATCATTTGGAAGGCATTTGTAGAATTCTATAAGACTTTTCTCTTGTAGTTGAATTTTAGCATGTTATTACATTGTAGATTTTTAAATTCCAGTTGAATGTTAGATAGAAGCTCCTCAATTGAATATTTAAATGTACTTTTGAAATATGGAAAATTCTTTCATATTTGCATCATATTTTGAAAGTTTTACTGGTGGCCAGAAGATATATCCACTACATATTTGTATTGGAATGAAGATACCACTCTTTATTTTAACCTTAGATAGAATGCTAAGTATATAAATAGCTTGACATTACTTGTGGTTTTAATAAGGTTAATGTTTGTCAGAATTACTTTATCACAGTATAAGTTTCTGAAATAGTGCTGTCTGACTTTGTAACTATAGGTCGAGTCCATAAAGAAACAACCTCAAGTCAACAGCAAAAGCCAACTTCCAAGGCCAGTGTTTGAAAATAATGGTTGAGGGTAATTCTTCTCATCCAGAAAAATTATAATCTTGGCTCTGAGCTAATAAATAAATAAATAAATAAATAAATAAATAAATTTTAAAAATCACAATAAAATGTTCACTGCTTAACCAACTGTGTGGTAAGGCAAGTCATAATGCTCAGCTTCTATTTCTGATAAAATTGTGTAGAACTGAGGATGGTTAGCCAACAAGAACAAATGAAGTTTGCTATTGATACTACTAGTTCAAAAGCATATGATAGGTTAATATATTTTTTTGCAAAGCCCTGCTGATAAATATAATGAATCATCATGGCTTTTAAACACTTGACATTTTCACAAACGTTTTAAATATTTTCTGCTCCAAGCACATCTCTACACTATTAGTGTTCAGATGTCTTAGCAGATTCTGCTTCAGGTTGTACTGAATTAATGTTTTGTTTTTTTTTTCAATATCTTTGAAAATAGTTTTGTCTGCAAAGTTATTACATGCACGCTCTTGATTCAAGACAGTTCTTCAGTTAATCTCAGCATTGTCTATTCAAATAAACAGCACCCCAGCAGCATCTTCAACATCTGTCAATTCATCAAGGACCAAGGACAATTATTTAAAATAATTTGCTTTGTATTTTAATTGGCTATTAATACTGCTTTCAAGGTTGTCAATTCTTTGACTAAGTATCCCTACCAATAGGCTACCATTCTTAAATAAGCTTTTCTTTCTTTCTTTCTTTCTTTCTTTCTTTCTTTCTTTCTTTCTTTCTTTCTTTCTTTCTTTCTTTCTTCTTTTTTCCTCCTGGCACATTTCTTTGTCTATTATGTCAAACATGACTTAATTAAATAGATTTTCTTCAATGGCTAACAAATGCAATTTTTTGGTTTAGACCCATTTTAACTTTTTATTTCCTGAAAACTATCTGCTAAGATGAGATATTTTGTTTTAACTTTTCCAATTTTCCTGACTTCTGCTCTCCTGCAAATTGAAAATACTGTGATGAGTGCTTGGTTTGGTAATGTTCAAGCGTATTGCATTCTTTATTTTTTTATTTTTAGCTAATCCTCATTGGAGGATATTTTTTCCATTGAGTTTTACAGAGAGAAGAAGGGAGGGAGGGAGGGGAAGAAAAAGAGAGAGACAGAAGCATTGATGTGAGAGAGACACATAGATTGGTTGCCTACTGCCCGACACTACCAGGGCTGGGAATGGAACCTGCAGCCCAGGTACATGCCTTTGACTGGGAATTGAACCCTTGACCTTTCAGTGCTCGGGCAGATGTTATAACCACTGAGCAACACCAACCAAGGCTATATTGTGTTCTCTTAGCACAGCTATATTGTCTTTGTATTATAAACCCAATGCTTCGCCATCTAATTTCATAACAAAATAATCCACACTCAACTGTTCCTTAAAAGTGACAAAGTCTACCTTCATTTTACTTTCTTGTTTTGACATGACAAATTTATTCTGATAATAAAAAAAATTAAAATACTGCAGAACGGTGATATACATGACACTTGAAATGCAATTAGTTTTAATGATGTCACTGCTGTTTGTACTGTGCTTAGCAGCAGTGTGAAGCAAATGAGTATGCCACAAACAGACTTCATTGCCACTACTCAACTATACCGATTGTAGCATGAATGCATCTGAGGACATTCCTGCATTTACCTTCAGATGGAGTGGGAGGGAAAGGGGTGGGAAGAGAGAGAGAGAAGCATCGAAGTGAGAGAGACACATCAAGTGGTTGCCACTCACACGACCCCAACTGGGGCCAGGGACAAACTGCAACTGAGGTATGTGCCCTTAGCGGGAACTTAACATGGGACTCTCTGGTCCACAGGCTGATGCTCTAACCGCTAAGCTGAACCAACCAGGGCTAAAGAGCTGCATTTTTAACAAGTACACTTGGCCATCTGATGCTGGCAATCCTCAGACCTTTCATTAGAAAAACTTGAGTGTTTCTTAATTTCTTGAAAACATCTCTAATAATTTCCTTCCTTAACTATATTTTAATTAATCCTCAAGAAAAAAATTTTAGTGTCTCAATTACTTTTTCAATATTGAGTAATTTACATTAATGTCTGAGTTAATTACCTTCTGAGAGTATACAAATGTGATAAGACTAAATGAATGTAATTACCAGTGGATAATAAAAGAAAATTTATATATATATGTGTGTGTATATATATATATATATATATACATATATACATATATATATACATATATACATATATATATATATATATAAAGATGTAATGGCCAATGACTCAAATGTGATAATTTATTAACATCCTTTGGGCCTGGGTAAGCACTTGCAAGTTTCACAGCCCAATTCAGAAATCTTTACCAAACTCGATGGGTTCCAGAACTATAGGTTTAAGAAATGGGAAACCATGTCCAATATTGTGAGATGAATGAATCAAACCCTATTTGTGAGTTTTTGTTTCTTCAAGAAAAGTATTTTAAATTACAATTGAGCTTTGAAGTATGCATGTTGATAGTATGTCACATTTCCTTACGGGATGGATATTCCCTTGTACCGTCAGCACACGGAGAATTTAAATACTCTAAGAGGTTGGACTAAATGACTCCAAGGGCACTTAAGTGCTGAAATTCTATGATTTCATTGTGGATTTATTTTTCCTAAATATCTAGTTGAGGTCCTGAGTCAAGACCAATGATATAGGCCAAGATATTTCCAATGATGGAATGTAGAAAAAAATCTCATTTGTCTGCAAATTTTAAAGAGAAAAAGATAGAAATTGTGTCTTTGGACTACATTAGATATAGACTGTGTTGTGTTTTATTGAAGTGCATATTAAAGTAAAGTAGAGAATTGAAGCAAGTCCTAGGAATGATGGTAAGCAGTACTTCAGAGAAGAAAAGATTGTCATTCAGCTGTTTAAATTCACTTAGCCCTAAATTTGGATGCTACCAGTGCAAATAGAAATATAGGGAGGTTGTATATGTGTCTGAATCAGACAATACGCTTCTGCATTATTTTGGGTGATTGGTTAGAATTAACCTCAGAAGTGTCTGTTGAGAATCAGTGAAAGATAATGAAGATGACTCTCCAGATCCGTGACTCCTAAACTACAGTAGTCTGATGTAGTTACCTAAAGGCAGATAATTTATGAGATATAAACTTGAATGGTTATATAATATACGGAGGGTTAATATATTGATAAAGATTGTTCACCATGAGAATGACAGGATCACATCAAACTCTTATACCTGTCTATAGGGCAGATATCACTGCCCCATTTTATAGAAACTGATATAGAAGTTAGGTTCCTTGTTCAAGGTCATGTGTAAGAGATGGAACTTGGAGCCAAAGCTCCTCTTACCACCCAATGCTTTTAAAAATCAGCTTTCTTAACTTTTGCTTTGAATTGCATTTACCAAATTCAATTATTTCAGTGGAAAACAAAGTTTCCATTTTATAACTTTCATGAATCATTTTGATATAAAATAATAAATGAGTCATGCTTTAACTCCCCCCCCTTCCTAACTTCCCCATCCTCCGCCTACCTCCCACATATTCATTAATACATTTTTTAAAAATATGAACTCCTGAGTCACTATGCCAATCAAATATAATAGTTGTGTGTCAAATAGAGTTTTCTCTTCTTGGCTTTAGTCATAGAATAAAGTTGGTTCTATGTGTATTGCTGGGTTATTTATTTTGACTACATTTATTGTTATTTTTTTCAAGGTAGCTGTTGTCTTTAGATTATTATTATTGAAATTAATTTTGATAGTCCAGTGTGGTAGACAGAAAAAAAGTTTCCCAAAGATACTGACATCTTAATCTTTGTGACCGGCAAATATGTTACCTTCCATGGTGAAAGGGTTGTTGCAGAGTTAATTAAATTAAGGGTCTGAGGACGGAGAAACTATGCTGGACCATCTGCTTGGGCCCATTGTAATCAGGAGTTCTTAAAATAGGGAGGCGGGAGGCTGAGGGTCAGAGGAGACATGTGACAGTGGAAGTAGAAGTGGAAGTGATGTACTTTGCAGATGGAGGGAAGGGCCACATATTAAGGAAGGCAAATGGCTCTTAGACGCTGGAAAAGCGAGAAAATGTACTCTCCGAAAACCTCCAGAATGTGGCCCTGCCAGCGCCTTGATATTGGTCAAGTTAAAATCATCAGAGATTTCTTACCTCCAGAACTACAAAATAATAAATTAGTACTGTTTTAAACCACAAAGTTTGTGGTAATTTGTTACAGCAGCAAAAGGAAACTAATACATCCAGCATATATCCTCTTACAACCAAATTTCATTGGGCAGTATTTCACTAAGATATCATAGCCAATATGTGGACATCGTCCAAAAAATGATGTGTTGTAATTACTTTGATCATTTTTGTTGTTGTTAATCCTCACCTGAGGATATATGTTTGTTTCTGTTGATTTCTAGAAAGAGTAGAGGGAGAGGGGGGAGAGAGAGAGAGAGAAAGGAGAAAGAGAATGACACACAAATTGGTTGCCTTCTGCACATGCCCCGACCAGAGCTGAGGATTGAACCTGTAACCTAGATATGTGCCCTTGACCAGGAATCAAACCTGTGACCCTTTGGTGTGAGGGATGATGCTCTAACCACTGAGCAACGCTGGCCAGGGCAACCTTGATAATTTTTTAGAGTCATATTTTTTAAAAATATTTTTTCTTTATTGATTTTTTAGAGAGAGAGAGATAGAAACATTGATGAGAGAGAACATTGATTGGCTGCCTCCTGCACACCCCCGACTGGGGATTTGGCCCACAACCTGGGCATGTGCCCCAACTGGGAATTGAACCAGCATCCTCCTGATTCATGGGTCGACGCTCAACCACTGAGCCACACCAGCAGGGCTAGAGTCATATTTCAAATAGAAACTTCAGGGAGTAACAGCATCCAACTTTTCTGATTGCCAGTTCTTTGTTGCAGACTAGAGGTACATAACTCTTTCAGGTCATGAATGTGTTCTATATTATATTTAAATCACCACCCTCAGAGCAGTGATATAGCAGACCCAAATTAAATGTTTCTCATGATGACACATTCTTCCAAAGCTGACAAGTACCTATGAACAGAATTTAAAAACCACATTGTACAAACCCTCATGTATGAAATAGTCACATCTTATCAGAGACAATCTTTAGAATTATAAAGCAAATGTAGTAATTTTGAGATTCAAAAATGTTTAATAACATTTTTTTTTTATCCTCACCCGAGGACATTTTTTCATTTCTTGTTCAGATAGAGTGGGAGGGAGAGAGAGGAAGAGACAGATAGAGAGAAACATCGATGTGAAAGGTACACATCAAGTGGCTGCCAACCAGGGCAGGGGACAAACTGCAACCGAGATTCGTGCCCTTAGCGGGAACCAAACCCGGGTCTCTCAGAACCTCAGGCCGACGCTCTAACCGCTGAGCCAAACCAGCCAGGGCTAATAACATTTTATAAATATAGAAGGAATATAAAGAATTTTTACTTTAGTATGAATGCAAAATTTTAAATAATCCGCGTAAACACAGATTTTAAATTAAATGGCATCAAGTTGTTTAAAATTATAGTGGGTTGTGTTTGACATTTTAAAATCTTGTTTCTCACAATTGGTTTGGAACCCTATTGCATAACTAATGAAGGTTTTTAAAAAATTTACTTCTGAAGAAAGGTGCTAATAAAAAATGGATGTAAAATCACATAGAACAGAGTCAGTTTGGCAATAGGAATCATGGATAATGTTAATAATTGCTAATATTTTTTTAAATGATGAAAAAATTCTAAGCACATGTAAATACAATGATCATTATTTTTTTTTCCAGTTTTACAGAAGGCATAATTAAGGCAGAGGAATGTAACTTATTCACTCAAGATTCTATAGGAAATATCTGATAGACTAGGGTTTGTAAATAGAACCTTGGTATAGAATGGGTCATCAAGAGTTAATGAGTACCTATAGTGGGTATTGACTAGGTGCTTTAGATATATTTTTAAATTTTAATAAAGAATATAAAATTAGTCTGGCTGGTGTGGCTTAGTGGTTGGGTGTTGATCCATGCACCAAGAGGTCGCCCATTTGATTCCCAGGGGCACATGCCCAGGTTGTGGGTCCGATCCCCAGTGGGGGGCATGCAGGAGGCAGCCAATTGATGCTCTCTCTCATTGATATGTCTGTCCATCTCTCCCTCTCCCTTCCTCTCTCTGTAAAATCAATAACAAAAAAAGAATATAAAATTAAATTAATAATTAAAATGCTAAAAAAAAATTAGAGTACAAAACGGCATCCAATAAAATGAATAGTCTTCTGACTCATATTTCTTATTTCCATACTCACACTCTCAACTATTGATCCTTTTGTTTTTCTGCTGGTTACATGTATAAATATAAATGATATGTTTTTACCACTATGTCTTGTTTAATCAATTTTAGTGTGAAATATTTTCTTTTTGTTTCCACTCTTAATTTCTAATTGAATTGGTACTGCATTTGGTCTCACAAAAAATGTTCCCTCAGCACTTGAAAACAGTCCAAAGACTTAGCTTCTAATCTAGCTGAAGCATCCAGCATAGCTGATGTAAAATTTCTTAGTCTGCAGTGTGGTGATTCTTCTTCTATAGTAAACAAATGTGTTCCCATCTCTCTAGAACTTTTCAGCATTTCTCTTTATCCTTAATGTGCTAAAAATTTCACAATGATACATTTTAGATGCAAGTCTTTGTTCATTCATCTTCCTCAAAACAAAATGGACTATTTCAACCTAAAGTTGCATATTTTCTATGGGAAATTATTTACTATGGGAAATTTTGTTTTAATAAAACTTGTGTAATTTTCTCCCATCCATTTTTTTGTGTCATCTTTTTATAACTGCTGTGAATTGAATTTTGGATTTTCTGGAATAATTCTCTATGTTTTTTAACTTTTCTTTCAATGTTTTATTTTATAGTATTGCTTTACATTCTGCAAGATTTCCTTGATTTTGCTTCTGCTCACACTATAGATTTTTTTTTAAGTTTGGCAATCTATTATTTATTTATTCTTTTTTTCTTTATTGTTGAAAATATTACAGATGTCCTCCATTTTTACTCCATTGACCCCCTCCCTCCTACTCTCACCCCCCTCCTGGTTTCCCAAACTATTGTCTGTGTCCATTGGTTATACGTACACGCATATAAATTCTTTGGTCCCCCCCACCCCTACCCCAAACTTCCTTTCCTCTGAGGTTTGTCAGTCTGTTCCTTACTTCCATGTCTCTGGATCTATTTTGATCAACAGCTTATTTTGTTCATGATGTTCCATAAATAAGTGAGATCATGTGATATTTGTCTTTCTCTGACTGGCTTATTTCACTTAGCATAATACTCTACAAATTCCTCCATGTCTTCTCAAAGGGTAAGAGATCTTTCATTCTTACAGCTATATAGTATTCCATTGTGTAACATACCACAGATTTTTTAATCCATTCATCTACTGATGACATGGGTTGTTTCCAGATCTTAGCTATTATAAATAGCATTGCTATGAAAATAGAGGTGTATATATTCTTTCTGATTGGTGTTTCAGGCTTCTTAGGATAGGCAATCTATTTTTAATTTCTAAGAACTCAATTGTTGCCTCTCCCCTCTGGCTGTTACTGTTTTCATGAAATAAGCTCTCAAATCTCTTTCAGCATAATAATTAAAAATGAAATATCTTTTCTACTCCTTATCTTGCTCCTTTTTGGGGAAAAATAAAAATTTCTAGGTAATGTTTTATAGATTTTAAGAATGTAGGTCCTGGGAGCCTTTTGTCTGGCTTTCAAGCTCAGCTCTATCACTTATTAACTGCATGGCTTTGGACAAGTGATTAAACTTTTAAGGTGGCTTAGTTTTCCCAATTGCAAAACAGTGATTGTAATAGTACTTGCCTAACAGAGATTAAATTTTAGGGTTTGGGATTAAATACGTTAAAAATTTAAA
Organism: Molossus molossus; assembly: GCF_014108415.1. Classification (NCBI taxonomy): domain Eukaryota; kingdom Metazoa; phylum Chordata; class Mammalia; order Chiroptera; family Molossidae; genus Molossus; species Molossus molossus. The sequence goes on along the minus strand of NW_023425403.1, from coordinate 33,717,662 downwards.
GACATCGAGTGATTTTTGTGATATAATAAGTACTAAATCATAGCTGGAATTACATTGGTCTGATCCATGGTTTTCTGTTCTTATTGAAAAGGAAGGCATGCTTTATTATCAGTGATTGTACTGTATATAGCTTACTTTCCACAATGGCTTCTCCCCTAAATGGTAAAGCTACTCAGGATGCCAATGCAGTACTTCAGCTGGGCTGGCTTACTCACTTCACTAGGCGCTTAGACAGCCAGAGCTCAGCTAGGCCCTCCAAGGCCAGGCTGAGGAGAGTACTTTCCTCCTCACCCATGCAGGAAGCCTTGGTTTAAAAGGGAAGCTTGTTCACCTTTTTGGATAAGCCCTACCCTGTTTAGCCCAGAGGTGAATGCAGGGCTGCACTTCCAGTTTTTCTGCCTGCAGGAGGGATGAGGGATGGGATGGGAGAGGTGGAGTGGCTGCAGGCAGAAGCTCCTTTAGCACCCGGTGTAGCTTCTTTCCTCGCCTCCAGGCTCCGTGCTTCAGCTCTGAGCTCTCAGAGCTGCTGCCAGAAGACAGGCCCCTCCTGGGCCTCCCGGGAGCACCCCGGAATGCGGATTGCTCCCCTGTTTCCGTGTGTCTCCGGTCAGCAGCTTAGCCGCTCCTATCTTCCCGGAATTGGTTGAAATCTCTTATCAGCTGTTGAGTACACCCACTCCCTCCCTCCCCTTCTTGTTATCAGTTTATTCCCTTTTCCACTTCCTACGGGTTATTTAAATGGCCCTGGGGGCAAGGGTCCTGACTCGGGAGAGACCGAGTGATGCTCAGAATAAAATGTTGACCCCACGGCCGCACCACCTCCCTTTTAATTGTCATTAACTTCTCAATCATGCCATCAAGTACATGCTATTATTATGCCATGTCACATATGAAACTTTTAAAAAGTTTCCTCAAGAACTCAATACTAGTGAGTGATAGTACAGAGATTCAAATATCTGGGTCTTCTTAGTGGTAATAATTTAAAAAAAAAATTTTTTTTAAAAATCCCAAACCTTTTTCTCAAAATTCCAAGAATGGGGTCTCACTAGAAAGATAATCATGACTACTTAATATTAAGCACTTAGAAGAAAATTAAAATAGTTATTGTACAGATTTGAACACTTAGGAAGTACTGGAATTATTATGAAACAGCACACAAATCACAGTGGCCAGCTGAAAACTAGTTCTGCTCCCTTAAAGCTGGTTGGTAATTAATACCTTCTTGAGTTACAGAGACAGCCCTGCGCAGGTGCCCCCCGGCCCTGCAGCGGCACCCGGACCAAAGCCTCGCCCATGTCCACCGAGCCAAAGGATGGGGAGTGACGGGAACTTGAACACCGGAAGCCTTTCAGGAGACCACTACACAGAAAGATCTGGTGTTGGAGCCTCCTGCCGTGCAAAGGCCACGGTCCAAAACTCTCCCATCAAAATTTGCGCACCAGTGCTTGGGCATGCCTGTGCCCCCACAATCCTGTAAAAGTGCACGTCCAACCATGGAAGGAGAAGACAGGTTTGAGTAGTGTCTCCTATGTCCTCGAAGCTGGACCAAGAATAATAAAGGCTCTTCCTTTTTTTGAAAAGCCAGTGTCATAGTTTTGGCTCATATGCACATCGGACAGAGGACCCTTGTTCATTTACAATTTAATGAATGTATACTTATTGAAGGTATGGATTTTTCCATAGTGGTGGCGATGGTATTTGGATACTACAATTAGGAACTCTGGGAAGATTTCGAGTCCTATGATTTGAAGGTCCATGTCATGTATTTTTCTTTGTCCAATTCAAGCCAGTGTTAGACAGCTTAGGTGTTAGAATCTATGCCACAGTGAGACCTAGATTTTACCAAGGCCCTTTAGGTGCAAAAACCCTCAGCTATGTTTCTCCAGAAGCAAATACAGTATGATATAAAACCGAAGTTTGGTAATCCAAAATGACCATTTTAGCAGAGATCTGAATTATTACCTCAGACACATTTTCTCTTTCAAAGACATCATGAGAAAAAAATGTTAAAAGCCTGTCAAGATTATTATGCATTTGTAGTGAAAACATTACAACTAAACATAACAAGTCAATAATAATTCCTTGCATTTAAATTTGAGAAAATAAATACGATGTTATTATTACTCCAAAAATTATACTTTCTGTGTTTAACCAAAAATGCAGTATGAAATTTTTGAGTCCAGCTGACCATCAAACCAGAGACAACTGATTCCTTTTTACTTTTGCTAGAAATTTGTGATTTCAGCACTTGCAAAGAAAAGATTCTGGAAAATGAAGCATGCATGTTTCTTCTGATGATTCGTGGCTTCTAGTAGATACCTCTTTATGACCACATGACCACTAAAAGCAAACCTTGTCAGTAATTTATTATTTCTCTTAATATGATTTTGCACATGAATCAAACTTGAAGAGCAGAAATATAAATATTCGGAGAAAAATTGATAGAAAAAAAAAAAAAGACTTCCCTAACCAAGTCTCAAAATACCATTTTTGATCCAGATTTATAATAAGACAATGTACTAATACAATTTTAAGTTCCTACTGGTACAAATTTTAACCAGTCTCCTACCCAATGTCATTAAGGGCTTTTCTTTATATTCAAAAGGTCTGAATTTTGTTGCTCATCTATAGTACCTAGTTGGCATGCTTAGCTAAATAAAAATTATAGTTAGTTAATATGTGGATTTTCTCTGTCTGCTGAAATATTTTATTAGCCATCCTTTCCATTAACATTGCCGTGATTTTCTTATTTAAATATAGAAATCTGTGTAGACATGAGAAATAAGAAATGAGGTCCAGATTTTGCAAAGTTAAGAACTGCAGTTAAATTGAGAATTAATACCATGTATTTTAAAAGCTAGAGCTGTAGCCAAAACATGTCTGTTTGCATTCTTTATTTCTCTTTAAGGGGTATTTCTTGTGAAAGATTTTGTTTGTATTGCTGTAGTCAGAGAAAAACACTCCACAGCAAGTTGAACACGGAAAGTTTTCTGAAAGAATAAAATGCACATGTCCTGACAACTGACACCTGTTTCAGCTAAGAGAGAAAGCCCAAATTTTAAACCCTCAAGAAATATCAAAAATTTAATATTGTTGTTTATGTTACAGCAGCTTCTGATTCTAAGAATACACCTAGGGAGCCCGAAGTTGCTAAAAAGTTTATTTATAGAACAGTGGGGAAGCTTTATATCTTTACTTTCAACTTGTATTGCAGTGGAATCAATATCTCATCTTTTGTAACACAGTTTAATTTTATACCTATTTAGGGATGGTATTTATTATAAAATAAGTTGGTATCTGCCAAAAAATGTTCAATTACTACATATCTGTTCCTTGGGTAATATAATAAAGTTCAGAATAAATCCCCACTATAATCTGCCCACATTCAAGTTCGAAGGGGAAAAAGATCTTTATATTTGGTTGATTAACTTCTAACTTCTAAAGCCGTTCTATACATGAGAATAGAATCAACCCCTCCCCCAAATTTAGAGTTCAAACGTGTTTCAGATTATTCTCTCAAATATATACAATTCAGTTAATTTGTTTAAAACATATTGATTCCCACTGGGCAGCTCAACCTGGGAAGAACTGATTTCTATCTAACTTTGTAAACTTTTGTTTTTCCCCTGGACACACACACACACACACACACACACACACAGAACGAACGTTTTTACATTGAAACTGAAGATGTAAATGAAGGCCTGCAGTCTCTGTCTGGTTCTGGTTACAAGGTCTGTTTGTTGACATCACAGATGAAGGCCTGCTGTGTCTCTGGCTCTGTCTACTCCATTTCCCTTCTAATTAGGCTTTGCCCTCAATTAAGTTAATGATGCAACTTTTCCTATAGATCATTTGCCCTTTCAATCAATTAATAGAATATGAGGGTGCATCCCTCCTTGGCTTGGGACTCATTTGCCCAAGGGCAGACTGCTTAGCTCCCAGAAGTACCACATAAGCAGAAGCAAAATGTTTACCCCCATATCACATATTATCCCTGAGAACATCAAGCCTAATGGAAGCTTTAACTAAACTGCATTTTATTACTGCTTTATGTCAGGATAAAGAGTTTACTGAAATACTAGAGCAGGTCCAAATATTTACGGGTGTGTTGTGAATGTAAGGCAGTTCAAAACAAGCTTAGGGTCAGTATTTTAAAAGAGCGTATAAAAACTTCTGCAATATCAAATAGAATTATAACACACACACACCTCTAAATGACCTAGATAAATCACTGAGGTTTCCATTATTAATGGAGGAAATAAAAATGATCTCTCTCAAACAAGATACTTCTGTTTTATCAGACTGTACTTAGAGATTATAGAATAGATTTAAAACTAATTTAATTTTAAATAAGAAAAAGATAACCACGATGAAATTAGTGTAGAACCCATATGTCATTTGTACCAACACTGGAATGTTGCAAAGATCAAGATTTTAAGACAATGTTGACAAACACTTTCTGGAAATTAGGTTAAGAAAAAATGAATACAGAAGTGTAACCTCTTACTAAAAGGCAGGACTAAAAGACATACAATGGCCAAAGGTTTTACATAGATGAAAAAAACTGGCTCCATATGGATCGCAAATCTTTCCCAGAATATTATTTGTATACGACAATGTGGCCATTCTGTTATTTAAACAAAGGCATGTTTTCATATACCTTATTATTTTTTTTACCTATAACATGTGATATCTTTCAATAAAAAAGAGCTTGGCTTTTACTAGAAACTTCAAATAAAAAGATATACTTCCACTAAAAAGTTGAGAAAATATTGCATTACTAAGAGGAGCTAAAAAATAAGGTTTGTAGATATTGCCGATGGAAGAGAACATTGAAAACGACTACTTCATACAATGTAAACATACATGATGGAATACTATTGCAGCAGACTTCCCACTTCATGATGTATAGCAGGGAGGAGGCTTGTGTGATGGCAGGAGATTTAAGTTAGACACTAGAAAAACACTGTGTCTGGAAGGATCGCAAACAGTGAGCTACACACATGGCATATAGAGGATTCTCTCCAAAGATGTTGAGTACAAAACATACATAGATCATTGTTTTTATTCCCTTCAAATTTAGGGATTGGGTGATTCCTTGGGTGGTTTTCCTTGATTCCTAAGGACCTCTGGCCTGTGCATGTATGTCCAGATCCATATTGTCTGCTTTACGCCGGAACCTCCAGCAAAGCTGAGTCCGTGCAAAACCCTGCATGTACCAAAGCATCATCACACCTGGAGAAAGGAGACAGGGCACACGGATAATTTTAAATTTCATGACTTATTTAGACTTTAGCCTGAAGAACACAGGGAGCCATAGAAGGTTAAAGCATTCTGCATGAAATAAGTTCAAGTAATGTACTTATCACTCTAAGGATGTTAGATCCTCAACTAAGCTTCAGGTATGAGTGAAGAAAATAATGGGTTCTCCTGGCTTTCACGTTTATATCTATTCAAGCCCAAACATTAACTCCAAACATTAAGTCCAAACATTAACTCATTATTTCCCCTCATCTTCTTTCTAATTTGCTCCACTGGGAGCAGCACAGAAAAGTAACAGCCATTCATAGAGCATCTTTGGGTAAGAAGAGTAGATCCCCTAACGAAGGTCCACTTAGAGAGGGGCAAACAGTGCGACCTAAGCCACAGCCTGTAGGGAGAGAAATGGTATTCCGATCCGGTTAGAAATCAGTCCACAGCACAGGTCCTTTCCACATAATCAAAGTTTAATGACAATGGAAATAAGAGAAACAGAGACGTTCATGTTACTTTGGATGTGGGACCTGGGGAGAGCCCGGGGGGGGGGGGGGGCATGCATTAGGACACTGAATGATACCACAGGAGAAGCTGGGTTCTGCCCGTGTCCTGTTTCACTCAAGAGGAGAGGGACTCAGGGAAAGAAGAAGAAAACAAGGTTCTCAGGAACCATTCTCAGGAAGGCATGCAAGTTCCCACTGAATGGTACAATGGTGTTGTAAGCAGCTGTGGCCTTGGGAGTATTAAGACTGTAGCCCCTGATACCAAAGGCATAACGCAAGTGCTGTTAAAATTAGGCTGATATTCCATGGTCATTTTATACAATTTATTTGATCTTGGGCCAATGAATGAAGAATTAATTGTATTACATCTTTAGGAATATAGAGAGCACTAGCTGGAAAGGAGGCAGCTGGTTCACAATTCAGATATACATGCATCCTGAGCTCACTGGTGATATTAGAAATAAACAAATCCATCTGTATGTCGACAGGTCACAGTCTGCTTCCTCCTTCTTCCGTGATTATTGTTTCAGTGGGAACTTCGTCTGGCCTTTCTCAAAGTACTAAACTGTCCCTGAGACAGGACTGGTTCCACTTTGGTTGGTGGATTTGGAGCGTTGACGCACTAGCATTTCAAGTATACATGATACTGTTCCTCCTTTTAACTCGGAGGTTCGCTCATGGCACGGTGCTAGATAACAGCAATGGACCCACAGAAGATCCGGAGCCAAAAGGTGTGGTGCCCTCTTCAAACACATTCTTTATTTTGCTTCCCACGAATAAACGCTTTCCTTGCTATTTTTCTTTCTTTCTTTTTTTTTTTTTTTTGACTCTCAAGTTAGGTTTTTGGTTGTTTGGTTGATTTCTTGACTAGGAAGGATCAGGGAACTGACTCCTCCATAAACATCTTTAATTTGCGCTATCTTCTTGTTTATTTTTTCTGGAGAACCTTTTGCCATGGTGTTATTACCTGTTATAGGCTACACAGTTAGCCAGTGAGAAATCCACAGCTAGTTTATGTTTCGAATGGAGAAAATGTTGTAGTACATTTCAGACATACTTGAGATGGGTGTAAGGTGTACATTTCAACTTCTTCAGATTGATGACACCAAAAATATTGATCAATCTAGAGAATACCACATTTTGCAATTTTTCTAGCTAACCTTTGACAATACTTTTTTTTTTTTTTTTACCAGTTTACTTTTCATTTCCATATACAGACTATGGTAAGGCTAATTTTGTGGACAGATTTAAAAAAAAAAAATTGAAGCAGACAACCCTTCTCTACTCTTCATGGCTGTATTTCATCATGTCTCGGGGTGCTTCCTCTTTAGGGGCGCAGTTCACTCCGGAGAAGCCCTCAGGAAGGCACTTGTACATTTTCTCTCTTCTCAAGGTTTGCACCCTGTTCCTCATCTGAAGTTTCCATATATTTCTTCCCATCTCTTTCTCCGTGTGTGTGTGTGTGTGTGTGTGTGTGTGTGTGTTGGGGGTGTGGGACTTCTTCTTTTGTGATCCAACACCTTTTCCTGGATCATTTCCCACAGTTTTTATTTTTAACCAATATTCTAAAAGTGATGTCAGTGAACTAAAATGATCTGAGAACTTAAAAAGGCAGGTTTTAATATTAATGATAATTGACAAAAAAAAAAATCAACACAAACATATTTCAAATCACTTCACTATCTCCCTATGAGGCAAGTGACATTGTCAACATTTTATAGATGAAAACAAAATTCCGATTCAGAGAAATGAAACAAATACTATAACATCACACATTAGTATGTGGTAGAGTCGGATTCAATCAAACCCAGGTGTTTTGGTTCAAAACCCAAATATCACCAACCGTCTCAGAGAGATAAAGTAGATCTGAAGACTGCCAGGGCCACCCACCAGTGATGACCCTGGGATAGGTCATACATTGCACAGGGCTGTTTATTTCTATATCAAAGTGTTCTCCGTGCTGTCGCTTCATAGCTGTTCATGCATTTTTATGTCATCACTCTTGCCCATCCTGGAAAGAACCTTGCCTCCTGGTTACTGAGACAGAAGGAAAACTGAAGGATGCCAGACCAAACCAGGTAACTGAGACTGCTTAGTCACTAAACATAATTTTATTCTCAACTTCAAGTCAATGGGCACCCGCCTGAGGCTGACTGCTCTCCACCTGGGAAAGTGAAACCAAAGGGCTTTAGCAGTGGCCCTGCAAGAGCTGTGGTATTGCTACTGTGCACGAAGTTTTCAAAGGGTTTCTGGACTGTTACATTGGGCAAAATGAGTAGCAGTTGAGGTAGCATGTAGTGGAACACATAATTTGCACCATGAGCTTTCTGTTTATGTGCATACTTTTAAAAACCTTAAGAGCCATTTGTTACTCTCGAAGTAAGATTGTCAACTCTTCACATAATTATTATGTTCTTATTTAAAGCAATGATGCAGTTTTTTCCTTCTACCTCTATTATCTGTCCTCAATCTCTCCACATTTTGTCATGTCTTACATATGTTTGTGTATTTGCATATATACACACATATACGTAGATGTAAATCTACTTAAGATTTGAATGTAGAGAGTCTTTTAGAAAAGCCTCTAGCACTTACATATCCAAACGAGTGCTGCTCCCTAGAGAGTAGTCTGATACCTTGGGAAGCCCTATAATTCACGATGACTATATTATTATAATTCTAATGTTTTAGAATTTCTTTTTTGGAATTTCTGAATCCTAGTAATTTCAGTGAAAACTTGAGTTCGGGAACATACTGAATGAATTACGTAAATCTCGTTTTGATGCGTTTATTGATCACAACCGACTCCCTAAAAGTTAGGTGATCACCAATACTATTCAAGAAGAGGTAAGGCCACTATCAGAGTTATATCTTCACCTCTGACATTTTGTTCTAATGCTAAATTCCTATATTCAATTATTGGACATTTCCACATAGATAATGGCCAAAGCAAAACTCATATGCTTTTCCTCCTCAAACATGCTCCTTTCACAGTCTTTCTCATTTCAAGAAATAGCAAAGCTGTCTACCGAAAACCTAGAGGCCATCTTTGATTCATTTCTTTCCCTCACTTTCCTGTATGCAATCAACCAGCAAATCCTATAAACTATATCTGCAAAAATATATCTTTATCTATACATTTTTCTCCCTTCTAATGCTGCCTGTGGACCTGTTTATCTCTTCCTGAATAATTTGAACATCTTCCTAAACTTGTCTTTTTGCTTTCCCTCCCGGCTGCTTAGAATCTGTTCTCTATACAGAAGCCAGAGTGAAATTTTTGAAATTTAAATTGCATCATTGTCCTGTTTGTAACTCTTCAGTGACTTCCTTTTCACTAAACCATAAAATTTGTACTCTCAACCTTGGTAGTAAGTTTAGGGATTCCCTTTAAACAAATAGCATGACATCCCCTAGCATTCTGAACCCATTTCGTCTGACTCTTTCTCCCCATCTTGAAGCTTCAGCCATGCTGATTTTCTTTTGTTTCCTCAAATGCGTCAAGCTTCATTCTGCTTGGGGACCTTTGTACTGGTTGATCTCTCTCCTTGGAACCTCATTCCCTGATCTTTACGTGTCTGGTTTCTTTTTGTGGTTTATGCTTTCAAGTTAAACGTCACCTCTTTAGAGAAGTTTTCTGTAGTGGGTTGAATGGTGCTCCCTATTCCAACGTTGGATACTGTGAATGTGAACTTATTTTGAAAAATGATCTTTGCAGATGTAATTAAGGATCTTGAGATGAGATCACCCTAGATGACCCAAGTGAGCCTAAATCCAAAGACAAGTGTCTTCACAAGAGATGCACAGAGGAGAAACATGGACAGCAGAGAAGGCCATGTGAACACTGAGGCAGAGATTGGGGTTATACAAATACAAGGAATGCCTTAGGTCTTTGGAAAAGGCAAGGAAGGATTCTCCCCTAAGAGCCTTAGAAGGGAGCACAACCCTGCTGACACCTTCATTTTGGACTTCTGGCCTCTAGAACACTAAGAAGATAAATTAATGTTGTTGTTGTTTTAAATATGTTTTTGCTGATTTTTTAGAGAGAGAGGATGGGGGAGAGAAAAATAGAAACATTGATGTGAGAGAGAAACATTGATCAGCTGCCTCCTGCACGCCTCCCCACCAGGGGCCAAGCCTGCAATCCAGACATGTGCCCTGACCCGGAATCAAAAACGGGACCTCCCAGTCCATGGGAGGATGCTTAATCCACTGAGTCACATGGGCTGGGCAAATTAAGGTTGTTTTAAGCCACCAGGTGTATGGTAATTGGCTGTGGCAGCCTTAGGAAACCGATGCATTTTCCCTGACATGAAATCTGAAGTAGCCTCGTAGTCACACCATCACTGTTATTTTCTTCATGGCACTTATCACTACTTGATTGTTTTTCCTCTTTCCTTGATTATTCTTTCTCTCACACATAAGATATAAATTTCAATAAAACAGCTATAATTTGTCTATTCACCACTATATCTTTAGAGCCTCCATTCATGTCTAAAACATGGCAGATATACCATACATGTGTTGTGGAATGAATAAAGAAAGCATATACTAAGATAAGTAACTCATACACTTTTTAAATAAAGCATATATGCCTTGGGAGGATGCACTGATATTTCTAGGAGTCCTTCTAGCTAAAGTGTCTGTGATTTCACAATTTTAGTATTTCAATATGATTTTTTAACATGAAATTGGGAGCTAGTGTTAGAAAAGTTATGTTTTTTAATCAGGGTTTTAAGAGGATCAACATGGCAGAATATGCTAAAGTGAATTATTGGTGGAAGAGACCATAGAGGACTTTTCTAGTTAGGAGAGAAATAACAAAAGCCTAGGTCAAGGTAGTTATAGAAAGAGTAAAAAGAAAAAAAATATAAAAACATATACATATTAATTATAAAGCAAACTAATTTTTAATGGAATAAAGTGGATACATGGTAAATCAGTATCTGGTAGGGATTTTTATTCACCAGCTCAGGAAAATTCCAATCTGCCTACAGACTGAAGACTTGAAAAACTACATCCTAAAACTGCATTACAAACTTACTCATATTAATATTTATATTCACCCCCAAAATGAAAAGTTCTTATTTATTTATATCTTTTGAGTGATTGATGAGGTGTGTGTCTGAAGGTTGAACTTACCTAGCTGATTATGAAATAGGTATTTCAGAGGGTATTTTCTGTGAATCAATGAGTCACCTCAGTTCTTTCAGATTAATAAATTCTAACTGGATGCCAGAGTATAAGTCATACTTTTTATTAAGGTTTTGATGATTATTTTAGAATAGCAGTAGAAATCTAGTAAATTATTACTTAATCCTAAGGTATGAGAATCCAGTTTAGTCTATAAAAGTAGATTTTCTTGATAAATAAAAATTGAGAATTTCCCTGAAGTATTTCTTGGGAAGACAGATGTTATTGATTTTTATAATTACAAAGGATAGAATATGTCAGTTATAATTAAGAAAATGATTTTCTTTTTCTAGGTAGTCTCCTGTATGTAATATAAATACATCTCTATGAAAATAGTGTTTTCTAAAATTTTATTCTACTGTATTCATCTAAGTAATTTTCCAAGCAAAATAAAACCGAGAGAAGTGGCAGAAAAGGATCAGTAATCACACTACAAAGAAACATGCGAAAGAGAGAGTGCTTCAGCAGGAAAAGAAATTGTTGTCTGCTTTTATTGTGCAGTTCAAACACAACAGGGAACCACCAAATCTGAAGTTTCAAAGGTGGTGAATTTTTAACAATAACTTACAGATATTTATGTTACAAATCATACATTTTACAAATCAATTACAGATAATTTGAGAAATGAGAGGTTTTAAGCTTAACTGTTGAAAACCATGTTGCACTTTTTCAAAATATTTTTAAGAATTTCTCCTCATACTTTAAAAAAAATCAGGATGTAAAAATATACAAACAAGTCAGATAATATCACCTTTGTGGTGAAGGAGTAAGTCTTGTGAATGAATTAGGAAAAACTGAAATAGACTGAGATATTGCATCTCTCCTCTGAAAGGGCAGTTGAGAACCCTCTAAGACAGATCATGAACCAGAGCGCTGGAGGCTGGGGACTGGAGAAAAAGCTTTGAACTGGACTTCAAAAGGCAAGAATAGGCTGTGCTGTGAAAAGCTGAGATCACTTAAGGGCATTTGGCTACAGAGTGAGAAATCCTGTTTGTATTTCATACTTGTATGTGAACTTGCTTCTGAGAAAAAACTTGAACTGATGAAGCAAAGAGTGAGTAATGAGAATAGTGTACTGAACGAGAACCGGAAAGCTTGCCCTCATCATACCCCCATCTAAGGGATAGAGCCAAACTCACAGGGTCTACTGTCTAAAATCTCCATGTCTGGTCACATTGACCTCATTTATTTTATTTATTTATTTATTTATTTTATTTATTTATTTATTTATTTATTTATTTATTTATTTATTTATTTATTTATTTTTAAACTTATCTCTATTGTTGAATGTATTACAGATGTTCCCCCTTTTCCCCTATTGACCCCTTCCTTCCCACTCCCACTCCCTTCCTGCCTTCCCCACACTGTTGTCAGTGTCCATTGGCTATGCATATATACATAGAAGTTTATTTCTTCTCACCCACTTCCTTTTGAGATTTGTCATACTAACAACCAATTTGTACTTCTTAATCCCTTCACCTTTTTTACTCATTCCGCTAACCCTCCTCCCACCTGGCAACCAACAAAATGTTCTCTGTATCTATGAGAATGTTTCTGTTCTGCTGGTTCATTTTGTTTGTAGATTCAATTGTCAATAGATATCTATTTATTGCTATTTTGTTTGTTCATATTTTTGATGTTCTTTTTCTTCAAGAAGACCCTTCAGCATTTCATGTAATAATGGTTTGGTGGTGATGAACTTCTTTAGCTTTTTCTTGTCTGGGAAAATTTTTATATGTCCATCGATTCTAAATAGCTTTGCAGGATAGAGTTTTCTTGGTTGTAGGTTCTTGCTTTTCAATACTCTGAATATTTCTTGCTACTCCCTTCTGGCCTGCAAAGTTTCTTTTGAGAAATCAACTGATAGTCTTAAGGGAGCTCCCTTGCAGGTAACTAACTGCTTTTCTCTTGCTGCTTTTAAGATTCACTCTTTGTCTTGAACCTTTTGCATTTTGATTATGTGTCTTGGTGTGGGCCTCTTGGGATTCATCTTGTTTGGAACTCTCTGTGCTTCCTGGACTTGTATGTCTGTTTCCTTCACCAAGTTAGGAAAGTTTTCTGTCATTATTGTTTCAAACAGGTTTTTTAAAAATATTTTTTCTTTTTTTGTTGTTATTTTTCTTTTTCTTCTTTTTATGATCATTTTTTAAAATGTCGATGTTAGCATAACAGACATTTCTTTTTCTTTTTATCCTCAACCGAGGAAATTTTTCCACTTTTTTGTTCAGATAGAGCAGGAGGGGGAGAGGGAGAAAGAGAGGGAGAGAGAAAGAAACATCGACAAGAAAGGGACATATTGAGTGGCTGCCTCCCACACAACACCAACCAGGGCCGGGGACAAATTACAACCAAGGTATGTGCCCTTGACCGGAATCAAACCTGCGATTCATTGGTCCGTGGGCCAATGCTCTAACCTCTGAGCCAAACCGGTCACAGCTCAAATAGCTTTTTAGTATTTTGTTCTCTGTCTTTTCCTTCCGGCACTCCCATGATGCAAATGCTGGTATGCTTCAAGTTGTCCCAGAGTCTCCTTATGCTATCCTCATTTTTTTAGATTCTTTTTTTTCTTTTCTGATTGGGTGTTTTTTGCTTCCATATGTTCCAAGATTTGCTTCTTGAATTTACCTACTCTACTATTGAATCTCTGTAAATTATTCTTTATTTCAGTTAGTGCCTCCTTCATTTCTGACTGGTCCTTTTTTATGCTCTTGAGGCTCTCACTAAGTTCATTGAAGTTCTCATTAAGTTCATTGAGCATCCTTACAAGCAGTGTTTTGAACTCTGCATCTGTTAGATTGCTTACCTCCATTGCACTTAGTTCTTTCCCTGGAGTTTTGTTCTCTTCTTTCATTTGGGACATGATTCTTTGTCTTCTCTTTTTGGCTGCCTCCCTGGGTTTATTTCTATGTATTAGGCAGAGTTGCTATGTCTCCTGGGCTTCCTGGGGTGGCCTATTGTAGTAGGAGTCCTGTAGGGTTCAGTGGCACAACCTCTCTGGTTACCCAGCTGGGCCCTCGAGGTGCACCCCTCAGGTGGACTTTACATCTTTCTGTTGTAAGTCTTGATTGCAGTCTCAATGTGGCTTCTTTAATTTTGTAGTTGTAGGACTTCCATTCAGCTTGATTTCAGGCAGTTCGAATGATGGTTGTTCTGTAGTTTAGTTGTAGTTTTGATGTGGTTGTGGGAGGAGACGATACTGCCATCTTTGACCTCACTTCTTTTACCTACACTGCCATCTTTGACCTCACTTCTTTTTTTTGGTGGTACATGCCTCTAGCGGGAACCGAACCTGGGACTCTTTGGTCTGCAGGCTGACACTCAACTGCTGAGCCAAACTGGCCAGGGCTGACCTCACTTTTTTGTCTACCTCTGACCATTGCCGATTCATATCTAAGAGCAGTTTGTATATGGCCCCCTGGAATTAAAATTTATATCCTGGCTCTAAAGATAGAACATAATCATAAAGTTTACATTTTAGTATAGATTAAGTTGTGCAGGAACAGAAACAAATATTAAGCAAAGGGAGCTAGTCATTAGATAGAGGGTAATGTTGTTGTATGGAAGACACCATGAAAGAGAGACACAGAGGGATTGGATAAATGTTAACTATATTTATTGTGATGATCATTTTGCAATGTATACAAATATCAAATCATTATATTGTACACCTGAAACTAATATAATGTTATATGTCAATTATATCTCATTAAAAAAAAACAAAAATGAAAACAAAAACAGATGGATGGTGGTGGTGGTTTCTTTGAGACTTTATTAAGCTATCCCTAATCTATGCTAATATGTTCTCTCAATAAACTCTCTTTTCTGGCATGGTGTGGACAGAGTAGGGTGATCAACCATCCCCATTTGCATGGGATCACTTCAGTCTTAGCAGGGACAGTTGATCATCCTGTTAGAATCTCTATTTTTGTTGTTGTTGTTGTTTGTTTGTTTGTTTGTTAATCCTCACCTGAGGATATTTTTCCATTAGAGAGAGTGGAGGGAATAGAGAGAGAGAGAGAAACATCCATGAGAGAGAGGCACACCGATTGGCTGCCTCACACACGACCCTGAGTGGGGCCAGGTACTTGATCTTGACCAGGGAATCAAACCTGTGACCCTTTGGTCTCCAGGTTCACTCTCTAACCGCTGAGTCAAACTGGCCAGGGCTAGAGTCTCTATTTCTTACAACCAAAAGAGCCCTAACTAGAGCAAATCTCACTTATAGAAAAAAGTTAAACGTCAACAAATAGAAAAATAAACAAAAGGTTAAATCAATAAGAAAAAAGACTCTAATTATATAACTACAATATTGTGCATTTGAAGGAATCATAGAGAATAATTAGTTATAAAAAAACACAAATGTTGGACAAAGAGAAGATTTTCCAGTTCACCTAATTTGTACATAATAGCTTTCCGAATAAAGAAATGAGGCCTAAATCAGTTGGTTTGCTTAAGCTACAGCAAAACTACACTAGAAAGCAGGTTTTATAAAATAAAATTCCTTGATATTTTATTACTTTCCACTGCCTTTAATTTTTGTTGCTGCTACTTTTTTAGATCTTTAACCATTTTATGTAATTTAGAAGTTTTACAAAGATAATTAAATAAAACAGTTGGTATTATAGTATTTTAAGCTCTATTTTTATTTTATAAATATATTATATATTATATTTTAAAAATATAATACAATCATATTTATATATTTTACATAAAACAAAATTTTAGATAATTACATACAAAATTTGTATGTGACATACTTATATGTAATTATTTTATGAAATATATTATTTATATAGTTTAAATACATATCAGAATATATTAGATGTACTTTATTATATTTTATATTATTTACTGTGTGTCTGTGTGTGAGTGCTTTAAGTCAGTGACTCTCACACTGTAATTTGTATATGAATTACTTTGTCTGGGATCTTATGAAACTACAGATGCTGGTTTGGCAGGTCCGGAGTGAGGCCTGAGAGTTGGCGTTTCTAACCAGCTCCCAGAGAATGCTGATATTGTGAGGTTTTATATGAGATCATACCTGTTTTCTCAATGATCTTCATCTGTACTGTTTTACCTCCATCTCTAAGCCACCTCGGTTTGAAGCATGGAGAAACACGGCCAATCAAATTGAGTCAGTCAAATTGTGGAAGAAGTCTGCAGGAAGCAGGCTGAGCAAGCTAGTCAATGTTCCGGTTGGATACAGCTCAGACATAAACCAAAGGTTCTAGGATTCCGAGAGTCAGGACAGCAGAAGGCTAGGTATCTGGGGGTGTAGAGCATCTCGGCAGCGAGGTTGTCACCAATAGAGGGTTAGCTGCACAAGGTTTTGATCCAGGCAAGGCTTTTGAATGAGATGATGAGTGAGTAACTGAATTGGTCCTATGAACTCACAGTATAGAGGTGGAAAGTTTGAGGAGTAGATGATTAATTTCATTGAGAAGAAAGAAAAATTACTAAGGGCCAGGCCATTACTTTAGACAGTTAGTACCTAATGGGGCTGAGGTCAAAGAAGGCAGATTGAGTCAGAGTCTCTGAGGACAGGGGTGTAAAAGCTGAAAGCCAAGCACAGAGTGTCATGTACAAGGGTGTGTAGATTCGACAAAGAATTGCATGCAAGGTATGGGAACTATACCCCATGGAAAGTGTGACAATATCTGAGGCCAAGGGTTGTGGAGTATGGAAGAGGTACAATGAGAGTCGGAGCAGGACTGGAGCCCAGTTCAGGAAGATGAGTATGCCTGATGGGCAGAAGCCAAGCAGCCGGCACTGACCAAACAACTAGAACAATGGAAGTAAAGCAAGAGAAATCATTAAAAGCAGAAAAACATCTAATACTAGAAAAAGGTAAATCTAAAACAAGCAGCCAAAAAAGTAAATCTCCTCTCCTTCATTCCTCTCACAACCTTTCCAAGTGACAATTCATTTCCCAGACCACGTCTCAAAGCAATCTATACCTTTGTTTCCTTGAGGAGATGTTGTATAAGTGGGAAGATACGGCATTAAATATGTACCATCTGTGCATCATGACACTCATAGCTGTATAAGACCTTATCCTTCAAGGTAGTAAGTAATAAATGTAGAATATAAAGTTGTATTATTGAATAATATTGTATATTTCTGTAGTATTTTCAGGTTTTAAAGTATTTTCACAAATATCTCATTTACTCCTCACAGCAACACCACAAGTGTTATATGTCTGGCATACCCAAGACATAAATAAAGAAACTAAACCCTAGAGAGATTGATTTACTAAAGACACTGTAACTTCTAAGTTGCTGCACCAAAGTTTTTGACTTCAGATCAGTACTCCTTTTAATTTGTTAAAATGTAAAATATTTTGCCCAATTTTAATATTTTGCCTATAATTCCATGGGTGAGTTGGATAGTCCATCAAAGTTTATAGATAAACTATTTGAACATTACAATAGATGGTAAGGAAAATCAAAGCAGAGATAAGGGGAAAACAAGTGGATTAGAATTAAATTAGTCAACATTACCATTACAGATCTCTTTGGGTATCAGAGAATAAAAAATCAAAACAAATAATTTTTAGGCAATCAAGAGCAAAGCTAAATGATTTACAATAATATGAATGACAAAAATATATAACACATGACTTGTCCCCAAAGAAAGAAAAATTATTTCAAGAGGGCTTGGGAAACAGAAGATATAAACACAAAGTGTGAAGGGACTAGTGAGTGACTAAAGCTGATAGTAACTGTTTTACCTGTTGCCAACAGGAGCGCATGATTCACAACAAGAGGCCATTTTTCCCTTCAGGGCTAAGACTGAAGAACGGAGACACCCTCATGGGGTTAGCAGGGCAGAGATGCACCTGTTATTCTGAAAGGAGGCCTAAGAGAAAGTAGACTTGGGACCTTGTTTTCATTACTGATGTCAGAAATGAAGAATCTGTGAACACGTGAAAGGTGGAGGGGGGTGGGGATCTTGTTTCCAAATGCTGATGTCAGTGTTAGAACAAAATTAATTAGGGGCAACCACAGACTTTTTTTTTCTTACAGGAAAAGAATGAGGGTTTAAAAGATTGAAAGTCCACAGGCAGAGTCTTAAAATCGAGGGATGGGGGCAGAAATGCAAAGCTGAAGAGGCTTTGATTTAAATGAAATATAATCCACCCTGGCCAGTGTGGTTCAGTGGTTGAGCATTGATCCATGCACCAAGAGGTCGCCGGTTCAATTCCCAGTCGGGGCACATGCCCAGGTTGTGGGCCTGATCCCCAGTCAAGGGCATGCAGGAGGCAGCCAATTGATGTTCTCTCTCATCAATGTTTCTCTCTCTCTCTCTCTCTCCCTTCCTCTCTCTCTAAAATCAATAAAGAAAAAAAGTTTTAAATTAAGCATAACCTTGTTGATATGACTTGTAGAATGATGAGGAATATACTAACCTTGGAAAAAAGGACCCTAAAGTCGAATCAGGTTTGTGTGTGCCTTTGTCCACTTTCAGTATGGACCAGAGTGACAGGAAGTAGCTATTTCAAGGTGTTTGCAAGACAGGCGGTGACATTCAAAATATGGCTCCATTTGGAGCTCAACTGTAACAACACTCTACCATGAGAAGAACCCCACTGGTGGAGGAGAGACAGAGTTAAAATTGAACCAAAGAATAAAAAAACCTAGAAGGAAACATAGAAACATTTGATTATAACTTTGATCTTAATAACGCTACTAGAGATCTTAGCAAATGGAAGCAGTAACTACCAAGAAACATTTCTTCACAAATTTAAACACTAGGGAAGAACAGAAGACAGATTAGAGATTGCAAATTTACCATGTGTATGAAAATGAGCAGCACACATATTGATGGCCTAAAGTGTATTTTAAAAAAATGTAAAATGTTGCCATTCTGATAATTTCAAAAGTACAAGATCTGGCTTCTTTAAAAAAAAAAAAAAAAAAGATCAGATCTGTCATGGCCACACGGCTACCATGAGTGAGCTGGACTGCGTAGGGCTACCAAGGACCTCTGTGACCAACCCTGCCTGGCCCCTACAGAGACTTTAATTTGTTCCATGCCTCTCCCCACTTTGGCAGTTGTTTGTAGCTGACTAGGCTTGTTCTAAACTGGAAAAAAAGGAATAAAAATAGTGGCCTAATCTGTGAAGACAAGTCTTGTTTTTTGTTTGTTTGTTTGTTTTTTATTGATTTGAGAGAAAGAGCTGAAGGGAGAAGAAAAGAGAGATAGAAACATCGATGAGAGAGAACATCGATCGGCCGTCTCCTGCATGCCCCCCACTGGGGATAAGGCCCACAACCTGGGCATGTGCCCTGACCGGGAATCGAACTGGTGACCTTTTGGTGCATGGGTCGATGCTCAACCATTAAGCCACACCAGCCAGGTAAGCCTTGTTTTTGATCATGTATCCACTGAACACATATCAATTAAATAACTAGTATATGCCAGGAACTCAGCTAGGTCCTAGGGAGATAGACTTGAATAAGTTGCAGTCCTTGCTTTCACAGGGTTTACGATCTAAAGGGAAAGGCAGAAACCATGTAAATAATGATATGCATGATTAGTTAGTATTATGCTAGAGAAATGGCAAGTGCTTGGGACCAAATCTGATGATCCAACCTGATGGAAGATTGCTGAAAGATTGCTGATACCTCTAGGGCTCCCCAGGATGGCCTAGTGTTGGCTCTGGCAATAATTTAGGGGTATAGTTAATCACAGATCATTTCTAAAATGGTTTGTGCTACTGGGATGCTGTATAGAAGGTAGACTGGGCTGAAGAAGTGGTACAGCAAATTCTCTTTCAAAGTTTTAGCCCTGTCTCGGGAAAGCAAAGTTTCTGTACAACCCCCCATCCTTACACCCAAGAACAAGGGCTCTGAGGGGTGAAGCATTGCACTTATAAAATGAATACCCTTCCACTAAAAAGTATAAATTGAAAAAACCTCTAATAGCTAAGTCAGTTATCTAACAAGTTAGAAAGACAAAGAAGAATTTTATTTTTTTGTTGGAATGACAAAAATGCATGGGTAGCAATCCTGGTATCGATTGAAACTAAATCTTGGAAAGAAATGCAGCCTGGAAAAGGAAAGGCAACGTTATTTGATATTTATTATCTCCATCAAAGGCTTCTGTAATTCATGGTTTGACAGCATTTTATGAATAGCACGGACCATTTCACAGAGCTGTAATTTACCTTGAGTAGAAAACAATAATTAGCAGGGTACATCATATAGAAATTATTGTGAACTAAAAGAAATGAAACAAAATGATGAAATCCTAAAACAACTGATTTTTTAAAAATTGAAATTTCAATCTATAAACTGTTTAATATATATATTTTTTTCCTGAAAAGGAAAAAACAAAAGATGAGTAGAGATCAAATGTATGGACAATGCATACACACAAGCCGGATCAAATATGCACAGCATATGTTCTGCACCCAAAGCCCTATAGACAGTACTGTATGGTTTACTGTGTAAGCATATGCATAATAATAGTTAGATTTGGAGTTTAATTCCTGGCATAACATTTGCTTGGCTTAGTACAAATTAAGCTATTATTATTGACTAGGAGTCTTTCTTTGGTTGAGAGGATAAACTCCGCTAAAAGTAGATTAGAATGCTTTAAAATTCTATATTAAAAAAAAAAAAAAAAGGAAAATCTAGAGATGTCTTGACCCAGAATGAGTTATAGCTTTGTCATATTAAAGCGATTATTCTTTTTTTTATTAATTAATTTTTGTTACAGATGTTTCTCCTTTTTCCTCCCCCCCGACTGATTCCCCCCTCCCCTTCCCTCCCTGCCCTTTCCCCAGTTTGTTGTCCATGTCCACTGTTCATGCACACATGCATATAAGTTCTGTGGTTTATCTCTCCCCCACCCCACCCCCCTTTAGGAGATTGTCAGTCTGTACCCCACTTCCACGTCTCTGGGACTACCCCATTCCTCAGACTGTTATGTTCATTATATTCCACAAATAAGTGAGATCATATGAAACTTGTCTTTCTCTGTTTGGTAAAGCCATTATTCTTCACAAAACAATCATTTAACTTTGTTATTCTGACCATCTCATTCCCTTCATCTACTGAGCAGCCTCATTACAAGTGCAGCATTCCTTTGAAATGTTATTGCATCCAAAAATTAATTTAAAATGTGAGGTCATTTCATGATGCACTGTATCTATTTTAGCATAAAAAATAATATTGGAATTCCTTGATTCTTTTTCCTCAACAGTAAAAGGGGATGGATGGCTTGGCCATTTCCCTCCTTTGACATGTCAGAGATTCCCACAGTCCTTTTCCCAGAATGATGCACAGAAAGTACTTAGCGTAGTGCTGAAGGCATTATTCAATAAATGTTAGTAGTTTTCTAATTTAATAAAGCATACAATTTTAAGCCACTTGATTAGTGGTTCATTTCACACGGAAGTCCGATCAAAACTGATTGCTTAAGAATAAAATGATTTTTTCTTTTTTCTGTTTCTGTACTTCATCTCATTGGCCATTTAGCAAGGATTTCTACTTATGTTTACAGAGTGCTAAAAAGCATACCATTAGTATGCTTTTTAGTTCTAATTAGTTCTAATACAGAGACATTTACTGTAGTTACTGTTTGTTACAACACCTCTAGTATAATGAATTGACACAAATTTTAACCATGCTTGAAAGCCAAAGAATAATCCAGTTCAGAAAGATACTTGCAAGTGATCTTGATCTTTATTTTGATCAGCTACCGTTAAAATAATTCCTTTTATTTCATCATGTTGACAACTGACCCAAAAAGTCATAACCACCAGTTATGCAAGAGGTGAGTTGTAGTTTAAATGAAACATTCATACAATAATTGAAATAAATCTAATATTTATAATTTTTTATTTCTTGACTTTAGTATGTTTTTCTTTTTTTAAATTTATCTTCAGGTAGAGTGGGAGGGAGAAAGGAAGGAAGAGAGAGAGAGAAACATCGATATGAGACACATCGAGTGTTTGCCACCCACACAACCCCAACCGGGTCGGGGACAAACTACAACCGAGGTACGTGCCCTTAGCGGGGACTGAACCCAGGACTCTCTGGTCCGCTGGCTGATGTTCTAACCGCTGAGCCAAACCGGCCAGGGCAACTTTAGTAAGTTTTTAATGCCTATCATCTATCTATCTATCTATCTATCTATCTATCTATCTATCTATCTATCTATCAATCATCATCTCCTTCCTAGGATTAAGTTCACTGTACTCGTCATATTTACCCAAGAAAGTATGGAAAGAAATGTAAAATAGTATATTTTATTCTGGGCCACCTTGCAAGGGAAACTTGATTCTTCAGGGAAATGGAGGAGGGTCTGCTCAAAGAAACGTAGTGATGTGTTACAAGTAAGCCACAGCGGTAACATTTAGTAGGGGAAGTGAAGAATTTATTTTTCAGCTGAAACTCTGAGGAAAAGTTTTAGGTAGAAAGGGAAGGTATAATTATGTGGTTTGGAATTTGGCCAGGGCACTGGAATTCATACCTCTTCACTTTCAAGATGTGTCACAGACCCTTTAATTACCCAAAGTGGATCAAGACCTCTGTTTTCTGTCTATCCCATCAAAAAGACAACACACTTTGTTACCCATTTACCCAATGCCTCTTTGAATTTTAAATTTTACCGAGTAGTACACAGAAATCATCTTAACCTCTCCTATTCATTTTTCTTTTTTTCTTGAAATTCTGACTTCCAAGGATGGCAGAGTAGGGCCCTACTCTCACCGGAGAAGGACCACAGGTGTCCACGGGGTTCTCAGGCAAAGGCCCGAGGCTGCTACCTCCTGGGAATCAGACTGCTTTGGCCTGATGACCTCAGCTAGTTATTAGCTGTAAAACTTGGATGTGTAGTTAACTTTAACTTGAGCTTTAGTTTCCATATCTATAAATTAATCAATATTCATATTTTATATAAAGGAGATAGCATTAAAAATGTTCTCAGTCTCATCCTTGAAACTAGTAAGTAACTAATAAGTATTACAATGTTCATTTCTAGGTTTTAAAACTGGCACATAGTAAGCTAGGTCCCATGGACTCCAGTCAAGGAATAAAAATGACAGTCTGACTGTGAAGAACTTTGTACATCAGGTTAAGAACTTTAGCTTATTATCCTGTGAGCAAAGGGGAGGGAGCCATGAAAGGGTTCTAATCAGGGAAATGACAGGAGGACATTTTTGTCTTAGAAATAGGGCTCTGGTTACAGGGTGGAGGAAGGGTATGGGCTAGAAACAGTCTCAAAATCATTGCAGACGCATCTTCTCCTAAAAGCAAGCATGAACCTAATTGAATCTCAGTTATTGAATTGTCCTACAATGCTTTGATGTCTTCATCATCCTTTGAGAGGTATAATAGATTTTTTTGACATAATATAAAATGACCCCAAACCTCTATTCATTTTTTTCTTTTATCTCTTTCCCCAAGCCAGGCTGTTTTAGCTGTCTACTTCCACATTTCTACATGCTTATTTATTAGACTATTTCCATTCCTTGTTTGTTACTTCTAAGCTATTGTGAGCAGAGGATCCTGATAGCCACACTTGTTAGGGCTCTGTCTAAAACAAAATTTGCTTGGCTAGTAGAAATAAGGTTTTAATACAGAAATATTTCTACTTACCGATACCCAATTCATAAATTTTATTGATCTAAAAGAAAACAAGCTACAAATGAAGGCAAAAGTGCTACAACTGTGACCATCACCGATAGTGTGTAAGGAGTGCTCACTGGGATGAAGGAAAAATGGAACAAGGTCACTGATGTTTCCATAAGTTGATGCCCTGCCATCAAGCAAAGGAACTGAGTCAAGTCTTCGTCCTGCCTCTAAGCCATGTTCTCTCCACTGTAAGCCACTGCCTTTCTTGCAATGGCTCTTTATCCCTGTATGCAGGCTAGACAAAAACCTTTTCCTACCAATTATTCTTTTATGGAAAAACACCATTGATTTCCTGGAAATCTGTTTGACATTATGTTGGAGGTTAACATTTAAGCATTATCACATGAAAATAGTAGAAAAATCTGGTCATTGATTTAGCTGGCCTGTTGTGAACTGTGTGGATTATAGGGCAACAAGTCAACCCTAATAACTCCGGTATAAAAAAAAAAAATGGAATTGAAGCTTGTCAAGCACAAAGCAAGGCACAGATACTGATAGTCAAGGTGTAAATCCAGGGTTGAGGTGTAACGTCCATAAATTGGATTAAGGCCGTGGGACAGGAACAGAAGGACAAGCACAGAGGAACAAATGAAAATATCTGGGTGGTCAGAGCGAAGGGAAACTGACAGACAAGGGACAGAGGACACACATGCTGGGGCCTTGAAGTCCAAGGTAACCTGGAGAAAACACGGGACTGAAGAAAAAAGAAAACACACTTTAGAGAACAAACCTGGGGTGCAATAACATAGATCCCAGGAAGTAAGAACAGTTTCTTTCTCATTCCATAGTCTCTCTGTGCTCTCTTGTGACAGAAACAAAAAGGATGACCATCCTGGACACTCTCTATTAGCATAGAAGTTAAGAGTAGAGGTCTGGATCAGCCTTGATGGTGAGGAAGGGGGCTATGGAGAGTCCGTGTATTGGGAAAGCATATTAGAATGCTGAGGTGAAGATGACCCAGGTGCAGGGCTAGAGGGGCCACAAAAGTTCCTGAGGTCTTGGGCAAGATGCTCAAAGTCTGCCAAAGAAGGATGTAAGAGCACCAAGGCAAGTGATACTTCACCAAAGTATCTACTTTGCCAAAGATCTATCCCTGGTTTAGAACTATTCACTGCTAATTAAGGCCTCCACGTTGAAACATTTAATAAAGGAATACATTGCCAAGACATATAGATCTTCTCAAAAAACTTCTTTCAAGTCCCAGTGATGAATGTGTCACCAGTGATAAAAGTAGTGCTATGTTCTCTGAAAGTCTATGCTTGGAAATGGATATGTGACATTTTCAACAACCTTGTATAGTTTCTCACAAGTCATGCATCAATAATCCATTAATGGTGCTTCAGAATAACTCTCAAATCTGTTACCATTAAAAATAGTTGTCTGTCTTGAATAGATGTCTAATTTTTAAAGAAAATAGCTTCACTTTCAAATATGAGACAGCTGTAAAAAATTATATGTATGTACACATTTATGTACAGTAAATTCTTCAAAGACTGATATAATAGTCTAGCATATATATATGCTATTGATTATTATAACATATCTTGATATATAATATATAATTAATCCACATAATTTATCTGATGATTTGTATTTGAAAGTCTATCATGTTCAGTTTAATCAGTATTTTAGTTATAGAAATAAGCTTCCATATATAAGAAGCAAAGATGAATAACAATATTTAATTCTTCCACTGAAACAATTTTAATGCAATTTAATGAAATTCAGGCCTAATATTTCAAAAAGGAGTAATCCTTCTGGCAAAGCAATCCCACACATAACAAGCAATCAATCCTTCCTCCTTTCTTTCCCCCTTCCTTCCTTTCTCCCTCTCTCTCATTCTTCTTCTTTCTTCCTCCACCAGCAATGTTATTATCCAGCAAAGAACCAATGGAGAACAAACAGCTGAAACTCATACATCCCATAACTCTTTCTTGGGTGTCCGATGTGACTCAAGGCGCTGTGATAGATGCGGACACAACTGTGGCCTAGATGTAGAGCTACTGTCATTATGTATAGGCTAGTGTGGACCCAGACAAGTAGGGAGGACATTTCAATACGCCATGAGGAAGCCCGAGAGACGATGGGCTACAGGAAGACAGAGCCACAGAATCTGTGCTTGAGGGTGGAGAAGGCTTTCTGAGAAAGAAGCATCTCAGTGGACCCAGTGGAGAAATAGTTGTCACAGCTTGTGTTGGGAAGGGGGAGAGAAATGGGGACAAAAAGTGTCCTGGGCAGAGAAGATATGTACAAAGACTCAGAAGCCAGAAAGATCATGGAAAAGATGAATGAATCACAGAGTTTGCTGCTTGCAGGCAGTGGGCAGTGAGTGACTGCTCTGGCACACTGGTGAGTGGAGAGGGTTTGTAATAAGTGCTATGGAGTTGAAACTTTACTCTAAGAAAAGTATAAATAGAATTGTTCATGAATACTACATTTAATCATGTCCAGTTTACATAAACATTCAGAATGCCTCCTAACCTCTGTTTTTAAGCACACGCTGGTGAAAATCAAAACTATTTTAGTCCTGGTTGGGTGGGTCATTGGTTGGAGCATCGTCCCGTACACCAAAAGGTTGCAGGTTCCAATCAGGGTTCGTGCAGGAGGTGGCAGATGGATGCTTTTCTCTCACATTGATGTTTTTCTCTCACTCCCTTTCTCTCTCTCTACAATCAATAAAATAATATTTAAAAAAATAAAAATAAGAAAAGGATTGCAGGTCAGGGCACATACCTAGGTTGCAGGTTCCATCCCCAGTCAGGATGCATGTGGGAGGCAACCAGTCCATGCCTCTCTCTCACATCAATGTTCCTCTCTCTCCCTCTTAAAAAAAAAAAAAAAAAAAAAAATCAAATAAAAACATATCCTTTGGTGAGGATTAAGAAGAAAAAAAAAGACTAGTTAAAAGGAAGCATCTGGTTTGTGGATGTAGAACCACACATTTTTATTTACTTTACTTTTTTTTTTCTTTTTTCTACAATTGGCCAAAAAAATATTACAATACTCATATGTAGACTCAAGAGATTTGAGAAAGATTTTGAAATTATCATGTAAGCTATTTTGACTCTGAACTATATACTATTTGAAATTACATAAAACTTCCCCAGGCAGGGGTTCCGGAAACCCTTAAGACCTCTGTGTATACTGCAGCAGTTGCTGCCAAAGGAAACTCCTGCATGAGGGGAGGCAGGCCATTGGGAACAGGAAATGAGGAGCCTGGAGGGAGGTGTACAAGTGTGCACAGACACATCTGCCCAGATCCTATGAGGATGCAAAGATTAAATAATGAAGTTTCCCCCTAACCACCCAATTTTTTTAAAAAAATTAAATTGCCACTGACAACTGTGTTTTAGAGCATTACCTAAAGTAGTGACATCTGAATATCCCCAAATGAAGAGAAAATCATCTCCACTGCTCTGTGGATAGCACTGTTTACAGCAATGGTTCTTAGCCAATTTTGAGTGCATGGAGCATTTTAAGAAATCATTGAGTCTTGCTCCTTGACCTCTGAATGTGAAATATATGTAAATGTAATCACATATATACACAAAATTCTACCTAGAGTTTTGGAAGGCTCACAGATTTCCATAGTCTTTCCATGGACTTAGATGAACAATATAACAGTAACACTGACTGATCATGTACTATATGCCAAGCACCTAGCAGAGAAATTTATATGTCTTATCTCATTCAATCCTCACAGTAATTATTTGCTACAGTTACTATTATCCCCATTTTAAAGATCAGCAAAGTGAGGCTTAGAGAGTAAATAACATGCCCAAGTTTGCTCATTGGAATGGTGGAGCCGTCATTAAAGCCCAGAGTCCAAACTGGTCTTTTTTGTGTGTGTGTGTTTTTTTTCAGGGTCCAAACTCTTAAGCACTGCCCAGATCCCCAGTCATATTTACAGTCTAATGAGTTAGGATACTATGGAAATGAGAGTACACTCAGAGCCAAGAGACACAGTTCTCATTTTGGCTGTGCCCTTCAAAGTCAAAACAAAATAAAATAAAAATTTTAAAATCATTTTAAGGAACTAGAAAATCCATAGGAAAAAAATAATATTAAAATGTTCCATAATCAGTAACCCAGGGGCATGTGTTAATATTGCAAAGTTCATTGAAAGAATGTTATGTGCAAAAAAACTAGACTTAAGGTGTTGTGAACACTATTTTACTTGGTCCTCATGGCAGTAACCTATGAGGAGATCCTATTTGTATCCCTACTTTATAGAGTAGAACACAGAGAGGAAGGAAGAGGGAGAGAGAGAGAGAGAGACATCGATGAGAGAGAACATTGATTGACCGCCTCCTGCATGCCCCCCACTGGGGATTGGGCCCACAACCTGGGCATGTGCTCTGACCAGGAATCGAACCAGCGACCTCTTGGTGCATGGGTCAATGCTCTATCATTGAGCCACACCGGCCGGACAACATTCACTGTTTTAAAAACATGTAAATAAACTTTATTTTAAAAGTTTTAGATCTACAGAAAAGTTGAGAAGATAGAGCAAAGAGTTCTCATAGACCTTTCACTCAGTTCCCCCACTGTTAACATCATTTTTTTTTTTTTTAAATTCCTGAGAGGACACATTTCCACTGATTTTAAAGAGAGAGGAAGGGAAAGGGAGAGCGTGAGAAACATCGATTGGTTGCCTCTCATACACACTCCAACTGAGGATTGAATACAAAACCTGGGTATGTGCCCTGACTGGGAATTGAACCCTCAACCTTTCAGTGTATGAGATGACACTCTGACCAACCAAACCACACCGGCCAGGGTAACATCTTACATTAGCGTGGTAATTTGTTACAACTAATGACCCACCATTTGTTTGTTATCATTAAGTAATCCCCAGACTTTATTTCATTGCACTTGTTTCTCCCTAGTGTCTGTTTCAGGATCTCATACAGGGCACATTGCATTTAGTTTTCATGCATCCTTGGGCTCCTCCTGGCTGTGACAGTTGCTCAGACTTTCCTTGCTTTCGGTGACCTTGACATTATTGAGGAGTACTAGTTAGGTGTTCTTCAACATTGGTTTGTCTGATGCTTTTGTTATGGTTAGGCTGGGATTATGGGTGGTGGCTGTGTCACAGAGGTGAAGTGCCCTTCTCCGAACATTACGGCAGAGGATATATGACACCAAAGGGCCACAGCACTGCTGATGGTGACCTTGATCACTTGGTTAAGATCATGTTTGCCAGGTTTCTCTGTTGTCAAGTTATTGTTCCCCCTTTCCATATTCTCTTCGCAAAGTGAGTCTCTAAGTCCAGCCAACACTCAAGTGTGGGGTAAGGGTGGGAATGGGGATACATTAAGCTCCATCGCTTTCAGTAGGAAGTATCTACATATTTTATTTGGAATTCCTATGTAAGGACAATGGGGTCCTTCTCTTCTATTTCTTTATTTAATTGTATATTTATGTGGCCCAATGTACATTTGTTTTATACTTTGGGTTACCAACAACATATTATTTATTTTGTTGATCTAATTACAGCTTTGGTCATTGGAAGCGCTTCCGAGTTGGCTTCTGTGTTCTTTGATCTGTCCTTTTATTGTTTGAGCATTTCTCTACTTTCTGGTACTACATGATACCCCAGGCTGTCATTGTGTATTTCCTGGCCTGGGGAGCCACAGAAATAATTAGTTTGTTAATGAACCCTGGTTACTTTGATTGAAGAATGGAATTAAAAACCATGAAGAATAGTCTCCATTGTAATATTGTAAAGACTTTGGTTTTGCCTTTGGAAGACTTTTTTTAAGGCCCAACCTGTCATGCAAAGAAAAAAATAGCTCTTTCTACTGCTAAAGTGCTATAAAATAGCTAAAGGGTTTTTGTTTTTGTTTTTTTCTTTGAACAATAGGCAGAGAACAAATGGGCATTTGTTTGACAGTCAATAGGAATAATACTTATTTTTCAAACTATTTAGGAATATGAATGGGAAAATTATTTTTAAAGTATTCTTATCAACAATGCTGGAAAACTCTGACCACAGCTGGATTGTCCAGATTACTACAGTCTCAAGCATCATTCAGTCTTGCAATTGCTGAATGGAATAAAGAATAAATCAAACGTGAGAACCAGACATTTGGTATTTGGTATTCATTTATAATCCCATCTTTATTAGATAAATAAATATTTTAATTATTGAAGTAATAAATGTAGCTCCCACTTATTGCAGACTATCAATTCTGCAAACTGCTATACACACTCTCTACTCATATTTGATAACACACCAAAAGTAGTAAAATGTGATTCCAGAAGCCAAAATCATTCCCAGAAAACAGAACAACAAAATCTTTCTCACCTCTACCTCTTTCTAAATCATCAAAAGCAAAAGGCAAATATTAGATTTTAATCTTTTTTTCAAAAGTAGGTGAATTAAGATGGAACATAACCCTGGTCAGTTTGACTTAGCGGTTGAGCATCGACCTGCAGACCAGAGAGTTCTGGGTTCGGTTCCCGCTAGGGGCACGTACCAAAAAAAAAAAAAAAAGAGAGAGAAAGAACATAAGCACATGAAAGTTTGAAACAAAATAAAATTCTTGTACCTTAGAAAGAGTTAAGACATACTCTTTAATCTTTGGGGGAAAAAAAGTCTGGAATTCACAAGTCTTGGCCCAATCTTCACCCTGCTGGTTAATGGCAGCGGTGAGACCGGAACCCAAGGCTCTCGTTCAATGTGCTTTTCTCCAATCCCATTCTCTGAGTCAACTATTCAGGTCAACTTCATACTGGAGTACATACAGTGTAACTACCAAAAAATGAATGTAGAGCAAGGGAAGGTGTGAACCCTAAAAATGCTGCATCCAGATTGATGCAACCTTCTCCTGCCTATGAGACCGGAGGTGTGTGTCGTGCACTTCCATGGCGTGGTAACAGTCACTATGAGAAGGCTATTTCCTGTCCTTCATTTCTGTTTTCTTTTCTTCATTCCTCCTCCCCTTCCTTCATTTTCTTCTCCCTTTTTTGTTTTCTTCCTACTTTCCCTTCTTTATTCTTTCCTATCTGCTTCTCCTTCCGGCTTGGCTAAGCATCACCTTAGATGTCCTATAAACACGGAGACACCTGACCTCAGGGTTGGGGCCAGCAGCTGTGGAATACGGTGTCTCCCCAGCTGCGGGGAGGTCAAGGAACTGCTGGATTTAGCTGACTGTTCAAAGTAGTAGGTGATTCTCCTGGGAAGAGTTCCTTAGGGAGATAGCACTTAACTATGCAGGCTTTTATATTCCCAGAATAAAATTCCCTCGGAAAATATCAGGGACTTGCCTGAAGACAGGCAGAATAATAATTTCTTTCCCCTGCTCTTCTGTTGTGTGTGTGTGTGTGCGCGCGCGCATGTGTGTGTGAGAGAGAGAGAGAATAGGTAGAGGGTGAAGAGCTGGTTTTTGTTTTTTAATATTTAATCCATTATGAGCTGGTATTATTTTATTTATTTATTTATTTTTTTAAAAGTGCATATTATTTATTACACTGAAAAAAAAATGAACACTAATAACCATGGCTTTTTGCTTAATCCTCTTAGTTACGAACATTAACAATAATGTGCATACAACAGTTTCCAAAACACAGACAAATTACTTTACATACACATTTTAAGCATATTATGACTCAGAAATAACCTTGAACATTTTTAGACAGCAAAAATACACAAAACAGTTACAATGGGAAATAACACTGGCAAAGCACTGTGATTTTTTTAAAAGATTTTTTATTTTAAAAAATATTTTATTTTATTGATTTTAGAGAGAGAGGAAGGGATGAGAGAGCACATAGACTGGCTGCCTCCTGCATGATCGGGCCCACAACCTGGCATGTGCCCTGACCGCGACGCCACAGGCGGCGACCTCTTGGTGCTGGGCCGACGCTCAGCCACGGAGCCACACTGGCCGGGCAGCGCCCCGTTTTATCCCGGAGGCACATCATAGAAATCTCACGTTCAGCAAAGTTTGAAAAATGTTTTGTACATTAAGAAGGTGTTTTTGGGGAGTGAAGATGATAACAGCTGCGGCTTCAGATAGCCGGCAGTTTGAAGTTACTGGACTTCGAGCCAGGAGGCAGCAGCCCCAGGAGCCAGCAGGCGGGGGCGGGAACCCAGCCTGGAGCGCAGCTTGGTCTCCCCACTCCCTTCGCAAGGTGACTTCGGGTTCCCGCTGTGAAAGGGCTGCCGGGTCCCTTGTTCCAGCCGGGGAACCGGGGAATCGGGGAATCGTTGGATGGTGTGAGTGACTTTTTCATCTTAACTGCAATGAATAATAATTTGTGAAATGCTTGTCCATTTGAAACCATGAATGCCTGTCCCCTAACAGACGGAGCAGCAGGCACTGTCGGGAGTCTGGGGGTAGCATCTCCCCACACCGGCCTGTGGGCCCGGGACGCAGGAAGCATGGAGGGTGTCGAGCAGCCTGGGGTTCGGCCTGTCAGTGGCACCGTGGAGTTGATAGTAGTCATTATAATCATCACTCTTTCTTGCATTATAATCTCACTGGAGGCTTTTTATTAATACCTTATTCCTACGAATGCACTTGGGACGCAGCATGTTGTCCTCCGGGTGGGGGGGTGGGAAGGCGCAGGCAGGTAGCAAGAAGAGCGCACACACTGTCCCTTGTTTCTCAGGGACCCAGGCTTGCCCAGCATAAAACTGCAGCTGAACCCAACCGTCTGGGTCTGCAGGGAGACTTGGTCCATGGACCACACACCACCTGACCTCAGAGGCCTCCTGTGGGGACGCGGCGGGCTCCACCTTTCCCGCCTGGGCTGCAATTCTGCTCCAGGAGGCAAACAGCCTCGGGTGGCAGAGGTCAGGAAAACATTGTCCGTGCCCTCAAGGAGAGCAGTGGCCCCTTCAAGAGCAGGCACCCCCGCCTCAAGGGGAGCAATCACTTCCGGAAGACCCAAACTGTCCAGAGTCGTTTCCCCCTTCTCCATCTCCAGTTTTCTTTGTGATTCTGTCAACATCTTGGCTTCCTTTGCTGTGGTGGGAAAATCCTTTAGATCATGGGAAGCATATTCACACAGCCCCTTATATCCTTCCAATTTCAAGCCTCTGGTGCTCAGCTTTAATTGTTGGCAAGACCTCACGATGTCTCGGCGAAGCAGATTAACTGGCAGCAATTTAATGGGCAATGGAGGAATTGGTATCTTCTTGTGAATTCTTATTCTTTTATTGCCCGGCTCGATCTTTTGTGGACAGGCAGCTTTGTCATCTTTCATAGATCTCTTCCGTTTGGTCTCCTTCCCTGAGGTTCCTTGTGTACTTAGTTCACCAGCAGCGTGATTTTTCTCTTTAGCTCCTACTGCTTGGAATTTGCAAGACTTTTTTGCTCCCCCTGACTTCTTTGTGGAGTTCTTCTTGCCTTTTGCGTTTTCCATACTGAGAAAAGAAGTCAAGGTTGATGAAAGGGAAATCTTCTTACTTCTCTGAGCTGGTATTATTTTAAATGAATTAAATTACATTTATTTAAGTGAATTGAATTACAAATAAAAAGTAACATAAAAAATAAGACAGAAAATATAACTGTTCATGTGTTTTATATTAGATTCAACTAACATAAATTACTCCATGAACTCGCTATAAAAGTTTCTAAATAGTCTTGATTCCTGTGTTTATCTTATCATACAAACAAATAGCAATAAAACTCAGTTCAGATTGGCTCTGGGTAGCATTGCAGGGAGCCACAGAGCTCCAGCATGCCTTTAACCTACAGTCCCACCGAGGCCCCACCCCAGGCCAATTACATCAGCGCGCGTGCGCTCTCTCTCTCTCTCTTTTTAAAATCAAGATCTCCAGGTAATTCTAATAAGTAGCTTTGTGAAGGGTTGCAGTTACTACAGTATGCCACCTGAAAAGTGGCTCTTGTAGGTGCCTGTCCTTAAATAAGCCCTTCAATGTTTGGTGATAACATTTTGGGGGGCCTTCCTACTCAAGACCCTTCTTAAATTCTCACTAAGTCTATGACCATGTTTTCTAAAGGAATTCATCATATGGCAGGAAGTAGGTATTAGGGTATTGTGTGACATCAGGGGTAAATACAAAGGTATGACACAAAAAAGATGACCCTTTTAAGTACTAATTCTCATCATAGTTATGTGGGAATCCCACTCCCAGGAAAGAGTAAACACATTTGAGTCACCTTTGATGTCAAAGTCAAACAGGGATAAGGTCTAATGGCCATAACTGAAGATTCACTCAGCAGAGGCAGCTGTACAAGCCCTAGGAACGCCTTAGGGTGTCAGAGCTCCTGCCCTCCTGGGCTTAATGATCACTGTAACTTTAGAGAGAGGTGTGTTAGTGACTTTGTCTATAGGGCATGATCCAATCTGGTTGAATTTGATCCATTAATTTTACTTAGGCCCAGCAGATGCTAATGACTTAGGACCAAACAAGAATTACGTCTTTTGAAAGATCAGGCTTTAACTTGTTCAGTACTAATTGCCTACAGGCTTTCCTCCTGCAGAACTACATGAAGGTAACTGTAGCTGATGGATTCGGCCATGGGTCCTGACAGAGGGCTGAAGTAGTAAAAAAAAAAAGTTGTCCTGGCCAGCATGGTTCAGTGGTGAGAGCATTGGCCTGCACACCGAAGGGTCACGGGTTTGATTCCTGGTCAAGGGCATGTGCCTGGGTTGCAGGTTCAATGCCCCACCACCACCACCCCGGTCGGGTAAATGTGGGAAGCAAGCAATCAATGTGTCTCTTTCACATCGTTTCTCTCTCTCTCTCCCTCCCTCCCTTCCCTTCTTTCTAAGAAGCAATGGCAGGACATAACCTGGGATGAGGATTAAAAAAAAACAAACAAACCATCACCCATGCACCACATCCTCTAAACTGTGACCTCAATCTCATGAGTGCTGAGGTACAAAGCATACCACTTACCAGCCATATATATATATTATATATATATATATATTATATATATTATAAAGCAGGGCTAGAGCTGAAGTGCCAGCCATCATATTGCTGTTGGGTATCAGCCCGTGAGTGTGCCAGGGGAGAAGCTAGTATTGCCCAGCCACTAAGTTCAAAGGTCTGAGGTTCCTCTTCTGGACTCTGATACCTAGAGTTCCAGTGTATTAGTCACGGATGGAACAGGCAGTGGCAAGTGGCACACCTGCTATTGCTCCTATCTGCTTAATTTCTGCTTAATAAATCCTACTCTGGGAGTCCTGGTAGCATGATGCCTGGCTGTTTGCTAGGCTTCTATGACATTTACTGACAACAGGGGGCATAGAGAGGTCATGACTCAGGGGAAAACTTTGCCAGAGGAGTCAAGACCTTTGGAGATGTCAATCTAAGGTGCATTAGGATTGTCGAGGTGCATTCCCCTTATATGGTAGCAAAGGAACTCAAGGAAACCCTCCACATCTGAAACAGGGCAGAGCACTCTCTCCCCCCTCCGTTTAGTGGAATCAGCAGCTATAACCCAATTCCACAGGTGTGTGCTTTGCAGAGCTGCCAGCACAAAGCAAGCATTACCTTCTCCGGATGACTCTTGTAGGAAAATAAACTATTGAGAGATAGCTACCTGCCAGAAACCGTAACAGATCAGTACTAAGGGCACAAGTAACTATGCCTTATAAAGGAGATCAACAGTAAATTGATCAATGTTCCAATGGGTTGTGCATACAATGCTATGGAAGCACAAAAGAAGAAATATCAAACACTAAGAAAAGTCAGTGAGGACTTCAAAGAGGAGGTGACATTTGAGGTGTGCCTCACAGGGTAGGTCTATGACCCACTTGGGGAACTCTCATTCAGGACCTTCCAAGCTGCATTCAGTTAACATCTGTATCTAGATGACACATGGATATTTTCTAGAAACCTGCATTTTACATATATGGCACACCCTTGATGCTTGCAAAGGAAACATTTTGAGACACTCCAGAATCTTTAAATTCACAAATACAAATTAAACTGTAGAGGCTGAATAAGCAGCCAGGCTTACTCATTGACTTCACTTCTACACATGAGCCACGTGGCAGCACATAGATGTAGCCGGGGGTTGCAAGCACAAAATTCTATGAGACTAGCGTGCTTTAGAGAATAATCTTCCAGATGGTAGTGGGATTATCCTAGTATTCCAGAGAAGTGTGATGCTGCAGGCCAGAGAGCAACAGAGTCATTGTCTCCCAGGACGATGACTAGGGCCTGGTGGTGAAGCTTGTTGCACTCTTGGTTACTTGGAAAACACAGCAGAGGCTACAGAGAAGGAGGAGATTAGTGTCTGGCCTTCTGTTACATGACCTAATGAGTCACCATGGGCCAAGATGCATTCCTTACAGCTGGAAAGAATGAAAGCATGTATCATTTATTGAATACACTCACTGTGTTCTTGGCACAGTGCTAAGAGCATCACAAATACATTAGCGCATATTTGTCACCTAAGCCCTGACATTTATGTCCCCACTTCTGAGATGAGGAAACTGAGCTTGGAGAAGTTAGGCAATGCACTCAAGGTCATACAGAGTAGAAAGCAATAGATCTGGGATTAATCCAGAACTGCCTGTCATCTCAGCTTTTTGACCTTTCTTTGTCCTTCGTTAAACATAGAGGACTATTAGTTTGGCAGAAAGGAAAAAAGACCAATACTCTTGAAGATTTGTGAGTGGCTGGGGACCTGCTCCTCTACCAGGGCGCCCCCATGCTTATTTCCTGAGTGGCCCTGAGAAGTAAGACAGGGGTTCCCATGCCAAGCATTGCCAGAGATCTGGTCTTTGTCTTTCACAGGTTGCGTGGCCCGTGACAGGAATTCTACATGTCAGGGCTGAATATATGTTACTAGAAATAGATTCCTCCAGGAAGTCATATTTGTACAGCTTAAATAGAAGTAAAGAAAACTGGAAGCAAGACACAGCATTCTAATCTGTGGTTGAATCATGCACCATAATTAAGCCTTCTCATTTCCTACTCTTTCCTTCTTCATCTTGCAAATGTCTCCATCTGTGACTCACCCTTTTTGCAGCAACATTACTCCCTCATATTTCTTTTTCTTGTCTTGCTATTTTCTCCATCAACTCTGTTTTTTAACTTTTCTAGGAAGATCCTATTGGTTATTGAACTTATCAAAGGGTCAAGTAGAAGAGACAGTTCTTGAAGAAACATGAAGAATTCATATTAAACAAGTCAAGGCCCACAGGATTATGATTTAGTGACTGATTTCAATGAGAACATTATATACGTAAATTAGTTCAACATATTTTGGGAGCCTAATTTTTGGCTGGACCTATTCTACCTGTTGAGGACATCAAAATCAATCAGAAAACAAACTTTTTGGGTATTATGAACTAAATGTTTATATCATCCTCAAATGTATAGGTTGGAGATGGAGTCTTTGGGGAGTAATAAGGTTATTGAATGGGTCTTTCATTAGGTAGAGCCCTCATGAATGGGATCAGTGTCCTTACAAGAAGAGACAGGAGAGAAATGATCTCTGTCATATGAGGATACAGCCATCTGCAAACAAGGGAGAGTGTCTCACCAGGAACTGAATGGGCTGGCACCTTAATTTTGGAATTCCCAGCAACTGTGAGGAATAAATTTCTATTGTTGAAGATACCCAGTTCATGATAATTTGTCAAAGCATTCCAAGCTGAATGAGATAATGGGGTGGACCAAGCCATAAAAAGATAATGTCAATAAAATGTGGTAAGTGTTATGACGGAGATAGATACAAGTTTATAAGAGCTCTTCATCTTTCCCAGGGGTTCCAGGAAAGTTACCGAAGGAAAAAAATGACATCTCAGTTCATTCCTACAACATGAATTAGAATTAGTTAAGAGAAGGCAGAGGAGTAAGAAAGGGAGGAAGGACATTTCAGACCCAGAATTTTCAGTAGATGCACCTATTATGTTTGGAGAATTACAAGGAGCATAATGTTTCCAGGAGGCAAAGTTGCAGGTGATGAGATGCAGGAGTGAGGCTGGGGAGACAGTCAGAACCATGTTAGAAACAGTTTGAATGTCTGTCAAGAAGCATGCACATCACCCTTTAGGGGATGGAGTGATGGAGTAGCCCAGAGGATTTGAAGAAAGAGAATTGTCATAACCACATAGTTAGTAGAGTGGTCTGTAGGGTGAAGCACAAAAACATGGGATGCCAGTCCAGAGAAAAGGTGCTTGGACTTGCTTTGGGGACTGGCACTGGGCCTTCGCAGGGTAAATGGGGGAGACATAAAGCTATCAGCACTTGGATTGAGGGGTTGTGTGAAGTGCAGAGAGGAATACAAATCTTTTCTGAGACCCTTCTTGAATTGTTGCTTATGCATAGCAAGGTTTACCCTAATAGGAATGTTGAACCCCTGCAGAGGTCCTTCTGTGGTTCATCCTCAGACTCCTGTTGAATGCCAGGGCAGCCCTTTCTTCTTTAGCCTTGGGTCCAGGGATTTGACATGCTTCCCTCTCCTTTAGTAACTTCTAGCATTCTGTTTGTTTTCTGGGGGACTTTCCCCTCCAACCTAGATGTGGCATGCGTGTTAAGCTTCCCAAATATCGTCTTCGCTTGCTATTCAAAAACACAAATCCATTTTTCTTTCATAGCATTTTCTGTGATTGCAATTAATTAGTGCCAATATTATTTATTTAGTGTTTATCCTTCTGCTGCTACCTATTTTTGATGGCACGCATCAGGCACCAACTCTGTTCAGTGGGACCACTAAGAGGTGCAGGAGAGAGATCACTGAACAGCCAGGGAAGGGAAATTGGCAGGAAGCCTGAGCTGGGCAGCTGAGGGGGAACCAGATTGCACCAGGGTATTGTCTGCTTAGAGTCACCCCTGAGACTGCTGTTGTGCTCACTCCTGGATTCAAAACTCTGTTCGTGCGACATTCTGAATGAGTTTCTGATCGTTTCTAAGCCTTTGTCTCAGAGGGCAGCATGCCTGGTCCTGGCTACTGGGAAGTGGGAAAGGAATGATCGTTTTCTATTCACTTGCAGGTAGGACGTTGGGAAGCAAGGCCTTTTCTTCCCCCTCAAACTCTTTGGGGCTCCCTGCCACCTCCCCGTCACATAAGTACTGGAATTCTGAGTTTTACATCTATCTCTGTATCTTTATCATATCACACACACACACACACACACACACACACACACACACACACACACACTATACACATGCACATATATTACTCACCTGCCAGACAGGAAGTTTCCTGAGGGTAGACAGTGCCTCAGTCTCATTCACTGTCATGGTCCTCAGTGCCAGGCAGTCAGTATCAGACAAGACTAGATAGTAAATACTCAGCAAATATTTCCTGGCTAAATGTGAGAATAGGTGAATGAATGTGCCATTTATTTATATATTTATTCATTTGAATCCTCACCGTAGAATATTTTTCCATTTATTTTCAGAGAAAATGGGAGCGAGGGACAAGAGAGAGGGAGGGAGGGAGAGAGAGAGAGAGAGAGAGAGAGAGAGAGAGAGACAGGTGAGGGGTTATCAAGGTGAGAGAGCACATAGATTGGTTGCCTCTCACAGGACCCCGACCAGGGCCAGGGACCAAAGCACAACCAAGGTACGTGCCCTTAACTGTAACCAAACCTGTGACTCATTGGTCTGCGGGCCGATGCTCTAACCACTGAACCAAACCAGACACTAACTGGAATTGCTCCCGTCTTCTGCTTGTTTCATGGTTTATCAAGCCCACCCTCATCCCACTTCTGAATTTCAAATTTTAGCAAGGGTACCATAGTTCCTCAGTCCACCACGCTTACCCTTTTCCCCGACTGGAAATTGATCCAAGCAATGCCATCAGTATCCCTCAGGGCAGCTAAGCTGTTTGCCTTTTCTCGGATCTCCAGACTTGATAAGAATCAGCCTCGGAGGTCTGGAAAGCTCAGCCGAGGGAGAAACCTGCAGGCCATTTCCTTCCAGAAGTCAGAGAAGGTGAACCTCTCCCTTGGCCATGTTTAAAGGGAGTTGGCAATGGACCTAAATTCAGAGCTATTTGCAATCTGAACTAGTTGTTCCCTCTGATCAACAGCAATATTGAAATTCTGGGG
Organism: Molossus molossus; assembly: GCF_014108415.1. Lineage (NCBI taxonomy): Eukaryota > Metazoa > Chordata > Mammalia > Chiroptera > Molossidae > Molossus > Molossus molossus. The sequence goes on along the minus strand of NW_023425403.1, from coordinate 33,678,067 downwards.
AAATACAACAGTGTTTGGAGATGAACTATCTTTGTTTTGACTTTTTGATTGCCTTAAAGAGTGAGCTGGGTAGGCAAAGCCATATAACAATTATATAAAACATTACCCTTTTAAGACATTGTAAACTAAAAAATCATCATAAGATCTTATCTCTTAAACACTATTATGTTGATGCTGCTGCAAGCTTGAAGATTTAAACAATGCAAAGTTAGCAGTTTAATGCTAATGACTTGTCTTCAGAAATAACTCTCCTTCTGGGGGACTTTTTAACCTGAAAGATTTTGAAAACACACACAGGTACACACACACTTCAAAGGTTTCATTGATGTCATCAGTTTCTTGAGTAATATTGTCTCAACATGGGAGCTTCCTACCTTTTACCAGATAGGATATACGTATTTTAAAATTTCTCCAGCTCTTGGGTATTGGTAGCTGCTGCCTTTAACTTGGATTTAGAAATCTTCCTGAGAATAAAATTTGTTGTCAGAATAAAGCACATTTGACTCTTTGCAAGCTGCCAAAATGTGAAGTCTTGTGGTTAGGTATTTTGGAAAACTGGCAGGTTTTGTTTACATACTGTGGTCTTTCTCCAAATTTATCCCACATCCCACAAGTCTAGGACCTTCCAATGTAATTGCTGTGGGACGAGCGGGAGTCTGAAAAGGCTTCCCCGGTTACCAGATCCCTTCCATCTCCCAAACACGTGCCGTGAGCGCCCAGAGAGCTTCCCTTTACTGAAAAAATAATAAAATTAAATAAGAAATGCTGACCTACAGGAATACCTGAATCCAATTTGCTGTACAAATGAGAACCTTTTCTTCTCTAGATTGGATGCAGAGAATTTTTTTTTCAATGTTTATAATTTAACAATTGCTTAGAGCCTTTCATCTGAAAGCAATTTACGCATGTTGGGCCCAATTATCCTAACATGCTTAAAGCTTACCAGTATTTTTCCTCTTTAGCCTTGATGCCTTAGTCTCATTGGACAGGGCCCTATGCCTACAGCAAACCTTAAACCTAATCATGGAAGTGTTTTATGGATTAAAATGCCACAAGACCTTTCTTGCCCCCGAAAGAATAATATCTCAGTGTTTCTGTATCTTCTTCTTACAGAGATTTAAATACTTTGTCTGTGAAAAAGATCCAGTCATTCCATGCAATATTCAGCCAGAAGAGATGAACCCATACTTCCTTCCTGTTACTTTCATTTTGGAAGGCAGCAATGCGGCTCATCCACAGCAGCCAACGTGCTGTCTTAATCTGGCACCATCCAGCCATCTGGAGCCATCGGCTCTGGCCACTGGGTAAGAAGGCTCATTCAGCCAGTTCATTCAAGAAATACTTATTGAATGCTTACACTGTGCCAGGCATAGGCTAGATACTGGAGAGAAAGTGGTGGGAAAGCAAGGCATGTGTATCCAGGAGTTTGCAATTCTGAAGGAGATAATATACACACAAATAGTTCATTATAACACTGATGAACACTATGATGGGAGAAGAGCTGGGCCCGGGGAGGAGCCCCTGACCAAGGGGGAGGACATAAAGGAAGGCTTCCCAAAGAAGTGGGAGCCAAGATGAAGTATGAATGGTTATCACATAAAAAGGAGGGAGGAAGAGTGTTCTGGAGAGGAAGTAGTAGCATATTGGAAAGCCCAGCACCTGAATGTTTCAGGAACGGGATATGTTTCTTTTAGCTGAAGGATTGAGTGTAGGGTTGCATGCGATAAAAGATGTTGTTGAGAGATAAATAGAATCCAGCCCATTTGGTCCTTGTGAACCCTAAGAAGAATTTTGGATACTTTCCTAAAGGAAATGGGGAGCCACGAGAGGACTTTATACAAAGGAATGGCAGGCAGTGATGGCACTTTTGGAATGAATATTTTGGCTGCAGTGTGCGGAGTAGATTGGATGGGGATTTGGGGTCATAAAGGAGAAGGATGTGGGTGACCATGCGGATGAAGAGAACTTGAACTACTCAAGCGAGAATCAGTTGGATGAATCTGTTGCCGTGACTGAGAAGATGTGAGAGATTTAGGCGTCAAAGATAAGACTCAGATTTTTGCTCAGTAATTTCCCTACTATCGGCCCAACTTTCATGAATTCTCCCAGGTAATTAGTTTCATGGAGCATTATCGCATGGGATCTTCAATCCCGGGATTCTCAGGAGTATCCAAACTATCAGACACCTGGATATTGTTGCATTGTTAAGAAGTAACTTAACGGAAATCTCAAATACAACAAATAAACTATACAAAACGTTAAGTAGGTGGCACAAGCCCTGAAAGTTTCCATGTGACTAATTCTGTAAACACATCCGACCTCATGTGCAAACACAGACTCTCAGCTCGGAGAAGAGGACAGAGGACTCAAGCAAGAGATTCTGTTCTCAGCATCCCTGTTTGGGCAGCACCTCAGGGTTTCCAAGCTGTCAGAGAGCTGAAGCCCCGAGGAGGCACCTTTGCCCAACACCCCCGCACCTCTCCTGCCCACGCTGCTCTGATCCACGATCCCAGCATTTACTGTTTTACAAAATGAGGTTCTCAAAAATACTGTACTTGACGAAAATAACAAAAAGAAAAAGGCACAGCGAAAGTTTGCGAGTCACTGTTCTTTACAGTTGTCTTTCTCAAGCTCAGAGCGGCTGGCCCTGGCAAGTCAACGCACCTCTTTGTCTCCAGTTTTCTCATCCACAAAATAAGATCACGATCTCAATGTCACAGGATTGTGGGGATGATCAAAAGAGGTATTTGTATTACAGTGCATTTTAAAAGTGAACTTTATTGAGGTATCATTTATGTCTAATAAACTGAATCCATTTAAACTGCCCAGTTGGATGAGTTTTGACAGGGCGTTCACCTCTGTGACCATTGCCACAATCAGACGTCAGAAGGTTTGCATCACCCCAAAAGATGCCCCGTGCCCCTTTTGCAGTCCCTTCTTCTGCACCCTCTGGAACCACCCATCTGCTGTCTATCGCGAAGGTTAGTTTGCATATTTCAGTATTTTATGTAAATAAGATCATATAGTATGTACTGCTTGCTTTTTTTCACACAGCAGAACAATTCAGAGATTCATCTGTTTGTTGTACATTAATTTATTTTTAATTGCTGAATAGTATTGCATTGTATGGAAGTGCATTTTGTTCACCTGTGGATGGTCATTTGGATGATTTCCTGTTTGGGGCTATAGTGGATAGAACTGCTCTTCGACTACACGTTTTTGTGTGGACTGAAAGTGCTATTTGAACCGCGAAATGGCGTTTAATATATACTTTTATTATTCAGATGTTAAAATCATTGTGGCTTTTATAGGAAATTTCTGTCTCATGTAAGAGCAATTTCTGTTTATTGATTTCTTGGGAACAGAAATGGTGTTAATGCGTATAGCATTTCTCTGAATGTGGTAAATATTCGGCCTCATTTCAAAAGAATTTGCAACATTTCTTATAGACCCGTGAGAATAAAACTTTTCATGCGAAATATAAAATTGTAAAGTGACATAAATTTTTTAAAAATTGTAAAGCCCTTTGTAAAAAGCATGTTTTGATCCGAGCCTGTTCGTGCTCCAGACGATGCTATTCCCTTGACACGGCACTGAAGTCCCTTTGACTCCGTGGGATCTGTGCCCGTAAACTGAGAAAAGAATATATGCAGCAATTGTGCTAATTACAACAGACTTATTGTTCAGATCAAAAAGCTCACTGGGGCCTTGCCTGGGGGGAGTCAGCGTTGACATTTTATTTGCTTTTTGACTACTGAACTTAATGGAATATCTATTTGTTTTCAATGAAGAGTTTTAGAATCTTCTCAAGTTATGTTGCACTGTTGCTCCCTAAGGAAATAGATACAAACTAAAGTACATAGTTCCTGATTTTCCAAGGGTCAGGTGAATCTAGTGCTCACCTCCTCTTTGAAGCTCTTCAGATTGCCAAGTAGAATGATCATTTCATTCTCTCTCCTTTCCTTACATGAAACAGTGCCTTCCTTGCTTTACAGTGTTACATAGAAAGTAATAATATATACTACTAATAGTGATATATACTAATTTTCTAGTATATATTGTTATTTTCTATTCTAAACTTCCTGACTTCCATCTTTTCTTTGTTCAAAGAAAGGAGTAGTTCCATATAATTTTGACAACTCTTAACTGATCCCAGGCAGCAGTTTTCAAAGGGATTGTTCTCAAGACCCCTTTTATATGCTTAAAAATTATCAAGCGCCCCAAAGCACTTTTAATTATGTGATTTATATCTATCAATATTTAACCTATTGGAAATTAAAACCCCCCAAATTTAGTTTTAATTCTTTAAAATAATAAAACGATTACATATTCAAATCAATAATATATTTCTAGGAAAATAATTATATTTTCTAAAGGAAAAAAGTGCAGTAAGAAAATATAGTGGTATTCTTTTACATTTTTGAAGAAAACTCTTTAATGCCTATCTACTAGACAATGCCTCAAAACTGCTTCTGCATTTAATCTGTTGCAATATCACATCTCACGTAGCCTCAGAAGGAGTGTGAAAACATCAAAAACTGTCTTAGTGTGATTATGAAATACATTTTGACCTTTCAGAGCCCCTGAAATATACAGATCTACATTTCAGCTCTTGAACTGCTGATATTATTCATTTACATCAACGCAGGGTTGGGCTAAAGTAGGTTTACAGTTGCGAGGCTGTGAAACAGAGTTTATTCTTGTATTATTATTTATTAATTATTGCATTATTTTCCATTCAAACAACTGTAAGCTACTTTGACAAACCCTGTATTGGGAGATTTCCTCTAGTGTTTCCTGGATCTTTGAAAACTGAAATTCTTGTCATTGCTATGGCATGACGATTGATTTATTATCAAGTAAATCTGTTCAATATAAATACAGTTAATGGAAAGTAGCATGTTTGGACTTTTCTTATGTATTAAATCTTCATAATCAATTATAACTAATATAGTTAGTTTACTGGTGACTGTGATTTTTAAATTGGCTCTGCCATTATATATAAGATATACAAATATATATAGATAAGGTATGTAATGGTAGAACTAACTTAAAAAATAGATACCAGTAAAGATATATAGATATAGATACAGTCAGAGATATTTAAAACAAGGTGAGACAACCTCTCTGTGCAAACTCTTATCATGAAACCTAACACAGTATATATTATAATACATTTTTTTATTGTCTTACTGGATTATGGTCTCCTAGGGCAGTTTCTGTGTCTTTTTATTATTGTAGTTTTATTGCCCAACATCACTCCTGAATCCCTGATAATTACAAAATTTATTGCATAAGATACATTGAGGATATCTCACAGACTTATTGGTAATATAACTATACATATGACTCTAATACTTGATTGACAAAATTAGTTTCAAACTTAGAGGGGACAACTCTTAAAAATTGAAGTGCACATGGCCAGGTACCTGTTCCTTAGCTTGGCTCGGCACTAAGCTCCAGTGCGAAGGGGCGTTGCCAGGTGAGCAGGACCGCTCCCGGTGCCCTTGGAAGTGCCTCTTAAGAGCAGAGGGTCAGAGCAGTCAGAGGTCATTCAGCAAGGTCCTTTGAGTGCAGCAAACCAGACACAACGGAGACTCAGGATGAGCTGAATTGGGAGGCCAGGGGTAAAGGAACGTCAGATATCCTGACGTTGGAAAGGAATGAGATGAAAAGGGGAGGCCAGAAAAATAGATTCAGGAAAAGGAGGAATAAAGACTGATTTAGGACAAATCTTCCCTGACGTCAGCCATCCATGATGGTAGACTTTTATGCATAGGCCGTGCATCTCTGCCTTTTAGACACGGAATCTCGAATGGCCAGCGTCTCGTCATAGAATTATTGATGATTTGTGAATGTTTAACTTAATGAAATTTGATGCCATACTATTACAAAAATATCCACTGGGTTCCTAGAGACTCAAATGGCTTTTTGGATTCTGCGTTCTTAGTCTTTTTCTCTCTCTTTGTATTTAACTGCCAGTCACCGTTCTGCTGGGTACAAGTTGCAAGCCAGCCATTAGAGCTGTATCGCCCATGAAATCTAGCCTCACATATGGTGTTTCCTAGAGCTAGGTCCCTACAGGATTCCAGGCTTTTTCAGGCCTATTATTAGCACAGTATAGTCCTGACTGTACCAAGTGCATCATAACTCAGTGTGTCTTTTCCTGGGTGTGCACTTTTAAAGTAGAGCCATGAGTGCACGGAATTTCCTGAACAACTCTCAAGGGCTTACAATGACTGAAGCCAAATGTTGAGTTGGGAAAGTTTCCCAGAACAATATGAGAATATCCGTAGTACAAACTGTTGCAGAGCACAAAATGCTTATTTTTATTAGTCACATATCATAGTTATTGCACCCCCCTGAATCAGATCTCAAACTTTAACCAGAAACGAAACTCACCATTTTCCCCTCACACGTGTTCTTTGTGTTTCCACCTTCCAGCTAATTTCAGCGCCAGATCCTTGTCATACAGATTAGACGGTCTGATTCAGTCCACCCTCTCCCTCATTTCCTCAGGCACAATGAGTTGCTACATCTGCCTCTCCCACATTTGCTCTCTTCCTCCCAAGTGCAGGCTCTCATTCTCTTCCACGTGGACTCTTGCAACGTGTGAATCCATGCTCCCCTTCAGTTCCGCTGAGCAGCAAACGCTTGCATTGCTACCAGGGTAATCTTCCCAAAATACATTTCAGATGATGCTGTTCTCTTATTTTCAATGTTTTCATAGCATTGCATTGTTTAAAGAAATAAATTCCAGCTTCATAGGCTGGTGTCTGGTTTCAGTGTACCATTCAACACTTTCTCCTGGTGCTGTCCTGTGTGTTAGGAGCCAACCAAACCATCTCTGAGCTCGTATCCTTCTCTAAGCTCATTTGGCCTTTCACGCACTCATGAACTGTTTCTGCTCATCTTTCTGCACTGTTCCTCCCTTCCGCTCTCAGTTCCTGCGGGAGATTTGGTGCTCAGTAAGTACTGGTTAAGTGATTAGATAAAGGAATGAATGACCCTATCTTTTCCTTTTTAATTATGTATTCAGATAAGATGGAGAATCATAAAATAGGTGTCGACACAAATAATGTGTTTTGGCTTGCTGAATGATTTTGTCCTGAAGTAGCTGACTGAAGAATCTTTGTGAAACTGAAAGAAATGCTTTTGGTAATTCTTGTTGAACCACCCTCTGCTCTGCTCAATCTCTGTTTTCTCCTTTCAAATTAATACAGTTTCAGCTAGACACATGGATACCCAGCTAAACACTACCTTTTGCAGCCTCTCTTGCGGCTAGAAATGGCCAAATGACTAAGTTCTGGCCAATAATTTAGGAATAGAATTAATGGGAGCCATTTGTAGCTGTACTCTTAAAATAACTAGATATGTGATCCTCTATGCTCTTTTCCCTGTCCAGGTGCCTGAGAAATGGTATGACTAGACTAAAAACAGGTTACAAGTGGGAGCTTTTAGAAGATGACGAAGATACCTACCAGCCTTAGACTATCCTCTTAACTCTAGAATGTTAAACCACCGTGCTTTACATTGTATCACCTTAGCCCATACCCTAACAAAACTGCTCTTGTTTTTTTCTTAAAAAACAATCAATTTTGTTGAAGATGATTATGTGCTCCATTAAAATTTATTACCTCCTCAGATCCTCTTGCAACTATAGGTGACCATGAGCTCCATTTTGGGCCATAAGATATGACCTAAATATTTCTGGAAGGAGCTTCCCAGAAATGTTATTTGCCTGATAAAGGAATAGACTAGGCAAGCATATGTTGTTGTTTTTTCTTTGTCTTTTATAATTTTTTTTTCTGCTTGGGAACCATGTACAATGAATGCTCTTGCTGTTATCAAATTCCTAATGAAGATTCATAATCCTCATCTAAATAGAGATAAAATACTGTTAGATTTTATATTTTCTACCTAGGATACTCTAAGTTATCAAACTGTGAATTGGTACACATTTAACTAAAACACTGATTCATAAGTTTGAATTAGGCAAGGTTTTTCTTCTAGAACAAACCTAGACTGCCTGCCATGAGATTTCTAATTATTCAAGGAAAACTAAAAACAAACAAACCAAAAAACCTGTAGTTGCATTTCTCTTACTTGCAGATGAATCTATTCCCAAGTATGTTCAATGGGGAAAAAAAGATGTGAGAAATTGTATTAACCCTGGGCTCAAAATGAAGCAGCTATGTAATGTGTATCCTGAAGAAAACAGATGTAAATTTAGACTGCACAGATAGAAGTGCGTTCTCTGAACCAGAAGAGATTGAGTAATTTTATTGTACTTTCTTTACATCAAGGCACGGCCCTTATTAAAAAGATTAGATTATGTTAACAGTTTTCAAATTAATTTCAATTTTCTGATTCAATACATATTCTAAGATTATTAAATATGAACAAAACAAATAATAAAACCAATCGATGTGTTTCTCTCATATTGTGTTTCTCTCTCTCTCTCTCTTTTTCCTACTCCTTCTCCTCCTCCTTTCCACCATTTCTAAAATCAATGGAAAAAATGTCCTCAGGTGATGGTTAACAAACAACAATAAAAAGATGAAATGTAAATTTTTTAAATTTTTTATTTGAGAAATAAAGCAAAACATTACACTGAGGTCACAACTTTCATAACTTTCCCTTTGTCTCCCATGAATAGTTTCTGATGGATCTAATTTCAAGACACCTCCACAACCTCTTCACTGGCCTCCCTGCCTCTGTAGTTTTATTTTATTTTTACTTTATTGATTTTAGAGAGAGGGAGAGAGAAATAGAAACATCGATGAGAGAGAACATCAATTGGTCACCTCCTGCATGCCCCCATTGGGGATCGTGTTCACAACCTGGGCATGTGTCCTGACTGGGAATCGAACCAGAGACCTTTTGGTGCGTGGGTTGATGCTCAACCACTGAGCCACAAAGGCCGGACACTGCCTCTGTACTTGAATGCTATGTTCTGTTATACACACGGTACCAGAGTCATCACATATAAATATAACTCTCATCATATCTGAGTCCTTTATTTGCAGCAAAAGAGGGAAGAGAGAGGGTGGAGAAGGTACTTTTTTTTTTCTTTTTTTTAATACCTTGGCCTGGGGGTGACACAGAGCACTTTTGTTCACATTCTCCAGGTGAGAACTGGTCACGGGGGCCCACTCAGATGCTAGTGAATGTGGCATTCAGATCTTCTGTAGACAAGCAGATGGTTTATGTTACAACTAGAATCCTAATCTAATCACAACCTATAAAACTTTACATAATTTTAATTCTCTTTCTGTCTCCAATATCATTTCAGGTTACATTTCCTTGAGCACAATAACTTCAAATTTCATTGACTTTCTTCTTATACTTTGAAGACAGACAATTTATTTCCCACCTCAAGAACTCTGCACTTGGTCATCCCTATGCATACAGCTCACCTCTCATTGATGTTTGCAAGGGTTTCTTTCAGGTCTCAGCTCACATGTTACCTTCTTATGGAGGCCTTTCAAATCATTTTATCTGAAGTAGCCACTTGCCTAGTCATCTTCAATGATATTATCATGTCGTATTTCTATCTTCACAACTTTTATCTTAATATAAATTTATCTTGCTTTTTACCTCTTTAGTCTCCCTTCTCTATGAACTATGAGTGCAGGGAGACTTTATTTCTTGTTCTCTGTTGTATTTCCACTGCCTGGCACATAATAAATAGCTAATAAAATATGCTGAATGAATACATAAATTAATACAATTAGTTATAGAACATTTTATTTTTTTAACTCTTTGAAAGGAAATAATTATGGATTAACATAATTAGAAATTGTTCTATGGTTGATGGATCAAATGTTTTAATGTTTATTGTATGATGTAACTAAAATATATTTGGAGTTCCTATATAGAAAATAATTCTATTAAATACCATATGGGGCAGACAGATAAGTAAATACATCAGCAAGCCTTACATAATAGAGCTTAATAGAATTGTAATCAGTACAATGTAAGAAATGTAAAGTCACCATAAGCCCATTAAAACTAGATGCTTTGGAGAGTAAAAGGAAGAAAGACTATAAAAGACTGAGAAAATGTGGCAAGGTTCTGTGGAGGAGGTATTTTGGGTTGGCCTTCAAGGACAGTTAGAATTTCTTTTATGTTTATAGGTTTCTAGTCTCATCATCTTTCTTTTATGTCACAGGCAACTGAAAGTTGAGGGAATTATGGGAATGACAAGTTCACAGTCCATCTGCAACGCTGTGTGTTCGTCACTTCTCAACCTGATCCTATGAAAAGTCAGCATGCTTCCTGGAAAGAACATGCTCATCTGTTTGACAGAAACTTCTCAGAACAGTCAGCTAGGGTTAAAGTAAATAGAAGCCCCCGAAAGTGGAAGACCCCAGCCAGCTCCCTGTGACTTTTCATTTGGTATTTCTACACCATTAAATGGGCATAACTACAAACCTTGCTCCTTCTTGGAAAGAACTTTTTAGGAGATATCATGAGAAAATATTGACAAAACATTTTGAATGTGTGGTTAAAATATTCCTTGAATATTTCAGTGAATATGGGATTTGGAGTTTAAAGACCAAAGACATTCTTAAATTCTTGACAATCTCAGTCTCAGCGTAGTATTAGTAACAGATCTTAAAATTTAGAAGATCAGTGTATGGTTTCTTCCACCTAAATAACCATCAGGAAACGACATAAGTTCTAATAGTTTTAGGCAAAATCAAGTTTCTGTCCAACCATTATTAAATAAATTTTTAAGCATTGTGCTAGCCTGTCTGTTCAACGAAGAATGAGACTTGATTCCTGTGTTCCAAGGAAAGGGAATGGCACAATACATGAGGTTAGAGGCGCCATGCAGTTCAGTGGTCCTACACCCATTAAGTCCCTGGAGGGGTTAAGAAATGATTTCCGGGAGAGGTGACCTTTGAAGTAGATTTCATAAGGTAAATATAATTAGGAGAGAGTAGACGGTTTGGGGCATAGAGCAGTTCAGGCACACACTTTGAATACATTTGCTGACTTTTGGAGAATAGGTTTGGGCTGAAACTATTCTTTTTCCTCAAGAAGACAGGAAGAGGAAAAACTTAACTTCACTCTGGCCAGCTTGTATCTACTCTCATTAGATATCATCTCTTTCTCTACAGTGAAACCAAGGATGGTGTTGCTGTATAATATAATAACAAATTTTGTATCACATTTTATAGTTACTTAAGTGCTTTTGAAAAGTTGACCTTGTTTGATTCTTAAACAAACCTGTGAGTGAGGCAAAGATGATACTAAGTATCTCAGTCATTAGGACCATGGGTGTTGGAGTCCAACAGGCCCGACCTAGACTCTCCCAAGTTTGGACCAGTTTGGAAAAAACTCAGTTTTTCTTCTACTTGCCTCTCACATGCCTGTACTGTCACATTTTACTTGACTGATCAGATCTCCTTAGTGCATCTGACATCCCATTTGACTGTAGGAAATCCAAACTCTGGCAATTTTGGAAGCAGTAGGAAATGAAGATGATGACGACAGACTTTGAAGTCCTATTGCCAGGGTTCAGGTTACAGCTCTGTTCTCTCCTCGTGGAAAGGGCCTCTGCATCTCTTTGGGAGGTAATATCTCACCATCTCCAGACCAAGTGTCTGTCCCTCATGCGCCTGTTCTTTTTCTTGGACCACATTCCCCAAGCATAGGCAGAAGTTCCTTCCATAATTCACTGTAGCAGAGTTGAGATATTTGTTATAATATTAACAAGACCACTAGAGGCTTGAGAAAAACAGAATGGAAACCGAAAACTGATGTGAACTTCAGTCCTCAGTCCTTAGCCCCACAGAGGAATCTTCTGGCATTCTTCCCAGTCTACTTCCTTCGAAGGGGCCGGCTTACCACCCCAGGGTCCTGGGTCCGTACCTGAGGAGCCCACTCCCTGAGGGGTGGTAGGAGCGGGGAGGAAGTTTTCCTGTCACTCTAGAAATATGCATGTTACTAAAGATACCCCTCTCCCACGGGAATTCACTCTTCCCAGGATGACTGACAAAGGAAATTTTAATTTCTTTCAGGCAGGAAAACTTCACCCTTTTACCAAAGCCCAGAAGCCTCTCAAGACTCCCGGAAAAGCTAAAATCTTCACTTGTTTTCCACCTGATATTTTTAAGTGTCCAACATTTATTTAGTGGAACAAACATTGTTTTTTATTAATGAAAATAGTAAAGCTCTTTTTGAGTTTAAAAGAAGAGATTAAAACATAATTTTCATATAAAATAACATTTTTACATATTTGACATTATAGGCAAAAACTTAATATATATATATTTTTTTCACTCATAGGTGATGCCTGTTTTGTCAGGAGCAAGAATACCTACTTTATCAATCCTAATAGCCAGTCCTAAAAATGGGACTAGATTCAACTCAAAGTTGTTACCTGAACTTTGACTCATAGTATATCTTTAAAAAAAAATCTGACCACATGATTTTTAAAGTCTGTTGTCTTTAGATTTGAATAATGTTGTACAAGGGGCATCAGTCGCCTAATCTGGATTGTTTTTTAATGAGTACAGGAGTCTCAGCTCCTCCACTGTTAAGATGCCATCTCCATATCCACCTTTGTACTCGTCTAGATCTCTGCACCTAGTCTCTTATGGGGAACAACTCAATAAGAACATGAACATACACTCTTTACTCCTCTTCCATCACCCTAATGTCTACAGTTGTTTTACTCTTATTTGTACAGGTAAATATATTCAATTCTTTCCACCACCACTGGTCCTTTTACCAAAGTTCCCCTTTGGTCCTATTGCAAATTCTTCCAGATCTATAATATTGTCTAATAAATACAATTTGTTACCTTAAAATATAATTTGTTACCTTATGCTTGAATAGCAAGTTAGCTAGGTATAAAATTCTTATGTTGAACTTTTTTTCCTTAAAGATTTTGTTGGGGCTACTCCAATGATAGTATTGGAGTAGCCCCAGCAAATACTAAATAGTATTATGAAGAAGTCTATTCAGAGCATTTTTCCCCCTCATAAATAAACTGATCCTTTTACCTAGTGTCCCAAGAAGATTTTATCTTTAAAATTTATTTATATATGAGAATATGTTTCACTGTTGTTAACATTGAGTAAATTTCCCCTAACACATAACATATTTTTAAATAGTAAATTTACAAAAGGAAGCTAAGCAATCCAATTAAATACTAGGCAGAGGATCTGAACAGACACTTCTCCAAATAGGCCAAGAGACATATGAAAAAATGCTCAAAGTCACTAATCATCAGAAAAATGCAGATTAAAAATGCAGATTATGAAGTATCACCTCACACCTGCTAGAAAGGTGGCCATCAATAAATCCTCAAACAACATGTGTTGGCTAGGGTGTGGAGAAAAGGGGACTCTAGAACACTGCTGGTGGGAATATAGACTGATGCGGCCACTATGGAAAACACTATGGTGTTACCTCAAAAAATTAAAAATGGAATTGCCATTTGACCCAGTGATCCCACCACTAGGAATATACCTTAAGAAGCCTGAAACACCAATCAGAAAGAATATATGTACCCCCATGTTCATAGCAGCACTATTTACAATAGCTAAGATCTGGAAACAGCCCAAATGTCAACCAGCAGATGAGTGGATAAAAAAGCTGTGGTACATTTACACAATGGAATACTGCAGCTGTAAGAAAGAAAGATCTCTTATCCTTTGAGGTGTCATGGAGGGACCTGGAGAGTATTATGCCAAGCAAAATAAGACAGTAAGAGAAAGACAAGTACTATATGACCTCACATATTTGTGAAATATAATACATAAAAAAAAAAACCTGACGATCAAAATAGATCCAAAGATATGGAAGTAAGGAACAGACTGACAAAACTCAGAGGGAAGAGGAATGGGGGAGAGTGGGTAGAGATAAACCTAATAACTTATATGTATATATGCACAATCAGTGGATAGAGACACTAGTGTGGGGAAGGCAGGAAGGGGGTGAGAGTGGGGAGGAGAGGGTCAATGGGGAAAAAAGGAGGGACATCTGTAATAATTTCAACGATAAAGATACAAATGATAAATAGTAAATAATAGTTCAGAAATTTTTCTTTGATTATATTTTGAAATGCTTATTCTGTTGCCATTTTTAGTTTTATACTTTGTTTAAAGAACTTCAAAGTTTATGTTGTATTTTTGCCTCTCTTTATTATTTTATCTCCAATTTTTATTTTTTTTCTTTATTCATTTTAGAGAGAGAAAAAAGGAGAGGGGGAAAAATAGAAATATTGATGAGAGAAAACATTGATTGGTCGCCTCCTGCATGCCCCCCACTGGGGTTAGGCCCACAATCTGGGTATGTGCCCTGACCAGGAATTGAACCAGCGACCTCTTAGTACATGGGCTGATGCTCAGTCACTGAGCCACACCAGCCAGGCATTATCTTCAATTTTTAAAACATTTTTGCTTATTTTAGTTTTATTTTGTCACTTTAATCATTTCTAAGCTTGATTTTGTACTGGATTTTTGACAGTGTTTATTCTCCCTTGCAATCTGTCTAATGTTGCCTTTATTGTTAAGATATTATTTTCAACCTTCTTCCTGAGCAATACTAGCTCATTTTTCATTTCTTCCCAGTATCTCACTCTTACTTCCCTTCAATCTTGTATTTCTGCTTTGTGGTTTTACTTCCTAGTAGTGATTACCAATTACATTATATTTTTTAATTAAGGTAAATTTACATGTATTTCATGGTATCATTTCTAAAAAAAATTAACATTTATATACAAGGTATTCTGTGCTAGACACTATTGTAAGTGTGTACAAATGTTAGTTCATATAACCATCATAACAACCTATGCAGTATGTATTACCTTGAGCTCTGTTTTACAGACTGAGGAAACTGGGTGATGAGATGTGAATTAACCTACTCCAGAGATTCGTAAATAGCAGTCTGCTTCCAGACACCCCCCTCCCTGTGTGTTAATGACTATACGATGTTGCCTCCTGGGTAAGTATGTATTTTTTTATATTTTTATTGTTTATTACATTCTTTTTTTTTTCTTGTAGTATCTTTTTATTGATTTCATTCTTCTTTTTTGTTTGAACTCACTATTGAAAAATGTACTTTTTTTCTGCACCAACTATTGCAGAAATTTCAGATGTGGAGGAGGAATCAGAGCTGTGTTCCAGGCTGAGGCATTTTTCCACGTTGGTTCATGTAGCTACTGCTTCTACCCAGTCAGTGGATAAAGGCAGGTGCGAGACAGCGCATAGACTGTCTTGAGCCTTGTAGTAACACGTCAAACTGCTTTTCTGTACTTATGGCTGTTTTACAAATGATTCTTTGTTTACATGTCCCTCTTCTGTGTCTCAAAATCAATTCAGGTCCAGGGTTGCTGTGCTGCCAGCCAGTGCACCCCAATCCTGTGCTGCACACCAGGATATAGATTTAACAATTAGACAGCACCCCTCCAAAGCGAGAGTTGTAATTTTGCTTCTTCTGATGATCTGCAGGAACGGGCCCCCTGCCCGCTGCTAGGGAATTCACTCTGTGGCCTGTTCTCGCAGTTCCTCCCACACGACCACTGCTCTGCCCTGCTCAGTCTGCTTTTGGCAGCCCTCACACCTATTTTGGGCTCTGGAGATTTGAGCTGTCCCTTACTTTTGCTGAAAATGGAGTTCGCATTTTTGTTTCCCATTCTCCTTGTTGCTTTTGGATGTTCTCCAGCATAAAAGGGGGGATATGCTAACTGCACGGACCACATTCAGACCACAAGTGCCCCCTTTACATTTTTATACTTCCATTTCTTCCACAGTCAAAGACCCTTAAATTAAAGTTACTAGACCTCTGACAATGATGGCTAATAAAATGGTTATAAAGTTGGGTTTTGTTTTGTTTTTATGAATGAACCGTTATTACTGAGAGAATGGGGGAGAGTATTAACACTGCTGGCCTCATCTGATTAGGCTCACGCAGCCAGACTCTATTGAAACCACTTTTTACCCTGTTCTCCATGATGAATGTTACGAGTATGCTGTTTACTTCCTCTACCGGATTACAAATGAATGCAATTAAAATTCTAAAGCAAAAAAAAAAAACGAAACCCTCTTGCCCCAATTCAATGCATACCTAAAGCATCTAGATTCGTGCGCAGTATCTATTTAACATATGCAGTGATATAAAATAAAAATGCTGTTTAGTTTAAAGGCTGTTTTGTGGTTATTACTGAATTATTGAAGGAAAAGTATGGTTCTCCCATGTCTTTTTAATAAAATATGCAACAGAATGGAGAGCAGTAAAACAAAATATGCTCCCAATTAATAATCGGCTAAACCAACACTTATTTTAAATTCATTCATTTCATTCTCAAGATAGTCTAGTAAGTTGAGCTTTTTAATTATATTTTTACTCAATGAGTGCTTAGATAGAAAATAAGTGTAATTTTCTACTCCAAATTATAAAATTATCCGAAGAGAAACTGTTCAAGGCAACGATAGTTTCGGAAACTCTCTTAAAACACTAAATTTGCAAAGGGGCAGGGAGGGAAATGTGTGTACTTATTGTTCTCCTGACTCTTGAACTTGAAGCCTCCCTTCTAATTTCCAGGTAAAAATATTATCCATGTTTGCGTATGAATATTAGTTAAAACTTATAAATTCCTTCCCATGTTTAATCCCATTTGATTTATATATGCAGGCTCTAATATTCCATTTCCCTTTCATTAAACAGTAACTTCAGAAACCTAAAGAATTTGTAGCAGGAAAGAGCTAATTTTAATGATGCTAAATGAAATTGATATTTAAGTTGAAACATGGCCTTCTTCACCTCTCAATCCCCCGTAATTTCTCTTATGCCTTAATTATGGTTTGTCAGGCCTATAATTTGACTACAATTTGCTTCCCTGAAAAAAGTTTAAGAAATGAATCATTTGTTTTTAATCCTTATTAGTGAGATTTTTTTTCTCTCTCAATTTTCTCACCTTCTAATTTTCAATACAAATGATGAATCATGAAGTCACTGGGATTTTCCTAAGCACGCTTGGCAACCTCTTCACATTTCTTGCCTATAAAGAAGTCTAATTTGGGATTTTTATTACAGGAAGACATCATTTATTGCCCGAATAAAATATGTGCTAGTGAAACAGATTAAGTGAAGAACTTCCATATGATGTAAGTTGAATAATGTTTATATTGTTACATTGTGTTTTTTTCTTTCAGTAATATCCTATTTTCTTGTTTTCCATTGATATTTCACTACAGTATGTTTATTTTAAAGTTGTCCAAATTGAAAAAAAGATATAGTAAACATTATGTCTTTACAGTTAGTTTCAAAATTACTTTATATGACTATCAGATAATTCAAACCATTATAAGTGATTATTTTAATTTGAAACTTTGTTGATTTAATGTTAGTTGGTACTCAATATTGAGGGATGGAAGGAGAGAGGGAAGGAAGGAAGGAAGGAAGGAAGGAAGGAAGGAAGGAAGGAAGGAAGGAAGGAAGGAAAGAAGGAAGGAAGGAAGGGAGGGAGGAAGGACATTAGAATTTAGGAAAAGTAGGGTGACCAATTCATTGCCATTTTCCTGGGATTGCCTTGCTTTATTAACTGAACATCCCTTATCCTGAGAAACCTCTCAGTCTCTGGCAACCAGAATGGTTGGCCACTCTAGAAGATGTAAGTTTAACTTGCATGCCTTTTGATTTGCTTTAGAATAAAGTTGGTACACCATGGCACTTGGACCTAATCCAGTCTGTAGCCTATTTCTGTAAACAAAGTTCCACTGGAACATAGCAACACCTATGCACTTAGTACGTCTGTGGTTGCTTTCCCACTACAACAGTTGATTGCAACAGACAGTGTGACCTGCAAAGCTGAAAAATATACTACTGTGTTCTTTACTGAAAATTTTTGTATTTTTACATTTTGTATTTTAATCTGTACATTTACACAATTAAAAAAGCATCATTCTAGAAAATTACCTTTAAAAATGGATAATTAAACTTGATAAAAATATTTTTTTTATGATATGGGGTCAAAAATATAAAAAATTTACATTTTGTGACTTCCTAGTATATGCCAGATACTGGGCTAATTTTATAAATAAATGCAAAACTAAAAATGACACTATCTGCTCCCTTGGAGGATTCATTTTATAGTCAGAGAAGCAAGGTCAGTGAGATTAAGTAATTTATTTACTCAACGTCACAGAGCTATAGATTGAAAAACCAGTATTTAAATCAAGTTTATTGCCAAATCTTAACCATTGTCCTGAGTCTCTCTAATATTATGGACCGGAAAGAGCAGGGGGAGGGGGCAACTGAAACAAAACATGGCAATAAATGTATAAGATTTGAGACATGATAATAAATGTATAAGATTCATCTCAAGGAAGTGGAATTGGGGATTAAGTATAAGAATAACTAAAGCAACGAAAACAACCTCTTTACAGTATGAATATCTAATGCGCACCAGGCACTGGGAACTGAAACAAACATGGTTGGCCTTCGGTATCCAAGGGCGAAGGGCACCAGGCCCCCTTCCACCGCAGCTAGAACAAAATCTGCAGATGCTCAGCTCTCTTATATAAAACAACATAGAACAATGCATACAGTCAGCCTTCTGCATCCCCAGATTCCCAAATTGGACCGAAAATACTGTTTTTATCTTGTGGTTGGTTGAATCTTTCGATGTGAAACTCTCGGACATGGAAGGCCAACTGTATTTATTGAAAGAAATCTGCATATAAGTGGACCCTCGAAGTTCAAACCTGTGTTGTTCAAGGGTCAACTGTAAAAGGAAAAGAGGAAACGCTCGGAAAGAACCACCAAGCTAACTGAGTAATATGACCTTGTGCAGGAAATTAACTTCTGCTGTATATGTTTACACTTCCAAGGGGTCTTGACATTCCAGTAAACATTGTAGTGCCACTGAACTGACTTGGTATGTGGAGCTACATAAAACAGTGTGGTGGAATGAATAACACCAGAGAACTGCAGAAAGTAGAGTGTGAAAAAAAAGGGCCCTGTCTTGGGAGACCAAACCACCACCCGCTCCCCGGCACAGGTGCTAGCTAGCTAGCGATGGGAAGTTAGAGCCAGAGAAACTGACTAGGAACACTTTTTGTTCCATTTCATAGCTATTTCAACGTTGTTGAATCTTGTGTCCTGAAACCTATGACTCACTGGCTCAGGAAAGGTAATAGCAATGATCAGGTATGCTTCTAACATAGAAACATGTTTTTAAAATTATCTTGGCTTTGGCTGGTTTGGCTCAATAGTTAGAGTATCAGCCCTCAAACCAAAGTCACAGGTTCGATTCCTGGTCAAGGGCACGTACCTGAGTTGCAGGTTTGATCCCCGGCCCTGGGTTGGGGTTGTGTGGGAGGCAACCAATGGATGTGTCTCTGTCACAAGGATGTTTTCTCCCTCCCTCCCTCCCTCCCTCCCTCCCTCCCTCCCTCCCTCCCTCCACTCTATCAAAAATCAATGGAAAAATATCCTCAGGTGAGGATTAACAAAATTATCTTGAAAATAAATTTATTATGTAAGGATTTTGCACAGTTTGTGAAGGGTTCATCCAAGATAACTTAATATATTATGCACATACACATAAATAGTTCATTGTCCACTGTTTTTTTTTTTTTTTTAAGAATAAAATACTTTGTGAATTGACAAGGCAAAAAGAGACATGAAAAGTTAGTTATCACACAGTTAATAATTCAGAACTGATGAAGACTAGAAAATTCAAATTGTAGAGTGGATTTTTTTTTTCTATTTTGAGAAGGGGAAAGGGATACGCAGAATTTTATTTTATTCGTTCAAGTTATCATAATAAACACTTGCATGTGCTCTACAGTTTATAAAATTCTACCTAAGTAACCCCATTTTCTTCTCAGAACAGCCCTCAGGGACCCAGGGAATTTAAGAGACCTACCAGAGGCCCTATCAACAATAAAGTTGAAGTTACAACTAAGGCCCAGGTGTCTGAATTGAATTTTACTCCCTTTTCATCTCATCATTACTTCATTTTGTTTGATGCAATGTAAGGTCTACATGGACAGAATTTCTAAAGAAACAAACAAATAAGACCTCAAGTTGCTTCAGTGAACTAGGAATGCAGAAATTTCTTTGTGATCCTGATTTCAATTCTCTTGGATGAATACCAAAAAGTGGGATTGCTGGATGATATGGTAGTTCTATTTTAATTTTTAAAGTTGTTGTCTACAGTGGCTGCACCATTTTACATTCCTACCACCAGATCACAAGTGTTCAGTTTCTCCACATCCTTACCATTCCATGTTATTCTCTATTTGTATTATGACCATCCTAATAGGTATGAGGGGATATATTATTGTGGTTTTGATTTGCTTTTCTCTAATGATTAGTTATGATCACCATTTTTTTGTATACCTGTTGGCCATTTGTATACCTGTTGGCCATTTGTATGTCTTCTTTGGAGAATTGTCTACACAAGTCTTGTCCATTTTTAATCAGGTTATTTAGGGGCTTTTTGATGTTGAGTAGTAGGAGTTCCTTGAATATTTCGGATATTAATTTCTTATCATATATATATTTGTTCTGCCATGTCTATTGCAACATTATTTTCACAACAGCCTAGCGGAGGAAACAACCCAAATATCTATCAACAGATGAAGAAAATGCTAAACACACACACACACACACACACACACGCATTCACACTGGAATATTATATTATTTAGTCATAAAAAAGGAAGAAAATCTTGTTATATGCTGCAACATGGGTGAACCTAGCAGCATTATGCAGAACAAAATAAAGCAGTTGCAGGACAAAAACTGCATGATTCTAGTAGGTATCTGAAGTCGTCAGACTCATTGCAGCAGAAAATAGATGGTGGTTGCCAGGGGCTGGGGGAAGGGAAGGGGGGTGTTGCTTTTCAGTGGGTATGAAGCTCCAGTCATGAAAGATGAAAACTCTCCAGAGATGTGCCAGACAACATTGTGATTCATGTCAACAATACTGTCGTATGCGTAAACTTTTGTAAAGGGGGTAGATCTCATGTTTATGTTTTTTGCCACCATCTTAAAATAAAAAAAAAAAAAAAAAAAGATGAAGCCCTGGCCAGTTTTTCTCAGTGGTTAGAGCGTCGACCTGTG
This sequence comes from Molossus molossus, assembly GCF_014108415.1. Classification (NCBI taxonomy): domain Eukaryota; kingdom Metazoa; phylum Chordata; class Mammalia; order Chiroptera; family Molossidae; genus Molossus; species Molossus molossus. Next base: position 33,656,974 of record NW_023425403.1, on the reverse strand, counting down.
GTCCAGAGAGACCCGGGTTCGGTTCCCGCTAAGGGCACGTACCTCGGTTGCGGTTTGTCCCCAGCCCTGGTTGGTCGTGCTGGTGGCAGCCACTCAATGTGTCCCTTTCACATCGATGTTTCTCTCTCTCTCTCTCTCTCTCTTCCTCCCATTCTATCTGAACAAAAAGTGGAAAAATGTCCTCGGGTGAGGATAAAAAAAAAAAAAGATGAAGAAAAGGATGGGGCCACTAAAATGTAAAATCTATTCCGCACTTTAGTTGACTTTTCCTGAATAAAAATCCACTTCAGATAACAATTCAAGTCCAGTCTTTGTTCCACTGATAGGCAGTTGGGGCAGTGACACTGAGAGGCCACCTGCTGATGACCGGGCCTAAAAGTGACCAGTGGTGGGACACATGCAATTAACCCCTAACCCCCTCCCACTGACGGCACAGGGAGCCCATCTGCCTGGTTCTCTTCACGTTCATCTCCACGCGCCATCACGGAGTGGTGGCCCTAAAATGCACATCCTAGTTTGAGGGGTGGGTATGGACGGATGTTTGCATTCTGGACCATCTTGAAATGAGTTAGGAGGTAAACTCTTGTTTCTTTTTTTGGTTGACTGTCAAGGAGGTTTCTAAAGTAAACTTGGTTATGTTTTAAGCTACAAATGACTGGCTCTCTTAGGAAATACAGATGGACAGTAGTTGGAGTCTGGAGAAGTGTGGAAAATCTGAGGAAGAAGGTGTGGACCTGGCCAACGGAAAGCGTTTTGGTGGGTCTAATGATTTTGGGAAAATCTCTGCAAGGCTGGAACATTTTGCCACACATAAGTGGTTATTTCCTTAGCTTCTTCTGCATTCACTGAGCGCTCTGTGCAGCCGTCGGAGGCCGAGGGGCCCCAAGAGCAGACCCAGTCCTGGTTGGTCAGGACAGATATTTCAGTGGAGGGTTTTCAAATGTATTGCATGTAACAAAGCCTGTATTTCTTTTTTATTTCAAATGAAATCTGCCTCATTCTGGTTCATTTAACTCTTGGAAACACAGTTTAATATGTTCAGAAAGCCCTTTGAGCCCTTTGAGGGAGGACTGTGGAGGCTTTCACCGCCGCCCCCTCCCGTAGAAGCAGGAAAGCGAGTCCTGCCAAGTGCAAATGAGCTCAGACTCCAAAAGGCAGTTTCAAAATGCAGAATGCGGCAGGATGTCCGACAGCACGCCCTGCACAAGTGATACTTGGGGTGTAAGGAACTAAAGAAAGCCATCCTGACATATTTAAAATTGGTGATTCAGAAATACTATTAAGTGCAGATTTACATCAGAAAGGTAGAATACCTCTGCTTCCTTTTTTTTGTGGTGGCTACAGGACCTCCTGGGAGTTTGGCGGGACCCCCTTTTCGATACTGGTTTGTGTTCTGCTTTGGAACAGAAAGGCCTCTCTTGGATACATATGTCATCGTTGGTCTAAAATAATCCCGAATGCCTGGACCATGGCACTGGCTTTGCTGAAAGAAAATAGAAGCCGGTCCAGGAAAAGCTACTGCCGTCCCTCCAAGGGTTAACGGAGTCAGTTCCAAAGGAGTTAGGCAACCACTGAAATAGGATAATAAATGTGACACTCTCAGACTATCAGTAGCAAATATTTGAGCTTATCAAATAACGGAGGAAGTCGTTTAGTTACAAATAAACCAATCTCTCATAAAACAAGTTTTCACACAGGGTCATTTCATTGAGCTGGAGACAGCTAGAGGCCACTCGTAGGCAGAACTCCCACTCTGTGTACACTGCTCACAGGCTCTCATGATTAATGGACAGCCAGGGGGAGGCTGCAGCCCTGCAGCTCTGCTGAGAAATGGAGCCGGGCTGCGTATCAGCAGCCCGGCCATAAACAGCATCTCAGCATTATTGCGAGGAAGTGAGTCATCCTCTGGGAACATAGCTGGATTTGTGCTCGCTCTCCCTCACCACCCGCCTTCGTTCTCTCGCTCGCTCTCCCTTTTTTCCCTGTATAGCAGAGACCATCGTGTCCTAGAAACTATAGTCGATGTCACCGCTTGGCACTTGCTGTGCAAAGAGAGGACAAGTATGTGGGAGTGAGGGGGAGGTGGAATGCTACTCTTAAAGTCACAGTGACTGTGCAGGCGAGGGGCTCTGTTGAGGCTGTTTTTCTACAGCCTTTGAAATGAGTTTGTGGAAGGCATCTAATTTGGATTCCAGATAAAGCACAAACTCTGTGGTAGGGTAGGAAAAAAAAAATCAGAGCTCATTATTTCAAAGTAAGATTCTCATTGAGATGAAGAAGAAATAAATATCCTGGCATGATTCAATGCATTTAGCAAGGAAAAATAAAAAGATAGCTGACAAATCGTTGGTATGTGAATGTCATCGCTAATGAAACAGAAATATGCATATGATATTTCCTATATTATGATATCATGCAAAGTTTGTTTTATTCCCCCCCCCCCAGGATTTTAAAATAAAACATGCAGATGATATGAAATACAGAAATAGAAATATAGAGCTGAAAAAGTTCAACCATGATGCATACCACTATTCAAGGCAACCATTATGAACACTTGAGTATATTTTTTCCCGTCTTCTTCCTACATCTTTAAAAATAGATTGTGGAGACCTTAAGCATATGTAGAATTTCATTTCTTACTATTTTCAGCCAACATTTTAGTATAGTTATGGTTCCCTCATGTTCTTCAATATTTCTTTATACATAATTTTAGGCTGCAAAACACTTATTTTGCAATTTTAATTAACATAGGGCAGTTTGGAAATAGGTATATGTATGTGCTAAAAGCAATATTTAGCTGCTTTATTTTGAGACATTTTATCCCCTGTTATTCTTATGGTGGACTCATTAACTTTTATATTTTAAATAAATATTCTGGCAATTGAATTTTCTATACCTAGAAAAGAATCAGTCCTGATCCCGTAGCCTTATAATGTACTTAACCTTACTAATGCCCTTTCTAAATGCATGAGCCCTTATTGACTAACCACCTTTGGATGTCAGGATGAATTAAAAAGTGAAGGCATGACATTTCCATTTGCCCACTTCCCCCCACCCCCACAGTACCTGCATTAAGATGCATTTTGTTTGTGTGGGACATCTGGAACTACTCTTGATGACCATTATCTTTTGAATCCAGGAGCTGGACACATTTTCTCCCAGTCAGCCCCGGAGCCATTATACATTCTGAACAGTAACTCCACTGTGTCGCAGCAACAATGCCCCTGCCTTTCCCTCATTTCACCCAGAATAAAAGTTATGTTGTGAGTGTTTGCATAGGAATATGGCACTGTCTCCAATTAAACTATTAAACCTGCCTTCTGTGTAAGGTAGGTTCTTTCCCTGCTCCCAGAACAGTGCCCATCAAGGGTTAAAATGTTGTGTCGCCCAGTTTGTGGGGGTGGGAGCCCGTGGACACTACTGCAGCTCCCAAATCGTAGGATTCAGCTTGTTTTCAAATACGGTTCCTCTAACTTGACTTTAATTTTGATCCTCATAAGACTTATGTTAAAGGACAGAAAATGGTTTCCTTTTAGAATAAAATCCAGGCTACTTAGACTTTTTTCTTGCCCTATAATGGATAAATTGGAAGATTCTTGCAGTTTTGAAAGCTTGTTCTCTTTGCAGAATTCAGCATACATTTATTGCTCAGTTAGAACGTACTTGAGAAAGCACATCCCCAACACTAAGCCATATTGTGCTTTACTTGCAAAGTACTAAATTTTAGCTTTGTGGTTCTTCTAGAGATCTTCTTCTAGGCTAATGGCAGCTCAAAGTTATAGGGAAGTCTGCAAGATAAAGAAGCCAATAATTTGTCTATGGATTTGAAGAAATATTAATACTTCTCTACCTTTCTTTCTTCAAATCATTTGTAGAATAATTTGGCCACTGTATGAAGATAGAAGAACGTGAGCATTTACTGAGCACATACTGTATGCCAAGCTTTATGTGCACTTAAATATTTAATTTAAACCTTACAAGAACAATTCTTTGGCATGGGTATTATTACCTAATTCTATCAATTAACAAACCAAACCTGTGTACTTAGTAAAACCTGGGAAGTCAGTCACCTCAAATTTTATGAATTACAAGGGAGAATAATTCACTTTGAAACAGACAAAGGTGCTTCTTTCAGCATAGCAAACAATATTAAAACTAAATAGAAAGTGAAATCCGACCAAAGAGAGGATCCTAAAAGAAATTCTAAAAGTAGACTTATCTAAAGATACATTCTTCTCAAAATTCAAAATACAAAATTTTCAGTTTCCAGGAACCATAAAAACATTCTACTATAGGGTGAGCAAAGAAAGTCAGAGAGTAAGTGAGGATATAGTTTTAGTACCATAGTCTGAGGTTCCCATCAACCCTCTAATTTTCCTTTTAATGAATAAACACATACTTTCCAGTTTCCCCAATGACTGTTCTTACTCTTTCTAGGACCTTTGACCCACTTCTCTTTCTGCGTGGTCTAACTCCTCTTTGCTATTGGAGCAGAGGACCTGAGGGCCTTGGACGGGAAGTATAATACTTGGGGGCAAGCGAAGAACGCAGTGAGAATCGCAGCAGCAGGCCTTACTTTTCAAAGGCTTTCCTTCTCTGTGGCCAAGTTTGTGCTGGGTGTCTTGCCTGGGACTCTCGAGTGGTGGGTGTCCAGTGATTCTTATTTCCAATAGAGGAGCATGAGGTTCAGAGAGACTTAAAAATTTTCCAAAGATAACAGCTAAGAAGTGCTAGAATCATTATTTAAACTCATCTGTCTGACTCCCAAACTTTTGCTTTCTAGAGCTGATCATATTATTCTCTCACAGGTCTGATGATTTTCTAGAACTCTCATTATCATAGTTCAGAGGCAGATATTGGCAAATAAAAAAGTAAAAGCACCTGAATGCATCATGTCTAAAAGTTACCCAAAAGGAGGATGTTATTCTCTACGTTTTGAGAATGAGCTGAGATAATCATTTTTCTCTTTTGGATTTATGAGAGCTAAGTCAGAGGCATGGAGCAGCACTTTCTCAGAATTTATTGATCTCTGCAATTCGATGTTCTATGTTGACTACCTCTTCAGGCTGAATCTTCCATAAAGGATAACTAACAGAGTTGCTTGCAAGAATAATAGTGCCTGATGACCTGATGTTAATATACAATTTTTCATGCAATTCCATTTCCCCGAAGATTCCTGAGAGTTGCCTTAAAATTAGCAGAGGATATACTGGAAAGGGAGTCCGCTGGCCTTCAGAGAGCTGCATAGTCTCACTGGTTTGATTTGTTGCCTTCTTCAGCTCTCAACATTTCTCGAGGTGGCCTGGTGGAACTGACATGGTGCCCCAAATGACTGGCCACATTGTGTTGTCCAGTCAGTAATAATTTTGTACTGTTTCCATTAGATTTCCATATGCTATATCTTGTGCTTGATATAAATCACCCTTCAAATAAAATAACTATAATTATTGAGTACTCTGGTGCTTTTCAGAAGTAATACTGAACAATTATGCTTGTCTATAGTGCTCGCATTTGATTCCATTTCACTGTATATACATGTTTTTAATAATATTTTTGCATACAGGAAACCAATTCGTCGACATTGTTTCCCTTAAGTAAAACGTCTTTTGCCTCGTTTCAAGGCTGAGTCATAGCCTGTGCCTTCAGATGGGTGGAACAGGGGCCGGGCCTGCGACAAAGCCCTGGGTACGAAAGGCACAGGCTCTGGAGAGCAAGGCTGGGAACTGCTACGGTCCTCGAGGAGACCCGGCTTCTCTTCATTCCTGCTACAGAGCCACGCGCTGCATCGTGCGTGCGCACCAGTCTGAGCATTTCAACACCAGTGCCAGGGAGACCTCATCCCGGGGCCCTCCACATGCGTAGGGAGAATAGTCATATTTACTGTTAAGGCTTAGCCTAGAGGCTGGCATTTGGCAGGAGGGAAATAGTGCAAAGGAAAAAGCCACCCCTTTCATTCCAGGGGATTACTGGAAGAGAAGAAGAAACAGCAGCCTTTGAAAATATAGTCCCCGATATTCTGGTTTTAAATAGCATCGCAAACTCACCATTGAAAATGTATTATTTGAGCCTGGCCGGTGTGGCTCAGTGGTTGAACATCGACCCATGCACCAAGAGGTCACCAGGGCACGTGCCCAGGTTGTGGGCCTGATCCCCAGTGGGGGGCGTGCAGGAGGCGGCCAATCGATGTTCTCTCTGATCGCTGTTTCAGTCTCTCTCTCCCTCTGCTTTCCTCTCTCTCTCAAAATCAATAAAGAAAAATTATTTTTAAACAAGAAAGCAAATGCATTATTCGAAAGAGAAGTTAATAAGCAAGTGATGAACTGGTTCTACTCCCACTTCCTGTGGTATAAAAAGAACAAGGAGAAGAAAGTTAGCGTGGTCTGCTCATCTACCTTTCATAGATAGCAGCTTTAAAGTTGTTGACAGCGTTACAGATGCCCCCCCCCCCCCCACACACACACACTTTCCTCTCTCCACCCAGCTCTCACCACTCCAGGCCTTCACCACACTATTGTCAGTGTAAATGATGGTGCTATTTTACATTCGGAGAGCTAAGATTTTCTGTGGGAGTCTTTCAGATTGGAGTCAGCAGGTACTGATGGACTTTAGGGAAATCTTGGGGTTCATTCTTTAACCCCATCTACAGAAACCTTGTAAGATGAGAACCCCAAGCAAATTCCTGACACTGTTTTATTTATGTAGCTCATTGCCAGAGTGAGATCCTCCCTGGACCTTCCATGACTTCCCGACCTGCGGGCAGAACAGTGGTGCCCACGGGCTAGAACCCGTGGCCCTCATCCCTGGCTGTACATTACACCCACTGCTGAGCTTTGAAAGCTGCCTATGAGCTCAGGCCCAAACTGAGACCAATTAAACCAGCAAACCCAGGGGGCGAGGCGCTGGCCCCTTAAAAAATCTCCCCAGGTAACTAACGTGTGGCCGGGGCCAAGAATGACTTAGCCGCAAATTACTCTTACCCCGCAGCGGCAAGCCGTTTGTCCGCTGGCCTCATACCTGAGTCAGCCACACTGCCTCTTACTTGATATAACTGACGAAGATAAGAATATTTTAGTCACAGAATAAGATTGTCTTTACAGAAGGATACATTGCCCAGTCATTTAATGGTAAAGGAGGTGAACTACAACAAGGGCACAAATGAAGGCAAAATTAGGGCTGCCTTTAGCGAACTGGCATGCCTTTAGCAACCTTGGCACTACTGACGTGTTGGGCCAGATCATTCTTTTCTCTTTCTTGAGGCGGGAGGGGAAGCTGCCTTGTCCATTGTAAGATGTTGAGTGTGATTTCTGACTTTCACTCACTCCGTGCCAGCACCCCCTCCCTCACCGCTGCGACACACAAAAATGTCTGCAGACAATGGAACATCACAGGGATCCAGGCATGTGCTTAGAAAGAGGGAGAGGTAGGAAAAGGCGAAAGTAGGCAAACACTGATCCCGGGGGTTAATCCATTACACTCAAAACCGCTGTCAAGATAAGTAAAATTTCCAGTCTAGCCATCCTTGACAGCTACTTCCTCCTGAGAACCTTTTCTCTTTCATTGTGACAGTCACTGGTTTTAAGGAATGCATCTGAAACCCAAGAAAGGGAGGTGTCAAGTTGGGGGCTGCTCAGAACTCTAGGTATGGTCTGGAAAGAAGACTTTTAAGATGTGGTGGAGTTAACCACAGCTTAGGGTTCTCATCATTTCACAGGCTTCCTTCCTCTCTTCCTTGAACTCTCTCTGCTTTTGGATGGTAAGCACGCGCAAAACTGAACGCATCGGGGTTTGAGTTGATTCTGTGACACTACGAAACAGATTTCACCATTAGGGATTGATTCCATTCTGGAAATTAAGCTGGTTAAGCTCAATTCATGTGAAATGCTTCTGAAAATGACAGGAATCTTGTGATAAAAAAATCTATATGAATATGTTGTGTATGAAGACAATCTTTTTTCAGTACAGATGACTTCAATCTGGGAATATTAAAATTCTAAACTGAAAATACCATGGGGCAGTCTTTTAAAAAGTATTCCTTAGAGTAGTTGCAATGTAATACCACACACCATAGGTTGGTTAGGGGAGATTTAAAGAGGTCAACTGGTGCAAATTCAGTTCAAGCAAAATTGAAATACATCCACATCTGTAGGCTCCGAGATTCTCATTGTTAATTTCAAAGTTGCTTTTTATTTTGAGGGTGTATGAGAGTCCCCCACTGGTTGAAAAGACTCAGATAAACTATGTGAAAATAAACTATTGGTGCATAATGGGTTTTGTTTGTTTTGTTTTGTTTTATCCTCACCTGAGGACATGTTTGCATTCATCTTGATAGAGTGGGAAGGAGAAAGGGAGAAGGACAGAGGAAGAAACATCAATGTGAGACAGACACATCGACTGGCTGCCACCCACATGACCCAAACCGGGGCCTGGGACAGACTGCAACTGAGGTATAATGCCCTTAGCAGGAATCAAACCCGAGACTCTCTGGTTCGTGGGCCGATGCTCTAATTGCTGAGCCAAACAGGCCAGGGCTGCTTTGTTGTTGTTTTTTAATCCTCACGGAGGATTTTTCTATTTATCTTCAGATAGAGTGGGAAGGAGGGAGAGAGAGAGAGAAACATCGATGTGAGTGAGACACATCGATTGGCTGTCCGATCAGGGCTAGGGGAGGAACTGCAACCAAGGTACGTGCCCTTGACTGGAATCAAACCCAAGATCCATTGGTCCTCGGGTGGAAGCTCCAACCGCTGAGCCAAACCAGCCAGGGCCATAATTTGGTTTTGCTGATCCCAAACCATTAATGATAAACAAACAAACAAACAAACAAAACTACCCTTTTCAGTAGCCTAAAAAATTGTCTAGAATTCTTACAATATTTCTAATAGGAAAGCCCAGCAGAGAGCTCTGCTCTACCTTAACACAGAATGTGTATTTATTTCCTGGTCCTGAACCTACCTTTCTTCTTCCTCTTCTTCCTTTAACCCGTCAGGACACTTCCATTTTCTCTCTATGTATCCCTACCTCCTTTGGCTCCATCAGGAAGACAGACGTCCTACCCAAGCTCTTGAATGCAACCCACGTGTTGGTTGACTTGATACTTTCAGTGTTAGGCAAAGAATGACTTAAGATTTATTTACATTTTTATTTTTTAAGGCAAGAGGGTGAGAAACCCCTCTTTTTGGTCCTGGCCCATAGGGACCCTTCGTTTAGGCAAGCGTGTCCTGCAAACATGTGTTTGTTTCCAACATCTAAATTCAGTGTGTTGACACTTGTACATGTTTGGAAGTTATTATTTTTCATGATTAGGCATTTCTCAGTTTGTAGATTTGTCATTTATTGCTATTCAAAAGCATTGTATAAGTGTCCCTATGTAACATAGTCTGGGCCTCTCCATAAAGTCATAAAATGACTGAGTAAAATAAAATAACAACTAGCCAGAGAAATCCATTCTAAAATGGTTTTGTCATATCTCTAAAGTTAAATTCTGCATATTTAATCTTGGATGGTTACTTGGATCTGATTCTTATATCATTTACTTCTCTCTCTTTTAGTAAAACTTTAAATAAATATTATTTAAAAAATGAATACATCTTAAAGCTCTGGGTTCTCCATGCACAAAGTTTGCCAAACTCTCAGTTCAAAGCAGTGCATCCCACAGGGAGGAAGAAACTGCAAATATCGAGAATTCAGAGCTAATTGACCAATCAGATAAACCTCAGCAAGACTCTGGCCGTTCCAGGAAAAGTCTGAAAACTATCTCAATTCCCAAACTCCCAATACTGCGGTGTGTGGGCTTCCTCCTTCCTGGATCTCCGCTGCCTCATGTTTTCATCGACGGCAATGCATTTCCTGGGTCCAACCTCACCTTGCAAAGCAGCCTCCTTGCTAACCTCCACCCGGTCCTGTCCCCAAGCTGATGGTCACTGCACAGAGGAAAAAGGCTTTGCAGTGATGAGTTCTGCAGAACCAAAGAGCGCTGTAAGGCAGACATGAGGGGAGGCTGCCCTGTCACTCACCGCTGCTACCTGCTGGTCCTGTCACGTTACAGGCAGTTCGTTGGGCCCTGGTGAGATCTGTCCCTGCAGTTGCTGCTTTTGCAGGGCTGTCTGCAAATAGTGGAATTTGTTATTGTTAAACCTGTAAGCGTAAAGGGAATTCTGGAAGGGAAAAAAAAAAAGGGTGTTTCTCCTCTCCTTCCTCATCGTCTTCCCTTTTGCCTTCCCCTCCCTTCTTAAAGAGAGAGGCAGTGTAGATGGCAGGTAAGAAACTGGACTTTGGAGCCAAGCTGCCTGACTGGAAACTCACTCTAGCACTTAGCAGCTGTTTAATCTTAGGCAAACTATTTAACTTCTCTGTGACTGAGTTTATTCATCTGAAAAACCTCTCTCAGAAGGTTGTTGTAAGGATTCAATGAATTTATGTATACATGTGTATAGAACTCTTATAGCCGTATTTAGCACCTAATAAGTACTCAGTGAGAAAGGAAAAAGGGTTTCTATTATATATCAGGTAGATCTCTGACTTGTGGGCTAGCCTGGCCAACACAACCACCCCCTCCCTTTGTATCAGCCAAGCTTAAGCCCTACTACAGAAGGATGAGCACTTCTGATTCCCAGTCTGTTTCTCAGGAAAGAAAATATAACTTGTCCCAAATATGCTGTGGATCCCCACAAATCTGAGTCTTTGTGACCATGAGGTCACAGTCCTTTAATACATCTGGAGTTTTAGGGATCCACTCTGTTTGAGGATAGTTCTTAGCAAAAGGAGAGGCATGTGTCAAACAGACCCCTCAAAAAGTGCCTGCTAGCCCTGGCCCTGGCCCTGGCTGGCGTGTCTTGGCGGTTAGAGCTCTGGCCCACGCACCACAGGGTCACGGGTTTGATTCCCAGTCAGGGGCACGTACCTGGGTTGCGATCTGTTCCCAGGTCCCAATCAGGGTGTGTTCAGGAGGCGTCGGTGTCTCTCCCCCACGGTTGTTTCTCTCTCTTTCCCCACCCCTCCCTTCTACTCTCTCTAAAAATCAATGGAAAAAATATCCTTGGGTGAGGATTAACAACAGCAACAACAAAGGTGCCTGCTGGATGGTCATATCAGTGTGCCAGGACTGCCATAAAAACTACCACAGACGGCGGCTTAACAACGAAACGTATTTCCTCACAGTTCTGGAGGCTGGAAGTCTAAGATCAAGGTGCGGGCAGGGCTGGTTTCTGCTGAGGCTTCGCTCTTGCTCCGTCTCCGCAAGGCCTTTCCCTCCGCACATGTTTCCCCGTGACACTTCCTTTTGTCAGGACTCCAGTCCTATTGGATCCAGGCTCACTCTTATGACTTCTTTTAACCTCCATTACGTCCTAAAGATCTCCCTGTAAATGCATTATGTTGAAAATTAGGGTTTCAGCCTATGAATTTTGTGGGGACACAATTCACTTAACAACATTTATCTTAGATAACTTTTGTGAGATTTCTGTCTCGGAAACTGGCGAAGAACAGGTTTGTCTGACCTCTAGTTAAGCTTTAACCTTAAATCCTTTGATGACTAAGAGACTAGGAGGTGGTAGAGCAGTGGATAAAAATTCTTCTCTTCAAGCTACTCATTAAAGATGATTTAGAGTCTTGATAGCATGGAGGACTTCTAACAGCTATATCATCAAGTCTTTGCTGAAGCCATAGCTGTTCAGTATAGGGTATTGATTGGATATTGTTTAAATACGTACTTTTTAAAATTAGTGATTAAAATGATGTATCTGTAGGTTTCATATATATTAAATAATTTGTGCAGATTTTAAAATGTTTATGTAGTTTAGTTCTTAGCACTGTAAATGGTTGGATGCAGAGTAAATGCAATAACAGAAATGCATTCCATAAAGGTAGACCATTTCCCCCAGGCATTTCTTATCTTGCTGATTAAAACTCTTCTTGTAATTTTTTTATTTATCTGACAATAAAAGCCTCTTATGTGTCATTATGTTGGGAAAGATGTCTACTCTCTAGGTCATTATGCTAAAATTAGCAGGGTTTTCTTCAAATAGAATGAAATGTCAGTTAAGCAACAAATAAGGAAAGACAAATGTCATTCATAATAGGGAGAAAATTAGACAAAAAGAGATCAAATGAGTAAATTCTAAATTCCTATAAAAGTTCTTTTTTCTCTGGAAATTTTTCTTTTCTTCACACCATAATGGATACTGTCTCCTTGGAAACAATCCTGAGACTAGTTGTGTTACTGGAAACCCTATAGTTTAAACTTAAATTATAGTAATGTGTTGCCTCTTCCCGTTAATGCCAGTCTTGCTGGTAAAGACGAGCTGAGCCCTTTCCGATCATGTTGCACTTAAATCTGATGGAAGGATGCTCCAAGACAGAAATGGAGCGAGAAGGGTGCATGCACAGTGTAAAGTAATATACTGACATTTGGATTTTACTCCTCAGTTTCTTGGCTTATGTAGCTCTACACCCACGAGACGAAGTCCGCTTCCTGAGCCTGTGAGGGTGTTCGGGAAATTCAGGAAACCCACACCATGAGGTCCGTGGGGTGGGGGTGAGGAGCCAGTTCTCCCACGTGACATTTCCACACTCCAGTTGGCTGCCGTTTGAAACAGTTATTAGCAATGTAGTTGAATTTAACAAATCCCCCACACTCCCACCTCCCTGTAATTATAGTATGTGAGGCACTGTCCTAGGGATTTGGAGATGAGAAAGTGAAATAGACTTGGCCCGCAAGGGAGTCACAATTCAGTAAGGGAAACCCAAATTGCCTTCACCACTCAATGCAATCTCATATAGTGGAGCTACTGCAACCGCCTGGAAGTACAGAAAGGGACAAACTTGTAAACAAAAGAAAGGTGTAGACACATCAACCCACTGCTAGGTGGTTGCAGTACAGGAAACACACCAGCCAGGAGCAGGGTAGGTGACTGCTCACCAAAACCCATGTGGGAGGAGAGCAGAAAAACATTCAACCATCTCCCGGGAAGTCAGTTTTAATGTAGCTATTAATAAAAAGCTTTATTTTATTTTTTGCTACCTAGAGGCTAGCATTCTTGGAGGCAAAGAGAGGGCTTCCCAGTTGTGTGGTAGGATGGGCGCTTAAACCTATGGAATGTGACAACAGTCTGGTCAACAACAGGGCGGTTAGCGAAGAAATCTTTGATGTTAAAGTAAATGTATTAAATGTGAGTTCCTCTGTTTCTCAGACAATTAAAGCATTACTTATGGTGAATGAACTTATTAGCATGTGTTTACTTTATGATATTCTGTTTTACATATATTATAATTGAATATGCATGGCTGAACTGGTTTTTTTTTTGGCACAGCTGCGAGAAATTTGGAGTTTAAATGTTCCTTTATTATTTATTTATTTATTTATTTATTTATTTATTTATTTATTTCTAACAAAGCATGTGCTTGAAGCTGCTGTTCACTGTGAAACATGTTTTATTTCATGTTAGACTTTAAGTATAAAGTCTTCATTGATCTAACACTAATTTTATTTTTTGGCAAATGCCTCTGATTTAGCAGATTCACTAGTCACTGTGATTTAATTTAGGAATCCAAGAAATAGAGAGGATATCTTTACAAAGTCATAGTTAGAGAATGACAGCCAACTAACCCTGGCTCCAATACTTAGCGATCATTCATTATTTCTTGAAATATGCTGAAGAGTTTGAAATTGAAATTGCATGGATGATGACAAATACTTATCACATAAATAATTGGTGGCAGGACAATCTGGAAGATATTTATTCAGAAATCACATGAAGATAGATTGGAAGTTTCAGCTCCTCTGAGTCACTATGACTGCCCAGACAACACGAACCACACAGCATGGAAAGAAACTCCAAGATCTCTTTTTTCCAAACGGTCTTCTCAATCTGTTCACCAAATGAGATTTTGTTCTTGTCATTATCTTGAGTACTGACTCTGTGGCTTTATTCTTTCATTTCCTTATTTACTTGACATTATAAATGAAATTTATCCATTAATAACCAAATATGCTGAGGACACTGTGTCTCTACAGTTGAGACTAATATCAAATATTAAACAACTTTTTTAGTATCAAACAACTTTTATTGGAATTTCAGATATATAAAAATAAGATTTGAAATGCACGTGATCCCATTCAAAAAATAAAAAATAAAGCACATCTTTTAATCATAAACCAATTTTACCTGTAGTTGTGATAAAGTGTGAGGAGTTGCCAATGAGCTAAGATAAAGATGATGATAATGATAACAATTTACTATCATGTAGAAATATAAATCTCACTCTAGTTGTACATATTCGATAGGCTTATTTTGACTAAAACACTTTGCTTGTAAATAATTTTTTTAGTACCATGAAAAGAAAAACCATCAAAATATCTATGGATGTTAAACATTTATGACCACCTATTGCTCTTCTGAACTCCCATAATGCTTCATTTGTACCTTTATTATGCAACTTATCAATTTATTCCTTGTTTTAGAGCTATTTGTATATCTGAATTTTCCCAAGAGCCTATACTCTTTGAAGTTGTGATATAGATCTAATTCTTCTTTGAATGCCCTCTTAACAACTATTCCAAAAGTCAATAAATGTCTATGGAATGAATGAATGGATGAGAATAGCAGATGATATTATTTTCATTCCAGAATTGATATTGAGAAATTCATATTGGTATGTAACAGATTTGGGGAACAAAGCTCTACGTGTGCGGGGGGTCAAGGAGAGTAATGCACATTCCCAAATGAGTGAAGGTTAGCCTATGACTTCAAAGCCAGCAGCACACCATTTCTTTATCAAGGATCAAGAACTCTGCATGGATAAAAGGCAAAGGAAGCCATCCTCCTTGAAAAGAAGAAAAATGCTCTCTTAAAATAGAGGTTTGCTATCTAAAGCTCCTTTAATTCCTTCGGTTCAGCCCCATGAAATCACTCTCCTTGAAGTTGAATCATCCAAATCCCAAAATAATAATTTGGGAAGAGATAAATTGCCACAGAAAACAAAATTTGGTAGAATTATAAGTGTAGCATTAGGAAAATTTGATCTGGTTATAAAACTCATTCCTGAAAGCACTGTGGTTAGAACTAGTGCGAAGCCACTCTTGTAAAGGCACCAATGGGTTATATAGAGAGATGTCTTCACACAAAGTAATGTACCACCACAACTCCTAAGTTACTTAAATTAAAACAAATATTTTCATACACATAAATCTGATGTTGTCATTGTTTTTTATTTATATGTTTGTTTTTTTTAAATAAAAGAAAGATAGACAAACTGTTCTACATGTTCTTTTCTTAAGGAAAGAAATTTGCCATACTGCTGAAGAGTGGAAATACTTAACCATTGATCAATGAAATTCTTAGAGACTCTCATTACACTGATCTTCTCTCTCACTCCCCCTCCTTTTGCCTCAGATTTGGCAGCTGTAGCAGGGGTTGTGGTTTTCATGAAAAAGCAGACTTTTTTATTTTTAGATGTCCATGTTTCTACAAATGTAAAACTTTAGAATTTTAAAATACAATAAAAAATTTTGTCACTTTATAGGTTTTGATTTAATTTATTTTAGAAGCTTCATCATTCTTTTGATAGTAGCTGACAGATTCAATCCCGTTCCCATATGCTTTCTGCTATTTTAAAAGAAACAGAACACAATTGCCTCAGAGAAGCACCATGTGTTTCTGAAGTGTGAATCTGAAAACCATCCATCTGGTCATACTGGCATCTTTCTGAATTGTATATGATTGAAAAAAAATGGATTCAACATTTTGCAACCCTTTGGCTAGATGAGAAAGATAATAAGGTAAAGAAGACCTTTCTTCATTTCTACTTATTGAAAATTAAATTCGTTCCTTTAGCCTGGAGTAAACACTTTGCCCACCCTTTCACCTTCATGACCCCAATCATCCATGAAGACCCAAGTCACGTGCCTTTTCCTTAGTGAATTCTCTGTAACCCTAGCTCTGTATTGTTTGCACAACTCTATTCATACTGATATGAATATGCTCATTTAATTTGATTAGAAGCATTTCTTTAACTATTACCTCTCTTTTCATCTGTGAGCTTTTAAAATGGAAGGCAGGTGGTCTTCAATGCAATTTAATTCAACAAAATATTGTGATACTGTTCCAGAGGCTAGTCTAGGGACTGTAGAGATAATGTTGAATAAGCAGAGATCTTTTTGCCCTAAAGACAATACACTCTAACTGGGAAGAAAAAAAAAGAGCAACTAATTACACCTAAAGGTGATGCTTAGTGAGGAGATAACAATATCTGAAACCTCATGTGGAGAAAAATAAAATTGGAAGTTCAAAGTCTCTTTAGTGTCAAGTCTATAATTAATAATTTTTGTCTTGTATGACAAATATTTAGAACAATTTTCTAGAGTGGTAGAATTATTAGAGGGATCACATTTCTTATGAAGGTAATGAACAGTCACTGGATTATAGGCAAAACATACTGCTAGGTTTTATATATATTATTTTATGACACATTTATAAGCCCTCCATGCCAAAGTTACTTTTTTTATTTTTATTTTTAAATTATTTTTATTTTTATTTTTTTCTTTATTGATTTTTAGAGAGAGAGGAAGGGAGAGGGAGATATAGAAACATCGATGAGAGAGAACATCGATTGGCCACCTCCTGCATGCCTCCCCCTGGGGATAAGGCCCACAACCTGGGCATGTGTCCTGACCGGAAATCAAATTGGCAACCTCTTGGTGCTTGGGTCTATGCTCAACCACTGAGCCACACCGGTGGGCTAAAGTTACATTTTTTAAAATTTAAGTTAAATTAATAAAAAAATAAGAGGTTTTTCAGATTCTTTAGCAAGTAGATAAAGTATATTGAAGCATTATAGTTTCAAATGTATGATATTAAAATATGTCTACACAGTCCTGGCCAGTTTTGCTCAGCAGTTAGAGCATCGACTTGCAGACCAATGAGACCCGGGTTTGATTCCAGTCAAGGGCATGTACCTCAGTTGCGATTTGTCCCTGGCCCTGGTAGGGGTTGTGTGGGAGGCAACCAGTTGATATATCTCTCTCGCATTGATGTTTCTCTCTCTCTCTCTCTCTCTCTCTGTCCCTCTCTCTCTCTCACTCTCTCCCTCTCTCCCTCCATCCTAATCTGTCAAAGAGAGATAAATATAAAAATGTCCTTGGGCCCTGGCCAGTTTTGCTCAGCAGTTGAGCGTTGTCCTGCGGACCAGAGAGTCCTGGATTCGGTTCCTGCTAGGGGCACGTACCACCAAAAAAAAAAAAGTCCTCGGGTGAGGATAAAAAACAATATGTCCACATATTAATCAAAAAGGACTAATAATTTTATAATAAACTAAGAATCTGGGACATCTTATCACAAAACATTAATGACATGGTAACTTCGTATATTTTGAACACATTGAAATGTATAATTGGATCAATTATTAAGAAGAACAATTCAGTAAAAACAGAAAAATCAGTAATCAGATTTTGGTTAAATTGATTGTCACAGAATTTAGTTCATTAATAAAATAATTTGTTTCTGCCCTAAATGGGGACATCTTAATAATAGCTCCTACAAATTGCTCAAGGCAACCATCTCTCCTTTTTTTGAACTTCATCATAGTCTCTGGAATAGAACTCTACACCAAGTGATACTTAGTCAAATTTCAATAAGTCAACTTTGGTCTCTTTTGATACTATTAAAATGCAATAAATTTAATTAATGCACATTCTTTTATTTATACAGATACCCTTTGCTATTTGAAATGTTTCTAATAATGGGAGTTTTTTACTATGCAAACTCTGGAACTGTATTGAAGGGCGAACACTTGAGGTTAGAAATGGGTTTCGGGCAGTCTTTGAAGAGCTAGTGGTCTGTGCACTGTTAGAATCTGCCTGCTCATCAGCAGAGATGAAACCAGAGGGGAGTGTTGTTATAAGATTAATATGGGAGAAGCTTAAAAAATGTGCTGAAAGGAAGAGAGAAAGAGATTAGAATTCCAGCAAGGAGGCAATGATATTGAAAAATTATTTTAATTTCTTGTAACAGGAAGTATTTTCAATTTTTAAAGAAGTTGCATGTTGAAAATAAATTTGAAGTCCAAGTCATTGTCCAGCGTTGTTGAATACATTGCTATTCCGTTCTGTTCCGCGCAGGCTCTGCTGAAAGTTGTATGATCTTCAAGTTAGTGTAATGAAGAATTAGAAAAAAACCTTGAAACTCTCTCATTTTGTCATGACTGGGCTTAGAGCAGATGACTCACAGTGTGAATTCAAGTTAAATCATTTAACCTTTTTCTCTTATTCAACCCATCTGGGAAGCTGAATACAAGTACTTCACTATGAAACAGATGGCGTACCAAAGCTACACTTTCCCAGATTAAAAAAGAAGAAAAACGTGTTATAAGCATTAAAAGAACCAAATGTGGAAAGACTAAGAATTAAAAGGAAAAGAGCTATAAACTGGATCAAACCTTTTCCTCTGTAAAAAATCATGTAGTACTTAAAAAATAAGACCTGTGAGATGATTTGGGGACAAAGTTAGTAAAACGTTTCCTAAGCACCATATGTGTAAAGGTGGTTGTGATTAAATGATGTATATGAAAAGTGCATTGCTCTTTGTTGACACAGAATTGTGTGTTCATTTAACCTATGTGTCTCAGAAAACAAATATGATTACTCTAGAGTACTTTTAAGGTTATCTATTTGATATCTGTAAGGTTAAATACTAACAAATACATTTCTTGAGAACATTTATGGGACTCATAGCTTGAATGAAATTTAACACTGGGTGGCAAATTAAAAATAAATCTTCAACATTTCTGGAATAGCTATGTTTTCTAATCTCTATCTATCTATTTATCTATCTCTCTATATCTTGGAATAAAAGCACACTATTGCCATTTGCTAACTTTGGATTATTTAAATCTTATCGTATATAAAAGTATATTAAGTTAAAAAGTATTTATATGTAAATACTTACATCTGTCATATTTTATGAAAGAAGAAATGTCCTGTTGCAGCTAAAGTAAAATTATTTTGATGAATAAAGTAGAGCATATTAGAAAGAATCTGTACCTTTGTATTTCCTGACAGGTTGTAATAACTGGAGAAGTTACTTTACTATTAAAAGACATAGTTCATAGATGAGGCTGAGTATGAAACCTGAAAATTCACAATGTAGACTGCCAGAACCCACAGTATAAAAATCCAGATTGGACTTTGGCTCTACAGTTGCTTGTAGACCTCTTAAAGACAAGTCTTTTTTATCTTGACTAATGAAAGTCCCTACTGCTCTAAGGACTTCAACAGTCCTATTCAAGTCCATGTGGTTTGTTAGGGAGAGTTAGGATTCCCCAGGATTAGTGCTTCCAAATTCTCGATTTCCACTCAAGAGCAAAAAGGAAGAAACAGCACAGATTTCCTCCTTTCCTGCTCACGTACCTCCCCAAAGTTTCTTTTTTTTTTTTTATCCTCACCCGAGGACTTTTCTCAACATTTTGTTCAGATAGAGTGGGAGGGAGAGAGAGAGAGAGAGAAACATCGATGTGAAAGGGACACATCAAGTGGTCGCCACCCATACAACCCAACCAGGGCCGGAGACAAACTGCAACCGAAGTACGCGCCCTTAGCGGGAACTGAACCCGGGTCTCTCCAGACCGCAGGCCAACACTCTAACCGCTGAGCCAAATCAGCCCGGGGCCAACATTTCTTAAACAAAATGAAACTTCTCTTTTGCAGTGTGTTGATAATAACTTTAAATTTCTAATATTATTCTTAAATCACTATCTTGTTTAGGTTTTTTAATGCAACTCAGTGACTAAAGCCTTTCTTGAGTATAAGCGCACAAGGCTCTTTGGAAAAGCTTCCAAGGGCTCCTGATCATTTGAATTTTGAGAATCAAATCATCAAGGTGGATAGCACACCATGATGTCAACTGTGCTCTTCCCTACAGCTGACCACAAAGATTCCAAAAGGGAATCTCTTACAGATCCACAGGGCTTTATGGTTGTTGATGGCCTTACCGTTCCATGCTTTAGTGTTCATTTTCAGTTGTGAATATGGAGGGTTAAGATCCAACCTCCTGTCCTTTTACTATGATCATATGTGAGAATAGGAAATTGGGTTCACTTTAGAGATCTCATTCAAGTGTTTATACAGAGTTTAAAAAATGCCATTAACAATCCATCTGTTTTTTACCCCACCCCTATTAAAATGGCTAAAAAACAAACACACAAACCAAAAAAAAACACTGACAGCATCAGATGCCAGAGAGGATGTGGAGAAACTGGATCTCTCATAAATTGCTCGTGGGAATTTAAAATCCTATGGGAACACTAGAAGTTTGGCAGTTTCTTATAAAATGAAACGTACACTTATCATACAACCCAACAATCACACTCTTGAGCTTTTATTCTAGAGAAATAAAAATTTATGTTCTGAGAAAAACCTATAGATATAGCTTACAGCAGTTTTGTTATAGTTCAAAACTGGAAACAACCCAAATGTCTTCATTGGGTGAAAGAGAAATATACTGTGGTAATCCATACCATGGAACACTAGTCAGCAATAAAAGGAACAAACTATTATTATATGCTGAAACATGAATAAATCTCAAGGTGATTATGTTGAATTAAAAAAAAAAAGCCAACATCAAAATGTTACATACTGTATGATTCCATTTATATAACATTTAAAAAAATAAACTTATTGGGGCAACATTGATTAATAAGATTATATATGTTTGAAGTATATAATTCTATAATACATCATCTGAATTGTGTTGTGTGCTCACCACCCATAGTCTAGTCTCCTTCCATCATTATATATTTGAGCCTCTTTACCCTCTTTATCTCTACCCCCAGCCCTCTTCATCATTATTGAAATGACAAAACTATAGGCAGGAATGGAGAACAAATGAGTGGTTACCAGGTGTTGGTGAAAAGGAGGTGAAATTATAAAGGACACCACAAGGGAGTTCCTTTGTAGTGAGTTCTCTATCTTGATTTTGGTGGAGCTCATATGAATTTATACATGTAATAAAAGTTCATGGATCTATATTCACACATATACCAAAACAAGATCATATAGAGAAACCTTTGAAATCTGAGTAAATCTGTTGTCTAGATAATATATTATGTCAACATCAATTTCCTAGTTTAAAAAAGTGTATTACAGTTATATAAAATGATACCATTTGGAGAGGCTAGGTGATGGATGGGTACAGGGGACCTCTCTATACTATGTTTGCAACTTCCTGGGGTTTATAATTACTTGAAGATAAAAAAAGTTTTTTTAAACTTTAAAAAATGTTTTCTCTTTTTCAGAAGGCATGTGTCTTGGGCCTTTTATGTAAATTCAACTATAGTAAAGAAATACCTGGCCAATCTGGAGCGTTGTCTCTGCCTAAGCACTTCCGATCATTTTACCACAACACAATTCCCCAGAGTGACACTCTGAGGTAAGACTTCGGTTGATGTTTTGGGTTATTTGAAGCTAAGTTAGTCCTCAAGGGAGCTAATAAAGATAATTTTCAACTTTGTTTAAAAAATATTATCTAACCACACTTTCTAAGAATAGTAGAATTTAACATGGAAAAGGTTAACTCCAGTTTTGTGGACAATACCCTTTAAATTACAAGGGAATTTACTTACCATCATTTTCCATGGTATGAATGCATAAGGGAAAAAGGAAATAGGATACTCATGGAATGTAGACAGTGATTTGATCAAACACGTACGTGATTCAAAAACAGTGTCGGTGCATGGTGGGATTATCAGTGAAATTCTGTGAAATGTTTTAAACTTGAAAGTTCTTACCAATGATTTGAAGTCTAAAAATACAATGTTGATTAAAAAAATAAAAATAACAGATGATATCTAGGATATGGCATGAAACTTAACAAGCTTCTTGAGTGACCTCTAGAAAATTACCTATATATTTCCAAATTTGACTATATTTACTATGTAAAGTTGTAGATGACTAGTATAGTATAAATAAATAAATACATAAATAAGTAATAAATAGTGCAAAATAAATTTTTATGATCCAAAGCCTGACTAGACCTAAGCTATGTTTCTTGCTTTGCATTGCCTTATACACTCCAAAGGCATTCACTCTCTCTGCTTTCTTGTAGGCACTTGTTTCCAACAACTCATACATTTGTTGTCCCAAATGTCCTATAGACCTTACATACCTCAATGTTAATATATCAATACTGAGTTTATGATTTGCTCTTGTAAACTTGTTGTTTTTTTTTCTGGAGTCACAATCTTGGTTACTGGTGTGACCCTCCACCCAATTCCCCAATGGAATACCCTTTCTCCTTCACACAGTACTGTATCCCATTACCAAATGATGCTGGGAGATACAAATGTTTTCAAACTCAGACTCTATTGGCCGCTGGAATTGCCATCTTCATCTGAGCAAGTTAACACTCTTGAGTTAAAACGTCCACTGGCTTCTTTGTGTTCTCAACACAAAAAAGAAATAATCGTGTGATGTAGTGAAGGTGTTAGGTAATGCTACTGTAGCAATCAAAATTCCATAGAGAAATATATCAAACCAACACGTGGTACACCTCAAACGTACACAATGTTATGTGACAATTATATTTCAATTTAAAACACCACCACCAACAAACAAACAAACACACCATTCAGGGGCTTCTTTGTGGGAGACCATTTGCATGGTATCCATCTTGTTGGGGTCTGCTCTGCTGTCTCCGGCCCCAGGGTGGGGTCTCTCTGCGTGCAGTGTCTGCATTCCTCTGGATAATTGTTTACTCCATTCTTTGCTTATTTGTTCCACCTGGGGTATTTGCAGGGGTTTGCTTCAGGTGGGATACTCATTAACTGTTTTACCTGTTTTCCCCCTATATATTGCGTGAACTCCCCCTGAATAAACGAGACTTGATCAGAATCCTGTCTTGTCTCCATTTCTCGTGTCTCTTGTCCCACCTCATCCTCACTCCCCCTCTAGAGTCCTCGTTGATCGACCTGCGGGCCGGGTCACTTCTTGTGATCTTGTATTTATTTTCCATGGCTGCCATAACAAGTTACCACAAATTGAGTGGGTTAAAACAACACAAATGATTAACTTGCAGTTCTGTAGGTCAAAAGTCTGACAGTTCTCACTGGACTAGACTCAAGGTGTTAGCCAGGCCACATTCCCTCCAAAGACGGTAGAGAATTGCTTTGTTGCTAATTTGGGTTGTTGGCAGAATTCAACTTCCTATGGTTGTAGGACCAAGGCTATCAACTGGGAGTTTGTTCTCAGCATCTAGATGCTTGTCCATATTCCTTAGTTTGTGGCTGCCTCCATCTTCAAAGCCAGACCTGGTGGGTCAAACCCTTTTCATGTTGCATCTCTCTGACCATTCTTCCATGCTGATGTCTCTCACTGACCCAGCGGGAAAGAATTCCAGCTTTTAAGGACTCACATGATTAGAATGGAGTAATCTAGAATAATCTCTCATCTCAAGGTCCTTAACCGTAATCAAATCTGCAACATGCCTTTTTGCCATGCAAGATAACATATTCACAGGTTCAGGAGATTAGGATGGAGGCATCTTTGGAGGCCAATATTTTGCATTCCACAGGTGCTTTCGAGTTTTAGGAAAACCAAGAGATAAACTAGCTCTTTTTCCAAATCAGAAACTAATTGAGAGAGAAAGTAGGGAAGTCAGACAGACTACAGGGCATAGAAATGTCAGCTTTATTGCTGATAAAGCCAATTGAGAAGTGTGACATTAGATCAATGGCAAATGGTCTTTCTAATACTTCACCCCTGAAGTGGACAGGTTCTCTGACCCAGTCACTTGCTAGTTGGGACAGACAGAGCATGCTCCTGTGAGCTTACTGTGGAGGAGAGTGCACTTAAACTGTACGTGTTTGGTTACTTCCCCCAAATTCATCTTCCATGAGCTTCTCTTTCTTTTCCAAAAAGGAATGTGATAGGAGTGGGTGCAGAGACTTTGGAAGTTCCTCTCCATAGAAACATGACACAGAGAGACTAAAAATGTCCCTCATCAACAGACTACTGACTGAATCCATGCTTTAAGTGCAATGTCTTTCAGACTGGGGCCCCACCAACTATGGTCTTATCTCCTGTTGCTTCCTCTCTTGAACTCGGCCTTTCCCCAACCAGGTCTTCTCACTGTTTCCAAACACACCAGTTCCCTCCTTTCCTGTTTATAATCTTCTCTAACTACAGGCCTCTGCAGTCTTTGTGTGGTAAGCTCTTACTCATCCCTTAAGAACAACATCCTACCCATGTCTCCTCTGAGGAAAGCTCTGTGACCTTCTCAAACTTTCATCTCTCAAGGTCAAATCTTGTCATGCTGTATTTTCAGTGTCTTAAAGAGTGGTTGGAATTGGCGCATAAGAAGGTCTCATTAAACATTTTTTAATGTATTATTTCATGTTTTAAATAAAATTATGAATGAATTTTTCTGTTTATATTTTTGCCTTCCTCTTGAGGAAAGAGATTATGTCTTATTTATTTATTTATTTATTTATTTACCTCCAGAACCATCTCTATAGCTAATACATAGAATGTTCTCTAAAACTTTTCCTGAAATAATATATAAAGCAGTAATTCCATTAATTCTGTCCAAAATAGAATATATTTTTGGACACATCTATGTAACTATATTTAGATTATCGGTCTATTAGTTTCTATTCTTTAAAGTAACATTTGTATGTAAATCTAGAGCCCTTCGTGTGGCCAACAAAGTCCTAGCAAGTGCATCTGCAGGACATTAATCTGATTGTCAAACATTCTTTCCTGGCTCATAGCCCTGTTTTGTTTTTACTTCACAGCTGGTATAACTTCATACCTAATATTATACTATGTCGTGTCACATATTGGTTTATTTCCTCTCTGCCCATCTAAACTGCATGCCCTATAACAAGAATGACTTTGCCTTACTCAATAGCTCAAACAGTGCCCACTACATAATAGGCATTAAGTTAATTCTTGTTCGATGAATGAAAGAATGAGTGAGATAGTATGGAATGGGAGAAAAAGTAGGTCTTTGAAATCAGAGAAGACAGGGTTAAAACCATAGTTCTTCAATTTCGCTAGCTGTTTGGCCTCAAGGAAATTACTGACTGTTTAATAATATCCATCCTGCATAGCTGGTGAGATATTGGCAATAGTGTACATAAAATTATTAATAGAGATCAGAGTCCTTGATGCTGACCGAGTATAGTTTTGTGTACCTCTTTACAAGGAATGAAGTGAAACTCTAGGATGCATACCTCATTGCTATCAGTGTAGTCAAGTATCATGAATGGAGTATCATCATATCCACCAAACTTATTAAGAATTCTATGAAAGGATTTTAAACATTCCTCAGCAAGAAATAATTCAAAGTCATCCAAAAGACTCTCCAAGTTTAGGTCTTTCCATTCAACCCCAGAACACTGGGCCAGGATGGCTATTCTAAGACACCGTGGCCTCTGGAATGCCAAAGGACCTTTGTTTGCATATACCAAAGGCTGATTCATGAAAAAGAAAACAAAGCAAAACAAAATACCCACCAACTTTTCCATTTTCAAAATGTTTTTTTGCATCTGCTTTTATTTTAGATTTTACAATAAATTCAATTACAGCTTTGAGTTAGATGATAATATAGAACTGTTTATCTTAAATTATCCTGATTATTTTGAAAGTAATTATTATTTTCTAATTGGTATCTTAAGGATTTCAAAGAAATTTTGTAACCATGTGTCTTAGGAGGGCAAACAAATACTGTGCATTGCAGGCATGTCACCTTGACCAACCTTGTAGCACCCTACAAAACAAGGTTAGTTTTCACTCTATGTTGTTGAAGAAGCTTTAGCCCAAAGCAATCTTGACTCTTCCATGGCTACAGGAATCAAAATCTGTTAATGTAATGGAAAGAATATAGCTTTCTAAAAAGGTTGGTTCAGTTCTCATCTCTGCAACTGGTTGTGTGTCCCTGGCAAATAGTCTCTAAGCCTTAGTTTCTTTATCTGTAAAGTGGGGTTGTTAGTCTTACTCCAGGCTAATTGCCAACATTTCAATGAAATATATATATATATATATATATATATATATATATATATATATATGGTTATCTTTTAATGTAGGTACTTCATATATATATATATGATATATTTAATATCATGGAATTAGAGCATAGGTTTCTGACAGAGTTTAATGATCTTTCAATCCACTCCCAAATTTTCCATATGAAAAAAAAAAAGAACAGAAAAAATCAGGTAATGTGTTATTTCTCTGCTTTGTGTTCTATGCTCATGGTTGAGTCTTGTAGTGTCCTGAACCACTTCTAAAGGACATGCTCTACCTGCTTTACGGAATCTTGGTCGAATAATTTATTCATTCATTCAACAGACATTTATTAAACACCTGTTATAGGCCAGACACTATACGAGGTCTTGGACTTGCAGTGTTAAGTGAGACAGTCAAGATTTATATTTCCTTGGGAAAGCCAAAACTACAAAATTAAATAATGAAGGCAAACCAAGGTTTAAGTATTTGGATGGGGACTTGGGGTACATGAAGACTTGTATCTTCGAGACACTGATCTTGGAAAGACTTAGAAAAGGCTCTTCTGAGAAACCAACAAACTAAAACCAGGATAACAAGTTATCTCAGTCAAGGCCACAGCAAGGGTTTTGGATTTTATTTTTTACTTAGTAGAAGATCACTCTAGAAGCTAAGAAAATAATGTTATTTGAGGGGGTAAACGTGGACACCATGAGATGAAGAGAGGTAAGGGAATAATACAGATGAAGGGTGGGTGCTACTCCAGGAAGGGTAGACAGGGAAGGCATCTCTGGGGAAGATTCTACACTTGAGAAGGGACCTTAGTAAATGCGGGAGGAAAAGTGTTTTGAGTTGCTGGGTTACGAGGTAGCAGTGGGGAGACGTGGACGGATGTAGTAGGATGCAGAGACGACCATATCTGCAGATGGATAAGGTGTCAGGGGAAGAGAGAGACCCTAAGGCTTGACTGGTCCCACTTACTCACATACATAAATCTAAAAGAGAGAGGTTTTTGAGAGAATGGGTAAATCAATAATTTGTTTTGTGTATAGATGACCATTTTAATGGTCTGTTACATAACCAGAAGGCAAGCAGCAAACCTTTAACTAGAAAGCCAGCTGCAGCTTTCTCATCTGCCATGGCTCCATTTTCAAAATGCGGTCGAACTCTAGTTGTCCTCCTACCCCCTGGCCCTGTGCATCCCTCACATGAGAAAGCAGGGCCCTTGGTGGAGGCCTCTGCTGAGAAAAGGCCCTGCCAGGAGACATCGGCCTTGTGTTATGTGGAAGGCAGGACCACCGCACACACCTGGGGCATCCTCCTTGAGAATCAATTTTACTCCAAATATTGAGATGGAAACTGTATTTCTATAGTAACACAACTACAGATGAGTTACAGAGTTGAGTGGAATATTTGCATGGTTTTAAAGATAAAATACATTTAAAAAACATTACAATACAAATACACAGGCTTGTATGTGTAACACTTTAGGAGACAATTTACTCATAAACCAAAGGAATGATTCCATTATTTTGAAATTCAAAAAATTAAAATGATTGATCCTCACTTTTAGTTTTGCTGCTTAAAAAGAAAAATTAGAGGCAGTATGAGACATTTCATAAACTAGAGACTGAGAACTTGTATGCAAACTATATTGATATTGACGTATACCCAGGATTCAGGTATGAAATGGATTGCTTCTCTGTCACAGTTTTTATAGGCATAATTACCTGTTTAATCACTTCCTCTTCTTTTAACTTTTCTTATCTTTACAATCATAATTCTGAGATCAATTGTATTCTGTTCCTACAGTTTGGCAAACAACCTAATTAATTAACAAATCCATTAATTTTGTGGGAGGAAAAGTAATCCAGGTATTTATTTGATATCCTATACAAATGAAGTTGATCACTCTTAATTGCTTAATTTTTACTTACTTTGATGCTCTACAACTGAAATTCTAAAATACTCAGGGGGCCTGGTTTTCAATCTAGTAAATTTGGTAATCAAATGTCACTGCCTATTCCTAGGTCTGATTTCACGGTGCCAGCCTTCCCAGTGCAAGCTAAGTAATCTGTGATTCAGATATATCTGCAGTGCCAAGTTGTATTTCAAGAGCAAAGGAAGTGATTATGTATTGGTCTCCCTTAAAAGAAAAGTCTGAGGGACAGATTATGGTCAAAGTAGAGTTCTAGAGGCAGAAATAACTTGAGTGAAAAAAACCTAAAGTGGTCCCAAGAGAATGAACACATCACCAAAATGCCTCCACACCAACCTCATTTAACAGTTCAATGATCATTTTTCTACTGTAAGTACACTGCATTTTTATTCACAGTGGTGTTAAGAAGAAAAGAATTATTATCTTTTCTTGCATTTTAACAAAAGATTTTACAATGACAAAACAGTTTACTGAAAATAGCTATTGAGAGGTCTGTTATAATTCTATTGTTACTTTCAGAGCAGATGCCATGTCACATGCAAAATGCCAAGACCACAGGAAAATATTTTTAGCTGGGTAAAAATATGTGACATTTAAGAAAGAAATGGTAGTGCCTTGATTCATTTGTTAATTGGACATTTCAACATTTTCTACACATAATTGTTTGATGGTTTTAAAATGTAGAAAAGATGCAAGCATTGCCCCCATGGGCTTTATATTTTTAGACAAGATAAAGTGCTCTTTATAATTTATGAATTGTGGGAGGGAAAAGAGAAAGACATATCAAATGTATTTTTGGTCTCATCAAAGAGAGGTCTCAATGTACATTTTGGAATGACATAAGATGATGGTTTGGTCTGGGCATTAAGGGGAGAAATAGCCTTATGTGAACAAAATGGATTTGCCTAAGTATAAACTGGAAATAGGAAAGAAACATTGTAGAATGTGGGGTAAACTTCAGAAGAAAGCAGATAGGGGTTTAGAGATGACAAAGAACAGACATTGTGTTAACCCACTGGCAAGTTCTTTCAGTGATATTTAAAATAACGAAATGTAGGGTAGGATAGAAATAGGTGACATCTTTTTTATTTTCTAAAGTCTGAACATAGACAATAACAGCAACTGTTTTAAAATTTAGGCAGTCTTGGGAAAAATAAAAGAAGTGAGACAGGCAGAACCAGAGTGTGGGTGAGTGTGAGAGTGGGAGAGAGTGTGACAGAGAGTGAATGTGAGCGTGAAAGGCCAACCTTGAGCAGTGCAGAGACATGGGGCAGAAGGTTCCTGTGCTGTGGACAGAAAGCAGAAGGCTACGTGGTAAGTGGCAAGCCAGTGAAGTTTTCCCAGTGTGGCCGGGAGGCCTCGCCATTTTGCAGGATCCTGGGTCTTTTTTGGGAGGAGGAATCGGGGAGTGGCTGGGGTCCAACAATGTGAGTTCACTAGAGTTACCTGCACCATCCGTCTAGTGAACTCAGCTGTGTTGCCATGGTCAGCACACAGTAGGTGCCTGCAGCAGCAGCCGAAACCAGCAGAAAGCCAGAGCCCCACCCCCAATAACAGTAGCAGCTCTCCCAGGCCAGTGGAAGCTGCAGGCTCCAGATCTCAGGGCTGCAGTGGCACACAGCCAGCCCAGGACCCAGACCCGTGGCAGCACACAGCCAGCCCAGGACCCAGGCCCAGGGCAGCACACAGCCAGCCCAAGACCCAGGCCCACAGCTGCAAGCAGGCCAGCTCAGACCCCAGGCTCCAGGCCTATAGCAGCGCATCAGCAAAGACAGATCTAGAGTAGTGCCCCAGATCAAGCAGCAGGGCTAGGGCAACTGAGACCTGCCCCTGACAACTGCAGCAGCAGAGTTGGAGTGGAGCCCCCTTCACCCAGAAGTAGCAAAATCCCAGGTGCAGAGCATCCTCAGTCTCCAACAGCAGTAAAGGATTGGGACCTGAGAGCACACCCTGGCTGCGGCAGCAGCAGCAGCAGCAGCAGTAGCAGTACAAACTGGGAGCTGACACCCACCCCCAGCAGCAACTGATCAGAAGCTGAGCCCCACCAGGCAGCAGGGTCTCCCAACAGTACACCAGCAAGACCCATGCACCCCAGAAGCATACCAGAGGGACCCACAAACCCCAGCAGTGTACCAACAAACCCCACAAGCCCCAGCAGGACACCAGCTGGACCCACACACCCCAGCAGCATACCAGAGGGACCCACAAACCCCAGCAACGTGCCAGTGGAATTCATGCACCCCAACAGTATACTAGTGGAACCCTCACACCCCAGAACATACCAGCAGGTCTCCCAAATCCCAGCAGGGCACCAGACAAACCTGTGCACCCCCCGGCAGCAGCAGCACACATTGGCAGCTAAGACCCATCCCCAGCAGCATCAGCAGAAGCCGATCAAGAGTGATGCCCCAGCCCAAACAGCAGCAAATCTCAGGGAGCCGAAACCTGCATAACAGACCAATTCCAGCTGCCAGGTATCAACCCTCCAGGACCCACAGCAGATAAGAGGAGCCATACACCAAAACAGGGTGGGAGGCATGGCAGCCTTAATTAATACACACTGACCTGCCTACACATTCTAACATCCCTCACCAGGCTTAGAACTACCAGCTTGCTAAAATGGTGAGACAAAGAAACAACATCCAAATGAAGAAAAAAGAGGAATCACCAGAAATGGAACTACAGGAACTAGAAGAAAGCAACTTGTCAGACAAAGAATTTAAAGCAATGATTATAAGGGTGCTCAAACAATTTGGTGAGAACTACAAGCAACTTAATAAGAATTATGAAGAGCTCACTGAAAATTACTTCAACATAAAAAAAGAGGTAGAAGTAATGCATAAAGATGTACAAACTATACATAAAAATCAATAGGAAATAAAGAATGACATAGCTGATATGAAAAATACCGTAGATGGGTTCAATAGTAGATTAGAAGAAGCTGAAGACTTAATCAGCGACTTGGAAGACAAGGTAGAGAAAAACTCCCAAAAAGATCAGCAAATGGGAAAGAAAAAGTTTAAAAAGCAGGAGGAGAGTTTAAGGGAGCTGTGGGATAATACAAAACATAACAACTTTTGAATTATAGGGGTACTGGAAGGAGAAGAATCAGAGAAAGTAACAGAGAACCCGTTTGAAGAAATAATGGCAGAAAACTTTCCTAAACTGGTGAAGGAAAGAATCACACAACTCCAGGAAACACAGAGTCCCAAGCAACATGAACCCCAGAAGACCCACAGCTAGATACATCATAATAAAAATGGCAAACATTAAAGACAAAGAAAGAATCTTAAAGGAAGCAAGAGAGAGACAGAAAGTTACCTACAAAGGAGCTCTCATTAGACTGTCAGCTGATTTCTCAATAGAAAAGCTGTAGGCCAGAAGGGAGTGGCATGAAGTGTACAAAATAGAGGGTCTGAATCCAAGACTACTCTATCCAGCAAGATTATCATTCAAAATTGAAGGAGAAATAAAGTGCTTCATGGATAAAAAAAAAAAAAAAAAAAAAAAGCTAAAGGTATTTACCACCACCAAACCAGCATTGCAAGAAATGCTGAAGGGACTGTTGTAAGAAGAAGAAGAAGGAGAAACAGAGAGAGAAAGAAGAGCACAGGCATAAAATAAAAATGCAATGAATAACTATCTATCAATAATAACCTTAAATGTGAATAGCTTAAATGCACAAATCAAAAGACATAGGGTAGCTGACTGGATAAGAAAGCATGACCCATATATATGCTGTCTTCAAGAAACTCACCTCACAACAAAAGACTCACACAGGATGAAAGTGAAGGGATGGAAAAAAAGTTTACCAAGCAAATGAAAATAAAAAAAAGAAGCTGGTGTAGCAATACTCATATCAAACAAGATAGACTTCAAAACGAGAGCCATAATAAGAGGCAAAGAAGGTCACTACATAATATAAAAAGGATCAATCCGGCAAGAGGATATAACACTGGTAAACATATACACACCAAATATGGGAGCTCCAAAATATATTAAAAAACTTCGGGAGGACTTCAAGGGGAAGATCAATAGCAATACGATCTTAGTGGGTGATTTTCACACCCCACTTACACCACTGGATAGATGTTCCAGACAAAAACTTAACAAGGACATAGAGTCCTTAAATGATGACCTAGATCAGTTGGACCTAATTGATATTTACAGAACATTTCACCCCAAAGCTGCAGAATATACATTCTTCTCAAGTGCACACAAGACATTCTCAAAGATAGAGCACATGTTAGGACACAAAGTAAGTCTCTACAAATTCAAAAAGATTGAAATCATATCAAGCATCTTCTCAGACCACAATGACATGAAACTAGAACTCAATTATAACAAAAACATTTGGAAGCTAAATAGAATGTCATTAAACAATGAATGGGTTACCAACGAGATCAAGGAAGATATTAAAAACTTCCTGGAAACCAATGAAAATGAACACACAAAACAAAATCTATGGGATGCAGCAAAAGCAGCCCTGAGAGGGAAGTTCATAGCACTACAGGCCTACCTCAAGAACCAAGAAAAATTCCTAATTGACTCTCTAACCTTACAACTTAAAGATCTAGAAAGAAAACAAAAAGAAAAACCCAGAGCAAGTAGAAGGAAAGAAATAGTAAAAGTCAGAGCAGAAATAAATGACATAGAGACTAAAAAAACAGTTCAAAAGATCAATGAAACAAAAAGCTGATTCTTTGAAAAGATAAACAAGATCTATGGACCTTTAGCCAAACTCACCAAGAAACAAAAAGAGAGGACCCAAATAAACAAAATCAGAAACGAAAGAGGAGAATTAACCACTCTCATCACAGAAATGCAAAGGATCATCAAAACATACTATGAACAATTATATGCCAACAAATTGGACAATCTAGGTAAAATGGACAAATTTCTAGAAACAGACAGTCTCCCAAAACTGAACCTGGAAGAGGTAGAAAACTTGAACAGATCAATAACAACAAAGGAAATTGAAGATGTAATTAAGAAACTCCCAGCAAACAAAAACCCAGACCCAGATAGATTCAATGGGGAGTTTTACCAAACATTCAAAGAAGATCCAATACCCATTCTTCTCAAACTATTTCAGAAAACCCAAGAAGATGGGAAACTTCCAATTTCATTTTATGAGGCCAGCATAATCCTAATTCCAAAACCAGGTGAAGACACTGCAAAGAAAGAAAATTACAAGCTAATATCCCTGATGAACACAGATGCCAAATCCTTAACAAAGTATTAGCAAATCAGATCCAGCAATTCTCAAAAAAAAATTATCCACCATGATCAAGTGAGATTCATTCCCAGGGATGCAAGGATGGTACAATATTCACAAATCAATAAATGTGATACACCACATAAACAAAATGAAAAATAAAAACCATATGATCACATCAATAGATGCTGAAAAAGCATTTGACAAAATCCAGCACCCATTTCTGATAAAAAGGCTCAGCAATGTGGGAATAGAGGGATGATATCTCAACATAATAAAGGCCACAAATGAAAACCTAAAGCCAATATCATGCTCAATGTGCAAAAACTAAAAACATTTCCCTTAAGTATGGGTACAAGACATGGATGTCAATTTTCGCCATTCTTAATTAACATAGTATTGGAAGTCTTAGCCACAGCAATTAGACATGAAGAAAAAATAAAAGGGATCCAAATTGGAAAGGAGGAAGTAAAACTGTCATTATTTGCAGATGACATGATATTGTATATAGAAAACCCAAAAAATCCATCAAAAATCTACTAGACGTAATAAATGAATTTGTCAAAGTAGCATGGTACAAAATTAATGTCAAGAAGTTGATGGCATTCTTATACACCAACAATGAACTCACAGAAAGAGATACTAAGAAAAATCTCATTTACCATTGCGGCAAAAAAATTAAGATACCTAGGAATAAACTTAACCAAAGAAGTAAGGATCTCTTCACAGAAAACTACAGGTAATTGAAAAAAGAAACAGAGGAAGATATAAAAAAAGTGGAAGCATATACCTTGTTCGTGGATTGGAAGAATTAACATCATTAAAAAATGTCCATACTACCCAAAGCCATATATAGCTTCAGTGCAATCCCCATCAAAATACCAACAATATACTTCACAGAACTAGAACAAACACTCCAAAAGTTTATATGGAACCAAAAAAGGTGCCGAATACCCACAGCAATCTTGAAAAAGAAGAAAAAGGTAGGAGGGATCACATTACCAAACATGAGGTTATACTACAAAGCCACTGTAATCAAAACAGCCTGATACTAGCACAAGAATAGGCACATAGATTGATGGAACAGAATAAAGAACCCAGATATTGACCCAAGACAATATGCTAAATTAATATTTGACAAAGGGGCAAGAGCATACAGTGGAGTAAAGACAGCCTCTTTAATAAATGGTGATGGGAAATGGGACAGCTACATGCAAAAAAATAAAGCTAGACCACCAACTTACACAATATACAAGAATAAACTCAAAATGGATAAAAAACTTAAATGTGACTCATGAGTTCATAAAAATCCTTGAAGAAACTGTAGACAACAAAATTTCAGACATCATACGCAGCAGAATTTTCACTGATACATCACCTGAGGCAACAGAAACAAAGGAGAAAATGAACACATGGGACTACATAAAACTCAAAAGCTTCTGCACAGCAAAAAAACAAAACAAAACAAAAAAAAACAACCATCAAATTGTAAAGGGAACCCACTATATGGGAGAGCATAATTGCCAATGATACATCAGATAAGAGGTTAATTTATAAAATATATAGAGTACTCACAAACTCAACAAAAGGAAGACAAAGAATCCAATTAAAAAATGGGCAGAGGACCTAAAGAGACACCTCTCCAAATAGGACATACAAATGGCCAAGAGACATATGAAAAAATGCTCAAAGTCACTAATCATCAGAGAGATGCAAATTAAAACAACAATGTGGTATCACTTCACACCTGTCAGAATGGCCACCATCAACAAATCATCAAACAACGAGTGCTAGAGAGGGTGTGGAGAAAAGGGGACCCTAGTACATTGCTGGTGGGAATGCAGACTGGTGCAGTCACTATGGAAAACACTATGGTGTTACCTCAAAAAATTAAAAATTGAACTTCCATTTGACCCAGTGATCCCACTTCTAGGAATATACCCTAAGAAGCCTGAAATACCAGTCAGAAAGAATATATGTACCCCTATGTTCATAGTAGTACTATTTATAATAGCTAAGATCTGGAAACAGCCCAAGTGTCCATCAGTAGACAAATAGATAAAAAAGCTGTGGTCCATATAAACAATGGAGTACTATGCAGCTGTAAGAAAGAAAGATCTCTTTTCCTTTGAGACAATATGGAGGGACCTGGAAAATTTATCCTAAGCAAAACAAGCCAAGCAGAGAAAGACAAATATCACGTGATCTCACTTATTTCTGGAATATAATGACCTAAACAAACTGATGAACAAAACAGACCCAGAGACATAAAAGTAAGGTACAGACTGACATTCCTCAGAAGCTGGTGGAGGGAAGAGATAAGCCACAGAACTTAAATGCATGTGTGCATAACCAATGGACATAGACAACAAAACTAGGGACGGGGTGGGAGGGGATTGGAAGGAGGGAGTCAATGGGGGGAAAAAGAAGAAACATCTGTAACAAAAATAAGTTAATTTAAAAAAATTGGAAAAATAAAGGAAAAAAAGAAATAAAAAAATAAAATATAGGCAGCCTTGGGAAATCTTTCACATATGGACATCAAAGCTATAGGTAGTGAGAATATTACATGTACTGGGTACACTGAAAATAGAACCTCAATAATTTTTAAACAAAAAATACTGTCGTGTAAATATTGCAAGCTGTTTTCTGTCTTCTAAAATGGAGAATAAATTTAACTTTGAAATAGATTTTTCTATTGTTCTGTAAAAAAAAAAAACAAAAAACCCTAACATTGTAAGTTAACAGTTTAGAGAGAGAGAGAGAGAACCATTCATGCACTTATGGAAGAGCTGGATACAAGGAATTAAATCAAACATAAATATTATAACCATGATGACTGGTTGTTCAGTTTTGAGTTCTAAATTGGGTGTGTTGTTAAGGAATTGTAAATTATGCAAGTCTTGTTTCTGATAAAGACCTATTTCCTTTCCTATGCGTGGGTCTAGACAGTTTTTACGTGTATATTGCATCTTGCTTTTAGTAGACATGTATGTTTCCTTGTCTAAGCAGCTGCCTATGGGAGGCAGGTGAGGAGACCCTGAATCTGAAAGACATAAGGACCTGGTGTTCCCTTTATGTTATTACCACTTCTATAGGATGTAGACTACATTTATGTAGCCCAGCCTGGACAGAGCTAGGGATGTCTCACATGTAAAGGTATTTAAGACAAATAATATAGAATGTGGTATATATATGTACTAATACTAATCTATTATTTTCTTATTCCTGTTTAGTGCCATTATAATCCTGGGTATAAATCAGGGCTTGTCTCTATAGTAGGCAGAATAACGGCTCTCCAAGATGTTACTGCATGAATCCCCATGTTATGTTACAATACATGGAAGGGGGGCGTGGTTAAGGTTGCCAATCAGCTGACCTGAAAATAAGGAAGTCATCCTGGATTGACAGGGTGGATCTACTGAGATTACAAGGAGGCGGGAGAACCAGAGAAGGTGTGACAATGGAAGCAGTGTCAGGTAATGTATGTGAAGAAGACCAAACACTGTTCCTGGCTTTGGAAGGTGACTACAAGCTGAGGAATACAAGCAGCATCTAGAAGCTTGAAAAGGCAAGGAAACGTCCTCTGCTAGAGCCTGGAGAAGGAATGCAGCACTGCCGATACCTTGATTTCAGCCCACTGAGACCCATTTTGGAATTCTGATCTCCAGAACTGCAATATGATAATAATTTGTGTTGTTGTAAATCACAGAGTTTGTGGCAATCTGTTACAACAGTGATAA
This sequence comes from Molossus molossus, assembly GCF_014108415.1. Classification (NCBI taxonomy): domain Eukaryota; kingdom Metazoa; phylum Chordata; class Mammalia; order Chiroptera; family Molossidae; genus Molossus; species Molossus molossus. The sequence goes on along the minus strand of NW_023425403.1, from coordinate 33,620,081 downwards.
GAAACTAATACAGTTTTAAGTGCAATGGATTATCCAAGACCAATTATCCCAGAGGGGAGTCAGTTAAGGAGCAGAAAGACAGGACTAAGGAACAAGCCCCCAAGACAGCAAATTTCTCCTCCTCCTAGGGGTCAGGGCTCCTATCTTGGCCTCCATGGCATGGAAATAAGCAGAACAGCTGCATGATGAAGAGTAAGGCAGTCTAGCCTCAAAGAGCTAGACTAAGAGTGAGTCAGGGAAGTGGCCTGAAAAGGGACTTTGAGGCATGGTCATAGGCACGTGAAGGTCTCTTTCCTTCTCTTGGACGCTTCAAGTTTCAGCTGTGCTCTGAGAAAGGGACCGGGCTTGGTAAAGAGAGTGCAGTGTGTTTTGTCTCTTGTCCCAGAGAGGAGGTGGTGAGAGTCACACAGCCAGCAGCAGAGAAGAGCGCGCCCAGCAAAGCTCTAATGCCACAGAGGGGTCTGCAGAGGCCATTTTAGATGTCCTTGCAGAAAAAGCAGGGGTTGATATGTGACAGTGCTCATCTGGGCTCAGCCGCAAGTGATTATAATTTGGGTTCTGGCAATAAAAACAAGATTTCTAACTCACGGTAAGAAACAAATACAAGTGATACCTCGGTTCTCGAACATAATTCGTTCCAGGAGGACGGTCGAGAACCAAATTGTTCGAGAACCGAAGCAATAGGAAATAATGGAAACTGGATTAATTCGTTCCAAGCCCCAGAAAATGCCTATTTACTGGCCTAATTTGTATATAATATGTAGAAAAACATAAGTCTCAACAAGAAATAAAAGTGTACAGTATGTCTAAGGGTTAAATTCAGTGTAAAGCGTGACTCTCTCCACAAAGCGTGACTCTCTCTCTGCGCTCACACTGATGACGCAAGCAAGGCGCGCTGGGCCGAATGAACGCCATTCGGCTCAACTCGGCTCATCTCGGAAGTTCGAGTTCCAAATATTTGTTCGGATTCCAAGACAAAAGTTTCTCGAATCTCCTGGTCGAATACCGATTTGGTCGAAAGTCAAGGCGTTCGAGAACCGAGGTATCACTGTATATGAAAGAAAAAATTAAGTAAATTTATCTGAGCTCAAAAAATAAAATGGACATTAGAATAATCTGGTCACAGTAAGATATATATATATAATGTATATACATATATAATGAATATATTTATATAAAGTTTTAAAACATGCAAGAGTATACTATATAGTGCTTTTAGTTTTATATTTACATAGGAAAACATAAAAAATACACAAAGAATTCAAACAAGTGGTCTGAATCAAATCTTTTTAAATGTTAAATTTTGTTAGTTCTATGTGATGAATTTATAAGTATTTGTTATATTTATCCCTATCATTACTACTTCCCTCATACTTCATCATTTTAAAATTTAATAGGAAAAGAAAAATAAAGGTGGCTTTGGTTCACTGGGTAACATGTTTTAGGTGCATGAGATGTGATGAGAGAAGCTATTTCATACACATGAGATAAGAATGCTGCATAGCGAGGATGGCGTCATGTCACTTACTGGTGCTATTAAGAACATCATGAAGCCTCGGAAGTAGAATAGCAAGCATGAGATAAGTTTCCCATTCAGACAGACATGGATTTTGAAAAGTCTTTGGGAAAACTCAAGCTCACTAAAATCATAGTTTTATAAACTGAACAAAGGTAACCTCCTATAGATCAGCATCAAGAGAGTGTTCAGTAGGTAAGATTAAATTCTATTATAGCCTCATGCTTCAAGGGCTCTGAAGAAAAGCCTTTATTTCAGTTCCCATGTTCCTATCCATTAATAGCAAAAAATTTAAAGGCTTTGTTACAGGTTCAGGTCAGATTATCAAAGGGACCGATTCAGAGAAAATAAGGTTTAACCTCAGGTGAGTCAAAATATTAAAATGCAAACATGAAATCTATATGAGTAGTTTTTATGCTTTTTGAAAAAAACTGTTTAAAGATGCACATTTTCTTCATAATTTATGTTCAGATTTCCCAATAAAAACTTTTTTCTAGAATTACCATCTGAAAAGTAATTGAAAACTTCCAGATAAATAAATTATACTAAATCATTCATCAATGTAATGTCATTTCATGACATTAATACAACTTAAAATTATTCACAAACAAAATTTTAAATTCTATTCTTAGATTATGTCTGCTAATAGTACTTCTGTTTTAATAGCATTTGAAACTTTGGATATAGGAGAAATTTTTATGTAAATCAAAGCATACTAATATACTAAGATGACATGTATGTTCAATACAAAGTGAAGAAATATTGGTGATTGTTTAAGAAGGAACACATATATTTATGAAACTGAATCTATTAATTAACAAATATTTACAGGTGCCTACTATCTACTCAGGATTAAAACCACAATACAAGCTTTATAATAAAACTCTTAAGAATATCAGCCAGCCCAGCCGGTGTGGCTCAGTGGTTGAGCATCTACCCATGTACCAGGAGGTTGCTGGTTCGATTCCTGGTCAGAGTTGTGGGCTTGATCCCCAGTGAGGGGCATGCAGGAGGCGGCCAATTGATCTTCTCGCTCATCGATGTTTCTATCTCTCTCTCCCTCTTCCTTCCTCGCTCTCTAAAATCAATAAAGAAAAACAAAAAACAAAACAAGAATATCAGCCAGTTGGAGTGCAATGTGCTAAGCCCAGTTGTAAAGCCTGGAGCCTCTCTCAACTGCCAGTAACAAAATGCCTGCTGTATTTTTTAACTGTACACCTTTCCTTGGCTAACTATTGGCACTTCCCGCACAGACTTTTAGTTCTGTTGGGCACACGTTAGTAGCATATTGCACCCTATAGAAAGACAAGAACAGTCACAGCAGTCGAGAGAAGAAAGTGCACGGAGAGCCATTGAGGGAGGCATGTCCAAGAACCCAGACTGTAAGGAGTTTCCATGTAAGGCCACAAAGGAAGGGCTTTTGTAGGTGCTGGAGGGAGAAATGTTTGTTGTGGAATGAAATTCATGCTAGCAGTTTCCACCTCAAATATTGTGTAACAAAGCAGCATTCTTCTTGAGTCAATATTAGAAAACCTTCATGATTCACCCTAAGAACCGAAGATAACTGTCAGTGGCCAGTCCTGACTGTATGAGACAATCGTCCCGTCCGCCTTCGCCAGCTCCACCACGACCCTCCCAGTAAACTCATCACTCTCTATTTAAAAGACAAAATGTTATCATTGGCAGAAACATTGATGACCAAAAGAAAAAAAGAAATACAACTCACAGGAAAGACCAAACAGACTGTCCACTCATTCAGTCCAGCAGCAACACTGAGTGGTGCCCCAGCCCCAGCCACAGATGGAGAGACTTTAGAGATGGTCTAAAGGCAAGGAGAGACTGGAGAAGACACCTCAAGTCCTGCCTCTAAAGAATTCAAATGTAGAGGAAAGTCCATAATATCCAGGCACATAGACTTAACTGATCCCATACTTTGCGTGTTTGAGTCAGATGTCTCTCATTAGGATCTATCGATATTACAGAGATCAAGTCCCACCCCAAAACCTTCACTCCCGTTACTTTCCAATATTCCAGTATTGGTCTTCATCCTACCTGTGCATATGAGAGTTTTTATTTTTCTCTTTATATAGTTTAACTACATTTTATTTTATTTTATTTTATTTATTTATTTTTTTAAATTTTTTTAACACTTGGAATAATTTTATTTATTTTTATTTTTATTTTTTTATTATGAATTTTTATTTATTTTTTTGTTACAGATATTTTACCTTTTTACCCCATTGGCACCCCCCACCCCACCCCACCTCCGCCCCGTCCATGGCTTAGTTGTCCATGTCCATTGGTCATGCATACATGCATATAAGTTCTGTGGTTTATCTCTTCCCATCCCCCCATCCCCCCTACCCCCTCTTCTGAGAGATGTCAGTCTGTGCCCTACTTCCATGTTTCTGGGTCTACTGTATTCCTCAGACTGTTATGTTCATTATATTCCGTATATAAGTGAGATCATGTGGTATTTGTCTTTTTCTGCTTGGCTTCTTTCACTTAGGATAATACTTTCCAGGTCCCTCCATGTCGTCTCAAAGGATAAGAGATCTTTCTTTCTTACCGCTGCATAGTACTCCATTGTGTATATGTACCACGGCTTTTTTATCCATTCGTCTACTGGTGGACACTTGGGCTTTTAACTACATTTTAAATCAATAAATGAAATACTATGATGGTCTGAAACAAGAAACAGCTTTTTTTTTCTTTTCTTAAGTATTTAAAAGTAGAATGAGGAGCAAGAGGACAAGAATGAAGGAAGAAAAAACAAAATTGGCCCAACCAGTGTGGCTCAGTGGTTGAGCGTCGACCCATGCACCAAGAGGTCACCAATTCAATTCCTGGTCAAGGTATATGCCCAGGTTGTGGGCCTAATGACCCCGGAGGACATGCAGGAGGCGGCCAAGCTATGTTTCTATCTCTTCTCTCCCTCTCCCTTCCTCTCTCTCTCAAATCATTAAAAAAAAATTAAAATTAAATAAAAAATTGGATCACTGACAAATTGTTGGGTAGTTTCTGAATATCGTTGAAAACATGTCCATCTTAGGGGCGTGCAAAAATATCCACACGTCAAAATGATAAGAAAATAAAACATACCCACCCTAGGTAAGTCTCTTAATCACTGCCTGTCTTCTCATCTATGGTTTCTTTGTTTTAACCAGGAGCAGAGTTACTTGCAAAATAATTTTTAACTGACTGAAAAAGGAAGAGCTCGGTCTGATTCCTATTATTTACAAAATCATTCATGAAAAGAAACCTTCTTAGGAAGGGTTAATAGTTTTGACACCTCCTTTCTGAGCACTTACTGTGTGCTCTGGCATTCTCGTGTGGGTGCTGGAGATAACACTGAGCAAGATAAACTTGCCCCACGAAGCTTAACGTCTAGTAGCAAAGACACACATTTAGACATCACAGCGTTATGGGCACTTAAGAGCATCCGTTTACTTGATGAAGGGGTCTAGGGCGGGGTTGGCAAACTTCTCCTTTTTGTAAAGGACCAGATAGTAAATATTTTAGGCTACGGCCATACAGAATATGACTCAACTCTGCCATTAGGTCGTCAAAGTGGCCATAGACATGTGTGAACAAATGGCATGTCCCAGTAAGAATTTATTTAGGGGCACTAAACTTCAAATTTCTTGTACTGTTGATATGTCATAAAATACTTACCTTTTAATCTTTACTTCAACTATTTTAAAATGTGAAACTCCTTCTTTGCTGATGGTCTTAGTGAAGGCCTTACAGAGGACCTGGTAAAGAAGGAGCATCACAGTGAGAGCTGGGGACAAGCTGGGTCAGGTTGGGCGGGGGACTACAGCACTCTATTCATTTATGTGCGTTGAGAAATCATAGAAAAAATGCATGAAGATAGTTTACCCTTTTTTGAAGATGTCTAACCTTAATAAAAGCAATTCGGGGGATAGACTACAAGGAGAACTTTCTGCAGCTCTCAAATCACACAACATATGTGAACACCTACTCGGCCTACCAGGGAGACTGCGCCGAATCTTTATGTAAGCTGTGTGTAATTATCACTTACTCCACTTGCCTGAAGGCCTGAGAAAGCAGCAAATGATTCCCTCGTTCTCTTGCTACTTTGGCAAAGCAATCATATCAGTGCAGAAAAAATAAGATCACAAGTATGGGTTGATTTAGCAAGGCTTTGGCAATAAGTTCTAGGTGATCTTTAAGTACATTGGTATAACTTTTTGTGACATTGGACAACTCACTTCACCTCTTTGCGCATTCATCCATACCTGCTAGGTAAACATAATCACCTGCAAGCCACCATAGTTATCCTCAAAGCACGCAAGATATTTGGGCATGCATGTCACAAGAAAATGCCCAGTTTTAGAGCCATTAGATGAATATGTATCTAAGATTAAGCATTAATATTTTCCAAAGACTAATCCAAATTCTGATTTGTAAAAAATTTGACTGAGTGTGTTGTTACATTTTTGAAAATGAGATACAGTATTTTTTTTACTATTTGGCTGCTGCCAAAACAAATGTATTTTTATGTTTTAGAAAGGAAGCTACAGTTTTGTTTTGTTTCTTAACTGATGTGAAAAGTAAAGTAGATTTATTTACTTTAAAGTAACGTTCAATTTTAATCAGTATCAGATTTGTTCAGTGCGCTAAAATGTAATGATAATCTGGCAAAAAATAGACAGCATGTGTTTGGCTCTGGGTCCAATACTTGAGCGGAGATGAAGCAAAGGCTGTTTCTGGTAACCAGAGCACGGTATGTCTGCAATACCAATACAACCACAGCCCCTGAGGTGTTCAAGGGCTATCAAGGGTTTGAATCCACATCATGTCGTAAACAAACAAACAAACAAACAAACAAACAAACAATAAATAAATCAACCCTCTGCTCATTCAGAAACCACCCAAAGCCAGGCAGAGAGAATTCCGTTTCTAATTTATGAGTCAGCCACTTTAAAACAAAACACAGAGCTAACACACGGTCGTCACTTTGCCTCCCCACGCTGATCTTTCTGGAAAAGTGCATTCCTGCCGGACTCCTCAGAATCACTACCAGTAAGTTCCATTATACTGTCAGACTTAGAGGAAAAAAGTTTCACTGGGACTTCAAACATGAGATTGAAGAAATGATTATGGCAAATTGTTGTTCCTAATTAATTAAGATGATTTATATGACATGCAGTGTAACTGAAAAATTCAAAAGTGAAGAAGAAAAAAATCCCAGTAATACAGTAGATTCATATTCAAGATAAATGAAATGAAACTGGAAGAATAAGTCTCCATTAGTGAGTTCTCCCAGTAAGCCTTCAATTTAGTCTTCCTGGCTGGCAACGCACTGACCAGCAGAGATTTACCAGGAAATTGTTAACCGCAATAATTAAACTACAACAAAATTTCTCAGATTGGACGTCATGCTGTTGACCGCAAGACAATTGAGAAGGCACAATATAGTCTGCTTGTAATTCTCAAAAGCAAGGGTCTGTTTTATGCGTTTAAAATACCCCATTACAATTATTTTTTATTTTCCTCTCATTGTCTCTTTTGCTCTCGGTTCTCTCCCCTCCCCAACCCTCCCCTTCCCTCCAATCCTGACCCATTCTGGTCTCCTGGCATTGTTCTGACATTTGCCTGGCGGAGCATAAAACAACAAATATGTTCAATTTGAGTGGTTTTCTGCAGTGTTATTCTATCAAACTGGCAATTTCCGAAAGCGTTTAGAAAGGAGCGTACAATTCCTCAGACACCCGGGAGGTCCGACAGTGGCCGCCAAAGCAGCGCGCGCTTCCAGTGGGTCGTCATCTCTGAGCATATAAAAACATCCCTTTCCCTCAGGTTTATTTTTTATGCCTAATATCAAGCAGACTTCAGACACTGTCTAAGTGGCCTGAGAGCACTATATTTAGCACCTTAAAACTCAGAGGAGTTTAGGGTGTTTTGGTATGCATGGTGCATGGAGATACAATATTTTCCCCAGCAGTCATGTAAGGTAATGAAATGTTAATCAGGATGTTTAAATTATATCTAATGGACTGATGGTCTCACGGAAGGACCAGATGCAAAATTCATTAAAAACGGCTCTGTTTATTCCCAGTAGAGTCATTTTCTGCTCCCCCACCCAGCATTTGACATTTCCAAGATGGTAGCAGCTTTGGAAATTTCATGATTTGATTGTGGCTTGGCTTGGATTCAAATTATAGGGTCTGAATTTGATCACATTAGACATCTAATGCCTCAGGCAGAACAGTGCCTGCCAATGTCAATGGTGGCAAGATGTACCACAGCACTAACTCGAGACAGAATCCTACAAACTCCTAGGGTTCATAATAGCGCGCTACATGTCCGCAAAGTATCCAGGCTCTGAAACCATAATGGGTGAGCACGGACCGTCACATATTATTATTTTAGCTCTTAGAGAGCTGAAATCTTCTGATCCAACAACATGGACTTCCTGTGGGCCAATTCATTTGTGTTCCCCTAAGTGTACAGCAACCAAGCCCTTTGCCCTCAGCCCTCTGCAGCAGTGGCCTGGAAACTGGGCGCTCGCATGTACCCGTGGCTCCCCCATGTGCTGCTGTTCTTACTTGCTGCTTCACTCTTCTGTTCCATGTCAAGTTTGGGCACTGGGTTGAAAGATGTTCCCATGTACTTCTTGCTCTAAAACCAGAGAAATGAGCCTATGGATTCCTGCTCAGGGGATATTTGAATCAACAAGCCCTTATGTTTTTATCAAAGACTCATCTCACTGCATTCTCTTCAAACACAGACTGCCCCCTATCTTAAAATTCAGCAAGCATGGGGACAGACGTCCAAGTCAACCGTTGGGCTTCGTGCAGTGTGACAACATGGTCTGTTGGCAAAACAACCTGGCACCAGGCAGTATCCTAAATAATACATTGTCAACAGTGGTGAAACTTTCAGCCCTGGAAGGACTCCCAGAAGTGTGTCCTCTCCCTAACTTCTGAAGCCCTGGTGGCTACTAGAGAGAGAAAAGAACCTGTGCCTTAGAGCATCAACCTCCAATCCTCTCCTCCATGACCCTGAAGTACAGCATTGGTTGGGTCTAAGAGGAAGTTTCTGAACCAAATGTGGCATTTTGGGAGAAAGTCACAGAATAAGATTCAGTTCTCTGGTGTCTACTTGGCAACTAAATGCAAGCCCTTGAGCAAGTCATTCAAGCTCTCGAGGTTTCAATTTATTCAAGTGTAAAGTTACAGCCTATGATTTAATGACAGGAACGGTGACTGAATTCTTATGTCAAAAAGTAAAAAAATATATATGTGTGTGTGTGTGTTTGTGTGTGTGTGTGTGTAGTATAAGTATTATTAAAAGGCAGAGAAGGGTACAATTTGAGTTGTTTAACCATTCCCTCATATGTGAATAACATTCTCCTTGCCTTTGTGATAATTGTATAGCAAGCACTTTACTGTGCTCATGTTCATTGGAATGCTACACTGGGAACTGGGGACTTCACCTCTGCTTTTGGTATGAACTAGACCTTAAAGACTTGTGCGCCCTGGACAGCTCAACCACTCTGGGACTCAAGTTTTCTCTACTTGAAAAACAAGAAGGGGAGATTGATTTCATGATCTCTAAGATCCCTTCCAATCTGTTATTCTATGAATGAGTCCTATCCCCAGTATGGTGTCTTTGGGAGAATGAATGAAAGCAACCATAAGATGATTAGGAGCTGAACACGCTCTTGGTGCGAACAAGTCTGCCTCAAACGTGGAAGTAGGAAATCTTAGGATTAGCTAATGGAAAAACAAGTTATTGTATATTTGATATTTCCTTAAACCGTGCATTTTCAATTACTAATTACCATGTAAGTGGTCATCTCTATATTAGAGGACTTTATTCAATTGTCAAATATATGGCTGCTAACTTCTCAGTCTGTACTTAAGTACCTGGCCTTTTAAGTGTGTCTCCTGCTGCTTTTACTGTCTACCTATTAGCTTTACTCAGCACTATCTGACCTGCCTTGGTTGCTGTTAGATCCTCCGTCATGGTAGAGTTATTCCCTAGTCGAAGAAAAAGATAAAATAAAACTATTTTGCTATAATATACCACTTCATCTGACATATTTTGTGCTGCGCTCAATTCCCCCCACATATATTTAAAAATGAGAAGTGAGGTAAAAGATGATCTTTTTTTTGGTCCAATGCAGATGGCTGACAAGCCAGACTAATAACTACACTTAGGAGTTCAGATAACATCATCGTAACAGGAGATGGAGGCTTGGGGTCTGCAGTTTTATTAGATCCCCGATTGTGTGCTGTCCTAGTTACAATATCCCTGGTTTCTGTTTTATGCATCTTAAATCCCTCCTAAACTTTAATAAGAAAAGCATGCTTTTATGAAAACAATATTGAAATTGTCTTTCTATCGTTTCATATGTTTATTTATTTTAGATCTCTGAGTTTGGATTTTTTTTAAAAAAAGATTTTGTTTCATGTGTTACAAGAAACATTATATGTATAAATTGTGCAGTAAAAAATGATTCACATTTTAAATAAGTTTATTTTCAGAGAAGATTTAAAATAGAGCATTTATAACTAAGAATTTCAGAGGAAATATTTTCAAACATTGGAAAATATTTTATATATATATATGTGTGTGTGTGTGTGTGTGTGTGTGTGTGTGTGTGTATTTATGTATGTTTGTATGTCTTGGTTTCAGAAGGAAAATGGCTGTATTCTTCTAATCAAGAATTCAAACCAACAAAGGAGAAATCAGAATAATAATTACGGCTTTATCAGAAATTTTCCCTATTATCTGGGGAAAAATAATTTTTAAAAAACTTTTCTAATTGTTAAGAGGCTTGTTTTTTTAAAAAAAAATTGAAATATATAGTTTAATGATTAAAGTATGGCTTTTTCTATCTTAAAATTTGACATTACTATAAAAAGTTAGCAAAAAAATGAATGAAAAAGTGAATAATATTTGCTAAATCCTATGCATTTTTAAATGTCTATGATACATTGGCAAATAATATATGTTCAGTGACTGTGCTTATTATATGGGCATTTAGTCAACAATGCCCTCAATTAAATTGTATACTTAGGTATTTATAGTTCATGGAAGTCAATTTTGATTCATCTACTAGTTTAAAGAAATGATGTCTTAGTAAGGCCAAAAACCATTAGTTAGTGTGCAAGATGTCATTTATTTACAATTTTAATATGATATGAGCTATCTGATTCATAAATGTCAATTGACCTTCTGGTTCATATATAATATTTAATGCGTATACAGTCTTTCCAGTTAACCTTTGTTTTGTAATCAAATTTGAGTTGTAAGACTTATTAAGAATATTCCTAGAGACCAGTAAGTTGTGAGTGCTTAGACATACAGAAGAAAGCAGAAATGGGATTAATCTATAAATTCATGTCAGTGTGATTGAAAATGAAGAGCATGTGTAGACATCACAATTGGTGGCTAACACAGTCCTGTTAAATGACAGATCTGAAGGTCTAGGAATCATTTATGCCTCCTATTATTACCCCAGTTTAATTCACTTAGGCAAACCCATTTAATGAATACCTTCTTGTTGCTAAGTACAATGCCAGACACCGTAAATACATAGAATAATAAGTCAGAACTTCTGCTCACAGGGAGCTTAGCAATCATTGTACCAGTGTTGGTCAAGGCTAAAACAGAGCTATGCAGAGGCTAAAATAGGGGTGATATGGGGATAATAGAGGTGACCAAGCACAGAGTTTGAAAATGTGAATTCTGGAGCCCATGTATAGGTTCATATATTTGTTTTGTCACTTATTACCTGTGTTCTTAAATGCTCTATGTCTCATCTACACAAGCCAGGATGAAGCTCACAGAACTCACCCTAGGGTGCCAAAGATGAGAAAATGAACGATTATTTATAACATACCAAATCAAACCTGGCACATAACAAGCAGGATGCAAGTATTTGTTAAATAAAGCCCTGTGGCTTAGAAAGATGATTAGAGAAGAAACTATTTTGAAGTATGTAGTTCATTCTTCATGGTAAAGAAAGAAATGTGTTTATCCATATCAGTAAGCAGATCGAAAATGACCACACATTCTTTGATTCTTTAATCAAAGCTAGAGTCTATGTCTCCTCTCCTGGATCTGGACTGGTTGCTGGCTCCTTCCATTAGCAGTGTATGGTGACAATGTTATTACGTCAGCTTCCAAGTACCAGCTCGGGACACTAACGGCTTTCGCTTCCTGTCTCTTGGAAGTCTCACTCTAGGAGAAACTGCCATGTTCAAGGCATGTATACCCCGAGACCACCATTCTGTGAAACAGCCCAAGCTAGCCACATGGAGAGGCCATGTGGAGAGAGAGATGGGCAACTGGCCTCCAGCTGTTGCAGCCATTCCAGCCCAGGAACCAGACTGAAATGTAAGGCATATAAGATATATTTATTTAAGATAAATCCAGCCCTCATACTACCTTACTGTAATTGCATGAGAGCTCCCAGCTGAGCCCATCAATCTCCATAATTGTGAGAGATAATAATAATGGTGTCATTTTGAGCATTTAGTGTTGGGATAGTTTGTCACTTAGCGATTGTGGACCCTAAGAAAGAAGATACCTACTAAGAAGGACTCCTGGTGGCTAATGGGCTCAAATTAAAAAGAAAAAAAACAACAGAGTTTAGCAGCCATTTCTACGCACACAAACCACACTTAAGGGAGAAGCCGGAAGCTACCTGCCTCTGCACTGAACCGCCTGCATCTGCTGTATTCCTGCCATCTGAGCCCGCCCTTATAAAGGAGTTCCTGAGACTGTATTTCAACCAATAGGACTGAGGCTTTCCCCATCCAATCAGAGCTGTGCAGCTATATCCACCTTAAGCCTCATCACCTACCAATCAGAGTAGCTTCATTCTGATGAATTAAGATGGTGCCATTTGGACCAATCAAACTTCGAGGATTTGGAGTTCTCATTTGCATGAGGATGGACCAATGAGGGACCAGGGACAGGGACTTCTGTCTCTATAAGCCAGTTCCCCTCTGGCTCAGGGAGTGCACTTTTCCTTTCCACCCAAGACTGAACACTGCCTTTCCGCTGGAGCTGAAACACAAACTGTCTGCAGAGCAGACCAGAACAGGAGCAGGGCAGAGCTGTCTCGTTAGAGAGGAGCCCGACCCGGGGCTGCCTTGCCCCAGGGCATCCTAACAAACATGTTGTTCTCCCAGCCTGTCACAACTGAGCTGTTTGCACTAAATAAAGTTTCTCTTTTCATTGCACCCCAAATTGGGAATTCCTGTTGATGTTGAATTGACTCAAATAACCATCAACCAGATTATCCCTCTGGAATATCCTTGTGCCCCTATTTCAAATTACTTGAACTTACTCCAGTAAGTTCTTCTAAACAGTTTTTCCATCTACTTTTCCCTCTGCTTAGAGAATTCCTACCCTGAACCTCAAGATTCAGTATAACCATTTCACCTTTAAAACTTTCTTTTAGTAATTGCCTCCAAGTGCCACCCCTGGATGACTGTGTGTCTGTATGGGTGTGTATATGTAACAAACACAAATAACACTTTATTCAAGTATTTAACACATTTAGTCCTCTTGTTACCCAATTTTACTGAAGAGAAAACTGAGGTACAGAAAAATTAAGGAACTTGGCCAAGATCAAACAGCTGGTAATTGGAAGAGCTGTGATTCAAACTCAGAAAGTCTGGCTCTGGATTTGGTGCCTGAAACAACCACATGCTCCTCCACGGAGCACTTTCCCTTTCTAGACCTTCTCAGAGCTGCCTTTGCTCCTCCGCCAGCTCTCGGCTCAAAACTCAGCTCCTTGGAGAACCCATTGAAATCAAATAGCACTTCTCCCTCCGCACCACTCCCTGGCAGGTCATGTTCTGTCCACCCTGTTTTAGTTTCTGTGCAATACATACTAGAGTAAAAACAGTTTTGTTTTTTTTTTAGCAGAGATATTGTCCTTATTAGATATTGTCCTTATTTCCCACTATATCTCAAAATTTGCAGTATTGCCTGATACATAGTAGGGCTTAATAAAAATTTCCTGAAAGAATGAATAAATATACTTTCTGTTTTCTGCATCCTCATTGTGGACACAATTGAAATCTACCCAGACAGATTATTATCAGTAATTTGCTTTGTGACGATTCAATGGAACATGAGTTTAACCCATGCCAATAAACTTAGCCCCTTTTTTTTTCCTTATTGGTGTTGAGCATATCTGAATTCCAAGAAACATCCTATAACTAATGAAGGGCACTTGTTTCCTGATCACTTACTGCTTCCTAATAACTTTCTCAGGAAAAAAAACATGATGGAGGTCTGTAGGGTAAAAATTATGTTAGAACTGATATTGTAACTGATGGTTATCTGAGTATTACAGAGATCTTTCAGAGTTGGCTAAGATAAAAGTTATAGAAAAGTTTAAGAAAACTGAGGACTCCCAGTAAGTCTTTTGTTGTTTTTTTTTCCTAAAAATTACTCTTTTCCTCTTCACCTTCCATCAGCTTGCCTTTCTTCTTCTTTCTCTTCCTAGCTCATTTTTTCCTTGATATATCCTCATCAGATCCACTCTTCTATCCTCCCTCCCCTTATCCTTCCCCCTTCCTTAGACAGCCATTTCACACAATATTTGAGACAAGTCATTCATCATACACCTTTGTTCTCTTGCTAGTGATCGTCTTTATCCTTCCTAACTCTATGCCAGGTAAGACCCCTATCGGATCTCCCCTAAACCTAGCAGTAACCCCATACCTCTGTCTCCAATCTCTCCCTATTCTAATCCCACACTTACCCTGCTACCAAAGCAATGTTTCAACAGCACAGGGCTGAGCTCATTATATTCTAGTACTATGAACCCAGATTCCCACACAGTGCTTGCTCAGTCCATAATTCATTCATGAATAAATGTTGTCTAGATATAAATCATATCTTTGAGTTGTTTAACAATGCAAATAATTGTTCATTAATTGTCACTGTCACTGAAAATTTATAAAGTATAAAGCATTCCATTGATAAAATAGTTGAGGAAGAAATCACCTGACCTATTTGTGTGAAAAGCGTAACTATATTTATTAAATATTTACCTCAAATGAATGTCTTCCCAATTTATAAAGGCGGTCTTCCATCAGAAGGGGTTGAGTGCGGTTTGTTTTGCTTCATCTTGGTCAATATCATTGCCTCAGCTCCCAGTGTTTTTCATCATCGTCACCTTTATTTAAGGGGGAAAATCTATCACGTGGACTCCGTAAATGCCCTACTAGTTCATGTGCACAGAGATACTATCCCCATTTCAAAGGGAAAACTGTTTCTCTTTTCTTCTGTTTCTACAGAAGTGGGTGTCTGTATTGACTTTTGGAAGTAAATTGCTTTTATTTTAGAAAAAAATTTCACACAGGCCTTTGGTTTGCAAATGTAACACAATGATTTTCTGGAACGAATAGATTTATGACAATATGGTCCCAAAAAGCAAAAACTCTGCTTCATATGAAAAGCTGTCTTCCAGGTGGACAAAGCTGAATCCGGAGGTCACTTGTTTTAGGAAAATGTACCTTTATGAATAGGAGTTATAATACACTCACTCTAAAATGTATTACTTATTCTTGAGAGTGTTGAAATTCTATTCTTGTCAAAGCTGTCACATGGAGTAGATGATGAGGTTACTGAGAGCAGGTCTCAGACGACTGTTGAAGGATAGAAGCTGATCTTCTCCACATACTAGTGGGGGAGAAAGCTAAACTGAACCTAACTGTTGAAGTTGAATAACACACAATATGCTCAAAATGTACACATGACAGACAACTGTTTTGTAAGCAGTTCAAAGGCAAGATGATACCTCTAAGGATGTTTTCCTTTGAAAGACTTGCAGTTTCACCAAAACATTCCACAGAATATCTCTCCTGAGACAAAATGAGATTTGAGAGGCAGACTCTGGACAGGTATAAAGGCAGAAGTGTTCCTTTCTTCCTCCAGGTTTGAAGACTGGACGATCCTCGGCCGAGGACGGAATGGAGTCATTGGGGACTGATCCAGCCGCACCTTGGTGGTAGGACCACAGAAGACGGGGTGTCCAACATGGGGTCCCATGGAGAGACACAGGTTGTGGACTCTGAGGAAAGACATGTACGATAACCGGTTTAAAGATGCTTTTGTTACCCTTAAGACTTTCATAAGTGGTGGTCAGGTCTTAGCTCTCATTTGGGAGGTCTGAGCAGAAGGTCTGTGCTCCGAGCTGAGGTGAGCTGTGCAGGGGAAGCAGCAGACCGAGGGGAGCCAGGTTCGAGAAGAGGGATGGCAGGAGCAAGGTCCTGAACCTGTAATGGAACAGGTTGCTGCCTGGGGGGTGCTCAGCATTCAGGTCAGATATGGGAGCATGCAGGCCTTCCCAAGCCAGAATCACTGGGGAACTAGAAAGAGAGAACCTGGGAGAAGACTGAACTTCCAAGGCTCCAGTGTGATCGGACTCAAACACTGTGATAGGAACAGTACAAATGAAATACTTAGGTAACATAAGTTAAATTAAAATTATATAAATTTGTAGAACTAAATATTAGTTTATTTTTCCTGATTTCTGAATAAGCAGAAAATTGGGGAGAAACAGGGGAAAGACCTAAAATAGTCACAATGGTGTGGCTTGTTTATGAGCTAATGTTAAATGAGCAACTCACAGATCAGATGCAACTTGGACATGGTCACGGAATGAGGAGAGATTTGATCTTTTCAGCCACTGAAAACGAAGATCATAGCCAAGTACATGGATGATACTTAAAGATATCTTTCATATTAAATGCTAAATGGGAAAATAAAAAATGAGAAGACTAGTCTCAGCGTAAGAAAGGACATTGTAAGGCTTTCATTTTAATTCTGCCCTGTTGTAAAAAATAAATTTACCTGGCACACATGGGCCGTTACAGAAAAGGTCTGCAGGTGTTCAGAAACCAAATGATAGTGCCGTAGGCTCTAAATTAAGGCCAAACTGACATAGTTTCAACCAGAAGTATTATTGGACCTCCAGGATCCCCTAGGAAGTAACTAATCTGATGGACAATTCATTTATTTGAAAAAAAAAAAAAAAGAAAAGCACGTAGTAGGAACTTTCCAAGCTGGAGGTGAAGGTGTAGGCACCGGGAACAGGCCATACAGCCCATCTCTGACCTAGGAAGCTCACGGAGAGAAGGAAATGCTGTAAGTAAGACACTGCTGTGTAGATGGCTGATGTGGTAACAGGTGAGCACAAGGCCCAGAGGGGAGTGGCCTCTGCCTGTACAGTAGCCAAGAGAAAGCGACAAGGGCCTAAACATTAGTAGCAAAGCTAACCTAATCTATTATGTATAATGTTTTCACAGGCACAATAATTTCTGAGCAAAATCCAGGTTATGTGCGATGTCCCATCACACTCATAGTCTGTCCTTTGGCAACTCTGTGGAATATTCAGAAAAACATATAAAATGTCAGCGTCAACTCACTATATGACATTGAGATTGTAGATCCCCCAAATCCCAACAACCACTGCTGCTTCCTCTATGACATTGATACCACAGGTACTGTAAAGGTGCTAGATCTGCGTGCGAGCTGCCCTTAGTCGTTAGGATTATTTGACAGAGACCTTCCTTGTCAGAACAGGGCCCCCGACTCCGAGGCCCAATCGGCAGGAAATTGATCTCTTGCGTCTGTCACAGAAGTATGAAGCTCTGCACAGGAGAGTGTCGTGTTACAGGTGCAGGTGCATTGCTGAGATGACGTGCTGATGGCCAGGGGTGAGGGAGCCCTGTTCCCTTTCACAGCTGAAGACAGAAATGTTGCAAGGACAAGGAGGACACCGGCATGCCTCACATTCCTCAGAGTTGAAAACAATCAAAGGTGGGGGAAGGAGAGAAAAATCCAATTTCTACAAAGAGATGTCAGCAGTAAATTTAATGCAGGTGCAATATTCTCCAAACAAAGGCCATTCTGTTTCTCCCAGTCCGTGGCTCCCTGAAAGCCTGCCCCTGCTGTGTGTTTTTCTTTTTTATCAGTGTAAGGTAGATTAAAATGTTGATACCCTTCCTTGGCAAAAGTATTTTTAATGTTCTTAGTACAACTGTTGAAGAAGTATTGACTTCCCCCAAAGCTTAGCTTCCCGGGGTGTAACACAGCTTTCTCTACCCTGAGGTTCAGGAGGTTCTCTCCGCTTTGTATTATCCTGGCTGCTGCCATGTGTTACTGTGACATGGTTTTCGCCATGAGCTCTCCCTCCTATTTATAACAAAGAATAGAAAAATGAAAAAATTCAAAATCAAACATTTACTTTAGCTAGAGCAGCAAAGTTATAAACTAAAAATAACAAAACCCACACTGGGAGTTGAGATCAGTTAAAAGATATTTTATAAGAGACATAAAGGTGCAAGTTATTTGACCTTTATTTAGGCTGTCAAAGGCAAAATGACTGCAATCACAAGGCATGGCCTTCTGATCGGTTTTGCTTAGTGCCTGCTTAGTGATTTGTAGACTCTATTCTGATAAGAGTTTACCAGAGAAGGATTTCCTTAGGCCACCAGCAGAGCTTAAGCTTAGGCCTTACTCAGCTTTCTGAGGCTTTAGCAAGCCATTGGAAGGCATTTCGAGTTTTGTTGTGTAGTGATTCATTTAACTGGGGACACATGAGTGACATACCACAGACATCATGGTGTTGTATCTGGGTGAGCTGGTGCGTAGGCAGTCGGGGTATTTCTCTACCACGACAGCCAACAATCACTGGACTGTACAGAGAAGCGACTGTGAACCACACCCATGGGTTTCTAAAACTGTGCACAAGTATTTCCAATCCCAGCCGGCTGTCCTTTTTCATTCCAACACCCGTCAAGCTCACCTACCCTCCCCACCCAAGTGGTGGGGTATTTTGGGGGTTGGGAAAATTGGGGACATGGTGGTATTTATGGTCTTAGTCACTTCTTTGAACAGTTAAACTATTGCTAACTGTTCTGGTGAGAAACACCCCCACTTCCTATTGTGCTGTTCACCTAAAGAATAACACCCACAACGTCTATAGCCTATCAATTAATGGCCCAACTAAATGGCCATTTACTACACAAGAAAACTTGAAATGCCCTCTGATCCTACAGTTCATATATGACAGAAAACTGATAGTTTTGAAAACTGGAACAAACCTAAACGTTTAAATGATGTTTACCAATACCAGGTTATACAAGCGAAATGAACTTTCTAAAGTGTACATAAACCAATAAATCTGACCAACCCTAAAAGGTTGACTGAATTATCTTCCGGATGGTTCTATAGAAAATATTGTGAAATGATTGTCCTATGAAAAGGCAATTAAGAGCATGAAGCCCAAAAGTCTGTGAAAAACATATATTATAGAAGTGGGTCACACAGTTCATTGCTAAAGATAGTCTGTTGCTCTACTGAATTTTGTAAAGATTGAGGTTGTCAGTTTTTAAAGTTTGTGGTGGTTGTATTTTTTCTCATTCTCAATAAATATCCACTTTTAAAGCTGATTTTGATTATATATATATTATTTGATTATATATATTTGATTATATATATATATATATATATATATATATATATGAAGGATTCCCCAAATTGCATAAGATTAAGTTCCCATAACACCTAGACCTGCCGTGAGACTGGCAAGAGGTGTTTGAAAGAGGACTTTCATTGACCAAAGGTCATAACATAGAAAATTAGCATTGAACAATAATGATCCATCCAGTACAGATGCCTTAAAACAGTCAAGTCAAGAGTATAAAGACCATGGAATTTGAAACTTTAGATAAAAATTGGGGACTTAGCATTCAGAGGGAGGATGAAATTAGATCTAGAGTGTCTATCAGAAACCTAAGACAACCAAGACTCCATTAAGTATATTAGATATATTGAGAAGTAGACTAGCCCTGGCCAGTGTGACTCAGTGGTTAGAGTGTCGGCTCACACACCAAAGGGCTATGGGTCTGATTCCCAGTCAAGGGCACATACCTAAGTTGCAGGTTAAATCCCTGGCCATGGTCAGGACATGTGCGGGAGACAACCAATCAATGTGTCTCTCTCACATCGATGTTTCTCTCTCTTTCTCTCTCCCCTTCCCTTCCTTCATTCCACTTTCTCTAAAAAATTAATGAAAAAAGTAGTCTCAGGTGAAGATTGAAAACAACAACAAAAAATAAAAGTAGACTAGATTTTCTGTCATCAATGAGAAGGAGGTCAAGCCAGCTTTATCTGAATCTTAAAAGACAGGGACCACAGCAAGCTGGAGTTGTTGAGGACACCCAGAGACAGATGACTCTTGTTTTATATGTTATTATCTCCACTTTACAGTTAAAGAAGTTGAACCTAAAATGGACAGCATTTTCTAGGTCACACGATAAATATTAAACATGGAGGCGAAACAGCCGTTTTGTTCTGAGCAATAAGGCAGCAAACCTGAGGACAAATGCACATGTTAATCTTGGCGGAGCAACAAGAAAAGGGGATTCCAGTCACTGCTGATCTCATTGAGCCACTGAGCTGCTTACCTCCACTTCTCTCTGTGAGAAAAATAAGCTCCAATTTGGTTAAACCATTGTAGTGGGATTCAAGTACATGCAGCTGGTGACCCTTATTTTTCAGTAACAAAACCCTT
This sequence comes from Molossus molossus, assembly GCF_014108415.1. NCBI lineage: Eukaryota > Metazoa > Chordata > Mammalia > Chiroptera > Molossidae > Molossus > Molossus molossus. The sequence continues at coordinate 33,599,979 of NW_023425403.1, read as the reverse complement.
GGTTCAACTCTCACCACACTGAGTACTGACCATGCGCAAACCGAGGTTGTTATATTAGGGGAAATAGTGGGAATAATTCAGAATGGTGAGATCTGCTCTTTCTTCCTTCCTCCCTGAGCCAGCCCTATGCAAGCTCAATGAGCTCAGACTACAATTAGACGGTCTGCAAGCAGAGATGCATTAACAAAATAATTTGGCTAAGAGACACACTTCCTACAAATGACCTGCAAATCAAGTTGAGTGAAATGATCAAGGTTTGAGCCTTGTTGGGTTGGATGAGCTAAGGTTTTCTCCATCTGAAATAGCAGACAGCTTAGAAGAGGAAGTTTTAGATTGGTACCTTGGGCCTTTCCCACATCCCTTCTCCAAAAGTTCTATGTCAAATAGACTGGGTGATTATTAGGAGGGAAATCTTACTTCAAATGTGTATATCCTCATCCAAGTTTGTTTCTAATTACATTAAGGAACTGACCAGTAAGAGTTTAGGAAAATGATCAGGTAATAGAAGCCAAAAGATAAAAGACTTTAATGCAGAAAACTATGTCCACATAGGATCTTTGGCTATATTTACTCAAAGAAGTAGCTGAAGCAAATGGCCCGAAAGCCTACTAAGTTTTCAGAGACTTCTATTTTTTAAATTTAAAAAATGTTTTAATCCTCACCTGAGGACATTTTTGCATTTATCTTATAGAGTGGGAGGAAGAGAGGAAGGAAGAGAGAGAAAAACATCGATGTGAGAGAAACACATCGAGTGGCTGCCACCCACCCAACCCCAACCGGGGCCAGGGACAAACTGCAACCAAGGTATGTGCCCTTTGCGGAAACCAAACCCGAGACTCTCTGGTCCGCGGGCCGATGCTCTAACCGCTGAGCCAAACTGGCCAGGGAGAGACTTCTATTGTTAAGAAACAAACACCCAGGACAGGACGATATGTGCCTGTGACTATTCAACTCCCAAAGCTATTCTTGGACTCTGAACTATACTAACAGCGAACACAACCCTAAAGGTGTGCTCCTACCACCCACTGCTCAGTGTGTCAGTGAAGAATAATAAATAGACCAGCCCTGGCAAATTTGGCTCAGTTGTTAGAGCATCGGCCCTCGGACCAAAGAGTCTCAGGTTCAATTCTGGTCAAGGGCACTTACCATGGTTGTGGTTTGTCCCTGGCCCTGTTCAGGTCATGCGGGAGGCAACCAGTTGATGTGTCTCTCTCACATCAATGTTTCTCTCTCTTCCTTCCACTCTATCTGATGACAAATGGTAAAATATCCTTGGGCGAGGATTAAAATAAATAAATAAACAACAGACCAGATAAACCTTCCAAGGTACCCAATTGGGCTACCAGCTTAGTCAATGGAGAGTTATATTTAATCTTAGAAACAGGACCTGATATATGCCATGAACTACTGACAACTTTTTCAAGTGTTAATTTTTATTGCAACTAATGCTGTTCCTATACCACCATTGTATATTGGATGTTTTAGAGGGATAACTAGATTATTGGATAAGAAGATGCTTCATCTGGTAAAAGTACACAGTCTCAGAAATTCTTTATTTGACCTAGAAGAGGAATGGTTAAGATTTTAGAATATAATTTTGTTTCAGGAGAATGATATCCCGCCATTTGAATGGAAGCCAATATTAGAGTTATAGTTGAGATAATTCTTTGTTATTCATGTGTATTTCACATATTATGGGACAATTAATATTACCAGCTCCTAGACACCAAATGCCACAAGCACACACTTCAGTAGTCATCTTGACAGGTAAAAATGTCTTCACAATTTTACAATATTCTCTAATATAGAATAATTTAATAAATGAGAATGTGGATATTGAGTAGCTAATGCTGTAGAAACTGGCAGATATAAGTATTTACCCACCAAAAAAGGAAAACCAGGGTCCCATACCATGTGCTTGGCTACTGTATCAACCAAGTTGACTCCTCTCCAGACTCCTACATGCGCAAAAGAAGTCACTTAATTATTGCAGTCTCCTTTGGAGTTCTGTTACTTGCAGTCAAACTCATTTCTGATTGGATAAGAGCAATTCTTTGTGCCCTAATCTCAGTAAAGATTTCATAGACTAGAGGAGGGGAAAGGGGAAGAAAAGATAAAGTAAGTTACAACTGTGTACTTTGGAGAAAGGAACTTAAATTCTGTCCCCACAACAGGCTGAATGCCAGGAAGGACCTTTAGGAGCCCAGGGTGAACGTGAGGATCCAAGTAAGGAGGGAAGTGCTTGCTGAATTTGTTTGTACCCCAATGAGTCAGATTATTTTTGCCAACACTGTCTGCATAACTCACAGGAATGCTCAAGGACAACATCACGGGCAAAAGTGGGGTTCATTACTGTTATAAATGTTTTACCCCTACTCAAGGTACAAACACATCTGTGGCTCAGGGATAGGACACTTCATGTAGCAAGTGTACTTTACCTTTCTTAGGATGAACTTGGTGAGAACTGCCAAACATGCACAGTTCAACGTAGGCACAGCTATGGCCGAAGCACCAAGTCCCCCGCCGCAAAGAGTCAGAATGGAATCAACATGCTCCTTTTTCAGATTAAGGAAACACATCCTTCAAAGAGATAATTTTCTATCATACGACAAGGGAAATTTAAAGCGAGGCCAGTCAGAGTGTCACATACCTGTCGTGTTTCCCTCCGGAAAAGCCCCTGTGAGAGTCAAGTGCGGCTAGAACCACCTACTGAAAACGCACCTGCCACAGCTGCACTCTGAGCCTCTGCTGCAGAAAGAAAAGAAAATGAGTTTTAATTAAATTGTATTAATTGGTTTAGCGGATCTGGAAATAGAGTGAGAGCTCAGCCCTAACGTTGTTTGTTGGCTCAAGTCCACTTATCCCTGACATGAGAACAGAGGAATGAAGCCAGCAAATGCCTCGAGATGCCCTGGTAGAGGCTTCTCAACTCTCCAAGGTTACAGATGCTATCTCAAAGACGAACTGAAAACTCTGCTGCCAACTTAAGGGCAGTCCGAGGTGCAAGCAAGAAAGAAGAGTGGGATGAAAAACCCTGCTTCCTCAAAGCTCTGCAAAGCTGCAAAGCAAAGGCAGGCATTCTTCCCATAATAGTGAGCACTTGTGTTGTAAAGAAAAGGAGAAGGTTGTGAAAGCTCAGGGTGTAATGACCTTATTTCAGGCCACCGGGCGTAAGTTTTCGTGTATAAGGTAACTGGGATTTGTAAGTGAGTGCTGCTTCACAATTTGATGTTGCTAGGTGCAAAATACATTTTATTTCCATTCCTGTGTTGCAGCATTAAAAAAAAAATCAGTGTTATTTAAAAAAGATATTGTTTTAAAGGCATAATACTAATATAATTCACCTTTTCGGTTTTTTGCTTTTGACTTTCTTCAAGCTGAAGATTTAAATATAATCTCAACGACTAGAAATTATTCTTTAAATGGCAACATTTTGTGACACACAGAAAATACAAAGAAGAGCTGACAGGTAGTTTATACTGGGTGTGAAAAAATTTCATATGACAGTAAATCTGCTATGCACTAAATGTTTGTGCCCTCCCAAAATGCATATGTTAAAGCCTTAACCCCTAATGTAAGATTTGCAGATGGGGTGCTTGGGAGGTAATTAGGGTTAGATGAGGTCATGAGGGTAGAGCGCTCACATGGAAATAGTGCCTTTATAAGAAAAGGAACCAGAGAGCTTGCCACCCTTCTATTTCTCTGCATACGAGGGCACAGTGAGAAGGTGGCCAGGCAGAGACCTCTCAACAGATACCAACTTTTCTGGCACTCTGATTTCAGACTTCCAGTCTCCAGAACTGTGAGAAAATAAGTTTCTGTTGCTTCAACTACCCAGTCTGTGGTGTTTTGTCATGGCAGCCTACGCTGACTAATACAAAGTCAACAGGGAAAAATAAATGAACAGACATCAATTATAAGCAAATGTTTGTAGTAATAAGATCATATCTCTGAGTTGGTTCTCATCGTGACTGGGCTCTGAGAGTGTCTGATTATTAATCGGTGACTTCGTGTCCCCCACACGCTCCTGCGTGGTGATGCATTTCCTTAGAGCATGGTAACTGCTGACAGGAAGCCGCTCAGTGCTGGTGACTCAGGCAGGCACTGACAGGTGCACTTCCCATGTGTCTTGTAGAGAAGAACAAACTGTGTCTCCAGAAGGCGGACCATGTGTCTTGAGAGCACTGTATCAGCTGTTTCCCCTCTACTGCTGGGTCCATATGGTTGGGCCTCATGAATTGAGGCCAAAGGACGGTATGCACGGGACTGGGTTCTCCACCAGGAAGAGGAGTGGTAAGGGTAGATAATGGGTCAGACACAGATCCAGGAAAGGGGCAGAGCTCAGCTGGATGAAGAAAAGTATGTGAGGTAGGGTCAAGGTTAGAAGGAAGGAGGAGGAGATTTAGCACATAAAAGGACACGAGCCCCCTCCCTTTTCCTTGTCAGGTACTTATCTGAGTTTTCTCCCTCTTATTTTGGGCCCCTGCCTGTCCCAAATATATATATAATTTTATATATGGACACAAATAAGCCCCAGAGAGGGAGAGTGAAAAGTCACCCCTCTTTTCTGAACAATTTTTCTATACGGCTCCTCAGATAATATCACACAGTCAGCATTAGGGCCTTTAATTCCATCACCTCTTAAGGGTGGAGCAAAGAGACCTTCGGTGTCACAGTATCTCATTCTTCTCCTTTCCTGAGGGGCAAACCCTGACAGGAAAGTGAAGGTCTCTCTCACATATATTTAAGGCCGGTGTTTATTCCAGCCTGCGTGTCCTACCTGCCAGGTCACTCAGTCTTCTGGGATAGCGAAGGGATAAAACCCAAATGTTTAAGCATCTAAAATGCCTCCTCACCCCTGGGAGCTTGTGCAAACAGTCTGTGCAAGGGTGACACCCACAGTCTTACCCTTTTCCTCTTGTTCAGGGCAGGGGTCAGCTTCTAAGGATAATTGTTCAAGAAACGTGTCCTTTTAAAAAGAAATTTACTGCTCGGCCGGTGTGGCTCAGTGGATTGAATGTCATCCCATGGACTGAGAGGTCCCGGTTTGATTCCTGGTCAGGGCATATGCCAGGGTTGTGGGCTCGATCCCCAGTCGGGGGCGTGCAGGAGCAGCCAATCGATGTTTCTCTCTCTCTTCCTTCCTCTCTCTCTAAAAAAATCAATACAAAGATATTTCTGTTTTAAAAAAAGAAATTTACTGCTGTGTTATAAAAATTATACCTTCGTGTAATTACTGTACATAACAAATTACAGTTGACTCTTGAAAACACCAGTGTGAACTATGCAGGTCCACTAATAAAATTTGTGCATAGGTGGACCCATGCAGTTCAAATGCATATTATTCAATAGTCAACTGTGTTTTTTGATCTTCACTAGGGAACCAGTGTATGTGAAGAACCAACAGTAGTTACATGTGGATTTCCTCCTGCACAGGAGGTCAGTGCCCCCAACCCCTGTGTTGTTCAAGGATCAAGTGTACTCCAACACTTAGCAGCTTAAAACAATACATGTTTATTATTTCACAGTTTTGGGGGGTCAGGAATTTGAGCAGAGCTATGCTGGGTCCTGCTTCATGTTCTCTAATAAGGATCCAATCGAAGCGTGAGACTGGGTCTGCAGTGTCATCGGAGGGCTTGCCCGGGGAAGGACCCCTCTGAGGCTCAGTCAGCAGCTGTGGCAGCATCCTCTCCTCACAGGTTGTTGGCTGGAGGCCACCCTCATTTCCTTGCCTAGTGGGCTTCTCCCAAATGGCAGCCTGTTCATCAAAACATGCCAGACAAGAGGTGAGAGAGAAAGTCTACTAGCAAGATACAGTAACAATCTTTTGTGATCAAATTATGAAAGTGACATCTCATCATCTTGACTGTACGTTCTGTTGGTTAATAGCAAGTCCAGTCCACACTCGGGAAGAAAGGATTGTTGAGACGTGTGCATTCCAAGAGGCGGGGATCATCAAGGGCCATCTTCGAGGCTACCTGCCATACTAATCATTAGAGAAAATTTAGAAAATGCAGAAAAATTCAAAGAAAGCTGTTAATGTCACAGAGTCAACCACCCACATTTATATTGCTTCTTGACTTCTATGCGTACGTTTTTTGTTTTAAGAACTTAGTTATTATCACACTCTATACAGTAAATCCTACTTTTAAAAATTTAGCACTAAATTTAATTTTTAAATGATTAATTTAAATAATTTAACATAAAGATGTTTCCATACTATTACAGCACTCTGTCTTTAGAAACATAATTAAAAAATAAATAAAGCAAACAAACCCCATTAATTTAATGTTTGCATTAAGGTCCATGGTTTATTATTAATGTAAACAACACTTTGTTGTCGGTATTTTCTAATCCTTTTCATATTATCAATAGTCACACTGGGCATCTTTGTGTACTTACTTTCCCTCTGTAGTTTGGCATTCCCTTATAATGGATTCTAAGGGGTAGTTCTTAAAAGTTAGAATTATGTTAAAGACATTTCATAAATATTCTGAGCCATTTTCAACATCCCCTGTATTAAAATAGTATGGAGGCAGGTGATAGATGAAACTTTAGACAGATTGATAACTTAAGGGAGGTGCTAATAGAGGTAACAGGTGGTATCCCAGGAGAGAGTCAGTGTAAACCTGATAATGGAGAAAATAGAGACAGGGAAGGGGCAGAGATTTGGGCAGGATGGTTGTTGGTGCTAGAAAGTCTGAGTAGATGGGGCAACAACCATTGGACTAATGAAGAGATAGTTGATGGAATACCAATATAAGAGAATGGACAAGAGAAATGAAGATAAAGATAACATGAAGGATGCATAGGTTATCTACGTAAATACTCAGAGATGGTCATGATATATGTCTGATATTCAGCTGCTATTCAGCTAAGGTGGGCACTTTGTTATGGGGACAAATCAGAAGCTTAGCTGCCAGGTTAGAATAAGACTAGGCAAGGTTTTGATGCTGATTAATCTAAACTAGTAAAATAGTACTCCTTCAATTCCCTGAATAACAAAAGGATTATTTCCAACATCTATAATTTGGCTGAGCCTATCGATGGGATTGAATCAAAGAGTGGAGGAAGGAAGGTTAGGGAGGGATGCTGGTACTTTCTGCAAGGATCACTTTGTGTGATGAGAACAAAGAAGATGGGAAATGTGCTCAAAGGAATGTGCCACATTTTATGAAATAGAAATGAAGAATTATCTAATTTTTAAGAAATTTAATTTAAATCATGGTCTTGTATGGACTTCTAAATTTTTTATTATCTTAATTTGGGGAATACAAAAGAAGAAAAAAAATGTCCACCTGTGTATGTGGATTTTGCACAAAATATTATCATGAAATTTGTCCCTGGGGAAAAAAAAAAGAAAAGAAAAACAGCCTACAAAGTGTGTTTAGAATTCTGATGTTTTGGCATAAAATACAACAAGAATAAAAAATAACTTTGTCCATTGGCTAGCAAGATCTAGCTAGAAGAATAACTCAATTTATTAATTTTATTTCTCCTAAATGAGGTATAACAGTAGTGCAAATGATAATTAGAATTCAATTTCTCTGTAAATAGATCTTTGGTGGAGAAAATAAATTGCTAAGAGAGAATCCCTCCATATCTCATGGGACAAGACTAAGAGAGAGGGACCAGTAATGAGTTAGTCCTACAACATGATAAAAGGTTTGAATCCAGCTCATCGACCGAGGCTAAGAGTTTAGGGTTCTAGCCACAGTGTTTGGATGCTACTGCATGGAGACTGAATACTACTCTCTCATCTCACCCTGGAGCAGGAAAGAGGAGAGACCACATCACTGAGCTGTGGTCCAGGCGAGGCCAATGATATCACATTTGGAATTCTTCCCTCCATCCCACATTTAAGAATGCCAATTCATAAGGGTATCCTACCTTGGACTTTGGATAGGAGAATGAAAGGTAAGTATTTGGTTCTATTTTTTTGTTGTTGTTCCCCAAACCCCCCAAAATAAACTGTTTTCATTGTTTGTGGGGACTGTTGTAAAGACTGTTCAGTTTAGCAGAAGTCTATCTGTGGAAACCTATTGTTAACACTGCTTAGTGTGTAGAAGCCTGTGTGTGGGTGGACCAGGAAGAAGTAAGTAAAGCCTCTATCTGTAAAATACTCTTTCTAGTTCAGAGGTCAAGTACACAACAGTCCATAGGAGAAACTTGGACTTTATGACAAAGACAAAAGAAACTGCTTTGCAAACAAATCTGCTAGCTGAATACTGAGAGCAAAAGTTAAAGCATAGGCTGATTGTCATGTAGAAATTTTAATAGGATCACCTAATAAAAGTTATAATTATAGAGCATTTCTTATTTAAAACTGATAGCACTAGATAGTAAAAAATGTATAGAGAGCATGGATAAAATGTTGCCTGGAGATGAACTCATGTCCTTTAATAGTTTTATTACTAAACATGAATGGATACAAAATAAACATTAAGCTGACAAATATAAAAGAAGAGTAACTAAGTCATACTGCAGAAAAACATGTTTAAGATAAATGTAAACATTTTATATAAATATAAACTACAAAGGTGAATTATTTCTCTCTGAAGCTCCTAAGCACTCCTTTAAGAACCACTTGATTTGATGATATTAAAGTAAAAAAATCTCCCAAATACCACCAGACTTACTGGAGAATTTCTATCTAGTATGTGGTCTTCAGGTGAGGTTCTGTGTCACCCGGTATTCCAAATGTCTAATTTAGTGTCAGGATTCTCAATAAAATTTTATTACATGAACATTTGAATAAATACATCCTAATGGCGTATATTATTTAAACCACATATATTCTTGATCCAGTTTGCCAAATACATATTTAATCTCATTTAATCCTTACCAGGATCTCTTCTCATTCTTAGTTTTCAATATAGAGAATTCGCAAGATCTACATGATAAAAGCAGATGAATCGTGACTGAAGAGCATTGTCCTTTTCCTTACACCTAACCTTGACTAATGCTCACATGTATTGCAGAAATATGAATAACGCCTTCATACAATTCACATAAGGCACAGAAAATAGGTATCATCATTTCTGTTTTAATGACAGATTTTGAGGTTACGATGACTCATGAACAGCTGAGCAGCCAGTCAGGAGAACCAAAATAGCACGGAAACGCCTCCATCCCCACCCCCACGCTCCAGCCTCCAGCGTCCTCGGGCTGATGGCAGCTGATGTGCCTGGGAGGGAGCTGTGAAGCCTTCCTGCAAGTTAACGAGCTGCGGAAGGAAGGGTGGCTCTCCCTGGAGGTGATCCGTGAGCAGGCTCACTCTCAACACAGCTGATAAAAATGGAAAACAAGGACAGCTTAGAAAAGCAGCTCCTTGAACGCTGAGCTCCTTGTATTTGGAGGAGGATGATTCATTTACCTTGAACTGTGTAATTTTCAGAAATCGCCACCCGAGTCACCTCAACAGAGTAATTTTTACATCCCAGAAAAACGTAACCTTAAAAGGCAAACTACCCGGTGTGTTAGGTGGGCACAGCCCGGTGTGTTTTACTTTGTGTGAGCGAACAATTTTTAATTCTTATTAAATGAGATTCTCCGATTCTTTTATCTACATAAGAGTAGTAAGGCATGCTCCCATAACAGGCTGTATACTACATTACTTTGAAAAAATAATCATAGAATATAGCAGGTGTCAGTCTTTGATATGCAAACAAATTATTTGGGGAATTTTAACAAGCTTGAGAATACTGTTAGAATACTTAAGGAGTTTAAAGGTAACCTTTAAAATGTGTCTTAACAATATTAACTGTCATTCTGTATCCATAAACACAATGGCCCTGGGTAGGTGGATTTAAATTACATTTGTAATGTATTTGATACAATTAAGATGCACCTTTCCCTCCACCATCCAATGATGTTGTCCAATGCAAATACCAGTTCCCAGCAACCAGAGTCATTCCTTTCCCTCCACCTCTCTAACTGGAGGCACACACGTCTGTCTCCCTTACCGAAGCTGCTTTCATAACTCCTGTGGGCTGGATGCTAAGAGAAATTTTAGAACTATTTTCTTCTCCATCAAGTCCTTTGCCACAGTTCAATAGCTTGCCACAATGCCCTACACCAGACAGAGAGGAGAAAAAGATGGTTATTAACCTTTGTTTAATTCATCCCAACTTTTCTATTACTATTCACCTCACACTCATATTGTCATTTAATTGCCCCTCACATCCTCCTTGTTTGATTTGCTCTGTTCTACTCTCAGTGCGTGTGGTTCTTTGTGTTATCATCCATTTCATTACTCCCTGAATCTAAACTTGTGGAGTTTTTGTTCTCAAATGTCCAGACCTCCTCCCTCCTCTTAAATGAGCCCTGGCCGGTTTGGTTCAGCAGTTGGAGCGTCGCCCATGGACCAGAGAGGCCTGGGTTCGGTTCCCGCTAAGGGCACATACCTCGGTTGCAGTTCATCCCCGGCCCTAGTTGGGATCATGTGGGTGACAACCACTCGATGTGTCTCTCTCACATCCATGTTTCTCTCTCTCTCTCTCTTCCTCCTTCTCTCCTTCCCACTCTATTATCTCAAAATAAAATGCAAAAATGTCCTTGGATGAGGATAAAAAAACAAAAAACAAACATGAATACAAAGCAGTCAAGCCACTGGATACAAGGAGAGGAGCCTGTGAACGAGAGAGACACTTACAGAATATAAACCAGACACATTAAACTCACACTTGGCCATGAAGAACAACCTGAGCCTGAATGAAGGAGCTCAGCCCAAACAGAAGTCCCTGTGGTGAGACAGCTAAGGTCAGGCTGGGGAAACCTCTCCACTCCTTCCTGTGGGCACCTGAATTCTGCAGGCTTGCAGACGCCAAGAGTCACTGAATCTTCCTTAGACTGTTCTGTGCCCTAGGCAGTGGCCTTGCACGTGGCATGTGGCTCATGACACGATGATATCAATTCCTTGAGCAAACTCAGGTAAAACAGGGGAGAGAATGTTTCCCTGCTTATCCTGGACATTGTTCCATGAAAGCAAGGCAGGCCAGTCAAGTAATGCTTTCTAGGGAGAGTGAGTGAAATAAGACATTATCCTGTAGAGTCCAGCAGGCGAGAATTCCGACGGCTCCAGGGGCCTCCGCATGCTCTGTATTTCATGTGCACAAGAGGAGTCTCTCTGAAGACACACACTATCCTTTGGACTAATCCAGTGGAAAAATTATATTCGGCTCATGGATTTGTTTTAAAGTCCCTGTGTCCACACCACATTTGAAAACAATTTACTTCTTTTGGGAAGCTGTGAGCACAATGTGGATACTGAGAAACTTTCCAGATGATACGTTCATTGGGAGTAAGGTGAAACCTAGTGAAGTCAGCTATATCTAGAGGAACTCCACTGCAAGAATCAGACACTTGGAGCAATTCTTTTGTTTCATATTTTGTCTTGCAGAGCTTTGCTGAACCTCAACTTTTGTTAGGCTATTACAACACCAACAAGGTATTTGCTCTCCTGTCCATCTAAATGGGGAATTTGACGTAAGACTGATGTGCGAACAAAGAGGCAATGTTACATGGAAGCTGACCTTCAGAACGAAATGATCTCTGGAATGATAAAGTTGTCACTGATCAACCTCTAACAATTTTTACTTGGGCGTCTATGAAACCTGTGGAGAGGACCTTGGAAGATATTCAGAGTATCCAGGGAATACCCTGAGATTACCTGCCAAATAATGTCATAACGTTCACAAAGGGGCGTATGACCCAAACCTGTTCAAACTTAGCATCCAGAATTTTCTTCTTTTATTTTTACCTTGTGTTGTTGTTGTTTTTTTTTTCACCATTTATTCCCCAAGGGTGTGCTATTCCCTCTTCCCACTGCTATTTCTTCTCCCGTTCAGTTCAGCCTACTCCTGCAAAGGCTCATTTTCCATTTGTGTGTTCATTCTTTTATTCAACAAATGTTTGCTAAGGGTCCTATTTGGAGTGCTCAGGTAAGAATGGTAAAAAAAAAAATGAGATCCATTGCTTCGAGTAGCTGACGATCTAGTGAGGGGGATGGTCAAAATGAGTAAACAGAGAAACCAGATCATTTCAGAGGGTAATAAGTGAATAAAAAAAATAAGCTAATGAGTTTGAAAGTAACTGGAGACTTCTTTACATAGGATAGTCAGGATAGGTCTCTCTAAAAATAACTTACTTGAACTAACATTAGAAATATAAGCTACATCCAGCTTTGAGAAGGCTATAAGAAAACCATCCCAGGCAGAGTAAATATTAATACCAAAAGTCTTGAGGAAAAGAATCAAGTGTTTCTGAAAGACAGAATAGAGACCTGGAACACAGTACGTGCTGGGAGAGGTACTACCTGAAACCAGGACAAAGGGGAGGTCAGATCTTCCAGAATATTGCAAGCCACGGGAAAGGGTTCAGATCTGTATTCAATTTAATGGAGAGTCAAAGTGTTTTAATCAGGGGAATGATATGATCTCCTTTACAAATTTAGAAGACCACTCTGTTTTCTGTGTGGAAATGGGTTAGGGGGTAGGGGGAACAGAGAAACCTGTGTGTAAGTTCTTGGAGTAACTGAGGATGATGGGGCTGTGAAGAGGACTATGAACGTGAAGATAAAATGAATTAAATGGATCCTAGTTATGTTTTTAAAGAGTCGACTTGTAGTTAGACACTGGACACAGTGGAAAGGTAGGTGTCAAGGGTTTTATCTTGAGCATTTAGAGGGATGGTGATACCATTTTCTGAAATGGAACAAAATAGCTTTGGAGGGATAGAGGAAAGACAGAATCAATAATTAGCTTAAATTTGAGATGTTACCATAGGTGCTCAGGGAGGAAACCAGGGACAGAGTTCCAGTCTGGTGAGTCGTCAGCCCACAGGTGGTCTTAAGGTCCATGGGCCTGGATATTATCATCTGTGACAAAGACCAAGGATAGAGAGTATAGAAGTCAAATGGATTAAGGTAAAGAGTCAACATGTTTTTTGAGAAACAAACTACCATGTATATTGCAATAAATGACTACTGCAGGGTGGGGCAAAAGTAGTGGAATAACACCAGTTGAACACTTGAAATGGATAAATGGTATGGTATCTGAATTATATCACCATAACGCTGTTTTAAGAAAGACTGAGAAAGGCTGAGGGACTTGCCAGGGCGGTCTCTATGATGCACTGTTAATTCATCGTTGAAACTCTTAAAAAGCTTTTAGAGTCATGTAAGAATCATGATGACCTAGAATCCTGAACCATACCAGGTACTCCTTTGAGGTGCTCTCTCTTGAACCTTGTAACATGCCTAGGCAGGATACATTATCAAAGATTGGTGGCCGGGGGGAGAGGGGAGCTTCAAATTTGGTAGAATGTGTTGCTGGGACTTTTAGAGCAGGGATTTAACCTGATATCCTTGAGCATGGAGGGAGGGAGATGTGAGGGGGGATTCATAGATAATCTCAGACTGCAACCCTCCTATAATTGTATGCTAGCTGTGAACAAGAGGTTAAATGAATTATTCTGGAAAGAGGTATTATATTATCATAATTTCAGAGGGATCTATTGCTTCCTGTACCCATTTCCCTAAAAAGGAAAAACTTTAAATATTTGAAATATAAAATGCAGAATATTTTTTAATGACACTTTCTAGTTTATAACCATTATGTTCCCCTGGCTGGGGGAGGAGGAGTGGAGCAAGGGAAGAGAGAGAAGAGGGGAGGGGGACAGGCAGAGAGAGAACACTAATTCTTAGTGTCTGAAAGGAGGAAACATGATTTCCTAAGGCATAATCTAAATTAGACTTGGTAGAGCAGGAAAGAATGATTGAATATGCCTGTTCTCTCTTCTTTTCCTGTAATCATTTCAGGAGAGGGTATGGTTACAGGGATAAGCATCAACTCTGATGAAGCAAATGAAATGAATGAGAAAGCTATACTTCATCTAAACACTGCAAATCAATGTTATCCTTCCTCACCCTTTCATTGACGATGCCTGCCACATGAATGATTCATGGTGAACCATCAACGCAGCACAGTCACTCTGCAAGAACACCAAGGGTTTGCTTACACATAATTACTCAGAACTGAGTAGGAGGAAATCCCTGTCTCGGATCTTGGAAGATAATGGAATTCCAACTAAGGATGCCTTGGCAAAGTAGAAGTACTTTCCCTTGGACCTTTGAAATACTTAATGAGTTGAATCATGTCAAGTAACAAAATAAACAAGGATGAGAAACATCAGTTGGGTTTGGTCCAAAGTCTAGCCTGTTTAAGATTGGGCTTCCCCCATCATTGCTTAAGCATTATACAGTTTTCTATCAGCCAAGCCTGTGGTTTTAGCTCTTTTTTTTCCCTTAAATCAGATTTCAAAAGCCAGGCACTAGCTGATGGTAATTAGTAGGCATTGGTTGAAGTTTATTCTTGCCATTCTTTCCAGGCATGCATAATTTTTGTGAAGAGAAAAGAAAATCCAATTATCCCCAAATCCAGCCAGTGTGGCTCATCTGCTCTTGTGTTAGATCTTTAGAAATGGTTCTTAACAATTGAAAGGAAGACATATGGTACTTGAGAACAGCATCTTGTAACCTTGTTTATAGTAGTAAGAAAAAAAGCCCAGTCTCATGACCATTTACATTGCTCTTTATGAAAATCTGACACAAGAAATATCGATCTTATAAAACATGTGACATAGAGGCTTGCTCACAGCATAAGGAATTTATTGGTGATTTTATTTCTAAGCACCCTCTTACATTTTAAAGGATACCCTTAAAAATACTTGACCTGAAATTTTCCAGGAACACTTTTTTATGCAAACTAAAACCATCTGATGTAACATTGGAGGACTCAGATTCTTCAAACCAAGGAAGGTTGAAATTTCAACTCAACTTTGAAGGGTTAGGTCTACAACAAAAGATTCAGTAAATTAAGTGATCTCAATATTGATATTACTTTTTGAAATGTTGGTTAATTTTGGAAACTTCATTGATCTTTGTGATCTTGCAAATGCTTTAGTATTATAAAAGTAAATATTAAATACAATTTTGGTGATAAAATATAACCTTTATCATTTGGATTAAAAATATTTAGGCCATATATTTCTCTTTTTAATTTTTTTTTTCTTTATTGATTTTTAGAGAAAGAGAAGGGAGAGGAAGAAGAGATAGACACAGCGATGAGAGAGAACATGCCCCCTCACTGGGAATTGGGCCCACAACCTGGGCATGTGCCCTAACTGGGAATCAAACCAGTGACTTCTTGGTGCATGGCTCGATGCTCAACCACTGAGCCACACCGGTTGGGCATAGGTCACATATTGCTTCTGCACAATTTATCTCTAAGGAATAAATGTGGCATTAAAGGCAAACTATACCAAAGATGCTTTTTTTTTTAATCAATTTTTACTCAAGAAAATTTTGTCTGGCAAGTGAAAATTGAAAAAAAAATCAGGTTTACATTTTTAAGTCAGCCCGCATTGCACCCTTCTGATAAAAGCGTTGTTCAACAATACGTCGACCGTGTAACCAATTTTCATTATCCTCCTTCTTTCTGAATAAACAACTGTTGTGTTCTGATGACTTCATATCACAGATTAGTAGAAAGACAGCTCCCAAAATGGCAAAATCTTCTTTGGCTTCAGGGAAATTTTCTACTAAATGTGTAGCAGGACATTGATTTTGGACAGAATTCTCTGGTTATAAAAACTTTTCCCTTGTCTAGATAATAGTTTGATCATACCACCTTTCTACTGAAGGACATCTGCTAGACTCTGACACCTTACAAAATGAAGTACAAGTTCAATAACACAGTCCTCGAGGCTCCCACCATGGGACCTCACCATGTGTATTCGCTTTGTTTCCCCTGCAAGTCGAAACCCATCTTCTCTTCCTGTCAAGGCAGACTTCTTGCATTCACGCTGATTTCCCCCTCAGTGCCCAGGTTGTGCCATACCTGGCACCCATTCATCTTTTCATAATCCATTGAGTGAGAGCATTCAGTGAGAACAGATAGTATCAGGTGTTTCACTGGGCATCATGAGAACAGAAAGATGACTAAAACAGAGCCTCTGTCTTTGAGCAATTCGCAGTTTAGGGTGGATCATGGACATGTTAGCAAATATGTAATATGATGCAAGGTAGTAAGGGCATTTGAGAATTAATTAAGAAAGAGACTTTTATTTAAGGAAATAACATAACCAGAAGTGGTAATAGTTGACTTGAACCTTGAAGGATAGTAGGAATCTACCACAAGTATTTGAATTGTATATGGTAAATTTATAATCTATATTATAGGTCTTCAAAATATTTGTTAAGGGTAAGAGCTAACAAAATGTTAAGAGAGTTTTTTTTTAGTTTTTTTTTAATCCTCACCTGAGGACCTGTTATTATTGATTTTAAAGAGACAAGAAGGGAGAGGGAGAGAGGGAAAAAACACCAATGTGAGAGAAACATCAATTGGTTGCCTCCCACATGTGTCCCGATTAAGATCAAACCTGCAACCTGGGCACGTGCCCTGACCAGGAATCGAACCCATGACCTTTCCGTGTACAGGACAACGCCCCAACAATCTGAGCCACACCAGCCAGGAAATTTTTTTTTTTTTTTTTACACAGTCTTCTCTCCCAGTTTTTACAATAGCCTTGTGAAGTTGGTAAGGCTATCATGCTTTCCAAATAAAATACAGATCCAAAGGAAGTTGATCTATTAATCCAAAGATCTGAAGCCACATCCATTTTTCTGGTCCTAGGGCCTTTGTTCTTTCTACCCTGCCTTCCTACCCTCTATCATCTTTTGAATTTCCTGACTGCTCCCATCACAAAGTGAACTCAGAGCAGATACTCAACAATAATTATTTATTGATAAAACGAAGCATATAACTTTGATGCCAAAATTTTAATATGGATTTTTCAAACACGCCAACAGCTTCTTAACTGGGCCATTATCCCTCTTAAATTTGGTCCTTGGCCATTTCCCTGTCTTTATACTTCCTCAATCAGGGCTAAATTGCTTGCCTGTATGAAAACAAAAGCATGGACTTCCTCAGCAGCCAGCAGTGCTCAGGGCTGAAGAATCTCCCTCTGGAGCTAGTGTCAGAGGAGTGTTAGGAGGAGGAAGAAGGAGACCAGTCCACAACCCTAGGAGAACTCAGAAGCCAACTACTCTGCCGGCTTTCTCTATGGCCCTAGTTCATGGTGAGAACTTTGACTGCTCAAATGCTATTTTCAGAGTTTCAAGGCCACAGCATGGATTCTAATTTCTGGGAATCTATTACTGTATCCCTTGAATTACTCTCTTCCAGAAGGAACTGAAACTCTTTTATTCACTGTCTAGGTTTCCCACGTCTTTATAACTAAGCATGTGCAAGACAGTCTACAGGTAAGTAGTAGGGTAGTGATGGAAGAGAGACGCTCCTTCCCTTTCAAAGCTAGTCCTAGAACACTCCATTGACCCTTGTCCCAGAACGATGAAAGGACAGTTCTGGGTGGGGTGGTGTGTTTCCCACAATGTGTTCTCAGGGTCCATGAATGACTCAGGCAAGGGTAAGCCGCGTAGAAACCTGGTGCAGAGGAAGGGAGAACGCTGTATTCTGCTCAGCATGAGTGCGTGTGTTTGGAACGGGCTGAGAAGCCAAGGAGCGGGAGGCAAGCTTTCTGGTTTCAAATGGCAGAACAAATATGGGTAGGCGAGTTAACGGCTCTGGGCCTCAGTTTCTGATTTGTGACGTGGGAAAATTAATGCCCATTAGACTGTAGCAGTGGGAAAGGTCATGTGCAAAATCAGATTGACTATTATTTATGAAATGTTTGATGAAGAAAGAGTGGGTGAAAATACTTAGTCACTAGAGAAGGTGCCTGCAGAAAAAAGACATTGTTCAACCCATGTTTAGTGTCTGGTGCTAGGGATATGGTAGTAAACAGATGTGTTCTTGCCCTCAAGGGCTCACATGGTAATTTAGGAGACAGACACTAAGTAATTAATTACATATTTAATTATACAATTAAAATTGTGATGAGTACACAAAAGAAAATTATGGTATTACAAGAATGAATAAGAACAGAACAACACTTAGTCTTAGGAAAGGGCTCTCTATGGGAGTGACATTTAAGTTGAATTATGAAAGACAAAAGGTAAAGGTGAAGTGGCAAAGATGTGGGAGATGCTTTTTAGGAAAATGAGGTGCTGTAAGCAAAGGTCTGTGAGGCAGGGAGCACTCGGCAGGAATATAGATTTGAAAGCAGGTCTTTGGGGCCAGAACAAAAAGAACAAGGGACTGGAAGAGTGGCATAGATCAGGCTGAGAGACAGCTGGGGACCAGCTCATCAGGGGCCCTGCAAGCCAATGTGAGAATTTGGATGTTTGTTTTTAGAAAAAATAGGAAAACTTACAACCTAAAAATAGGAGAAAATATTTACAAGCCATATATCTGATAAGGGATGAATTTCTAACGTATGTAGGGAACTCTTATAACCCAATAGTAAAACAAATAAATACATAAATAACCCAGTTATACAATAGACTAAGGACTCAAATAGACATTTCTCCAAAGACATATAAATGCCAGCAGATATATGAGAAGATGCTCAACATCAGTAATCATCAGAGAAAAGCAAATCAAAACCACAATGAGATATTACCTCACACCTGTTAGGATGGCTATTTGAAAAAAAAAAAAAGATGAGTGTCAGTGAGGATGTACAGAAATGGGAACCCTGTACACTTTGGTGGGAATGCAAATTAGCACAGCCAGTATGGAAAACACTGTGGAGGTTCTTCAAAAAATGAAGAAATAGAACTACCATATGATCCAGAAATTTTACTTCTGGGTACTTACCTAAAAGTACTGAAATTAGGATCTTGAAGAGATATTAGCACCCGTATGTACATTGCAGCAGTAGTCACAATAATCAAGATGTGGAAACACATACGTGTCCATCAGTAGATGACTGGATAAAGGACATATAACAATGGAATATAATTCAGCCTCATAAGAGAAGCGACTCCCGTAACATGAGGCAGTATGGATAACCTTGGAGGGCCCTGAGCTAAGTGAAATAAGCCAGTTACAGAACAACAAATACTGCACCATTCCACTCATATGAGGAATTTAAAATAGTCAAACACGCAGGAGTAGAGAAAGGATGGTGGTTGCCAGAGTTTGGGGAAGGAGGAAGTGGCCAGTTGTCATTCCATGAGTTTCCAGATGTCTGCAGTCAACACTGTACCTATGGTACCGATACTCTATCGTGCACTACAAAGTCTGCTAACAGCATAGATCTCATAGTAAGTGTTCTTACCACAATAAATTTTTTAAAAAGATAAAACAGCCCTGGCCAGTTTGGCTCAGCGGTTAGAGCATCAGCCTGTGGTCTCGAGAGACCCGGGTTCGGTTCCCGCTAAGGGCATATACCTTGGTTGCAGTTTGTCCCCGGCCCTGGTCGGTCGTGCTGGTGGCAGCCACTTGATGTGTCCTTTCACATCGATGTTTCTCTCTCTCTCTCTCTCTCTCTCTCTCTCTCTCTCTCTCTCTCTCTCCCTCTCTCTCCCTCCCACTCTACCTGAACAAAAAATGTCCTCGGGTGAGGTTGAAAAAAAAAGATAAAACAAAAAATGAATGTTATTAAAGTATTTTAATGAGAATGGCCACGATCAGATGTTTTCTTTTTTAAGTCACAATGAACGCATGTGGAGAGTGAATTACAAAGGGATGACTGAAAGGATGATTGAAAGCGGACTTCCGGTTCCTTCCTGCAGTGTGGCAGGAATCCGGGGTCTCCGTTCTAGGGCCCACCCTCTTGAACAGACTCTGAAATTTTTGTCTTCCTATGCACATCTCATCAGACCTACCTTTCCTATATTCTAGTCCTTCATAATCTCTGTATGATAGAAGAAAATGGCATTGCTTCTCGACACAATGTCGATGGGTAGTAAGCCAACCTTCCTGAGCAAACTAATTGGATTCTAATAGTTCTGTATCTATCCTTTCTGATCACCGATGCATTAAGAAAATATAATCTAATTGTAGAGATAAATGAAAGATAACTGGATGGATAATATCAATTAATATGCTTGTAATTTCAAGGAACAGAAACACCACATAATAAGAAGTTTTGAGTCCAGGTGGCTACAAATTGGTCAATTAGTTGGTTCATCATCATTTTAAGGACCTAATTCTTTTCTTTTCTTTTCACTCTGCTGCACTCAGCATGTGGCAAACTCTTGAGATGTGCCTCCTTACAGTCACACCCTGTCAGTCCAGAGCCAGGAGAAGAGTCCTCCTCTAGATGGATCTCCGTGAGTGATCAGAAAAGGTTTTCAGCAGCGGCTCAGCCAATTTGATTGATGTCTCATACTAGTCATTCACAGAAGAATAAAATTACTATGAATTTCAATTTATTAACCTAATTATCTTAAACTTGTTGAAATGTTCATTCTAGGACTGGAGTTGATGGCAGGTTTCCCGGAACCAAGAGGCGTTGGGGAGTCCCGAGATATGGTCAGGCTCTATAATTAAGGGAAAAAGGCAGAGGGGCTGCTGGAGGGCTAAGACATTAATAGTGTCCGTCTCACATATAAAAATTAAAGGTAAATCACAAAACAATTGAGCAAATGGAGATCTCAAAAGGTTCTCTTTAGACCTGCAGCCTCAGCATCACCTGTGAGCTTGTTAGAAATAGAAATCCTGTCACCCTGTCCAGGACCTGCTAAATCAAAACGCATGCTTGGGGGCCCAGCCATCTGTGTTTTAAAAGGCTTACCAGGTGATTGTGATGTGTGGGAAAGTTTGAGAAGCACTGTTCTGGAGCTAGAGAACATACCAGAAGGTTCAATGAGGCCAAGCAAAGAGCAGAAAATGTAGGGCAAAGGCGTGGGAGAGAGACGGGGCCTTGAAACGGGACAGACCAATGAAAACACAGGCCTCGTAGCAGGCCCAGCAAAGGAGACACTTTGCAAGGAGCCCATTTTCTTCCTCGAAATCGTTACCTTTCTCTACCAGGAGAACCCATCCTGGCTGCCAGAATAAGACAAATGGGTGAAGGCCAAACAATATCCTGAGAAACTATATGGGAAAAGCGTAATGAATAATTCACTGGGAACCGTGCCCAGGCATGAAAGAGTCTGAGGAAGTTTAGAATTTGGGAAATTTACAGTGAATTCTGGAACACAAATGAAAATGAAGACATAGGACCGTAAGGCACGCTATTTTACAGGTCCAGAAGAACAATCATAGGTTCTATTTCTGGACATTCCCAGAAGGCTGGTCCAAGAACACTTGGTACAGATACAAAAAGCCAGCAAAAAAAAAAATCTTTGTGGAGATTAATATTCTAAATGACACATACTTTTGTGGGGGAGGGGATAAAAGTTTTCTTGAGTTTTCTTTAAGTGTACGCGTAGAAGCCACACACCTGCTACAGATGTTCAGAGGAATACGTAAGCCTGGTTTGTAACAGGTTGAAGTGTTTTAAACATGAAGTGTGGGAAATAATGGCACCTGGTTACTGTCATGAATATCGTCCTAAGCAGGTCACGTGGAAAAGAAATCTGAGGCCTTCTGTTGTCTCGATACATCCCAACATTATGGCCCACTTAATCTAACCATGAAAGGTCAGATTTGGGAGGGAGGAAAAGGGAAAAACAGACTTCACTAGGGATTTGTTAATACTTATGAGGTAAAAGAGAAAAACCAGGTAGGCTTCATATGTTAAGAATAATAATTTGTGCCCTGGCCAGTTTGGCTCAGTGATGGAGCATTGGTCCATGGACCAATGAGTCTCAGGTTCCATTCCGGCCAAGGGCACTATCTTGGTTGTGGTTCATCCCCAGCCCTGGTTGGGGTTGTGTGGGAGGCAACCAGTAGATGTGTCTCTCTCACATTGATGTTTCTCTCTCTCTCTTTCTCTTCTTCTCTCTCCTTCCCACTCTATCTAAACAAAAATGGGAAAATATCCTCTGGTGAGGATTAAAAAACAAAAGAAGAATTATTTGCAAAATGTTTCTTGGCTAATCTCAACCCTGTTCAAAATGGAGCGTACAGAATTAGTTTGTATATCACTTTGACATTTTCTTTGGGCTTCATCTTAAGCTGTGGTTCTCAAATTTTGTGTGCATTAGAATCTCCTAGAGGGCATGGACAAAAGATTCCACAGCTCAGCAGAGGGGCTCGCTATCTAAATTCTTACCAAGTTAGAAATTCTGTTAGTTTAGGACCACACAAGGAAAATCACGTGCATGCTATTTAAGGCTTTTGAAGTTAAACTTTTTTTTTTGTATTTTTCATTTTTCCCTGCTATCCCAACACACACACACACACACACACACACACACACACACACGAGACCTAGAAATTGCTCCATAGTCCATACATCCGGAGACTGTTGTGGCTGAAGACGCTGGGATATGGTAGTACAGAGGAGCTCTTGCCCCTCCCACAAGCCACCCAATCTACTCGAACCATTAGAAGAGCAGAGGGGACGCTCGCCGGGGTGACTGTTCTTCTTTGTTTGCCAAACTGAGGGATGAGAGTTTCTTAAAATTCATGCTAAAATATCAGTGTTATATTAGGAAGCAGATAAGGAAAGGAAGACAAGCCTTAACAAAAAGTTCGCTTGTTGATGGCTTTAGAACATCGCACGGGATGCTAGCAGGGAAGAGTGGATACATAAAGTCCTGGAAATAAAATTGACTAATAATCTATAAGAATTAGAACAAGCCTTGAGACATAAGATTGTCAATATTTTTAAAAGGATGATCAATATTACCAAGACGGCTGAATCTGGACTAACTGAAAAAAAATGATGACACAAATGAGGTTATGCTCATTTTTCAAATGTTGTAATTCTGAAGTTTTTCATTTGTAAAGATAAATAAGAGTTCAAGAACTATACATGTAAAAAGTAACCATTTAAAAATGTAAAATAAAATTTTTAATAAAATTTGTATTCTAAATAAAAAAGAATAAAAGATAAATACAGAATATTAAAAACGAGAAAATATGACTAAAATTTTAAAATCTTACAGATAGTCTAACTGTACAAATATAATTAATATTTTGCTGTATTTTAATTTTTTTAAATTTATGTAATTGTGGTATATAATTTATATATGTAACTTTTTATGGTACTTCTTTTCTTAAATATTGTAACAAGTATTTTTCCATTATTACGAAGACTTGGTTATCATATTTAATATATGCATGAATATTGGTAAGTTTCCCTTACTACCAAACTACCAAACACTGTTCCCCCTTTTCACCTATTATAAATAGTACTACAATGAATACCTTTATGCATTAAACTGTCTTTGGATAGATTCCCAGATTTAGAATTACTTGTCTCAGGCTTGGTAATTAAAAAAAAACTTTTCTACATATTATCAAATTATATTAAATATTTTTTCTAAAGAGGTTGTAACATTTCTCTCTCCCACTAGCAATATACCATGTCTAATATTGAGTACCCTAAATTTTTTATTTAATTCTCACCAGAGGACATTTCTCCACTTTTGTTCAGATAGAGTGGGAGGGAAAATGAGGAATTGAGAGAGAGAGAGAGAGAGAGAGAGAGAAACATTGATGTGAGAGAAACACATCAAGTGGCCACCTCCCGCACAACTCCAACCAGGGCCGGGGACAAACTGCAACCGAGGTACATGCCCTTAGCGGGAACCGAACCCCGGTCTCTCTGGACCGCGGGCCGACGCTCCAACCACTGAGCCAAACCGGCCAGGGCGAGTACCCTAAATTTTTTAATCTCTGCCAATTTAGTAACAGAAATTATATCTTATTTATTTGCATTTTATAGTTTACGAATAGATATTTTTTCATATTTTAATGAGATACAGTTTCTCATTTGCTTTTTCTGTTAACACTTAATTTTGTTAACTTTCAATTCAGCTATACACACTAATTTATAAAAATGTCGGTATAGATTTTTGAGAATTAATAAAATAAAACCAGAAAACATGTAAAGCACTCAGTTCATGATAGAGAACCAAGTATTATATATAGAATAACATATTTAAATGTTTTATCCTTGCAGCTCAGACATCAGTACTATGTTTGAGAAAAATAATTCCCAAACTAAAGCAGCTGTCACACTAGGATCACTATATGCCCGTATCGAGATCTTTCCCAGGGCAAGCTTGTCGGCAAAGATAGGGCAGGCTGAAAGACTCGAGCCTCAAACGAAGAAACAGCATATCAAATGACTGAGGTTCTTTTCTTACCGATCAAGCTAAAAGTGGGAGAGGGTTTAAACGTTCAGGGGCCAACACCCTAAATCATTGCTCCAACCTCTGTACGAGGCACTAGAATGAATATATCTGCCAGTCCATTGCTTACCAAACATTGCTTGGAAGAAAGCAAGCTTGTTGATCTTAGTAGGTTTTCAAATTTCCTTTGCCTGGGGAGAGGTGATTGCAAAGGTGTCCAAAAGGCCAGCAACACCTGGATATAAACTGCATCTGGAAACCTCTTTTTTCAAGATTCATCCTTTGGAGGAAATACTTGGACTTGGTCAACAGGGCAATTCATCTCCAGGGCTATTGACAAAAGGCTATAAATGTATGCTCATTATTCTTGTCCTGTCAACAGCCTTTGACATTTCTATTTGGCCCATCATAGATCAGTCACAGGGAAATAGTAGGTAAATTCCTTTTCTTTAAGCTCAGAAATTAAACTTTTTACAATTTAGTATTTTGGTCATTCATCCTCAAGAATTGTTGTATAGTTAATGTACACATACATGTTATATTTAGTGGGGTTTATTTCTGTTTAATAACATGCCATGGTGATGTTCTATATAGCATTCTCTGTTTGATTAATTTATATTAGAAGACATCCAGCCCTGGCCAGTTTGGCTCAGCGGTTAGAGCGTCAGCCTGCGGTCCGGAGAGACCCAGGTTCGGTTCCCGCTAAGGGCGCGTACTTCGGTTGCAGTTTGTCCCTGGCCCTGGTTGGTCGTGCGGGTGGCAGCCACTCGATGTGTTCCTTCACGTCAATGTTTCTCTCTCTCCCTTCTCTCTCTCCCTCCCACTCTATCTGTACAAAAAATGGAAAAATGTCCTCGAGTGAGGATACAAAAAAAAAAGAAGACATCCATATATTTTAGAAGAATGCAATTTTAAACAACTAATTATGCATAACTTGAATGCCATGCTTCTGAAATGTATTTTATTTGCATCAGTGACGCAAAGTTTTCCTTAGAAAAGTGAGAGCAGTGCTGATAAAGAGAAGACAATCACTTCATACACAATACAAAGCCAAAAACTCCTCCACCGTTAAAGTATCTATGTTCAGGCTGGAAGGGTTTGTGTGCAGTTGTCCTGACATTGGTCTCCTTTCCTGCGAGTCCAGTAGGGAGTGCATGAATCACCTAACAGGAAGCTCCCACGTCCCACGTCTTCTTTGGCCACCTCTCTTGCCAGCGCTCCTCATCACTGTTTATTGTCTCCAGGGAATCTTAATGTCTTTGGTTTCTAGAAGCTTATGCCCTTGAAGGAGTAGTTCTCCATCAATGGCTAATATACCAGAGCCACTTGGCATGGTCTGGAGACAATTTTCAATTTTCACAGCTCAGGATGCTTCTGGCATCTAGTGAGTAGAGACCTGGGATGCTGCTAAACATTCTACAGCAAATAGGACAGCCCACGGCAACAAATTGTCCAACTCCAAATATCAGTAGTACCAAAGTTAAGAGACCCAGTGATTGCCTGGCTGGTGTGGCTCAGTGGTTGAGTGTCAATCCACGCACCAAGAGGTCGCCAGTTCAATTCCTGGTCAGGGCACATGGCCAGGTTGTGGGCTAAATCCCCAGTGTGGGGCATGCAGGAGGTGGCCAATTGATGGTCTCTTTCATCGATGTTTCTCTGTCTCCCTCTCCCTTCCTCTCTCTCTCTAAAATCAATAAAGAAAAAGAGAGAGAGAGAGAGAGAGAGAGAGAGACCCAGTGGTTAAGCAACAGTGAGGACTCTGTGCAAGGACCAAACAAATGGAAGGAAAGTGTACCACAGTTGAGCTCTCCCCTGCTACACTCTAGAAGATTCATTTGGATGGGAAGGGAGACAGAATGAGTTGGGGCAGGCATGTTGAACAGAGATAGGCTTGGGGTTGCAGAGAGAAATGCAATCTCTCCACCTCCATTCTTTGCCTTCTGGGTTGGAGTGTCAGGAGGAGAGGGAGTCCTGGCCAAGTAGGTCAGTTGGTTAGAGTGTCGACCCCATATGACAAGGTTATGGGTTAGATCCCCTGTCAGGACAGTACAAGAAGCAACCAATGAATACATAAATAAGTGGAACAACAGGTCTCCCTCTTTTCTCTCTCTCTCTCTCTCTCTCTCTCTCTCTCTCTCTCTCTCCCCCTCAAATCAATCAATAAAAATTTTTTTAAAAAAAGAGAGGAGATGGCTATTTGTTTTGTGCAGGCAGATCAGACCATAAAGAAATGGCAATTCCCATCCAGTGTGGGCCAACAACTGAGGACCAGATAAGATGATGGATATCTTCATAGAGGCTCCTGGACTTAGACACTTCTCTAACGTCCCTGGAACATAAATACACCCTGAAAAGGGGGGATGGGAGGCAGGTAACCCAAATTTGACTAGCCCCTGCCCCAGGGAAGGGAGACTAAAAAATGAAATGAATTTGAATTTTTTTGTTGCATGTTCAACATGCATATCAAACACTGTGGTCTGGGGTTAGAATGTGATACAAGCAGTTCTGTTCTGAATTACCCAGGTAAATAGTAAGTATATAAGTCCACCTGAAATCATTCAACTAAAAGCAATCCTCCTTTTCCTTTTGTTACATTGAATTAGACCAGGTGTTACTAAACTTCAACATGATGTTGATGTTTGATTCTGTGATGCACACTCTTTCGTCATCAAACGTGTTTTACAGTTTTACTCTGTGTTTATTATCAGGCCCAGTGACATAACAGAAGACGGTCTGGTGGGTTTACAACCAGGGTTAATTTAGTATAAGCTATCTGGTTTAAACCTATTTCAAATATTGGATTGCTATAACCTTAAGGAGACTTCAGTGAGTTGTTTTTTTTTTTTTTTTTAAATCATTATCTGGTGTAACAAGTATAGTTTTGGGGTATTTGATCTGGCTAGTCTTAGAAAAAAAAAAAAAAAAAAGGCAAGATTATGTAACACCCTGTCACAGATACCTCTGTTCACTAAAGCTAGTATTATCTTTCAAGGGTGTCACAATTCTACTGATATGAGTCCCCACCCAGAAACCTAGGAAATTTACCCAACTATTCATCAAGAATTCTGGACACTATTATCAAAGGAAAAGGACACGTGTTGGCAGAGGACGCACCACCATCTGCTGCCAGCACCGGCAACAATCCAATGTTTGTGTACCAACCATGGGCCAGAGGAAGGCTTTGTTCCTATAGAACATCTACTGCATTGTCCCCTCTGAGAGCAAGCTGCACTTCTCCCTCTTCTTGTGGCCAATCTGTGTATTTGCTTTCTCCAAACCATCGGAGACTAGATGTTAAGAAGAGGACCTGGGAACTCTCCTTCCTCAGCGAGGACAATTGTTTTTTAGATAATCCTTGATGTTATGTTCATCCGCCATAGCAACAAGTTGACTTGTGGATACCTGGCCCTGACGCCCACACCACTTTCCTTCCAACAAATCTGCATCTGGATTAGGTATCTTTCCCCAAAGCATCACTGCTTAGGGCTAACTCGTCATTAACATTGATAATGCCTCCGTGTATTTCTTGAGGCTCTTGGATGTATTATACACATTAAATAAATAAAAACATTACCCTGATATCAAGACATTGTTTGGAGTTCAGAAATAGCAAGTTCAATCAGAGCTCAAAGCTACATGAAAACATTTCTGATCTACAAGTCAATCTTCTCTCCACGATTATACTTTGTCTTCCTACACAGTCTGGACTTACTGGGAATGGGCCATATTTTCTTCTCCTCTTGGGTTATATGGTTGTTGCTTAACTGTTTATTCTGGAGTCTCATGCTCATCTTTGATGTATCAAAGTGAGACATCAACGTAATACCTGATTTGCATTGAGCTTCATCTTCATTCTCTACTGAACTCTTCTACCCAGTTGGGATCCCCACTATTTTACTACAGTGCCAGTGTCATTCACAGAAGAAAAGAAAGTTAGAAACATCTTAGAGATGCTCAGGAGAAACATGGCATAGAAGAGGAAATGCATTGGGCAGAGGCTTCACAACAGTCTTCATATCTATGAAAAGTTATTGTAGTTCAGATACTTATATTGTACTTCTGCTATGAAGACAACACCAGAAGGAAAAAGAGTCAAAATTGATCAGAAAAACAGTATCAGTAGTAAAGATTGTTGGCAGCATAATACCACTGAAGAATGAAAAACAGAACCACCTTGGACATTATAATGCCTTGGTGGGCAGGAATCATGATGACTCCGTTCTTGTCAGTAGAGTAAATTCCTTGGTTACCCCCTATGGAAGGTCCTCTGAGTAGAACTTCCTTGTTTACTATCCTTCAGGGTGCATCTGAGGTAGACATTCCACAGGGTGTCCTTTTGGGATCTGCATGGCTCTCGTAGCCTGCCTCTTGCTGGTACTGGTTTGAAGACCCAGCAAATGCTTAGGGAATAAATAGGATTTTGGTTTTTTCATAGTATAATTTCATCAAAAGCCAAATGGACTTACAATTTATTTGTTCCTGGTCCGTTTTATGGGTTATTAACCACAGATAATCTTGTAGAGTCACAGTTTTTAAGACTGAAGACACACAGGACTTTTACTTATTGCCTCTGGGCTCTGCCCATCCCCCTTTTCTCATGTTTCAAGCTGGCTCACTTAAAGCCTTTTAAAACAAAGAGCCGGGGTGAGAGACAACACTCTTCATCTGATCTTTGCCACTGAGCTGGCTCCCATTGTCTGGCGGAGACAGACCTCTTAACTGCAGGTGCTTGGGAAAGACTCAGAGGCCTGTTTTATCTTCTGCTAAGTCTGGCCCTTTGCAGCCTTTATTTAGAGCTGCTTCAGTCTGGGGGACAAAAGCAATTAGCTTTTCCAATCCCATAAGGCCCAAATTGCTGCTGGTTTATTGCAGCAGTCAGGAATACAGACTTTGGTCCCAGATTGCCTACTTCAAACCAGCTTTTCACTTTAAAGATGTGCAACTGGCAAGTTACTTAACCTCTTTGAACCTCATCTGTAAAATGGGGCTAAAAACCGTATCTATTTCATTGTGTTGTTTGAAGATTAAGTTACTTAAACTATATAGAGCACTAGAATGGTGCCTGGAACACAATTAGCACCATATATGTGTAGAATTAACTAATTTACTAATATTGGTATGAATTTACTAACACAAGGTTGCTAGACTCTTGGTCGGTTTATTCTGCAGGGTGCAGTCTGCCTCCAGTCTGATGAGCTCGCACTGAGTTTTTCTCTTTTATAGACTGCTAAAGCAGCAAGAACTAACCAACATAAGACACCGATTTCCCCTACAGTTGCCCTTATTGCTGGGCTATAGCATGTGGTCTGCTTTCCAAGAAAACGGTCAATGTTCCATCAGATGTTTTGCCACAGCGTAACAAGAGGTTTTAACTTTTCCGTGTCCATTGTCTGAGCCATTAGCATCTACCTTTTAGGTTTTGTCATGGCCAACACTCCACTTTTAGGCATCAATGTCTGTGTTCATTAGGGGTTTTATTTGTCTGCTCATAATAGAGATCTTAAATATGATTATTCTTTCTGTTTCTTGCATAAAAGTCTGGATTGAGGCAGTTCAGGAATGGCACTATCTGGGCACAATCAACTTGTTTCCAGTTTTCTGGGGCCACCATCGCTACAATGTTTCTGACTCATTACACCTGCCTCTAAGTAGCAGAAAGAGGGGAGGGAAGAAGGATGTTATGTTCCAGAAGTGGAACACACATATCCAAAACTTGTCACCAAGCCACATCTAGCCAAGAAGTTTGGGAAATACAGTGTTGCCTCCAGTGGCAATGTGCCAAATCCCAACCAGGCTTTCTATTATCTTAGGAGAGAGGGAGGACCACCCTAGGGAGACAAACAGAACCTCTGCCCCATTCACTGAAAGTGATTGTTTTTCTAGTTTAATACAATATCTGCTTTTTAAAAAATGCATAACACATGACCTATTCAATGTCTAGTTTTTTATTTCTTACTACATAAAAAAAAGTAAAACCAGTGAGTACATATGTATTCAATAAAAAATAAAATAAAACCCAATAGCTTATATCAAATGACAATTCTATCCTGGAATAGTTTATGGTTTTCCCTTAAGAAATAATTGCATTTCCCAAAATTGGAATTAACTTGCACTTGTTATTTATTTATTTATTTATTTATTTATTTATTTATTTATTTTTAAGTAAAGACTAAACTATTTGCATGTTTATGTAACATATGGTTGGTAGAGATTTATTTTATTTATGGAAATAAAATATCTATTTTAGTCCCAATATGCTTCTTAAACTTGCATACAGTAAAACTATATTTTAAAAAGGTTTAATGACCAAAATATCTGAGGTGAAATGAAAAACAGGAAACCTGACTATATTTGAACATTTAGAATGAGTGTGAAAGACTGAACATCTTCCATTCATTTTTGTTCTTTTTCAGTTTATCTTCATAAGGCAAAGAGAGAATCAAATCTGCAAAACAAAAAGAAAAACAACTAATATTTGGGGTTGTATAATTGCCACAAAACTTCTAAGGAAAAAATCACCCATGAACTAATAAAGAATGAGCAAAATATAAATGGTTTGTTTTGTTTCTTCACCAACATTGCTGTATCTGTGTCTAAGCTTTTTTTTTTGGGGGGGGGGGGTTGGTTGGTTTTGTTTAGTTTTGTTTTGGGTGATGTTCAGCATTTTGTGTCCTGATAGGAATGTTAATGAATGTGAAACAAAAGCATTGGTACCAAGCTGAGCCCCGTGGATGAATCAGGTAGGCGTGGGATTCACAGCACTGATTACTGCCTATTTTCCTGTGCCACGGTGGCCCCGGTGTTGGTCAGTCAGACATGTCACCAGAGAGGCATGTTTTTGAAAGTTCCTGGGTATTTTCTAAAAGGATGCACATTTCAGGGATGGAATTAAAGCAAATTTTCCAAAACCCCCAAGCAAGTCTGAAACGTTCTACAGAGCTCCCTGTTTCAGACGCAATACAAGTGGAAGCAGGAGCCAGCCTGAGAAAGCGTCTGCTTCGGACAGTAACTCTCAGACATGTCACCGGAGATAAAGTGCTTCCCTGCAGCCATGAGGCATTAACCATTTCCTTTTGCAGTCAGTCCAGTTCATAAATAGAGTAACAGCTAATTTATTTTTCCCCTTCATCTTTAGAATACTAATGGGGGCAACAGGTATCCAGATTTTATTAGTGTAACACATTTTACAACAAAAAAAGGAATTCCTACAGGGCAGAAAAGAGACTTGATCCACTTGGACTGGTTAATACTTATTTATGTCTTACTTAACCTTGTCCAGAAAGGATTCAAGGCAACTTGAACTTTTGGGTTAACTCACAGCCCTTACCCGCATCTGAAGGTGATTTTGATACCTAAGTAACATTCCAAGTTTCAGTTTTGTGAGGTCTAAAACAGAGATGATCCCTTCTCTGTTTTAAAACCATTTATAGGCCCTGGCCAGTTTGCTCAGTGGTTAGAGTGCCAACCTGAGAACCAAAGGGTCCCTGGCCAAAGAGTCCCGGGTTCGATTCTGGTCAAGGGCATGTACCTGGGTTGCAGGTTCAATCCTGGCCCTGGTTGATGTGTCTCTCTCACATCGATGTTTTTCTCTCCATCCTTTCCACTCTTTCTACAAATCAATGGAAAAATATCCTTGGGTGAGGAATAACAAAAAACTATTTATGATTTTTCATCCTCCACAGTCAAGTTCTTTAACGTGGTATGCAAGCCATTCCTGCCCTTGCCTCTTCATGCCACCAAAGTTTCACATTTGCCCTGGTAGCATATGACCTCACCAGAAGTGATTTAATTAAATCAAAGATTTCTAAGAACATTTTCATGGAAAGAAAGCAGATCCACGTGAAAAGGGAATTTATAATGAAGAAACGGGTTTTAAGGTAAGGGCCAATTGTGCATTATTTTGCTACTCTGTATGTATTAAAGTTTGTGTCAATTTTTAGAACCATTAGTTCTTTTTGTTTATTTTTTAAAATTTTATCTTTATTGTTGAAAGTATTACAAATATCCCTCTCTTCTCCCCCCCCCCCCCATTTACTCTCTCCACCCTGCTCCCCACTCTCAACCCTGGCCTTCTCTGAACTATTGTCTATGTTCATGGGTAATGCATATATGTATCTAAGTTTCTTGGCTCATCTCCCAGCCCACCCCACCCCACATCCCCTTCCACCTGAGATTCATCTGTCTGTTCCATATTTCCATGTCTCTGGATCTATTTTGTTCATCAGTTTATTTTGTTCAATAAATTCCACATATAAGTGAGATAATATGATACTTGTCTTTCTCTGACTGGCTTATTTTGGTCAGCATAATATTCTCCAGGTCTCTCCATGTTGTCTCAAAGGGTGAGAGATCCTTCTTTTTTACAGCTGCATAGTATTCTGTTATATAAGTGTACCACAGCTTTTTTTTATCTACATTAGTTCTTTTTAATTTATAATTCATTTTGTTTTGCACTGCCATATAGCAAAAAGTTGGAATAGCATAAATGTTCATCAAATGGTGGTTTTCTTAAATTAATTGTAGTAAGTTTTATTGTAGCACACATTAGGTATCATCTCATTTTACAAAAGAAATTAGTAATATATAAGACTATATAAAATTATATAAAAGGATCTAGATAATATTCAGCAAGATATTAATAACAGTTATCTTTGAATGAGTAGGATTATTGTTTCTTTATGTTTGCCTTATTATTGCTTTGGTTATTTGCAGTGATAATCCATTGCTTCTTTGAGTAAGGAAAAAGTAATAGAAGAAACTAATGTTGAAAACAAGTACTTTAAAAAAAAATTTTTTTTTCTTTAATGATTTTAGAGAGAGAGGAAGTGAGAGGGAGAGATGGAAACACTGATGAGAGAGAACATCAATCGGCCATCTCCTGCATGCCCCCCACTAAGGATCCAGCCCACAACCTGGGCATGTGCCCTGACTGGGAATCAAAACAGTGACCTCTTGGTGCATGGGTCACCGCTCAACCACTGAGTCACACCAGCCAGACAGAAAACAACTACCTTTTAATGAGTGATAGCTTACTGTGTGCTGGGCACTGTGGTAAATTTTAGTTTTAACTGTCTGTTTTAATTCTCAATAATTCTGTGAGGCAGATATTATGAATGTCATTTTCTGAATGTGAAAATATGAACAAAAAGATGCTAAATTTAAGTTCCAGACCACGTTGTGTCTATGCCCAGATGTGGAATTTTGCACAGACTAACCATGCTCCCAAGTAGTCATTATACTTCCTGCTGTTGATGGATATTTAGGCTGTGCCTTCAACTATTACAAACAGCACACAGAAGAAATAAATAGTCAAACAATTAATTAAACATTTTATAAAGCAAAATTAAAATTAAAAAGCCATTTTAAAAATCAATACTAGTTCAAGCCATGTGAGGGACTAACTCATCAAAATGAGCAATAACAAAAAAAAGTAACCAGAGACACTTATTCCAACACCAAAAATGTTTTAAGCAAATTGTTATGTTGATTGGCTTTTTAAACAATGTGCAACCCAATTACTTCAGAGACAAATTATCTAGAATACTCTGGCTGCCTTAGGTGCTTACTTAGCCCCCTGGTCACTTTGGACTACTTAATACTCTTCACACACAGCAAATGATTATTTGAATTTTGACCTTGGCCCAGGCCCTGGAATTCTCTTTCTGCTGCTTAGTAGCTCTTATTAATTCTTCAAACTTCTGACTCTTCCCTCTCAACAGGCTTCTTTTGCCATTCAGAAGATGAGTTAAGCTCAATTTCACTGTTCTCTCACAATCTCTCACAGCCAGGCTGATGTGGCTCAGTGGGTTGAGCGTCCTCCCATGGACTGAGAGGTCCTGGTTTGATTCCTGGTCAGGGTACATGCCTGAGTTATGGACTTGATTCCAAGTAGGGGGCGTTCGGGAGGTGGTCGGTAGATGTATCTCTCTCACATCGATATTTCTACATCTCTCTCCATTCCTCTCTCTAAAAAATCAATAAAAGCATATTTTAAAACACACATAACAGGC
The DNA here is from genome assembly GCF_014108415.1 of Molossus molossus. Classification (NCBI taxonomy): domain Eukaryota; kingdom Metazoa; phylum Chordata; class Mammalia; order Chiroptera; family Molossidae; genus Molossus; species Molossus molossus. The sequence continues at coordinate 33,565,812 of NW_023425403.1, read as the reverse complement.
AATTTGGCAGAGGCCTTGGCCAAAAAAAGCACATCTAGTCATGCAGTAATACCACACCAGTTGAATATCCACTACCAGAAAGGTCACATTGTGTATATCTCTCTAATAGGTATATCTCTCCAATAGGGAACAGGAGCCATCTGATACTTAATTTTATGTCACATGCATACTGGCTATGTTAGAGCTGAATTAGGACAGCATATAGAGCAATGCTCAAGCATATACAACTGTTCCTTTGGCCTAGAAGGCTTAGGAAACTCCTTACCCATCACAGAATATGTGGTGATTCCGAGAAACAGTGGTCTGGCTACATGCCTGATTTCCCTGGAAAGAGCACAAAACCTGTTCAGTATTAATGTTCAATATGCAGACATGTCTGATAAAGGGGTGAGGGTGGGGAACAGGAGCCAGACTCCACTAAAATACATGGGTCCCTTACAAGGAAAGGCACCCTTCGAATCTGGCAGCTAGGGCCTGACATCTTATCTTGGCCTGTATATGAAAGGGAGCAGTAGACTCAGGTACATGGGGGATGGTGTGTGACTAGTTCCGCACTCAACACTCTCCACACCAGTCAGGAATATCTGAGCCCCAGATGGAAGAAGGGCATTTATAAGACAAGATGAGAGTATCGCCAGGGGCCCAGGCATTTCTCTGTGGGATCTACCCCTCCTTTCTGAAAGGCATTGATGTTTGAAAGCCAACATGCCCTGCAGCCTGGGGATAGAGTTCCCCAAATTCAAAATCAGATACTTGAGTGCTGTCGGAGAGAGTGTGGAAGTCCCATTTCCCAAGGTTGTGCAGACAGGACCTCATCACAGGGAGGCTGCATTATATTGCTATGGCTACCGTAATAAATTACCGCCAACTTGGTGGCTTAAGACCACACAAAAATTATGATTTTACAGTTCTGTCGGTCAGAAGTTTGACATGAGTCCCACTGGATGGAAACCAAGGTGTCCGCAGAGCGCGCTCCTGGTGAAGGTTCCAGCAAAGTGTCTCTTACCTCACCTCCTCCAGCTTCTACGGGCCATCCACACTCCTTCTAAAGCCCGCTGTGGGAGGTCAAGTCCATGTTATGTGGCATTGCTCTGACCGCTTTTGCCTCCCTCTTCATTTAAGAACCCTGTGATTGCATTAGGCCCCCTGGGATCATCCGGAAAAGGCTCCTTATTTTAAGGATTAGCAAGTTTCATTTGATTTGCAACCTAAATTTCCCTTTGCCCCACGAATAACATATTCATAGGTTCTGGGATCTAACTCATAGGATCTAGTCGTGGACATCTTTGGAGGGCCCGGTATCCTGCCTACCACACAAGACTAAGCAGATTACATGCAAAAGGCAAGAGCAGCGACTGCATGGGATGAAAAATGATGTCTGGATGTGTCTGGCTGTGGCACAGTTTTGCAGAAAGACTCAGAGGAACAGCAGATAGTGAGGCAGAGGAAAAGCCACGCACAGGCCGTAAGAGGAGGAGCCAGGAGACAGGCCTCGGCGCGTGCGCAGATGACGTGTGGTTGGATGTGAGCAGCTCATCTGTGCGTCACCCGCGTTCCGCAGGATTCATAGAGTCAGAAAGGAAGGGCTGGCTTCCTGTCTCTCAGAATGTAGCAATCAGTCCAGTGTATCTATGGACAAATTAGAAAGGAATCTTACTAAACACATGAATATTGGTGAATTCTGGGCTCCTTTTTGCTTTCACATACAGGACCTTTCATGAAGGTAAGGGCTTCGAGAATCAACATGAGAATTATTGAATTACATCGAATTTGTCCTCATTGGCTGATAAATCATGGGCATTACTCTTTAATAAACATCTCCAGGGTCAAATAACTTAATTTAAACAGCTTCTCAGTAACTACATGCTAAATGAACATATGAATGAATGAGCATATTTGGCAGGAGTGCACAGGTTGTTTTTGTGTGGATTTAAAAAAAAATTCTTAAATTTTATTTCTATTAAAACCAAAGTTTATTCCCTCAATTTGTTTAATTTTCTCTGGCACATTTACCCCTCCAAACTTTATTATTTATTTTAGGAAATGAGATTAAAATGCATTTACATATTGATTGGCTAAAGGATGGGAATGGTGTTTTGTTTTTTTAAAGCAATGATTTTTATATTAACCTATGAAATCAATTTGAAAATATCAGTTACTGTAAGGAAAAAAGTTGTAAAACGATGGTTGATTTTATGGATTCATAAAGACATATATAAATTCAATGTGATTGCAAATCTTAGTTAAGTAAAAAATGAACTGCTGTAATCATTATAATACACCTACCAGGTAATGTTAAATCTTCAAGTCATTTCTCAAAGAAAATTCTCTTAATTGAACTTTACAGGATGGATGATTGATCTGGGTGAAAGATTTTTCTATTATTTACTTGTGGATGAAAAGAAGAGACAATTCATTTTTCTCTAGAGACTGAGACGTCTAACAGCCTATAGTGCTGCACTGTTTTTCTCTCTGATTCAGGCCTGCCCTGCGTCTTCCCGCTGCTAATCTCTCTCTAGGTAAGTTGGTAGAGCCCTTAGCAACAGGCCAATGTGATGAAGAGCTAAATACAGCTATTCTATTTTCAGACAGGTAAGTGTTCACTTGTTCTGAGATATTGTACATGGATTAACATAAACAGCAACATCTTTAAAGAGAAATTTGTGTGATACAATTTATCATCCCAAAGGTATTTTTATATGAATACCTTTCTTGGTTCATATTGATGTTTCTTTTCTTTCCTTTCCCTTTTGTTGAATTTATTGGAGTGACACTGGTTAACAAAATTATACAGGTTCAAGTGCATAGTTCTACAACACATCACCTGTACACTGTATTGTGTGTTCACCACCCCAATTCTAGTCTCTTTCCATCACCATTTATCCCCTTACACCCTCCTCCACCTTACCTCCATCCCCCATCAGCCATCCCCACACTGTTGTCCTTATCCATGAGTTTTTCTCTCTTTTTTTTCCTTCAATCCCTTCATCCCTCCTACCCAGTCTCTCACCACCCCCACAGGAAAATGAGATAAGACCTCAAGGAGTTTGCAATAGAGTGTAGAAAAAAATGAACACATAAACAAGAACTATATACAGCTATGCAAGCCATAAAAAAACATGTACCGTGTTTGGGGGCCAAGGGAAGAGCATGAGCAGTCTTGTTGGGGGGGAGACAGGAATGTATTAGAAGTCAGACTTTGGAGGATACACTCACCAAAAGAACAGAAGGAAGGGACATTCTGATCAGGGAGACAGCATGAGTCAAGTCATGCAGCTGTGAAAGGGAACAGCAAATCTGGGACACCAGATATGGTGGTTATAGCAGAAAGAGTATGTGCATCAATAGCAAGAGGAAACAAAGCAGAGGAGACAGAACGAAAGGAAGGCCTTGGCTGATGTGTCCTTGTGTGTCATGGTGTTTAATAAATCAGTTTTTAAAAATATTGTTTCAGTGTGTAATGGATCACAATAATTATATGATCTTATAAGGCATATTTATATGAGTATATTAATTTACTATTTACAGAATATATTGATGTCTTATTTAATTCTTTTTTTTTAATCCTCACCCGAGGATATTTTTCTATTTTTGTTCAGATAGAATGGGAAGGAGGGAGAGAGAGAAACATTGATGTGAGAGGGACACATCGACTGGTTGCTTCCCGCACGACCCCAAACACGGCCGTGGACAAACTGTGACCAAGGTACGTGCCCTTGACCAGAACTGAGCCCGTGACTCATTGGTCCTGGGGCTGATTCTCTCACCACTGAGCCAAATTAGCCAGGCTTATTTAATTCTTATAGCAGCACAGGAAGATAGATCTTTGTAAATGAGGACAAAGTCTCTAAGGACATTAAACTGTATGCTCAGGGTTGCTTCGCCCGGGTATTCATTCATATTCAGCAAACATGGACGGAGTTCCTGCTCTACTGCCAAGTGCTCGATAGATGCTGGGAACACAAAGAATGAGCGAATGAATACACAGAGAGGAAGGGAAAACTAATATATAAACAATGAATTAAAATGTAACAAAGTAGAAGTGACTATGAGGATTTGCATGGCACTGTTACTTTTACGATGCACAGAGGGTTCTAGGAAGAGCTGCCCAGGACTGGTGCCACCTGAACTATGAGTAGGTGTTTAGGGGGTGGAAGAAAGAAAGGCTGTTCCATGCATGGAAACTGCATGTGCAAAACCATGGAAACGCAAGAGAGCACTACATGAGGCCAAACTGTGAGAAGTTCAGGGAAGATAGACTTGGGTTGCAATTAAAAGACACAGGAGCCAGATCAAAACTAGTCTTTGCAGGCTGTGCTCCGGAGTTTGAATTTTCATGCTGTAAGTGGCTGAGATCCACTGGAGGATTTTAATTGTGTGAATGACAAGATCAGATTAGTTATTCAGAAAGCACACTCCGGCAGCAGTTCAGTGGGTGCAATGGAAAGTGGTTACCCTGGAGATGGGCAGATGCATTAGGAAGCTATGACAATCATCCAGGAGAGAGAAAATAAGGATAGTGGTTGGAGGAATGAGCAGATTCAAAGACATTTTGGAAGTAGAATTGATGGGTCAGGAGAGATTCATTGTATAGAAGTGCTGAATGAGAAAAAGAATTAAGAATGGTCAAGTTTCTGGCTCGCACATCAAGATGTAGAATACCAAAGGAGTCAAAGATTTGGAGGAAAATATTATGAGGACATACGAGATGAGTTGAAATTGAGGTGCTCTTAGACATCTAGGTTATGCATGGTTAGTATAATAGATTTAGAATTCAGAAGAGAGATTATGACCAAAGCTGTAGATTTAAGAGTAACCATCAGATGGTTTGTCAAGCTCCAAAACCACGAGATCTGGGTACCATTGCTTCTACCCAATTTATTCGCACCATCTCTGAAGTAAGTAGTAGTTCAAGCTTTGTTCCAAAGTACAAATTAGCATAGCACCTCAGTAAGCGATGTCTCTGAGCTTCTGGAAAGAAAGATGTTCAGTCACCATAAGGCCCAGAATTAATGAAAAGTCACAGAAATAATAGCTCTATTCTCCAGTTGCTTTTGAACCTCAAATCACTCTTTGGCAACAAGGTAAGAAATACAGAAACTGTTCACAAGACCTTCGGGTAAATAGGGCAGCAAAGAAAGTTTGTTTCTAATATTTATTCTAAGCCATATATGTGGTTGTATTTTGAAATTGCTAGTTCACATTCTTGACCTAAATTCCTTTTCTAATTGGAAAGTCCATCTTGATTTTGATGATAGGATATAATTTCTTTAGAAAAAACTCCTGTGAGAATTCGTTCCTGCTCGTGTCTTTTACCAGATAAAATGACAAGAATAGAATGATATGTGCTTATGTAATTGGTAGAGTTAGCCTATATTTTAGTTAGAAGACAGTTCTTAGAAGAAAAAAATATTTTTGCTCAAAAACAGGAATTTAAAAACAAGCAAAAAATGTTATTTCTTTCAGGTTGGGTAGAGATGACCATAATGTTACACCAGAGCATTATTGTCATTAATGATTGAAAAAACACTGAAAATCAATAATTTGCTTTCAAATGGTAATAGATATGAAATAATCAATTGCATTACTTTTCCCTTCCCATCCCCATACTTCTTAATTGGGATCACAGTGGAAAGACTAAGAGATTCACTTGGCAATAGCATACATTTGTCACCAGCACGAGTGAAAAAGTTACCTGCCGTATTTAAGAGGAAGAAAAACACAACAGGGCTTCACAAATTTAATCTAACAATAGTTTTTACAGAAATCCTGTTCTAGGGATTCACAGAGCTAATAAATTAAAAACTATTAAAACAGTAGTAGCAAAATTGTTAAAGCAGTAACTATTACATAATGAACGCTCTAGAAGTATTCAGAATTATTATTACTAATTAACTGTATCTCACTCTTCACCTAAGGAATTCCATACTCAGGACATTAAATATTTATCCACAGTGATTTGGCAAACACAAGATGAATCCAGATTTGCCTGCCTTCAAATCTTGTGCTTTTCCATTATTCTATACTGCCACTCAGTGACAAGTGACTTTGGTCCCTATTGAAAATAATATTCTCTTATGATATATTTTCATGGAAAGACTATTGAAATAGGTATGTAAGAAACCTGCTCTATCCCTTGAAAGCAGATTCCAATTAATCTTTTGATTTCCCTGTGCCTTAGTTTTCTCATTTGGAAAACAAAGATGTCATTACTACCCTTCTTGGTTAATATACTATTCTAGTACTTAATGTGGTATATTATATTAACGTTTCTGTATTATGACTTTCATAGACATTATCTCCTTTGGTCTTCAGAATACAGCTTATATGATCTAATGGAAAACACACTGAATTTTCAGTTCTCCAAACTTGGAGACATAGCTTAAGTGAAATTCTTTGGGTCTCTGTTTTCTCGCTTATAAAACTAGAGGGTGAATTAGATGTTCTCTTTGGCTCTTTTAATAATCGTATAAACCAGGGTTGCTTAGGGATTATTCCAAAGTTTAAATGTGAAAAAGGGCTCAAAGAAGATCAATGATTTCCCCTAAGGATATTGGGCAAATAAATGATAAAATCCTAGGGCCTGGGTTTTTTACTCCTAATACAAGTTCCCTTCCTCTCTACTGAGCTACACGTTTATTCTGATGGGTGAAGACATTAATGACACTTGACACGAGTGATAATCTGACTCATCAGATGATTGCTTTTGCCTTTAGGTAGACTGATAAACTTCAAAGTAATTAGCATTTATAATTGCTAAGCTCAGATTTGAGTGATGTTGGTGACCTGCCAGAAGAAAACAGTTGACATCAGGCTTTGTGAGTTGCCCTTCATCAGCAAGCTTCCCTTTAACACCACAAAGTCTGCCCTGCTTGCACCCGAATTGCCCTCTTAAAACAAGTGACCAGTATCATCTTTCTCTTGAACTATATGGCACTGCTCTGATATCAGCTATCACATAATATGCCAAAAGGTCATTGTGATGCCTAGCTTCGAGGTGTTGGCCATCCGCTTGGAGAGCATGAATTTTGATGTAAGCACACAGCAAGTTCTATCCTACTTGGAATAAACAGAAGGGTCTATAAGTCACCTGGGGTATCACTGAGTACCGACATGTCACTCAACATTTAAACTGGGTGAGAAGTCACAAAACCTCAGGCTTCACAAAAAACATAGCTTCAACTATCAAAGCTATCAGGACCTTGGAAAATATTGAGTTTACTCATCTTATTTTATAATTAAAAAAATTGACCACCATTTGTGTGGGCATGGAAAGAAGGAGTTGGAACTAGAGTCTTCACTAGCTAATTAGTTTAGGAAACTAGAAGTAAGCGGATGCTTGGTGAACACCAACTATATGAGAGGTACCATGTACTTTTTGAATGCATGTTGCTGTTCCTCCGTATAAATCCAAACTATTCTAACACTGCTTCATAAGCAAGTATCCTAGCCATTAGAAATGTTGGAAACCAACAGAGAAGGTAGTAGAATTCAACAACCTCTCCTTTCCGCTTTCGCTCTCACCATATCTTAGTCAGGTGCTGTTATCCACTGGCTTCTCTGATCCATTTTTTCATACTGTCATCACTGACTGTGACCGTCCTAAGGTATTATTTCTCTTCCAAAAACAGTTCAGCAAAGCAACTTACAGTCTATCTGCTATAGACTGATTATTTGTGTCTTCTCAAAATCATGTGGTAAAACCTGAACCCCCAATGCAATGATATTCGGAGTGAAAATAGTGCCCTCATGGATGGGATTAGTGTCCTTACAAAGGAGAACTCAGAGATCTTTCTCGTCTCTTCTCCCATGGGAGGACACAGTGAAACGATGGTCATCTACAAACCAGGAATCTGCTGGCACCTTGATCTTGGCTTCCCAGCCTCCAGGGCTGTGAGAAATGGCTTTCTGTTGTGTAAGCCATCCATCTATAGTGTTCTGTTGTAGCAGCCTGAACAGACTGAGACACTCCTCGTGTTCTTCTAATCACGTTTTTCCTCCTCTTTCATCCCTACAACCCATCCTTCAAAGTTGGCCTGTCACTATCACAGTTCTGTTGGTTGGGATTTTCCTGAATGACCTGTTAAACTAGTCACCTTACTCGGTAGTCTCAATATACATGTAGCCAGAACATAATTCCTCTCCCAGCCCCAAGCCAAGCTGGTAGAACAACCTGACTCTTTCCTTCCACCGTTCAAAATGCAAGGTGGTAACTTTGTGAATCTTTTCTCATCCAAGGCTGCCGTAGCATAACCGGAGTGCATCTGGAGGAAAGCACGAGTTGGGAGAAGGTACTGGAAGAATCACAGTCCTGAGTCCAGACCTTCAAGGAGGGGCCAGGCTGCAAAGCTCAATAGGGGCAAAGTCATCTGATACAATTTCAGAGACAATTCACAGCAGCCTGGGCAGAACGTGAAAACACGAGCAGGCAGTTTCTCCGTGAGAGCATAAAACACTGGCACGAAAGGTCTTCTTTTCTAGTTAATGATTCAAGAAATAATCCCAAATGGACCCTTATAACTGAGTGACCACATCATAAGCCACTCATTTCACAATGAATAAATTACCTGTTTTATGACTGAAACATTCTCAAAAGGAACAGAGTACTAAAAACTGTGAGGGATTGTCCTTTCCCGAGAAAGATGATGCTACGGAGCCACCAAAAGCAGTCAGAAATGTTTTCAGCAGTGAGAAAAGATTTGCAAATTGACGAATGAGAACTATTTGAAAGTGCTGCCCTGTAGATGTGATTCAGAGAATATCCCACGAAAGTGTTAGCCTCACTAGTAGGAGTTCTCGACCGTTCATGCCGCCACAGCAGTTACTATATTGATAAACTCAAAAAGGGTTGCACAGGTCTGAGGAAACACCAAAACGACTAGAGCTTCATGCCTCCCTTTTGCCAAAAAACAAACACTCCGTTTCTTTCATAGCAATCATTCCAAAAAAAATTACTATTTTGTAAGTGATAAAATCAGGCATTGAAATAATACACACACACACTTGTATTAAGACACACAAAGAAAAGGGAAGTAGTATGACTAATCTAATTTTTAAACTAAATAGTTTCAAAAATAATCAGAATATTTCTTGATTCCCAGTCTCTAGATAACAATTTCAACAAGTATGTGCTATAACGTATGCGGAAGTGAAATATATTTTAGTAGTGAAATTTAAACCGAGGCCAGCAGGCTGGATGAACTGCTTTGGCTATGAGGAAATAGTTTGGATCTGACTCATCCTCTCCCAAGAAAAATGGCAAAATCTGTATTTAAAAAAATAAAGAGAGAAGGAAAGAAAGAAGCCTTGGCTGGGTATCTCAGTTGGTTAGAGTGTCATCCTGGTCCCCCAAGATTCCTGGTTTGATCTCCTGTTAGGGCACCTATAAGAAGCAACTAATGAATGCATAAATAAATCGTACAACAAAGTGATGTTTTTCTCTCTCTTCCTTCCTCTCTATCTCTATCGCTATCTCCCTCCTCCACCTCTCTTAATCAGTAAATAAAAATAAAACATAAAAGAAAGAACTGTTTGAAGATGACAGAAAGAAACCTATGTAGCCAGAACTTGAAGATCCCAGAGCCCAAATCCTTGAGGGTTCGGTCCAGATTCTGGACAGAAGGGAAACACTGTGAGGTTAGCCCCATACTCCCTTGGGGAAGAAGCTGATTTTTGGCACAGGGCATGAAAGCAAAACAAAACAAAACAAAACAAAACAAAACAGGGGTGTCGGGTTTATAGCCCACTCACTACACTGCAGAGATAAAAATCTAAAGTTTTAATTGAGGAAATTAGAAAATACTTGGAAATGAGTGATGTACGCAATGTACAAAGAGTAGTTGGTGCTTCAAGGGAAACTTGTAGAGTATTAAGTACATTTACTTGACGAGGTAGAAAAATGTTGAAAAAAATTAGTAATGTAAGAATTCAACTAAAAAAATCTAGAAGAACAAATTAAACATAAATATAGAGGAAGAAAGGAATTAACATATTTTGTTTTGTTTTTTAAAGAGAGTAGTACCCTTGAAATAAAATACAAATACTCAATTGAGAAAGTACAAAAGGCAAAGTTGGCTTTTTGAAAACACTAATATAACTTATAAATCCCCAGTAATACTAAACAAAAAGAACTAGAGAGAAGGGAAATTATTAGGAACAAATGATTAAAATCAGGACTAAAAAGGAACATCACTACACACATTAAAATATAGTAATAGGAGGTCATGAACAACTTTATAATGAATAATTTTATAAATTAAATGACCATAACTTATCAAAATTGATACAAATAAATAGAAAAATCTTCATTATGCTATTATCTATGAAAAAAAAATATTGATTTCAAAATTAAAAACCTTCCCACAAACAAAACTCTGGGCTAAGATGCTTCAAAAGAGAATCATTCTAAATACTTCAGGAAGAAACTATTTCAATCTTGTACAAATATTTCTTTTAATGCTCCATATAAAGGGAATATCTCCTAACTCATGTTATGAGGCCATGACAATCTTGACAGCAATACTGACAGACATAAAAAAGAAAAATTACAGATCAATCTTTCTTGTGAACAGACACAAACATACTAAATAAAACAGCAGCAAGTTGAACCCAAAAGCATAACATATCCCCATAAAACTGGGTTTAAACCAAGAATAAAAGGTTGATTCATCACTCAAAAATCAATCACTGTAATTCACTACACGAACAGAAATAAAAAAAAAAAAGTAGCCATTTCAATAAATGCAAAATAATGATAATAATAATACTAAGTAAATAAAAACAGTTATAATCATTTATGACTGAAACAAAGCAACAAGTTCCTCTTAGCAAAATAGAAATAAAAGGACATTTCATCATATGGTAAAGAGTATCTTCAAAGAAAATTTATAGCAAATATCATATCTGATGAAATACTAGAGAATTTCTTAAGATAAAGATATCTCAGGAGATAAGAATAGCCTCATCACCATTTCCATTTAACATTCTCCTAGAAGTCTTGTCAATGCAATAAGGCAAGAAAAAGAAATAAAATATATACCTATTAAAGGGGAGCTGTGAGAATATACACATAAAAGAAAAACTATTAGAATCAATAAATAAATGTATCAAAGTAAATCGATAAATACTTAACATACAACAGTAAAGTATACTCTTATAAAATGCCAAAAAATAATTAGAAAACAAAAATTAACACAATGTTGCCCTGGCTGGTATGGCTCAGTGGTTAAAGCAGGGCCATTGCACAGAAGGGTCACAGGTTTAACTCCTGGTCAAGGGCACAAACCTAGGATGCAGGTTCCATCCTCAGCCCCAGTAAGGGTACATTTGGGCGGCAGCCAATCTATGTGTCTTTCTCACATTGATGTTTCTCTCTATCTCTCTCTTTCTCTCCCTCCCTCCCACTCTCTCTAAAAAGAACAATGGAAAAATATCCTTTGTGAGGATTAACAAACAAACGAACAAATCAATACAATCTTATTTACAATAACATCAAAAAATTTAGTATCTAGGATTATATCTAATAATAGTGTCTAAGAAGGAAAACTATAAAACATTATTAAAGAAACAAAAAGACATAAATCAATGTAACATATAGTATATGATTTAAATGACCCTCGTGTAGGAAAGCCAATTCTCCCCAGATTGATCTATAAATTCTATCTATTCCTAATCAAAATTTAACAGGTATTTTTGCTAAAATATCCAACTGTAAAATGTGTAACATTTAAAATTTTCAAAAACCAGCATATGGGTAAATTAATTGTATCTAATTAGCAGCAATCTTGTGGCCTAAAAACAAACAAAAAAAGAGAAGTGTTAACCATTTCAAAAACAGGGAGTCTCAAGACACAAGAGACCCTAGATTGTAAGTTAGCTGATCCTGTTTCAAATGATGTAGTAGTGGCCAAAGAATTACCTTCCACCTAAAGCACTTTAAAATTTAAAAGAGAAAAGGTAATCAGAATGTCTGCGTATGTCTGGCTCCGCTCTTTTCAGTTAGGCTTTTCTGAAGTGCCCTTTTGACAGAACTGACCCAGGGAAGCAGAGTCCTAAAGTGGAACCAAGTAGCCTGGCCGGTTTGGCTCAGCGGTTAGAGCGTCGGCCTGTGGACCAATGAGTCTCGGGTTTGATTCTGGTCAAGGGCACGTACCTTGGTTGCAGTTTGTCCGCAGCCCTGGTCAGGTCACGCAGGAAGCAACCGGTGAAGTTTCTCTCTCTCTCTCTCTCTCTCTCTCTCTCTCTCTCTCTCTCTCTCTCTCTCCCTTCCTCCCTCCCTCCTTCCCTCCCTCCCACTCTATCTAATGGTAAATGGAAAAATATCCTTGGGTGAGGAATAAAATAAAAATAAATAAATAAAATAAAAGTGAAACCAAGTAAATATTGAAAGACCATCAGGGAAAGAGCCAGCGAGCGTAGGAAACCTGCAGAGTCTATCAGCGAGCTCGAGGCCAGGAATGTGTTCAGTATGTATAACGGAGGTTCGACTTGGAGCTCTCTCTCATAGCATTACCTACGTTTAATCAGTTGCTGTTAAACTGTTAATGTGTAAGGGCAAGGAAGACCTAATTCCAGGAATAAGAATAGAATAGGAACAATTCCCTGCTAGCCAGAAGCTGTGAGTTACTCAAGTCCATAAGTATAAATAGATCAGCCCCCAAAAGTGACACTGTGTAATTAAAAAAAAAAAAAAAAAAGCTTTATGCCCTTGCCCTTTATAAAGCAAAAAGATTGAGCTGCAAAATGATAGGTCCAGCAGACCAGACTGGCTACATAATGTGTGGGACCTAATGCACAATGAAAATGGAGGGCTCCCTGTTCAAAAATTATTAAGAGTTTCAGTGCATGGTGACATCAGCGCGTTAAACCAAGTGCAGGACCCTTCTGGGCGCTGGACCTCGAGTGACTGCTTCCTGAGGTTGACCCTGTTAGCAGGCAGAGATGGCGCACCCAAACCAGGCTTTTCTTCTACACTTGCCCACAGGAAAAATCACACCATCAGCAGTGTCGTCTGTGACTACGGAGAACTACAATGTGAAGGTTTGGATTCGATGTGCTTTTCATAGGAGGTTAAACAAGGGATAGTGTCCTCACGCTGAGTCGCACTGTGCTTTTACTTCTGAAAATGATAGCTTTTGATTCGAGGCTGTGATTTTCAAAACACATTCCCATTTCTGTTTCAAGTCTTGTGTTGCTTAGGCTGCCCAGAAAGAAAGCATTGTGTGTGATGGGGTTTTTTTTTCATGCCCCAGTAAACTTTCAAACTGGGCCAATCAGAAATGACACATATGCACATAATATCTAGCTTGCTTTAATTCCATCAACTAATATAGAGAATGAGACTATGTAGAATATTTAATACAAAGAACCAAAGAATGTCATTACGTGAAAAATATAAAAACTCGTTTCAACTGCCTGCTATTCCGTCCTGCTTTATCTAGCCACTTGTTCTGCATGGATTTCTTCCAGGAGATAAATCTTTCAATCAGAAATTTTTGGTTGAGTTATAGGCTGTGCCCTGTCAGGTTGTGTATCAAAATTGCAGGTGAGTTTTACTCTTGATACTGTTAAACTGAAAAAGGACTTGCAAAGCAAGAAATCTTAGATGTTTTATTCATTCTAGGTACTGAAAAAAAAATAACAGAAATAATTTTTTTCCTGCTAAATACAAAATACCTGTCATATCTAAATTATGACAAAGCACAGATCTTCGTTTAATCTGAAGGACACAAAATGTACACTTAAAGTGACATTTCAGAGTATAATTTGCTATTTCTTACATTAAGAAACACATTTCCACCATCAGTATCTACTTCCATTTAGATTTCTTGGAAGGATAGAATGAAATTGAATATGAGAAAATGTGACTGGTAATGAACAATAAGAAAGGAGTATTTATACTTCAGCTTCTGTAGTCCACCCTGTGAAGTAATAATGACGCTGGGGGATTGACGATAACAATCACTTGCTTTTATGTGCCAGGGAACCACCATTTCAGAGGGTAGCAACCACTAAGGAAGAGTGCAGAAGCAGAGCGCCCTAATGCATAATTTAGGGATAGTATGTTACAGGAAGGACTTCATCAAAATGTGTACCAAGTGAAGAGTCAGTGCTATGTAATGCAAAGTTAATACATGTCTTAGCTGGAGTTTTAATGACAGCTTAAAGGGGCATCAGCAAACTCCTTACCCTTTGTGTTATCTTACTGCGTACTGCCATTTTTTACCTTACTTTGAAATCTTTTCAACATTGGCTATTTTGTTTATTGCATTCCTGTCCTGTACACTTTTCTTCCATGCCATTTGATAAGCTGAGAATTTAAAAGCCCCTCTCTACCCGTTTGGGAAACTTCCCACTGCATTTTGAGAGTCATTTTTAAAAATTTATCATTATTGTTGAAAGAATTACAGATGTCTCCCCTTTTCTCCTCCACTAACCGCCTCCTCCCCACTCCTGCTCCACCCCCAGCCTTCACCGCACTATTGTCTGTGTCCACGGGTTATGCATATATGCACATAAATTCTTTGGTTGATCCCTGCCCACTCCACCTCCCTTCCCTCTGAGATTCATCAGTCTGTTCCATGCGTCCATGTCTCTGTATCTATTTTGCTCATCAGTTCATTTCATTTTCCATTACAGTTCTTTTAACCAACTTTCTTCCCTTGTGCTAATGATCTTGGTCTCTTACTTGCAATATTTTATGAACTTGATTGTCCTGGCTCCAGACTTCTGCCCTTCTGATCTGTCACTCTATTAGCTTCTAGGTTCTCTTTTCAAAATCCATATATCATCACGTCACTCTTCTGGCTTATAGGATGAAATCTTGGCTCCCATGTAGATTCAAAGAAAGCCAGCAGAGTCCAAGGGCCAAGGAAAGAGAGGGAAGGCTTAGCCAGGTCCATGTGTATGTGGGTCCCCACCCCCACCTTGACACACCAGACACTAACCCCAGTGCTCATTGATGCTGAAAATTAAATTTGATTGTCTTTTCCCAGATTTAGAGGCTGTTGGCTACATACTCTAATTAAGTAATCTGTCTAGTCTAGAGACTGCTCAGTACTTCTGGGTCATACCTGGCTCACCACCATCTCTGTTCTAGGCCAAGGGAACGCACTTTCCAGGAAATGAAGATTCTAAGCTGAGCCAAGGACACAGGTGGAACTTTCACTGATGCATGCCAGGGGTCCTGAGGGGAAGGAGATTAAAGGAGGCTGCTTGGACTGGCTCAAATTCTAGGTGTAAACTATGGGTCAGTGGACATCTCACGGTTCATGTGTGGTCCAGGCTAGATCAGCAGGTTCAGGATTCTACTGAGACTTGGAGTCAAAGCCCACATTAATCAGTTGTGTATTTGAAATGCTCCTTCTCCACATACCGCGGGGACTCTAGCACAGATCTCTCCTTGTGAATCTGGAGATTCTGAATCCGGACATACCTCTTTCTATCAAAGCCCACTGACAAAGACTATCTACAGCTCACAGTAGGAATTTGAATCATTTCCCCTAATGACATCAGATGAATTCAGTGAACAACTAATGAGTGCAGCTGAAAATGAGAACTCACCTTTACCCACAACTGAATTTTATAAGTTTTTTTTTCCAAGATCATATATTTAATATAGTACTAATGTTAAGACTGAGCATAAGGATAGCGAATCTCTGAAACATCTTAACAAATTATGTCAACATCACTTTAATTGCAGTGTCGAGCCAATTATTTCCTATTAATGAAAGATTGCTTTACCAAATCCCCATAATAAAGCTATTTATGGTATTTGCTAAATGAACTGGGCCATAGCAGGCCTCGGGCAACACTGTTACCTTGTAGCCTTCGGAGATCTTTCATAGGCCACAAGGGATTTGACTTAAGGACTAGTCTTTAAATAATTATGTCTTTCTTAATATTTTAACAACTTTACAAACTTCTTGGGGGGTGATGTTACTCTGAAGCCTCTTTGAGCTTCACCAAAATTGATATAAAAACTCTTAGAAGTATCCTAGAACCTGATTACGCCTTCACGGGAGAACCTTGGATTATGGGGTCACATGAGGCATCCTCTTCTTTGTATCACATTAGGATCCCCGTATAAACCAATGTCTTAATTTGTTTACTTTCTTTCAATGGAAGAAATTTAAAAAAAAAAAAATTTTTTTAAACCAACATATATAGCCCTCGGTAGCAATTTAATAGCTAACAAGAAGAGGACTTCCTAAGCACGGAGATCCTCATTTGACATGAAAAGACTCCGTCAGAATGTGAACTCTGGTCCAATGTGTGAACAGATACTGTTTCCCCTGATGCTGTTTGGCGAGACTGCACAAGGAATTTTTTTTCATCATTTCAGTCACTTAAAAATGAACAGAAAGTTGGTGCAATTGAGGCAGCAGGTCACAGGTCTGACAAATGGGTAAAATGTTCCTTTGCTAGATTTTTGGAAAATCTTTCCCGGTGTTTTCACACCCTCCGTGTGTGTGCAGCGCTGCCACCAGGCAGCCCAGCTCCGGCTTGTTGCCTCTGGAGTCCTCTCCTCCGCCCTTCCTGGCATTAGCATGTTTTCCATGACGGCAGTGTGAGTTCTCATAAACGCAGGCGCTGACATCTGCACTCGGTTCAGGCCCTTCTTCCTGACGTTCCAATATTTTTGGAAAGCATGATTGCCAAACCCCGCAACCACAGAAATCACAAAATGGACTGAGGATTTAAAAGTCTGACCAAGAATAATTTTAGGCCATGCTGAAAGGACTCAGTCCAATCACAACTCCTTTTCAAATGTGTTTGTTAAGATCCTATTTAGACAGCACTTAGTACCCAAAAGGTGCACAGCCCAGGCGACGGAAGATCAAACGCACAATGTCTTTTTGACTATGTTCTGAGTGGCAATTCTGTTGGGTTTAAGAGTCAGTAAATGCAGATAGTACAAGAATAAAATTTCAGCCTGTAGCAATAGGAAAGGAAAATGCGATTACTTAAAAATGTATGTAGAAAAGACAGGTGTGGAACAAATTCTGTGTGCGCACCTTGACCAGATTGAGAAACCAGGTCAGACCCTCTTGTGTTCTGTTTGCATTAAGACTCCTAAAATTTCTGGAAAATATGAACAGAAAAATTAATGGGGCTGATGATCATGTAATCTTTGAGAACCTGAGAACCTGAGGGTCCTGGAGCAAAAAAGAGGTGAGGTCCACCCACCCATAGGTACCACGGCCTGTAAGGAATTCACTCTGAGATATAGAGTCAAGGTTTATGAGTTCTCTCCCGGCCTTGGGGTAGCACTTTGCAAAGACACTCTGCTCCAGGCCCCAGGGGCTCTGCCCTATGTGGTTTTAGGGAATGGCTCATAAATCAAAAGAACAGGGCTGCTCGTGGAGATAAGAAGAAGCTTGAAGAGAACGGTATCCTGTTCATGTCCGAGATGCGTGAAGAGAAGGGTTATGCCCAGAGTGGACCGATAAGGGCACACACAGCAGAGGCAGGGGCATCAATGTCCCTGGCATCTGTAACAGCCCCATGCTTCACCAGTGGCCTAGAAACCACTCATCAAGGTCATTGAGTGGCACTCTGAGTGTAGGCCAAGGGAACCCCGGGGACCAACATCTCCACTCTGGTTCTAGGGGCCATTGGGTAGACCAATGGCAGATGGCCTTTGAGGACAGAATAGCTTTGGAGAAAGAATGAGTGTGGACAGGGACAAGTCACCACTTCTGAGGGTAAAAGTAATCCCACTTCCTTAGTGCTAAAATGGCATGAGCAGATTTTTTTTTTCTTCACTTCAGAGCCAAAATAGTGAGGTTAGGCAAGAGGAAAGTATTACAAGGGGAGGATATTTTTACATTTCTAAGATCACTCAACTGGAAGTTTTAAAATATGGTCTCCTCAGAAAAAGTAATAAATGCCAACATGGAGATTTCTCTAGCTATCAAAACAACTCGGATTTATCCTTGCTTACAATTTATAAATATCCAACATTATTTTCAGACTCTTTTCAAGGAGAGTTTCCATTTTAAAAAATGTCTTATCCCATTTATCAGAATCAATAATTGGGGTATTGAACAACTGAACAATTGGGTCTTCTGAATGGTAAATAATTGTCTTAGGCATATCGAGTCCATCACTGAACTCTCCATTCTCCCAAGACCATCTCCTCTTTTTATGTCCTGCATTACAGAGGCTCTCACCATTAATAGAACAGCCCTATCCAACAAACTGGACATAATTCTCAATTTATGTTTCTCTTTTTATTCATTCATTCACATATTCATTTCTTTTTCACTCAACAAACATTTTGGGATAGTATACAGGTACAAGGCATTCCAGTAGGTGCCAGGATGAACAACTTGGACACTTTCCCTTAAGGTCAGTTACCAAGACTTTTCGATTTAGCTTCATTAACGTTGCTTCAGTCTGCCCACTCCATCCCATCTCCACAGGCTGGATAACACTTAGGACAGGGCTCATCAACACGGGCACTACTGATATCCTGGGCCGGATAATTATTTTAGATGGAGGGCTGTCACGTGCACTACAGAATATTTAGCAACATCCCTGGACTCTGCTAGCTGGATGCCAATGTCACTCACCCCCAGTCGTGACAACCAAGAGTGCCTCCATACACGGCCAAAGCCCCCTGGGGGTGTAAAATCAGTCTTCACCTCTACCCCATTAAGAACCATCAGCATCTCACAGCTGAGTTACTGAAATAACTTTTTTTAAACATGACCTTTGTTTTATTGACGACCAGCATAGAAAAAAAGCATATGAAAATTGTATCAATGTCTTTTATTAAATTGCTATTAAAGACTTTGTTCTTATATCTATTGCACACTTCTCCATATATTAATGTCTTCCTGAACACTTCCTCTGAATGAAAATGCTTAACTCTTTTATTAAGACTATTTTTTCAGAGCAGTTTTAGGTTCATAGAAAAATTGGGAGGAAACCACAATACCCCCTGCCCCAACACATATGTAGCTTCCCACATGGAAATAAACTCTTAACTAGTATCTTGTCTTCCTATCTTCTCCAATTTGTCATAAACATTATGGGCTGCTGCGCTTACTGAGCCATTTGTAAGTATCATCTCACCTTATCCTGTTTTACAAACAGGGCTGTGAAGGTCTAGCAGGGTAATTTGCCCACAATCACAGAATAAGTAGGATCCAGGTTCAAAACCAAGATCAGGCTGAATAAACAAACAACCGAAAAAAAAAAAAAAAAAAAAAAAGTGCTTTCAATCAATAAGCAATACTCTCCAGAGTGTTTATTATACTTTTAAGAACCAAAAATGATCTTCTCAGTTGAAATCATTTGATGGCATCCTATGGCATGCATGGTAAACCAGGCTTTGCAGGGCTTGGACCTTAGTCACTTCTCCACATCCATGTCCCACTTCCTGCCATACACTCTTAGTCCACTGACCTCTGTGCTGTTTCTCGAACATCCGTGCTCTTTCTGGCTTCAGGGAGTCTTCTAGTGCTCCTCACCTGTCTATGAAGCCTCTTTATTCCTCTCTTGTCTGAACCATCTCCATTCTCTAGGACTTAGTTCAGGTACCATCTTCCCGAGAAGGCTTCTCTGATGCCCTTGGTCTGTGTTAGTGGCCTGACTCCTGCTTCTCTGTCACGTCTTGCACAGGCTGCCATTATACTCCTTGTCACACAGTGACCGTTGTGTTATGCATTTCCCCAACTGGCCTCACTTTTCAAGGGCTGCACCATTTAACTATTCCCGTGACCTTGGGCAAGTCATGAAACCATTCTACTCTTCGGTTTTTACACCTGTAAAATGGGGTGAATAACAATAGCTCCTTCATTAGACGGTTGCCAGGATTAAAAGAGATATTAAGTATTCTGAAGAATACCAGGCAAGAATTTTAAAAAATGGAGTATTTCTGGCGTATGTTGAAAGCTCAAAAATCATTGATTAAATAAATATTTTCACTACAACTTTCAGGGTTGGTTCTTCAGTTGAAGTTCAACTTTACTGAGGCATAATCAATTTTATGTCACCACATTGATGAGGTGAGCGAATTAGTTCAGACAAAGGTCACGGCTGGATGGGACTTGCCATGGTGAGGCAGGTGGTCATCCCTAAGCCCCTCAGTGAGTCTGGCCAGAGTTGTGCAAAACTGCATTTGATACCCCAGACCCAAAGCAGACGATTCTCTAGAACTGCTGCCTCACTTATCACGCAGATGGTTTTATTTTTCTCTTACTGTTGTTCAACTTCTTTCACTCTTCCTCCTCCAATTCCTGAGAGCCTTTTTTTCCCTTCTTTTTAAGTTCAATGTCTTTATTCTCCCCTCTTTGTGAGTGGGTTTTTGTTTTTTGTTTTTTTCTGTAGCTCCCCTTAACAGTTCAAAGTCTCTAAATATTGGTCAGGACATTCTTTTTTCAACCTTACTATTATTATCAAATAATTTTCTTCCTCAAACTCAAAGAAAACTGTGAGAATGTTACTATGGACAAAAACATCAAACTACTCACCAAATTACTTGGAGCAGGAATTGACTTAAAGGTATTCATTCAGCCTAATCAGAAAAAAAAAAAAAAGTTTTTCTATTTATCTTCTAATAAAAAGTTTTCATATTTTTTTCATTGAAGAATAATTTTAAGTATACTGTCATAGTCAGTGTTATTTTATTACATGTATTTAATACTGATGTACCATGTCACATTGTTTATTAAACTCTGCACTGGAAATGACATGGACTAATTTAAAGAAATGATACCATTTAAATGCAAATCAAAGCCCCTAAATCTTATGTAGATCCATTCTTTCCATAATATTTTATTGAATGGCTTGATGTGCCAAATAAAAGATTGCATTGTCCTGTGTTAAAAGAACTTCTTTCAAAAACAGAATAGTACACTAGGGAAAAGGCTTATGATTTCCTTGGGAATAGTAATTCTGAATTTTCAGACTTAGGAATAATTGAAGTCTTATTCTTAACATGATAGTAACATACTATAGGGCACTAAAATACATCTTATTATTTATTAGGCAGCCCTTACAATTTTTCCATACCAAAATGATTTATGTTTCAAGCAAATTATTGCAAGATTGAAGTTAGCCAAATATACTTTATCCTTTATAATTAGGGATGGTCTTGGTTTGATTTAGAGAAATGTACAACAAATTGACCATGATCATTTCAGAGCAATTCTTTTTTTGTCAAATAAGAAAGTGTGGGACCAAATCCCATATGATAACTATGTTAAGCCCTTTCTGAATTAAAAAGCGGCTTGAATTTCAGCCAGTCATTTATTTAGTAACCATGAAATTTATGTATGTTTTATGTTTCTATAAAGTCATGAAGTTGAGTTAAAAGAAAATTATATATAAATATGTGCATATACACACATATATATATATATATATATACATATGTCTATAAATATATGTAATATGTATCATATATAGATTTTCCTCATTATCTCAAAGTACTGAATTCCTAGGAAACCTTTAGAAAGCTGAAGTGGGTAAAGCGAAGGGTACCCCTTCTTTCCAAAAGTTCACATCATTACACCTTATTTTTATGAACTACTTGTATTCATACCTGTTTTCGATAACCAAACAGAAAACAAAGAGGACTTTGGCTTTTACAAAAAAAAAAAAAAAGAAGAAGAAGAAGCCATTACGATACCATGTAAGTCTCTCATAAAGCGAAGTGGTATAACACGACTTTCGAAAAACGGGGGATACCTACACCGAGACACATTTTCTTGAATTACAAAACAAGTTTTGGGTTTGTTTTTTGTTTTTTGTTTTTTTTTGGTGTGTGTTTATTTGTAAAGCATTCTTGACCTATACTGAATAGTAGTTTGTGTTATTTTTGGGTCCCTTTGAATCACCATGAATGGGTTAATTTGTAACTGCGTCTGCAGAGCGTGTACATAAATATAGCTGCTGTTTGTGATTAGGCATCATGGCACGACAGCAGCCACTATTTTTATTAATGTTAATTTTGACCAGTACAGAAATTAGGAGTGAAAGTAAAAATTGGGTCTCAGGGATGAGACCCTAAATGCCTTAATCTTTACCTCGCTGCCTAAGTTAGACACACATACATGAAGATCTATTCATTCTTCAAACAAATATTTACTCGGCACTGCTATGTACCAGGCACTCTTCTAAGCGCTGAAGATAAGAATAAGACAGACTTTTTCCTGCCCTCATGTAACCTGCAATTTCTCAGGAAAGACAGACAATTACGCAAGTAGAGATGACACGGGCCCCTTGTTCTTGTGGAATATCAGAAATGACTTGTTTGAACAAACGACTTTAAAGTCTATATGTGGCAGATAAATAAGAGTTGACTGGTCATGTTCGAAGGGAGAGGGAGAGGAGTCAGGCATGGGAATAGGATGTGTGAAGATTCAGAAGCAGGAGAGACATGGGGCCTTAGGGGAACTGCAGAGTCTGGCGTGGCGGTAGCTCAGGGTGGTGGGGGAAGGGCTGCAGGTGCAGCAGCAGGTACAAGTAGAAGGCAGGTCGCGAACAGTCTTGGAAACCATGTTAAGTTTGGACTTTGTCTTAGTTATGCTGAAAGAACCTACAACTTATTTGAACTGAGGAATGGCACCAAAAAGGGAAAAAACATTCACAGATCTTTCGGCTGCAGTGGGAGAGGATTAAGAATGGACCCGAATCAGGAGGCATTTCAGGGGTTCGGTGAGTGGTGGCAGTGGCAGGGATCACGTGCTGGCAGGGATGCTGAGAGATGAACGGCGCTGACACGGAGTTCTCTTATTCACCCTTGAGTTACCTGGCGATTGGCCGGGCAGTGAGAGCGAAATCACAGAGTGCGGGGTTTCTGGCTGGGGTGTCAGTGCTGCCAGTCACTGATGCAGACACCCTGGAGGACTCACAGTGAGATGGTGGGTTCACATTTTACAATGTTGGGTTCAAGATTCCTAGATGCCTCTGGGCAAAGATGCCCAGTAAGAAGTTGGCTATGTGGCTCCAGTTTTCCAAAAATAAACCAGACTTAGAAATAGAGATCTGGGAGATATTTCTAAAAACGATTGAACAAAACTTAGTTTTCTCTTTCATCATGGGCACCTACGTAGACTACATTACCCTGCATCCTTTGCAGTTGGATTCTGCTGTGACGGGAACCTGGCCGGTGGAATGGGAGAAGGGAAACACTCCACTAGTGGCCAGACCTGTGAAAACCTCCCAGTGCACTCGCCTGTCGTGTTTTCCCTGTGTTCTTTTTCTCTTTAGCAAATTTGAAGAGAGCAAGACCTCTGTCAGCCTGAGTTACTGAATGACTGAGGAAGAGCCCTTCTGCTGACCTTTCACCTACCCACGATGTAAACTGGATTATGATAGAGGCATTACATGTTTAGGGGGTGAATTTGTTACGTCAATAGAATGACCTTAACTAGTCCAGGAGCCTTCTGAACACAGATGGGTAAAGAATAAAAGCCCAAAGCTTCCGACGAGATTGTCCAGGAAGAGAGTTGTCTTACTTCTTGATTGCTTCTGTAACAAGTTATCACGAGCATAGTGACCCTAGACACATAGTGTTTTATCTTATAGTTCCAGAGGTCAGAGTTCAACATGGGTCTCACAGTGTCAAGGTGTCCGCAAAGGTGCATTTCTTCCAGAAGCTCTAGGGAAGAATCCGTGTCCTCACCTTTCCTGCTTCTAGAATCTGCCTGCATTGCTCCAGCCTCTGCTTCTATCACCGCGTCTCCTCCATGCATTGTCCTGCCTTCCTTTTCCCTGAGACTCTTGTGATTACATTAACTCACCTGGTTAAGCCAGGATACTCTTCCCTTGTCAAGGTCTTTAGCTTGATCATATCTGCACAGTCCCTTTTGCCACATCAGGCAAAATATTCAGAGGTTCTGGCGATTAGGATGTGGACACCTCTAAGGAGAGGTTGCCCTGCCTACCACGAGGTGTGAAACGACATAGGAAAAGTATTGAAAGCAACACTTGGGGTGGCTCCAATTTAAACAGTATGGACCAAAGAATATGCAAAGACATTGGGAAAATCAGGGAGTACTGTGCCATGAAAAATATAGCGGAAAGTATTTGAAGAAGGAGGGTGCAATCAGTTGTATTTTTATCAGTGAGATCCAGTGAGATGAAGACTTACACCTGTTCTTTGAACTTAGCTACAGGGAAAGCCCTAGTGGTCTCTTTAAGAGCTGCCTGAGTGGAACAGTAAGAATGAAGGCTGAGTTGGGTCAGGATTGGGAGAGGACTCTGAGATACCAGGAAAGACATTTTTTTCGAGACGATGGCTGTAAACAGAAAAAAGAAAACTAGGGAGAGAATAGTGGAAGGGGAAGAATTGGAAATAAGTGAGTCTTTACCCCTCCCATCCTGCACTGGTGTGTGTGTGTGTGTGTGTGTGTGTGTGTGTGTGTAGATAGATAGAATTATCTATTAGACAGTAATTTCTTCCATTTACTTGTATACAACTCTATCCTTTCTTCTCTCCCTTGCTAAAATAACAGAGATTCTCCTCCTTTTTCTCAGGAACTTAAATCTGATAGTATTTTTATATATACATTAAATGTGTCAGTGGAGAGAAAGAGAGAGTTTACTAAATATAAAGAGTGAGATGAAACAATCAGATTTAAGCCCCTGAGAAAAGGGAGGAGAACAAATAATTGTCTTTATGACACAGAAGACAAGATCAGAGGCTGACAGGGAAGGGGAGCTGGGGAGGAGATGTACTTTTGAGAGGATAAATATTGTCTGAAATGCCACATGGGATGAGAGCCTGTTGACCAGGAAAAAGGTAACAGTGTTGTCGAGAAGTTGCAAGTGTCTCAGCAGAATTAGAGACAAAAGTCTATAGGGACCCATCTTGGGTAGGGTGTGATTTTTCTCATGGAATGTCAATGAGCTGAATGCAAAAGGAGAAGATAGCAATTAGATGTATTAAGGTTGGTGGGAAGACAACAGAACAAGAGGCTTCAGAATACCAGGAAACAAAGCGATGGCGTGGGCCAGGAGCAAAGTGAGACAGGAGGGACTGAGTGGGGAGAGGGACCAGGGACACAGAATAAAGACCTCAGAGACTGGTGTGTTGGCAACAATAATGAGAGAGAGAGAAAGAGAGAAAGAGATGGTTGGAAATATAAGGTGGTTAAAAATGAGTGTGAAACTTTATTTGAGAGGTGAGCCAATCCGGATGTGACAGGTCTAGGGTGTGGCCCTGGAAGGGTGCCTGTGTGGTGTGTGTGTGTGTGTGTGTGTGTGTGTGTGTGTGTGTGGTGAGGGAGGTCCTTGAAGGTGAGGCAGGCACTGAACCACGAGTCCCGATGCGGTTGTCATACTGAGTCACCCAGAATGATGTCAGGCTTGAGGGTGGAAAAGATGACTGTGGCCAGGTGTTAAGTGTCAAGTTCTTCCAAGAGATTTACTGACCATATTGTCAATAAACAAGCAAGAAGAGAAAACACAAAAGCTGCCCAAAAGGGCAAAACACATTTAAGCAATTACCTGCATAATTCAATTAAACATATTTGTGGCTTCTTAGGAAAAAGAAATCTTACCAGTCTTAGCCTAAATGAATTTGCCTGACACTTCACAATATCCTAAATTATTTTTCTTGTCTGAATAGTAGGCAACTCGCAGGCCATCTCTGGTCTCATCTGGCCTTCAGGCCTGAGAATGCATTAACACTGGACCTATTGCCAATGAAAGTTCACAAGAGAATGTTGGCGACTTTCTTCTTCTATTAGATGGGTCATATTGTAAAGAAAGGGATGTGCTGGGGAGAGTTTGACTTGGAGAACGGGCAATGACACCAACGGTATCCTTGCTCCCACTCTGATCTGCAAAGAAACTGATTGCTCACATCAGCTTTCCAGCCTGATGAGTCAGCCCTGTCATAAAAGAGGATTTTTTTTAAAAACAGCCATGTACTGTTTAATGTGTGCTGTAATGTGAGATAAGCCGACACCTTCCTTGCCCTCCAGGAGTGAACAAGTATGCACCTATGTTTAGCTGCCTAAAATAATAGATTAAACCACTTTATTTAAACATCCCCTTGATATGAGCAATGTGCAAGTAAAATAACAAGTGCTTTTAAATTATGATAAACAGGGGGATTCTTAAGAAAGGGCCCACCAAGAATATCACCCTCTGTTTTCTTCCAAGTCAGAGAATTAGAGTATCTACTTGCTGACTGCCTGGCACGTACCCAGAACTGAAGAAAACACAAGGAGAATGCACACACATATTTTTGCTGAGCACACTTGCCGGCTAGTTTGGGATATACATAACATATGGACCATTCATAAAACACAAAATTTTATAAACTACAAAAATAATCTGAAATGAATAAATGGCAGGGATGAGCTCTGTTCACTCAAAGGTGAGTGCATAGGGTTCCTGTTCTCATGCAGCTCAGAGTATACAGAGGCGAGGCAAGGGGCATGTACACAGGTGAACACAGAACCAGAGAACCATTGCCGAATTTACTAAGGGAGCTGGGGAAAAGGTGAGAGACCTACCCTCCAGGTTCTAGCCCTCTCCAAAGTTGTTTCCTCTGATTAACATCACAGTAAATCCATCTTTTACTCAAAACTCCATAATTTATTAAATATTTTTTAAAACGGGGGGTGGGGGGGAGTCAAAGATTTTATGCTTCAGAAATTAACACTAAAATCCAGAATTTTAAAAAGTGCTTTTCACACTTCATATAGTTCATACGGAAACAAAGTAGAACTAGAGAATCAATAAATGTCTGCAGAATCCGTGATCACACAGACTAACCAGTACCAGGTCAAAATGAATTTTGTCAATTTTCTTTAAAAATAGGACAGTGAAACAAAGATGAATGTTAGAATTTCACTCATTTTGTGCTTTTTTTTGCTCTATAGGATAGATGTTTTTTGTTGTTGGGAAAAAAGAGATTAAAGAAAGGTAATAAAGGCAGAACTTCAACATTGAACAGTACATTGCTTTTAGGATGTTTTGCTCAATGCCGTTCAATAGCATACTAGTTTAAGGAAACACAACTTGGTGAAAGTTTCCCTGCACAAATATTGTGTGCTTGCTTACGATTATTTTTTCAAATTGCAACTGAGTCATTTACCTTGGGTGGGGACCCCAGGCCCACAGTGAGCAATTGTTTATTGGGAGGGACAGACAAGGCAGAGTCATGTTCCACGGTGAACCCTCTCCTGCCTCAGAGGTTGACAATCAGGACTTTACTTTTTTCACTTTATTGGGCAAAGTGTACCAGATGTACCAGAACTTAACAAAAAAATGCCCCTGATGACCCAAATTTTGCAAAATATAAGGAAATCCAAGCCTACCTTACTGTAAACCGGCAATAATCAAAACTGGTGGCACTACACAGATGTTGTAGGTAAAAGTGGGAATTTGTGAAGAGGTCAGAGTAACTTCCGGTTTCCACTCCTGCATGTGAGGAGCTCAGAAATCCCCACTCCATTCTAAAGATAAATAAATAAAAATCCAAACAAACTGAAAAGTTAACAACTCTTCTCAGATCCATCAGAGAAGTGAGGTCACAGGGCATACCGCTGTCCCCCAAATTGGAGAGACAGATAAGTACAGAGGATCACAACTTACTGGAGCAGAATTCCATGAGCAGAAACCTCCCTGTTCTACCCCATGGCAGGGGTAGAAAAACCTAACTGTAAGGATAAGTAGTTGATGACTCAGGGCGGACAACTTTTGGGGTTCAGAACTTCTTCTCTTAGGGGAGTCCCTATGCTTTTGTGACCTTTACTTCTAGGAGTTCAACCAGGTCCTCACAGTGAATATTAGAGAAATATCTCCTAATATTTTTCTAGGGGGAGGAAAAAAAGAAATATTTTGAAATACACAAGCGCATTCTGTTCTTCTTGACCAGACCTGCCTTCAGGAGAAACTCTGTTTACCACAGCCTTACCTACCGGGGAAGGGAAATACCCAACTGCATCTCCCTCTAACCATCCTGCCCCCCTAACCGGAGGGTGATGGACTGAGACATCCTGGAAATGTTCATAACCCAAGGGTACAGGCTCACCAAAAGACTGAGACCTAACGTGGAGCAACAGGAACTCTCCTTCATTGCTGGTGGAATGCAAAACAATACAGCCACTTTGGAAGCCGGCTGGGCATTATCTTACAAAAGTAAACACACTCTCACTCTAAAATCCAGCAGCTGTGCTTCTTGCTGTTTCCTGAAAGGTGTTGAAATGTATGTTCAAATCAAATCCCACACATGAATGTTGATAGTAGCTTTATTCATAATTACCTAAATTCAGAAACAACCAAGATGCACTTCAGCAGGTGAGTGGATAAGTAAACTGTGGCATCTCCAGACGATGAAATATTATCCTGCACTAAAAAGAAATGAACTAGCAAGCCATGAAGAGATATACAGGAAACTTAAATGCATATTGCTAACTGAAACTAACCAATCTGAAAAGGCTACCTACCATATGATTGCAATTATATGACTTCTTGAAAAGGCAAAACTATGGAGACAGGAAAAAGATGTGTTATTTCCAGATTTTAGAAGGGAAGAACGGATGAATAGTGAAGGCACAGAAGATTTTAGGGGCAGTGAAACTGTTCTGTATGATACCTCAATGGCCAATACATGCCATTACGTAGTTGTTCCATATCGAGAGTAAACCCCAAGGTAAGCTATGCACTTTGGGTGGTAATGATGTGAATGATGATGTATAAACACCCATTTACCCAACCTAGATGGAAACAGTTGTGGCATGACCCAGATGGGTAGAAAAAGCAGAGGCAGAACACAGCTCTCCACTCCGTGAAGTGGTCTTGGACAGAAGGAAGCAAGCCAGAGCACCCTTCTCTGGGCTTAGGTTGATTGGTGGGTTTCTCCTCCATGAAGTTATTTTTCCCTCCCACTTTCCAGAGGAGACTTTTTTTAGACCAGGTTTTCTTGAGTGCAAACAGGAATCCTACTGCAGGCTTCAGATTATACAATGAGTTGATACTACGGAAGAAAAAAATCCCCAGCTAACATGTTAAATAACAGAGAATTATCATGTGTTTTCCAAGTACACTTAGTTTGCTTTCCAAAATTTTCAGTATGGATCAGTCTTTAGCTCTATTTTCTTGGGAAAATGGTATACAGAGTCATTTTCAAGTAAAGTCAAATTATTTTAGCGAAGGTTTATTAAGTAATTCATACACAAACTATTTTAAAAAAAATCAGATGTAATTTGTAACAAAGCAAAAGGATTATATTTAACATGTATACGCATACACACGAATAAAGTACACATACAAAGAGAAAAAAATCTGTCTAAAACTTAACAAAATATATCTGGTTATAACAGGTAAAGGTTATGGTAAGATGGTTTTTCAACTTTATTATCACAAACAATACTTAAAATAGCCACAATTAAACTGAAATGAAATCAAACCAAACCTACAACAGTATGAAGAAATAGCTCTGCATTCCACCTTTCACAATTCTCTTCACCTCTTTCATGCTCCTTGAGTTTCTTTCTTTCTTTTTTGTTTTAAATGTCATCTTTTTTTTTTAAATCTTCACCCAAGGACATGTTTCTATTTATCTTCAGAGAGAGTGGGAGGGAGGGAGAGAGAAGAAAAGAGAGGGAGAGAGAGAAACATCCATGTGAGAGAGACACCTTGACAGGTGGCCTCCCGCACAACCCCAGCCAGGGCCAGGTCCTAACCACCACTGAGATATGTGCCCTTGACCGGAATCAAACCCGCAGCTCTTTGGTCTGCAGGCCGACGCTCTAACCACTGAGTTAAACCAGCCAGGGCTAAATGTCATCTTTAAGAAGACATTTCAAATGGTCACCCCTTACAGTGAATTTAAAAAGAGTTGGTGCCTTCATTAAGGGGTCCCAAAAGCTAAAACCTTAAAATTGAAATAAGGTTTTAGACTCTCTGTTATTTCACTTTCTACTAAGTTTTCTGTAACCTTACCAATACTCTTACGTTGGTGTGAAACCACACTAGGATTAAGAAGCGACTTAGGCGGGTGGCTTCCCAGAGCTCCATTCTGAAAGGTCAACAAAACTTACTGGAAGAAATCAGAAATATGGAGCCAGTTAATTCAATGGGCATATTCAGGTTTCCTCATTCAGTTTCTTAAATAACCAGAAAAATAAAAGCACCCTGAATGGAAATAGATTTTTCTTTTTAGTTCCTCACTGATATGCCCTCTATAAAGAGCACCCTCTGAAGTCAGCTGGCACGAGGTCATGTGAACTTAGCAGTCGCAGCAGAATTTCTGAAAGCTAATAACGTAAACCAAGTTCACTTTACCAACGAGTTAGTTGATTACCTGAATTGTAGGAGTTACGCCTCCCAAAGAGTTGTAAGATATAAGAAATCGCATGTAACAAAAATGTGTGCTGAGTTCCTTATTTTGCTATCTGTTTATAAGAGTCGTATAATTAAATAGGATTAATGCACATGATATAAGTTGAAAAGACATTATATGGTATACAGTGAGAATTCTGAAATAATTTAAAACCATTTTCTCTTTGTGTTCCAAATAAATATTAAACTAGTATGTATAGAATATCAATTTGAAGGGAGATGTAAGCAATAACTACTGAAGTCCACCACATTACCTGAAACTTATTTTGATGATTTTAGTGTTCTTTCTAATACAGTTCACAAATACCTGAAACACGACTCAAGATAACAGGTCAGGAAAGAGGAGATTTTAAATAAAGATTTGTGAATTTATTTATTTATTTTTTTATCCTCACCCGAGGATATTTTTCCATTTTTTGTACAGATAGAGTGGGAGGGAGAGAGAGGAAGGGAGAGAGAGAGAGAAACATCGACATGAAGGGACACATCGAGTGGCTGCCACCCGCACGACCAACCAGGGCCGGGGACAAACTACAACCGAAGTACGTGCCCTTAGCGGGAACTGAACCCGGGTCTCTCCGGACCGCAGGCCGACACTCTAACCGCTGAGCCAAACTAGCCAGGGCGAAATTTGTGAATTTATTTATATGAGGGTTTTTTGGGTTTTGTTTAGATTTTTTAAATTATATATATATATATATATAATCCTCACTGGAGGACATTTTTGCATTTATCTTCAGATAGAGCAGGAAGGAGAGAGGGAGCAAGAGGGACAGAGAAACACCGATGTGAGAGAGACACACCGAGTGGTTGCCACCCACACAACCCCAACCAGGGCTGGGGACAAACTGCAACCAAGGTACATGCCCTTAGTGGGAACCGAACCCGGGACTCTCTGGTCTGTGGGCTGACGCTCTAACCACTGACTGGCTAAGGCTAAAATTATTTTTATTAATTTATTTTTGTTACAGATGGTTCTCCTTTTTCCCCCATTGACACCCTCCTTCCCATCCCCCCACCCTGTCCCCAGCTTTGTTGTCTATGTCCATTGGTTATGCATGCATACATATACATTCTGTGGTTTATCTCTTCCCTATATGAGGGTTTTTAAAACACTAAAGACATTAAGTCCTATTTACTTATACATTTTTAAAATGATCAATTTCTTAAAATTGCAACTCTACCACAAATTCCATGGCTTACGGTTACCATCCACAGACATTGATACGGGGAAGATAATGGCAGCATTCGGTGTACTGAGGTATGAGAAAGCTTCCCCACTCCATCCAACACAGCTCGAAATGACAGTGGCCATGTCAGACGTCAAGGACCTCCAGTGACTCTAGGTCAATAGGCTTCTGTCCATCATAAGGTAGGAAATTTTCCTGCCAGAGGGAATGGGATTTTGTTTGAGAAAAAAAAATCAAAACATCTTTCTCATTAACTTTGAGTTCTTATTCTCAAAGGGCTGATAGGAGAGAGATGAGTAAAAAATCTGAGAAGGTGTCCCATGACTAGAGTAACAACTTACAAGAGAAAAACATGGCAGTCAAATAGAATATTTTTGGAAATCATATTCATTGGGTCATGCAGATCCAAGTCTTAATGTAAGACACTTTGGGAAACACTACAGTGGAGGACATAGGTATTTAGCCATTGTTATTTAAAGTTCTTTTTGTTGAATGATCCATATAATAACCTGGTATTTTATTCTTTTTAACCAAGTGAGTTTCTCAAGAATATTATTAAATATGATACATACAACAAGTTGTTAGGTTTTATAATAAATTCATAAATAAAAATTATTTTAAAAAACCTGTCCTTACCCCAAGTAAAAAGATAGGCAAAGGATACAAAAGTAAGCAGATGAAAAGATGCTTAACATCATTAACGTAAAGCAAAACTTTGATAAGATCATCACTTCATAACCACCACTACGGCTGGAATCTAATAGTCTCATAACAACAAGAGTTTACAAGAATGTGGATAAATAGGAACCTTTGCATGCTGCTGCTGAGAATGTAAAATGGTGCAACTGCTTTGGAAAATATGTGTCCACACACCAAAAAAAAAAAAAAGAAAAGAAAAGAAAACCCAAACACCCATGCGTGAATGTTTATAACAGCATCGTTAATAATAGTCAAAATGTGGAAAGAACCTAGATGTCCATCAACTGATGACAGAATAAGCAAGCGTGGTACATACATATAATGGAGTATTATTTGGCCATAAATAGGAATGAAATGCTAATACATGCTACATCATGGATAAACCTTGAAAACATTATGCTAAATTAAAGAAGTCACCCTGGCAGGTATGGCTCAGTGGTTGAGCATTGACCCATGCACCAAGAGGTTGCAGGTTCAATTCCCAGTCAGGGCACATGCCCAGGTTGTGGGCCTGATCCCCAGTGGGGGGCGTGCAGGAGGTGGCCAGTTGATGTTCTCTCTCATCGATGTTTCTATCTCTCTCTCTCCTTCTCCCTTCCTCTCTCTTTAAAAATAAATTTAAAAAACAAAATTAATTAATTAAAGAAAGAAACCAGTCACAAAAAGAAACACATATTATATGATTCCACTCATATGAAAGTCCAGAAGAATGAAAACTATAGAGACAGATTAGAGGCTGTTTAGGGATGAGGGATGGGATGGAGGTAGAAAGTGATAGCTAAAGGGTACAGAATTTCTTCTTTTTTTTTTTTTTTTTTTTATCCTCACCTGAGGATATTTTTCCATTTATTGTACAGATAGAGTGGGAGGGAGAGAGAGGAAGAGAGAGAGAGAGAGAAACATCGATGCGAAGGGACACATCGAGTGGCTGCCACCCGCACGACCAACCAGGGCCGGGGACAAACTGCAACCGAGGTACGCGCCCTAGCGGGAACCGAACCCGGGTCTCTCAGGACCGCAGGCCGACGCTCTAACCGCCGAGCCAAACCGGCCAGGGCCAGAATTTCTTCTTAAGGTGATGAAAATGTTTTTATTTTTTAATTTTATTTATTTATTTATTAATTTATTTATTTGTTAATCCTTACCTGAGAATATTTTCCATTGATTTTTCAATAGAGTAGAAGGGAGGGAAGGGGAGAGAGAGAGAGAGAAACATCAATGTGAGAGAGACAACCTCCTGAACAACCCTAAACAGGGCCAAGGATCGAACCTGCAACCCAGGTATGTGGTCTTTGTCAAGAATCGAACCCTCGACCTTTCAGTCAGCAGGTTAGTGCTCTCACCTCGTGCTGAGCCAAACTGGCCAGGGCAATGAAAATGTTTTTAAAAGTTCACTGTGGTGATGGCATCTAAAACTAAAAATACGCTACATTGAATTTACTAAAAACTTTTCTACTGTACACTTTTAAAGTGTGGCTTATATACTTATATAGTATGGGAATTATATCTCAAAGTTTTTTTTTTAAAAAAGTCACACACTCATCCCCAGAGCAAATAAAATAAAAGGGCCTGCCCTTGCTACATGATACTGCTGCTCTAGTTTATTTAGATAATCTCTGGTTGCTAGAAGAATTAGTAGTTTTGTAATAAGACAAGGACAGTTTTACAAAGATGGAAATACTCACAGTGGTCTTTTTAACCTGCTATGTAATCAAGCCCATTGAGCGTTTAGCAGCCTTCTGTGAGGAGCAGCTTCTGCCAGCGCATGCTAACGCATTTATGAAGAATGAGCTACGCTGATTTCTGAATTGTCAGAATGAAAAAAGCACAGCTGCTTTCAATGGAAAGAAAATTAGATTGAAAAGAGAAATGGCAAAGAATATTTCCATTGTTTTTGCAAGTCTCCTTCTCTCGAGGTCCGCTTACAGTCCATAGGCTCCTAGCCTGATGTTTCTAAATACCAATTCACGGCTACTTCTGTCCTGCACACACACAAAAAAATTAGGAAGATACTCTTCTTATCTGAATCATTAGAAAAGCTGAATGTTTATTGTGTACTTAATTTGCAGGATAGTGTAAGATTTTGTTTTTTAGGGAAAGAAACCTTAGGCAGTTTCTTGTCACTAAAAGGACATGCTGAAAGCCTTTTCTTCTTCCATTGCAGTATTTTTATTTTATTTATTTATTTTTAATATTTTTTCTTTATTGATTTTAGATAGAGAGGAAGGGAAAGGGAGAGAGAGAGAGAAATGTCGATGAGAGAGAACATTGACTGGTTGCCTCCTGCATGCACCTCACCAGAGATTGGGCCCACAACCTGGGCATGTGCCCTGAGCAAGAATCAAACTGATGACCTCTTGGTGCATGGGGCAATGTTCAACCACTGAGCCACACCGGCCAGATTCATTGCGGTATTTTTTTTACCCCCTAAATCTTCTTCTATTTCAGGCAGTGGGCTGAAGGGCTGTATATAGATTTTCATTTAATTTTATACCAATAGTGTCTTAGTGCAGATCCTCAAAATGCATGACAAAGTTGACAAAATAGTATACAAAGTATCCATCGGCTCAAGGCTAAGAAGCAGATAGGAATCAGAGAGGCAAGCTAAGACTGATGGTGTAGTAGACATTAAAGTTCTTTTAAGTCCTCAAACCCTGGAGGTTTAAGTTTTAAGGTAAAGTGAAGTACCAGAGACATGGCTGTGGCCCATGAAATACAGAAGCTGGAACTCAGAATCCTCTCTGTATAAAGAATCTGAAGAGCTACATTGTCACTAAAAAGGTGGATTAGAAAAGTCCATCTAAAAGCAAAGACAACTATATGGCAACATCTTGGTTCTAGCTACAAACTGGGTGGGAAAAGGTCTCCTTTGAGAATTTGTAACCAAAGTCAGCTCTCACACAGGCTTGGGATTCAAATGTATACAATTTCCATGGTCTAAGAAGCCCCAAGCTGATACATAAACAAAATTGTACCCAGTTTAAGGTTGCCTACCAAAAGAAAAAAAGAAACTCTTTAGAGGAAGACATATGATCTCCACCTACACCTCACATAATTGCCAGGTACTGAGTCCAGAGAACGATGAGTTTCCAATCCACAATTATAAAAACACATGTCCAATCAAGCCAATTTGAGAGTGAGAGTAGGCAAAAGCCATCAAAATCAGAATTAGATGCTCTCTAAATTGGACATTATATACTGAAATTATCAGTTACAGGATGAGAGAAAGGGAGTTTGAGAGAAAGAGAGGGAGAATTTAGAGAGAGAACTTCTTTGTCAGGGAGAAGGAAAAGACTTACAGCTAAATGAGTTTCTAAGTGATACATACTGAAAATATTTGAGCAACATAAAACAAATAGATATATATAGAACGCTGTACTCAACAAGCAAAGAATAAACATTCTTATCAAGAACATATAGAATGTGTATGAAAACTGACTATGTACCAGGTCATAAAGCAAACATGAATAGTCATCTAAGAACCAATATGATACAGACTGTGTTCTCTAATAATAATACATGGATCTACCTGAAGGGGCCTATACTTGGCTTCAGCCCCTCCCAGATACACTTTGAGGACAGTCCTGCTGGCACAGCAGGACTCTGAGGCCAGTGAACCACTGGGAGGCACTCCTATTTGTGCTCCTGAAGATCCTAAAAGATTTCTGCATCATCTCCCAGCTGTCTGCAAATGGTCCCGCTGGCACAGAGACCAGGTAGGAGACGCGCCCATGCCTCAGGAGATCCTGAAAGGGCCCCATTCTTGGCTCCAGCCCCTCTAGCCATGGTCAGGGACCAGTCCGGCCCATCCAGGGACCTGGAGGGAGACACGCCCATCCATGCCTCCAGAACCGGGGCTACAGACCTCAGTCTTTGCTATGGGCCTGAAACAGCCTTGGGGATCAGTTCTAGCCCCCAGAATAGGTTCTGGAGATCTAATATTCACCATGGTAACTATAGTTAACAATACTGCACTATATACTTGAAAGATGCTATGAGAAGAATCTTGAATGTTCTCCCTACAAACAAAATTTGTAATTATATGAGATAAGGGATGTTGTATATTGCACAATGTGGATTTAAAAATACTCTTCACAATGCTGAAAGCACTATATCATATATCAAGCTGTTTAGTTATTAAAAGCAATGCTTAAGAACATTTTTGTATATTCTTCTTTGGACTCATGAGCATGTGCAAATTTTTCTAAGGTTCAGACCTAAAGACTGCAATTCTGGGATACAGGACATGTTCATGTTCAACTTTAAAGAAAATGTCAAATTGTTTTTCCAAGCTTGTTGTACCAACTTGCATTCTCATCAGCAGTTACAAATGCAGCACTATTTATAATAAACTTATTCCCAAGTTTTCTACATTATAATGAAATATTGGTAATAGAGTAAATTTAAAATTTTATATTGCAAAAGATTCTGGAGTAAACATTCTTATGTATCAATATTTTTATCTTTTCTAGTTTTTTCAGAGTATAATTTCCTGAGATTGGGATGCTGGGACAACAGAAATACACATTTGATACTTTGATACATTCTGCCTCGCTGCCCTTCATAGAAACCTCCCAGAGGTCCGTTTGGTAACATGCTCACCAACACAGACTAATGTTAACTTTTCTTTCTTTGCCAATCTTATAACAGAATAGTGATATCTTATTTACATTTGTATTAATTTAATATTCAGTTGGTTTGACTACCTTTTAATAAGTTTATTGTTCATTTGTATTTCTATTTTGGGGTTTCTAATTTAAATTATAAATAATTTGAATCAGTCTGAGAATATATATAATTATGTAGATAATGAAAAAACCTATTACCATTCCTTATATTTTACCTCTATATTAATATACAAATTTAGCAATAATGATTTTGAGGTCATCAATACTATGATAATAAAAATAGCTAGTTTTCAGAGAAAGAACTCATGGACATAAACAACAGTGTGGTGATGGGGGGGTAGGGGTGGAACAAGGTATGAGGGGATAAATGGTGATGGAGGAAAAAAAGAAAATAAATGCTTTTCAAAGTGTGACAAAAACATAGCTAGTTTCTCTAAGACTGTGTCATGTGCTGTACACTTGGCTAAGAACTTTATATACCTGGTTTATTTATTTATTTACCTATTCGTTCAAGAGTTACTTACCATGTCTCCAGTAGTGACCAGTGGTGAGATAGTGTCCATCCTCCTATAGCTTGGTAAATTATGAACAATAAGTAAGCAATAGAATAATTATTTCCAAAATATGAAGTGTAATAAAAGAAGAGTGTGCAAAACTACACAATAGCATGGGCTGCATTTAAATGGGGTAATTGAAGAAGCCTTCACTGAGTGGCAGCCTTGAGAAGGAGCAACAATCTGGGGAGGGAAAGAGCTTTCTTGCGGAGGAAAGATCATGTCCACAAACCTCACTCAGGAAAGAGAGGGATCCAATGAAGGGCCTGTGACTAGCATCCAGAAAGCAAAAGGGAAGGGTGTGAAATCGTCTTGGAAATATCTGTAGGGACCAGACCACGCAGGACCACGACAGCCAAGAAAAAGAGGCTACTTCATTCCCTGTGCCATGAAAAGCTTAGCCTAAGAGAGAACGTATGTCTGGAGGTGGCCTTGACCTGCCCATGA
Organism: Molossus molossus; assembly: GCF_014108415.1. NCBI lineage: Eukaryota > Metazoa > Chordata > Mammalia > Chiroptera > Molossidae > Molossus > Molossus molossus. The sequence continues at coordinate 33,527,979 of NW_023425403.1, read as the reverse complement.
TCCAAACCTTAAGTAACTGAGCACCGCAGGTATATTGTTCTACAGAAACTGTGTAAATTAAAATGCATCATTTAAAAACCATACAATTACCATATTTTTATAGAGTTAAGATAGCTGAAAAAGATAACAAATTTGAACTTCCAAAAAAAAAAAAAGTAATAAATATCCTTATCACACTTGTACTCCCTTACATGCAGAAGCTAAGACATGGATTGGGTGCTCTAAATTCTGCCCTTTATGTCAATAGAGAACCAGTCTTGAACCCAGCCGCAGTACTCCAGGGTTCCGTTTAACCTGAGGCTCACCGGAGTGTTTCACGTAGGCATGTATTTGCTGAAACCCATGTAGGACCCTCTGCTGTCTGACAGCATCTGTGTATCCTGTGCATTCTGATGACAGTATCATGCTGCTCCATCAGCTTTTAGATCTGCTTAGCGTCATCGTAAATCACATCTTCCCGCAAGTTCTCCATTTCTATTTGATCCTCACAAAAAGCATGAGACTTGGGCCAGGTGAGTATTATGTCTCCATTCCACAGACGAAGCGGTGTAAGTCGACCCCACTGAGCTTCGGATCTTCACCCATGAAACAGAGGCAATGATGCAATGATGTTTCCCGCCAAACTCTCATGCTGACTGAGAGGAGCAGACAAGATGCTAATGGGTGGGAGAGTGCCTAAAAAGCTAGTAAACATCATAAAAGGTAAGCTATTATAGTATCATTAAATTACAGTATGGTACAATATCTGTACCATATACATTACATTACAGATGTGCACAAAAATGTACGTAGTGTCCATGTGGGGATTGCATCTCGTTCTGAGACCCCATGGTAATGCACTTGAGGGTGGGAGAAAACCTAAACCTTCCAATTCAGAGTGACTCAGTCTCTTCCAGTTGAAAACCATCTCCTTCTAGGTTAATTCGGTCCATTTGGGGCAGAGTTAAGTAAAGTTGAAACACTGCATTAGGACTCTGTCACCTGAGTCACAGACTCCCTGTTCCATTCCCACATAACGTGTGAGTACACAGGGGAGCTTACGTACCCTGTGGCATTACGGCAGGAACCCTGTGCTTCTCCCCGGCTCCCACTGTCCTTCAGCTAAGGTCCCCTCCTCTCACCTGTCTTCACACTGCTCACTGTCGTCTCTGTATCTGCTTGTGAAGTCGTTTAGCTGATGTAATGTTAGCTTCTTCTCAGCCCAGCAGTTCACACCCTGCACTTCAGCCTGACCTCATCTCTCTCTGCCTTTCATAACTTCTGAGTCTCAGCCCTGGACTCCATCTGACCCCCGGTGAGGTCATCCTCTCTTTCGCCTCTGCTATGGGTTCCCTCTTCCCTCACTGCTGCAGCCTCATTCCCGGCCTGCTGGCTCTCAACCTTTGGTGTATCTGGGGACACATGGAAATTCTGAATCTCTCCATGCTACCTACCAACAGATGTTAGGAAACAAAAGATTATCATTCATTCTCATTCTCTCTCTTTCTCTTCTCTCTCTCTCCTCATGTGCCCCTTTCTGGAACTGTCATGAGCTTCTTTTTAATTCTTTTTTCCCCCTACTTTCCATGTGGTGAAGAACAGAGTAGCAAACCTGCTGACCAAAAAGCAGAAGTATCAGTAGGCATCGTCCCTGTTCCCATCATCACCGGCCTGCTCATGCTGTAAGGCCCTCTAGGGCCAGAGACTCTGCTAGGCATCTTTGCACATAAACCAGTGCTTTGCCTGTAACTGACAGTCACTGAGAGCTTGTTGAGTGAATTAGTGATGGAATTTCCTTAATTTATTGGTGAACAGGGGACACATTTTGCCCAAGTTAAATAGTGAATCACAGACTCGGCTGGGACCAAATGAAGTACCTTTTCAACATAACATCGCATTTTCCCTAGTCTTCCTTGCTGGCTGGCAGTACAGAGCCTAGAATATCAGACCTACATTTGAGGAGAGGAGGGAGGAAGAAATAATAAATTACAAGTTCCCCCACCAAAGAACAGAGCTTCAAAATAAAAAAATAAAAAACCCAAAAGCAAGTATTTGAAATTAAAATATCATTATTTTTCTCTTTGTACAACATAAAATCAACTCAGATCTGCACTCCTAAAATCTCTGAATAGGGATTTTATAAAATGCTGTGTTTCTGCCATGACCAACTATTTGTAGCTGGGGGAAGGGTTATAGTAGAAATTCTTACAGACATTAGACATACCTAAAATTAAGACCATCTCCTCCTCATGATAATACATAAGAGGTTTTTAAAAAATGAAAATCTATCCCCCTAAAAGTGGAATTCTTCCACTTAGCTGATTTAAAATTTATAACCTTTTGAAAATTGTAACTGCCCCGTTTTCCCTCTGAAAACTTGATGCCGTTCTGAAATCCTGCTGGAGCAGCGGCGAACTCCTACACGGAGAACGGGAACCATAATTTAAATCGCAGCACACGCACGCTCAAGTCCAGCATCATGATAAACACACACCAAAGAACTTTGGGGAGCTTAAGGTTTATGACTTTGAAAAGTTATTTTCTTAACGAACAACAGTAGCACTATTCTCAGGAAGCATACCACAGAGGGAGGTGAAATTTTAGATCTATTTGTTTATGTTTCCGAGGGGATTTAAGCAATTCGCTTTTGTGCAGTATGTACCCCAGCAGACCAAGCATCAGCTAGGATATTAGGGGCCCATGCACACCCATGATGAGGGTCCCTCTGAAGAGTGCCATGGTGGACAAAGAGGAGGAAGTCCATTCGCCCCCTTCGCTTCTGCTTTCCCAGTTCAGCTTCTTCTCCCTCCACCACCAACATCCTTGTTTTCTCCTTGGTGGGGGGAGGGGTGCCCTGAGATGAGGTGACATGTGCTGCTGAGGGTCTCTGGGCTCTCATCTCTTAAAACATTTGCACACATGGGCACTAAGCAGCGAAGCACTCACACGCAATGACATCAGTCTGCACTATTAAAACATGTCACCAGAATTGTTTTCCTGGGCGGACAATGTAATACAACGACAGACAGTGGCATCGTGAGTGTGTGCCTGTGTGTCCTGTCAGGGAGAAAAAAACCCTTGTAAAATTCTTAGAAACTGAAAATGCATCAGTGAATAGGCCTTTATGTTGGATATTTATGGGGAATTTGGTTTGTTTTCTGATTCTGTTTCAACTTTTAAGGACCACCGTTAATGTGATTAATTAGCAAGAATTTATTGACTTGAAAAATCTCGACAGCCAAACATATATGATTTTTTTAAATGTATTTTTTCAGGTGAAACTATAAAATGGAGGCCTAATTAAGACCTGCTGTTTCCTGAAATTTCGTGTGTGCAGCCCTGGGAAGGAAAGTTGCATGGAACTTGACTCGAAGGGGTCCATGTAATCTTAAAAGAAAAATCCCAGCATGCTGTTCACTCCTTTCAGACATAGCCCTTACTTAAGAGCCTCAGTGAATTTATGTCCATGGTGAACATGAGAGCTCACGGTGGAGCTGGCTTAGGGAAAACTCAAAACAGCTCAAACGTCATGGGTTGAGGACTTCAGCTGTTCCTGGCTCCAAGTTCCAAATTTACGCATCAAGACTGTGATCAATCATGCAGTTTTAGTCTTTTTACATTCTTTTACATGTTCCTTCCTTGTTACTTTGCTAAGAATGAAAGTCTCTCTCTAACAAGAGAGAGCAAATTGGCTTGCAAGAAATATAATAATAATAATACAAGAATATTCAATGTACAAATTTTTTTTTTACTTTTGATGAAGGTGCAAGAGGCCTAAATTGAACAGATTTCTGACCAGTACCCACTTCACCTGCTCTCATTAGAAAAATCTCTTTTCCTTTTCCTAATGTTGCTATTTCATTAAATAGTTCCAACATGGGCTTTAAATTGCAAGAATAAAAGAAATCCACATTTTTCTCAAAACTGTCCAAGTTTTATTAGTTATGTAACATATTTATATGGCTTATCCCAATATCTCTATCTGGTGGTGATAAATTGCCAAAGTCAGGATTGCTTCAAAATAGTAAGTTTTTTACTATTAGAATGTTTCTTATGCACTTGAAACAAGCTTTCTTCTAATGCCTCACGTAGAAAATGTGAGCTACTTGTAACTTAAGAACAGAAACCAATATCACAGTTGTCATTCAGCTAGATCTTTTGAACTGATAGTTTTGCAAACTGATTACATTGTAAGAACTAGGGGGAGGGGGCATCACAGAATTTTTAAATTTGCATGAATTTTCAAAAACTATATTGTAAAAAGAAACTTGTCCAGCTTGCAAATCTCAACTAAGAAACAAGTTATTTCCTTTAGATAACACATTAAATATCAGGTCATAAAGGATCAAGTAACAATTTACAGTCCCGGTGCATAATTCTGTAGCCTATAAGCTCAACAGAGCCAAACACAGATAATACCCGACACAAAAGCCCCTTTTTCCACTTGGTGGGTACAGCCTCATGGGCCGCCCTAAATGTGCAGGGGAGCAGAGGCGCCTCCTTCCCTTTCTAATGCTGGACAGTGCATTTGTGCACCCGCTCATTGACCCAGGAAAGGTCTTGGTCATTTCCTGTAGGCTTTCTCTGGCCCCTCAATGACCGGGAGCTAGAAACATTCATGGTTGCCTCTTCTGACAGTCTGGCTTCCCTGGCTCCACCTTGCTGCATCCCTGCCTCATCCCAGACCCAGCGAGGCCTCTGCTTGGAGCTCAGAGCCTCAGGCCACACAGGGCAGAGCAGCCGCATCAGAGCTGCTCCTGGCACCAGGGAAAATGATTTGTCCTGAGAGGCAAACACGGCAGGGCCAGTGTCCAGAGTATCAATCCCTCTCTTCTGTGTTATAAAAGGCCCCATTGTAGAAACACAAATCACTCAGAGATGGCATGTACAATGTCTAATCACTTAATAGCTGTTGGGCATACACTGGGTACAGGCCCCAAACTAGACATTGTCTGTAACCTATTCACCAGCGGAAGGCAGGAGAGAATATGACACAGATTTATATTCATCTCCTGCTCTTGCCCTTCACACCATGGCAAACACACATCCTTTGAGCAAGAAGAAAACTACAATCATAATAGAGATGAGAGACTATTTTGATCGGTGAGTAGCCAGATAGAGGATTCAACACAAGCTTGGTATTCACACTGACTTAGTTCTGAATCCTGGTGTGACCTTGGGGAGTTTAATGACTATGGAATTATCTTTCCTTGTTTGCAAAATGAAAATAATCCTATCTACATCCTAAATGCTGTGAAGAACACTTGATCGATCATGGAGAATTCCCAAAAGCTCTAAGTGCACATAGTAGGTAGTCATCAATATTAGCTCCTTTTCCAGCTTCCAGAATTCTAAATCCTTGTCCAGATATCGTATCTGATTCTTACACTAACCCTACTCCTAAATATTTGAATCTCAGAGGCAGGATTTTAGGTCTTCTCATTTCTTTTCATTTCCTTTTAGGAAACTCGACTGAAAAGATACACTTGTTTTCTCCCATTACCTTAGCTCTGTTCTTTGGCAAGTTTTACAAAGTATCCGAAGCAATAAAAAGGGTTAATTTTATTCCAATGTTCCAGATGTCTTCAGCACCTTGACTTTAGTAATACACTAAGAACAGTAAGTCTTTTTAATGAAAGTGAAAGGTATGCATTGTACTTCAATCTGGAACTTTTTCCCCCTGAAGAAACGCGGCCACTGGGGTTGCCATCCCGCCATTTCAGACAGGGTGAGAGATGTTTTTGCTCAGGTTTACCCTTTTTCAGCACATTTTCAACCAACTGCAGTTGGTATCCAAGCAGTTAAAACTACATCAGCACTAATAGCTATGAGCTCATCTTGTATAAAGACATTTTTAGTTAAACACCACAATCTTGGGGGGGGGGGGGAGCATGCTTAACCAGGCTGGCTTGGAATAGCTCACAATATGACGCATACCACAGGAAACAGAGTGGTATGAGGCACCTACAAAATATTTTTCAAACAAGTCATTGACGCTGTAAGCCCCATGCCTCAGCTTTAGGAAGTCACTTATTAAGAATCAACACCAGCCGTGCCAAGCTAAGCTTTGCTCTTGGTGATTTTCCAATTGAATATTCAGGGCCCTGTCTCAGTCTTGTTTTCAGGGGAGTACATGCCTGGAATGTTAGCAAGCTATTTGCTGGAGGAGAAAAAAAAAAAATGCCCACAACAGGCCCAATGTTGATCACATTAATGCGTTTGAGTGGGTATAGAGTGCAAATGATTGAAAACGCTTCCAGATCCCCGTTGCAGGGGACAAAGCAGGCTCTGTTCTCTGATCTGATGGTCATTTTTTTTCCAGCGGAGGATGTGGTGCAGGAAGAGGGAAGAGTGCCAATCTCTGTCTAATGGTTCCAAACAGGGCCTGGGCCTAGCTCTCTGGATGCTGATGAGTGGGAAATGAAACACAGATGGGTCAGATGGGTAAGGAGAGAGGGATTACAGGTCAGGCCAAAGAGTTGGAATAAATTAAGTGCTTATGAGGTACAGAATGGCACATTGTTTAAGTGAATGGACAGGGAAAAAACATTCCAGCATTGTTCGGTCCAGTGAGTGAACCCAATGTCCCTCTTCCCAGACCAGCATGGGCCGCAGAGAGCCTCATCCCGGGACGTGTGTGACCAACAAGCTAAAATATGGCCAACCGGGGCCTCAAACAGTCTTCTAGACTCCAAAGAAGCCAATTTTGTTTTATTACACATGAGATGTAATTTATTGGGAGAAATGTTTAGGTTCATGTGTCAGATCATAGAGAGTCAGATTTGGGGTTCCCTGAGGATCTCTGAGGAGAAGGTGAGTAACCACAAATTAATACAGCAGGGAAATAAAGTGACAACAAAAATGTTTCATTGTGCCTGAAATATTGAACCAATTTCCCCCTTTTTAGCCTTTTAAACCTTTGCTCACAAATCAAAGAGTTAGCTCAACTGAGAAAATGCAGCAGAAACGTGTAGCACCTGACAACAAAACAAAGCAAAGTCCAATTTTCTTCCTTAGTTACTTCTTAAATTATTTTTGATTTTCAATTATAATTAACATACAATATTATATTAGTTTCAGGTATACACTACCTACCTTTTTTTATTATTACTGATTTGAGAGAGAGAGAGAGAGAGAGAGAGAGAGAGAGAGAGACACTGATTTGTTGTCCCACTTATTTATGCGTTCGTTGGTTGATTCTTGTATGTGCCCTGACCGGAGATCAAACCTGAGACCTTGGCATACTGGAACGACACTCTAACCAACTGAGCTACCCAGATAGAGCTAGTTTTCCTTAGTTTCAGGTGTCTGCATAGCATAGGGAAAGACCATGAGAAGCGCTTTTTGAAAATATTAGAAAATAATCCAAACAATTAGATAACTAAAGAAAACGAACCACTGAAAACAATAACGGACCTGTTGATTTTGGTACCCTAGGTATGTTAGAGAAAACTTGAAATCCCAAAGAGGGCACAGGCCTGATTATTTCACAGTAGGTCATCATAAGAGAGGCTGGGGAAAAAACGTCTTGAAGGAACAGAGCCAACAGAACTTGAGTGCAGAAAGTGTCACAGCGAGGGAGGAAGCTGAAGTTGCAGTTGCCAACAGACTTAGAAAAGGTCTAAGGCTTGGAATTAATGGTTTCTTTTTTAGAGTGACAGAAATTATTTTCAGAAGTTTATTTTCATACCAGCCATGTTTCCATTTTATGGACTTGACCTTTAACTGAATATCCCACAGGCAAAGCTGGAGACAGTGGTTGTCCAGTCATCAGGGGTGTTCACACTGCGAGTATGAAGTTTCTCAGTGTATCTGCCGGTACAGCTCCAGAGACGACACACAGATCCTTCCAGACAACCAGTCTAGGAAGACTTGATGCAGCTTATCTTTAAAAGGCCAGCGATCCCACTGTTAGTATGTTAGTAAGTTGGTTCAGCGAAGGATACTGATCATATGGGCATGTCTTATCTTCCCCTGTTTAAGTCCATTTCAAAACTATACTACTTATAATTTAAATATTTTGCCTTTTCCCCGATCTTCTCCCCTCCAAAACTTTTATTATTTCTGTACTCTGAGTCCTGAAAAGGAACCCCAAGAATAAATAACCAGTTTGTAAAGCAAATTTGAAAAACGATCATGACACAAGCATTAGTATTAAGAGTTGAAGAAGAAAAAGACTTGGAAAGAAAAAATGACTGCAGAGACGTTGCTAGCCTATGCTGAGCAAAAACATAAAACTGTTATTCATGGAAAGAAGAACAGACCCATGAGAAACTAATACTTAATTTTGGAAATTTGCTATTTCCTTTCCAATAAGACAAATAATTTTTTTTTTCAGTCTTCTTTGTCTCTTGAATTAAAAAAAAAAAAATGACAGTGGCAAATATTTGTGGAAGAACCCGAAGGCAGAGATTATTTTGATAATGCTTAAATGACTATGTGTTATAACATAAAATGGGAGATGCTTCTTTTCAGGAAAAAAACCCAAAACCAATGACGCAGGTCGGGATCCCCCGGAGACTGCTGTTGCACCTGGAACCCACCTCCGTGGGGTGTTCGGCTGTGGCGCAGAGACCCCACAGAGCTCCTGGCTCCACTTTCCGGCTAGACGCCGAAGTATTAATAGGGAGGATGGAGCAGCAGAAAGGCCTCTGTGCACCTGTGAGGACACCTAGGCCACCTGGCTTCTTGGCAAGGGTTACCAGAGGATGGAATGTGCACTTGCACGCCGGACACGGAGCCACCATCTCAGTGACTAAGCCAGACGCTCCCGCGGGACACGAGCTTCCATGACAAACACTCTCAGGGTGGAAAAGCAGGGCGGTCATGATGAGGCTACTGTCACCTCCCACCAGTGCTACCTGTCAGCAACCGTTACTGAGTGTCCTCTCCAACACAGGTGCATCTTCTAAGGACATGGCCCTCGGGCTTACCAGGCTGGAGAAGATGCTGGAAACTGCAGCTCTCCAGAGCAGTGGGGCGAATCTAATGTCTTGTCATCCTTACATCTACTCTGCAGCTAGCAGTTAGCACCTACAGTTAGAAATACGCATCTGAAAGAGAATTTCCCCGGGTTGTATAAGCCCAAGACCCTGCAAAATCCGAATCACCCCTGTGATTGCCATTTATGAAGTGGAACTAGAGAAAGCATTTTTGGAGAGGGGAAAGAGGTACACACTTGTTTTCCTGAGAGGTCTGGCTAGAGGCCTTGCAGAATTCAGGCAAAGCTGTCCATTTGGTAGCCAAATACATGGTCTGGAAAATAGACCTGAAATCCAATTCTTCTGCTCCCCAGTATATGACTGCTATGCTACATCACCCACTTTCATTCAACAAAGAACCGACGAAGAAGCCTTTTACCTAATCTAGGCATTCTTCTAGGAGTAAGTCAATAATCTCCAAGCACTCTTTTCTTTTTTCTTCTGTTTTCTGTTCTTTGTGTGTGCGCGCCCGCATGCGTGTGCATGTGTATGTCTTTCAAAACCTATCATGCAAACCGAAAGTGAGGCTTTGAGGCCACACTGTAGGAATTCTCTTTTCCACCCATGCCTTCTGAAACAAGGAAGGAAGTCTTCACCGACTCTCTGCAAAGCATATGCTTCATGCTGTTTTCAAGTCATGGGGACAGATTTATGCTCCACCGGCACCCTTTTCTCACTTGACTCTTTTATAAACAAAGGCAGGTGTTCACAAAGCCACTGACGAGGGTAGGATGTGTCCTGTGGCCATGGAGCACATCAAAGCTATCTGTGCTGTAAAAGGGTGGTCACACCCAGGCTTGGTCATTCTTAGGAGAGGTTCAAGATGTTCCACACGATAAATAATGCTCTGTCTGGTCAGAAGGAAGAATACAGTGCTCCTTCTTCAAGGGGGTGGCCCTGGTATTACTGTTTTTACAATGGTTCTTTGGTAATAAGCACAAGAAGAATACTATCATCGTGAAGACAGAAATCCTTGCACAAGAGTTACATGGTAGAGATTACATTCAAATCAAGGACGTCTGCAGCCCTGTCTGCCAGGCCAGTAATACAACCCATAGACCCGTTCGCCTCTGCAGAGTCACTTCACAGCGTTTGGGTGTTTGCTCAATTAAAATCCTACCCTGGTGGGAAAAAAACAGATTTCCAAATGGTGACTTTATTGATTCAATAAAATTTAAGAAATTCTGCTTATGAAAAACTCATTAACCAACACTAATAAATAAGAGTTTACCCTGCAGTCTGGTTCCTCTTTATTTGATGGAATTAAAAATCACTCTGGAACAACTTAGTTCATTTTTCACTTGTTAATTGAGCTTCATAGTGCAGTAATCCCCTTTCCATTCTAAGCTTGCGAGCTCTTCTTTCCAGCAGCACTGCATTCTCTTGCTCTTAACTTGACAGAGCGCGTATTTATAAAGAAGTCTCACCGACGTGAAGAGCATGGAGGAAGGGGAGGAAATGAGAACCTTTTACTTGAGCTGATGCTGTGATTCCAAGCTCAGCCCAGCCTTTGGGAGGGTGTCAGGTTGCACCACACTGTTAGGAGGATTCCCCAGCCGGCCTCCAGGGCAATGTCCATGTCAGAGACAATTGTGTGACCAAATACATGTCACAGCAGATTCTCTCTGCTGGTCAATATCTTCTACAAGAAATTGCAAAGGGCCAACATGGGGTGTGTACTGAATAAAACCCTTCCGTGAATGTTGCCTGGCACAAAATAAATTTCCTTGGGAAGACGATTTACAAATGGTTGTTTGTGTATTGTTAGCACAACACATGATTTTTTTTTAAAGCAGGAATTTGTTGAAAGTAACTTTGACGGAATGTGAGTGTGTTATGATGTTTGGGATCAAGTGCAAAGCTTGAAGGACAAAACAAGAGTTTGCAAGGTACTTTGGCCACTCATCAGATTTCCCTTCAAGCTCTGCATAGATGGCTTGGCCCCGCACCTGTCTTAGTCATATCAGTTATACTAACACTTACCCTAGGTCCGCTCTACCAACCACTGTCTCTATATATTAAAAACCACTCCAATTTATCACATACATTTTATTTTTTTAATTAAATAATTAATTTTTCTCACTTTTCTTTTTATTTATTAATTTGTTTTTGTTACAGATGTTACTCATTTTTCCCCCATTGACATCCTCCTCCCCTTTCCCCCCGCCTCATCCCCAGCTTTGTTGTCTATGTTCATTGGTTATGCATACATGCATGTAAGTTCTGTGGTTTATCTCCCCCCAACCCCCTTCCTTTGAGGCTTGTCAGTCTGTTAATTTATTTTTATCAGTTTATTTTCATTACAGATGTTTCTCCTTTTCCCCCCATTGATGCCCGCCTCCTGATCCTCCCCCCGCCCCCGTCCTCAGCATTGTTGTCTATGTCCATGGTTACACATACATGCATGTAAGTTCTGTGGTTTATCTACATTTTAAAAGCTAGTAGTTGACTGCCTGCTCTCTATCTAGGAATCTGTCTCTATTTTGCTTGTTAGTTCAGTTTGTTCATTAAATTCCACATACGAGTGAAATCATATGGTACTTGTCTTTCTCTGACTGGCTGACAGCTCTGGTGAAGGGCGGGGCGTCCTGGGGTGATGGAGGGACTGAGCAAAAAAGGAAAATAAAAGAGAAAACTTATGGACACCAACAATAGTGTGGTGATTTCAGTGGGGAGAGCGGTGGGTGGAGGTGGAAGACGGTATGGGGGAAGAAATGGTGATTGGAAAAAAAAGAAACAAAGAAAAGAAAAAACAATTAAGTAAATAAATAAATGCAGGCAAATTTTTTTTAAAAAGCTAGTATTGGAGGTGAGTCCCCTGAGTTGTAGAGCCTTTGAAATGTATCACGTGGTTTTACTTTCTATCACTCTATAATCCTTTTTGTTGGCTATATTTATTTATTTTATTAATTTTTTTTATTTTTGTTACAGATGTTTCTCCTTTTCCCCCCACTGATTCCCTCCTCCCCCGCCCTCCCTGCCCTGTCCCCAGCTTTGTTGTCCATGTCCACTGTTCATGCATACATGCTTATAAGTTCTGTGGCTTATCTCTCCCCCACCACTCCCTCTTCTGGGGATTGTCAGTCTGTACCCCACTTCCACGTCTCTGAGACTACCCCATTCCTCAGACTGTTATGTTCATTATATTCCACAAATAAGTGAGATCATGTGATATTTGTCTTTCTCTACTTGGCTTGTTTCGCTTAGGATAATACTTTCCATGTCGTCTCAAAGGATAAGAGATCTTTCTTTCTTACAGCTGCATAGTACTCCATTGTGTATATGTACCACTGCTTTTTTATCCATTCGTCTACTGATGGACATTTAGGCTGTTTCCAGATCTTAGTTATTGTAAATAGTGCTGCTACAAACATGGGGGTACATATATTCTTTCTGATGGGTGTTTCAGGCTTGTTAGGGTATATTCCTAGAGGATTTAGGTAGGCAAGAGCATTCAAACTAGTTTAATGTATACAGATAAAAGGAAATAATTGGTTTGTTTGTTTTTTGTTTGTTTGTTTTTGTCTTTGGATACAAATGGAGTACTGAAAAAACAAACAAACAAAAAAAAAACCTTGGTAACTAAGTCATTTTTCAAAGTGGTTGTACAAACTATGCTTCTACCAGCATTGCATAAGTGTTCCCATTGTTTCACACTCTTTCCAATTTAAATCTGAAATAATTCATAATTCTAAACATGCAAAATAATTTTAAATATGCAAAGGCAGTGGTTGTTTTTATTTCTATGTTAAATTATTAAAATCAATTCAAAGGGAAAATTGTTGAAGTCATCTGAAATCAGTCCTCAGCTCACTTTTCGCCTCTCTCCTCACACTCAGAGTTTATCTCATTTAGGCCTCTGGCTTTAAACATCATTCTGTGAAATCCAAATTTATATCACCCATCCTGACCTCTCCCCTGCTTTTCATTCAATTGCCTATTAGGTGTCTCCTTTTGTATGTTCAATGTGCATCTCAGATTTAACCTTCTCATTTCTCTAATGGGGCCATCTGAAATCCACAGGAAAAAAGTTGACAACTATGATGGGCCAGACTGGTTCATGTCAGCTCTCATCAAAACCATCACTGAATATATAAAAAAAAAAAATTCCTTATCTTATTCCTTACCTTAATAAAAGGAATTCCTTCTTTGCCTCACACTACTGAAAGGTTTTCCATCTAAATATCAAGTAAATCAATTTTAGGGATTTTTTACTTGCATAATTTCTTCCCAGTTGTGAATCAACTTATATAATTTGGTATCTTAAATTTTTAGTTAAATTTATAATAGACGCCTGACTCTACTATTGAAAAGTCTCCTAAAAACATAATGATAAATGTCTGCATAATATTCCATTATGTGCTTAAACCATAAATTACATATTTAATTTCTCTGTTGTTGGGCACTTATATTTTTCTTAGATAGATTATGTTGATTCTATTAATGATTTCTTTTTCCAGTGTATATATACAGATTGTTATTGCTGGTGCACAGCAAAGTTACTAAATATATGTGTTTATCTTGTGCCAAGTAATTTCATTAAATTTTTGAGTAATTATAGCTAGTTTCTACAATAATAGTTATTTAGTTGATTATTTACTGTTTGCAGAAATGTGCAAATAATGGAAACATATGATAATAGAAATAACATGTTTTTATTACCTACCTAAAAATATAATTTTTATTTTTTTGCACACTCGAGTGCTTCCAAAACAATGTTAAGTGAAAATATTTATCACTTATTGAACACTTACTGTGCTCTAGGCCTTGTCATAGTAGTTTAATAAACACTATACATCATTTATTATTTCAGTATTTCCTCAATTTTTAACTAAAAAAAAAAATCTCCAATATCCTTAAATATATGATTGGCTATTGGTTTGAAATAAAGTATATTGTGCTAAAGCAAGTAATTTATACTTTTTTTTAAAATAAAGTTTTATTTAAAAATAATTTTTAGGGGCCTGGCTGGTGTGGCTCAGAGGTTGAGCATTGACCCATGCACCAAAGAGGTCGCTGGTTTGATTCCCGGTCAAGACGCAGGCCCGGGTTGTGGGCCAAATGTCCAGCGAGGGGCATGCAGGAGGCAACCGATTGATATTCACTCTCATTGATGTTTCCATCTCTCTCTTCCTCTATCTGTAAAAAAATTATAATCATTTTTAGATTTATAGAAAAGCTCCAAGTATAGTACAGAGAATGCCTGTATCCCCTTCATTCAGTTTCCCGTAACTTGACAATTTACATAAGCTGGTGCATTTGTCAAAACTGAGAACTAGTAAATGCTGGTTTAATTCAGATTTTTCCAGTTTTCACACTTTTTTTCCCCCCTGCTTCAGGATCCCATAACTCAGTCTTCATGTCTCCTTTGTTATCTATAGTCTGTTTCTCAGTCTTTCCTTGTTTTGGTGACCTTGACAACTTTGAGGAGTCTGGTCAGGGAGTTTGTCAAGTGCCTCTCAGTCTGAGGTTGATGTTTTTCTCGTGGTCAGATTGGACTTTCGGGTTTGAGAAAAGACTGCTACAGAGAAGTGTCTTCGTTACACATCATCTGAGTGGGCACGTGACAGCAACCCGCTTTGTCTCTGGTCCTGTTAACCTCAATTAAGGTAGTGCTTGCAAGGTGTCCCCATATCAAAATTACTTTTTTTCTCATTCTATACTCTATCTACTAAGTTGCTCATGAAGTCTACCCCACTCAGGTGGGGAGAGAAAAACTAAGCTTCACCTCATGGGGAAAGAGTACCAACATATAATGTTTAGAATTCTTTTGTAAGGGAGATTAATTTAATCTCCTCTATTGATAGATTTTTTAAAAAAATGTTTTTTCCTTATTGATTTTTTAGAGAGAGAGAGGAAAGAAGAGGAAGAGAGAGATGGAAACATCTATGAGCGAGAACATCGACCAGCCACCTCCTGCATGTCCCCCACTGGAGATCGGCCCACAACCTGGGCATGTGCCCTGACTGGGAACCGAACCGGTGACCTCTTGGTGCATGGGTCGATGCTCAACCACTAAACCACACTAGCCAGGTTATTTATTGATTTATTTAAACATTGATTTATAGTAGTACAGACTCAGAGATGTTTAGTTCGTATTTTGGCCGTCGGCTCTTTCAGTTGGCTCCTGTGTCCCTTGGACATGCCCCATCATTTGTTGTTGTTCTGTTTGTTTTGCTCCCTTTGTTTCTTTGAGCACTTCATTACTTCTTGGCAAGATTCCCCAGGCGTACCTTGTGATTTCTCTGCCCCAGCCCCAGAAAGAGCCATATCTCAAGAGCCTTGATTTCTTTTATTGGAATATTGTCTTTAGAAACAACAGCTGGGCACTGGACGTTGTATTCTCTTTTTGCATTTAGTGTTTTGTTTTACCTTTTTGAAAAACTGCAGCAGAAAATAAATAAATAATAACAATGGCGGTAATAGAAAGATACATTTCACAACCGTTGTGTGTACAGCTCACATGAATGGCATTGAGCACATTCATATCGTTGTGCAACCATCCCCACCATTTATTCACAGAACTCTTTTCATCTTGCAAAATGTGAGACTCTGCACCCATTACACAACGACTAACTCCATATTACAAGCTCACCCCCAACGCCTGGCAACTACCATTCTGATTTGTCTCTATGAATCTGACTACTCTAGGTACCTCATATAAGTGGAATCATACAGTATCTGTTCTTTTCTGACTGGCTTATTTCATGTAACTCCATGTCCTCAAGGTTCATCCATGTTGTAGCATGTGCCATAATGTTCTTCCTTTTTAAGGCTGAAAAAATATTCTATTATACGTATATACCACATTTTGTGTATGCATCCTCCCAATGTTGCATGCTTGGGTTGCTTCCACCCTCAGCTTCTGTGAATAATGCTGCTATGAACATGGCTGGACAAACTATCTCTCTGCATTCCTGCTTACAGTTCTTTGGGTTGTATATGTTGAAGTGGAATTGCTAGATTATATGGTAATTCTATGCTTAATTTTTTTGAGAAAACTTCCTAGTATTTTCAAAGCAGATACACCATTTCACATTCTCATCAATAGTGTCCAAAGGTTCCAGCTTCCCTACATCCTGACCAACAACTCTAAGCCCACAGAATGTACAACACCAAGAGGGAACCTTAATGTAACTATAAACAAAGTTCATGGTTTACATTGACGTGTCAATGTAGGTTCATCGATTATAGCGAATGTGCCATTCTGGGCAGGGGAGATGTTTATAAAAGGGGGGGGCTATATATGTATGGGGGCCAGGGATATATAGAATATCTTTGTAAGTACCTCTCAATTTTGCTGTGAACATAAAGTGCTCTAAAAATAAAGTCTTAAAAAATAATTTTTTTAAAAGATTTTTTTAACATTTCTCTCTGGTCTTAGTGACTCTGTTGGACAATAGGTTGAACTTAGCCTATTTGGGAAGGGTAAGCAGTTTGCATTGAGGCAGTATCATCAGTGAGAATTAGGATAAATTTTTAATTTTTAAATAAATGAAACAATTTTTATTTGACTTCTTTCTAGAAACTGATAATACATATTTTCTCATAGTAAGTATTCCTTAGCTTTACCTGCAAATGAAATAATTCAAGTTTTGGATTCATTTATTAAATCTGTGGTGAGCTATCTGCAGTGAAAACCCAGCCACGCAACCCCTAATGGCATTTAACACAACTTTTAAAATGATCATTAAGGGAATAAGCCGACAATTTAGCAAAGCATGTTGGGAGATGAACAAACTTTTTGACACCATTCCTATTCTTTCACAAACTCAGTGAAAATAAATTTGTGAGGATAAAAAAGCTTTTAAAATTGGCTGATTTAATAACCTCTTCCCACTAGAGAAAAAATCTTTTTGGCCTGATGAGGCTAAAGCAATCTAAATGGAAATATTGGTTCCCATAGATTTCTATTGCCTTTGATGATAAAACCTTCTGCCTCATCTATTTCCTTTTGATCTAGTTGAAAAAGGATGCTGGGAGAGGCTAGGACCAGGCTCCTCCAGTGACCAGCTGCTGATACAGCTGTGGCTTGTTAAGGCCACGGGACAAGGAAAAGTTCCAGCATGCTTCCTGTTTTATCACATTCTTAAGTTAACATTATATTACTGAGAAAAGTGATATCCACACAGATGCAGAAATATGGTACATACTGAAGGCCAAATGGATTGTAGAAAAGAGCATCCAGCGACATATTTCAAGAAATTATTGAGATGTAAAAGCTTATCAATAGAACCTTTATTCTAACGTAGCAATTTGAAACAAAGATCTGCTTTTAGATAGTTCACTTGTCTAAGATTGATGGGGAGAGAGTCTGAATTCTCTGGAGAAACACACTTTCTGGTCTCAAGTATCCAGGCGGATTTGCATCCTAGACCCAACCTCGGAGGCTTAAGGAATGCTGCAAAGGCTCCAGCTGATAGGGGGGATCTTAACCATGACTCTTACTGCTTTCCATTAAGGAAATGAGAAGCAACTCACTTTTTACAAGGTGTTAACTAAGCTTGGCTGAGCAGCCCAACTGAAAAATCAAACATGCCCAAACACTTCATGTTTATAAAAACAAACTCCATTAACATGCCTGGCTTCCCTTTTCATAAAATTGCAGATGATTTACTGCATATCTTAGTGCAGTCCAATTTTCCTGTAAAATGCATGCTCTGTATTATGTTTGGCACATTTTGGGCGATCAATGTGTAATTGTTGAATTGAATTAGAATTGATATGTTTTCCATGAAAATTATAATGGAGGATTTTACAGAACTTGTCACTACCCAACTGGCATAAAATGGAGTATTTATACAAGCTATGAGAACTTGTATGCACTCCTAAAAGGAAGTTAAACATTTTTTTTTTAATACCACAGTGTTCATCCTTCCAAAATTGGGCTTAAAAGGGAAAAGATCAAATTCTCTAACAACTTGCTCCATCAAGTTGGCCTTATTACAAGTCTCTCCAGAGTAGTTTAAGGGTCTCCTATCCCTATATGCCTGATTATTTAGAATATCCCACTAAACCTAATTCTAGAACTTTTCTAAATTTTAAACTATTTCCAGAATGATGGTAACTTTTTCTCTTTATACACTTAAAAAAAGATATTCAATAATAAACAAAGAAAAACTATATAGCAGTCACCTCCATACTCATCCACAGAAACAAATACACAGAAATCAAGCCCTCTATGCACACTTCCCTGATCACATTACCTGCGCTTCCCTCAGAAGGAACCTTTTATCCTCTTTATCCAAGTCTTAATTCAGATTTGTTCACTGACCTGTGGCCTGGACACAGGGAAGCATTGTAATAGGTTCATAGTAGAAATTGGTTTCACTTTTCATATTTTGCAAATCATGGACTTAAGTAAGGTTATGATTGTTTCGCATATTCTTTAGAAGATTCTGGTTCTCTCAACCCTGTTGTAGACGTACACTTACTAAACGTACTAAAAGTTGGCAAAGAAGAAACGGACATTGTAGAGGCTCTGAAACCCACGTTTCTTTCGTTGCACAGGCAGCCTCGTCCAGCCTGACACAGGCAGGTCCGGCGGGCTCCTTGCACGGCCACGGACATCTCTCTGCCTTCCTCTGCCGGTGCTGCAAGTCTTGCAGGAGCGAGCCTTAAACACGGTGTTACCTAACGTGCCAAAAGCCCTCTGGAAGGATTGATTGTACAATACACTTTCAATCCTAATGAGTTTTTGTTAGTTGGTTGTTTGGTTGGTTTTTTGAGAATCAAAGGTTAAAATGTCTAGAAGAGTTTTTTAGTTAAGGTCAGTCAAACTAAAATTGTACATACTGATTCTCTGAATATTTATTGAGCACCTACTATGATACACTGATGATACAAGATTAATAAACACATGTTTAGTGTTTACTCTTCTCAAGTGCTAGGTAATGAGGATTAAGTGATGAGCCAAAGAGCATTGGTCATTCCTGTCTTCGTGGAGTTTACAAACTGGTGGGAAAAAATTAGAAAACTGTAAATAAAATAGGGAAAATGTTTTAAGTGATACATGAACAAAGCCCTGTAGTAGGTGTCTCTTCTTGCTCACCTCCGTTTCCTCTTTCAGATTTTCTCTTCCATGGCCACTACTCCACAAAACAGATCCCTAGTTCTGTTCCGCATTGGTCTGTGTCTTGGTGGCCCCTAAATATTTCATTCTCCTGATATTGTCCCTCCTCCTAAACTTCCTCTGTATTTTACTTAACAACCTCATGTAGGTAACAACAGATTATGATAAGCTTAATTTAATTGATCCTGACTTTTCTTCAGTTCCTCCCTGGAAATATAATACTGTAGCCCAATGGAAATCAAATATCCACAGAAAGTCCTAAAAAAGGGAGCTCATGTGCAGAAATGTAGTTCATGAGATCAGGCTAGAAGTGGACTTTTATGAGGGAGGCTTTTGAGGGAGGCATAAATCATTTCATACAGACCAGGCAACTCTGCAAATTACATATGGGAACCCCTGTGGGTCCTTCTACTATTGAGCATTTCCTTTCATTTGAACGATTGCTAAATTGTTCAAAGTAATAATCATTTTACGCATATGTATTGATTCTCTTACATTGGAAGCCCCATTGAGGACCATGATAACTTCCTTTGGATTTATTCCACTCGTCCCTTCCCCTGTGGCAAAAGGCTTTCTATAAAGCAAACCCTTATTCCTCCCAGAAACATCTATTGGCTATGACCCCAAACAAGGCCTGTGACAGTGATGTGGAGGACAAAGATGTACGCACAAAGCAGTAATGTGCCACTTTGACCAAGAGAATGAGAGATACAGTATGTCTCTCTTAGATGCACATGGAAAAGTTGTGAGCATTTGGTACTTTAAAAATGACTTTTAGACTTTGCTTTCAGCCACGTATCACACAGCACTGACAAATATATCGTGTCAATATAATATTGTTATGTCTTCAACCCACATCATCCGTCACAGGCTTATCTGTGCTACACAGTCTCCATTTCAAAGCATTCAGGAGACTCTATGGTGGGTAATGATTTAGGGAGAGATGAGAATAGTTGCACATTTCCTGAAGAGTCATGGGTGCATTTTGTGAGGATGATGATAATGATGATCATGATGATAATGATAAGGTCCCCAGCTGTCTGTCGAAGTTCCTTTCTGGGAAACAGCTGGAGATTCATTCTCTAAAGATCGCATCTGGCTTGATTTGCCGGCACTCCAATCCCATTGATCTGGTTCTGTTCGAGCCCTCTGTACTCACAGTTCAAAGAGCAGGGAGGCCTGTAAAGAAATTACTGCCATATTGTTCAATCGGCCACAGTGAGCAATATATACGATTATAATTAGGAACACATTAAGGGAAGCAGCTCAATGGAGATAAGCTGCTTGAGTGCGTACGCTTTTTGATGAGGGCTTAGCGCCAATCCGAGAAGAAAAAGATTAAATGTTTGTTACCAATCCTTTTGAACTTGTGGCAGAACATGTGGTAAAGCATTTTTGATTCAAATTAAAAGCATCCTAGGATAAAAATAACCCTGTTCTCCCAGGCCTTTCCAAGTGAAACCATTTGGAGACTGATTTATTGTATAGCCCTTAACCTCTTTCCACCAGCACGATTAACGTAAGCATTTCTGAATCCCATGTAAGCCTGGACAGGTATTTGTCTTGTTACACATCTGTGGAACAAATGGCAATACAAATTAGACACTCAACAGATGTGAGCTTTCAAAGGGCAGGCAAATTTAATTTGACTGTGCATGTAAATGAAAAGTTCATTGAGCTCCGAGGTCAGTGTTGTGGGTTACAGGTAGAGAGGGTTGTTGCGTCAAACGTCACGTAAGGGCCAGCAATCCAGGAGCCCTCCAAGAGGAGCTTCAAACCCAGCAGAGAAAATACAGGCTGCTGCTGCCGCGCCAGAGAGGTCAGCACGGGGAAGGCTGGAATAGAAAAGGCCTGGTTTGACCACGTTATCAACCTTTGCGTGTTCCTTGGGAAGGCAAGATGAACATGTCAGGAGGAAGTAGGGGTTAGCGGTTTCTTCCGGGAATGGAGACTTGAAAGTTTGTTCCAGATTCAGCCTCTCACTTCCTCTGTGGCTTTGGGCAAACCTCTCATCCTCTCTGGGCCTGTTTACCTGTAAAATTGGGATATTGGTGTTTACTCACTTCACAGAAATCTAAAGTTTAACATCCATTGAAAGTGCTTGATGACCTAATGAAAATGATAATGCATCTTGTACATTTCATGAATCTTGAAAGTGTGAAACCGCGTGACATTATCTTCCAAAGGAATACTTTAACTTGGTTTTACTATATTGTGTGTTATTTTAATTTCCATAAACAGTGAAGTTTCTAAAAACTAGGTGAAGTAAATCTCCATTACAGTATTTTCTCACATCCTCTCACTCTGTACCACCTCTAAGACAGACAGACACACACACACACACACACACACACACACACACTTTCTCTTCCCATTCCAAAATCTGAAGACTTTCTTCCTCAATATAATTTCTCCCTGGTAATGGAGATACAGTCGCTAGCAGTAATGTAGTAAAAATCAATATTTAATACCACAAGCAAACTTTTCAGCACTTTAGTTGTCAAACTCTGTCAAGATGTCCACATTCTATTATTTAAAGTAGCATTTTCCAAGTTCCCGGAGATGTTGATAGGTGTTTAATATAAAAAGATCTTTGATCATAGCATTTGGGAACATATTTGGTTAAACCCAGTAACATGACTCTCTTTAATATGATAATGTGTGTTGTGACATTGTAAGGGAGGGCAAAGTATGAAATATTTTCCTTTTTTGTATCCCTCTACCACCGAAAGCTCTCAAGCCTGTTATTCTAAAGAAATCAATGGGGAAATACTCATCTAAAGGGTTTTGTTATACTTTTGCTACTCGAGAAAGGTGAATGAAATTGGGGCCTCTTACCCCATTTGGAAGTTATTTCCAAACCCAAATGAGATACATTGAGAATAAAGACTGGCCTTTAGAAAGAAAATGAAGGCAAATGGACAGGTAGAGTATCCCTTTTCCTCTTGCTTCAACCAGGAAGAAAATGTTGCTATTACTTTTTGCTTTATTTGGTCTGTTTGCTTTGATTTTTTTCTTTCTCCTTTTCTCTCTCTCTCTCTCTTTCTCTTTTTTCCCTATAGGAACAATAATAATAAAATTATGTGGAGCAGCTGAACTCCCTGTATTATAAATCTGTACCAATTGCTAAAGAGTCCAACAAAACCAACGTTTATGATAGTTTCATACATAAATGCATTATGTTCAAGTGATCCTTATTGGTTTTTGAAATGCCAATCAAGAAACTTGCTGCTTTACAGGCATTGGTCAGGGGAAGTGGGGCTCGTGACTGCACGGCAGTGTGAGAATAACTCACTGCCCTGCTCCTAAATGGCAATTGAAAAGGGTCCTTCAGGTAAAGGTGGTACAGAGGACGATGAAAATCCATGAACAGCTTTTACAGCCTATAACTAGGCAACCACAGTACCCTTCCTGAGCACCTTGACATCACCTGTTTGTCAAGTCTGCCTTCCCATTAAATCCTGAGCTGCTCGAGGTCAGAGATGAGACTTTATTTGCATCATTTTTTCCTGCAATATTTTGTACTGCCTGAATCGTAGTGGGCACTTGTCAGACATTTATTGAACTGAACTGACATCAAATGATTGGGAACAAGAATATTTATAAATAATATATTCTACAATACTTAGAATGCTGAGGTTGAAACTTATTTTCAAAGTGAAGTAAAGAATTACATATGTATCTACATATCTTGGCCAGCAGAATACTGCTCATTTGTGGCTAAAAGAGATGACATAGAGGCATAAATACATTATAATATTTATTCTGGCTCATAGAAATCTTGCTCAAATGGTTTTCCTATCTGATTTTTTTTTTTTTTTTTTTTTATCCTCACCCAAGGACATTTTCCCATTTTTTGTTCAGGTAGAGTGGGAGGGAGAGAGGGGAAGAGAGAGAGAGAGAAACATCGACATGAAAGGGACACACCGAGTGGCTGCCACCCGCATAACCAACCAGGGCTGGGGACAAACTGCAACTGAAGTACACGCCCTTACGGGAACCGAACCCGGGTCTCTCTGGACTGCAGGCTGGCGCTCCAACCGCTAAACCGGCCAGGGCTGATTTTTTAAGAAATTAATATGAGAAACTTTTGAATATACTGGATAAATGCCACTATTTGGTTATAACCTACTGAGTTGACTTTGAATCTTGATTCTTCTACCTGCCACAAAATTATTCCACAGAGTTCTATGCCATCTGGGAATGTGGTAACCCTGCCCTTAATGTTATTTATTCAAGACTTTGATAAAAAAAATTTAAATCCAGGGCCAAGGGAAGCATTCAGTAGTCCCAAACATTTTCATTTAACTAATCAACAGCATTAGATTGTGGGTGTTCAATCTGCAGTTATGAACTCATCCAACCTGCTTTTCTTGAATATACAAGGATATACCAAGACTTTGTCAACTACTTTGCTGACATATATTTTGATTCTATTGAATTGTAAAGCTACTGTCACTATGGCTTCGGTTTAGAGTTGACACCGACCTACAGCATAATAGAGGCAAAATAATCATGAAGATTGGCATGGTCAAGACTCACGAACAGACAGACCAGGCCAGCCAAACCCTGTCGAACACGCTTGCATCCTTCCACACATCTGTCTCTCCTGACGTTAACATGGAACCTGCCGTCGTGAAACATATGGCCAGCGACTTATCTCCTTCAGACTGCCTTACCCTCGAGCAGTTTGCGATGGGAATTCTACACTTTACATTCCTGTGTTGTAATGCCTTCCTTTTCCACTGAAATGTCAGGTAATTGCCACAGAATGCCTTTAATTTATAGCTTTTGGATTTTGAGAATAGCTCCTGGAGATATTTTACTGTTTATTACAATCTATACCAGGAATTCCAGGAGTTACCACCAGACAGAATTTGATACCAGGCTCTGAATTAATTGATACGTTTTCCAACCGCTTTAAGAAATTTTTTTTTTAAAACAGAGAATTAAGTGACTGAATTCCAGTGTGTGTGTTTGTGTGTGTGCGAGAGAGTGAGAGAGAATTTAATAAAGACTAAAGTAGTTGAATTCATTGGAAAAACCATGGACTGTTTCATCATTAGCAATGACACACAGAGAGAAAAATGAGCAAGGGGCCCAATCTGGCTGAATTAATTCAGATGTACTAAAGACAAGAGTAAATAACATGTGAATAAAAAAAAAAATATTTGAAGATCTAGAAGACCCCATGTGCAATTTTAACCAACACAGAAGCCAAAGTAAAAGATATTTTACTTTAGAAAAACTAAATTGGCAAAGATACCATACACAGTCAAAGGACCAACTTGGAATAAGAAAAAATACTTGTAAATCAAATGATAAAGGGTTAATATATAAGACACATTATAATAGATATATAGATGTCATACATTAACAAAAGAAGAAAGAACCATTGAGATAGAGACATGAGATAGTTGTAGGCAAGTTCATGGGAAAGCAAAGCCAAATGACTCGTAATTACATGAAAAGATGCTCAATTTCACCAGCACTCAGGGATGAGGAATTAAAAAAAACACAATAATATGTCACTACCAATTTGCCTCAAACTAGCACTTATTATACATTTAGATAAAAGGGGGTAATGTTAATTATATAAAAGAAAATACAGTGTTGGAAACATGAGGTGTTGCAGTCTCTTTCTAGAAAACGATGTGGAAAAATCTATTAGGTTAAAAATACTCTTCAATCCAAAATGAACACTCTAGTCATCCAGAATAAAAATTAAAATAAAATTATATGAGTATTTCATGCAGCATTGTTTAGATATAGTTCACGTAGGACTGTTTCAAGTGGGGGGAAAGCAGACTGGAAACAAAAGCCTACTGATAAGTGAATGGTTGGATTCATGTGGTGCATCCTCGCTATGGAACATTATGCATTTACTAGAGATGAGAAAATAGAACTAGACCATTTGACATGATAGAACTGGTTTTCATGTGGTATTAGTAACTAAGCAAGTAGGATGCAGAAATGTTTTATTATATAATCATGTGATTTTAAAAAAAAATATTTTTCTTAATTGATTTTGGAGAGAGAGGAAGGAAGAGGGAGAGAGATAGAAGCATCGATGAGAAAGAACATTGATTGGCCGCCTTCTGCATGCTTCACACTGGGGATCGGGCCCACAACCTGGGCATGTGCCCTGACCGGGAATCAAACTGATGACCTCTTGGTGCATGGGTCAACACTCAACCACTGAGCCACATCGGCTGGGCTAATTGTGCAATTTTTTAAAATTATTTTGAAAATCCCCATTATGCATGTGCATAAGGGATTGTGTGTATATGTTATATATACACATATATTTATATGTATATGTATGTGTATTTGTGTATATTTTTTTCAGTTATATGAACATGGTAAGATATACAAAGATGAATGAATACATTGTTATTATTTGTCACAGGGGATGTGAGGAATGTGAGAAGGGATTGCAAGTGAAAAATTATAAGAAAATACTGCTAGTACATTAAAAACCTCTAGCATACATGCAGCTATACACATATATCATCACATGTAGGCATTACAAATGCATACATTTCTAAGTACTTGTGAAATAATATACAAGTACTTAAAGGAATGTTTGAATGAAACTAATAAAAAGGGCCAAAGTATAGAAACTACATCAACAAGTCAACATGCCACTTCTATCAAGTTAAAACTACTGCAAATTAAATCAATTAAATAATTCTGACATGAATATGTCAGCTCTCCCTATTACAATACTTTAGAGATTGCCAAATGCCTTCCTATTAATTGTCTCATAGAAATCTCACAACCCTGACTATGGTTAAATATAAGCATTATATGAAACTTCTAGCCTATTCTGTGAATTTAGATTAAGAAATGGATCTGCTTTGAGGTCAGATTTCAGTCATTTACTAAGAGAAAAAATTAAATTTAAACTTGCATGCAGAGTTCTCTGCCATTTTAAAAGGCCACAAATATAAATGACGCTAACATCTAGCAAGCTAGAGAAATGAACACTGGAGGCAAGAGGCTGTGGCTGAGAATTTCAGTATTCCGGCCATGAAGCCATGGGCACTAACGTTCTTTCAAACAGACCCAGCTGAACTAAGAAGGAAGAATCACAGCCTCTAATCTCGGCTTTGCTGAGAACTTGCAATGTGACTTTGAGTAAATCACTTGACCTTTCTGAGCTTCTGATCCCCTGTAGGTAATAATCCTGGCCTTATCTCCCTCATTGTTTCAAAAATAAAATGAGATGGATGATTTATGTGAAAGCACTTTGAATAGTAAAATGTGCCATATTATTATTCAAACAAGGCATTATCCTCTCAAACCTACTTAGGAGGGAGAGGTAAATGAAATACTGCATATTAATGGGATCCTGGGTTTCAGAGAACTTGGATTCTCTGGGCACCATTATAGTCTCTGCTATTTTTCAGGGCAGCATAAATTATGTGCTCCAAACAAGTCTTCAATACCCTTCAGAAGCCTAAGAGGCAAGTATGAGGCTGC
The DNA here is from genome assembly GCF_014108415.1 of Molossus molossus. Classification (NCBI taxonomy): domain Eukaryota; kingdom Metazoa; phylum Chordata; class Mammalia; order Chiroptera; family Molossidae; genus Molossus; species Molossus molossus. Next base: position 33,501,462 of record NW_023425403.1, on the reverse strand, counting down.
TTAGTGCCCCCAAAATAGGTACCACTAAAGAGAAAGAACAGCGTTTACGAAAACAGTGAACAGGCTCAGCCTGCCAAGTCTGTGCTCAGGCTGCAGTTCCTCATGTGCACGGGTGTTGAGAATAAAGGGAGCATGTCTAAAAACCCAGTCCAGGCAGGAATTTTCATACCCTCTGGGTATTTTACCAAGTTACTATAATAGATGCATGTCTGTGCATAAGTGTGAATATACACAAACATGACATTATAAAAGCAGATGGCTTTGCCATGTTACACACCCAATTCACAAAATGGCATCAGTTCCATAAACCTTATTTGCTATTGTAATTGGGTCCTTTTGCAAGCACGTTTTGTGTGGTTTTTACCCTAGAGTTATTTACCCATGTTGTAGCATTTTAGATATTTGCAAAGTGCGTTTTCTTCCTCGTAGCTGTATCTGTGTGTTGTATCTCAGAAATAATTATTGTCCTACTTACAAATCTCAGAAATGCCTGAATAGTTTATTGTTGTTGTTGTTTTTAAAATATTAGAGCTTTGGAATGAGGCAAGACTTGGAAAAATTTGGTCATGGATTTTCTCAATCTGGGGACCCTGACTCAATCTGGGAATTCTCACCAGCATTTTATTAGAACCACCAAATCCATTTCATTACCTGTGAGGTTTCAGAGGAAGTAAATCCCTGGAACAAGGTTCCCCTTGTGTGTCCAAGTGCACCTTGGGCTTTATTCTCCCCACAAGCCCATAAAGGTAATAGCAACACACTCTGCTGGGCACACAGTAAAAAAGCCTCATTTCTGGTTGCCAAAGCCCTAGTGGCTGTCATTCTTCACTCCCCATGGCTCCCGGTAGCCCTCATCACTGCCAGGAAAGAGATTATTTTCTCCCATGCAATGCAGCTTAGTGGTGTAGGGTCAGCATTGTAGAGATTTGAATTGACATCCCTTCTCAACCACTGATGTGACTTTGGGCAAATTTGTTAACCTCTTTGATCCTATTTCTTCATCTGGCAAAGGGACATAAAAGTTTCTAACTGAGAGGATGGCAGTGAAGATGAAATGAAACAGTGCATGGAATGGCTTAGGATAGCGCCAGGTACGTAGTAAGCACTCAGCCCATGACAGGTGGAAATCACAGGAAAACAGCAGCCATAGCAGGCACGCTCTCTACTGCTGCAGCAGGAAAAGCACCCACGGTGGAGGGGTTTAAGTCCATTAAAAGAGAAAACAACTTTTATTCTCTAAACTTGAAGGGAGACAAGCTATACACATCAATTAGTAAGAGTGTAACTACACAGGGAGCTTTCCTGTCCATAAATCACAGGTCAAGCTACATAAAATTTGCACAAGGAAGTCAGGAAGCTGGAGTCTCCAGCCTCTTGGGTGACTCCTGAACAGCTCCGTGGTAAAGCAAGAAAGGAAAAATAAATCTAAAACCCTTAATACATTTGAAGCACTTGTATATATAGCTTCATATGTACATGACATTACAAAACACTGTGGATCTCTAAGTAACTGAGAATGATAAACTCTGGGTTGGGAGAACCGGTCTCTGTGCTCTCAGTAGGACTGGGCAGGCACAATAATGTCTTTAGTTTCTAGTCTTGTCTTTTAAAGAAGAGATCAAGCTTGTCTGTGGGGTTCCTGTGGGCATAGTTAGGGGTGGGAGCAGCTCTGATTTATAGCATTTGCCAATTTCCATGGTGTAAATACTCCCACCATGGGGCTTCAGTGCAAGCAAGGTTGGGAAGAGATGCAGTTAGCCAGCCCTAGCTCTCTCCACTGCACCACCGTGTGAACGGAGCACGCACTGAGGGTGGGGGCGGATGTTATTAAGATGATGATTTCAGCTCCCTCCATCTCTCAACTCACTTCCACTCTCAAATTGTTGGATTCTATTTGTTTTCAGGCTGAATTATTGTCATTCCCTTAATTTTCCTACTGATCTTACCTTCTTGTCCTTGGTTCATCTGCGATGAATTGCAAGCAATCTGCACTCTTCTGACTGAAGATGATGAGAGAGAGATGTAAGAAATCAGTCGTTAGGAATATAGGAAGACCTGGATTTCTAGTAAATGCTGTTACCAAAAAAACTTATTTCAATTAAAGTTCATTATAGCACATGTGCAGAAAAAGTTGCTAATATTCAAGTTCAGGTCCTTACAACTAATTTTAGCCTGTCGTTAACCCATGTTAATATGGTTTATCAATTTCTCTTTCCATCCAGTCCAGCCCACACACTTGCCAGAAGTAGCTTTCTAAAATAATACTTGCATCACATTAACTACTCAAAAATCCTAATGGTTTCTCAACCCCTTAGAGAAAAGTCCAAACTATCAGCCTTGAAGGCCTTTCAGAGACAGACCTCCAGTGGCTTCAGGTGCCCACCTCTCTTGGGATCTCTTCACCCCAACCTACTTGTCATCCCTCTGCCCTTGAATTCTTACCTTCCTTTGTGTAGAGAATGTTTTGATTTATCTTTGATTGCTAAACTCATACTCTCTTTTTCAGTTCTATAACTCTATTCTAACCACTCTTCGTGATTTCATCTTCCCTCTTCTGAACTCGTTTCGCTGTCTTTACCTCCCAAATCATATCCACACTGTTCGGTGTTGAAGCTGTTTGTTTGCATCGCGTCCTCAAATGGATTACCAGCATGGAAAGCACCGGGACCAGATCTCTGACTACTCTGCCAGCACTTTCCAACAGAACTCTCTGTGATGATAAAAAAAAAAGTTTAATCCACACTGTCTAATAGAGACTAGATACAAGGGGCTATGCAGCACATGAAACGTGGCCAATGCAACTGAGAACACTAAACTTTTATTTTATTTATTTCAATTCATTAAAATTTCAATGTAAATAGTTATATATGACTAATAGCTGTGTGCTGGGCATAGCACAGTGTCTTCTACTTTGTAGCCATTCAACAACTCTTTGTTAAGGAATCAATGAAAATCTCTAATGTCACAATATAACCCCAAAACTGCCTTCTAGCTCATCCCTAGTTTCTAACTATTCTTATACAGTCTCTGGGCACTTCCTAGTCCTCCAAAAACTTTCTGGTGACCTTGTTGAAACAGCCACCAGATGGAATTTAAATGTTCACAAGTACACAGTCTGCTCCTATCACTCTGAGACTCAGAGGTGAGTGCCAAGCACGCCAGGAATGGAGCATTAGAGAGCAAACTATTTCCACAGGTCTCCACTCTTAAGAACAAGGTGCCAAAACCTGTGTGTCTTAAGTCTACACTAAGACTTTCTAGAAACCGTCCTGCCACTTTGGGTCATGTTTGCCATGCCACTTAAGTTCAGTAAGTCTAGATTTCAGCTTTTCATAGCTGAAACATGATTACCTCTTGGAAATATATATATATATATACACACACACACACACATATAAATATACACACACATATATATATATACACACACACACACACATACATATCAGTTTAATTTGAAGCAAATAATCTCATATATTTTTGTGTATTTGCTTGAGCAGGTTGGACAATAGTTATTTTGCAATATAAGAAGTTTAAAATAATGTAAGCACTCTGTTTCAGCAATGTGAAAGAAAAACTAGAAAATTATCTCTCAAACAATTTGGAAAATGCTAAATTTCACTGAGAAATAGCTCCGAATAGAATTTTAAAGTGAAGTCGACCTTAAACATCAATGAGCTCACGCAACACACCCATTTTACAATTAAATATAATCAAGGTTATATAGCATTGTTTTCATAAAACTATTAGTAAATCTTTGCCTACAGCTGAGATAACCAGAAATATATCTGATTTCTGTAGCACTTTCCATTGATTAGCAGAATCTTAGTTTAGAGGAGTATTAAAATGTGTTATTTAAAATGAACAAATTAAATTAGATGATTTCACTTTATAAACATAAAAGATAAAGTGCTCTTTTATTCTTCCCTCTGTAGTAGGTATTCAGAAAAGGGTAATGTAAAAACATCTGTCTCACACACAAAAATCCATGTCTGTAAGAAAAGGAAACATTTACTTATTTGCCTTCTGTTTTTATTAGACATTGAGATTTGCAGATGTCACTTTCCATGAATAATTTACCCCAGAATTTGGCCACACTCCTCATGAGCTTCTGTTTCTCAGAAGACGCTAAGAATTGTGTGACATTGTGGCCGAAGACAGTCACACACACGTGTGCACACATGCACACCTGAGAGCACAGTGCTAAATGCACTGAAATACTTTGTGGTACGACGTAAGTCACAGAAGACATTTTTAATGAAGTTTACATTATCCTATGAATACTCTTTGCAGAAAAATTAGAAAACACTCCTAGGCAACTAGTCATTTTGACTTTGCTTTCCATTCCCAAAGGAGCTTTGTCTTCCAGTTACATTGAGTTATAGAACCTGTGATGCTACACAATGATCAGCCTGTTTCACTGCAAATTCCCAGCTTCGATATCTAAAGGAGAACAGATGCATTCTCTGTCAATTTCTCTAGCTCCAAATGTAAGAGTTAGACCATAAAAAGTGAGACATTTCTGAAAACCAGATTAATTACATAACATACTTCAATAAATGCAGTCTTGTTATCTTTGAACTCATCTAGGACCCAAACTAAGCCCAAGATGTTACCAGAGTATTTTATTAGAGGGAGGTTATGTAGCAGTCTATGGTATAGAGATTAATGTGCACAAAATTAATACATATTGCATATGGAGTGTCCTGATAAAGAACTTATTAAGTTACCCACCTCTAAAATTTCCCTCCACAGATTCACATACCTTGGTTTTCCTACGAATGGGCTAACAAGCCTCCTTCTATACGGCACACTATGCTCCTCTTTGGCTCAGCTCGTCATATTTATCTGAGATTACAAATAAGTGGCCATTGTTTTCTTAGGATGTTACACGTGCTAGGAATATTTTTGTTGTTCTAATTTTTTGTTTTGTTTTTAATTCTCGCTTTTGTCTCCAGAGAAATCAGTGTGGTCTGAGGCACACGGATATTCCCCACGTGAGAATGCCTACGTCTGTGTAACCTGTTAGACAGATGGCCAGAGGCTCTCTAGGGTTCGTGTACTGAGCACAACCTGTTCCACACACTCCAGGGACACGCACTCTTCCAAACAGCATGTTCGCAGTCTAAAAACTTTCCTCACTTCCAAGCACCCAGCGTGAGATCTGTCCATATTATAAACAAATTAGCTTACATTATATTCAAGTCGCAGGCATTAGAGTTGGTTAGTGTTTCCCAACAGTATTGAAACAATCTGAAGACAGATGTGCGTCTCTTTAGACACAGTCACAGCTGAGCCTAAGACTCAAAGCCAGGCTTGGGGAATAATTCATTAATCAATTGCATAGCCCAGTGATAACCATTTCTTGTGTTTAAAAAAGAAGGAATTCCTAAAAACACTAAAGATCATTTGGATATAATGAAAGAAATTTCTGCTAAAAGAAGCCAAATGCTTTCTTCACCATGAGGTAAAAAATTCAAATGCCTCATAAAATTGAAAAATTTATTAAAAAGTCAGTACAATTTAGCATTTAGAATAGAGAAAGAAAAATATTTAAAAGATGTCAACAATATTATTATCATTAAGTCAAAACAAAAAGCATCTGCAAAATAGTTAACAAAGCATAATGTAACTTTTTTTGAAAAACCTAAATATATAGACCAAATTATTAATGGTGATTACGTTCTGGTTGTATATTGATTCTTTTTTCACTTACCTGTGCTTTATAACTTTTTCCATAACAAGTAGGTATTCATTTATAAATTTAATATAATTTAAATTTTTATAAAAGCAACAATTGCCTGGAGCAAATAGTACACTCAGCAGTAATTTCAACAATAGAAATAACCATGATGATAGCAAACATGTAGTGTGTACTATATGTCCAGATGTTACATGCTTGCTTCAATTATGTATATTTTGTCATAAACACATATTCCTCTAGAGCCCCATTGAATATTCACAGTTGGTTGAATATTTCATATTTACACAGTCAATCCACATTGTCAAATTTGATTAAAATGTCTCATTTTTTAAAGTAAGGTTTCAATCTGCTATGATTCACTTCTCATGAGTTGCTCTTATTACTGAGTTATTATGCCTCAATCAGAGACCTGACATTCATGGTGAAATGAGATATTTTTCCTCTACTGCCTATTTGCTGAAAGGTTACTTAGCAAGTCACTTCATTCAGTCATGGACTGAGCAGTGTCTGTGTACCAGGCACACTACTTGGGAGACATATATGATAAACATCACAAGATCCTGGCTCTTAGGGTCATGCATACTTCGTATACATGTGGAGAGATATTGGGAGATAGTATGGAATATATGGAAACTAATTAGAGTATGGTAAATATATGATAATAGAACAAAATGCAAATTGTTAGAGATATAGAGAGGAGGTAAATAAGCCTTGGATCTGGAAAATAAAGCCATTCCTCTGAGCCTATTAAAAGCATTTTATAAATACTAATGTCCACTAGGATCATACCATGTTAGCTCCTATAGATGGATCAAATTAATAATCACACACACTAGGCATACAACTAAATGGGCTTTACTTCAATTCTCAAGTGATGTCATAATGGGGCAGAGGCAAGAGGAGAACCTTCACAATGTCATTAACACAGTTCTATTAGCAGGCATATTGTGAACATCCAGGATATTAAATCAATATATTTTCATCCTAGGTAACCCTTACCTCCTAGTTCGTAATTCTTTATATGAAAAAACCAAGCCTGGCCCTCTCACATTTTAGAGACCCCCCCCCCCGGTACAGAGAGAGTGTCGCTGCCACCCGTGAAGGCTAAGCCATGATTCCTATTGAAATAGGGATGGCCTAAGAAGTGTTTCAATCAGAAAGGAGGTACAAACCCACGTCACTGCTTGAGCATTGTCAAAAGAAGTAAAGACGTGGCAGGCAATAACGACAGAACCAGATTTTACGTGTCTAATCCCCAAGGCCCCCTAACATCTTGGGAAATCCAAGAACACCAGAGTCAGCGATCCACTTTCTCTGGTATAATTTGAGGGATAGAGAAGCTCTCAGTCATCTCTGTGTCTCATCCAACAGGCCACCAGCACGATAACGCAGCAGCAAGAGAGATGTTCCTTGGTGGCCGAAGTAGCACTTTTCAGTGCGGGATGTGCCTAGACCCTGCGAACTCCAATGAGAGGACACTTCTGTGCAGTGTTGGAGGGGCTGGTGGAAGTCGGGGTTGGAAACAAGTGCCACCGATCATGGAGCCTTGAGACTGAAGGCGAAAGGCTGGGCCCACAAATGTCAGGTGTGGGTATCAGCATGATCTCCCTAGAGGCCACATGGAGCCAGCCACATGTCAGCAGACCCCAGTGAGCCAAACAGACTAACTTCCTCACCACAGAGCCCGAGAACGGCACACAGAACAAGGACCTGCATTCATAAAAGCCCCATTTGCCCACTGCCACAGGATTACATGATCTCCCCTGGCCCCCAACCCCGAGACATATGACACCATCTCGGGAAGGAGCAGGGAAACGGTTGAGAAATCTGAAAGACTGAACATTTACCCTAAAGAGACTGAGTCATCCAAAAGAAATTATCTAAACAGGAAGAGACAGAAATGCATTTAATTAGCAAGATTAAAGCACCCCACCCCCCACCCCTCTGCCACTAATAAGCAGAGTTAACAAGCTCAGGAGAAAAATTAAATCATTATCAAAAGATTCCCCCAAGCATCTGAAAAGCCTATGAGAGGGAATTATATGAAGTAGTAGTCACAGGGCAAATGTCATTTATCCTATTACACTAACACCCAGCACGCATAAGCTGCTTCTTTGAAGCAAGGTGACCCTCATTCAGTTGACAACTTGGACGGATTATGGCAAAAGAGAAGAGATCTTCAGTCAGTAGGTCTTTGATGTCAATATAACTCATTTTTATCAGCTGCTTGCTGCTACTTGCCTTGCCCGGCAATGCCAGTAGTCAGTGATGAGGGCTAGCCACAAATACTGGTTTCTCTTATGTTATTATTACCCCTGGACTCATCCCCAATTATTATGAGATGGATAAGAGAAAAAAAGGAAAATATAGACACAAACTGGGAAGATGGCTTGGTAGAGTGCAAAAAACCCAGGCTGGGAGACAGCAGGTGGAGGGGCTGATACTCTTCTGTCACCGACTTTCCAGGTTTCCACATAATGTCTACCATCCAGGGGAAAAGAATGTTGTCAAATAAGTTGGTGGAATTAGGCAGATATTTCCTCTGAAGGGCTACCTATGACAACTCTAATGTGCACAGTGAAATTCTGAAAGATCTAGGGATGCGGTTTCCCAGTGTCCTCCAGCGGCGTGCGGCAGGTGCCTGTACCAGCTCATGAGAGATTGTGGGGCTCTGAGGTCAAGGATGGTAGGAGTAGTTAGAAATCAACCATGATGGGAATATATATACCATTGGAAATTGACAAACACTGATAAGGCTTCTTTTTCTTCTTCTGGAAAGCTGGTTCTTAAACATTGACCAGCATATTGTTGTCTTAGAAACTCCTTGTTAATAAAATATGCCACACTAAGAAACATATGAAGAAATGCTCATCATCACTAATCATCAGAGAGATGCAAAAACAACAATGAGGTATCACCTCACACCTGTCAGAATGGCTGCCATCAACAAATCATCAAACAACAAGAGTTGGCGAGGGTGTGGAGAAAAGGGGACTCTAGTACACTGCTGGTGGGAATGCAGACTGGTGCAGCCAGTATGGAAAACAATATGGTGTTACCTCAAAAAATTAAAAATTGAACTTCCATTTGACCCAGTGATCCCACTTCTAGGAATATACCCTAAGAAGCCTAAAACACCCATCAGAAAGAATATATGTACCCCCATGTTTGTAGCAGCACTATTTACAATCGCTAAGATCTGGAAACAGCCCAAGTGTCCATCAGTAGACGAATGGATCAAAAAGCAGTGGTACATATACACAATGGAGTACTACGCAGCTGTAAGAAAGAAAGATCTCTTATCCTTTGAGACTACATGGAAGAACCTGGAAAGTATCATCCTAAGTGAAACAAGCCAAACAGAGAAAGACAAGTTTCGTATGATCTCACTTATTTATGGAATATAATGAACATAACAGTCTGAGGAATGGGGTAGTCCCAGAGATGCGGAAGCGGGGTACAGACTGACAATCCCCTAAAGAGGGGGTGGTGGGGGAGAGATAAACCACAGAACTTATATGCATGTATGCATGAACAGTGAACATGGACAACAATCTGGGGAAAGGGCAGGGAGGGAGGGGAAGGGGGAAATCACTGGGGGGAAAAGGAGAAATATCTGTAACAAAAATTAATTAATAAAAAAAATAAAAATAAAAATAAATAAATAAAATATGCCACAGCACTAGTCTTTTTGTACATGTTCTACTGCTGCTGTAATAGATTACCACAGAATTAATGGTTTAACACAACACACACACACACACACACACACACACATGCACACACATTATCTTACAGTGCTGTAGATTAGAAGTCTGACAGGTCTCACTAGGCTAAAATCAAGGTGTCAGCATTTCTTTCCGGAGACTCTAGAAGTCCATTTCCCTGCCTTGTCTGACTTCTGGAGCCATCTGCCTTCCTTGGTGCGTAGCCCTCTTCCTCCATCATCAAAGCCACTGACACAGGTTGGGTCCTCACACTGCACCACTCTGACTTACTCTACTGCCCGCCCTTCCACTCTTAAGAACCTTTGTGATTACACTAGATCTACACGAAGAGTCCAAGATAATTCCCCTTTTTCCAGGGCAACTGATTAGCAACCTCGATTCCAACTGCAACCATAACCACCCTCTGCAACATTAAATAACGTATTCACAGGATCCAGGGACTGGGACATAGGTATCTTTGAAGGGTCGTGATGCTGCCCACCACAATGGGTGTTCCAAGGAACATACTTTGGAAAGAATTACAAAGCACTTTAAGGAAAAGTGCATTGGCTATTCACTTTCTAATTTATCTTGTGTAAGTTATTTATCCTTTTAGAGCCTCAATGAATTGCTCTATGAAATGAGGATAATGTGTTCTTTATCTACTTTGCAAAGTTGTTTGGTTTGATTAATTAAGATAACAGAAGTGACAATGTCTTTAAAAAATGAGATTCTCTACCTACATAATATGTCATTGTTATTTTAAAAATTAACTTAATACAAGGTTTTATTAAGGTCAAAATAATTCTCATAATGTATAACTCATAATGTATAATTCCCTACCTGCATGCTCTCAAGAACTTAGGGCTCTGGTTCCCTGCCTAGAGGAAGGAATATAGGAATAAGAACTGAGGACATGTACTTACGCTTCAACTCTCAGGTCACTAGATTTTCACCTGAGCCTGGATTTCGATGTGACCTCCCAGTCCTTTGAAGTAGTGAGAATCCTGGAAAAATGCAGGATCTTCCAGGGCCCTTAGGACTAGATCTGGGCAAATTCCCATTTATGGGCCACTCTTTCCTCTCTTTGTCTATAACATTCTTAAAAAATAGCACAGATAAGTGGAGTTGAGGTGGGTAAAGAATGGGAATTATTTTTAATGACTGTTCCCTATTAGACACAACCTGAAACCCAGGTCCTTTCCAGAGGGCATCATAGAACTAAATACTCTCAATCTTAAGTGTTGATTGCTGAGTTGGTGACTCCCTATATCTGAAATAAATGACTCCATTACTTATTGAAGCATAATTTCTACTTTGTGTTATCTATATATTGGGCACTTTGTCTCCTTTTGCCTGTATGTGCTGTTCCATTACATAGAATTGGAATTCAGCTTGCTAATTCACCAATGTGTAGATCTATGTTTCTACCCAGTCATCCCCAGCATTCTAGGAATATTATTACACATATTGTTTCCTACACTGTCTACCAGCCTTGACAAAGAGTAAATGCATAGCTGGAAAAGAGATTTCTAAGGAATGTATTTTTAAGTGAACTATCGATTTTACATGGAAAATAAATCTTAATAAACAATGCATTCATTTGACTGTGTAGAATTTAGAATCATTTTACTCTGACTTACAATGGAAAACAAGATCTCTTCAGATGTTCTTGAGAAAGACAAGTAGCTGCAAGTTGTTAGCTATCAGCCACTGATAAACCTGACACTACCCCAGATTGGTTATATAATCTACCACTCCCTGGTCCTAGAGAGGGTTCCGCCTTTGGAATCTGTGTCACATTACATTGCCATCAACAAAACCAGCCAGGCAAGATGGTGACCTGGGCAGAGCTAAGATTACCAGAACAGGACTATTTTCTGTTTTGTTTTGACTCAACTGGGAGGATTGTGAATGTCAGAGTTAGAGTCCTTGGTGTTGGGGCTTTTCTGATTACCCTGTCAGGACCCAAACTGACCTGTCCTCTTGGGCTTTACTCCACAGAGCCAGGAGGAAATTGGGAGCAGTGGCAACATTTTGCTAAAAAGGGTCTTGGACCCGTTTAGTCACCAGTCGGGCTTCTGTGGGCTAGTCCTGCCTGTGAAAAGAAAAGGCTAAAAACAAAAATGTATTAAGTGGAAAGAGGGATAAGATGGCGTTTTTTGTGTTTTGTTTTGTTTTTTTTTTAATAATGTTTTATGATGATTTTGAAGTATACTCACACCCACATTTTGGCTTAGGTCCTGGGCTCATTCAACAAGGACTGAAATTACCAAAAAATCATAAAGCAAAACAACATAATAAGAATACTCTAAAAAACAGCCGTGTGGACTTCCAAAGAAACAGCATAGTTTTACCCAAAGGCTCGAGATTATAAAGCAGATCTAAGAACATCCCCCGGGCTGTTCTCGTAAGATGATAAACTAGGAGGACAGAGATGTTATCTTCTTTCTTGGAAGATCCCATACCTTCTCATCAGGCAGTTGGCACTTCAGGGATTCATGAATCTCTTATTCTAATGTTAATAATCAATAATATTTATTACAAAAGTATAAGTGTGAGATATTTTCCACCCTCTAGATCCCAGCTGACTCTGTTCTGAAGAACGGACAACTCTGAGAGAATCTCTCAGAAATTTCTTCAGGGACGTGGGCAGGCACATTTAATGGTTGAAGATATATAGTCTTTGAGGAAATTAGCCAACCAAGCCAAGCCCTCTATGAAATCTTAGTGATGCTGGAAAGAAAGTTTCCCAAAGGGTTCTATAAAGGTTTAGTGCCAGAATAGCTTAGGCGTGGCTCATGCTGATATAAATTCAGTGGGAGTAAAGAAGACCCATTTAATCATTCAGGACTCAGCAAAATTTAGTTCTTCACCTTCTTCACTCACGTGGCTGAAATGTTCACCACAAGCTGAGTTGGGGGAACTGCATAGAAGTAGAGTAACCGAGGAAACCAGAAATAACCAACATGACCCTTATCCACAATACCTAAATAAGGCTGTATTAGAGAAAATTCAATTCCTGGAGCTGTCTGAAAACATAGCCATAGTATTTGACACTCCTTCCATCAAGAGATGAGGTCTGTTCTTCTGCCCTTCAATATGGGCTGATCAATAGAGTATAGCAGAGGTGACACTCTGAGATTGCTAAGGCAAGGTCACAAAAAGCCATGCGGCATCCATCATTTTTGTTAGGATGCACATTTAAAAGCCCAGAGCCACCATGTTGGAAGTCTGCCTATCCAGTGGCCACCATGCTGTGAGTAAGCTCAAGTCCGTGGTAAGCCTGTGTGTCAGAGCTCTGGTCGTTAGATCCATCTGAGCCAAGCCTTCGAGTTACCTCAGCCCAGACATGAGTGAAGAAGCCTTCAGATGATTGCAGTCTCTAGTGGTTTGCTTCATGCCCAATCTTCCCTAGCTGAGCCCTCAGACATGGCGAGGCAGAAATAAGCTCTCTTCTGTGTACCATCTAAATTCTGGACCCATAAAGTATATGAGCATAATAAAATGGTGCTTCATGCCTTTCTCCTCTTTCTGCTTTTGGGAAAGATTGAAAAGACAGGGCCTTTAAGACTATGTCCTTTTATTATCAAATCACCTCATTTTCATAATTCAGTGGCAACTATTAAATTATATCCAGCATCAGAAGAATAAAATCTAATTTATGGCTTCTATACCAGAAACCATAGTCTGTGTACTTAGTTCAACCAACAAAAGTAATTGTCTCTGGTTAGCAAGTCCATACTACTTGTTTCTTCTTTATCAGAACAAAGATCAGAGAGGCTCTGTCTTTGGGAAACTGAGGGAAGACTAACACACTCTCTCGCAGCCGCTGTGGTCTGAAGCAGAAATAAAGCTCCAGCCCCAGCCTAACAGACTGTACTCAAGTGATCAGATGTCATAGCTCCTTTCCCTAAACAAATTGTAGTAGAAATAAACCGCAAAGTGTTTATTACTGAAACAGCAGAAAGTTTAGTAATACTACTATATTAGCATAACTGTTGGGAAAATATTATTCTTTTATCTGAAGATACCTGGGCTTGAGATTTTCAGAATATTCCCACTTTTCAAACACCGAAAGCAATGGTGTTTAGAATGAGAACAGAGGAAAGGTTCAAATAGGAAGAGGGCAGGGCAAGGATAGCAAAGACAACCTACCAAAGAAGAAAACTGGCTGAACTATTCTGAAATGTGCCCAAAGTTCATTATATTTATTACCAGGTGTGCACTATTTATTCTGTTGAATAAATATTAATTAAGCTTTTATTTATGTAACATAAATATATCAAACTTAACAAAACAGAAAACCCTTTTCAGGCTACAGGCCAAAATGCAATATGTTTCAATATGATTAATGGCAATTTTTATTACCGAGGTTTAATAATAAATAACATTTTCACTAAATAGCATTGCCTTTATTATTTTTATAATTTTATTAACCGCATTTCAGATATCTGAATTTCAGGAACTTGGGATTTCTTATCTTTTGATTTGGCATGATCAAAACAATTAGAATATCTTAGGAAGCCACCTAAGATCCCCCTAGCATTAATGTATTTGGAATTATTGAAGGGACGGTCACACTTTGTTAAACTTTAGTTCTACTAGAGCCCAAATCTGGTTGTTCATGAGGACTGGACTTCTCTTCAGACTCAATTCTGGAAATCCAAGTCAATTTCTTTGTTGAATAAAATAATTTCAAATCTGATGTATACATCTAACAATGAGAAATGGTGAACATTTCCCTAACTTTTTCTGTCAAGGAAAAGAGCATACTGAGGGATAGATTACAGTCAGGTGTTAATGAGGTGAAAGACCCCTAAAGAGTTGTGGATTGCTGCAGGGTTCCCCTCTCAGATGTGGCCACTGATGCCTTCCCAACACTTAGAGAAGCTAACTCATGAATCCCTGTTAGCAACAGGGAAAATGTTGAAAGAGTGTGAACACCTGAGTGCAAATCTATCACTGTTCCCGGGAAAGAATTCATAATACATTGAGCAATGCCATGAAAAACAGGCTACTTCTTACCAAAAAGAGCCATTTGTTATCTCTCCTTCTCATTTTGTTCTGTAGTTGACAAGATCAAAGAGCTGCAAAGTGAACCAACCATCTTCAGGCATTTACCTGGCAGCCCGGAGGTTGGCAATTAGGGTCTAGAAATGCTGGAGAGAGGAGCAGCAGAAGGCCACATCTTCCTTCTTTCTAAGTCTAAGCATTTCCACTGTGCCTGAGAATCATGTCCTCTGGAAAACTTAACTCTTAGAAATTTAGTCTCTGACATTGTGAATCCAGCCTTGTGGGCAAAGTCTAGGCTCTTGACAATCTAGCCAAGAAGTATAAAACAGGCTTGCCCTGATGAGTCATAGATAATATGCAATTAACCATATGTCTCCTAATGAACCAATCTCCTACAAAGTATTTAGTGAGTGAAAAATTAAATACTACTAGACTGGAGTGAGAGAGTACAATATGAAATATTTTAAGAATAATGTTACACAGCAAGTTGAGTTACAAAATATGTTTTCTTCTGCTTAAATGCCATGTTATTAAATACTTCCCTACCTATTTTTCTCTCTAGTTTTATTTTCACTTCAGAGTTTCTTTGATCTTGACCTGTAGGGTTAACTACAAATTGTTGATTTTCCTTGTTCTTAAATCATGTGATCTTAAAAATGCCTATTATTATTAAGGCACAGAGTTGTAAGTACACTCTTGAAATTTTAATTTGCTTAAACAGTACAACCATCTTATTATAATCACTTGAATGGACATTGATTTTGGGTGCACCTGGCAACAAAAATGAAAAGTGTGTTTATTCACATGATCATAATCATTTCAGTAGGCTACTAGCCTTGGTTCTAGAAATACCATGCTCCATGTATTTAAATTATTCCCTCTTCTCTCAAAAGGATAAAATCTTGATTGAAATAACTTCCTTCTTTTTTGAATTGGCTGTAGAAAAGAAAGATGTGGCCTTGGCCAGTGTGGCTCTGTTGGTTGAGCACAGTCCCATGCACTGAGAGGTCCTCGGTTTGATTCCCAGTCAGGGCACATGCCCGGGTTGTGGGCTCAGTCCCCAGGAGGGGGCGTGCAGGAAGCAGCCGATAGATGTTTCTCTCTCTAATGGATGTTTCTCTCTTTTGCACTCTTACTTCCTCTCTTTCTAAAAATCAATAAAATTTTTTTTTAAAGGAAAAAGAAAGAAGTGAATTAAGCACTAAGATTAAATTAGTGCTGAATGTAGCCGCTCGTAACCACAAATTTAGTAGTGCTAGTCAGAAAAAAAAGAAGAGCATGTACAAAGAGAAGAATCCGCTGAAGATGCATAATAGGACAACTGGACCATAAGTTAATTGCCTAAAGGTCACCTAGGAACCTTGATTAAAAACATTAACATCTTGATGTAACAAATCTACAGGACTTCTTCAGCCTTCTCCCCCAAGCTCCCACAGGCTTTTGGGGGCCTTCTGGTTGCCTTGGTCACAGAAGGTTTTCTTTCTTTAATCAGATTCCTCCTCCCCTAACTCCTACCCTCCTGCTTTAAAAAAAAATAAAGGAGCCTTTGCTCAGCAGACCAGTTCCAACTTTTATTACTCTTTTCTTTTGCCTCCAGCAGCACAGAGCCCATGGTTTGATGGCTGTGGAGTCTAGTGTCACGCAAGGATTACCAGGAGAGCTACCTGAAACAGGAACAATAAGACAAAGGCCACTGGCTGAGACATTACCAGTGAATCTGCTTAGAAAACTGTGACTACATATTACAAACATCTGATTAGTGTGTGTCTCCTATTCTCAGATGTTCTGAAGGTTGAGCTCTTAGTTCTCATGTCAAAAGTAAGAAGTAGGGATTCTACTGTGATGGACACATCAGGAGCTTAGCTCTCCTCCAGGGTCCGGCTCCCCTGACAATTTTGGCTCTCTCTTTTCTGTGTATTATTGTTTGTTCTGTCCTCCTCCACAAAATGGAAAATGTCTAAAGCATTGGAGCTAGGTGTTCCGTTCTTCTTACAACCACACTGGGGCCCACTCGTCTGTGCTTCCAACGCTCCAGGAAAGCATTCCACTACCCACCTCCTCCCACCCTCGAACCCAGCCCAGTGGGCAAAGTCTGTGATCTTGACAGATGGACCCAAGCCTGAAACTCACTCTTAGGGCTTTGCTGTGTTAGCCCAGTGATTCTCTACCAGGCAGATGATGACTTATACCTAAACAGTTTTTTGGGTTTTTTTTTTTAACCGCAGAGAATTCCTTTCCCTGAAAGACAAATCAGAAGGGTTTGGGAGAACATAGTGATTTCTGCAGTTTGAAAAGACTGACCAAGACGGTTCCTCCCCCTGCTCTCCCCCTCCCTACACTGCACACCCCCTACTAGAAACACCTAAGACTATCTTGAGAGTGACTTTTTTAAACAAAGACTGATCACCAGGAAAAGGTTAACTAATTAAGTCATATATCTCTCACTGATAATGGCTTTTACTTCTTTCCTTCTTACTAAAACTCGGCAGCTTTTTGAATGGAATAGTCATCTTCTAAAATGCAGGTCTGATTAATACTATACGGCAGCGATTTTCAACCTTTTCCATCTCATGGCACACATAAACTAATTACTAAAATTCTGCAGCACACCAAAAAAATACATTATTATTTGCCTGACCAGGAAAAAAATAGGTATAATTTTGATTCATTCACACCAAACAGCCATTGCTGTGTTGGCTGTTGTCATTTTCTTATTTGATAATCTAAGGGAAAGATGTCAGTGCCCCTGACTAAATAGTCAGGTATTGCATGTTTTAAAAACTCTTGTGGCACCTCCATTGAAAATCTTTGCTTTATGGTGATTCTCCTTCATCCATACAGGGGAGCTCTAAACTCATACTCTTTTTTTTTAATCCTCACTGGATGACATTTTTGCATTCATCTCCAGATAGAGTGGGAGGGAGAGAGGAAGGAAGAGAGAGAGACACATCGACCCCAACCGGGGTCAGGGACAAACTGCAGCCGAGGTACGTGCCCTTAGAACCCAGGACTCTGGTCCACGGGCCAACGCTCAAACCGCTGAGCCAAACCGGCCAGGGCAAACCTCATACTCTTCAGGACCATCTACTGCTGTGTCTCTACATATCCCCTGTCATCTAAATTTACTGCAAGTTTAGGGACTACGTATTCTTACCCCCTGGTGTGTCAAGCATGATGCCCTTCTGCTCTCAGTTGACCTTCATGACTAGCATCCTCTTCCTCTTCCTCTCACGCTTCTTGATTCACTCAAGAGCACATTTCTCCGGGAATTTTTTGAACCCTGCGGACCAGAGGTTAGCACCCCTTGCAAACTTCCCACATAACACTTCTCATCACACTGCATTTGGAACGTGGAGTCGGGCTCCGTTTCTGTAACATTTGATGATGGAGAGCTGTTACGCCTCTCTGTGTCCTCTTTGCTTTGTGTCCCACATTTGCACAAGCTGATAAGAAAGCCCGTGTGCCCCTCCTTGGGCGCTGGCAGAAGACTCAAACCACACAAGCCCGTCCGTGTGTGGGACTGCTCACTCTGGCCTCACCCCCTAACCACAATAAAACTGAGCCAGTCTCCTTTCCCTGTGCTCTCAAGCTATTTCATATCTGCTTGAGAGGTCTGCTTTGTTTGCCTCAGGAAACTCCATGATCTAAACAGTAAACCTCTTCACACTCTCTAGGTGTGTGTGGTGTCATAGGACTGAGCAACCGAAACCCAGCTTGGATGGAGGGTCCATCTGCCGTTGAAGGTGAGCATGACAGTATGGCAGTCATTGCTTTTTTTGTCCATATTCTCCACTAAATTATAAACTCTTTGAGGATATGACTGTGTGTTGTTTATCTGTGGAACCCCAGTGTCTGGTACAGAGTCGGGCACAATAGTATACATTCACTGATTGCTTGTTGAATAATGTACCTGTCTTTAGCTGAGTACCTGTTTCCATTAAATAAAATGTAAATAAGTTAGACTTTTAAAGTTTTAAAGGAACTTGGATATTATCAAATACAACCCAAACTAATGAGACATATATATTGTATCATCTATTGTGGCAAAACAAACGTACAGAAGGGTGGTGGTTGTTGTTGTTTATAGTAAGACATTTCAAGAACTTACTAAGATACAAAGTTATTCTTTGTGGACTAGACTGAGAGGTAATGAGATCACAGCCCCAGGAGGTACTGTATTTAAATAGGCATCACTTGGAGATGTCTATTCCCGTCTCCACAGCTTCAATATGTTATGTTAGGATTACCACTGATTTGGATAGTTTGAAGAACCTGGAAGTAATCACGAACACAGAGCCAGGTAGCAAATTATACATACATTTATTACACATTTCACAATTATTTCAAAAATGCTTTCAGATGGGATGCTTAGATTTCAAAGCAACGAATATAAAAATTACATCTCTACCAGTAGCTGACTTTAATAGCTGCCTGTGATACACATGGATCATCATCTGCATCAATTACTGGGATAATAGGTGAAAACTGGTGATCGGGCTCCACGGTACAGTAAAACGAGGCAATCATCTCCCACCCGTCACTAATTTGCAGACATACCCCCAACCCTGCGGCCAGTCTCTCCCAGTTCCCTGGGCATACCTCTGCTGGAAGAATGCATTACATTGTAATGTAACTTTCCATGTTCGTTTCTGTCTCCCTCCGCGCCCGTGCACCGAGCACCAGAGGGAAGAGACCGCCTCCCCCTCACTGCTGCATCTCTGGCTCCCAGAACAGTGCTGGCCACCACGACTACATTGTGACTTTCTCGGGCTCTGGGCCCCATCGCCTTTATAGACACTTTCCTCCATAAGACAAATACAGAACTACATACCTATAGTTATTTGAATGACTATGTTAGTATAAAGACAAATAGATTATTATTATAAACTAAAACATTGTCTTGGACCTAAAAGTTAATTTCTTTCTTGTGATTGTAAAAGCAATTAGAACAGTGTTCTGAGCTCCCAAAAGCAGTGTTGACCTTGGTACCTAAAGGATAAATTGGCCCTGGTGGTCATATTAAAGGTATTCAGTCGCTGTCTGACGAATGGATAATATATGGGAGACAAAAAGAAAACGCGACCAGCCAGTTAATAGTAAAATACATGAGAGTTCATACACTTATCAGTATAATCATCTACCTGCCCACATCCATTATCATATGAGGTCATTAGACTCGAAGAAGTGGGACCCCCTGCTGCATTTCAGGGGGCTCTGCTCTTTGGAGTAGCATCTTCAATATTTTCTTCCGAGTTCCCCTCTTGTGCCTGGGATGGGGCCACAAGCATCTTGGCTATGTGCCCAAGCATTGCTCAGAACCCACAGGGACCCCTATTTTTGTTCCTTCCTTTTGAGGTGCTCTCCAAATCTTTAGCCCTCTTAATCTACCTCCCTCAAGCATGAGGTTGACCAAATGGCGCAGGAGTTCCAGACTTGTGCCTATGCATGGTCCTGAGGTTCTGTAGCTGGGACAGGGTTCCAGGAAGGTGACCTGACAAGCAATTGAATCGTTCTCATTATCCAGCATAGTATTTAGGTCACCAGAATAGTACTACTGACACACTGATTTGTATAAATTCTTATTCATATCAGGTAAAGAACAAATTCAAGTGTTGGGCCAACTTTCGGGTTTGAGTAATATATGTGGATCCTCTGCATATGCTGACCACGGTATAGTCTTTAGTCTACAGCACCTAAGGATGGTGGGTGGTGCTGGCATCCTTTACTTGGTGCACCCGTCCATGCCAGTGCTGGCACCCAGGATGGCCACCTATGCCCTTCACAGCTCTGCATCGGGTGGCAGGCAGTCCTCCAGGGTGGTCACATCTGTCCCTTCCTGGGACAGTCATTGCTCCCCAATACCAATGAGCCCATCCCATCCACATGGTGACAGCATGTGCTCTGGGTTGAGCTTAAGTCATGCTGGCTGGAACACACTTTCCCTGTAGGAATCACTTTTCTTACCCTTCCATGGCCCCTTGTGTATCTTTCTGCTGGCGACTGTCAACATTAAAAGATGTCACGATCTAGGAATGCAGTGATTATGGCCTAAAGAATTCAAGTGATAAGATGGTTGGAAGATATATTTGTTCTATTTTTATGCTACAATAAATTCTGCATGACCAGAAGGTGAATTGCTGTTCACATTTTCCATGTGCTCTGAATAAGACTTGTATCTGTGGCCATCATTAGCAAAGCCCAATAACAACCTTTGAGAGAGTCTTTGGAAGCCACTGTTTGTGGGCAGGGGGATGGGCAGCAGGGTGTATGACATAGGTCATGAGCAATGATGCAACCAGCATCAAATAAATGGAATAAATGGTTTCAGAGGCAAAAAGGTCAACATTGTTTTAATACAAATGTGATCCCATGGCATTGTAGTAGCATTATTGCTGCCTTATTCTTGTGGTGGGAATGATTACATTTACCAGTGAAGAACATGAAGAAATGGTGCCTGGGTCTGAGCAGGAAAAGGTCGTATCGAAACACTACAGAGAATCTTTCTGTGCTCCAACTGGACAATGAACAAATACCTCAGTACCTCTTCTCTACTTTTTACTCTAAATCTTTATCCATAAGGCACTATACATAAACTCATGAATGTTGTAATACATTTTTTAAAATAGTTTTTATATAAAGACAAACCTTGCAAAAAATAAATATTTGCCTGGGGCTCTGCAAACCCTAGGAGTGGTCCTAATTAAGGGAAATAGTTGAAACAGTCCTCCCTCTTTCCATATAATATATCCCTGCAAGGATGCCTATCATGTGACATTTACCTTGATTTCACACGAAGTTTAAGGAAGAAGACTAGGAGCAGAAGGGCCCATGCAATTAACACATCAAAGCTGATGCCCTCCCCAACCCCCACTGCCACCGCTACACACACACACACACACACACACACACACACACACACACACACTGCTAGTAACAGTCTCTATTCTGGCCTCAACAGTTTATCATTTTCATAGGAATTGCTAGAATTAGTCCCAAATAACAGCAGTTCTGAAGAACTGTAGTGAAATTCAAGCCCTATTTAAAAGTTCTTAAAATTGCCCTGGCTGGTTTGGCTAAGTGGTTACAGCATCGGCCTGTGGACCCAAGGATTATGGACTCGATTTCTGATCAAGGGCAGGCACCTGGGTTGCAAGTTCGATCCTGTCCTGGTCAGGGTGGTGAGGGAGGCAACCAGTTGATGTGTCTGTCTCACATCGATGTTTCTCTCTCTTTCTTTCTCCCTCTCTTCCGCTCTTATCTAAAAATCAGTGGAAAAAATATCCTTGGGTGAGGATTACAAAAAAAAAAAAAAAACAAATAAATAATAACAGTTCTGAAAACTGTGTTCTCACAGTAAAGAGAAAATAATTTCTGTTTTGGTTGTCACTAGAAGAAATTTAGTCATCACCACAGTTGCTACATTTTCAAAGAATCTTTTGAGGGGTGGGTCCCTTCATTACCTTACTATTAGCGGAAGTAAGTAGGCACTTAAATGTGAGATCATTTTTGGATGAAGAGCAATCATCACCTTCTTCATAAGTACCTAAATAAAGACCTGATAAAATACCACGATGTCCAGCACATCCCGTCTCCTTTGCTCATTCCCAGCGAAAGGAGCATTCTGTCAGCCAAGACAACACCAGGGACACAGTTGTTGAATACTGAGGTACTCCCCGATGACAAGAGTCAGAATAAGTAAAAGAAACAGACGTTGACATTTATGAAATTCCATTTGATGATTTTATGGTAAAACAAAAAAATGTGATAAGGAATAGTGACAGGGAAATGCACTCTTGTTAAATAGCAAATTCTAGAAGCACTCTGCAAATGTCTTCAGAATAGTAAAGATCTGCTATAATGTCTTATAAGAATTTATTTAATGGCACAATATATGCTACCTCATATACCTGATTCTAAAACCCAGTTGATAATTCCAAATAAAATTTATATAATTTTGTAATCCTTGAGATTTAACTAGATTAAAGTACCCTTACAGCATTGGGAAGGGATCGGTGGTGGTTGGGGGTGGGGTAAGTTATTTTTTCCCATCATTTGTGAATAAGTAGGATTGAGAAGACACAACATCAGCAGAACATAAAATTAGAACTACAAATAGTGTATAAGGCTAAATACTTCCAACTTAAACAAGAGAATATGCTTAAAGAAATTAGAAGCTGGAGTTGTTTCTAATATTGAGCTTAAATAGAGAATTAAGGACCTATGTAGGGGAGGATAGTTATTCATTTGCTGCTGTGAGAATAAAGAGAAAGTGATATAAAAATTAAGATGTGAGATGATAACATAAAAACTTTGGGTATGAGGTAAGCTATATTTTTGTGAGAAAGTGAGAATCTGAAAAGTACTGAGTCAGAATTATAAACCTAATTAATAATACAAACGTGTAAGGGTAGAAAATAACTTAGAGATTATCCAGTCAAAATATCTGTGGTAGGCAGAACAATGCCCACCCTCCTTCCCTAAAAAAAAATGTCCACTGCTTAATCCCCTGAACTTTAAGTATGTAACTTTCCATGGCAAATAGGACTTCG
The DNA here is from genome assembly GCF_014108415.1 of Molossus molossus. Taxonomy (NCBI): domain Eukaryota; kingdom Metazoa; phylum Chordata; class Mammalia; order Chiroptera; family Molossidae; genus Molossus; species Molossus molossus. The sequence continues at coordinate 33,478,486 of NW_023425403.1, read as the reverse complement.
CAGATGTGGTTCGAAATCTTGAGATGGGAAGAGTGTCCTGGGTGAGCCAGTGGATCCCACGTAATTGCGTGGTCCTGAAAAGAGGGAAGCAAGAGAGTCAAAGTCAAAGAGGGATCTGATTTCACGCTGCTGGGTTTGAACACAGGGGAGGGGCCAGGAGCCAAGGACCGCAGGTGATCTCTAGAAGCCAGAAAAGGCAGACGCTCCCCTAGAGTCTCCAAAAAACCACAGTCCGGCCCGTACTTTGACTTTTTTAGCCCTGTATGATGATCAGGTGCTCAGACTGTAAGATAATAAATGTGTGCTGTGGCAAGCCACTACATTTGTGGTAGTCTGTTCCAGCAGCTGTGGGAAGCTAATGAACTGTCATTCTTACAGATAGTCTAGGGAGTGAGATGTCTTACCCAAGGCAGCAGACCTGGTAGATGGCAGAAAGGAGTCTACAGCCCAGAGTTCTGAGGGGCCCATTCATGATAGGCCACTTTCTTTCGGATTTTGTTCCAGTGGAGAAAGAGACGTGATTGGTTTAGATAACAAAGCTGGTGACATTGTGCTAGAGAGCACATACTGGCCTTGAGACCCAACTGGACTTCTTAGTCTTCACTAAACTGTCACAGACAGAGGAGCGGAATGACTGCAGCTGCATCCCCTCTGCCCGCCCCTTCGAGGGTGCAGCTTCCCCAGGGAGGCTCAGCGAGCAGGAGAAGGCTGGCAGTCTGCAAGCTGGAGCTCCCGGGAGAGCAAACGGGCCACGGGCCACACTGACCCATGGGGCAAACATGGGTCATCTCAACCGGGGAGAAGACATGAGACAGAAGTGGCTTCTTCCCCAATCCTCCACCGAGAAGGCGGGTGTGTGGGAGTCGCTCTTCTCTGGGGCTCCTGGAGGAGCGGGATGGTGCCCCGCACGTCTGATTCCATCCGGCCCAGGGCGCAGCCGCCACCTGCCTCTCCCACACCTGCGGACGTGCGGGAACCTGCACGGAGCAGCTCCTGATGGAGATGTACTTGTTTTCTTTTTTACAGAAGGGATATATGTAGTTACAAACATATAAACTGATGTTTTTTAATTGTGGGTGGAGAATCGAAGAATACATGAAGAAAGTAAATATCAAGGCAAGGGTGGCCCCATCTGAGATCTGAGTGGGTGTGTTACTCTACAGAAAGTTCCTGCCTCCCACTCAACTATTCGCTGCTCTCTCTCCAAGGCAGTAGCTTCGCAGCACCAGCTCTTAGCGCAATGTCTGGCAGAGAGCAGGCTCACTAGTATTTGTTGTGGAGGATAATTATTTCATTCCTACTAAAACGCAAGGAAAGGAGTAGTATGATCGCTCATAGTTTACAAAATGAGAAACTGCGGAGCAGATGGATTTGGGAACACGCTGAAGGCAACACGATGAGATTGGAACCCGCGCATCTGTGCACTAAAACCTTAGCTGCTGACTGCTCTGGGCTGGTTCTTGGCGCTGGGGGCTGCTGGGACGTCCAGCTTCTGCGTGGCCGAGGGACTGAGGGACTATTCAGAGCTAGGAAGCAGCTCACAAAGGGAGAAGTTCTCCATTCACTCTGCCTCGTTTCCTTTCACAGAAAAACTGTTAGGACAACACAGTTTTATATGTGGAAAATAAATTCCTCCGCTATCATGTGGTTTAAAATTGCAGAAGTTTTTTAAAAAAAGTAAAAAGCATGCAGTCTAAAATGTCAGTCTGTTGTTGTTTGTCTAATACTTCAGGCCTGTACGGTTTGAAAGGATTTCCCCACATAGGCAAATTCTAGGTATATGCAAACCTCTGAGTCATGGGAGAAAGCAAGTTGGAATTTATGTTGAATTTATGTTGATTAAGATCGATTATCTGATGAGTGAGCAGCCTGCCAACCCTGTGTTACAGGAACAGGTTCCTCTGTGGCTCTTATTTAGAAGGTTGATTTCCTAAGTTTTCACTATTTTTTTTTTCTTATAAAAATATTTCCCTTCTTCTGGGCTATAGGAAGGTTATTTTAGGGTGAAACTTGTCTATTTCTCCCACTGAGGGATCATGGGGACCAACACACATTAGGGTGATGCCATCTGCTTGTGTGGATGGGCTCTATCAGGAAGAGGCCTGTTGCCTGGCCGGGGTGGCTCAGAGGTTGAGTGTTGTCCAATGGACCAAGAAATCACTAGTTCGATTCCTGGTCAGGGCACATGCCCAGGTTGTGGGCTCAATCCCTCGTAGAGGACATGCAGGAGGAAGCCAGTCGATGTTTCTCTCTCATCAATGTTTCTATCTCTCCCTCACCCTTTCTCTCTTTCTAAAATCAATAAAAACATAATAAAAACAAAAATTTAAAAAAAAAAAAAGGCCTGTGAAAGTCATCATGTCATTTGTGATGATGCCAATGAGGACATTATTTTCTTCCCACCCAATTATCTTAAGTCATAAAAGTGAGGCTGGGAAGTCGAAACTTCACTTAGTCAGTGGGGAGGAGAAACTTTGGAGACCTTTCCTTTTTTATCTCTGAAATAAACTTAGCTCTGTCACGTAGACCGCTGTACCTCAGAAAAGTGATATGCCATTACAGAACATGAAATCTCAAAAAATGAACTAGCCTCATTGCACAGAGTAAGACAGCTAATAGAAGTACAATGACTTCTTCAGACATTTATGTTGTACATTTTCTTCAAAAAACAACAGAGGATAATGGATTTCAGGGGTTAGAATGTGCTAGTCTGTCTTATCGCCCACTCTACAAAGCTAGCACTCAATAGCCACAAACTCACACCATGCTGACCAGAGTGAATGGGAATCTAAATTATTCAAACTTTCCTTGAGGGATCCATACTACCGTATAAAATTTAATAGAATGGTGTTCTGGTATAGAAAGAAGATTTATACCTTGAAGTAATTTATACATTGGTATGAAAACATGTATAGGGAAATTCATTGCACTATTGATTACAAAAAAAAATAAATAAATAAAGCTAAAAACAACCCAAATGCCCATGAAACTGTGTAAATCTATTGTAGTTTATCCAATCAGTGGATCGCTTTGTATCAGTCAAAGTGAATATTTACAACTATACACATCAACATGAATTTCAGAATCATAAAGATGAGTAAAAAGCTGTCATCAAAGAATACATACTATAGGATACTATTTGCACAAGGGCCAAAAATAACAACAACAAAAAATTGAAGCTTGGCTACAAATATATCTGTCATAAAAATAATACTAAAGTAACAGAAAATTAAAATAGCTCTTGTTCAAGAGCAATGCACAAAAAGATAAGAGATGGTAAGGCATAGAGGAGATCTCAGCTGCGTGGGTAATATATAATTTTTTAAACTGGGTGTTTGTGCTGTCATTCTTTGTATCTTCCACAGACGTGTGTATAGTATACGAGAAATATTTCATAATTTTAAAAATTGCTGGAACCAACTAGCTTTCTTTGGCAGAAACTAACGAGTTGTTCACCACCATTTGCTTTGTCTTTCTAAGCACACAGCTTGCTTCCATCTTCCAGCCTCCCTTGTGTTGCCCAGTGATGAATTTTGGAACAGGGCAGAGCATTAGATGCTACTACCAGGCCTGGCTGCCATGCACACACCACACAGTTTTCTTCATGCACCTGCTCATCAGATGCAGAGAAGCCACTGCAGGTCTCTGGCCTGTGTGGATGAGACAGACACTGCGTGGCCACGGAAGCCCTGCTCCTGCCCTGCACCCAATGGTGTCGTAAGCCACTGCGATTTGGGGGTTGCAACAGCAGCTCGCTTGTTGTGCCCAATACACTTGTTACAAAATGATGACAGTTCAGCTGAAATGAAGAAGTTTAATAAACTTAAAGAAGTAGCAAGAACTAAAGCCTATCTCTCTACCTCTGGAAGACCAGTAATGGGAGGAGAGAAGCTTCAGCCGAGGAGGGGTCTAGAGCGGTTTCTTAACTTCCACCATCCCTCTAACCACTGCATTTGAAAACCATCAACATTGTTGGGAGCATGCTTTCAAATCCCTCATTTTAAAACAAGAACTATCAATGAACATGTCCTGAGATCCTATTGAGTGTGTAATTAGACGTAAAACAGAGCTGGCATCACTTGTGAAACAGGGTCCCACATCCTATTTCCCAACTATTCAGTTGGATCAAAGAAGAAAAAAATCAATATCCTGCTTGTCTGAACCACACAGAACTACTAATTGCGTTTAAGTGCACAATATATTTCAGTGAAATAAGATGAGCTAATTGCCTTCCTTCCCTTTCCAGAAGTTCATCATAATGCAAGAATGGGGAGGAGCCTCTCCCTTTATTAAGATGGCTTCAGGAAGAGTATAAAATGTCTGCCCAGGAGGTAAAATAAACACAGAAATGAGGAAAGGAAACAACAAGCAACAGAGACAAAAATATAACTAAAAACTGGCGAAAGATCTAGCAACTCTGGAAATAACAGGAGCTAAAAATCATCAGAAAATGTGTCCATGGATTCCTGCCACTTCTGCCTTCCCCAGTAATAGAGCTAACACTAGAGAAGTGAGTGTCTTTTTCACATACTGCTATACACATGTTACATGTATTGTCTCATTAAGCAACTGAGTTAGCTGAGTACCATTAATGTTTCCGTATTTTAGATGAGGAAACAGAAGCACAGAGAGTTTAAGTAGCTGCTGTAAGGTCACACAGCTTCCAAGAGACACATCAATATTTTTAAATGCATGAGCACAGGCAACCTACTGAATGGGAGAGACTATTTGCAAATGATATATTTAGTAAGGAGCTAGCATCTAAAATATATGACAAACTCATACATCTCAACATCAAAATTTTTAAATCTAAAAAATGGACAAAGGACCTGAATAGACATTTCTCCAAAGAAGACTTACACATGGCCAAAAGATACATGAAAAGATGCTCAACATCATTAATCATTAAGAAAATGCAAACTGAAACCACAATGACATGTTACCACACACCTTTAAAAAAAAAAAAAGACTGTTAGCAAAAAGAACAAAGGACAAATGTTATTGAGCATGTGGACAGAAGGGACCCTCGTGCACTGGTGGGATTGTAAACTGGTGCAGCCACTATGAAAAATTAAAATCAGAGCTATCATACAACCCAGCAATTCCATTCTGAGTATTTATCTGAAGAAAATGAAAGCACTAATTTGAAAGTATATATATATATGCATCCTTATGTTTATTGCAGCATTATTTACAATACCTAAGATATGGAGCAATTTAGATGTTCATGGAATATTACTCAGCCATAAAAAAAAATGAAATCTTGCCCTGGCTGGTTTGGCTCAGTAGTTAGAGCATCAGCCCATGGACCAAAAAGTTGCAGGTTTGATTCCGGTCAAGGGCACGTGGGTTGTGATTCGTCCCTGGCCCTGGTCTGAGTCATGCGGAGAGGCAACCAGTCAATGTATCTCTCTCACATCGATATTTCTCTCTCTCTCTCCTCTCTCCCTCCCTCTCACTCTATCTGAAGATAAATGGAGAAATATCCTGGGGTGAGGATTAAAAAAAATGAAATCTTGCCATTTACGATAGCATGCATGGACTTAGATAAGCCAGACAAAGAAAGACAAATACTGTGTGATTTCACTAATATGTGGAATCTAAGGAGCAAAACAAACTAATAAAACAGAAGCAGACTGATAGATGCAGAGAACAAACTGATGACTGCCAGAATGGAGGGGGTAAGGGGACAGGTGAAAAAGGTAAAGGACACCAAGAATTACAAACTTCTAGTTATGAACTAAGTCACGGAGATGTCATGTACAGCACAGGGAATACAGTCAAGAACATACTAACGTTTTACAGTGAGAGATGGTGCTAGACTTAATGTGGTGAACACTTTGTAATGTGTATGAATGTCGGATCACTATGTGGTGTTCCTGAAACTAATATAATATTGTATGTCAACTACAATTAAAAAATAAAATTTTAAAAACACACGTGAGTTCAAACTTTGAACCACCTCTGAGCAACCATCCTCTGGTCTGCTTTGGCTCTTTAGCTTAAATTAAGTCGTCACATCTTCTAATGACCTGAATGAATGCTAATGGCAAGGAACGCAGGTAAGCCTTTACTGGTAATTCTTCAAGTGCTGACCTTGAGCATGTTCTCGGGGGTTAGTAGATAGACAAAGAATCACAGCAACAGTGGAGTAAGCTGCAAAGGCTGCCGGAAATCCTTCCAGATGGCATAATATTGTTCAAACAGCGTTGATGGATCTCTTGGGATCATACACAGAGAAAACATATGAATGGGAGAGAAACTGAAGATGTCTGTGTGAGTGTGAGAGACAAGAGAGGAAACAAGGAAGAGAAAGAAAGAAAGCGGTAATGATGAGTTTACAGTAGCCTCTAGAAGACGATGAGCCATACTACGGGTATGTTATTATAAGAATTGTCTATGATACTTACAGAATAATAATATTACAAGAGACCAAAGATAGCAGCCACTGCAATTGCTGAAGTCAAGAAAGGTACAGTTACAGTCGGTTAGGCAGGATTTTTAAGTTATCCAGTTTGTTAATGTCAGGGCCAACAGGAAAATTCAGGTTTCCTAACTCAAAGGTTAGTGCTCTTTCCATAATCCTGTGCTACAATGTGTAATGAACACTGTCAAGTTTTTGATTATCAGCATATAAATTTAATATGAGCAATAGGCAGCAAAGGCTTCTACAGTTTCTAGATTACTTTTCCTCCATCTGTGTGAAGTTGCTAATTACCTGCTGTCAGTGAAAACAACCCTTGTAGGCAGCTGAAAAAATGAATTGGAAATTTGGGTTTGAAGTCAAGTAAAAAACACAGGTGTTGCTTTGTTCAGTAAAAGCCTAACAAGAAACTTAGTGGGATGAAAGGGTAGGAGGAGGGAAAAGGAAAGGGGAAAGATGACGTCGTCTTCAGCCGAGATGGTCAGAGAAAGAATAAAAGCTAGAAAACAGCTTCCTAAACACTTTCTAAAGAGAGTGTGGAGAGCTCAGGATTTGCACAACGAAATTGTGTCCACAAAACAATGGACATTTTAGAAAAATGACTTGTGAAACTATTTTTCATCTTACCCCTCAAAAAATGTAAATAGAAGAGTATGTGTTAATTAAAGCAGGCAAGAAATTATAAAGTTGAAGTATTTTTTTTTTGGCTTTGTATCTTTTAGGGGGAGCAGGGGGTCAATTCTATTTAATGTTTAAAGGTTAATATTGTGCACTGTAGAACAGTGGGCTGGAGCAGGCACTTCACCTGTGCCACTGTAGTTAGGGCTAAAAATATCTTTTTGATTTGTTTTTCATAATGATAATTTACTTTTCAGAAGTCTTTTAAACAATAGGCAATAGTCAAAAATTACAATATATTGTGAACTATTGATTCTTCACTGGTATACTTAATTCTCTTATTCTGGTTTGGAATTCCACTTAATACAGGGAAACAGCAGCCTTTATTTTGATTAGTTTCTTTGCATACTCCAAAGCAAGGAATTCTCGGAAGAATGTATTGAAAAGCCAGGGAGAGAAGGATTACTTGAAATTTTAGAAAGCCCTTTGTCCCCCTTCTCATCTCCATCATTTTTTAAAATCCAGGTACATTTGTAGCAGGAATTTGTTCTGTGAAACCCTGCAGCAATATTGCTCTTCATTTCCATGACAACAGCTCCCTATCAACTTCTGAAGGAACTTGCCTGTATTGTAAACAAACCTCTCTTGGCAATTGGCCTGTTTTCTTTCTCTATCTCATCTTCCATCTGCTCAAAGGCTTTGCTTCAAAAAGAAGTAGGTTGCAGGTGTGTACTTTTTCTTTCCTCACCCCCCTTTTGTTTCTGAAAGAGGTCGATCTTGGAGATTAAAATTCTCCAACTTGTGACTTTAACAACCTCGCAGAGCAAGGCTGAGTACCTGTGTGTACCTGTGAACCGATATTTGGAGCCTATCGATGTACAGCATTTTAAACAAGGCCCTCGGAAATAGGAAGCTGACTAACACATTTTATGAAGTACATTCTAGCTGCAGGGGAAAAGAAAATTATTTATGGCCAGCTGAAAATGAATCAGAAATAAGGTTGGGTTGTTTTTGTTTTTGTTTTCAGGATCTTTCTTTAAAGACTAAAGTGCCTATTATAGAAATTGTTCATGACAGAACCAGAACCTTACTTACCAATAATCAAGGTAAGAAAACATTTTTATTTTCTTTCGAAAAAAAGAAAATATCTCTTATATATTTATCTAGAGGTTTCATGACCTCAAAATGGCATAAAATTTTAATCCCTGGGGCTTGAAATGTAGGTCAGTTATTTGTCCAATAGAATGAATTTGACACTTTTATAAATTCATTTACTGACATTCTTAAGTCTTTTTTTAATTCAGTGTCCCAGCTATTGGATCATGTGACTACTAGAGTAAACACAATTGTCTGGCATTATGCCAGATACAGAAAAAAAAAAGAAAATCCAGCAAAAGAAAAAGTATATATTTTCTTCACTGAAACACCAAATTTGAAAAGAGATACCTGGAAAGAAAGTATTTTGGCTAGAGTTTTAGAGAGGTTTAGAGCACGTGAATCACAGTCTCCATGGCAAATGTTGCTTTATTTACTTCTTCTGTTTGTTTTTAATTTCCCTTAGGGTACCTGAGTTGCTGAGGAGGGACCACCTCACTGATGATATCAGAAGAAGGATCTTTGATATTTTCAGAGAAGCCCAGATTTGGTAAGTCCAAAGGGTCTTCTCGTAGATAAAAGTATTTTCATATCTTTATCTCATTTTGCCATATGATCTAATTTGCACATGTACTAATTTATTCATTCAAAAAATATCTGTGGAGTGCTTGCCAAGCGCCGGTCACTGCGTTAACTGCTGGGAATCAGTGGGACGGGGATCATCTCTCCTTGTGCAGTTTCCTGGGCACTGGCAGATATATAGGCTTTAACCAAATAATCACATAAACATATATACAATGATGATATGAGAACCTTTAATAGAGAAATTTGCTATGTAGCATTTAGGAATAATTTTTCAGAAAGAGCTCACAGAGGAGGTAAGGCTCAAGCTAAAATTTGAAGACAGAAGTGAAGAGGACAAACAGTCTCACATAATATATTTCTTGTCTGTTCCTGTTATCTTCATAATTGGCTAGTTATTAATATTAATAATAGAGAGCAATGGGAGGCCAGACATTATAAGCACGGTCATCTGGGTAGCTTCACCAGGCAGCTACAACTTCACGCTCCACAGGGAACCACCTGTCCATTTCCTGCGGATCACTGGGGGAAGGGGTCAAACAAAGGGGGAGATGGACACATGTTCAGTGAAGTTGAGGTGACCTGGGAAGGTGCTTGCCTGTCATCTAGCTTGAGAAAAAATCATTGGCTAGAAGGGCGGAGCCACAGCCAGCTCACAAAATCTTGGATGGTAAAATTCACAGACAAAGAGTTCCCTGGCTCTTCCTTGTTCCCTCTCACTCTCTTGCTTCATGACCCACATACACCCATGTGCTGGCCTGTTCTCTCTCCATAGCCATGTGGCCTTAGGCAGCCCCACGGCCCACGGCCATGAGGATCCCACACACAATGGACGGCAGCTGGGAACACAAGCTAAACTAGCCAGATGCTGGACTGTAGACATTCTGGGCAGTGGCTTTAATTCTAGCCCTGTTGAAGACATGGTTGGACTTTTTCGATGGTGAGATGGACAGAGATGGAAACTTGGGGGGAAAAAACCTTAATTTTACATCATTAATAGATCTTTCCACAAAACCCCATCCTCCTGTGGGGGCCTCAGGAAATTTCTTTCCTCGGGCACCCCAAGAACTCCACTCCCACCAGGGACATTCCTGCTTATTGGGATTTTAGTTCCACAACAACAGACTATGCTGTCTGGTTTCCCACATAATCCTTAGGGCCCCAAACTGTGGCACAAAATTCAACTCTCAATAAATATTTATTAAATCAATGAGCTACTGTGAGTTGAACTAAATAAAGAGAAAAGGGAAGAACAATTCTGACAGGCTTTTGCAAAGACTCTTTTGCTGGAGGAATCATAGAATGTGAAAAAGGCCATAAAACTCAGAAAACTGACTATAGGTTTAGGAGCCTGGGTATTAGAGAGGTGTTTTAAATCCCTCAGTGATGGCCCTGGCCGGATTGGCTCAGTGGTAGAGCGTCGGCCTGTGGACCAACGAGTCAAGGGTTCGATTCCAGTCAAGGGCACGTACCTTGGTTGCAGTTCTTCCCCAGCTCTGGTTGGGGTTGTGCGAGAGGCAAACAGTCACATCTATGTTTTTCTCTCTCCCTTTCTCTCGCTCTCGTGCCCTCCCACTCTGTCGGAAGATAAATAGAAAAATATCCTTGGGTGAGGATTGAAAAATAATAATAAAAATAAACTTAAAAAAAAAGAAGCCCGCCAGTGTGGCTCAGTGGTTGAACGTCGACCAATGCACCAAGAGGTCAAGGGTTCGATTCCTGGTCAGGGCACATGCCCAAGTTGTGGGCCTGATCCCCAGTGGGGAGCATGGAGGAGGTGGCCAATTGATGTTCTCTCTCATCGATGTTTCTATCTCTCTCTCCCTCTCCCTTCCTCTCTCTTTTAAAGCAATAGAGAAAAAAAAAAAAATCCCTCAATGATGAGGTAGTAGGAACCATTGACTTTCTTCCCCCTTTCTCTCATTTATTTTTTTTTAATTAATTTTTTTATTCTCACCTGAGGACATTTTTTTCATTTATCTTCAGATAGAGTGGGAGGGAGGGAGAGAGGAAGAGAGAGAGAGAGAAACATTCATGTGAGAGAGACACATCAACTGGTTGCCACCCACACAACCCCAACCAGAGCTGGGGACAAACTGCAACCAAAGTACGTGCCCTTAGCGGGAACCGAACCCGGGACTCTCAGGTCTGTGGGCCAACACTCTAACCACTGAGCCAAACTGGCCAGGGCTCATTTATTTTTTAACAAGCAGCTAAGGTTCCAGTACTAATCTAAACTATACTGCTTTCAAAGAAACATCTTAGGGGTAAACCACACTCCCCTCTCAAGGTAGGCTTAGTACATCACCTAGGAAAATTGTGAGCAGTTATTATTTTCATATTAAAATAAAAGCTGGTCTACTATACCCACAGGGCAGTGCAGGGACTAATATAGAAAGATAAAATCTCTCCTCCTCTTCCTCCCATTCTTCTTGTCCTTCTCTCTCTCTCTTTCCCTCCCTCCTACGCTCTCTCCCTCTTTCTCCCTTTTTCCCCTCCCCCCTTTCTTTTCTCTCCCTCTCTTATTCTCTCTCTCTCCCCCAGTGACTATGCAAAGGCATGCTTGACTCTGAAAAATCTTTGGTACACATATATAAAATCTAAGAAGAGGGTCCAGAGGAGAACATACATTGACTGGCTCACCTAGTCAACATTTATTGGGTATTTCTTGTGTGCTCAGGACTGTCCTGGACCCAGATCTGGGGAAGGACCCTCTCCATCCTGAGCACGCATCTGCTTAATTGGAGAAACTGAAACAATATCCTCCAAAGAAGTTACCAACAACAAGATTTCCACTCGTGTGAATGAACTCTGTGTGGCATTGCTTATGGGCGCACAGTGCATGAGTTAAATCGAGGAGGCTTCCTGAGACTTTTAAGTTTGATTTTGGAGGAGAAATATCTTGATCATCAGAGAATAGCAGAAAGGTAAAATAGAAAAATATTTTCCTTTACATAATGTAAATGTTTTAAAAACCTAGGGTCATTTGGGGAAAAAAAAAACTAATTACTTCCAAAGCAGAATTTTAAAATATCACCATAGCTCAGCAAACAAGTACATGTTCAGCCAAAAGAATGATTTGCCTTATTCCTATTCAAGGTCAGATAAGAGTCCTTTCCCTGGTACACCAAAGAAATGGAAACACTTTCATTCAAAGGCCAGGCAATGGGTTCAATGAGAGAAGACCACCTAGGACCACATAGCAGCATATCTCTTCAAAGCTGAAAATGTCTCAACCTAAACGACAAATCATGAATTTTGATATTAACCTCTACGTCATCTTTCCTCTTCCATAAGAAAGAATGCAGTATTGTGGTGAATCATAAACTGTTTCTTCTAGCACACATACCTTAAAATTTTAAAACATACCCTATAAGACTAAAAATGTAGCTAATGTTCCATTTGTAAGGCATTTCCTACCCGAAGGCACAAAACTAAATTCATACTGGCTGTGACTTTGTGCTGCGAGTGTTTTCACCTCATTTTGGATCAACACCTGCTAGTCTGGTCTTGTGTCTCTTTCACTCTCTCAGATACTATTTCACTGCTTAGAGACCTTTGAAAGGCAACAGATAACAAACACTCTTTGGTCCCTTGCATTTCAATAGAATAACCTGAAACTTCTTATCATGAAGGCCCAGGGCAGACCATGATATTAGGGAGGGGCTGGGGGCTCCCAGGTCCTAGTTGCATGTGTAAGTTTATTTCTTTTAAAGAAAGAATGGGTTAAATTGGACTCAAACTCATGCCAAAAATAACTTTTTACAGCAGTACCAATGACCTGCCTAGGGATGTCCTCCCATTTTCCTCATTTCAAAACGTGTCCCTCTGTTTACATCACAGCTACGCCTGCACACGAGCGACGCGTACAGAAGAGGACTGGCTAGACATCAAGGCATCAGGGGCCCGGTTTCAGTGGGAGACGACAGTGAGGCTGTATAAATGCGCATCTGCAGAGCTGCTGATGAAGAGGCTTTTAAACAGCCTCTGAACAAACTGACTAGTCCCATAGTCAACTCAGTCAGGCCAAGGAGGACATGAAATGAGCTCACCCTGTACACCCAGATTATGTTAAGATATTTGCAAAGCCATTTTAGAATTAAATCACTAGTCCAGCTAAAAGGACTTTCTTTGATTGATAAATATCACCAAACAAGTGTGTGTGTGTGTGTGTGTGTGTGTGTGTTTAAATGATTCCTAAGAACAGAATATTTACTTAATATGATTTGCAAGAAACCAGTGCTTAGAAAACTAGCTGCACTAGGAGCTGTGACTTGCAATGCACACAGCAATCATTCCCAATACATCAGAACCCAGGATCTCTAGACACTCATTCTTGGTTGAATGAATGAATGAATGAATGAACAAGCATTATTGTCCATCCTATTCAAGCTGAGTCACTCAACAGCACAATTGTGAGACTGGGTAGTATGAATGAAGTGACAAATGCTAACCTGTAGTTTTCTCCCTTCTAAGTACACATGTAATCTGTCATGGTCAATTATATTTCTGGCACAGCCAGCCAGTGCCTCTCTGACTGGCCAGTGGAAAGTCAATTAACGTCTCTTTAATTCTATTTCTATTTCTGTAGCTTGGAAGTGAAAATACAAACTGACCATCTCTCTCAGAACCAGTGTGAAGCCAAAGGAGATACTGCCAGACAAAACAGTATGAGCCAATAAAATTGGATCACCCAGGTAAATTCTTAGAGACAGAAAGGAGATTGGTGGTTGTGGTCGCCAAGGGCTGGGGCAGGGTGTCAGGGAAGGAAGATTGAAGAGTAACTGCTTAATGGGCACAGAATTTCTTTGGGGGTGACCAAAATGTTGTGAACTACAAAGAAGTAATGGTTACATAACATTGTAAAGGTACTAAATGACACTGAATTGTGCACATTAAAATGGTTAATTTTATAGTGTGAATTTCAACTCAATAAAATAATTGTATCATAACATGTACAGTTCTGAAGTATGTTTTGCTACGTCTGGGAACAGTGGTGTGGCGAATGTTGTCTATCTATGTGTTTCAAAAGGACAACAGTTGTTTCCATAGTTTTTTAAATAAACGTCTAGTGAGTTTACAAAGACCAGAATGGATATCAGTGATGGATGGGGTGATATGCAGGTAAAGGTGGCCTGATCTGAGTCTGAACCTGAAACCAGGGCACATTTTGTGACTTGGAAGGACAGAATGCTTCCTGGCAAGCAAGAAATTATTTACCTCCTTGAATATTAAACATAAACAAACAAACAAACAAAAAACACCTCACTAGTATCCTTCATATAAAAAACACTAATGAGCAATATTAATTATAGATTCTAGTCCATTTACACATATTCTATGAAAGCAAGATTTCTTTCAAGTAATCTCTGTTGTCACGAGGACATTTGAATTTTATGAATCTTGCTCTTCGATAAATCAACCAGTATTCAGTGCGCTCTACTGTGCATTGTGTGTACCCAGCACTATTGCCAGACTCTAAAGAGAAAAAGAAAATGACAGAACAGGTTTTCCTCTCCATTACTGTTATTCACAAACTTGGGTTTTATCAAACAGATAATGTGGAATTAAGCAAACAAATGCAACATAACCCTGTACTTAATAACCCTTGACAGAACACGTGGCATATGTATGGACAGGCTCCCGGGAGGCAGCGGAGGGGCTGCCACACCGTCGGGTTAGGAAGCTGCAGGCACACAGAGGCGGTAGTGCGGCCGGGACTTGAATCCGGGGCTCCCACACCTAGGCCAGCACTCCCTTCCTAACACACAAACTAGGGGTCAGAAGGTCTGAGATCTAATTGTAGTTATGCCTCTAACGTGCTAGGTGGCCCTGAGCTTGGCGCTCGGCCTCTTGGGTCGCAGTTTCCTCCTCTCGGCTGAGACGGTTGGAGCACCTTTTGTTCAATGTGCTCTTTTGGGGGCCTGCGCTCTGTTAGCAAACGCAGGAATTGCACGTGCATGAGCGAACTATCCTTTCCTGTCCTTTCTTAACCCAGGTGCACCTTCTATCTTAACATAACTCGGATGCAATAGCCCACATTTTTTAAAATGCTCACTATGTAAAGTTTGTGTTTGCAAAGCCACTTCAGTGAAAGTAGGCTGACAAAGAATTTCATCAAATTCCTATAACATGAGCTTCTCAAGGTCACACCGGTCCTATCTGTAGGTAACATTCTTTCTTGGCTGCTGTACCCTTCACTGTATATAGCACTTTTGTCTGTGCAAAGTGTTTTTCCATCTCTTGTCTCACTTGGCATCACTAGTACCAGGCAAAGGCTCAGACTAAACCACACTATCTCTCCCTAACTAACATGGCCCTACACTCAGTCCTGTTGTTAGCCTACAAGGATGCGACAGAGATAAGACAGGGTGGGAAACTTGACCCAGTGACAGCCAATCAGAAGAGCTTTTGTCTGTGGATCTGACCAGGGGTGATTCATCAGCCACCAATCCCAGAGGCTTTCAATAAAAGAACAAAAAGTCCACTATTGCCCCAAAAGCTGTGCTTGGATTTATTCCCTTGTGCAAAAAAAAAAAAAAAAGTTAGGTTAACTGTTAAGAGCAACTTTAGAATTCCCACAAAACAAAGCTCAAGGGAGAAGAGTCCAAAGAGACAAGCTAAGTGTATTCCTTCCATGTCCCTACAGTTTCAGAAAGAGTAGAGTCAAGTGGTTGCATAATCCAGGATAAGCTGTCCCTAAATGAATACCCCAGGAAGCTCTTTTTTTTAAATGTCCACAAAACCATTATAAAAATATAAAATATTGGCAGAACGGCCTCGACTTCCAGTCAGGTGGAGGGTTACCTGTGTCAGGCCCTGCTTACTGTACATGCGTGTACACATTTGTTTTTAACTTGCACAGTCCAAAGTATCTTTAAAATATGAAAGCTCATCTTTTCCCTTATTAAAATTTTTTAACATATTGCCTTGGAATATGGTGTTATTACACTCATCCATTTTAGAATCCAGAAAAAACTCCATCTATAATTTGTACCAGGGAACACAAAGTACACAGCAAACCATGGCCGAGTGATGCGGACAGGTAAGCGCTCCAGACACTGGTAGACGGTGGAGAGATGGCCTTCCCCACCCAGAGAAGTCCTCTAACCCACCCAGGGACTTCCAGAGTTTGAAGGGAGTAACAGTAAAGAAGCAAGGAAACAAAGCAAAGAGCAAACCAGCTACCAAAAAAAAAGGTCTTTTGTAATATGCTAACATTGTATTCACAGTCTGCTTTCTCTAGGTGTCAACTCTGTAATTATTTCATTAAAATGGTATAGTCAAAAGAGTTCTGCCCTGGCCGGTTTGGCTCAGCGGTTGGAGCGTTGGCCTGCGGACCAGAGAGTCCTGGGTTCGGTTCTCGCCAAGGGCACGTACCAAAAAACAAAAAAGAGTTCTGGAAAGGTGACCAGAAGATAGGAGCTCTACTTGCAGCACCAAGTCCAAACATTACTACTTAGATGCCCTCTGCCCGGTTACTTTTCATGTATTACACTGTTCACTGTTCAATGATTACTTATTACGTATGTCATGTTTCCTAAATGCTGTGCTAGACACTGGCTCTGAACACCGGCCATGCTTAAGACTCCAAGGCCAGCAGCTTATAAAATAGCTCGTAAAACTGTCCCAAATGCGTCTCTATACTAGATAATAACCAAATGAACCATTACAAGAATCCCTCAGAGAGGAGAGCAGGCAGTAGAGTTCAGCAGAGGCAAGAAAGACAGAGATACAACCAGAGGCTCAAGCCACGAGGCAACAGGAGCCATGCCTAAGGACACTCTTGAGTGAAGGGAAGAGACTGCAGAATCGTAGCCAAGGAAGAAGGGATCTTTTCCAAAATTCATCAACATAACCAATAAATGTTTATTGTGCACTTTGTGTGTGTGGAGAGACAAATGAGAGTACAGCAGAATCCCTGTCCTGATGAAGTCTCCTGTAGGAGCCAGACAGTCATCGAATAGCAACACTAACTGTGACGAGCGCTTGGAAGGTAAAATCACAGGGAGCTACAGATCAAAGGAGGCGCGCAAGCGATTTGGTGTAAGGGCGGGGTGCTCAGTGAAGACAGCGTGGGGTAGGGACATTGGAAAGGACAGCTAAAAAGAATGAATAGCAGTTCAGTGGGCAAAAGTACTGTGGGAATAACCATGCTATCATGGAGAAATTGGAAGAATAAGGGGCAGAGGAGAGCAAGGTGAATCTAGAAAGTTAGAGAGCGGCCCGATCATACCAGGCCTTGTAGGCCCTTTGAATGATGAGGGTCTCCGTCTCAGGAGCCACGGGAAGCCATCAGAGGATTCCAAAAGGGAGACACAAGTGAAGAGATGCATTAAAACTGACAACTGTGACTGTTGGGTGGGAATTGATGGGGAAGGCTTAGGGAGAAGTGTCTGCGGGAGTCCAGGGGAGAGATGGCAACTGCCTGCACCAGGGGCCTGGACAGTGTCCTGAACAGGCAGGGCTTCAGGCTGGAAAAAAACATTACATTTATCTCCGCATCTGTAACGTAAGGCACAATTCTGGCACCTAACTAAACACTCAGAAAATGGTTGTCGAATGAATGGAGGTCAGTCCTCCAAAGTCAGAGGTCAGTAATAATTCAGTACGTTTCACAGTGAGTCTCCCCTAAATGAGAGCTGGCTAGCGGCCGGATTCCATGTACCGTGTGTTACCCTCTCAGAGGAGATATTTGAGGGTAAGGGAAACTTGAAGCCCCCAGAAATGACCCCATTTAAGTTACCTCTGACCAAGAGGCACACTAGAATAGTGGTTAAAATTGCAGGTTCTGGAGTCAAAGTGCTCAAATTCCTCTTCTAATTCACCCATTTCTCATTGTGTTCAATCCTCTCTGTCTCCATTTTTTTATTTGTGTAATGGAAATATTAATAGTATTAGCACCTACTTCCCACGATTATTGTGCTACTTCCAGCATTAAATATGCTGATCATTTATCATGAGACTTGACAAATAGGAAGCACTCGGTAAACATTATTATTATTATTCTCATCTACACTGTGAGCTTCTCAGGAAAAAAAAAGTACCCTTTATTAGACGATAGGGCCTGCGACATAGTAGGTCCTCAATAAACCAGTATGTGCGGTTGCGCTTGAATCCTCATCTATCATCCTGAATTTGAGGACCCACTTCAGGTGTTTGTTTCTGAGCCATTGCACCCCACCCCCCAGGTCTCCTAAAATCTTTCGTATCCTGAAAGAGAACATTCTTCTCACCCTGTAATTATCGGCCTTTCCATCACCTTCCTCTTTTCCTGTTCCAAAAAAATTATTCAGTCTGCTTACCTTTCCCCTCAACAAACGCTGCCATTTCAAACTTAATTGCTTCTCCTTCCATTACACACCTGCCTTGCTTTATTTTGTCTATTAACTTTGCTTTCTTGTAAGTAGATCGTATCTATTCCGCTTGTCCCCTTTCCCTTATTAATGAACTTCCTCGCCCTGGCATCGGTTGGGAGTTGTTCTTCCATCCAGGATTCTTAAACCAGTCTCCAAATTCTTTGCCGCTTAGGTGATCACTTTTGGCATCCTCCTTGCTAATTCACCTTTGTTAAGCAACTCTTGTCTCTGAAAACATCCCTTTCTCACAGAATGCAGGAGGCAATTATTCCTCCAAACAACTTTTTAACTGTTCTTTCTTTTGAGTTGATTTTATTTCTCCTCCCATTGAATGGCTAGTAATATGGGTCTTTCAGTTAGAATTGCATATTGTCTCCACCTCTGGCAGGTACAAGGAGGGAATAGCCACACCTCCAGGCACTCTTCCAAAAGGAATTAAATGCAAACCTACCCAGCTCTACCCCTCTGGGTACCTCTGAGCATAGAACAGTTTCCTTCAGGAAGGTTAATTCTGCCTTTTCCAATTTTTATTCCTCACCTTCCAGATCTCACTACTGTATAGGTTGATGGTTCTCCTTAATTGTACTCCTAACACTGATTCTATCTACTTATTCTGGACCTAGTTTCATGGCTCATTGCAAACTATTCATCTCACTACACAGCCTCCTCACCGCTCCCCAATCTCTTGGATTTCTTTACACAATTCTTAAGCAAGCTTTTTGGGATTTTATTGGTTCGAACTCTGTTTTTCTGTGGGGACTCCTTCTTGTTTTGTTTTGTTTTTAATTCGTACTTCTCTAGGAGTGGTGACTGGAGGGTGACATTTTCAGGGCTCTGTGTTGTGTTTGGCTACATTTCTGCCTTCACTCCTAAGGGATCAGCTTAGTTAATCACTTGACTTAGCATCATGTTCAAATTTGTGTCCTTATTCACAGCTGATTCAGTACAGAAGGGCTACTGGGTTGAGAATGAAAGAATCTTAGGGCAGAGAGAACCTTAATTTAGCCCAATCTCCTCTCCAACATTGATGTCTTTTTTATTGCATTTGAATACTTCACAAGACAAGAAGCTCACTGCTCTACGGTGATTCCTTAGACTTTTAGACATTCCTGTGTCTAAACGTACTTCCTAATCGTTGAATGAAATCCACCTCACTGTGATTTTCACACTTGTGTACTACTCTTGCTCTTTGAAGTTCAATGCAATACATTGACTCACTGTTCCCCATTAAGTTATTCCAGTATTTAACAATAGGTGTCCTAAATCCTTGACTACTGTTCTTTTCCAGGCCAGTTACCCCAAATTTCTTCAACCATTGATCAAGCGTCTTGGCTTCCATTTCCCTTACACTCTCCTATGGAGTTCTTGCATGCTAATGTCTCTTCTGACCCTTTCTGGCCTGAAACCAAGTGCAGTGTTCCCCAGGATCTGACCAGCTCAGAGCATGGTGCAAGGATGACCATTCTGTTATATTTATTGGTCTAAGATTGTATTAACTTTTGAACACCCTTACGCTATGGTGACTCATGAAGTGTTTTGTTCCTAATTTTGATATGAATTATTTCTGAATCCAATGTCCTTTACTCTTTTTCCTTTATTGATTTTAGAGAGAGAGGAAGAGAGAGATAAAAACATCGATGAGGGAGGACATCGATTGGCCGCCTCCTGCATGCCCCTCACTGGGGATGGGGTCCACAACCTGGGCATGTGTTCTGATCGGGAATCAAACCAGCGACCTCTTGGTGCATGGGTTGATGTTCAACCACTGAGCCACACCGGCCAGTCTCAATGTCCTTTACTCTTGAATAGCACAGCCAACTTTTGAAACCTAAATGTAAGGCTTAGCACTTAGACTTATTAAACTACATTCTGTGAATTTTATGCCATCTTTTTTAACTCTTCCATTTCTTTTCTTTTCTTTTCTGGTACGTGCCCCTAGCGGGAACCCAACTCAGGACTCTCTGGTTCGCAGGCCAACGCTCCAACCGCTGAGCCAAACCAGCCAGGGCTCTTCCATTTCTTTTTAAATCCCAGCTCTAGTGCTCAATATAGTTATTCTGCCTTCACTTTACTTCAGCTATAAGTTTGGTTAAGTACTTCTCCTATATTCTAATGAAAATGACTAGCAGAATGTCAACAGGATCCAAGAATCCAAGCCAGAAAGCCCCACTTGCAGTTGATATCAATGAAACAAGCAACACTCTTCAGGTTCGCCACTGTCCAGGAGCTACAACTAGCTCCCTGAATCACACGGCATGGCCCATATTTCTTCAAGTGGTATGGAAAGACACCATCGACATCCTGATTATGAGAAGAGCTAACATGTATTGTGAGTCTATTAATGCTAGAAGTTTTTCTAAGAGATTTATATGCTTTAGTTCATTTAGTCTTTGTAATAACTATGAAGTGGGTCATGTTATTATCTCATTTGACACATAAAGAAACTAGGACACAGAGCAATTACAGTGCTCATTCAGGCAGCACTGACATGGGGATTTCAACTTAGCTCTCTCTCAAGGACTCCAGAGCCTGGACTCCTAACCCCTTATTGAGACTGTCAAATAACATTAAAAAATACACAGTTTTTATGAGTCTTCTAATCACCCAACCGAGTGCTTCCCAAAATAAGAAATGCATCTTGTTTCACGTCGATTCTAAGTGAAAGTGCATTGCCGTTAGTGATCCCAGCTTCTAAGTCCTCACGAACCATGTTCTCAGTAATCCAGAGCTATCATTTTAGCAGGAGTAGAAGCCAAGTTCGTATTGTAACATCAGGATTTGCATTTGCTTCATCTCCATTCGTTCCACATGACATGTGCTGTCCAGCTACCCTCACAGCTTATTGACCATGATTCAGAGACCATATTTTCGTAGCCACCCTCAGCAATAATAGAGCGGTTTAAATATTTAACCTATCACTCTTTTCATCAGCCCACCTTCTTGAGCCTCCGTTCTCTCTTAACGTGGACAGCTAGGATCCTCAGCTGAAAATATACACAAGATTTAAAAACAATTTTTTTTTTTTGAGCCAAAAGTAGAAGTTGAATATTGCTAGTCTCCTACTTTTCTCTAAAACCTTTTCAGCATCTGCTTTCTCATAGTGAGCCTTTGTTTATTTTCCCGGGAATTATATAGTGAAGAACATCAATTGCAGCAGTGCATTGACCTTTCTGCTCAAAAGATGTCTCAAGGGAAGATTCTATCAAGGCATATAGCGTGCTAGGGCGTTTCAGGAACAGAATATCGTTCTAGCCAAACATCTGCTTTCACAAGCTGCGCTGACACAGTTCACACCAAACAGGCTGCCGGGAGGGGGCGTGGCCAGGACAATCAGAGCCGATGGACAGTGATACAGAGCCTGAGGGAGCCAGGGAAGTTGAGGGTTCACAGTCACTGGCAGAGGAAAGAACGGGAACTAAAGAAAGAAAGAAATATGAGAAGATAAGGACCAAAGAAAATAGAAGAAATGGGGAGAAAGTGATCTCTGTGGGCTGGGGTAATTAGCATGGGTCATGGGTATCTTTTAACAGTCAGCTAGCTTACCTTTCCAGATTCAGCATCTCACATTTTCCTCCCATGACCCCAATGTCCACCATACCTAAATGTTGCCCCTAGCTGTATATCCTGGGCACATCATGACATCACGACCCTTTGCTTTTGTGCGCAGTTAAAGAAGATGAAGCAAGTAGAGTGCTTGGTGCTGTGCCTAGAATAGAGTATTTGTGTGGCCTCTATTATTAGTTGTTCTCTGTGGTTCAGTGACACTCAACAGAAAGAAAAACTCACTTTTTAGATACAGACCAGCTTTAAGAGCCTTGCAGAAATGGCTGGGATGTAAAAATTCAAGATTGACCTTGGGATGACCCTAAGTAGTGGTATGATTACAGAGAGAAAGCTGAATTAGACAGCCTAGCTAAACCTCCTTGACATTTATTTCATGCTACTACATATATTCCAAAATATGCCTCTATGAGCCATTAGCTATAAACATAATTTAAATAACAATAAAAACAAAACACACATTTGATGCAGAATGTAGACCTCATAGTCAATGCAAGGACCCCTTCCATTGCCACGCTCCCCAGCTCAGTGCATTTCCAGAGAAAATTTACAAAAATTTACTTTAAAAAAAAAAAAGCAAACTCTTTTGAAAAAATGCTGGAGTGGCAGGAATATAGCACTACAAGTTGTGCGTTGGACTTGACCTCATGAATAGCAGTCAATGAGCGAATGTGTAGCTCACGGTTTAGAGAACGGTATTGAGAAGGGCGCTGTTCACATACTGCTACTAAAACAACAGAAGTCGTTTTTGTCTCTAGATGTTTCAGGACAAGTTGAATCCAAAAGAAATAAAAAGGGGGAATGTTTTCCCTGGCTACTTCTCTCATGGCTCTCAGCATCCTGGCTGGGTGGAGATAGAATCACGTGACCATCTTTTTGAGCCGGAGAACATGGGAATAGCCCTTTCTCAGATTGTGCTTGCGATCTATAAATTCCAGCCAAGCCAGAATTCATTCTCTCTCTCCAAAACTGTTGCCAGGCATTAACACCAAAAGAATTATACTGCATAGACTTTTTAAGGAAATCAATTACAAACCTTTTTCATTAGCCAAACAAGTTCAACTACTAGAAATATTTTTTTTGTGTGAAACACATATTAAGATCTACAGTTATTTTGCGTGGTGTTTACAGGTCAAGCTTCTTTATGCACCAAGGTAGAATATGATGAATGAAACACAAGTTTTCACAATATACCGCATTTTTTCTCATGCTTCCTCTGTGAAGGATTGTGAATGCTAAAGACCAGCAATGGGGACCAGCAGCCAAAACAGAATTCAGGGCCATTCTCACTGACTGCATTGTGGGGTTACTGAGGGAACCACAAGATGAAGCTTTCAGCTTTTTTTCAGTGTCTAGGAGAAAATATTTAGAAGTAGATTGTGCTTGGCGAAAGTTTTGTCAGCTTCAAAATCAAAAAAGAGCCATGGTGCATTTAGGCTGCGGGAAAGAAGTTGCATCTGAGATCTCTAAAGGATGAAGCTGAATTTTTAAATATGCTAGTCAGAAAAGGAAACTGCTTTAGAGACACCAGGTCTGTGAAAAATTGTGTTATGTATAAGATTATCCTACCTTCTTTAATTTATCAAGTTCCTATCAACCATAGGTCCCTAGAAAATTTGGCCAAGCTAATAAAAATGACTGAATACAACAGATTTCCATATATGGGAATTTCAGTTCATACACAATATTGGACCAATATTAGTAGAAAAGTTCCGAGATCTTCTTCATAAAATCCCTCCGTGTCTAAATACAAGAAAAAACACAGTCAGAGGTGACACCCCTTGACCTGGAACAAAGAATTCACCCCTTCTCAGTTCCCTCCATATGCTAAAAAGTTTGCATACAAAAATAAAATACCCAATCTTTCCCTGAGATTCTTTTCAAGAAAAACTAAAAAGCATCTAATATTCAACATGTCTGAAGCTAACTTCATCACTTTTCCTGCCTATCTTTCCCCTCCTCCTAGGTCCTCTGTCTCAGCAGAGACCTACTCAGTTCATCCAAGCTAGACAAACTCTTCCTGAACTCATCTTATCCAGTTCTCACAAAGGTCTACTGAGTCTACACCCCAAACATCTCTTTCAACCATCCATGCCTTTCCTTTTTGTTGCCACTACTAGTTTAAATCAAAATTCTCTTCAGTTCAGACTGAAATGGTCTTTCATCTGGTCTCTCTAGCTCTTGTCCATTCTTTCCCACATCTGCCCTCAATTCATACAGGATGCGGCAAAAGTAGGTTTACGGTTGCATGTGAAACACGAAGTTTAATCTTATATACTTCTTTTTTAATTGTTGTATTATATTCCATACAAAACCTGTAAACCTCCTTTTGCCCCATCCTGCATTTCCTTCCTGTAGCCAGTGTGATTCTGAGAAAAATTTAATAAGTCCCTTCAACACCATCTCTTCATTATCACTGACTAGGTGACTAACACTGGACACTCATCCAAAGGATAAAGTGCGCCATCCAAGTAAAGAAGAAAGAGTTATTCCCAGACAGAATGAAAGATTCTCTAACTCATGGCTTTAAAAACCTAGGGGAACATTTATCATACACTTGAAGATGTTGGACCAAAAAACAGAGAACATAATTTTGGTTTGGGTGGCGAAGACTGTTGATAGAGGTACAGTTAATTGCATAGTGTCTGAATCCAGTGTGTTTGTCTGGGCCGCTGACTACAGTTATAAGCTAGTTGCTGCGCTAACTCAATCTAAGATCAAACACAAAATCACACTAGGTGACATCAAAAGGCCAGAAAATCCTCATTTTATGTGAAAGGGGGACTCAAAGGACTTTGGAGACAGTAACCAGACTGAAATGTTCAACATACTTTTCTACCAGTCCCTCATCAGGAAAAAAAAAAATGGGGAAGGAAAAAAAAATCCAGTCTTTAAAATGTGCTTAATAACTGGGTTTAGTAGGCTGGAACTATTGATTGTAGAGGGTTCAATTGAAATGGAGAAGAGAGGAAGTAGGAAGGAATGTGGGTATAATCACAATAATAGGCAGAGTGCCTAATTTGAACATCACGTCTCAGAAAATGCTCTGACCTGCGGGATATAGGTATTAGTCTGATGGCCGTATGTGGTAGGCAGTTGTGACGGAGGCCTGACCAAGCACCCCACTCGAGTCATGGCGTCTCCCAGGCATCAGACTCAAGTCAGTTCTCAGGCCCAGAGAAGTGTGAATAAAAGGAAGTCTGGCGCTGGCTGGTTTGGCTCAGCAGTTAGAGTGTCGGCCTGTGGACTGAGGGGTCATGGGTTCAATTCCTAGTCAAGAGCACGTACCTCAATTGCAGGTACATCCCGGGCCCCAGATGGGATCATGCGGGAGGCAACCAATTGATGTCTCATTCTCTCTCTCTTTCCTTCCACTCTCTCTAAAAAAACCAATGGAAAAATATCCTCTGGTGAGAAGTAACCAAAAAATAAAAAATAAAGTCTGGGTGGATCACAGGGAGAGCCTTCTTTTTACCACTGCACAGTTATACTGGGAATCTTTTTTGTGTGGTTTACCCAGGTAAAGAGGAAAGTTGGGACCTGTGATTTCTCTGGATACTGTCTCTGAAGTAACACTCGGACCTGGGGTCTCACAATGAAACCTGTCACGAGTCCACGTGGCAGACTTTCTTTTGGCCAGGTGTTAATACTCTGGTCTCCTTGCCGTGGATATAATGAGACTCAAACAAATGCTGTATTCCATGATTATTCCCCGTGTTTCTCAGTGTGTAGCTGAAATGGACATCCTTCCTCAATTACTGCCCGAATCCCCACATTGGCTCTGGCCCGGGAAGTAATGGCTTAGTGGAATGCATTGGTTCAGCTCCTCTCTACCCAAAGGGTACATGAAGCAGTATCATTTCTGGGAGGAAACTGGAGAGACCAGGGTGATTAGAAAGCCTCTAAATGTTGCTTCTTATCAGATTATCACTGCATTGCCCACTCTGTATCTTCTACTTTGCCTAGAACAGCAGGTCCAAGGGCATAAACTCCTTTAATTCCTGGAAATGGCTCCTGATCTGGTTCCATGGCCAAGAGCTTGGAAAGAAGAATATTGTGAGATGGTGATGAGAAACTTTGAGAGGTAGGTGAATGGACATCTCAGAATGGGTCCAGGCTTGAAAATATGGAGTATTATGGCAAATGTCTACCCTCACTGCAAAAATAGGTCTGACTCACCTAGAACAGACAGGTGTTAATGTTCTGACCTCCTTTTTCCTTACAGTGGATATAGTGGGACTCAGACACCTCCCATGGTCACTTCCCCAGTTTGTCAGTGTGGACTAGGCAGATATTGATCACCCTCCTTTCTGAAGCAGCCAAGTGCTTTGTTAATGGTATCACGAGGAAGGAGGCCGTGCTGGCCTCTATCACATACAGTCCCATCACCAAGGCTGCCTAGGCCACTTCTACAGCCAAGTGCCCTACTTGACACGAGCAAAGGGATTGAGATCCTTTGCCATAGTTCAAGGAAACCACCCAGAAATCAACCAGTGCTGCCATTTCTCTGAACCCCTAAATTGCAACAATTTGTCCTTGTTGGAATAGAGACTAATTTTCCATGTTAGGATATTGGAAGACCTTTTCTTTCTCTTTGCTCCATCCTAGTGGATCTAGGGAATGTAATCAGTGGCTAAATGGAACCGTTATTCTGTATGATGAAAACATAATATAGTCCCATGATAGAACTAGAAGCAGAATGAAATATGATCTTTGCCTCAGTGAGCATCTGATGACGTTAGGGACACACAACTAACACAAGAAGAAAGAATATTACAATAAAAATGTAAGAGGATGCAGGAAGGACTGGTAAATAATTGGTTCCAAAAGGAGAGCTTACTGGGATCCAAGAACTCTAGAAAGGAACAATGGGCAGGAGCAACAACCTGAGCCCAATGGAGCTGGACAGAATGGAGAAAATGAAGCCAATAAGCCTGCCATAAGGGAGAAACTGCAAGAAGGTAGTTACAGAAAGAAGTGAGGAGACTGTATCAGTAATTATTCATAGAACCAAACTTTGGGATGTTGATTTTTTATCTAAAGACTCAACTCTAAGACCTAGAATGCCTATTCTTTCTTTGTGCCGGAAGTATATTTACAAAATTATCATGTCTGAAACATCCTTTTAATATACTTCAAAAAGCATTCTGTTCTGCATTTTAATACCATATAATCTATTTTAAGTCCTCTAGATTCCTGAAGAAAATGTCTTGTCACTCTTAGCTGTTAATACTCTTTCATGAAGAGGAGGTTTTATTGAAACCTGTAAAAAATGCAAAAGAACAAACAA
The DNA here is from genome assembly GCF_014108415.1 of Molossus molossus. Classification (NCBI taxonomy): domain Eukaryota; kingdom Metazoa; phylum Chordata; class Mammalia; order Chiroptera; family Molossidae; genus Molossus; species Molossus molossus. The sequence goes on along the minus strand of NW_023425403.1, from coordinate 33,451,557 downwards.
TAATGTTCTGCTTTCCATGGTATTTCCTTTCATCCAAAGTTCTTAAAGCACTTTGAAAATATTAATTGTATCTCTAAATAACTGTAATATAATATGACTCCACCATCATGTGTGTGTGTGTTTTTAACCAATGAGAATAAAGTAGAGAGCAATATAAGTACTGACTCAAGTAAATGAGGTCCCAGGATCCAGGCTAAGAGCCAAACACATCGCTCTACAAACCAGGACATGCAAAGGAAAAGAAAGGAAGGATATAGCCCTTGCAGATCAAAAGAAGCAGATTCTAGAATCCTTACAATATAAAAGATTCATTTAATATTTACTATTTAATATTTTTGTCATCTGTGAAATAGGGATAATATCTTTGGATGACCGTGGGATGTGTGTACCTTACATAGATACCTTGCCAAAGGGCAGAAAACTTTCTTACTTTTCCTTTAATTTTTTTGCCAACAAGCAATTTACCAACAAGTTAATTTCGGCAAGATACATTTTTCCCAAATAAAAACAGAAAACGAGCTGCATTTGCCTGAACTAGAAATATAGATTGTCTTTTATTGTTATTTCTATCTAATTTTAAGTCAGCTCACACCCTCTGATCCCCAAGAGAACTGATAGGGGATTGAATGCTCAACTCGTCTACGGAAAGCCTGCCTTTGCATCCAGAGCTCCTAAGCATTTTGCTCCAGCTTTGTTAACTGAGCTTTCTTGAAATTCCAGAACAGCATTTTCCAGTCGGCACTAGGCAGCAGGGCAGCTAGACTTTAAGCTATAGCGGCTTTTAGTGTTTAATTATGAGCAAACAAGAGCTTTTTAAAATAAAGGGCTCTGCAACAGTGACCACTTAATTAAGGGCCGTCAAATGCCCTGATGCCTCGGCTAATTCACCTTGCCCCCAATTTTGACCTAAAATAAGCCACCTAATCCAAAACAGGAGATGTTTTTCCCCAGGCCAATGAAGACACAATTTGTCCCCCCGGTCGCTGAGTGCCACATATTGCCATACATCTGCCTAACATAGCGCAAAGTCATGGTTATGACATTTAGGGTTTCTGGGAAGCCAATTTTAATGAGGAATCAATGATTTTTCCTGTTTAGCTAATACACATTGGTGTAGAAAGGTAATCCAAATGTCGCTGATCTATCTCTTTAATGCAGAAAAAGAATAATGGGCAACATCTGCTTTGAATATGTTCCTGGGAGAAAAGGCTCAAGGTCTCTTCTAATCATAGAATGACCTGTGAGAGTTGAGCACTCAGAGACCTATGTCCCTTGTATAGCCACAGTGTCACTGGGGAAAAAACAACAACAACAGGAAGTTGTGGGCATAAAAGACTGTGCCATCATTACTGCACGCATGTGTACACACTTCTGCTCCAGACGGTAGAAAAGCATTCAGAGCAGGAAACAACACACAACAAATGTGTTTATTGCAGCTTTAATAACTGGTGGCAGTAAGGGGAACTTTCAGGGACAGGTTTAGTTCCTTCCAGCTTAACTGTGTTCATAGAGCTAGTGGGAGCCCAGGCCGGATGGTCATAAATGGACAAATTTACAATCTAGCTTCCATAAAGTGCCCCAAGCTGCAGCTCATCCAAATGGCCTTTGGGCTGTGCTCATCACCTGTGATGCCTGGGGGTGGGGTCAGAGCCCAGTGTCCCCCGACCTTCACACACCAGCTCCCTTCCAGTGAGAAGCAGCCGTTTCTCATTTATCAGAAAACTGGCGGCTTGTTTTGATTTCTTGGATTTTTGCTTTGCTGAGATGTCTGGATATTTATTTTTCCTCCTTTTGGGAGCATATGCTCTGACTTCTCTAGATTCAGAAACAGAAAAATAAACTCAGCTAAAAGATGAAGCAACATAACATGACACTCTTTGGGCCCTTGACCTCTGCTTTTTCCTGTTGTGTTTTTAATTTAGTCATTCTTCTGTACAAGTTTGTGATGAACCAATGTTTAAGTAAACAAGTAAGAATAGGGCCTTTTTGTAAATGCTAACTCGCCTACTGAAATATGCAAGGAATATGAAGCCAAGACTTTAGGCTTGTATAGAAACAGAGAGGTAATCAGTTGTTGAAGCTGATAGGAAATTATCAAGACAAAAAAAATGAAAAGAGCTTTGTTCTCTCATCTTTACTTTGGATTCCATTATTACTTGTGAACCTGTATTAGTTAGGGTTATCTAGATTAGGTCACAATAAAAATATTTTTTAAAATAGACTTTAAATCTCAATGGCTTAGAGCAATAAGTTTACTAATTTGTCCTTTGTGGGATTTTTTGGTGGGGGGGATTGTTGTTGTTATTACATCACAGTTGTGGTTCTGATGGCTGTCCTGGGTGGCTCCCCAGGGTACCAAGCTAACTTCTTACCCCTGTGCTGTACGGAAATCCCTACGGCACTTGCATCAGGAGGGTGGTGTAGGGATACATCTAATGCCACTGGTTCCACGCTGACTCTTTTCTTGGGAAGTGATAATCAAATAAAGAACTTTCTTTTTAAGGCCATCAATAAAAAGTCTTTTGTAAAAACCTAATTTCTAAAATAATGGGGAAGGGATGGCAGAGGGGGTTACTAATCACCTCATAAAAATACTATTCTCTGAATATTTGAATTTATCATGAGATCTTTTATTTATATGTGGTCAGTGCAAAACACTGACAACTCCTTTGGGTTATATATATATATTTTTTGGATCCTGTTATACTTTTACTTTATTATATTTTTGACAGAATATTTTTCATGTAAATATATAATATATATATATATACACACATACACACACACATACGCACATATATACATATATAATTGTATATTATATATTTATTGATGTATTTCATTATATATGTTAGATATAATTATATACTCATATATAATTATATATTATATATTTATTGGTATATTTTATTATATATAATGTTCTATATAATTATATATTTATATATATATTTCTAACATAAAGAAAATATTCAATTTCTATATCCGAGCTTCCCAAGGTTTCTCTTAACTTTTATGTGTTTCTAATTAACAACAACAACAACAAAATCACATATTGCTTAAACAGGCTCAATTCCCCTGGCCTCTTTACATAAGTAAATGTAAATATTTCCCCTGGGGAAAGAAGTATCTGATAAAGTAAAAATAAACAGCACAGGGTGGGTGGGGGGGATTCAAACATGACATCGCTGTAACCCCATCCGGAGCTGGGCTGCATGTCCTTGAGCAACCATGTAGACTGCCAAGACTCCATGTCAGAGATCGCTGTTACGTTTTGAAATTCCGCGCTTGGCTGCTGTGAGAAGGGTCTGTGCACAAGCATAGGCATTTTTTTCTCTTTACCATCATCTGGGTACTATATCAGCTTCCTTAAATTTAATCCATAGATGTTCCTGGGTTTTTAGGTTTTTTTGGTTGGTTTTACTTTTTTCTCCTCATGAATGGTGATATGCTATAATGAACAGAAAATGAGCTCTGGGGTAAAACAGGTCAGAGTACAAAACTCTGCTCCACCTCTAAAACATTGGCCCAACCTCTTGGGACCGTCTCTTCACCCACAAAATAGGAACAGCTATTGTGATTCAAAGGCACAGTCATGGATCTTATAAGTCTTAAACTGAAGTCTTGCCCTGACCAGGTGGCTCAGTTGGTTAGAGCATTGTCCCATACACCAAAAGGTTGCAGGTTTGATTGCCAGTCAGGACACATACCTAGCTTGTGGGTTCCATCCCCTGTCTGGGAACGTTTAGGTGACAGCTGATCAATGTTTCTCTCTCACATTGATGTTTCTGTCTGTGTCTCTTCCCTTCTCTCTCTCTAAAAATCAATAAAAACATATCCTTGGGTGAGGATTCAAAACGAAGCAAAACTGAAGTCTTACTATTTAACTTTGAGAACATCCTCATATACTTTCTGGAGCTCAAGCCCACGTATTTTTATACCGACTAAGGCTGTGCTCTCTCCACAACAATCTGAAGAACCAGTTTTCAGGAGCCTAGCTATGGATCGTAGGCACATTGGAGTCACCTACATGATGCTGGGCAACTTCTGAGAAACACTGATTTAGAGACACTAAGGACAATAAAGGGACAGGGACCGATATGTTTCACTTCATATTTATTTCCTTTTCATTGGCAACCAAATTCCTTACAAAGAAGAATATGTTTGACTGATTTCCAGGTAGAGACGGAATCATCCCATCTACCCAAAGCCTAGTCTATTCCAACTAAGTTGGCCCTACACTATTATCACTGACATCTTTACACCTAAATAGGATTCAACCTGAAAGAAGACCTCAACATGAGTGTCAGGGTAACTTCTGTGCCTAAGCCTTCTTTTCTAGAAGTGTCCAGAATGAGGTGAACTGTCCTATCACAGTTGGTATCAAGGCTGCAGTGGGTGGATGGAGGAACCTTGAATAAATGCAGGATAGAACGCTCTTCAGTTTATTGGATAGCTGAGCATAAAAGTGAATGGCCAGAGGTCCTTTTGGGGAAGGACTGAGGTAAAATTACTAGGTACAATTGCCTTGATTATGCAAGGTCTTTTCATTGAGACTGAGCCTCCTTTTCAATGTTTTTGAGTACAAGAACTGTCTCAAGTCTGGGAATTAAGATCTTGACTTTATTAGAGGTCATTTCTCTCAGCCTCCTGGTCTCCCATACTTTTTCTTGGTTGCATGAATTGAGTAATACCCTTGTTGGCTGCCCATCTATCCTGCCCTTAGAAAAGCATAGTGATCATTTAATCAATTCCATAGCTTCCTGACTCTCAATGCCACTTTGACCTTGATGCTCATTTTGAAAATTGTAGTCACTCTGAGATAGCATATGTGGCGAAATGGCTGCAGTCAATAAAAGCTACAGAAACTTCAACAAGGAAGTAAGACCACCTCTCACCAGATTTATGGATTAAAACTGGCAGGGACCAGTTTAATCCAACATGGCAACTAATTTTACCTCACAGTAACCCCTAGCCTCATTATATACTCATTGTAATACATCAGCATGCTAAATGACTCACCCCCTCGATGCCATGATCTGAAATGGAAACCCCATATAAGGACACAAAATAGCACTACAGAGCTCTTCCAAGAAATCTCCACGCCTTTCCCAAAAAGATTCTGAATATTCTCCCTCTTAATGAAAACCCAACCTGCGGATTAAATGAACTTCAACAAAGGAAGAAAATTTTGCTAAAGGGGGACTGCTCTGCCTAGGGAGTAGCCCAATCTCTGTCTTGCTGCTTCACTAATTAACTCACTTTCACTTTAAATTCTATGTTGGTTCATCTTTGAATTCTTTCCTGCATGAAGCCAAGAACCCACAGTGGGTGGTAAATCATCAGATCCTCAGAAACCCCCCCTACCCCCCGGAATGCCTGCATCGACTTTGCTGGTGACAGTTACACACAGCTACTTGGCTTTCATTATATTGGGATACTTTTATCTCCCTTGCTCTCAGAAGGTCCGGTTCTGTAACAGCATCTCCTACTATTAGCCTTGGCTTATAGAGGACAAGTCATTCCTGACCTTTTTGGCAAAACTGGTGTCCCTCTTTTCAGTGCCCTCTGGGGCCTCCCATTGAACATAATGAGCTGAAGGGTTTTCTGTTCTTATATAGTATATCTATTCTTGCATATCTATTTCTCAACCACTGCCTGCCATGTGGCAGGTCTGGCATTGCCACTTGACTTAGTCTGTGCCATTACTGTCTCAGGGCTTTCAAGAGCCATTCTTCTAGTGATTTAGCACCATTTCTCAGAGACTTTGCTAGAATGTTCAATCCATAAGATGAAAGAGTACTCCTGTATTGGTATACTCTCCCTTATCCATCTTTATGTCTGCCCTACCTCCTTGATCCATGTCCCTCAGAATCTAGGTCCACTTGGATTTTAATTATCCAGCCCAACTCTTTTCCTGTTATTGTTACAGAATGGGATGGACGTTGCATGCTATCTTAAAGGGCAGCAGTCTTTGCATTTTGTTCAAACAGTGAGGAAAGTGTTAGGCTTTAACGGGGAGAAGTGAAAACATTCTTCAATCCCAGAAGGCTCAGGGGAATATTAGGATCAAGGTTCTTTGAGTGCATTTCTTCCCAAGCAGAGCATTGAGGTTGGCATGGCAGACCTGGCCCAGGTGAGACTTCAACTGCTTGAGAGCTGTTCTGCTTTTCTAATTAAGTCCTGGATCTGATCTTTAGTTTAGTTTTGTTTTGTTTTTTCCTTTGGTTTGTTTGTTTTGTTTTTTAAACCTTGAGTTACAAAAGATAAGAGTCTCTTTATAACCTGCCAAGGAGGCCCTCCGGCTTTTAGACTTCGCCTTAAATGTATGGTTAATCACCCTAACTGTTGGTTGTCTTTCTTCAATGCATCAGTAGCAACTGGCAAGAGCCATCTGATTCTATAATCTTTATCATTCTTTCTTTCCTCCAAACCTCACTTCGTAAGCATGAGATATAACACCCATCTTCCCTTCCTTTGTTATCCTATCTGAGTTTGTAAAAAGGGAAAGTTTTAAAAATTATACTACTACCACATGTCAGTGTATATCATTGCTCCAAATACTACCAATGATAGGGTTCTCTTTGCCAGCCAACACCCAGCAATGATTCCATCTCCAAAATCACACTTTAGAATTTGCTCCTAAGATTCTTTTAAGTCTTGGTTTCTTAGTAGACACTGATGCAGAGATCTCATGCAGGGGTTTTATTGAAAGCCTTTGGGAATAACACCTATAAGGAAGAGAGGGACTTTGCTTTGGGAGAGAGGGATGTTGAACTGGGATGGTTTCAGCAAAGGTCACAGTCAGTTCTGTGCGTAGCCTGGAAACTGGGCATTTCAAAAATGATCCTCCTTAGCTGAGTCCTTCATTACTGAATAATCATGGGTAGAAAAACAGTGCAGATCAACAAGGAGATAGAAGATCTGAACACACGATAACACAACTAGATCGAACAAACATCTTTCGAGCTATAAAACATCTATAGAATTTCTCCTCTAGTGCCCATGGAACATTCTCCAGGAAAAACCATGATGGGTTATAAAACAAGCCTCAATAAACTCAAAAGGATAGAAATAATACAAAGTATGTTCTCTAAACACAATGAAATGAAATTAGAGATCAATAACAAAAAGAAGTTATGAAAACACACAAATATGTGAAAATTAAACAACACATTGCTAAATAAAGAATGTGTCAAAGAAGAAAGCAAAGGGAAAATTAGAAAACACTTTTGAAATTAATTAAAACAAAGACACAGCATACCAAAAACTTATGAGATACTGCTAACTCAGTGAGTAGAGAGAAATTCATACCCATCAATGCTTAGGTTAAAAAATAAGAAAACCGCAAATGAATTATATTCATTACATTTGAGAAAAGAGCAAACTAAAGTTAAGGAAGGAAACCAAAAAGATTATAGTGAAAATCAATGAAACAGAATAAAACTACAGTAGGAAAAAACCAGTGAAATCAATATCTGTTTCTTTGAAAGATCAATAAAATTAAATTTTTAACTAAATTGATCAAGATAAATAAGGGTGCACTCAATCATGAGAATCAGAGATGGAAAAAAAAGATGCTGATATTGATTTTACAGAAATGAAAAGGATTACAGAGGAATATTGTGAACAACTGTATACTAACAAATTTTTTAAAATCTGATAATGTGGGCCAGTTCCTAGAAAGACACCGACTACAAAAACTGACTCAAGAAGAAGCAGATTTACAAGCAGAGAGATTGGTTTGGTCATCAGAAAACTACCCACAAAGAAGAGTCCAGAAACAAATGACTTCACTGGTAAATTAATTCTATCACACATTTAAAGAAGAGTTAATATCAATTATTTACAAATCGTTCCAGAAAGTGAGGAGAAAACACTTTCCAACTCATTTTATGAGACCAGCATTAACCTGATAGAAAAATCGAAGATACTGCGGACACATCTTTTATAAATATGGACACAGAAATCCTCAGCAAAATACTAACAAGCCCAATCCAGCAACATATAAGGCAAATCACACACCATAACCAGGTGAGATTTATGCCAGGAATGCAAGATTGGTTCAACATTGAAAACCAATTAATGTAATATATCATATTAATAGAATGAAAAACAAAAACTACATAATCATTTCAACAGATAAAAAAAAAAAAAAAAAAAAACATTTGACAAAATCCAACACCCTTTCAAGACAGAAACATTCAACAAATTGGAAATAGAATGGAACCGCCTCAATCTGATAAAGGGTATATTTAAAAAACAACAACAACAACCAGTGTAAAGAGGCCACAGGAGCAAAATAATAGCCAGACAAAGGCAGAGGTGTTGAATCTCACTCTGTCTAGCCTCTAGGAAGCAGAAAATGATAGCAATATTTTGGCTCCAGAAAGGCCCTAATCTAAGTCTTGCGAATAAAAGCCTTAGTAGATACTAGATTTTATGTCGACAGAAATGCTATAGGTGAAAGGACAGTGTCCCGAATCCCATGGTGGGAACACAAAATGGCCTTGAGGGAAGACAGAGGATTCTGTTCACCCTGAAGAACACGCACTCAGCCGATCCTCCCTCTCCTTTATTCCAAAATCGGATGTGAGAGACACTGTTATAGCAGGTTGATGCATAAGCTCCCGAATCCTATCACCTGGTGCTCCCAGCTGTCTTCCCAGAAATTGTTTCCTTGCTTATTACCCCCAAGCCAGCCACCCTGGGCGGTCAGCCCAGGAGAGTGGGCTGCACCAAAGCCAGGAGCCAAGGACACGCTGTGCTTCTCTGCAGACCCTGCGCACACCGCTGAGCCCGGCCTTGGAGGGCAGAGTGAGAAGTGAACAGAGAAGTCAGTCTCTCTTGGATCGTGGAAGGTCATAGGTTCCTAGAGACAGGTGGAGGGGAGTGAAGAAGAAGGCTCCCTCGGATACAAAATTGTGTGTTGGGGAGGGCGGGGCCGGGGTAATAGACTCTACCTCACAGAGCTGTTCTGAGAAGCAAACGAGACATTGTAGGTGAACAGCACCGCACATGGCATGGGCTTTGGTAGATGTCCAATAACTGTGATTATCATAATGACCCTTTTACATAGGGCGCATTATTTTAAAAAATTCTCCTCATCCTTCCTGCTTTAAATCCTCCCTCCCAGAGCACAATCTGGTGTTGAAGTTTTTTTTGTTTGTTTGTTTTTTATCCTCACCCAAGGATATTTTTCCATTTTTTGTACAGATAGAGTGGGAGGGAGAGAGAGGAAGGGAGAGAGAGAGAGAAACATCGACGTGAAGGGACACATCGAGTGGCTGCGACCCGCACGACCAACCAGGGCCGGGGGCAAACTGCAGCCGAAGTACGTGCCCTTAGCGGGAACCAAACCCCTGTCTGTCCGGACCGCAGGCCGACGCTCTAACCGCTGAGCCAAACGGGCCAGGGCTGGTGTTGAAGTTTTGACACACACAGAGCAGCGCCTCCTGTGGGAGGCAGACTCCCGGCCTTCTCACCGGCAGAAGTCCCCTTGGGGCAGCCCCGCCTCACCCACCCCTCCCGGCTTCTGGCCTGAAACTCCCAGTTCACATTGGAAGAAACAAAATAAATGGGGATTTTTCTTCCTTTTTTTCAGACTCAGGAAGATAAATTGCTAATCCTTCTCGGAGGAAATAAGGCAAGGTACGTTCAGTAATTACTAAGAGGACAGAAAGCATGCTTGTTGAATTAGGAAAAGTGGCGGTTCTCTTGGAGGAGGGGCAGAGACAACTGGGAGGGAGAATGAGACAGGGACTAGCAGGCCTGTCAGAGGGAGCGCACGGCCATGATTCTGCACCAGTGCTCATTCGTCAAGGAGACACCTTCCAGAACACGACATCTGACCAGGTCTTCACTCCCCAGGCTGCCTCTGTGCCCGCCCCCCGGACTCTGTGTGTGGGGCTCATGAAACCCTACTGAGCAGGGAGCTCAGTGCCTTCAGCTGCCATGCACTGTGGGCCTTAACTCCTGATACTCAGCTTGACAGAGTGCCCAGTCCCACCAAGTCCCCGTGGCTTGGGATTGGACCCTGGGGTGAACACATTTGGGTATTGCTTTTCTCACTTAGAGAAATTGTGTAACTACAGAGGGAGAGAAAATAAAAACATGGATGTGCAAAATTTATAAGAAGTGCCTATAATATCTCATGTATTTGGCATATTTAATCTTCATAAAACACTACAGTTGGTATCATTTTCTACATTTTACAGAGAAGCAAGAGGCTCGATGAGAGGCATGGCCGAGCTTCAGATGCAGAGACCCCTCCTCCCTGGGGCTTCTCTCCACGCGGATTCGCTTCCCAGGGGTGTGACTGCAAAAGGTGCGCACTCTTATTCTCTGTCTAGCATTTTTATGGCCTTTTTCTCACTTAATAAGTTTGGAGATTGGCATAAATCACCTCAAAGTTACTTCCCAGCTCTGTCATTTATTAAAAGGAAGGGCCTTCCTTCAATACTAAGGCCGGAGGGTAACAGGATTCTATTAACGTTTGGAAACATCCTGCCCCCTCCTTCAGGGCAGGAGACAAAGCTGGGATCCCTGGGGGGCTGGTCATGGGCTGAGAAATCAGGCAAGTGTGAATTCTAATCCCGGTGCTGACATTGACTTCCTCCTAATCCTCGAAATCACTTTGTTTCCGAGTTTCTATCGCAACAAGGTTAATAGGACTCATCAATCTCCCAGGAGGGTGTTCACGTCTGCTCTGCATTTGCAAGGAGCTGAAGCCTCGTTTCTGTGGGCCTGTCGTGGTTTCACAAGGAAGTACACTGAAAATCAAAAACCAGGAATGCTCAAAGGCAAGTTGTGGAAAACTGCATTTAAAAACGTAAGTGCATGTGGGAACCTCCTTGATTATCTCCACTCTAAAACCCATTTTGAAAAGCAGTTCATTATTTGTTCAGGGGGGGGAAGTCACGGAGCTAAAGTCCAACCTATTAGAAGGCACATAGTCAAAGAGGTTATAAAGTAATACCCAGCACACTGGAGTTGAACAATGGCAGCAAAACATATCATCGAATTCTTTTCTTTCCTTTTTTAATATTATCTTTACCAACAAAATGATAGATCAAGTTGAAACACAAGATAGTCTTTGACATCCTCTTTCCATGGCCACTTTTTTACCCTGAAGAAACATTCTGGAAGAAATAGAATCATCCAGAACGTGCAAATGTGCTCAGAGTTTGAATGGGTAGAAATAGCCAAGCACAGCAGGAAATCCCTAGTTCCTGTACTTGTCGGACATTCAACTATTTGACAGGTGAGCTTTATGTTACCATGTCTTTTTGTATGTAGATAGATAGATAAATAAGTAGATAGAAAGATAGATAATTAGATAGATATGTATAAATGCATATGAATGTATGTGTTTATTCATCTCTTGTTATTGAAGGTATTCCCAGAGTGTACAGCTTTTAGCGTCAAAAAGTTTCTCTAACCTGCCGTGATGGGGGTGCCTGCCACGGAAAATGTGAGGGAAGAGAGTGGGTCAGCCAGCTGTGCCCTGCAGCTGTATCGCCTCCGTCCTGCACCTTATGAGAGGAGAACATTTCAGATGTTGCGCCCCATACCTTCGTACTGTCGCCAGAGACTGATCAAGTCTGCACTCCCCCTTAAAAGCAGCGAGACACCCTCCTTCTTTTTATGTAGGTCTTTCACATTTTTGTTTTTAATCCTTAACTGAATTTCCAACTGCCTTTGTTAACCCAGCAAACCAGGGATGTCTTTCCCACTCTGGACTCCATTCTGGCCTCACAGTAGCTATACAAACCACAGAGTTAAGCAAACAAAAGAATTTTTCATTTTCTCTTTCATTCAATAAAGCCCCATTTTCTGTCCCCTTCCAACCTTTTGACCTGTGTCCTAATGGCTCTGGTCACTCAAGGGCAGAAGTTCAGCGGTAGGTTAGGTCTGTGTGTGTTTATGTTGAGGAGAGGGCCTGTTTGTGCTCATTTCCTGTTGTCTGTGCCTGCACCCTGCAATCGCTCTCCCAGAGCCCCCCACCTGCTGAGTGAGCTCCCTCCCCCCCGAAAGATAAGTTACACAAAATAGGAGAAAGGTTGTTTTTCCCTGCTCCCCTCCAGTCACCAAACCCTTTGTCTTGGCTGCAGCTCAACTGATATTAGCCGCGTTTTACCTTGAGAAGTTGAGGGAATGGATGCTCTAATACTGATGATTCCATTTGGTTATAACAATTTCCCAGTTTGCGTTTCCCAGCGTGAATCCGGAACGCTGCATTAAAGTGTGCTTTCGGTTGCTGTTTCAAAATGTTTGAAACTAATGGGAAACCATGTTTTAGTAAGGGAAGCACCATGGAAACAGACTATAGGGGAAAAGTTCTAATTTAAATAAGGAAGTCTTACAATTTCCCCCCCGGAATCTCTTTTCTCTTCTATAGGTCTAACTCTCACCACCTACCTCTCTACGAAGCCATCCTACAGTGTTGTTTCCAGGAGGGAAACACTCTACCTACGATTAGTATTTGTGTTAAATAGCCGACTGTTTGTGGAAAATGTTGCAGTGTGCAAACATTCACTCATTCATTCATCCATCCATCCATTCATTCATCCATTCATTCATTCATCCAATCCACCCAATTATCCATTCATTTATCTCTTCCTCTTCCAGGCAGGCCCAGTTTAGAAGGTGGACACATGCAAACTACGAGTGCTCAGTGTGGCTCCAGCACAGGGTGGGACAACGAACAGGTGAGAACTGGACTCTGAAAGAACACAGTGTCCATCAGCCCCTCCTAATGCAGAACTTTGGGATATATACCATGGCTTATATCTCCTATCTCCACAAACCTCCTCTATGTAACCCACATGCACAGGCATTGTGTACACAGCACAGCAGGGCCCTCCAGAGCCCTCCAGAGATCCATTTCCTCACATTCAACTGTCCCTTGGAAGAGACCGTGGAAAGGATATTTAATCTGGTACCTCTCCAAAAACACTGATTTACCCTCCCTGCTGGTTGTCTCTTTCCTCTGCATGTCCATATGACAGACTCCAAGACCAGCAATGGGCATGTAATTAACTACTTGACCTCTGTTCGCCTATGTGGACAGATGATATGGAAAGCTTCCTGCCTTCTTTTCCGTTTTTGCCAGGATTCTATGTTGTGTGTGTCCTCTCCGTTGCTCAAGCTCTTGTTTCGTCTTCCCCCATATGGTGTGACAGATCACTGCAACAGATCATTATGGATGGACTCCCACGAGAGAAGACTGCCCTACTGAGGCAGATTGATGACCGTCCTGGAACAGCGCCACATTCTGTGTTCCAGGGGCCAAACCCGGATGCTACTGAGGGAGATATTAAAAAACCCATAGGCACTTAATTGTGCAATGTTATACTTCCCAGTGCCAGCTGGTGTTCAAATTATGAGATGAAACAAGAGGATTTATAATCCTTGAAATTTCATCTGAGCCTGCGTTGTCACAGAGGCAGCCCTCACCATATGGTCCATCCTTCTTGCGAGGTTCCAAAGAAACCCACCAGGGCATAGAGTCCCAGGGGTTAATTTCATTTTGCCTGTTTACTTCCTATTATACCAAGAGATAAGATGCAATGGAACTGCTATTCCATTTATTTTTGTTCTTTGAATCTATGTCCTTTTCAGAATTAAGTGGTTCTCTCCCCAAAATATATGATCCTTCTTCCCCAAATGGTTTAGCATTCCGTCCTATGGCCCTCCTTCATACAGCTGTTCCTTATTCTTTATCTGAACTGTCACCCTGCTTCCCTTGCCTAGGATTTCTGTCATTGTCCTCATTCTAGTTTACTATAAACATTTCCAGAATTTTCACGGTGACTGAGTGTTTTTCTCATCTCTAACTCAAGGATCTTTGCCAAAATATAAATATCTGGAACAGAGTTCTCTATATATGGTTTTGCCCCAATATAAACAGGAAAATTAACTTATTTTGTACCCCTCTCCCAAGGCTCTCTCATATCTGTGTACAGAGTTTAGGAGACAAAATGTCTCATTCAAGATATAAATGGTAAACCTTGAGTATTCAGGAGACGTTGTATAAAAATTAATGAGTTAAGCCCTGGTCGGTTTGACTCAGCGTTTGGAACGTCAGCCTGCAGACCAGAGAGGCCTGGATTCGGTTCCCGCTAAGGGCATTATACCTCGGTTGCAGTTTGTCCCCGGCCCCGGTTGGGGTCATGTGGGTGGTGACCACTCGATGTGTCTCTCTCATATCGATGTTTCTCTCTCTCTTCACCTCCCGCTCTATCTCAAGATAAATGCAAAAAAAAAAAAGTTAACTTTTAGGTACAAAAAAATCATCATGGATCTCTGAAAGGAGACAGTGAAAAGGAAGATAATGACCAGTCTGGAGACCAGTGAGATACCTTCAACTGAATTTCATGGGTAAGTGGTGCAAAGGCAGAGCTGAGCAGAATTGCCAGCACGCTTGGTGGTCAAAAAGTTTTGAAGAAGCTAGAAACAGATGAGAAAGTCAAGGTCAAAACCATGGACAGTAAGTTGAACAATTCACAAAATTGAAAGTGAAAGAAGAAACTGAAAAAAAAAACTATCATTAATGCAATTTAAATAAGTATTTATTTAAGTGGCTGAAAACTAAGTTTATCATAAAAGACTATCTTCAGGTCAGAAAGGACATAAAGACAAGAGCGAACAAAAAAAAAGTTTATGTCTCAGAAATTCAAAGAGAGAATTCAATCAGGAGAGACAGGTAGAAATATAATTAACTAGTTATAGCCCATTGACCACACCCTGATGGTCAGATGTTGGAGGAAAGAAGGATGAGTATACATATGTCACAACTAAAAGCACAGAGACCGAAGCCAGACTGATTGGATTCAAATCTTGGATCTGCCATGTACTAGCTGGGCAGCTTGGCTAAGTTACTTAACCTGCCCATGCCTCGGTTTCCGCATCTATAAAATGGTGATAATAATAGCATTTACTCCTAAAATTGATTATGAGAACCAAAGGAATATATACATATGCATATTCTAAAAGTTGTTGATACGTAGTAAGCATCACATGAGGACTTGTTGTTGTTATGTTCCTATTGGACAGAACAAAGAAGCAAGAAGGAACTATTTCTGTGTTGACATTTGTAAAGCCAGCTTCGTCAGCTTCGTTAGGGATAGCAAGAGAACTCAAGACAACTTAAACTGCATTTGCAGGATGGAAAAACAGAGTGGGGAAAAAGAAATCAAAGGAGAACGAAAAGAACAGGGATGCCTCAGAGATAATTTCTGCAAAGTTCAAATTTTTTTCAGGGCGGGGTCCAACCAGCCCCCTTATTTTCACATTTTCTGCACCTCAGCTCCTATAATGGGGACAAGAAATGCAATGCACTGCCTGCATTCAAGGACATATATTTCTACTACCCTTCTGAAAATCATGTTGGATATTTGCTGTTATCAACTTTTTTCAACCAGATGGGGTCCAAGTCTTCTACCCTTTATTTGAATTTACCTCTAATCTCTCTGCAAGGCAGCTGAGATTTTGAAAAGTAGAGACAGGTAGAAAAAGTTATCAATGTGAAGGAAATAGCTCAAGTAAAGTCAGCAAAACATGGAAACAGGAGGGTAAACCAGAGCACGTATGGACTAGAACACAAGTACATCTAAGTAACCACAGGCAAAGGGGGAGATGGGAGTGGGCAGATAGGACGAATGCCAGGCAGGAACATCGTGCTTAACCTGGAGGCAACAGGAGGGCAGGAGGGCTGAGGAGAAGGCTGGACGGTCTTCCTAGGGTAGAGTAAAGGTCTAGGAGTCAGAAGAGCTGCTCACTAACTAGACAACCTTGCTCCTGTCACTTAAGTTTTCAAACCCTCAGTTTCCTTATTGTTTCGATTTTTTTTAAATGTATAGAACTTCTGCTATGTGCCAAGTACCATGCAAGGCCCTCTAATGGATTCAAAATTGAATGACGGCAACGGTGCGATCAAAAAGTCAGCCCGAGGGAACCTGTTTTGCACATTCCAAGTCTAACATGTCATGATACTATAATCAAGATCCAGCCAGTTGAATTTCCAATCCTGCTAATGAAGGACAGCCAAAGTATTCACCTAATGTTGTATGTAGTCTGTAGACATTGAACTCTGAAGAATTTTGTTAAGAGCTACTACCACTGGCCTGGCAATCATTTTACTTTCTCCAGGTGAATAAACAGGTGGAGAAAACTTGCTAAAGAGTGATTGATTCCTTCTAGTGTCTAAGACATTAGAGTTGAGAATGGGGGGAAAAACAGAAGTACAATATATAATGATAATCAGGAGGTACTTTATCTTATCTAATTTTAATCAACTTTTGAAATATATAAGTAGAGATTTAACTGATTGGTTGATTAATTCTTTGTCAGTTTGTGTGTTTTGAAGTGATTTGTGATTTTTTCAAAAATGTTTTTCTCCTTTCCTTTAAAGAATCCCTGGCAAGTTGACATACATATGGTGAACATATGGCCTTCTCCTAATTGATTTAATTCAAAAGAGGACCCAGGGGAAAGCTCTGAGCACTATCTGTTTGAGAGCTTTGGGGAATGTTTATTTCAGAGCGAGGGGTATAAGTGCGATGCCATCAGTGCAGTTGAAACAGGTTGGGCAGTACCCACACGTGGTCCGAAGTGTCACTGGTATAAATTGTCAGGATGATTTTAACGCCAACTTTCTGATTTGGCAGAAAAATATAAAGTACATTTTTACATAAAAGTAGTAGTTACTGATTGTGATGTTTATCTCAAGAGATTTTTTTAAATTGTACTAAATTTTCTCCACTGTAAAACTGTCACTTCCCAGGTGGAACTGTGTTGCCTAATAAACCATCACCACCCATTTAGAGATCAATTTGACCTACATTCCAGACTGAGTCTGTATTTGCCTAATGCATCCTCCACCTGATAGAAATAATTCTGTAGCTAACCTACTGCGGAAGAGATGGTGCAATCGACTGCATTCCTTCCCCACAGACTGCTATAAATAAAGCCATGTGTCTATCGTCTGTTTGCTAAATGGCTCCTAGATGATAGTGATCCAGCTGCAACAAAACCAGAACCAAATTGAGTTCCCTCTTGTCATTGTCCTCCCTGGCTTGGCTCTAACAATAAAATCAAAGTACCTGTCATTAGTTGATGATGGCCTTATTGATTTTGGAGTTCATTTAAATTCTAAATATTAGATCACAGGACTCAATTTTTTAAATGTGACATCTGGTCATGGCCCTATCAATGTCCCTGTGTCAGTTATGCCCTGGAACCAAAGCCTATTTTATTGTGTGACAAAAATAAAGGGCATATCAGATATATCAGTCCTTCTGAGTCAGGCATGGTATTTATATATAATATATATTTTATACAGTATGTGTATATGTGTGTATATATACATGTATATCTTTATATTATACATATATGTGTGTGTCTTTTATTTTTAGCCTCTTTTTCCTTTTCCCTGACACATAATATGTTTCTAATAGATGTTTGTTGAATGAATGAATGGCACTTTCCATGGTTTACATAAATAACTATTCACAAGATAATTTTATGGTGGTAGTAGCAATAGTATTGATAGTGATACTACTGCTAATAATAATATAGCTACTATTAATTGAACTCATACAAAATCCAGACTGGTGAAAATGTACTTTGAACTAAATATTGTCTCATTTAACTCTGACCATTGTCCCAGGGGAGAGAGCTTGTTATTCCCCAGACTATAGATCAGGCAGTTGGGGTGTGAGGAGGTTACACAATGCACTTAAGAACAAATAGGTAATAATACAGAATCCAAGTAATCTTCTTGTAACCACCAAACCATTTCAACTGAGGGAACGCATTGTCATTTCACTGCGACTGAAGGCTTTTTGTGTTTCAGCAGTATGATTTCACTTACAGCTTCCCTCCTCTCCTGAGAGTTAATTCAATTATATTAAATTGCTCTGGCAAGTTGTTAATGACCCAGTATTCATAGACTATAAAATAGAAAGGGTGGGGTGGAGGCCTTTGATTCTGGAAATGGACTGCCACCAAGAACAGAGTAAGATAGGACTCAGAAAGTATTTCTGAAGTGCCCTGGTCCATTCTCGTGTGCCTGAGCAATCCTCAGAAAAATTATTACGACACCAAATTACTAACCTTCGAGTCCTCCTCAGATCCCTTGCAATGAAATAGAGTATATCATTGTTTCAGTTCCACAGAATATTTAGAAATTTTTCATTAGAAATATATCCTAAGGAAGATGCTTTAAGATCTTCTCCATAGAGAGCACCCCAAAGTTCACTGGTGCGTTTTGAGGTTTGTAAAGCAGTGCAGCATAGAGCCAGAGGAGGGGGCAGGGCGGGAGGAGAGATTAATCAAAGAATTTACATGCATAACCCATGAACACAGAAGATAGTTCAGTCGGGCTGACTAGTTTAATGAAGGCCTTGGAGTTGGGGGTTTGGTGAAAGTGGGGTAGAGGTGATTGAGGGGGGAAGGATACACATCTGTAATACTTTCAAACAATAAAGATAAACTTTTTATAAAGAAAGAAAACAGTACTCCAGCCAGAGGTCACAAATCAAAAATTCCCTTCCTCAAGCTCATATAACCACAGTGCCCAGGGGAAAACGAGACCTACTATAATCCTCTGTGTGTCATGACAAAATACTTGGGTTACTCAGTGAAGCCCCAAGAGAGAGAATCAGTGCAAATACTATTTTAGGGCTTAAGATTAGTACATGTCATTTATTGCACACATTAGCATTACTAACACTCTCTAATGCCATTCCTTAATCAACTGCAACTCCAGCTTTCATAGTTCCTACAATTAACTGCATAATTTGAACACAAATTGTACACTAAAACATTTCTGCATTGTCATGACTAAAATGACCCTTTAACTTAATAATAGGAATACTGTAGACTCACAATACAGGTCTCTTTTGAATACCTTGGGTGTCATCTTTATTTGTGAATAAAAGCAGAATTGGGGTCCATCATTTGTCTTTAAGTGTTTTCACAGGATCCTCTCCAAATTCTTGGTTTTCTTCCATGAACATCTCTTTAGTACATAGGCAAAATGATCATCCATTGACATTTTCTGGACAGCATAGTTTTAAATACTTTTTTCATGGGCCACATAAGCACATTCAGGCAGGTCAGACAGTGTGTTCCAATATGAGGTTTGAAAGCAGGGCCCTAGGACACATACGTAACATATGAACATCCTAAGTTGAATATGCTTCTGTCGGTCCTGGTATTGCAGAGAATTCTGAAGGGAGGAGGAAAAGATTGATCAGACTACAAGGGAATTCACACCATAGAAGCTAGTGATTCTGCTTAAAATACTCCCCTCACTAAGGAAAGACAATTCAAGTAAATATTTGTGTGGTGAACAATTTACATTCTTCCTTTCCCATAAATGTCTACCTTTCATCAAAGATTCACTTATCACCTGCACAAATTGCAGGTGTTGAAGCCAGGTCTGTGACCCTGACGACCATCTTGGCCACTTCTGAATGACCTGTGCATCCAAAAATGTGCCCTGTGTCTACCAGCAGTGGAGCTTCTGAAATTCTCTCCAAGGAACACAAAGCATATGCCATGCAGCTGGCTCACATATCATCCGTGGTGTCAGACAACTGCTCTCTGAAGGGCTCTGGTTTTCTGATCAGGAGACACCTGTCATGCTGGTCACGCTGCGGGGAAAGCATGGAGCTGGGATGCTCATAGCCAGGTTCTGGGTCTGACTTGGCCATCAGGAATGTGTGCACCTGGGTTAGTTCCGTGGTTTCTAGGCCTCCACTTCCTCACACAGCAAGTGATTGCAGGAGCTTGAAGGCCCTGACTCGGTTCAAAACATCTGTGATCACATGATTTTACAACACAACAGAATAGTAGTAACTGTTTTCAATCTACTCAAAGAGCTTCCTTGGAAATCTATTGGTTATTAGATACCTAAGAGAATATTACTTACAAAAAAATTACTTTAAAACCAGTTCAAACCCACCCTCCAACATATCTATGATATGCTGTGAACATCATATACTACCATGTGCCTTTTATGTATACACCCTCCAGTGGCCAATGTACAAAGGCTTTACGTTCAAGCATATTCATCACTTTTGCAAAATTGGTTCAGCATATTCATAATGGACATACACTAGTATAAAAAGAGGAAATAAACTTATTTTTAATATTTATATTGATTTTTTAGAAAAAGAGGAAGGGAGAGAGAATCATTGATGGGAGAGTGAAACATCAGCTGCCTCCTGCATGCCCCCCACTGGAGATCGAGCCCACAACCTGAGCATGTGCCCTGACTGGGAATCAAACTAGCAACCTTTCGGTGCATGAGACAAAGCCCAATCAACTGAGCCACACCGGCCAGCACTAGATGAATTTATTTTATGGTAACAAAAAACTGTAGAAAAATAGAGAATTACTTTTCTGTCTGCTTGACACATTTTGTTTGAGTGAGTGGGAGTCACTACCCAACCAGGACAAGTGGCAAGAACAGAGCTACCCAGGAGCCTCAAAGAAAACTTTCTGCAGCCTTTCAGAACTATCTTGGATCAAGGAGATTTGTCACCTCAACCAGAAATGATCCCTCCAGGGTCAAGCTGACCCCTTTCTGAGCAGAAACTCTGGTCTAAAAGCTACCACCCAAGTCCGGCTGGTGTGGCTCGGTGGATTAATGATGGACTGAGAGGTCCCGGTTGTGGGTTCAATCCCCTGTGGGGGGTGTGCAGGTGGCAGCTGATTGATGTACTTCTCTCACATCAACGTTTCTCTCTCTTTCCCGTCTTCTCTCTAAAAAAATAAAATTAAAATTAAAACATTTAAAAGTTACCACTCAAACAGCAGGGTACCACCACCTGAAGCACTGAGCCTAGAGGTACCAGGACATCCCTAAATCATAGGAAAAATTACAATAATTGGTATTTTTATGACTATTTACACTTACCACAGCAATTTCGCCTGCCCGGTTCAAACTTTACCAAGTGAAATTCAGAAGACACCTCCCGTGGCCAGGTGTTTTGTTTTGCTTTAGTTTATAGTTTTTTCAGCACAGGAAATATTAAAGGCACACAACAGAGTGCAAAACCCAATTTTATCCAAAATCACAGTGCCTGATGTGCTGGAAGCTCTTAAAATGTTTCCCGATTTCAGGTGAGAAGCTACACAACCCACACCTGTAAATCCAAAGCACGAAAGGGAAACCGGCTGCGGTTCCTCTGCGTTCCCTGGGGGCCGTAAAACTGTCCTGGGACACGCTGAAGAGGGGCGGGGGTGCTTCAGCGCAGAAAGTACTTTCTACATGTGGCAAAAAGATGAGGAATAGCCAGGTTTAACCACTCAAAAGCAGAGACTATTTTATGGAGAGAAGCTTTTAAATATTTGGCTTTCATTAGGACTCACAGTCCCTTACTTAGTTCAGTAGACCTCCTCCTGGCTACTCAGGTCTTTCTACTCAGAATGGACCCTGCAGGCAACCCTCCTTACTCTGGTGTCTTTCTCATAGCCCTTCCCAGATGTCCTCTTGTCAATCACTAGCTCCAGAGTCTCCACGGTCTCCCTTTCCTCTCTCTTCCAGTTGTCTTGGGAACATCCTAGTGCAGCCTGTTGACATGTCAATAATGATTAATACCACTGCCTTGCACTCTCAGAAGTGCCCTGTTTTGGAGGATAAATTATAGGGTTGCCCTCCAGCTTGCCTTCTTCCCTTTCTCTTTCTGTAGTATCTGTAATTTCTATTTCTGCAGCATCAAAATACCATATCCATATAAATGCCGAGCAAATACTCCTCTAGCTCTGAGCTCCCTTCCAAGCCTCAGACAGACAGTTTCATTTCAGTGCTAGACATGTCTATTTGAGAGCCCTTCTAGAACTGTAGACTTAACAAATAATAAATCAAGTCATCTGCCCCTCTTTCTCAGTTATTCTCCGGCATTATAATTTCTGTCAAAAAAAAAAAAAAAGAAAGCCAATAAAGCTCAATATTGTAAAGTCATCTTGTCTATGGAATCACATGTCATTTCTTATAAGTTCTTCTAGG
Source organism: Molossus molossus (assembly GCF_014108415.1). Lineage (NCBI taxonomy): Eukaryota > Metazoa > Chordata > Mammalia > Chiroptera > Molossidae > Molossus > Molossus molossus. Next base: position 33,429,536 of record NW_023425403.1, on the reverse strand, counting down.
TCAGAATGTTCCAAACCCATGATTTATGTTCCCCTCCAGTAGAAGCACCTTGAACCCTAATTTCCTCTCTTTCAGACTATTACAAAATACTTATTCAAAGTGGCTCAAAAATTGCCAGTGATTCCAAAGGATGATTAAATCAATTTAAATCCCTTAGCGTGGCTTTCAAGGCTTTGAATACTACAGCTTCAACTCAACTTGTTGATCTTTTTCAACTCTAACATTCCAGGACTTGATGAGTCTCTATAGCCTTCCTTAGTTCTCAGTAGTAATCCACCTGGTATTCTGAGCTTCTGGTGAATTTACCTATCTATAAAACAGGTTATATTCTACTTCTGAGAATAATCTGTAATCCCTTACCCATATGGCCTCATCTATACCATTTCCTCATCCTGGAATAGCCTCATCTGCATGTCTGTTGTTGAAATCTATGCATTCTTTAAGAATCTATGACATACCACTTCCTCAGCAAACCTTCCTTTCTCCACTCTCCCCCAAATAAGTCATGCTGGTCTCTCATCTCCATCTTTTACCATCTTTTACCACTATTACCATCCTTCTGTATTTACAGAACCCTATATTATAATGGCTCCTGAAGGCTCCACCTCCTTTCAATCACAGCTACCTCCAAACACCTTTATCATATTGATGCCAGACCAATTTTTCCAAACATAAGCCTCATCAGAGCTTCTTCAGGCCTTGGTTGAGGTAGAGATTAGCTTCTACATGTCCCATGGCGCCTCTACTTTCTCCCCAGGTCCTTCAAGTATCAAGTATTTTTCCTCCCTTACTCTCAGACACCTCTATTTACAATACCTGAGTCCTCAGTCCTCAAAGCGAACTCCAAGGCACAACACAGTTGAAAAGCTCCTCACTTCCTCCAAAATAGGAGTGCAAATGATACAGAACCGGCAAGAGTAACCAACCAACCAAACAAACAAACAGAAACCAAATATGCAAAAAAGTCCAGAAATTTCAAAAGGTGCATCTCAGAAAAAGTTATTATAAAAGTTCTTGGTTATTTCAAGACATTGTCTTAAAATAGGGTACACCCAAATCTACCTCAGTAGGATATGACATGGTCTACTTTGGAGCCATGGCTTCCCCTCTCCTCAAATCCTCCAATTAACTACCAAAATTTTTTTTACCAAACATAAAAGTTCATCTTACAAAACTCCAATTAGCCCTGGCCAGTTTGGTTCAGCAGTTAGAGCATTGGCCCACAGACCTATGAGTAATGGGTTTGATTTTGGTCAAGGGCACATACCTTGGTTGTGGTTCATCCCTGGTCCTGATTGGGGTGGTGTGGGAAGCAACGAGTTAATGTGTCCCTCTCATGTTGATGTTTCTCTCTCTCTCCCCCTCCCTCCCTCCCACTCTCTCTGAATATAAATGGAAAATATCCTCGGGTGAGGATTTAAAAAAATAATAATAAAATAAATAAATAAAAATCATGTCAATTTTTATTAAGGGGGACGTCTGTAATAATATCAATAACAACAACAAAAGAAGAACAGTGAGTATTATAGAAGACTAAACTATGGGTCCTTTACATTAACAACTTATTCTTTGAATAAGATTAAAATGACAGTTACGTAAGACAGAAACTTTGAGTCATCAGCCCAACAGAATTAAAGGTGGTAATATTATCAAGGTGTTTGCCAGGGCACTGGTATCATTTTTATAATATAGATATTTATTAAAATAGCATTTGTCTTGCTTGGCCGGTGTGGCTCACTGGTTGAGCATCGACTTATGCACCAGGAGGTCACCAGTTTGACTCCTGGTCAGCGCACATGCCCAGGTTGCAGGCCTGATCCCCAGTGGGGAGCATGCAGGAGGCAGCCAATCGATGTTCTTTCTCATCGATGTTTCTATCTCTTTCTCCTTTTCTCTCTCTAAAATCAATAAAGAAAAATATATATATATATTTTTTATCATCACCCGAGGACATTTTTCCATATTTTGTTCAGATAGAGTGGGAGGGAGAGAGAGAGAGAAACATCGACGTGAAAGAAACACATCAAGTGGTTGCCACCCACATGACCCAACCAGGACCGGGGACAAACTGTAACCGAGGTATGTGCCCTTAGTGGGAACCGAACCTGGGACTCTCTGGTCCGCAGGCAGACACTCAACCACTGAGCCAAACTGGCCAGGACAAGAAAAAATATTTTTTTAAAAATAACATTTGTCCTGCCTCTAGAACTGTATCTATCAGGCATTTTCGCATTGTAGAATTAATTCATTAAAACTCATCTTTGGTTATATTTGTCTCTGAGCCTAGATCTATATAAATTTGTTCATTCAGTATTCAATAATAAATCTGTTGAGCTATTAGTATATACCAATGCTATACTATTCTCAAGGAAATCAATTGTATGACAACAAATAATGTTCATGATTTCACAGAGCTATCTTCATGTGTATGTATTTTACAATGAGGGAAGACAGGGAGGGCTTTTATTATAAAATTAAGAAGTCAAGCCCTGGCCGGTTTGGCTCAGCGGTTAGAGTGTCGGCCTGCGGTCCTGAGAGACCCGGGTTCGGTTCCCGCTGAGGGCGCGTACCTCGGTTGCAGTTTGTCCCCGGCCCTGGTCGGTTGTGCGGGTGGCAGCCACTCGATGTGCCCCTTTCACATCGATGTTTCTCTCTCTCTCTGTTCCTCTCTCTCCCTCCCACTCTACCTGAACAAAAAATGGGAAAATGTCCTCGGGTGAGGATAAAAAAAAAAAAAGAAGAAGAAGTCAACACACACATATGACAATATAAGTTACAGTAAGCTCTATGAAAATAAAAAACAGTGTAGAGGGATAGAGTACAATATAGCGGGGAAGGGGTTGATGTTAATAGTAATAGTTAACATTTATTGAGTGTTTAGTATGTGATAGGCACTGTTTGAAGTATGTGTGTGTGCACATACCTATTTCATCCGTACAATATCCTATGAATTAAATACTATTAGTCTTACCCCTATTTGACAGACTAAAGTCTGAGACCTAGAAAGCTTAAGTTACTCACTCAAGGTTTGCCTTGCTGGTAGGTGGCAGATCTGGGAGTTTCTCCCTTGCTGTTTCCAGAGCCTGGCCACCTTCCTGCCTGTCAGACATGAATGTGACCCAACAAGACTGTGATGGAAAAGCTAGAGTCAGATGAAAATATCTCAGTGGCCCTCAGGAGAATGTTTCTATCTCTACTATAGTGTCAGAAATGTAAATTTCCAGTGATTTTTGGTACATTCTTCTCTTCTCCTGAAGCATAAAAAAATAAAAGGAAAACAAAACAAAAAAACAGGTGGATGAAGGTAGAGTTAGAAAATTCACTGTGCTTGAGAAACATTTTCTGACCATAGTGGGGGGAAAAAAGTTAATTGGCAATAATTTAAAATAAATTCACATGCTTTTTATCTAATTAACAGTATTAGAGTAATACAGGGTAATGTTTGTTCTATGATGAGTGATAGACAAATGTAAGTAAATCTAAATTATTAAAAAGAATAAAAGCATTAGTACAGGTCAATGTAATAATCACTAATAGTCTACAGTACTGTTGAAGGCAGGAAAATAATTTACAGCACTTTGAATGGCAGTCAGCTAACTTCACTTACAACACATCACATTCGTGTCTTTTTCCATTTAGCTTTCTTTCTTCCTCTAAGGTGGAGTGACCTCTTTTTCCTGTTTTTGAAAATGTTAATTTTCTTATGGATAAAAAACTTTGATTTTTGAACTATTGCTTACCTATTCTCAGACACACAAGATTTGGAGAAATATTTGTTTCAAATATTGCAGAAGACAGTCTAATTAGTATCTGTACTTTGAATTACTCTGATGAATATAAAAACAGAAACATTTAGAGTATGGTACTGCATTGCCTACAATTCAATGACAGTAAATAAATCTTATTAAAATAAGTATTTAAAATTATTGTAACCAATGGTAATATATGTGTAATATCCCATTTAATTTTAAGAACTATCTCTACAGAATTGAATTATGAGCTACCTTTACACAATGGAAATGACTGTTTCATTCTTAAATATTCTACATGAAACCATCACAGTTTGATTCCTAAACAAAAGGCTCCCAGGGTAATCTTACATATTTATATGACAGTTTTACAGGTTGACTCAATTTTTAAAAATAATGTGGTAGCATGAAAAATAGATAAGCATTCAAGCCAACAGATGTTTTATTGTACATATGACTTCTGCCAGAGCGAATGTGTATCAAGTTTAAGGCCTCTTAGTGAACATTCTCATGTGCATAAATAAGAATGTACATTATAAGGAGAATAAAAAATGTTTGAAATTTAAGGATTTGAGAACACTGTAAGTCCAAAAAAAAAAAATCATTCTGTGTTGTCAACCAAGCCAGAGTCTGATACATGTTGATAGCAACCCAGATATCCAATAAACAGAGTAAATAGATGTATAAATTCAAACCCACAGGCACGCACGGATACCCCAGACTGACGTGGATATAGGCAACCCTTTATGTCTGTTCTGACTTTGGCTTTTGCAGCTGCTGTTTTCTCAGTGTTGTCTCCGGGGCAGTTTCCTGTTGCCATAGCTGATGGCCTGCCCACGCCTGCCTGGGCCTTTCAAGTGTCAACACTCCCAGGCCGGCTGCAGTGGTCAAATGCTTGTTAATGAGATATAGCAGCTGGGTAGGGGTGAACCGCTGAGACGGATAAAGGAATGCCGCCGGTGCAGGAAGCGATGCCTTTTGAATCTTTTCAGCAGGGTGAAAGCTTTCAAATCAAAGAGGGTATGTTGTATTCATTAATAAACCCGAGTTCCCATGCAGTCACATTAAAGCCAACAGTTTAACTTTGCATCAGACAGGTGAATTTCCCCCGATTTTACCCTGAGAGACAATGCCCAAGAAAACAAGGCCGGGCTTGAAACAAAGCAGCACTTCCTCGTCGGTGGGGCTGCCCGGACTGCTGAACCGAGCGGGGGTTGCCGCATTCTTCTTCAATCCACCCTTTGTCCGTGGATCTGCGCGCGCGCGCGTGCGTGTGTGAAGCTCATAGCAACCACTCCTGCTCCCTGTTCTGGACCCTTTAGCCAGAGCATTTCTCTTTTCCCCTTTCTTTTAGAACCCGACTTTCAGAAACAGAATGAACAACAACTGCTTGTGAGGAAAAAACACATAGGTGTGGGTGTGGGCCGCTAGTGCCTCTGTCTCAGCTGCACTGGAACTGTGCACCCCCAGCCACCGACCCCCATCCCAACCTGTGGATGAGGTTGTTTCCCCAGGGGGTGTGGAAGTTGGCAGCGTCAGAAGACAGCTGCAGCAGCTGGGGGAAGCCCAGAAGGGATTGCAGAAAAGGATATTGAAAGCATCTAAGTGGCAGGGAGTCCTGACGGTAGTGCTGAGGAAAGTGTTATTATTTTTAAGTGCATTTGCTAGAAAGTTGGACTCACAGGGAATGAAAATAGCCACAGTAAATAGCATTGGAGATGGATTATCTACTTTAGGGTTGTTTGAGAGAATTCAGAATGAATGACACAGTTTTAAAAGCAGGGATATGTAACTTGCACCCATTGAGATCTAGAGGTCTTCTTGCATCTCACTGTCTCCCCTTTTTCAACAATCGTATGAATTAGCTAATAATTGAGCAGAGCTACGTAAGCCCTACAAAGTAAAGGCAATATTTATGTATTGTCCTGATGACATTTTTAACTGCAAAGAAGAGTAGCTGTCCAAGGATACAAATAAACAGAGTGAAAGAAATGTATTCTTCAAAGTATTTCGGTTTTTTAAATATTCACAAATTGATATATTTTGAGACTCAATTCTTATTAGGATTTAACCTATATGAAAAGAGAAATGGATATCCCATTTATTGGATGTTTATAAATAATATTAGGCTAGATAGACACATTAAAAATTATATATTAAAAGTGTATATATATATATATAACCCCGACAGGTGTGACTCGGTTGGAATGTTGTCTCATACACCAGAAGGTGGCAGGTTCGATTCCCGGTCAGGGCACACACAAAAAATGTATATACACATATACACATACAATCTCTTAAAATGGTAAGATCATACTGTGATAATTTTTTAAAGCCTTCAAAAAAAAACTAATTAGGGACCTTCCAGTTGCAGAGGGTTTATATCAATTACCCAAGGCCAAAACTGATAAATTTTAAAAGAACACTTTACTCTGCCTGCACTTCTCGTTTCACCACATTGCCTCCCTAGCTAGGCTAACCTTGGCCACATCACTCTGACCTATCAGGTATTGTCTGATCAAAAACAGACAACAAATTCAGATTATCCACTGCTGTCTGTAAGTACATATGTGAATGTGTGTTGTGTAGGTGTGTGTTTGGGTAGGATAGGGAGATGCATTATTACTAAAGATTCCAGAAATCCTAAATAAAAGTGCCATAATGGACTTCCACGAAGCCTGTGTTCCCATTTAGTCTAGAGGTGACTATGGAATATGTTATATTTATATTGCATATTTTAAAAGGCAGCTATGTATCTGTACAGCACTGCAGAATGGGATGCAAATAGATAGCTGAATAAGAGAAGGGGTCGGGTTCAGAAGAGGTCCTTGATTAGAACCTACAGAACGTCCCCCGGAAGGCTCTCTGTGCTCCGTCTCTCCCCTACGGCAGGGTATGACAAGCCTAACTTATAGTGGGGATCTAAGGGGGTGCCACCCAGAAAAATTCTGCCGACATTTTATATTTATTTAGAAGACATTGCCTAATGGTTGTTTTTTTTTTTTTTTTTTTAAACCTCATCTCCTTCTGCCTTCACCCCAAGTTCTGAACACCTCTAAGGAGTTGCTGAGTCTTGTCTTTCCAGCAGCAATAACACAGTGACTCACCTGGAGCCACTGCCTTTGCCCAGGCACCCAGGAATGTGTGCACCATGGAAGCCTCCCATCCAACCACACAAGAGGGTAAACCAGGTATCCAGTAGGCTGCTGTCCTCCCTCCTGCAGAGGGGTGGGACACAGATGCGTGTAGCCTAGCCAGCTGGGTAGCAGCTTAGACCTGCACGCTTTTGCCTGTATTTCTCTGCCTTTGAACTCACTGGGTCCCAGTAGCTCCTTAGAAAGGCAAAACTCTATAACAGCACAAAATCATTACAGTTCTGACCCAGAACAAAACAGAATCCTCCTTCCTCAGAGCACATGTGCACTTAATGTAAGTCCTACATTTGATACACTACAGCATTTTGTTCTTTTCTTTTCGGATGTTCCCCAAACCACCTCCACTTTACACCATATTCTCTCATTTCATTTTTGCTAAGAAGGTTCTGACTTAAAACTGAAAATATTCTAAGTGACAAGTAAGTAGCCCCTTCTCAAATAAAACCTGCAATAACGTGCCTGGATTACATTAAGGAATGCCAGAGGGGATCCCCAAAACCAGTGTTTGAACAGTCAACCTGACAGAATCCTAGGACACCATTGAAAAGGGCTCCTGTTACCTAACTGTCTTAGAGGTAATCGGTGTAATCCGCATGACAATACATTGTCTGACATCGGGGACCTGCTGGCGGGAGGGGAGGGCTGGAGGGAGCCACAGGGAGTGTCCCAAGCTTCTGCCTTGAGGGCCTTTCCTTATGGCTTTGCTTTTAGTCAATGTGAACCAAACGGTTCCATAGAGTGAGATAGATTTATTAAGGAGAATAAGCTTTACACGGAGACAAAAACAAAGAGAAAACCACAGAAAGCCATGAAGAGCCAATGTCCAAATCCCAGGAAACAGAGTAGCAGTGAAGGTAAGTTTCTTGGCAAGAAAACCAGATTGGTCTAGAAAGCACTTTTGGGTAGACGTTTGAACCAGTCTCAGAAGAATGAAAACGTTTCTAAACGAGCCCTTTGACTAGTTTTCTCTTGACAATTGTGAAGACCAAATGAAGGGACAGTGGAGATATGGTTAAATCTTTCAATGGTAACTTAAACTTTCCTGTGGCTTTTTAGCCCTTCTGCAAATTTGTCTCAAGACACTTTAACGCATAAAATACAGGAATAGACTCTCAGTGGCACTGAAAATGTCACCTCTTGGATGAAGTTTGAATCAGTCTTAGTTTTGTCCAATATCCCACCCACTCAAGGAAAAAAAAAAAACACCTCTCAATATTTACATACATTTACATTCTGGCTTTATTTCATTCCAAGTCATGCTGTCCATTTGATATCATGCTGTCCATTTGATATCATGCTGTCCATGATAGCAAATGCCACTCTTGTTTATATTTATATCCTGAGGACAAAACTTAAGAAAAATCAAGGATATTAAAAGGAAGGAGAGGAAGAGAGATAAGTTGAGAATTAGAAAATATATTCTATGTAATTCTGAGTGAGATTAAAAGTCTTCCATGGTTTGAATAGCAAGATGGTCTTGCTGACTATCAGCATAGGCTATGGTTAGATTACTATGTCTTATCTCTTGTTCAAAGCTCTAGTTCAAAGGACTATTATCAACTGTTTAAGTAGACAGCAGAAACTAGCAATGCCTTAGAGCACTCAAGAGTGAGGAAAATGTGAAAGAATTCTTTCCTGGGTTAGAGGTAGATTTGTTGTGTGTTGAAGAGAAAATGGCTGTTAATCCAGTTACGTGCTAAGGTGCTGGTGCGTGCACAGGGACAGGGTAAGTCCCTGGGAAATGAAGGAATTTAAGTAGAAGTCAGAGTACTAGAGTTTTGTATGAAACCAAATTTAATTTTAAACTGGAAAAAGCTAGACATCGTATCACAGCAAAACCCTTCGATTTGCTCTAGTCATTTTCTTAATGATGCACACTCATTCAACAAGTATTTATTGAACAACTATTAGCTGCCAAGCTCTGTTAAGGTGTTGGAAAAACTGCAAAGAACAAAATAGCTGGCTGAGAATACCACCATTATAAAGCTTATGTTCTAGAGATTTTTACTATTTTACTGCACATTCAACACAACCACATACTGAGACTGCGAAGAATGGCCTCAGTCAACTATTCTCGAACCATTTATACTTTATTAATTCGAAGCCTTATGATTAATCTAATCTATGGTGAAAAGACACCTTTTCGGTGACATAGTACCATTAATCACAGCTGAAGTTGATGTGTGTGTGGTGTGTGAGTGAGTGTGTGTGTGTGTGTGTGTGTGTGTTGGGGAAGAAGTCATTTTAAAATGTGGAATTCAGAAAACATACAGAGAAAGGAGTTATTCTGAGGAGAGGGGGTTGGCCTTCCTGGAGGCCCTCTATATTTTTGCCTCCAAACTCATATTTCTCAGAGGGCAATAATTTATTTTCTAGAATCCCCTAGGACATTTTCTTCAGAGCCAAGTGGTTGCAGTTCACCCAACTCAAGTCAAAGGAGAATAGCGTCAAGAATATTCACTGAGTACAGAGAATTTAAAATGAGGACCTAGCCCAAGGATGTATAAGCTTTGGAGTTTCAAAGGAGAGAATAAAACTAGAGTTTAACTGGTTATTAAGTACTCATTCACCTAAATATTGTTTTGTTCATTGTTTTAATATTTATTTTATAATACAACTTGAATTCAAAAAGTAGAATGGCAGTATCCTTTTAAAAATTTATAAGCTGTGACTTGTTACATTTTATATAAACTCTGGAGCAATAATAAAATAATCATTGGGACAAATCCTTATCTTTAAAGATAAGGATTAAAGGATTAAATACAGTACACTGTATTTTCAAGTGCAAGGACAACAAGGAAGTTCTCTGTAAAAATGCCCGTCTGTTTGAAGCACTTTCTTTCATTTCTGTACCTTTGCCTTGTGTTGGGCTGTCGCCTCTGCAGTGCCCTGAAAGGTATGTGGTACTTCATTTTTCAACACATTCTCTTGAGGTACCTAATAACTTTTGCTCAGTCTTATAGACAGATTGTAGCTGATTTTATTATGTAAAACATTTGCTTTTGTAGGTCAATGTCAGTGTATCTGTTCTATATTCTCTTCCCTTCATACAGCACACTGAAGAAAAAGAAACAACAACATCAAAACACCTAACAGATCAATCACAGACTAATCCCAAAGGAGGAAGTCGACCCTTTGATTTTTATCTAAGGTAAGCTCCAAGATAAACAATGTTTAGTTGTTCACACTCAGTTTCAATTTCAACCATCTAATTTCAAAATCAAAATTTATGAATTGTACCATGGTTGTAACGTAAAAAGGCTATACTTATCTTTCTGAATGTATTTAACAGACATCTATAGTATCTATTTCAAACTATTTTTTAACCATCTGTTTTGATTCAGTGCATCTTGCTGTTCATGCATTGAAACTTTTGTTTCAAAAGTGATGCTACGTTTTTTCGTCTTCTGATTGGATCAGTGTAGTAAAGGGATATGGGACATTTTCTTTACACAATAAAAATAGCCTAACTAAATAGCGCACATCAAAAAAAGTCTCCTTTGAAAATTATTAAATCAAATAAACTTATTTTGCTGAGTGGTCTGTAATCGAAGTTGTTAGTCTTTTATTCTATACCATGGTTTAGGGAGTTCACAGATGTCTAGTATGTAGAGTAGAGCATCATTTTAAGTTGTCTTGAGAGTGAAGAAACATAAAAGCTGGGTCCAGTGGACGGAAATGCAGCTGAGGCAATCCACTGTCTTCCCCAAGGACTGAACCACGAGGTATATAAATCATGAAGATGATTGATGTGATCAGATTAGTCATGCCAAAGTGTAGTTCAGCAATTACCTATAAACATCCAGCTAAAGTCCATATTGCCTCAGCTCTCCCAGAACTTAATTGATTCTTGGAAGGCATTATTGAATAAAGATGCCTGTCCCTCATCTAGGAAAATAAATGAACAATATTCCAAACTCTCAAGAAAAAGTTACTCAGACTAATTCAGACTGTAGTAGGAATTCCCCTGCAGGTGACCCTTACAAGCACAAGCTGCGTTCTGCACGTAAGCGTTGTTTGAGTCACAAAAACTCGAATCGTATTCGATCTTCCTGTGGCACATTCATTGTACAAAACAGATGGTACATGAATGAAAATCTCAACTTTTATTGGATGTTAAGCACAGAAGAACTGACTAGAGAAGAATCTAGCTTCAAAAACCCATATTACACAAAACGATGGAGAGCAAAGGAGATCCAATCTAACCACAGAAGTCACGGATTTTAAAGAGGAAACCTAATCATCATCACATCTAGAACAGAGTGCTTTAACCACTACACCCTTTTTTAATCTATATAATGTTGACCAGAGTATATGAATCATTCCACAGTCACAATTCAAGTTTGATCTTTCACTTTCTTATCTAGAGAAAATGTTATTTTCAAGTATCCAAGAATATTTAAAGTATCCAAAGTATTTCAAGAAAACTTTTGGCACTTGTCACCCAAGCTCAACAGCTAACAGTTGCTGCCACCTATAGGCCCAATCTCAAGAGAAGGAGCTGGGACTGGAACAGAGGCTTGCAAGTCTCAAAGGCACAGGTCAACAAAGCAAGTTTTTCTCTCTCATAGAAAGAATCAGTTGGTGCCCCTGAAATACTGCTCCCTGAAATATTGAAATTAGATTCGACAAATTCCATTGGTTTTATCAACCACAAGCTTTAAACTACCTCATGAGCAGCAGGAACTTTAAAGTAACATCCTCTCCTCTCACAAAATAAACAAATTAAACAAAATTAATCAAATTAGCTACGTCTTCAATCACATCAAATTATGATTGTCGTGGTTATACAATGATGTAAAAATAAGTGACAAGGATATATTTTCTCTTGTGTCTATTAGCAGGTGTCACATGTGAAAAGTCTGAATTTTTAAAAATAGATTGTCTCCTGGAGATTTTGTGAAATCTTTTCTGTGAGATAGATAGCCAGACAGTTTTTTTCTAATCTTGAAAATGACATTTGAAGGTAGTCATTATTATCTCCATTTTACGGATTAAATATATATATTTTCAATGAATAGCATGCAAGAGCTTGTAAAAATGTTAGCCCTGTTATACCCACTAATTTTATTATATTCGGCAAGTCATTTCATAATTTAACTTATCTCAAGCAAAGTTAACAAAAGCAAAAATAAACACATTGGATTACATCAAACTAAAAAGCTTTTGCACAGCAATGAAACCATCATCAACAAAAACCCACTGAATGGGAGGAGATATTTAAAATATTTACAATTTTATATTTGATAAGGGGTTAATATCCAACATATATAAAGAACTCATACAATACAACATCAAACAACAACAACAACAACAACAATGCAATTAAAAATGAGCAGAGGACCTAAATAGACATTTTTCAAAGGAAGCATACAGATGGCCAACAGACACATGAAAAAAATACTCAACATCACTAAGCGTCAAGGGAATGCAAATCAAAATCACAATGAATATCACCTCACATCTGCTAGAACACAATTATCAAAAGACAGCAAATACTAAGTGTTGGTGAGGATGTGGAGAAAAGAGAACTCTGTTGTCGGAATTGGAAATCGGTGTAGCCACTATGTAAAACTGTATGGAAGTTCTTTAAAAAATTAAAAATAGAACTTCCATATGATTCAGCAATTCCATTTCTGGGTATCTGTCCAAATAAAATGAAAACACTACCAGAGAGTAGGGGGCTGGGGAATGAGGGGGGAAAGGCAAAGAAGATTAAGAGGTACAAACTCCTAGTTATAAATTAAATAAGTCATGGTATATAAGGTACAGCCCAGGGAATATAATCAGGAATACTGTAATAACTTTGTACAGCGACAGATGATTACTAGACGTAACATAGGGATCATTTCGCAATGTATATAAATGTTGAATTACTATGTTGTGTACTTGAAACTAATATATATTAACTGTACTTTAAAAATAATTTTAAAATAGCTAAGAAAAAAAACAAACAAAAAAAACAATCCTGCCAACACCTTGATCTTGGAATTCCAGCCTCCAGAATGTGAAGAAATAAACCTCTGTTGTTTAAACCACCCAGCATGTGCTATTTTGTTATGATGGCCCTAGCGAATTAATAGCAAACTAATACACCTCTTAATCTAACTCTGTGACGTTGAACAAGTGACTTATGTTCTTGGATTCCTTAACTTAAAATAGAGATAACAATACTTTTTTTGAAAGTTATAAGATTAAAAATGATGATGTATGTAAAAGGCCTACTCTGTGGCTAACACAAAGTGATTGCTTAGACGTGAATCCTTTCCCGTCCTGAATCCTGCCTCTGCTGTCAAGTGAACTTGAGTAACCTTTAGATGTCATTTCACCTACTTTTCGTTCTTCCAGAAGCCATGCAGTCTATGAGTACATAATTTAACCAAAAATCTTTTTAATTAATATATTAACATGTAACATCTACCGTGAATCCATATATATTAAATGTAATTACTTATATTTACCAAAATATTTTATTGAAAAGAACAAACACATATGAAATCAAAACTATTCTAATCAATCCAGGTTGCACTGGTACCACATCTGGGTGAATTCTTAGGTTTATCCTACAAAACTTCATAGATTTCAACACTTAGATAAACACTTCAAAGTCTAAATGCCAAATGTTAGGAATACATGTTTGCTGAGCTTCCAAAAACCTAATATACAATTAATATCATCTTAATATTTTTTTTCTTCCTACCTTGTAGCAAAGCCTCAAAAAAAATGTTGTTGCTTGCTTCTCTTATACCCACCATTTTTATTCCTCCCACATCCCACCTTTGATCATATCCCAGTCTCTGTCTTGTTATGGTAATGTAGGAGTTAATTCAATATCTTCCTAATCCATTCTTTAAATTTTGCTTCTGCAGATTTTATAAACTAGTAATGCTTAGGGCTCATAAAAACAAAATCAATAAGCATGCTTGTAAAATTATACTAATTCAAAAAGGCAAAACTTTCACTAAGAACACCTTTACCCTTCTTGTTCTTTTGACTCAGTTTCATACTTTTTAAACATTTCTTTCCCCCTCTCTTTTTCTCCAAATCCAAAACCCAAAGCAGACTCTTCAGAGAAGCCTAGGAAGGAAGGAAGGAAGGAAGGAAGGAAGGAAGGAAGGAAGGGAGGAAGGGAGGAAGGGAGGGAGGGAGGGAGGGAATATAAGTTAAACTTTTTGCAAACTTTGGGAAATGAGCTGTTCTGGCTCATTTCAAATTTTTTGGCAAGGATCCAGGATCAAATAAGAACCGTGATCACATATTCATAGTGAAGAAAGTGGGGTGTGCAGAGTGTAAAATTAAGTGGAGAGCTGAACAGTTATCCTGTTAATCAAAGAGGGAGCTAACTTAGGTAATCAGGTGAAATCAGGAATTTCCTTCATATATGACTCAGGGAATTGTAACTATCAAACCCCACCATCTAAGATAATAAAATAATATAGAAACTTTTTCAAACTGACAAATATTTGAATAAATAGATGACAAAACTTGAAAAAAAATCTTAACTTTAACATAAATGGTAAATATAGAAAAAGATAAAAATAATTTGAAATCAAAAGAAGAGTCATAAATTTATCAATGTAGTTCTTTCGTTATAAGTAGCACCAAGTATTACTAGTTATTTGAGAAATAGGAATAGAAGAGGCAATTCAAAGAATAGAGCACTAATTAAAATTGCAGCTAGCATATTTGGTGGACACTGTTGATTAGCTGACTCAGGCCCATTCAGAACTCCTTCTGTTTAAACACCTTCCAATTGGTGTATGGTAGCCACATGACCCAGTTCTGGATAGAGCTATATAAACAGAAATTACTGGTTAGAACTTTTAGAAAAGTTCTTAAAATATGTAGCTATCTTTAGATATAGAAAATATACAGATTAAGTTCAGTTCTTTTGCTTTTATCTCTTCTTGTTTGGAATTTGACAAGATGCCTAAAAGTTCAGTAGCTCTCTTATGACCAAGAGATAAGCAGGAGGAAAGAGGCCCACATGTTAAAGATGGCAGAAGTCCACACTGGAGAGACCCTCTTTACCAAGTCAACTCCAGTCTGCCTATCCCCAGATTCTTGCTTCAAGAGACAAGTTAAACCCCTTTGTTTATTAAACTACCATAGTTGGGTTTCTGCTACTCATGGCCCAATACACTGTTACAATATCCTCAAAGAGATTCATAAGGTAGTTCATCCATAAAACAAGAATAGGTTGCTATGAAAAGGGAACATCCAGAGACCTCGAAAGAATTCTTGTGATTTCAACATAAAATCAGCCCATTAAAAATACAATAGAAGGGCTAAAGGAGAGAGTAAAATCCATTTATGTGATTGTAAAACAAAAAGCAGAGATATAAAATATGAGATGTAAGTTCAGAGATATGGCAGATAAATCCAGGAGGCATGGAATTTGGTGCAATAAAATTTCCAAAGAGAAAATAGGGGAAAATAATGGGAGAATATAATCAAAGAAATTGAGAGGAATTTATTTTTCTTCTGAAGTGAAGAAGAATGTGTCAAACTGAGTGTCAAACGGCAGTAGTGCGGAGAAGCCTGCAGGGGGCAGTGGGGGGGGTGAGAGGGAGGGACATCTGTAATACTTTCAACAATAAAGATAAATTTTTTAAAAAAGAAAGTGTCAAAAAAATATATGGAAAAAATATCTATACCTTGGCAACTTATAGGGATGTTTCAGAATTCTAAGAATACTGAATAGACCTAATAAGCTTCCAGGAGGAAAATACAAGGTTTTCATTGACAAAGAAATTGTCATCAGACTTTCATCCTCAACATAAAATGTTATTGGAAAACTGACCAATGTATTTAAAGTACTATAGGCATATTAATTTCAATGTAAAGGTGTACATTCAGGTGAACTATTTTTTGAGTACAGGGATGAATCTTACTCCATTCTTGATATTTTACCACTGAGAGATTTCAATTTCCACTTTTCTATTCCCCCACCCCCTTGCCCCACATCTAGGCAAACCAATCAGAAGCATCATGCACTCCTTCCTTGGCAATGGCAAGAAGTTCAAAGCCTCACTCTGACTTTACCGTCTAACCACAGAAAAGCCAAATCCACCTGCCTCTCCCTTCAATCAAGCCATTTCTAACTGGCTTGGGTACCTATCCTGCTATCTCCCAAGAAGGCTTTATTATGTGAATAATATTCACACTGCCTTGGTGATTGTATGACATCATCAGTCTCAACATTTAAACCAGTTTCGGATAGAGGATTGATCCGGCCCACTGTGAGGCAACCACCCATCAGAGGCTAAATAAATATATTTCCTAATATACAAGGCCTGAGTAACCTAACTTTCCATGTAAAGGTGTTCTCCAGAAGAGTGTAAAATGTTTCCAAGATGATATTCATCCTAAAAAAGAAATATATTTCAAGACATAGAAGACTTAATCCAGGTGCATGATGAAACAAATCCTGGGATTTCTATGGCAAGACCAGAAATGAATTAGACCAAATGAGAATTAGAACAGAAAGTCAGAACTCCAAGTAGTCAGAATTTCAAGAAGAACATTAAGATAAATTACATGATTAAGAAGTTTAAACTTCTCAGTAACATGATTTAAACATATTTCTTATGTCAACAAGGCTAGAGATAACTAAAAACTTCAGGGGGGGAAGTTCAATAAAAAGATTATAATGCATTGCACAACCTATGGTATAAAATACAAACAAAGAAAAGAATTCATCTGACATCGATATTTATGAAAGACGTAGCGTTATTATTTTTTCTCTGTGTGTCAAATTGTACTCTTTGCTTCTTCAGATTAAAATATATGTGTACTGTATTATAAATACTCTTATTAATGTTCAATATTGGAATCAACATATAAATAAAGCACAGAAGATATAGTTTCAGATTGGAATGTCGTGATTAAAAATATTAACAATGAAAAATGTCTTAGCTAACAGATGCCTGAAATACAGAAATACAGATTGGGAGGGTAAGAGGAGATAAGAGTAAGATATTGCATGTGTGTATAAATAAAAGATACATAAATCTATATGTATATATAAGATATTATATATAAAATATCTTTTTAATGGTATTTTTTAATGAATTTAAGTTTTCAATTTTAATGATTTCTGATGTATCAATGAATCAATCTTTCCTTGGTGATGCCATCCTGAGCCTGTAGTTTTTTTTGGGAGGAGGGGGGTTTAAATTATAGATTTGATTACATTAATAGATATAGGACTATTCAAAATTTTTAATTTCTTGTTGTGTCAATATTTATAAGTTCATTTTAAAAGGAATTTGTCCATTTTATATTTGTCAAAATTATTGTAATAAAGTTATCTATAATATCCTCTTTTTACCTTCGATCTATGTGTGTGTGTGTGTGTGTAATATCTTCATGATTATTTAATATCAAGAAATAGGTTTATATACACAATATCTTCTTGATTTTAAAATAGATTATACATATGTATAAAGGAATATATAAAGCACTTCTGTGATGCAGTAAGAAAATATTGACAAACCAATATTAAAAATGGGTAAAAGACAAATATTCCCAGTTTCTTTATCTATGAAAATATCTGTTCTACAGAGTTAAATTAGAAAATCTTTGTAAAATAAAGCAATTATCATTTTATTACTATTATTAACTAACATTAAAATAATACATTTAAGAAGTAATCAAACAAGTTTGGATGATAGACATAAAAACATAAGAAAACATGGCCTATTTTAAATTTTTATCTTCTAACTAGGTGTGTTATTGTCCCATAAGTATAGGCAGAAAGAGTAAGAGAAAAAAATTATATCAATGTGGACAGAAGAGAGTTGCTTATCCCAATACATTTAAGTCAGTGAAGGAAACAGTCTATTAACTATTTTTTATTAATATCAACTCTTTATTCCATCAAGACTATATCACTATTTTCTAAAGAAAGAATGTCTTCTGATATTAGAGGAAATATTTTATAGATTTATAGCTAGAGAGGTAGGATACAAAACTTCTGATTTTTCAACTTCAGAAAACCCTCTTATCAGTATGCATTTATCATCTTTATCTGTTGAATGACATTAATAATTAAACCTAAAATGATATCTCAGTTTAAAAATATATGTGCAAAATGCAAACAAAATAATGCCAGAATATAAATAGTATTCACTAAGTAAATGCAGTACTAGCTAAACAATATGAATTTGTTTTAGATTGTTGCCAAAGAAATCGTTTTAAGATTTGTCATTCATTTGGGCTCCAAAGCTGACAACGTTTTATAAAGTAAGTTTTGTATTTGTTTAAAGTATTGAACATGATTATACATCACCTTGAAAATTCCTCAGAGTTCATGAGTTTGTTCGGCGCCTATGCAGCTTAAATATATGATCAGACATGTGATGAATGAATGTCTAAATGAGGCGCAGCCAACCACTGTGAGGCAGCCATTAACCTGAACTAGACCCCAGAGTGGCTTACCTATCTTGACTTCAAGAATTTTATATGGGAAATAATCCAAAGTGAAATTGGTCTTTAATCTAAATGAACAGAAACTTTAAGTTGTTAAAAAAGAAGAAGAAGAGAAAAAAAAAGCATTGGAGAAATGCATTGTTTTAACATCTAATTTATATTTGAGAATTTATCTATGAACCTGACTGTTCCTTAATGGGTCTATAAAATATGTGCACAGAAATGCATTTTGTAATGGGGTGTTAGCTGAGACACTTCTCTCAAATTTTTGTCTCCTTATAAAATCTGATTTTTTTGGAATTAGTAAATATGCTCTCATTTTAAAGAGCAGACAGGCTGTTTCTCTAGAGGTAGAGCTTTAAATACTGCTCTGAAGAAGAGAGCTTCTTCTTTTATTTATTTATTATTTAATATTACTTTTCTTCTTCTTTTTCTTTTTTTGAGGCATGGATCTTTTGGATTACAGTGATACCTCGGTTCTCGAACATAATTCGTTCCAGGAGGACGGTCGAGAACCGAATTGTTCGAGAACCGAAGCAATGAAACCAATAGGAAAGCGTGACTCCACAAAGCGTGACTCTCTCTGCACTCACACTGATGACGCAAGCAAGGCGCGCAGGGCCGAATGAACGCCATTCGGCTCAACTCGGCTCATCTCGGAAGTTCGAGTTCCAAATATTTGTTCGGATTCCGAGACAAAAGTTTCTCGAATCTCCTGGTCGAATACCGATTTGGTCGAAAACCGAGGCGTTCGAGAACCGAGGTATCACTGTATTCAATGTGAAAACCAAGATATCTTCTGGAATTTCAAGATCGTAGAAGATGGAGTAGCTAAGCTATGGAGGGTTTGCTTTCTTGAAGCCTGCTAGGCCCTGGTGCTTCCCAAGGTCCAGGAGAAAGGATGCTGAGAGGGAGCTGGAGGAGGCAAGGACCCTGGGGTGGGGGTGGGGGAGCATGCTCAGGGGAAAACTGACAGAGGGTTACTATGGAGGGTTAGCTGGGGCAGGAAAGACTAACTCTGATTCAATATTTTTTACTAAGGGCCACCCCAGTAGTTGCTGCCTGAGGCTGCGTTCTGGGTACAAACAGTGATGGACAAAGTAGAAAAGAACGGAGGGCAAAAAGGGAAGTCATGACCCTCACCGTCCAAGTTCCCAAAACTTTGTTGCTATGTATCCCTCAGACTGAAGGTGAAAACAATGACTCAGATTAAGACTTGACTTCGAAATAAATTTGTTACAATGTCCAATTAACTAAGGTGGACCAGTAAATATTCCCTAAAGTAAGGTATTATAGTTCACAATTTAATTACGATAATAAGTAACTTTAACGGTGAATAAACTTAGTGTTCTTTTACATAGGATAAATTTGCTAGGTTTATCCAACAAAACCCCTTAAAACTTAAAGAAAGCTAAAATTGATAGATTAGGAATCTTTTTAGTTTATTATTTTTTTCCGTCACCATTTGTCCCCCATATACCCTCTTGCACCTCCATCCTCCCTACCTCGCCCCGCTCCGCAGTCCCCACACTGTTGTGTGTGCCCACGAGTTCTTTCCTTTTTTATTTTCTTTTTTGCTGGGTCCCTTCACCACCACCACCCCCCCAACACCCAGGAACCTACTTAGTTTAAAAACAACCCTCACTTATTTTTAATAGTAAGCCCTTGTCTTCCTTCAAGAAAAGGAAAAAATCCTAACAACATTCATACAGCCTTGTTAAGTCGAAAACTACCTTCTAATGAGAGTTCATGGATTGTGTCTCTGAACTTTCTGAAACTATAAAAATATTAGCTTTCAATGCATTTGAATGTATTTTTCTTTCTGAGAAAATAGTCATATATATATATATATATATATATATATATTTTTTTTTACAAGATTCTCAAAGAATCTGCTACTTCAAAATAACTAAAATCCAGAAGCAGTCCCCAGAGGAGGCCACTCCCACAATATTGGACTGGATTTCATTGGAGGTTCTCTCTGCTGATCTTCAACAGGGGAGACCCAGTCACTCCCTCTCCCCATTGGGGGCCACTGCTCTGTCTCGTAAAGCAGGAAGAGGCTCCACTTTGCCTCTCCCAGATGCCAGGCACCTGGAACGAACAGGGGGAAGAGTGGCTTCTCCATTGTCTCCTCTCTTGCAAAGAACATTCACGTCTAGGCCCTGGGTCTACCTACTACAGGGTTGGAGAGAGAGAACAAGACCCTTCATGCCACTGGCCAGAGTCTGATTTGCAGAGCCCGATTCTTCCTGCAGATGGGTTCAAAGGTTGAGTTTTGAGAGCCCACATTAGAAGGCTCCCTGATTTGGCCTCAGGTTCTCACCATGTTCTTTAATGCAACTTTGGTTGGGAGCCACAACTCGGAGAATAATTGGACTCCACTAATACTTCTGGTTCCCTCTTGGTTCCAGTGATTTGTCTTCACTAGTTAGAAGCTAGCAGTCTGGAAGAGTGACTACTATCTGGGAATCCAGAACTCCAGGAGGAACCTCTAGAATAGCCTTTGCCATTTACAAAGTATTTTGACATCCATTGTCTTCTTTACTCTTTGCAATAACCCTGAAATTTAGGTTGTTTTGTGTATGAAAAAAATGTTCAGGTTCAGATAGCTGCTACCTGAGGTTTAAATGTAGATTATTTGACTCCAAATGATCTTTACACCTTCTATCCCAACAAATATCCCAAGGATCCTCCCTCTAAGGGTGGCGTGTGCTCTACGGTCCATTCAGATATCAGGTCTGATGAGAATCTGACATCCTTCTAGGAAAGCTTTTTAAGTGGCTACCCTTTTAGGAAGTCCCTTTTCCGCTGATATGCAATAAAAAGCACTGCCTTCCTCATATCATCCCCTTCACTTCTTTGATCTTTACTAATAGACACTAGGTGGATTTAAATCAGCAAAATAAATGGATGTAGAGATTGGAGAGAAGGGGTATAGTACTGATGCCTTAATTCCCAGATGTAAGCACCAGAACACAAAACGAAAGTAACTAATCCCCCTCTAATCGAATAATATTGACCTATTATTATTAATGCCTCTTTGTTTATGAGAAGCAGGATATATATTCTGAGAGTAATTATGAGATCAGGCCCCACAATCATGGAGCTCCCCTTAATATTCTTTTAGTTACACACACATTTGTCAAAATTCCCACTTGGATCCTTTGATACTCAGCGTCCTCATGTCTATATCAGTCACCCTCACTCTGGCCGATGCATCCAGGGCTCCTCCTACTTCTCTCCTGTCATGTCTCAGCTCATTGCTCTCTCCTTACCTCCGTTCACTGAGCCATCTGGCCTTTTAGATGGGTGCTCTCACAGGCTGCTTCTTGTAAGGATATTACAAACAGAGACAAGAGGAACTAGACTGTAGCGAGACTAGAAGAATTGGTAAATAATAGGGATGTCAAAGAGGGGGTTAATTTGCGATTAACAATATAGGCTTTGGAGACAGACATATGAATGTTTAAATACTCAGATCCCACCCCTGCCACCCATATACTGTGAGCATGTCTCTTAAGCATTAGTTTCCTCATATGTCAGCATTTGTGATAATTAGTGCCTGCTTCCTCTGTTGCTATGAGGTTAAAAGAGACAATATGTGCAAAATGATTTCACAATGTATGTTAGATAACAGGTGTTTAATAAAAGCAAATATAATTTTTACTTTATTCTATGAAGATGTTCCTAACGCAAAATGAATCTTTCTCAATCTTACGGCCTTTTTGCTTATACTAGCAATTGTTAGTTTATAAACCATTTATTTCAGTTATTGGTGTTCATGTACCATCTCATCTGCTGTTCTTAAAACTTCTTGAAGGAAGCTCTATCTGGTTTGGCTCAGCGGTTGGAGCATCAACTAGTGGACCAAAGAGTCTGGGGTTCAATTCCAATCAAGGGCATGTAATTTGGTGGCAGTTTAGTCCCCGGCCCTGGTCGAGGTCATGCAGGAGGCAACCAATTGATGTGTCTCTCTCACATTGATGTTTCTCTCTCTCTCTCTCTTTCTCTCTCTCTCCCCCCCCCCCTCATTCTACCTGAAGATAAATGGAAAAATATCCTCAGGTGAGGATTTTTTAAAAAAACTTCTTGAAGGAAGTTCTTGTATCCTATACATCTTGAAATTTTTCCTAATGCTCTACAATAATTTACATTAGATAAATGCCCCATAACGTTTGTCAAAAAGTAAACACAACTGCACTTAATAGCATGTCCTCACTGTAAGCGTGATCTCATTATTTAGCTATGACGTGTGGCCTGGCCAGTCGAAGTTGATGCCTCTGATATTCGTCTACATCATATGTTCCACATACCCTGTGCCATGCGGATGGTCTCCCAGCTCTACTACAGCGTTTCAGAGCCCTGGCCAGGCTGAGCTGTGTGAGGAGAACACCAGGAAGGCATGGACCACACTCAACCTTTTCCTTATCAGTGTTCTGTTCTACCGCTCCGACCAGGAGGGGATGGCAGCTTCTGGATTAGAAGGGCCACCAGTCTGGGGAAGGACACTGGACTCTACACATTTCACGACGTTCCAAATTATGTTTCTCAGTACTTATTAAGTTTGTAAATAAGGAGTTGTGACAGAAGAAAGAAAAAGAGAAAAAATTTACGTCTCTTGGTCATAGATCTCCCAGTGAGCATATTCTAATTGAGGGGCCCTTCCTTAAAACAGAGTTAAAATCTCCAGGGTGAAGGTATAAAACCATCTGGCCTTAATGATGGTCAACATGAATATGGCTTTTCCAAAACATGCATTTGATCAGATTGTCCATGGCCCAAAAAAAGTCACTATATTTTGAAATGAAATTTTATTAGGATAGATATTCATAAACAAGAAAGTGCTTTTATGAAACTAATCCAAGGGAGATACAGTCTATCCAAGTTGAAAAAATACATACTTCTTTTTTTTTTCAATTTAACTGCTAGTGAGTCTCAGGTTTTTGCAGGGTTTTTGTTTTGTTGTGTTTTTTTAAAGTGCCGAATGACCTCCGCAAATCGTCTTCCTGGTGGTTCTGGATGAATTGGTTGTTGGTAATTCCATCTAACATTCCCCATAGAACAGTCCACAGGACAGTGTGACTTGATTAAAGATTGGTCATAGTACATGTCTTTACATTACAGGGAAGCTGGCGGACTGTGCGTGGTGTGCTGTGAAAATCCTGGGTTTTGTAAATAACCTTCCTCAAGTCTGATCTGAAAGTGTTCTCTTCCTGATTCATCAATAAGGTTACTATGTGACTCTAAAAAATTCCACTGCTCTAGGAAAACTTCTGTTTCCTTTTATGCCCAGATTTAGCAGGTTTTTCAAAGCCCTTCTTATTAAGAAAAGTTGTGGCTGGAAAAATGGATAAGTAGCTACAACTATTCCAAGAAGCAATAAATATTCTGGTTTAAGCCATTTGAGAAATTCTCTCCTTTATTGTCTCCCAGGGCCCACCTACAACCGGGTGCTACCCTCCCAAAGTGAAGTGGATGGTCCTAAATGATCATAGGTGGGTTTTGAAAAATAAACACAAAATTAGTTTCACACCTACTTAGACAGCTTAGAATTTTAATGTGTGAAGTATGCCAAGACTCTGCAGTGAAATAAAGCTTTGCATTCAAACTGATGTCAGCCAATCAGAAAACAGTACAGAGTGCTGCCCATTTCATAATTAGGGAGCATGAGTCCAAGTTCTAGATTTTACTTATTAATGAATAAAGCATTTCTTGACCCAGTTTTGCCATTTATTCATAAGAATTTTGTTTTTGAAAAGTGTTAAAATAGCATGAAGGCCCTGATTTATGCCCACCAAATCCAGGAAATTCAAAGCTAATCCTCGGAACTATTTGTGTCTAATTCAGCAGCAAACATTCTATATAAAACTGTGCTCTGTTCAGGGATAACGCAGAGGAACGAGACGATGGTGGGCTTTCTTGCGAGCTTGGCTGTTTCAGCTTCAAAGCTTTAGGTTATACACCAGCATACTTACTATTGCTTTTCTCTTTCTGCCGTAGCCTGATTCCAGTCTTGCTTGCCTGTCCTTGGTTAAACCTTTGACATCCATGGGACTTCATCAGACAGACAGGAGCAATGGTGACTTTGACTACCCAAATGTCCCAGGGGGCTGAGGACTCTCAGACTGGCAGAGGTGAGAACAGTTACAAATCTCTTCATCCTCCTTCCCCAAACTACGCTTGCTGGAACCATTTTTAGACATACCAGACACAGAGAAAATGTTCTTAGTGAAATAAAAACAATACTGAAAATGACTGAATGTGATTCAGGAGATCATCATTCCTGTTTCCTCCACCTAGATAGTTAAAGCCCCTCTCGACCTACATACATACCATTTATACGCCACCTCTTTTGCAGGCTAGCCCTGTCGCTGGGTCCGTTTCCCCCAGTGGGAAGACACAGATCTTGAAGTCTCCTCCTGTCCTGAGATGCCATCTCTTGGTACCTTCCCCAGTACACTGTGATTATCCAGCTGTAAACTCCAAGAATATTCTTTTGTCCCACTCATCTGGGGCTTAATATTTACTGACTTATACTACTCTAAGTCCCAGCATTGCTTCATGCAGAAAGCTACTTTATCTTCAAGCCTCTGTTTTCTCATCCACATAAATGTGGTTTACAATGGAATGCAGCACACATTATAGAGTTGATTCCAGGCTTACCGAACAGAACACACAGAAAGAGCTCACTGCACTGGCTGACACTTAGTAAGCGCTCAATAAATATTAGCTAGAGTGCCCTGGCCAGTTTGGCTCAGTGGTGGAGCATGGACCCGCGGACCAAAGAGTCTTGGGTTCGATTCCAGACAAGGGTACGTGCCTCGGTTGCGGTTCAGTCCCCAGCCCTGGTCAGGGTCGTGTGGGAGGCGACCAATCGATGTGCCTCTCTTACATTGATATTTCTCTCTCTCTTTCTCCTCCCCCTATCTGAAGATAAAAATGGGGAAAAAAGTATCCTCGGGTGAGGATTAAAAAATATGAATATATTAGCTAGAGTATTTTTTTTAATGTATAAGTTCCTTGACATCTCTAACATAAGCTACTTGAAACGGAGGAAGCATTGTGTTTGCTGTATGCCTCACTTTACATATCACAATATCCTAAAAATGATAGGAATGCAGCACTATTTTGTTGATTACTTGATCCTGACAGCTTTTGGTCTGACAAACCATTCTGTATTTGGTTTTTCTGTCTGTAAAGACTGACTTCTGCCCATATGAGTCTTAAAACTGTATGAAGATAATGATTCATGACAATATTCTAAATTGATTGCAATTCTGCTACTATGTAAATAATTTGAGAAGAGTAGCCTAAAAGCGAGAGTGTGTGGGTATTGGACTGGAGCCCGTCCTGCTTAGAAAGCATGCACCCAGATAAGGCGGAACTGAACTGAAGTTAGTCCACTTGGAATCCAGTGCCTTCCTTCATTACATTGGATTTCCCAGTGGATATGAGTGTATTTGTGCTTGGGTTTATCATTTTGTTTGTTTGTTTGTTTGTTTCTGAGAGAAAGAAGGAGGAAAGGATGGAGAGAGCATGGGAAGAAGAAAGGCATAAAGGAAGAAAGGAGGAAGGGGAGGAGAAAGGAAGGTAGGAACAGAGAAAAGGAAGATGGAGAGAAGCCTGTTCTGCAAGAGACAGGGTGAAAGGGCAGGGCTTGTGAGGACGGGACGGGGGTAGAGGACAGGATGGTGGTGGAGGACAGGTGGCTGTGGAGGAAACTCCATCTCTAAGACGAGACATGCAGCCTTTGTACCTGGCCTCCAAAATGTTAACTGCAGACACGGGAGTAGTTTAGAGAGAGTGTCACTCTGAAGCTGAAACTTGGCCAGTGATATCATTAGGTTACTCTTTTCTCTCTATTGAGATTTCCACCGTGGAATAGGAGGTGATGGGTTCTCAGATGAAGGGAACCACATCAGGTCATTATTTCTAGTCTGAACAGAATGTGCATGCAACAGACATATGTTTTTTTAAAGATTTTTTTTCTCACCAGGTGGCTTTTTTCCCCTTCCACATGTCAAAGATTTCTAAAATTCCAAGTTCCTCAAAGCAAAAAAGACGGGGTTGCAGAGACTCCCCAACTGGCTGAATGCACCTCCAGAAGGACCAGCATTATTTCACAGGGAGCTTTCAACAGTCTCCAGCAATGTCTTCTGGGTTTCTGAATAGTTTGCCTTTCAGTTGACTTAACCAAACCATGGCCCCACTGGGGAAACCAATCAGGCACCAGGCTTAAAACCCCCAAAGTAATATGAATGGCCTTCTGTGAATCCAAGGTAAAGGGTGGTGTTGTTAGGAATTACTCAACCTTCCAGGCAGATCTGAGAATGTAGAAATTGATTAACACACTCAAGTCCCGGTCCATCTACATTTTGGGAAAACACTGTTTTGCATCTATATAGGCGGTTTATCTCTGTGGGCTACAGGGATTTCCAGTAAAGATTCAATCTTGTTTTGTAGGGGAGACACTCCCAAAGAACCCTGTAAGCTATCATTTTCAAAGTCAGAACTATAATGAATGGGGGAGGGTATTTTGGTGTGGTTTCGTTTTTTGTTTTTTTTTTCGTTTTAATTGCGAATGTAATCAGCAAGCCTAGTAGTGGCTGCTTCCGCGACAGGCGCTCAGATGTACTGGAATTCCTCAGCTCCCGCAAGGGAAGAAACCATTTCCTGTGAATTCCATGTCCTGCAGGTACTGACTCGTGGCCATTTCCTCCTGTTGCCGTGCACCTTCCCTCATTATCTCTTCGCGGGCTACATTCCTCTGCTGTGTAGCCGTGGACATCCCTGGCCTGTTTCCATGGAAGCACATAGCAGGAGACTCTTGTGCCTGGGGACTGGGCCAAGAACTTTCACTCGTGGAAGACATATTGGCCTCTAGAATTTCAATGCTACTTGGAAACAGATACTTCAGTTTTCAAGGAGTTCTCTTGTGAAACGTGCAGCTATGGTATGATTTAAGTCATGGCCTATCACAAGATCGAAAAACAGAAATCTATGGGGGTTATAGAAAAAGAGGAATTCATACAAACCTTCTCATCGGGGTGTTTACTGCATGACTATGAAACTCTTTGACATTCTGAAACCAGGACTATTTGAGACACTGTGGTGTCATAGCGTCAGATGGTTTGAATTTAAATCACAACCCCACGACTTCTAGCTGTGTACGGTGTGCATATTTCTTGACTTCTCTGAGTGTCAGTTTCTTCATTTGCATAATGTAGATTTAAAAGAGAAAAGCTACTCCTACAATGTATATAGAGGCCTAGCATAGAGGAATCAGTCAATATGTAATAGCCTTCCCGGTGTAACATCAAAGTGGTTAAAGGACTTGATATCAAAAGAGCCGTTATGGAGACTAAAATTCATGTTTCCTAACTTGTTCAATGACCTGTTAAACTAAATCCCCTCCCCATCGAGTGGCTGTCTTTCTCCAAAGATTTTTTTTTTAAGTCCATTCCCATGTCACGTTACAGTCAGTTGGCTAAAGAATGTAATCTTCCCCCCAGGATAGGAGTATTCTGATGCACATATGTTAATTTGGGAAAGTTCAGTTTTGTTTGTTTTCCACATTCTTATAGACCTGCGTCCCTGCTCTCCTTGCTCACTCGGCCCTTCAATCCAGCCCTTACACGCCCAACGGAATTCTTCCCTGACTCTTCTTCAAGCCCTACTCCTCCTTCAGAGTTCAGATCAAGATCTTTATAGCACACTTCTAATTAATACCACCCTCCTTGTTTCCTCTGAACTTCATAGGATTTATGGACTGTAATAACTTTTATATTTAATTATATCTTATCTTATTATTCTTTCTGGTTCGTGTATTAACTGTATCTCCAGCTAAATAAGTTCTTTGAGCACAAAGACCATTTTCTGTATTCTTCCCCAATAATTGCCAACCTACCATTCAACACAGAACAGGTGCTCAATACATATTTATTTGTATTGGACTGACGATTATTAATTGATGTAGTTTCATCATGATCACCATTTACCTTTCCATCAACCTCCTCCACAGAGTGTCCTCCAATGGGACTTCAGCCACGGCAATGTGTTGTCTGGTTCCTCTCTCTCGGCTCTGCCTTTACCTCTAGTTAACATCAGTCCCAGCATCAGCAACAATGTGACGCCAGTTTGCTTCCAGTTTCTCATCGTGGAATTGGAACTGATGTTTCCTTCAGTTCAGTCCCTACTGAGAGAATATGTGGCAGCCAGACACTCCAGTGTGTGATTTTTTACTATAAAAAATAGATGGAGCCAAAGCAAAACATGTTATCAGGGCTCCACATAGATGCCTTGGAACTTCAGATAATGTGATACATCTGTAGAATTCACAGGAGTGAGAAGCATGAGTAGGTCAACCTGGGGAACAAACTATGTGGGGAAGGAGGACAGTGCATTCAGATCAAAGGGCAGTGAACCATCATACAGTCTTCAAAGTGAAGAACATGAGCAAAAAACAAATGAGATTTCATAGCACGTTACTACTTGGAGAACACAGCAGTTAACCTTTGGTGCAGATGCTGCCAGTGTTATTTCCAGGTAAGCAAATGTGGTTTTGTTTTTTTTATTGCTATAATAGATGATACATTTATAAAATAAAATATTTATTTCAATTACTAATTTATCATGATTATTATTATGTCATTCTATATTCTTCTATAAGATTACTTTTACCTGCTACATAGTACTCCATTGGGTAGATATATTTTTACAAGATTTCCATTTTATGCTATTATTAGCAATCTTGATATATAAATTTATAGCTAAAACTTTTGTGTATCCTTTATTATTATATCCTTAGGGAAAGTTCCTGGAAGTGAAATTTCTAGCACCATCAATTCTTGCTCTCTTAGCCCTATATCTTCCCTCCAGTCACGTGTTCGTTTCTGATCGATCTTCTTCATGCAGGGTATCTTCCACTTCACTCTCCAAACCCAGTCCTGCAATCTCTGTTTCAGGAGATGGATCTGCATAGACTTTTATGAAAAGCTCTCTGGCTCTCTTGCTTTGGGCTGGATTCAGCCACTGAGGCATGAAGCAAGAGATTGGAGGGAGAGAGAGAGGACAGTGAGGTTGGGTTGTATACTCATTTGACTCCTCTATTACGTGGAAGGCTTTCACATCCTGCCAGTGAGCATCACAACCCCTGGAAGGCTGCTCTCTCCACATCGCTCTTCTCCTTTCCTCTCTCTAGGTTCTAGTAACGACGCCCTCTTCTCCGTTCATCAGGCCTAGGGGAGTGACAGCCCACTTGTTAGGTCGCCACGGGCAACGCACTATTCCTTGTGGTTTCCCTACTCCGTCCAAATCTTTGTAAGCAGTCCATTTACTAAAATCCCACATTACCGAAATGAGTGTGCCATCGGTTCACTGCCGTGCCACTGAATGAGTCATCCCCCTTCCAGAAAAACTCCTTACATGACTTGTATTACAGTTGTCAATGTTTTCTCTCTTCCTTTTCTATCTTCAGTCATGCTCTGTCCCACTACTGCCACAGACAGCACTGTGTCCCACACCGCCAAGTCCAAAGCACAGATCTGTCCTCGTCCTTCTGGGCCCATCAGCAGCACTTAGCTCAGTGCATCTGTGTCCGTTCTTGAACACTGGGGACATCGTTTGTAATTTTCCACCCTCCTCTGCTGGTTCTTCTTCACCTTTCTTAACCTCTAACACTGAAGTTGTAAGTGGCCCAGTCTTTAGACCTCTTCTCTATTTATACTTGCTCTTGGTGGTTTCCTTTAGTTCCATGACTTTAACTATCATCTCTATACCAAATACTTCCAAATTTATAGATCCAGTCTGTGCCCCTCCCCGAACGAAACTCCAGAACATATATTCAACATCCCAATCTAAGGTTATCTCTACTTTCACGAACATAAAACCTAACACTTGATTTCTTTTAACCCGCAAATGTAGAGATGGCAACTAGACCTCTGCAGGTTTGTCTTCACATTTGTCTGGCTTCTCGGGCCGATAACTCAAGAGCCATCTTTCTTTCTCCCATACTGTATGTCCAACCTATCAGGAAGTCCTGTGGACCCTGCTGTCAAAATGCACAGAAATCCAATGGCTTCTCAGCAACTCTCTCTAGTGCGATTTCTCACCTAGAGGGGAGAATGCCTCTCAGCTGTTTTATTTTTTCTCTTACTCACCCCTCCCCCTCAACAGATACTTATTGCAGCCAGATTCTACCAACCATCTGCTCAAAACTCTAGTGGCTTCCCACCTCATTCAGAACAATGCCAATATCTGTCCAGTGACCTGCAAGGCTCCAGGGCATCTTGCCTCTGGGCATCTCTCTATTCTTATATCACAGCCCTCTCTCCTTCAGACTGCCCTTGGGAGTTCTTAAACACACCGCGGTGCTCTTACATCAGGGTCGTTGCATTTCCTGCTTACTCATGCTGAAATGTTTCTGCAATGTTCTTCTGCCAGTAGTCACAGAGATGACTTTCTGGGTCTCTGCTTAAATGTCACAGTACCAGAGAGGCTTTCCATAAGGACCTTGTCTTGAAAAGCAAAGCAGTAGTTTCACCTGCCACACTCCCCTCACCTACTCCTGCTTTTACAGCTGTAGCCACCACTTGCTATAGATTATGTTCATTTTTATGTCTTTCCAGCCTTTTTCTTGTCCCTAGAATGAAGCTCGCTGAGAGCAGAGCTCTTTGCTCTCTGCTGTTCCCCCAGCAGTTAGAACTGTGCCCAGCACAGAGAAGTGCATTCAATGAGTCAACAAATGCATGAAAACGTGTGTGCATTTTTAAAGGTGTATTGAGACAAGTTAAAAACATACAAATGAGAGGAAATAGTTTGAAGCATCTTCATTTATTCATTAGTGAATTTCAACAATTATTAATATATAGTCAATCTTGTTTTATTCTTCCCACTTGATTTTTCTCCAGCTACCTCCTACGGCATAGTTTAAAAGCAAACCCCAGATGTCATGTCATCTGTAAATTATATGTGTCTTTTTTATTGTCCTCCAAAAATTTATGGAACTTATACTCACAAAGCAGTATTTTATGTCCTCGTCTCTTACTCATACTTGCAGATATGATTATACAAAAATAATCTACCACTTTTATTGATATATTTTTTTATTTTTAAATTCAAAAGAATAATGCATAAAAAGAAAATTATTGAGGTAATTCCAAGATACTCGTAGACAAAAATTTATTCAACTCTACATTTCTTTCCTTCTCTTTTTAAAAGCTTGTCTCATATAATTACGCACAATAGCTTATATAAATGTAAGATCAGAGCTTTATCTGAATCATCTCAGCACATACTATTAGAAGCAACACAATTTTTTAGAAAACAAAAATCTTTTGACTTAACAGGATGAGAAGAGGGTCTAGAGTGAAGAGAGAAATTGCTAAGAAAAAGTTTTTGTCCCTAGCCAGTATCTTTTTCCATTGCTCACCTCATTATAACCTTATTATTATTTTTTTAATCTCTCCAGAGACTTTGCTCCATCTTTGAAGCCATCTTCCAATCCTGGAAGAAGAAAGCCAGTCAGTCCAAAGTGCACGGGACCCCTCGTGGGTGTGGGACGGGGGCAGGTCACAGCCTGGCGGTGCTGGAGGGTCCGGGTCGGTGTGGGACGGGGGCAGATCACACCCTGGCGGTGCTGGAGGGTCCGGGTCGGTGTGGGTCGGGGACAGATCACACCCTGGCGGTGCTGGAGGGTCCGGGTCGGTGTGGGACGGGGAAGATCGCAGCCTGGCGGTGCTGGAGGGTCCGGGTCGGTGTGGGACGGGGCAGGTCGCACCCTGGCGGTGCTGGAGGGTCCGGGTCGGTGTGCTGGCAGTGGCACACTGTGACTGTGTAGAAAGCCTTCTGTTCTCATAAGTGCATATTAAGCATCTACTGCGTGGAATAGGATGGGAAGGGGTTTGGAAAAGAAAATGTGAAGACAAATGGGAATATTTAAAGGCAGAAAAGAAAATCCAGTGCTCAGAAGAGCATTCTTTAACTTAGACTAGCTATAAATTTTCTCTCTTGTTGATTTCCTGACTTGGAAAGAACCCATTAATGGGAAAAAAAAAAAAAAAGGACAGGCTAGAAACTCAACTGTAATTTTTTTTTTCTTCATGGTAAATCTGGTACCATTCATATCTGTGAAATGTGAAAGATCTGAAAATCTCATTTTGTCATTTTACCAGAAAGGTTGAACAACCTATTTAAAAGACACAAAAATAAATTTACAGTCTGGGCAGAGGTCGAGGAAGTGCTTTTCTTGCCTTTCCCCCTACTTGCTTTAGCAACGGAGCTTGAAGCTTCTTAGTCTGTCGTCACCTTTAACTCCATGTCCTCCCTGCCAAGAATCTGATGGCCGAATTTCCGGTTAGACTGGGAGTAGAATAAGGCTTTGTTGTAATTTGCTCAACTGAGATCCCACCCATCTAGATTTCTGGATGAGAAATGGATCGCTTCTCCTCACCGACGGATATAACAACAGGCCAACGATTTAACACTCCATGTGACTGACTGGACATTCACGGGGCCATGGGGTTGGCCACATATTAATCAGTTTCCACATGTAATTGGAGGTGAAGGATGGAAGGCAGGTCTGCAAGACATGCGGCCTCCTCAGGCTGGCTTCCTGAGAGGGCTCTGGACGCCTCCAAGCAGCTTCTCCAGCTCTCTGGCTCCCTGCCTCGCACAGCCCTGAGGGTCAGCCCGGAGCAGAGTGGTTTTTCCATGAATGCTCCAGACCTCAGCACCTCTCTCTGTAGCTGCCATCCACAGTTCACAGCCTGCCTTCTAGGGTGCCTGTCCAGAGCCTTTTAGTAACGTAAATCTGAAGAAAACGGTCAGTGACAGTCTGCTGGCCATTCTCTCAACACCCTCCACGGAGGCAGGGTGACTATGACTCTACTAACTCTACCTTGGCCAGCGGAGACCACCGCCACCCCAGAGGAATGTGTCCCAGGCAGGAGCAAGGCCTCTCAGCCACAGCACATGTTGGAACTGCCTCTCCGTGCACAGCCTGGAAGGAAAAGAAAGAACAGAATAGAAGAAAGAGGAAGGCGGGGAGTAAACAGGAGGGGGTGGGAGGGGAAGGAAAAAGCAAGCAGTCTACTGCTTTGATTATATCTGTTTCTCCGTATCATTCCAGAATCTGAAGATGCCAACTAGTGTGAAACAGGGACTCTTCATCTAATTATCTGGATGGAGGTAGAGAGGTTTCGGCAGTACTTTAAATTACATAGTAGGTGTGTTCCTAGAAATCTGTTCTCCTTTAGTTTACATAAATTCATATTTCAAATGTACTTAAAAAATTACCTACTTAAAGAATCCATGCTACAAATTTATGTAAAAAGTGAAAACTCCTTTGAAATGAGAACAATCACCTAAATTATTTTGTTTTATTCATGTGGCATTTGCTTTCACACACTAGATTAAAAAATAAATAAATAAATAAATAAATAAATAAATAAATAAATAAATAAATAAAAATGTAATATTTAAGTAGAACCTGACTCAGAAGTTAAAACAGACAGTTCTGCAGTAGGCAGTGAGGTAGATGTGAGCAGAGCAGGAACGACAGCCGGGTACAGAGGGTCAGCAGGTGGAGAAGCCTGGGGACCTAGCGAGGGGCAAAGCTATAAGCCCTTGCACGATCACTCTCCTAAACATTAACCCCTGGAAGATGACATCTAGGCCTCAGCTGTGTTTCAGCTCCAGGCCCAGACAAGCAGCAAAATCAGGCGGAGTGATATCATGGTGACGTTAGGACAAGCTGCACTGATGAGACCCCATGGTGCGAAACATCAGCGGAAGCCGTAAGGGGGCACACCTGGGAAGCTGATGCATGTTCTGTTGGGATTCCCGGAGGCCTCCGGATAAGAGCCTTTGATAAAAACTCTATGGAGCACCCCCACGCCCTTCTCAGCGCCCTTTTCCCCCAGGGGGCAATCCCCCTACCCCCACACACACCCAAATCTTTCCCCTTCTTCTTTCTTTGAGGCATGTTTTCTTTGTTCTTTGTTCCTCTCTTTCTTTTAAACTCCAAGGGTCCTTCTTGTGCCTCTGTAATCTGTGGCTCATTTCTTCCACGTCTGTGACTTTGGAAATAAACTTTCTCTTATAGTTTGAGTCTTGGCTCTGAAGTCTTTCTTAGCTTGAAATCAAGTACCAAAGTTGCTGAACTGAGGTCCAGCCTAAATTGTCCCTAATTCCTGGCGCTATTTTTCCACTGAGAACAGTTCTATTCATTCTTTAAAATAGCCTGATGGTCGCCTGGCCGGTGTGGCTCAGTGGTTGAGCGTGGACCCATGCACCAACAGGTTGCTAGTTTGATTCCCGGTCAGGTCACAGGCCCAGGTGATGGGCCAAATTCCCAGTGCGGGGCATGTGGGAGGTGGCCAATTGATCTCTCTCATGATGTTTCTCTCTCTCTCTAAAATGAGTAAGAAAAAAATTTATTTTAAAAAAGAAAAAATATTTTTAAAAAATAAATAAATAAAAATAAAATAGCCTGATGGTTCCCAGATAGGAGGGCTTTCAGGGTTCAGGGGATGGGTGAGAAGGGGAAGAGAGTAAGACATACACATGGCCAGTTATAAAAGCAGTCACAGGGATGTAACTGTGGGAAATATAGTCAATAATATTGTAATGACTTTGCATGGTGTCAGGTGGGTACTAGACTTATCAGTGTGATCACTGCCTAATCACAGGTCTAATCATTAAGTTGTACACCTGAAACTAATATAATATTTTGTGTCAACTATAGTTAAACAATAAGAAAAATTATTTAAAAAAATAAAATAGCCTGATAAATAATATACCAACTCTGACTAACAACACAGTTTGCTAGTTGATGTGATTAGAACGTGGGTCCACTGGCACCTCTGACAAAAAGGAAAATGTTGTAGGAATGCCTCATTTAATAAATTATTTGAAAATAAACTCTTTCAATAATAAAGTCTCTATTATAATTTTTTTCTTTATTGATTTTTTATTTTAGAGAGAGAGAGGAAGAGAGAGGGAGAGAGAGATAGAAACATTAACAAGAGAGAACATCGATTGGCTGCCTCCTTCATGCCCCCCAGTAGGGGTTGGGCCCACAACCTGGGCATGTGTCCTGACTAGGAATCGAACCGGCAACCTCTTGGTGCATGGGTTGACATTCAACCGCTGAGCCACACTGGCCGGGCCAAAGTCTCTATTATAAAAATAAAATAAAATAAAAATAGTTTTCACAGTAACAAAGATTTGAAGATAAAGCATCGCATGAAGATGGCCTTCTGTTTTTCAATCTTCCCTTTCATCCTTTTTTATTCTTTGATGAAAGAATGAAACTCTCCAGTTCTCCCAAAAGCTCTCAATCACTGTCCTCTCTAGTAAAAGGACTCAGTATGAGCAATCTAAGCAACATTTAGTGTAACAGTTTCTGGGTATCACCCTAAGCAACAATGAGGAAAAAAAAAGTTTTCTTTTTCCATATATTGGATTACAGTTTTTTGCCTCTTATGAAGAAAATTTCAAGTATAAGCAAATACATGGTGATAGACATATATAATTTGTTTAAATCATAAAGCCATTCCTTCATGGCTTCTTGGTGATATGATGAGGAACAGAATTAGCCCAAGCAAACTCCTGTGCACCTATTGGAGCTCTAGGTTACATTCCAATGGGTGGTTGTTTGTGTTGTTGACACGTTCTCCCCGAGGGCCAGTGCGCTCTCTCACTCCTTCAACCTCTCTGTCTTCAGTACGTGTCCCGCCTTCACAAGCCTCACATTGGACTTTGTTTCTGATCTAGTTTAGTATTACTAACCTTTTTATCTCATGTGCAGTGACAAATATGATTTTCGTAACTTAAGAACTGACTGATACAAATATAAAATAATCATGTGCAAAATTTATTCAACTCATTAACTAATGAAGACACCACTAGAGCATAAAATTGTTTCAAAAAGACACTTTGAAGAACTATTTATAGGCAAACTAGAAAAACAAAAAGGAATAGTAGAAAAAGATTGTTAGTTGGACACAAATCTAGTTCGTGTCCTACAAGGCAGTAAACCACTGTGTATCCGCTTCACCAGCTAGAAATCACTTGCATCTCTAATAAATGACAAAGACATGTATATGTGTACCACCACAGTGACGGGGCACTGATCAACAATGAATTTCAAAGTTAATAATAGCACACTCAATAATTTGGGGATGGGCCTTGAATATGGCATTAAAAGATAATGCAGCCATCCTCTGGACTTTATTTAAAGAATATGGACAATTTTTAAAAATAGAAATGCAAGTTCTATTGCTCTGATATTATTTCAATCCAGTTTACAAAGTCTCTGACAATATTTAAGAGGGGTTATTAGAACATGTGTTTGTCATTAGTTGAAGTATCAATGCACCACATGTACTTTTGAACAGAAAAGTAGGAAATACATTCAACTGAAAATATTTGCTAAAGGACACATCTGTCATGCCAGGCAGTGAGACTCAATCAGACTGGAGCCCTCAGGGAAGACCATTAAGACAGAAAATCTGAAAAATCAGGAACCATGCCTGATATGGATCATGACAAGTTAGAGGTTGGGAAACTTATTTAAAAATTGGGATCAAGGAGCATGCAGGGTTGGGAAACCAGAAAGCAAAGCTTGAGGCTACAATCAGTCAGATGTCAATAGCCAAGATCTTAATGAGCCAACAGGCCTCAAAGGTCAGGACACATGACGTAGACAGATAGCCTAAATCAAGGGCACAACCTAAGAAATGTGAGAGCTCTGACCTTAGACTGTACTTGACACCCTTCATCTACCCACACTAGAAAGGTTGCTGAACGCTGGGGCAGAAGGCTTCATCCCGGGGTCAAGTGTTGCCCAGCGAGGATGGTGCTTCTATGTTTGTTCTGCTGTTCCAAAACTAGAGATACATTTTGACAGGAGGAGGAAAAAAGAGAGAGAGAGCTAGAAGAATAATATTCATGTGTTTCTAGGGTCTTAATCAAATGTTCTTTTACTCTTTTAAACTAAATTGCCTATAAAAGAAAAAACTAAAATGAGGCAAATGTCTCTAGAAACCAGAAACTGATTCTTGATTTCTGAATCCTTCCTGAATTTTTATTACACCCCACTGACTTATCCCCCTGGTATTAGGGAAAGTATAATTCCTATTTTTGTGTAAACAAGAATCTTAAGTCACTTTTGCATCAATGAGGGAAGGTGGTTTGAAATTAATCGGTACAGGAAGTTAACCAGAAGGGCAGATATCTTTTGAGGTTACCACCCAGAACATGACCATTTCCTCTAAGAATGGCACCCCCTCTCTACACATGGTGTTGGTCTTGGCTGCCATGTTGATAGCATACATTCTCACTCCTTTGGAAAAGCCGGGTGAACCTGGGGTGGTACCTAACACAAGTTGGGCCAATCAACATTTCTCTCTTGAGAGCTGGAATTAGAATTCAAGAATGCCAGTCAGTCGCTGCTAGCTTCTCAAACTGAGGGTACGTAAATGAAGGAACTATCAGACAGTTACCTTCTTCCGTGTTGCTGTCTAATATGGTAGAGACTAACTACACACGGCCATTGAAGTTTAAGTTTAAAAATTAAGTAAAATTAAAAATGCAGATCCTTACTTACCTGAGCTATAGTTCAAGCGCTCAGTGGACACCTACAGCTAGTGACTACCATATTTAACAGTAAAGATATAGAATATTTTTATCCCTGAAGACGATTTTTGAACAGCTCAGATCTACCACATGTTCAAAGAAGCAGAGAATGCCTGTGTGCAGAGACAGGAAGAAGGAGTTGATGTGTAGACAGAAGTAGAACCAAGAGACAATGAAAGGAGATCAGCTGCCTCTATTTTCTAGGCCTTCGTTCCGGTCTGGAGTATGTATCCCTGTAATCCATTCTCCCTTCTCACTATAGCTAGTTTGTTTAGGATGTTTTACTTGCAGCTCTCTGATGATTAATTAAGGCCATCTGAATCACTTTAACCTTGCCCATTTTCTTTCTCAACACACTGTGGCACTGAATTGCTATTTCCCCCTTCATTTAAAAAAAAAAAAAAATTCTTTTTCTTTATTGATTTTAGAGAAAGAGGGGGAGAGAGAGAGAAAAGAGAGAGAGAGATAGAAACATTGATGAGAGAGAACATTGATTGGTCACGTCCTGCATGCCCACCACTGGGGATCTGGCCCACAACCTGGGCATATGCCTTGACCAGGAATCAAACCTGTGACCTTGTTGCTTGGGTCATCGCTCAACCACTGAGCCACACTGGCCGGCCTCTCCCTTCGTTTTTATCTGTAATACGAGTGCTGTGGTTGATCATTTTTATCTGCAGTAAAAATTCCAAAAATTTACTGAGCAGGAAATATTAATGTTTAATTTTAAACCTTTAAATAATATAGTCTGAGGTAATTCATTCATACAACCTGCGGGTAAAGTTTGGCTGGGGTCAAGTGAGGTGTTAGGTATAGAGTTTATTGGAGGGTGACTTGTTTATTTCCTTTATTGAGAAAAGTACTAAATAAAGTGACTCACAGGTAGAAAGCACGGAATGCAAGAAGTATCATAAACCTCAAGTTTAGGATGTACAAATTGTCTCAGGAGAAGCCTTCAGGGAACTAAATTTGTGTGACTTAAGAGCTGCCTCGGAGAGATTTTATTTCCACTGCGTATATTGTGCTGAAACTTTCTGGGAGAGAAAGCAGCACCTTGTGTCTGCCGACACAACTTGAGAACACACAGGCTTGCGAGGCAAGAGCGATCTTGACCTCAAGCAGGCAGAACACCTTTGATCTTCAGCAGCCTGTGTAGTTGCCTGAGATTATCTTAAACGCTAACCAGAGAGAGTGTGCCTGAAGCTACACTCCCTCCACGACCTGCCCTGAGCAATGACCCTTTACAGGTAAATGGGCTGCTGTGAAAAGTGATTCGAGTCCACGGGTGGCAAGGAGGGGAATTTCCATCCGAGAAAAAAACAGTCTGCCACCTGAAACTCAGCCTGCTGTCCGAGGGA
Source organism: Molossus molossus (assembly GCF_014108415.1). Lineage (NCBI taxonomy): Eukaryota > Metazoa > Chordata > Mammalia > Chiroptera > Molossidae > Molossus > Molossus molossus. Next base: position 33,390,200 of record NW_023425403.1, on the reverse strand, counting down.
GGTGGGTCACTCCCTTGGGTGTTGTGCGGCTTGGTTTTTTTTATTTAGGGTAAAATCCAGAAACGTAAAGGGGGGAAGAACTAAAATTAGGAAGTGAGGGTAGTAAGGAGAACCTGAGTATAGAAAAAGAGAAGCTATCAAAGCTAGATTCCGCGAGAGAAAAAAATCCAGGGAGAGAAAAACTAACACATTCAGAGAAGCGACGGAGGAAGGACTTGAAGGAAACGCCTCATACAGGTTTAAACATTGTTTCATGGGAGATACTCCATGTGAATATTCATTCCAACTTCACTCCTATAAAATTGTAGCAACACTTGCCGTCCCAAATGACAAAGGCCTCTCTTGTTGAGGGAGGTGGGCCAAGGACATATCTGCCGGTGATGAGAGGGTTCTACATACATCTTCATGATCAGTGCTTACCTTTTATTTATGATACGCTGCCTCGAGTACATTTTGTGAAGCTATTTAATCTGGTAAAATTACATTTCAGCCAAACAACAGTCTCAGGACCAAAGGAGGGTAAATCAGGGGGAATCAGATTAGGAAACTGCGATGTAGCTATTTCATTCTTATTGAAGAGAACTACACCATCTAAAATGGAGAGAAAATGACACAAACTGAATTAAATGTAACAAAGCACTGGTTCTTCAGCTTTAATCAATCACTTGTTTCATGTGGACCTCTCTGCCAGATGTTGCAAGGGATAATATTAAATTCTCCCTGTCCTCAAAAATTAAAATAAGTTTTAAACAAAACAGAATACTGTAATAGAATGAACAAATTAAATGATGTTATAAGGACCAAAGTAAATCAAATTTTAAAAGGGGGGTCGGGCGTGTGTGTGTGTTGGAATGATTAATCTCAGCAACTTCATGAAGTTGAGCATAGAACAAATAGCAAAAAGACAAGCCTCTCTGAATGGAGGAGTCTGCATGAGTGGGCGGGAGCAGTAGGAAATGAATTGGATAAGGAGATCTAAACCAGTTTATAGAAGGCCTTGGATGTAAGGCAGAAAAGATGGAGAATCTCCTTTTTTATGTTCCTTTCAGAATATCTCCTACTCCCAATCCCAATCTCTCAGTAATTCCAGTGACCTTACTCCCTACACAGAAGTTAGCAAAATGTACCAGACTCTACGTTTTATAAACAGTCATTCAAAGTTTATGGATTGACTCTTGTCTATGCAAAGATGTGCTGGCTCAAGTAACCCAGATTTTTCTGGAAGGGCCTCAGGGCGGCAGAGGCCCCAGGGCCCCAGGGGTTCTTCAGCCAAATGAACATTATCGGATTTATATTGGTCACGGCAACTCCTGGATTCCTGTTGTCTCTAATCTGCTCACCCATCATTGGGATTCAGGAAAGGAATCTAAGCCATGTGAAGTTTCCAATATGAAATGTATTTTAACTAGATATCTTGGTAGATTATATTCCTTGCCACATGTCTTCAATAAATTACAAGGCTGCTAATACTTAACTGATTTTTCCTTTTGCTTTTACCTGTGAACTTGGATGAAACTTTCTAGGCCTTTGAAAGCCCCTTTAGACCAAAGGGATAATGAATTACGAGCCTCTTGTCTTATTTACTATTTTGCTGTCACTTTCCTAATTATTTTTGGTTTCACGTCTTCCATGTCTGAGATAATTATTGGATAATTTCCCCCTTCTTTCTGGTACAGGCAGAGTTCACTTCGAGTGCACACCATCCCTCTTCCCCTGGAAGGAATAACAAGAATGTTCATGTCTTGTTTTAACAAGTGGATGATCTGCCCCAACTTCAGTCAGAACTTCGCACTATAAAAAGGAGACCATTATGTTTAACTTTTTGCCCTGTGAGAAAAGCAGGACATGTCAAGCCTCTACTTAAGTTTTTTCTTTCATCCTTATGAGTCCCTCTCATGAGCTAATTTCTTTCAGAGACTATATAAGCCCCTTAAAGAGCAGCACTGTTCCCTGACAAACACACTGGCACGCAGTTAATCATTAATTTTGCATGGTCCACATCTGCTGTCTGCTGGACTGGACATTGTTTGAGAGACTTCCTCCCATTTTTCTGAACACTGCTGTGTGAGGTCAGTATGGGATCTTTATCTAACCTATTATCAGCAGTCCAGACAGAGTCTCACTGCCTCCCTTTAACAAGTCCAAGTTACAGAGTTCAGAAGGCTTAAACTTACATGAATATAGTAGTATTTTTATGGCAAAACAACAGCTGCAGGAGCAGACCCAGCAACACGCCCTGGCTGAGTATGTGCAGATACTAAAAACAGGTGCACCTCATGACGAAAACGGTGGTGTTGGGTGCCATAAAAAAATAAAGGCATGACATTCATTTCTTCATCAGGTCAGGGTCTACATAAAGTATGTACTGGAAGCACATGAAGGAATTCACAAACATGGTCAGCTGAAATACCAAGGCTTTAAAAAAAAAAAAAAGCAATAAGGGTAGAACTTAAAAGTGCAAGAGAAAGATGACTTTTATTTTACTGCTGGTGAGAACACTACCTTATGAAAGTGTAAGAAGCCAGCCGTGCACATAATAAAAGTTACTTTAAAATGGCAAGCAAATTAAATTATATCATCTTTCTTCTCTTGGACTTGGTCTGGGGTTCCAGTTTTATACCACTTGGGAGAAAGTTGAAATTAGGCTTTGTGTGGGTGGAGGAGAGGCAGATTTGAATGTGATCCTGTTCAAATAATCTCTTCCAGCCTCGCTCTAGGGTGGTACGTGAAGACTGGAAAGAGTGAGCCTTCGAGCCCCGGTGTAGGGGCAACACCTCTGCGGCCACGCTGCCAGCAAGGCTCCAAAGGGAGTGCCTAATAAATGTCAGTGTTGTGTGGCTATTTCAACTTGAAAGTACCTTGCACAAGTCTACTTGAAAATTAACACTGCAGTCATACAGAAGGGGGAAAGGAACGGGTGTTGTTTCCAGACATAATTGAGATTGAACTCCAACCAATTCAGAAACAAGCGTTACTTTCCGCAGCCCTGGAGAAGCCAGCTTGCCTCGGCCAGAAGGGAAGTAGTGCAGTCGTCAGGCACACAAAGCGCTCTGTATGCCGCTCGCAGAGAAGCAGCCCTGTCACTGGGGCTGGCCATTCATCTTTGTGTGTCCTTATGGCAGAGGTGGTGTGAGCAGGAACACCCCCCCCCCCCCAAACATGAGTGATGCTTCTGGGGTCTATGTGGTCTCCAACAACAGCTGACACAGGAGAGGGCCCAAAGATTACTTTCAACCTGCTGTGTAGACATCAATAATGCCGGCCTGTCCCCAGGAGCTCTGAGCATTTACCTGCCTGACACGGAGCCTGACTTCTCCCCAGGATTCATAGTGAGGTCAGCAGTGACCCATTGAGGAAACCAGACAACTTCAAGGGACTTTATTTAGCCCCACCAGAACTACTGACATGTGCAAGCTCTCCTTGGAGGACTGCCACATGTAGAAAACAGCCTAGATTTGGAGACAGAATTCTCAAGTTATGTAAAGGTTGAGTAAAAATAACAATTCTGCTGCTATATTTTATTATAGATGTTTCACATTTAGTCTCTTGCAACTAAACTCCTGGGGATGTGAGGGTGACTATATTGCTGATTCACTGGCTTGGGACCCAAGAGGGTTTCTGTCTTCAGTAGAAAGTCAGGCCTTTGATCTGGGGTAAAATAAGAAATTATGAATGAAGCAGTTTATAGAAATAATTTTCTTAGGCATAATGGCAATATTTTGGAACTACAACATTCTTAATGGCATAGTTTTTTGGGTTTCTTTTTTTTTGGTTGTTTGTTTGTTTTAAGGAAGAGTGTAAAAGTTTCAAGCAGGGGGCCTGGCCAGTGTGGCTCAGTAGTTGAGCATCCACCCATTAGGAGCATTAGGGGGTTGCCGGTTGGATTCCCGGTCAGGGCATATGCCCAGGTTGTGGGCCTAATCCCCAGTGGGGGGGCATGCAGGAGGCAGCCAATTGATGTTCTCTCTCATTGATGTTTGTGGCTCTTTCTCTCTCTCCCTTCCTCTCTCTCTAAAATCAATAAAGATAAACTTTTTTTTAAGTTTCAAGCAGGGGGTTAAGAGTTTTGGTTATTTTAATATCATTATCTCCTTTTCCAATTTCATTGGCAAGAGAAAGAACTGACATTGACTACTGGATTAATTGTAAAAAAGATAATTGATGGAAATTAAAATGTTCTGAATTTATTAGGTAAAATGTTTGCATACCGATCAAACATTTACAAATGTAGATAGAAGTGCATAGCAGCTGAAGCATGTTCGTCAGCCGCAGCAAGAGGTCTGGGGTAGGACTGGAAAATGAGGCATTAAATCTTCCTCAGTTTGGCTGGGGGAGAGGAGTTGTCAGAAGTAAGTCAACTTTCAGAATGCTGAGAGATCAAAGGAGTCCTGGTAGCATCGTAACAGACTGTGGACTTTTCCAGCAGACCAATGTGCTTTCCAACCTGGCTCTCCCCGGGGAGCCCTGTGCACATTGTCTGAACTCTCTAAATCTTATTTCCTGCACTTAAAACTACCCGTGTGTGTACTGTACTGATTAAATAGAACGGTGGATACCTGAAGGGTATATTGTTGGATATAAACAAGAATCTCAAACCCAGGAGCGTGAAGCGAAGGTGGGTATATCCAGGCCCCCCAACAAGTGAAAAACGAACAACCAGGAAGTTGAGGAACTTCAGCAGCAAAGAATAGGTTGACATCAGAAGCTGCAAAAGCACCCCGACAGCCAGAGATCAAATGTAGACTTGGTGATCAAGACTCACAACCATTCAATACCCTGGAGATCAAGTAAAGAAAAGCCATCTGACCAGAGGTCAGAATGTCACAGTGAACAAACCTGTATTATCTCCATCTCAACAGGGCAGAGAGTGATTTGAAGTGAGAACTGAACGGGGCCTGGGTGGCTTCTGTAACCAGTGAGACAACAGGAACAAAGCAGTCCAGAAAGGCAAAGAACAGGAATGTTCTAAAGATAGTATCAGCTGTCACTCACTCTCTAGGTCATGTCATCCAATCTTATGACTGTGTTAGTTTCCTATGGCTGCTGTAACAAATCACCACAGACTTACTAGCTTAAGTCAACAATGTTTTATCATCTTAAAGTTCTGGAGGTCAGAAGGCTCAGTGGGCTATAAATGGTGGAGTCAGCAGGACCATGTTCCTTCTAGGGACTCCAGGGGAAAATCTATGTTTTCGCCTTTTCTCTCTAGAGGCTGCCTGTATTGCTTGGTTCATGGTCCATTTCTCTATCTTCTAAGCCAGTAGCTTAGCATCTAGAAGCTTCTTTCCCTCTCTATTTTTTCTTTCTCTCTTTCTTTGTCACTGTCTCTGACTCTGGCCTTTCTGCTGTCCTCTTATAAGGACCCTTGTGATTACAATGGACTCACAGGGATAGATTATCCAGGATAATCTGCCAACCTTAAAATTTTTAACTTAATCACATCTGCAAAAACTAGTTAACCAGAGCCTGGCTGGGAGTATTATAGGAGCCTAACTCAGCTAGGAAAGAAATAGCCAATTCCAGCCCACTCTACCCATTCTGTCTAACCTAAGGGGGGCGGGGGGGGGGGGTCAAACACCTGTGAAGCTCACAGTCCAGAGGCTCAGGCTTACTAAAAGACTGAGACCTAATTCTAGGGCTATAAAATACGGCACCTCTGAGAACTCACCACCATATTACTAAAGGCCCAGTTACAGCAGTTTCTTTTACCCAGTATATCATGTTCAGCTATCAAGAAAAAAAGTGTGACACAAAAAGACAAAAAAAAAACCCCACAAAAAACAGAGTTTAAAGAAACAGAACAAGCATCAGAAGCAGACATGGCAGGGATGTTGAAATGATCAGACCAGTAATTTAAAATAATTACAATTCATATTCTAAGGGCTTTGATGGATAAAGTAGACAGCATGCAAAAATAGATAAACAAAGTAAGCATAGAAATGAAAATCCTAAGAAAAATCTCAAAAAGAAATGCTAGAGATTTTTTTAAAAATCACTGTACAAGAGAACAGGAATGTTTTTGATGGGCTTTTTAGTAGGCTGGATATGGCTGAAGAGAAAAATCTCTGAATTGGAGGATAGTTCAATAGAACCCTGAAAACCAAATATATATATATATAACAAAGCCTGAGAAAAACAGAACAGACTCTGCAAGCACAAAGGGACTACAACAGAAGCTGTAATGTACATGTAAGAGAATGCCAGAGGGGAAGGAAAAAAAAACTGGAGAAAAATTTGAAACAATAATGACAAAGAATTTCAGCAAATGAGTGTCAGACACAAATCTGCAGACCGAGAAAGCTCAGACAACAACATGCAGAAAACAAACAAACAAATAAACAAAAACCTACACACTACATCTAGGCATATACAATTTTCAGAATACAAAAAAAAGAACTTAAAAAAGAAATAAAAGATAAAACAATTCCTGAAAGAAGTCAGTTCGAAAAAAAACAAAACAAAACACCTTATCTATAGAAAAACAAAGAAAAGAATTACATCTGACTTATCCTCGGAACCATGCAAGTTAGAAGAAAGTGGAGTGAAATATTTAAAGTGTTGAGAGAGAGAGAGAAGCCACCAACCTAGCATTCTGTATCCTGTAAAATTATCATTCAAAGGAAAAGAAGAAATAAAGACTCTCACACAGCCTGGCCAGTGTGGCTCATTGGATTCAGCATCTTCCCATGGACTGAGAGGTCCCAGTTCGATTCCCCATCAGGACACATGCCCAGGTTTGAAGCTCAATCCCCAGTAGGGGGCACACAGGAGGCAGTTAATCAATGTCAATGTTTTTATCTCTTTAAGAAATCAATAAACATATATTTTTTAAAAAGACTCTCACATGAGAGAGAGAGAGAGAGAATTTACTGCCAGTAGACCCACTTTGCAAGAACCATTAAAGGAAGATCTTTACGCACAAAGAATAATCTAGGTCAGAAACTCAGATCTACATAAAGTAAGAAAGACTATCAAAAAAAGAATAAGTAAAGGTAAAATAAAACTATATTTTTATTAATTGATCTCACAGTTAACAGTGTGTTTACAATGTATTTTATCATGTATTCTTATGTATTACATATATGTATTATGTATGTCATATGTATGACATATACATAAGCATAATATATATATACTTATATATATAAGTAAAATAAATAACAACAATGATACAAGGGATGAGAGGGAAGAATTAGGATTATTTTGCAATTATAAGGTGCTCACACTATCTATGAAGGGGTACAGTGTTATTTGAAAGTGAATGTAGATTAGCTGTAAATGTATATTACAAAATCTAGGGCAACCACTAAGAAAAGTAGAAAAAAGATGCTAAGAAAAGAAAATGGACTCATATAAATGGCTTAATAAAAACTATACAAACAGAAAAAGAGAAGACAAAAATAAAAAAATAAAGAGAACAAGGGCAACAAATAGAAAATAGTAATGAATATTGTAGATATTAATCCAACTATATCAATAATCACTGGACATCAATGTTCTGAATGCATTAATTAAAAAACAGAGATTGTCAGGATGGATCAAAAACACAAGACACAACTACATGGTGTCTATAAGAAACCCACTTTACATATAAAACACATATAAATTAAAAATAAATGAATGACACGAACAGACTTAGTCATCCAATAATGTATTCCTTATCTCTACCTAGATTTTTTCATTGATATCTCAAAGTCAATGCATCAAAAATCAAACAACTGGCCCTGGCCGGTTTGGCTCAGCAGTTAGAGTGGTAGCCCACGGACCAAAGAGTCACACATTTGATTCTGGTCAAGGACATGTACCTTGGTTGCGGTTCGTCTCTGGCCCTGGTCGGGTCATGCAACCAATCGATGTATCTCTCTCACACTGATGTTTCTCTCTCTCTCTTAAGATAAATGAAAAAATATCTTTGGGTGAGGATTGAAAAAAAATAATAATCAAACAACTGATTTCCACTCAACAGCCAACCCAGAACGAAACCTATTCTTCCTACAGCTTTCTGCTTCTCAATCCATGGCAAGTACCTTACTTCTATTGCTCAGACCAAAAATCTTGAAGCTGTTCTTGACTCCCTTTTCTCACATTCTATAACCAATGAATATGTCTGCTATCTCTGCAAGTTCTTACCAAGACTTACATGCAAATGTTCAGAGGAGCTTTATTTGTAACAGCCCCAAAGTGGAAACACCTCAAATGTTCATCAACGGTGAATAGATAAAAAAAGTATGGTACATCATTATAACAGAATACTATTCATCAATAAAAAGAATAAACTATTGGTACAAATAACAACATGGACAAATCTCTATAATTATGCTGAGGAAAAGATAAGAGACATAAAAGAGTATATACTATGTTCATTTATGCAAAATTTTAGAATATTTAAGCTAATCTGCATTAACAGTAAGCATATTAGCAGTTGCCTAGATAGAGTTGGGGTCATGGGTAGGAGCAGGAAGGAGAAATTACAAAGAATCACAAGAAAACTTTTAGGAGTGATAAATATGTTCACTACTTGATTATGATGATGGTTTCAAAGGTATATATATATATATCAAACTTATCAAATTATATACACTTTAGATATGTGCAGCTTATTGTATCAGTTATAGCTCATAGCTCAATACATCTATTAAAAATGTATCACTGTAATTATTAAGAAATTATGCCTTGTTTTTGTAAAATAAGATTGTCCTCTTCCACCTGGGAAGGTATTAAAGTGATTCACATTTGAAATGACTAGTAACATTTTTCCAAGAATGTCACCACTGAAACTGCTGAAATGGTCACAATGCTAAATTTGATATTTTGCCATTTCTTCTTCAGAAAATATAATTTTAATTCAAAGAGATTATATAAAATGACAAGATTAAAAATGTACAGGAAAACTATTATTTTTAAATGATAGACTATATGTCATTTTTAAAAGTTAATTATATACTTCTTTTTCCTGCAAAATAACAGAAAAGACAATCTACAAAAAGATAGAAATTACAAACCTCCCATTGCAAAACACCTAGAAATTCTGGATGAAAACACTTGCATCCATTAAAACATGAGGCTGGGGGGATGGGTGAAAAAGATAAAGGGATTAAGAATTACAAATTGGTTGTTAGACTGATGAACCTCAAAGGGAAGTGGGAGGGAGGGCGGGATAAGATAAACCAAAGAACTTCTATGCATATATGCATAACCAACGGACACCGACAACAGTGTGGGGAAGGCAGGAGGGGGACAGGATTGGGGAGGAGTGGGTCAATGGGAAAAAAAGAGGAGACATCTGTAACACATTCAACAATAAAAATGAGGTTAAAAATTTTTTTAAAATAATAATAAAACATGAGGCAAGTCTGTAAGGAAATGTGGTACAGCTTTTATACACCAATAAATGACTGAAAAAAGAACAGAAAATCAAAATGATAACTTTCAAACAGAAACTGCAACTATCCCAATGAGGTTGTTCATTTCAGTTTTCAAGAGTACAAATTCTAATGCCAAATTTGTGGACAGAAAACATAGACTGGGCCTGCAAGGAGCAAGGAATTGTAAGAACTCCATATGATGTCAAGGCTCAAAGGACTGTAATCCCAAAAACAATGAAAAGATAAGAATTCACCCCAAAACACAAGAAGACAACCAGAAACCATGTCTATCTCAGTCTAAACTCTGGGTGGGGAGAAATAACCTTCTCTGAGAATTTCTTATGGGGTAACAACTTCCATGGGTTTGAGACGTGAAATTATAATATTCACGTGGTCTGGAAATTTTAGAAGGAGAAATTATAATTAATAATTGACACAAAGTCAATAATAAGCTTGGGATGCCTGGCAAAAACAAACTGAAAACTTCTTCAGGACAGGCTTTTAGAAAGGAATTCTCACAGATAAAGCCCTGCTTGTGATGAATTCACAATCCAAAATTACAGAATACATGAAAAACCAATCCTTTGTGAACAAGAGACAGAAAATCCAGCAGTGTTATTAGATCTCCACTCTCATGCAATTCAAATAATAATGTAAGTCCCTAATATAAACTATGAAATGAGTATTTTAAAGTTGATTAAATACATAATAGAAAGACTAAAAAACATTAAAATAATGTATTATTAAGAAAAGAAGACGACAAGGCAAATTTGAAAGAGAACCATGGAACTTCGAGAAATTTAAAAAAAAAAATTATTGAAATGTAAAACCAAATGAATGGATTAAATATAGCTGTGGCACACCTAAAGAGAAAAGTATTGAGATAAAAGATAGAGCTGAAGAATTTGCTCTTATTCAGCACAGACAGTAAAGTGCATAAAAAATATAAGCTATGATATTTTCAAAACAATAGAGATATGTCAGAGAGGAAATACCTAACAACATAGAAATATAATTTTTTAGGATTTACAAAAGATATGCATCATCACATGATTCACTAAAATTAATCATGTTTAATTCAAAGCAGGGTAGTGGTGGGCAAAAGTAGTTTACAGCTGCATTGTGACATACTTTTGAGTTAATAAAGCTATTATAATAATCATATGCATGTCTTTTTCCATACTAATGACTGTAGACCTACTTTTGCCCACCCCTATATAAATAAATCTGCTCCAGGCATACTGCAATGAAATGCTAAAGACTAGAGGCAGAAAGACTTAAAAGCAACCAGAGAGAAAAACAAATGACTACACAGCTATGACAATTAACATCCAGAAGACAAGTGCAAAAGAACAATAATACCCTCCGAATTCTAAGACAAAATAGTAAACTAAAAAAATTCAATGGCGCTGACTGTAATCTTTGAAGACTAAGGTAAATATTTCTAGTTTAGTAAATATTTCAGGTAACTGAAATTTTTCCTTTATATACTAAAATTATTTACATTTTGGCTAAGTTATAAATAAAAGTCTTTATAAAATACACTATATCCATTCCTGAGTCCATATTCAAGTCACAATAACTATAGTGTTATTTAGTGAAATTTCAAGTAGTGTACCATAATTTCAAAAAACAGTATGAATAGGGAAGACGTTGGTTCTAGATAACAAACCAAGTACATAAGTTGACTATTTTCTCCAAATTCCAGTGAAATGTCAGAAAAGATTTATTCAAGGGAATAAATTCATCACGGTGTTGAGAGAAGCAGGGCATACCAGAGACATACCCATCAACATACCAGAGACATGACAAATTACCAAAGAGAGAAAACATATGGAAATCTTATTTCCAGTGAGCCAGAGGAGGAAGTGAAAGTCCAGGAAAAGACCAAGCAAATGTAGGAAACTTTCCTCTTGACTCTAAGTGCAAGTGTGGCAGATTTAGAAAGCAGGAATGGTGGGCGATACCGTAATCAGCATACTGATCACGGCGATAGAGAAGCAGCTGGGCCAGATCACCCCTACACCCGCCTCTCCTCCACACATGCAGAAACACGGAAGCAGGAGTGTTTGCACCGGGAGGAAAGCAGAGATGAACTCACTAAAGGAACTGTCATCTCCAGGGGAGTGCTAGAGTCGAGGTCATCCCCCGGGGAAAGTCCCTCTTACTTTGACATATGGGGTAGGAGAAGCTCTATAGTGTTGCTTTGTCCCCAACAGCAAGTCAGTTAAAGCCCAGAGGCAAATCTCCAGAAGGAAAGTCAATTCATTTACATAATTAATAGTAATCAGGGGAATTATTATATAGTAATGAGGTAAAACTATATGTTTTTGCTCTCAATAAGGAAAAAACAATTAGAGGCTCCAGAGGAGGGGAAAAAAAACAGCCAAAACAAGACAATCAAGGTCTACATGGAAGGCAAACTAACTGTCAAATGACTTTGATTATTTAATGAAGTAGAAGAGAATCAGTTTGGCCTTGACTGTAATTCTCCATTGAATGGCACAAGTATTGCAACAAATAATTCAATTTATTTCTTTATAGACTAGCTATTAATAACAATAGCAAATATTTACTGTTTCTCAATTAAAAAAATAAACTAAGATTCAAGACATAGAAGACTATATTATATTTTAAGAGCAAATGCAACATTTTTAAACTTTAGCAATGTAAAAATATATAGCTGAGAGATGTAAAGATCTGGAAAAGGCCAGATAAAATCTAAGACAACAAATTGTCGCCCTGGCCGGTTTGGCTCAGCGGTTAGAGCATCCGCCTGTGGTCCGGAGAGACCCGGGTTCGGTTCCCGCTAAGGGCATGTACCTCGGTTGCAGTTTGTCCCCGGCCCTGGTTGGTTGTGCGGGTGGCAGCCACTCGATGTGTCCCTTTCACATCGATGTTTCCCTCTCTCTCTCTCTCCCTCTCTCTCCCTCCCACTCTATCTGTGCAAAAAATGGAAAAATGTCCTCAGGTGAGGATTAAAAAAAAAAAAAAAATTGTCTGAAGTTGATAGATTACGAAGAAGCACAATATTATTATGTTAAATGATAAAGAAAATTTAATATTTAACACTTAATATCAAATATAACAAAATATGGTGAAGAGGAAAACATAGGAGAGACTATAATTAGCTCAATTCTTCCTATTTCATAAAAGAAATTAATTAAATGCTGTCAAAAGTTGGCAAATTAAGAAATGGTCCCTAAATAAACACATAATTAATAACATTAAATAATCTGCGGAAGTACTGAAACCAGAATACTTTTAAGTGATTATCTCTAGTGAGAGTAGGAATGTTTATATCTCTATACATTTCTGTGCCATCTTATTTTTTTTTTTTTATCCTCACCCGAGGATATTTTTTCCATTTTTTGTACAGATAGAGTGGGAGGGAGAGAGAGGAAGGGAGAGAGAGAGAGAAACATCGACGTGAAGGGACACATCGAGTGGCTGCCACCCACACGACCAACCAGGGCCGGGGACAAACTGCAACCGAAGTACGTGCCCTTAGTGGGAACCGAACCCAGGTCTCTCCGACCGCAGGCCGACGCTCTAACTGCTGAGCCAAACTGGCCAGGGCTGTGCCATCTTATTTTTTATTCCATGCATTTGTTTTTGCAATTAAATATATATATATTAAACTTACACTTCCTTTTTTTTTTGGTACATGCCCCTAGCGGAAACTGAACCCGGGACTCTCTGGTCTGCAGGCCGATGCTCCAACCACTGAGCCAAACTGACCAGGGCATAAACTTACACTTCCATAAAGGATCAGAGATAACCCTTTTTCTAAAATATTTTTCAAATTTCATATAGAACCAAATGTTAAAATATTTATGTCTGGAAATATATATTAATGAAAGAATAAAATTGAGGAGGAATTATGGCACAGATTCTTTTTAAAGTGAAAAAAAACACATCAAGATATAACTACAATTGATCAAATAAACATATTTTAAAGGTAATACTTTAATTTTTAAATCTACATACTAAGCATAAAATTATATTCTATATCTTCACTTACTATGTGCCCATGAATGAGTTATTTATCATTGAATCCTTATTTTCTAAACATCCTATAAAAGGAGCCTACAGATATCTGTAAAGTTTGTTGCCGTCCTTAAATGAGATAATTTCAATGAAATTAGTAGCCCTGTTTCAGATGTTCAAAACTGTTACATTAATAGTAACAATAACTACAAAATAAATACCTGCCTGTGTGTGAAGACCCCCTCTCAGAATGGTACAACAGAAAGATCGCCAATGTTTTAAAGAGACTTGGGTTCACATTTTGGCTCTTCTACCTTGTGTGTGACTTCAGACAGGTAACTTAAACTTCCCACATCCCACATTCTGCATTTGAACTATGGGAATGATAATCTATCTCAATATCTTCAGAGGATATTAAGGTCTGTGGGCTGGCTGCTTTCACATACACAGACGATCCCAGACAGATGAAATGTAGCTGGAATTTCTTTTTTTCTTCTGCACTACTGTCTGTAGTGGACATCTATAATATAAAATTGACAAATCTGAACTCCTTTATATGTTTGGGGAATGTCCTACTTCTTGAGTCTTGGCTGGGATCCAAGACTACGAGGAGCTGAATACATTGGACACTTATTTCCCCAGCCTCTTCTTCCCTTGCACCCAGGGTGAGGCATGTGACCTTGACTCTGCCAATCCGAGCACCAGGCTGCGATTTCAGACCTGGCACACAAGAGTGCATAGGTCTGGGGAGTTCACAGTCTCTCTTGCTTGGCAGTGCCTATGGTAGCAAAGACTATAAACTCAAATTCCTGATGCAGAATTCGTTCCAGTGCAAATTGTCACTTCTGGTGATCAGAGGGGTATGAGCAGCCTTCTACTGAGAAGTGTCAGGATTTGGGATATATTTTAAAACTAGAATTCACATCATCTGCTGATGGATTAGATGTGGGTTGTGCAATGAATCAAGAAATTAATGATGAATCCAAGGTTTTTGGTGTAAGCCAAAAATTCAACAGACTGTATGAGTTTGAATTCTAGGGAAAATATGCACAATTCATATGTTTTAGAAGCACCTAAATGGAATAAAAAATAGAAATTCTAATTTTTTGTTTTAATCCTCACCCGAAGACATTTTTGCATTTATCTTCAGATAGAGAGGGAGGGAGGGAGAGAAACATCGATGTGAGAGAGACACATTGACTGGCCGCCACCCACACAACCCCAACTGGGGCCAGGGACAAACTGCAACTGAGATACGTGCCCTTAGCGGGAACCAAACCCAGGTCCTCAGGTCCATGGGCTGACGCTCTAACCGCTGAGCCAAACCAGCCAGGGCATGAAATTCTGTTTTATTGGCATGGTTTTAAGATATTTAAATTTTGAAACAATCCTCATAACCGCCACTTATATATTATTGTTCTATAATAAAGAAACACACCATTTGTCATCACTTTTCAGAGTGTTAATTATAGACAAACACACATAAAAAATAACTTTTCCTCTTTCCACTGAAGTATTTTAGATTGCAAGCTGAACAAACATATACATAAACTAACAAAAACCTTTTGGTGCTTGATAAATTTTGCCTCTAAATTCTCTAACACACAACACATGTTTTTCTTGGTCAAGCCTAACTACTTATTCAATGGTTTAATTTTTCAAATATATGGAGTTTCTCATGGTTTCAGATACAAGAAGTTTATACTTTTGACCATAGTTGAAGGAATAGGCAAAATATTTAGAGAGCTTATCCTCTTGTGACTCCTTTACCAAGTTACCCTCAACTATGGTCTGCCAAAATATTTTTTTTTAAACATTTTTATTGATTTTAAAGAGAGGAATTGAGAGGGAGAAGGAGAAAGAGAAACATCCACGTGGGAGAGAAACATAGATTGGCTGTGCCCTGACTAGGAATCAAACCGGCGACCTTTAGATGCCCAGGACAATCTTCAACCACACCTGAGCCAGAACAGTCAGGACCTAAAATCTCCTTAAACCATCTTTCCTATTACACTGTCCTCCTCTTTAAGTACCAGGATTCAATTCATTAGCGTGGCAATCATGATCATACATTAGTTTAATGCATCTGTTTTCTCAATTCCACCCATTTTCTCTACCTCCCAAATAACATGTACTCATTCATTCAGTCAGCAGATTAATTTTAAACACTCACCAGGTTCAGGGCACTAGGTGAGCCTCTGTGTTACATGTGTGTCTCTTTGCAGGTGTTGTTGCTGGAACCTGTCTCATCTTCTCTGCCCCATAGTGATCCCCCCAGCAATACCACCTGCCTTTCGGGCTGAGTGACTCTGCTCAGAGAACTGCATCCGTTGCAGTTACTACAGTTATTACGGTCTTTTGCAGCCCCCTACACTTAGGAAGGTAAAGCTAGGTCTTTGTTAGCTAAGTCTAATACTGATAAAAACAATAATTTAGCAGCTAGCATTTAGCAAACACTGACTATGTGCCAGCCCTATTCTAAGCACTTTACATGTATTAATCCATTGAATGCTCGTGACAGGGTAAATATATTAGCTTAAATGTAGTCATGAAGCATTGAAAAGACTATTATAAAATTATAACTTCTGAATTCTGTTAGTGTAGCCAACTGGATGCCCTGGGAACGGAATTGTTTATAAGCAGTATTGCTCTAGTGACTTCAGCTCTCTGCTTTGTATCCTCCAGAATTTCTCAGCAGGCCTTTAGTGCCTTTACCTACATCTGATAACACTTTTTTTTAATCCTCACCTGAGGATATTTTTCTATTTATCTTCAGATAGAGTGGGAGGAAGAGGGAGGGAGAGAGAGATAGAAACAATCAACCTGAGAGGGACACATCCACCGGTTGTCTCCTGCATGACCCCGACCAGGGCCAGGGACCGAACCACAACCGAGGTACATGCCCTTGACTGGAATTGAACCTGTGACTCATTGGTCTGCGGGCCGATGTTCTACCGCTGAGCCAAACCAGCCAGGACTGATAACACTTTTGAATAGAACAAGCAATGGAATAAAGCCTAGTTTTAAACCTCCAGAGGCTTCTCTTCAGCTGCTACAAGTCTATCAATTAATACTTTGTGATATTAATCTTTCAGCCATTGAAGATCTTCTAAGTGTATTGGATTAGCCAAGGTTTTCCAGATCAATATATCCATGTACACAGGGTGTCCCCCCAAAAAATGTATACAGGGTGTCTGTAGATTCTATATATATTTTTGTTTTTTATTATCCTCACCCGAGGACATTTTTCCATTTTTTGTTCAGGTAGAGTGGGGCGGGGGGGGGGGGAGAGGAACAGAGAGAGAGAGAGAGAAACATCGATGTGAAAGGGACACATCGAGTGGCTGCCACCCGCACAACCGACCAGGGCCGGGGACAAACTGCAACCGAGGTACATGCCCTTAGCGGGAACCGAACCCGGGCCTCTCAGGACCGCAGGCCGACGCTCTAACCGCTGAACCAAACCGGCCAGGGCTGTAGATTCTATATTTTGAAAATAAAATGTATTTTAATTAACACCAGCTTTGTAATTATTCGAGGTGTGTACACATTTTGGGGGGACATCTTATGTATTAGGATATTTATTATAGGAATTGGCTCATATGACTATGGAGGCTGAGCAGTCCCTCAGTCTGCTATCTGTAAGCTGCGGAACCAGGGCAGCCTGCTGTGCAACTCAATCCAAATCTGAAGGCCCAAGAACTAGGAACCTGTTCGAGCACACGACATGATGAATGTCTCAGCTCAAGCAGAGAGAACATTCTCCTTACCTCTGACTTTTGATTCAGGCTCTCAATGGCCTGGATCATGCACACACGCTGTGGGGAGGGCTCTCTTCTTCACTCAGTCTACCATTCCAACACTAATCTTTTCCAGAAGCTTGTCAAGACACACCCAGGAATGTGTTGCCTACTCTCTGGGCCTCCCTCAATCCAGTCAAGTTGATACATAAAATTAATCATCACAAGTCCATCTCTTGTCAAGTTGATACCCACACCCACCCCTTAAATCACAAACAAAGATAATAAGGAGGTTCCGATTCCACCTAACATGATAAAACTATCCTGTGTACAACCAAAAAGACACTAATCCGTTCCCTAGAAGAGGAAGCAAAGTTCTTGAGTAATGTTTACTCCTCTCTTAAACTTTGGCAGAGTCCATTTTTCTGTAATTCTTGAACTCCTCCTTTTCTAACATTTGCATCATTTTTCTGACTCCGGTCTTTCTGTACCTCTCCCATTCCCCATGATTCACAATGATCCTATTCACAATTCTATGATCACAATTGCAGAGTCTTGTCACATAGAACCTTATTTGTTCTGGACATCTGGACTTAGATTTGGGTTTGGGCAGTGGTAAGGACTGCTAGGAAAGATAGCAACAATACCAGGAAATAACACTGCACGGCGTACCGATCAGGTTCTTAGTTGCAATCAACTTGTTAATAATTTTTCAGCCCTTTCAATGACTCTTTGAGCCAATCAACATTATTATTATTCTCCTTCTCCTTCTTCTTGTCAATCCTCCCCCAATGATATTTTTCCATAAATTTTTACATAGAGTGGAAGGGAGGTAGAAAGAGAGACAGAGAAAAATTGATGTGTGAGAGACACATAGATTAGCCGCCTACTGCATGACCCTGACTAGGGCTGGGGATCAAACTTGCAACCCAGGCATGTGCCCTAGACCGGGAATCAAACCAGTGACCCTTCTGTCATGGGCCAAAACTCTAACCGCTGAGTCACACCGGCCAGGGCCCAATATTTTTAATAAATATCTCACCACCTTCTCTGCCAACACCTGATCTAAGCCACTATCATTTCTCATCTGGGTTGTTGCAAAAGCCACCTAATGAGTCTTCCTGCTTCCATGCTGCCCCCTTTTAATCAACTTTCAAAAGACCAGCTAGAGTAATTGTCATACAAACCCTACTTCTTTCTTCGCTGCCCCGCATTCCAGGGTATGTTCTTTGGGCAAATCAGGCACATACATGACTCAGGGCTCTTACACTTGCTGTTACACTTTTGACACATCCCCTCAATAGTCCTTATCCCCTTCTCAGTTTTCCTTCTCCAAAGCACTATGTATTCCACATATAAACCATGTATTGTACTTATTTATTTTGCTTATTGTCTAGAATAAAGTTCCAGTGGGCAGACATTTTTGTGTCTTTTATTCACTGTTATATATTCCATGCCCAGTGTATTCTAAGCATGCATTAAATATATGTTGAATCAATTAATTAATTTACTGAGTGTTAATTTCAATATAATTCAGTGTTTTATCAGTGTCCATGAGGATTGGATCAGGAATAGCAAAGAAAAATCAAGTCCTTTAAATATCACTGGCACCATATAAACCAGGTAGATAATATCCTAGCTTGAGAGCCTATATATTTAGCAATCATAGATGGGTACTAACCACACCTCTACCACCTTCTGGCCATATTATGAAAGGAATGTTAGTTAATCTCCCTGTGCCTGAGATTTTTCATCTATAAAATGTGGGTAACAGCTCAAGGATTATTGAAATGGTTGCATGCAATGGGCATAAAAAGTGAGCGTGGTACACAATTAGTGATTTATAAGCATCATCATCATCATTATAACCACATTATTTGTATAATAAGAAAATGGAAAGACTAATTCTTTGGAATTCTTTGTCCATTCAGCCCAAATGTATCTGAAGAGAGTGTATGAGGCACTGAACTTCTTTCAATTTGCATTTTAGAAATAAATCAGAAGGCAACAGAATTGTTCCATCTCTCGATTGTGCTGGTGGTGACACGGCTGTGTACACCTGTCAAAACTCACCGAGGGTGCATTTCACTGTATGCAACTTACAATACTTCAAAATAATAAATGAGAACAGTAGTGCAAATATGTGGAGCCAATCAGAGTCATCAGAATTAATTACTTGCTTCCTCCCAATGAGAAGAAAATCACAGGGAAAATCTAATGACATCAGAGGTAGGGAATTCCCCCCTCATTGCACAGGAGAGGCAAAATGACTATGCTTGCCTAATTGCAGGTAAAAGCAGTATTTCAAAACAAAACAAAATCAAGTATGTGCTAGCATTTGACAGCAATTGACTGCCTCTCTTGTCTCTCACTTATACTAAGGGAAAGGTAGCAGCAGTTACTAGCCTTGATCCAAATATATGAAATAACCATATTATAATACATCTATAATTTTATAGTTCCTAATACTTTTGAAGCAAATTTAAATTACTCTAAAAATAGCTCTTAAATATAATACCCCTCAAAAATGTTTATGGTTATATGCTAAAGCAACATATTCAATTTTTTACTATTCTTTTGATGAATTAACGTCTAGACTTTAATAATATTGTGAGGCCCTAATGAAATTTACACAAATATGTATCAATGAGTAAAACAGGAAAAAAACATGCTGTTTTAAAATATATGTTTATAGGTTAAATGACCCAGTTTCTTCAAACATTAAAGCAGTGATAGTTTTCAATGTGACAACATAGAATGTGGTCAACAGGGGGGAGAGAAATCCAAACCTTTATTTTTAAAAGAGATTTTTAAAAAGATTGTATTTCAAGGTAAACTTCCACGTAATTCATTTATTTTTAATTTTTCCTAAATGTTTGGCAATGCTGACTGGCTGACATATAAAGAAGGACAAATAAAAAACAATTGAACCAATTTAAACAAACGTTTGCAGAAATTTTCTCATTAATAGGTACCTTAAAAGAAAAGAACAGCCCTGGCTTATTTGGCTCAGCGGTTAGAGCGTCAGCCTGCGGTCTAGAGAGACCCGGGTTAGGTTCCCGCTAGGGGCGCGTACCTTAGTTGCTGTTTGTCCCCGGCCCTGTTGGTCGTGTGGGTGGCAGCCACTCGATGTGTCCCTTTCACATCGATGTTTCTCTCTCTCTCGCTCGCTCTCTCTCTTCCTCTCTCTCCCTCCCATTCTACCTGAACAAAAAAAAAGAATGGTATTTTCTAATCCCTGATTGAGGACTCAAGCCAAAATTACTCAGAGATTTAGCTAGACACGCTAAATAAACACAGCAGAAACAGGGCCCATTTGAATTGAATGCTCTCTGCGGTGTCTAGACCATAAATGATACTATATTTCAAAAACAAAATGCTAAATGGTTAAGTATTTCCAGGGTCTAAGATAGAAGCACAAAATGAAATCATTTCTTTGTAAGCAGTTGGTATTCTCCAGATATTTCTTAACACCTGTCTCAAAGAAAATATTTTCTATGTTTAAATGGTGAAAAGATTCAAATCAAGAAATTAAGGTCACCATGACATGAGCTTGAATTCCTGAACAGATTAATATGTAGGATAGTAATTGGCAAGGGTGGGATTTTTTTTTCTAGAGAAGTAGTCCAAATGAAACCTAATAGAAGACAGATGGTAAATTGGGGAGAGTTGGTGGTTAGAATTATGGAAGATATGCAGTTCATTTTTTCGTTGTTGTAAAAACTATTTGTAAGCACCAGATCAAGTATAATTTTTATATTTCAAGCCGCTGAGATTAATACAAAGCGGAGTAGTTTATGGACAGCCCTGCCC
This sequence comes from Molossus molossus, assembly GCF_014108415.1. Classification (NCBI taxonomy): domain Eukaryota; kingdom Metazoa; phylum Chordata; class Mammalia; order Chiroptera; family Molossidae; genus Molossus; species Molossus molossus. Next base: position 33,369,292 of record NW_023425403.1, on the reverse strand, counting down.
TCGGTGATGAAAAAACTACAGTGGAATCCTGGTCAGCACCAGAGCCAGAGGCATAAGAAGTCTCCAGGCCAGCCGGGTCTGCTGCGGCTTCAAACAGCTTCAAAGCAATCCTGACACATGCATATACAAGTAGAAGTAGGGTCCTCAGAGTCCTTGTGGGCTTTTACTCCATGCAATCACCTATAAGTTGAGTATTGTGCACATTTCAGGTCTCCACCAATCACAAAAGATGTAATAATTTTGCACAAGGTTCGAAGCAAATCAACACAGATAGTTAAAGACTTGGACAGCTTGCCTATGGGCAAAGGTGAAAGGAGCTGGAGCCACCTTCTTTAGCTCCCTCGGGGGTTCGCACCCTATTTCTTTTGCATCCCTCAGAACAGTGAGTACAGTACACCAGGTAAAGTAAGTCCTTGACAGAAACCTGTTGATTGGCCTGGGGGAAAAAAAAGTAGAAATAATGACATTTTAACAGTCTTCAGATATGTAAAGTGTTGTAATTTTTAAAAATGGTAACCAGCTGTCTCTCCCTCTACCCAGTAAACAGAGCAAAGATAATAGACAAAAATGCATCAGCATAGACTGTGGTTCATAGGTAGGCAACTTGTTCCAGTTTTCCCAGGATTTTCCCAGTTTTAGCCATAATAGTCCCACCCAGAGTAATCCATAATTCATGGGCAGTGGGTCATCTGACATTGCAGATGTCTAAAACCAGGAAGATTCTTATCTGACTGAGAAAAGTTCGACGAATCTTACCTAAATGCAAGGGGGGAAAAACTAAGTGTCCTTTCATAGGACTTTCCAGGCATATAATTCTACCAGTATTATCACTACCACAATTATTAATGATCAGGGACAATGATGACAATGATAAAAATAGTAATGGCTTTATTTTCTACCTGACTAAGTGAGTTTGTACTGACATTAGATCACCAAAACCCCATTAAGTTTGTGTTTTAACCCGGAGCAGAAGTGCTAAGAACATTTCCCAAAGTCGTAAGGGAATGAATGTGAATCACAAAAATGGGGTTCAACAATTACTTCTGGTTGCATAACAGGCCAGTCTCTGCTTGGTCATGCTGGGGGTTGATTAGGCCAAATAAAACATGGCCGGGTGGTTAACAGTAGGCCTTAGAGTCATGCAGGTCTAGGTGTAAGTGCTTATTACTGATGAAATGGCCTTGGACAAACTACAAAACTCTGTAAGCATCTGTTTCCTCGTCTATAAAATGGAGATAATGTCATCACCTACTCATAATAAGAGGTTTATAAGACTTTCTTTTAGGGATTCTCACTGCAAAGTAATGGCATAATGGAAAGCAAGTCTATGAAATGAAAACATAATTGGGTTCAGGAATTGAGGCCTCTGGTTACAATAGCCAACATTTTAAATACTTTCTATGTGTCAGAAACCTTCTCAGCACATATCAAGCATTACACGTTGAATATAAAGACCCTATGAGGATTATTATACTCATCTTCATTTTATAGATTAGAGAACATTTAAGTATTTTGCCCAAGATCACATAGGTAGAAAGTGGCAGCGTTTATATTTAAACCCTGGCAGTAATCCAGAGTCTGTAGTGCTCATAAACACACACTATGTTGTCCTTGGTTTACTTTCACATGACCTAAGAAGGTGAGTGAACTGCATACCCTTTAAAAAATAATAAATAAATACAACTTCTATCAGTAAAACTTTCAATGTGTTTTAATGGTGGTGAGGTTCAAGTCTCTGACAAGTACCTCAAATATTAAATTTTGCTGAGTAAAAGAATGAAATATTCAGACCTAAGACACAATTTGAAGTGATAAATACATACATAGTACATCCAATCCAGTTTTCATCCAATCCAAAACTAATTTTCATTACCATTAGGTGATATATACTTTATGTATTATGTATTATTAAAATACTATTGATTGATACATTTCTCATATAGCTCCTATTTAGTTAGCTCCCTATATGAAGCAAATTACTGCTGCCCAGCCGGTGTGGCTCAGTGGTTGAGCATCAACCCCTGCACCAAGAGGTCACTGGTTGATTCCTCGTCAGGGCACATGCCCAGCTTGTGGGCCCAAACCCTAGTGGGGGGCATGCAGGAGGTAGCCAATAGATGTGCTCTTTTATCAATGTCTCTCTCTCTTTCTCTTTCCCCTTCCTCTCTCTATAAAATCAATAAAGAAATATTATTAAAATAAAATAATAAAGCAAGCATTTCTTTATTCTAAAGGCAAACAATTGGAAAGCATAAATTATAAAAGCTACTGTGTTTATAAGAGCACTTTTAAAAACATAAAATACCTAGAAAGAAATTTAGTTAAAACTATGCAAGACTTCTACACTAAAAACCTAAAAATCATTGCTACAAGAAATTAAAGAAGATGTAAAGAAATGGTAAGATAAACCATGTTCATAGATTGGAAAACTCATTATTGTTATGATGTCAATTTCCCCCAATTGATCAATATATTTATAATAACTCATATTAAATTTCTGGAAGCCTTTTCAAATAAAAACCTGCAAGCTAATTCAAAATTTAAATGGAATGCAAAAGTCCTAAAACAGCAAAAATAATTTCCAAAAAGAAGAATAAAGCTGAAAGACTTCCACTACATAATTTCAAGAATTATTATTAAGCCACAATTATACAAATGTTTTTTTTGGCATAGAATAAATAGCTAGATCACTGATATAGAATAGAGCATTCAGAACAAACTGAGTTATATGGTCAACTGATTTTTTTTTTCTTTCTTTCTTTCTTTTTTTTTTTGTGGTACGTGCCCCTAGCAGGAACTGAACTCGGGACTCTCTGGTTCACAGGCCGACGCTGAACTGCAGAGCCAAACTGGCCAGGGCATGGTCAACTGATTTTCAACAAAATGCCAAGGTAATTCAGTGGGAAAAGGATAATTTTTTTCAACAGGCTATTTATCGGGGAAAAAGTTAATCTTGACCATCACCTCACAACACACACAAGAATTAATTTAGGTGGACAATATACATAAAGACAAACACAGAAACTATAAAGCTTCTAAAAGAAAATATTTAAGTTTTCATGACCTTGGCACAGGCCAACTCTTTGTTTTTTTTTCTTCAGACAGAATAAGAGGAAGCAATTAGTATTAAAAATATGAGTACAGGGGACTTTCGGTCAAGGTGGCGGGTAGGTAAATGCCGTATCGCGTCCTCCCACAACCACATCAAAGTTACAACTAAACTACAGAACAACCATCATTCAAAACCGCCTGAAATCAAGGTGAATGGAAGTCCTACAACTACGGAATTAAAGCAGCAGCTGCATCAAGACTGGTAGGAGGGGCGGAGGTGGATGGGCTGGTCCCACACCCACGTGTGGCGGATAAAAATCAGGAGGACACCTCGGCTAGGAAGGTCCTCCCTGAGGACTGAGGGGTTCCCATCTCACACCAGACACCCGCTCAGGGTTCCAGTGCCAGGAAGAGAAGTCCCCATAACTTCTGGCTGGAAAAACCAGCAGGAACTGAGGCTCAGGGAGGCTGAGGCGGCTGGAGCCCCAGGCAGCTCCTTAAAGGGCCCGTGCACGGACTTATCGGACTCTCTCCCTCTAAGCTTGGAGGGGAGGCAGCTCGCAGGGCACCAGAGACATACAGGGAAGAACTGAGCTGTTTGGCACTGGAGTGAGGGCTGGAGGGGGGGGCTTTCTCCGGGACAAACGTGCTGTCAGAGGCCTTTGTTCCTTTGGTGAGCCCTTTCCTGGGGCGGCAGACAGCCACCGTATCTGGGACTCCAGCAACCTGGCTCACACTGGTTGCCCGGCCCTGGTGATTCCCTGAGGCCCTACCCCACCCAACTTTCAGGCCCACCCAAGCTGTTGCCAGTGCTTTACCATAGGATCGGCCTGTCTTGGATCCTGCTTCAGGTTTTCCTAAATTCTTTCAAACAAGCAGCATCTGGTCTCAGCTAGCCCCATATCTCTTGTTAAGTAATAACATAGAAACAAACACAGGGAGGCAGTCATAATGAGGAGACAAAGAAACAGGTCCCAAATGAAAAAACAGAAAAAATCTCCAGTAAAAGAACTAAGCAAAATGGAGATAAGTAACCTAACAGATGCTGAGTTCAAAATACTGTTTATAAGGATGCTCAATGAACTTAGTGAGAACTTCAGTGAACTTAGTGAGGGCCTCAAGAGCATAAAAAGGACCAGTCAGAAATGAAGGATGCACAGTCAGAAATGAAGGAGGCACTAACTGAAATAAAAAATAATTTACACAGATTCAATAGTAGAGTAGGTAAAGCCAGGAAGCAAACTATCAATTTGGAATATAAGGAAGCAAAAAACACCCAATCAGAACAGCAAAAATTAAAAAGAAGCCAAAAAAATGAGGAGAGTGTAAGGAGCCTCTGGGACAACTTCAAGAGTGCTAACATTCACATCTTGGGGGTGCCAGAAAGAGAAGAGAGAGAACTAGAAATCAAAAACCCATTTGAAACAATAATGGCAGAAAACTTCCCTAACTTGGTGAAGGAAACAGACATACAAGTCCAGGAAGCACAGAGAGTCTCAAACAAGATGATCCCCAAGAGGCCCACACCAAGACACATCATCATCAAAATGCAAAAGGTTCAAGACAAAGAGAAAATCTTAAAAGCAGCAAGAGAAAAGCAGTCAGTTACCTACAAGGGAGCTCCCATAAGACTTTCAGCTGATTTCTCAAAAGAAACTTTGCAGGCCAGAAGAGAGTGGCAAGAAATATTCAGAGTGATGAAAAGCAAGAACCTACAACCAAGATTACTCTATCCTGCAAAGCTGTCATTTAGAATCAATGGCCATATAAAGACTTTCCCAGACAAGAAAAAGTTAAAGGAGTTCATCACCACCAAACCGTTATTTTATGAAATGTTGAAGGGTCTTTTTGAAGAAAAAGATAAAGTATATGAACAAACAAAATGGCAATGAATACATATCTACTGACAATGGAATCTACAAACAAAATGAACAGGCAAAACAGAAACATTCTCATAGATATTGAGAACGTTTTGTTGGTTGCCAGATGGGAGAGGGGTTGGGGGAATGGGTGAAAAAGTGAAGGGACTAAGAAGAACAAATTGGTTGCTAGACTGACAAACCTCAAATAGAAGGGTGTTGGGGAGTGGGAAGAAATAAACCAAAGAACTTATATGCATAACCAATGGACACAGACAACAGTGTGGGATAAGGCAGGAAGGGGGCAGGAGTGGGGAGGAGGGGGGTCAATGGGGGGAAAATGAGGAACATCTGTAATACATTCAAAATAATTTTTAAAAAATTTTTATTTATTAAAAAATATATATATATATGAGTACATTAAACTTTATTAAAGTTACAAATTATTTACCAAAACTCACCATTAAGAAACTGAACAACCCTGGCCAGTTTGGCTCAGCAGTTGAGCATTGGCCTATGGACCAGAGAGTCCCGCGTTCAGTTCCTGATAGGGGTACATACCACAAAAAAAAAAAAGAAAAGAAACTGAACAGCCAACCACAGACTGAGAAAAAATATGCACAAAACATATATATGGATAAAAGGCTTGCCAATAAAAATTGCCAAAGAATTTAAACAGATGCTTCATAAAGGAAGATGTACAACTGATCAATAAGCTCATAAATATGTGTTCAACATAATTTGTCATCGGGAAAATGCATATTAAATAGCTATTAAATATTACATTTAAAAATGTACTATAATAACGCACCAACTAAAATGATCAAAATTAAAAACAGTGACAGTATCAAATGTTAATAAGACTATGAAACACAGAAATGATACATCTTCTCATCATCTCATCAAATGGCATATCTTGGTCTACAAGATCTGAGATGGTGCCTTTATGTGCTCTTGTAACATAAATATTATTAGGTCAAAGTGTGGGGTATTGAGTTTCCTTCACACCATGTTATAATAGACGAGTTGTAGATTGAACTGAGGATGAAGTGATATAGAGGCAAGCAACACTGTCTGACCTTTTACCTAACTACAAACTCTGGACCTGAAACTACCAATCATTTCTTTTATTCACTTTTTATCTATAAGACAATACAAACATATGCAATATAAATAATGTATACGTTACATAAACGACAATGAAACAAACACCCATTATCTACCACTTAGCTTAAGAAAATGAAGAATACCATAATGGTGAAGCCCCTGGGTACTCTTTTTTATTGTAGTCCCCTTGTCATTCCAAGTAAACAATATTCTGAATTTTATGCTCATCATTCTTTTGAGCTTCTGATGGTTTTACAACTGAGTATGTATTTTTATGTAATATATTGGTGAATTTTGCTTTCACATGTAGTAAAAATGGTATATTTTTCTATAATTTTCTCTTTTTAACCCAACATAATGTCTTGGAATTGAATTTGTGTTGATATTGGTGGCTGAGGTATTCACTGCCATAAATTAGCTGTGCTAGTGCACTCTATCTATTCTCCACAGTGCAGTTTTTGTGTTGTTCCTAGTTAATCAATGCTACAATTAATACTGTTATCAACTGTCAACTGTGAAAATGTACAAAAGTTTTAAGAATATTTTATAGGACCTCAGTTTCCAGGCCATGAGTTTATATAGACTCAATTGTACCAGACAGTACCCAAAGTATTTTCCAAGGTGGTTGTACCAATTTATACCTCAATCATTTGCATATAAGAGATTTCTTAACAAACACAATATTGTCTAACGCTTTAATGTTTACCAGTCTACTAAATAAAATATGTGAATTCATTGTGGTTTAAATTTTACATTTCATATTACCAATGAAGTATGTATTTAGTGGTCATTTATATATTTTTTAAATTTTTATTTAATTTATTGGGGTAACATTGGTTAATTACAGTAAAAACATCGATATAATCAATTAATTTGGGGGAAAATAATAAAGTAGGTTTTCCAAATGTGTATGTTAAAAAATTGACAAATTAGTTTACTTGTTTTTACTTATGTAGACAAGTTTATGTAATTAAAATAAAGTATGAATGAAAAGTTTAATTGCACAAAAAATTTTCTATATGTATTACAGTAATTTTAAACTTATAATGAAAAGATCTAGTAAATGTGAGCATTCACCAGTCATCATGAGTAAACAAATGCACATGGCTGGGGCGTGGCTTAGTGCATGTAGGTACATCAGCAGGCAGGCATTAAAACTGCTGCAGAAAGTCACACCAAGAGACAACAGAACCAATTACCATACACCATGCAGTGTGGTCATGTGTTAATCATTTGCAGAACATTGTTTACAAGTGGTGACACTTGTATTTAAATATGTAGACTATAGTTGTAGATTTGTAATATTTATTTATGTCAGTGAAATTACTACAGTTTTTTTTTCTTTTTTAAAAAATGACCTCACCTGAGGTCATTTTTGCATTTATCTTTAGATAAAGCAGGAGGGAGAGAGAGAAACATTGATGTGAGAGACACGTTGACTGGCTGCTACCCACACGACCCCAACCAGGTAGGTGCCCTTAGCGGGAATCAAACCCGGGTCTCTTTGGTCCATGGCCCAACACTCTAATCCCTGAGCCAAACCAGCCAGGGCCAGTTTTTCCAACATATGACCTATTCACTAAAATTTGTTTAAAATAACAATGAATTAATTTTTTAAATCCTGTTAATTTAATTATAAGCAAATCTTGGTTAAAAGCATTTTAAAATTAGCAGGGTGTTCATTTTCATATATGACATACAGACCAGAAATTTTGTCCATTAAATCCTAAATCCATTAAATCAAGGGCCACAAAATCAAGGATTTACTGTATATAGGTTTCTGGTGTACAATTCTATAATACATCATCTGTATATTGTATTGTGTGTTCACCTCCCAAGGTCAAGTCTCCTCCACCTCCCTTTACTCTTTTATACCTCCTCCTACCCTCCCTTCCCTCTGGTAATCATCATACTGTTGTTTGTGTTGATTATTTTTGTTTGTTTTTTTTGCTTAATCTCTTCACCTTTTTCACCCAACCTCCCAACCCCCTCCACTCTAACAGCTGTCAGTTTGTTTTCCATCTATAAGTATGGTTCTATTTTGTTTGTCAGTTTATTCTGTTTATTAGATTTCACATATAAGTGAAACCATATGGTATTTGCATTTCTCTGACTTGCTTATTTCACTTAACATTATACTCTCCAGAACCATCCATGCTGTCATAGATTTCTTTTCTTTTTTAGGGCTGAGTAGTAATCCATTGTGTAAACGGAGCACAACTTATACCTAACTCATCTACCGATGGGTACTCGAGCTGCATGCAAATCTCAGCTATTGTAAATAACACCACAATGAACATAGGGGTGCACATACTCTTTTGAATTAGTGTTTCAAGATTCCTCGGTTACATTCCCAGAAGTGAAATCACTGAGTCAAAAGCAGTTCCATTTTTAATTTTTTGTGTTTTCCACAGTGGGTGCACCAATGTGCATTCCCACCAATAGTGCACAACACTTGTTTATTGGCTTATTGATAATAGCTATTCTGACAGGTGTGAGGGGATATCTCATTGTGGTTTTAATGTGCATTTCTCTGATATCTAATGATTGTTGAGCATCTTTTCATATGTCTGTTGCCCATGTGTATGTCCTCTTTGGAGAAATGTCTATTCAGGTCCTTTACCCATTTATAAATCAGATTGTTTGTGGTTGTTTTTTTTTTTATCCTCACCCGAGGACATTTTTCCATTTTTTCTTCAGATAGAGTGGGAGGGAGAGAGAGGATGAGAGAGAGAGAGAGAGAGAGAGAGAGAGAGAGAGAGAGAGAGAGAAACATCGATGTGAAGAGACACATCGAGTGGCTGCCACCCACACAACCAACCAGGGCCGGGGACAAACTGCAACCGAGGTACATGCCCTTAGCGGGAACTGAACCCGGGTCTCTCTAGACCGCAGGCTGACGCTCTAACCGCTGAGCCAAACCGGCCAGGGCTGTTTGTGTGTTTTTTGATGTTTAGTTGTATAAGTTCTTTATAAATTTTGGATATTAACCCTTTATCACATGTATCATTGGTGAATATGTTTTTCCATTCAGTTGTCTTTTCATTTTGTTGATGGATCTAGATTGCTAATATTTATTTGAGGATTTTAGCATCTATGTTCATCAGGGTTATTGGCCTATAATTTTCTTTCTTTGTAGTGTCTTTATCTGGTTTTGGAATTAAGACTATGCTGACCTCTTATGAGCTATGCAGTCTTTTTTCCTCTTAAATTTTTGGGAATAATTTGAGAAGAATAGGGGTTAGTTTTTCTTTGGCTGTTTGGTAAATTTTATCTGTGAAGCCATTCAGTCTAGGTTTGTTGGCTGGGAGTTTTGTTTTGCGTTTACTGCTTCGATTTCATTAGTTGTAATTGGTCTAGTAAGATTTTCTGATTTATCCTGATTAAGTTTGGAAGATTGCATGTTTCTAGGAATTTGTCCATTTTGCCCAGGTTTTTCTATTTGATGTTATATAGCTATTCATAGTGTTTTTTAACAATCCTTTGTATTTCTAGTCTCAGTTATTACTTCTCTTTCATTTCTGATTTTATTTATCTTTTTTTTTTTTTCCTTGATAAATCTGGTTAAAGATTTGTAAATCTTGTTTATCTTTTCAAAGAACCAGCTCTTGTTTTCATTAATCATTTGTATTTATTTTTTCTAGTCTTTGTGTCATTTGCTTCCTCTCTAATTTTTATTATTTCCTTCCTCCTACTTAATCTGGGCTTTGTTTGTTGTTCTTTTAGGTTTAAAGTTAGATTGTTTATTTGAGATTTTTCTATCTTTTTGAAGTAGGCCTATAATGCTATGAATTTTCCTCTCAGGACTGCTTTTACTGTGTCTTATAGGTTTGGGGTTGTTATGTGTTCATTTCCATTTATCTCTAGGTATCTTTTGATTTCCTCCTTGATCTCATTGTTAACCTATTCATTGTTTAGTAACATGTTATTTAGCCTCCATGTCTTTGTGCATCTTTTAGTTATTTTTTTGTTATTAATTTCTAGAGAAGATGGCTTGATATGACTTCAATCTTCTTAAATTTATTAAGACTTGTTTTATGTTTTCATGTGTGGTCTATCCTAGAAAATGTTCCGTGTGCAGTTGAAAAGAATGTATAGTCTGCTGCTTCAAGGTGAAATGCTCTGAAGATATTAACTAGATCCATCTCATCTAGTGTGTCATTTAAGGCCATGTTTCTTTATTAATTTTTTGTCTGAAAGATCTATCCATTGATATCAGTGAATGTTAAAAGTCCTTACTATTACTGTATTACTTTTGATCTCTCCCTTTATGTCCATCAACAGTTGCTTTATATTTAGATGCTCCTACGTTGGGTACATAAATGTTTAGAAGGGTTATGTCCTCTTGTTAAATTGCTCCTTTCATCATTATATAGTGTCCTTCTTTGTCTCTTACAATATTCCTTGGTTTAAGGTCTATATGGTCATATATAATATATATATGTGGTATTGCTATCCCAGCTTTTTTCATTTCCATTTACATTTACATGAAATATCTTTTTTCATCCCTTTACTTTTAGTCTGTATGTGTCTTTTGATCTATGGTTGGTCTCTTGTAGAGCATATATATGGGTATGTTTTCTTACCCATTCAACTACTTTATGTCTTTTGATTGGAGCATTTAAGCCATTTGCATTTAGAATGATTATTGATAGATATGTATTTATCTGTCTTATATGTATTTATTTATTTATCTATTTTATTTTTCTAGTTATGTTCCTCATTTTTTTCTTCTTCCTCCTCTTGAAGAAGACCCTTTAACATTTCTTTAATACTGGTTTGGTGGTAATAAGCTCCTTTAGCATTTCCTCCTTTGGGAACCTCTTCATTTCTCCTTCAATTTTAAATAACCATGCTGGATTAAGTAGTTGTGGTTAGTGGTCCTTACTTTTCATGACTTCAAAATATTTCATGCCAATCCCTTCTAGCTTGGAATGTTTCTCTTGAGAAATCAACTGATAGTCTTATGAGACCTCCCTTGTAGATACTGTCTTTCTCTTGCCGCTTTTAAGATTCTCTGTCATTAAACTTTACCATTTTAATTATGATGTGTGGTCTCTTCTGGGTCTTCTTGTTTGTGACACTCAACCCCTTCTGGACTGGTGTGTCTCTTTACTTCATCAAGTTAGGAAAGTTTTATGACATTATTTCTTCAAATAGGTTCTTAATCCCTTGCTCTCTTTTCTCCTTCTGGTGGCCCTATTATGAGGAGATTGTTATGCTTCATGTTGTCCCAAAGGTCCCCATCCTAGAGCCACACAGCTCAGTCTGTCCAAGATTCTGCCAGGAGCCAACCCTCAATGTGGCAGAGTGCTTAAGTCAGGAGGATGGGGCTACCTGGAGCCTGGAAGGTGGGGCTAGAGGACCTTCCATAAAAGTGAGGCACCAATCAAGTTCATGGGAAAGTGTAGGGAATATAATAGTCCCTGCCCCAAAACCACACCACTCAGACACTGACACCCCCTGAGTCTACCCAGATCTCTACACCTCAGTTCAGGCAGCTGACTCCTTAGCAGGGCGAAAGCTCTTCAGGGTGGGGCAAAAGAAAGTCCAGACGGTGGGGCTATTGCATTCTCCTGATGCCATATAGAGTAGAGTGCTCCACCCAAGAATGACAGTGTTGATGGTATGGGGGAGTGACTAAGCACAGGGATCCTGGTAGCTGTCCCCTTAGCTCTCTCCCCAAAGCCACAAACCCAGGCTCTTCTCACATGACTCCAGTCCACTCTGCCTTCCCTCTGCCAGAGTCCAGATTGAGTAGCTGTGAACAAGATTTTGTACATTGGGCTCTTTAAGAGGGCTCTTGGGTCTCTAGCAGACACCTGACTCTTGCTGGCAGACAGAATATCCCCTGATTTTCACAGCCAAATGTTATGTGGGCACCTTTTCTCAGCTCAGGCGCTCTGAGCTGGGGAACCTGGCTTGGGGTTGAGATTCCACCTTTGCAGCTGAGCTACCCCTCTGGAATCTCAGGTGCCGCATATGAATGAGGCCAGACCTTTTTATGTCTCTACCTTTCCTACCAGTCTTAATGTGGCTTCTTCAGTTAAATCTTTGGTTATAAGACTTCTGTTCAGTTAGTCTTCAGTTGGTTATTCAGGTTGATTGTTTTATATTTTAGTTGTAATTCCAGCCTTGTCCTGGAAGGAGATGAGTGTAACATCCACCTAATCTACTGCCATCTTGGATCAGAAAGGATCTTATATTTCTTGTAAGAAAAGTTTTTCTGTATCTTTTGCCCACATTTTCTGTTGAGTTATTTGTGTTTCCATTATTAACTGATAGGTAATTCTTTCTTTTCTGAACCCAAATTCTTTGTTGACTTTATATTTGCAAATACTTTCCCCCCCAGATTGTGGTGTGTCGTATCATTTTTTAATAATGTCCTATGATGAACAGATGTTTTTAATTCAAGCAGAAGTGAATTATTGATCTTTTTCTTTATGGTATTTTCTTTCTAGAGCTTGTTTGAAAAATGTTTTCTTATCATAAGGTTATAAAACTAATCTTCTGTATTTCCTTGTAAAAGTTTCTAGTTTTGGTTTTTACATTAACGTATTTAAAACATCTGGAATAAAGTTTTTAATATAGTATAAAATAGCAATTTAATTTTATTTTTTTCCATATGGGTAGCCAGTAATTCTAGCACAGTTTATTGATGAGTTCATCTTTCTCCACTGCTATACAGTTTTTTCCTCATTATATAGCAAATTTCCAGATATAAATGGGTCACTTTTAACATCTCATTTTCCCCCTGTGTTTATATTATATTTATAAATTGCTATAGCTTTATAACAACTTTTGATATCTTTAAAGTAAATCCTTAACATCCAATATCAAGGTACCCACTGATTTGGTTCCCAGCAAAAGTTCTCTTCCTGGCTTGCAGACTCTCTTCCTGCCTTCATTCTATGACCACACATGATCTTTCCTCAGTGACTTCTTGTGGAGGGAGATCTCTGATTTCTCATTCTCTTCTTATAAGGACACCAGTCATATCAGATTAGAGGCCTACCCTTAGTACTTTATTTAATCTCAATTACATTCTGATAGGTAGCAAATACAATCACTTTCGGTGTTAGGGCTTCCACACAATGAATTTGGCAGGAACACATCAGTCTATAGCAGAGGAGATATGATGGGAAGAATCATATATGTATGTAGATGCAGGTTACTTGTGATATTTGAGTTGGGTGATGAATATTTAATTTATTACAATGATTTATAACATATGCTATGCAAATTTTTATAGCAAACATTTTATTAAAAATAAAAATTAATGAATTATAGCTACATGTTAAATTAAACAAACAAATACATTATTTTACCTTGTTTCTCAGACTAGTGTTATCTATTTTGGTTATTTCCTCCTTCAGGTTTATGGTAGAATAGTTTGTCAAATCCAAAGGAAAACCCTATTGACTACTAAATTTGCTTTGATTCTACCATTCAATTTATGTAGATCTGAGTTTAAGTTATACCTCCTGTATGTTGCAGGAACATAGAAATACAATTAATTTTCCTATATTGATTTTACATATACCAAACTTGCCAAAATTTGCTATTTGTTACTTAGGGCATTGGTTAAGCTGCAGTAACAGAGACCTTGAAATAGAATGGTTTGAAGATATTTTCCCATATTAGTTTCTAGAAGTTGTGTGTTTTATGTATATCACATTTAGATTTATAATTCATTCAGGACTGAGATTTGTATATGCCATAAGTGTATGTCAAGTTTTTTTTTTCTTTTCTTTTCATATGAACATTTATAGGTCCAGTACCATTTATTAAAAAGTCCATCCTTGGCCCTGGTCAGGTAGCTCAATTGGTTAGAGCATCATCCCAATTATGGGTTTGTTGTCCAGTCAGGGCACATACAACATGCACCCAATGAATGCATAAATAAGTGGAACAACAAGTTGATATTTCTCTCTCCATTCCTCTTTCTCTAAAACAATTTTTTTTAAAAAGTCCATCCTTCCCAACTTTTCTATAATGCTACCTTTATAAATTTAATAATCTAAATAGGTTTGGGTCTGTTTCTGAACTCTGTGTCTGTATCATTCATCTATTTTTGTATACTTATGCCAATGACACACTGTCTTAATTATTATAGTCTTGTATAGGCTTGACAAAGTAAATCTTCCCACTTTGTTCTTCTTCAAGACTATCTTCACTTTTTCTGGCTTTTTGAATTTCCCGATAAATTTGAAAGAATTTAATTCTTATAAATCAACACGAATTTGAAATATTCATAATTTCTTAGTGAGCTTTATAAAATACTCCCTTTTTTCCCCTCTCTGAGAGCCTCCTTTCTCCCCCTGCTTGTCTCTAAGGATGTGCCACTTAGCAGATACTTGATAAATGTTAGTTCAGACATTGGTCTATCTGGAAGAAAAGAAGACAACTGATTCAAGCTTTTAGTTAAACTTATTTGTGATAATTTAAATATAAAATTAACAAAACAAAAGACAGAAAGAAAAAGGAAAATGTTGTGCCACTTCCCTTAGACCTCCATGGTTTTATTTATTGATTGATTGATTTTAATTTTTTTAATTTATTTATTTTGTTACAGATGTTTCTCCTTTTTTACCCCATTGGCACCCCCCTCCCCACCTCACACCCACCCCGTCCCCGGCTTTGTTGTCCATGTCCATTGGTCATGTATACGTGCATATAAGTTCTGTGGTTTATCTCTTCCCACCCCCGACCCCCTCTTCTGACGTTGTTTTAATTTGCATCTCTCTGATGATTAGTGATGTTGAGCATTTCTTCATATGTCTCCTGGCGATTTGTATGTCCTGTTTGGAGAGGTATCTATTCAGCTCCTCTGCCCATTTTTTAATTGGGTTCTTTGTCTTCCTTTTGTTGAGTTGTGTGAGCACTCTATATATACTGGAAATTAACCCCTTATCTGATATATCATTGGCAATTATGTTCTCCCATACAGTGGGTTGCCTTTCAATTTTGATGATTGTTTCTTTTGCTGTGCAGAAGCTTTTGAGTTTGATGTAGTCCCATGTGTTCATTTTCTCCTTTGTTTCTGTTGCCTTAGGTGATATATCAGTGAAAATTCTGCTGTGTATGATGTCCGAAATTTTGTTGCCTACATTTTCTTCTAGAAATTTTATGGATTCACATAAATTTTTATGGATTCACATTTAAGTCTTTTATCCATTTTGAGTTTATTTTTGTGTATGGTGTAAGTTGATGGTCTAGTTTCATTTTTGTGCATGTAGCTGTCCAATTTTCCCAACACCAGTTATTAAGGAGGCTATCTTTACTCCACTGTATGCTCTTGCCACCTTTGTCAAGTATTAATTGAGCATATTGCCTTGGGTCCATTTCTGGGTTTTCAATTCTGTTCCACTGGTCTATATGCCTGTTCTTGTGCCAGTACCAGGCTGTTTAGTTACAGTCACTTTGTAGTATAACCTGATATCATATCTGGTATTGTGATCCCACCTACTTTGTCCTTCTTTTTCAAAATTGCTGTGGCTATTCGGGGACTTTTTTGGTTCCATATGAACTTTTGAAGTATTTGTTTTAGTTCTGTGAAATATGTCATTGGTATTTTGATGGGGATTGTATTGAATCTATAGATTGCTTTGGGTAGTATGGACATTTTAATGATGTTAATTCTTCCAATCCATGAACAAGGTATGTGATTCCACATTTTATATCTTCCTGTATTTCTTTTTTCAATGTCCTGTATTTTTCTGCAAATAGGTCCTTTACTTCTTTGGTTAAGTTTATTACTAGGTATCTTAATTTATTTGCTGCGATGGTAAATGGGATTGTTTTTTTGGTTTCTCTTTCTGTGAGTTCATCATTGGTGTATAAGAATGCTGTTGATTTCGTGACGTTAATTTTGTATCCTGCTACTTTTCCAAATTCATTTATTAAGTCTAGTAGATATTTGATAGAGTCTTTAGGGTTTTCTATGTATAATATCATGTCATCTGCAAATAATGACAGTTTCACTTCCTCCTTTCCAATTTGGATCCCTTTTATTTTTTCTTCCTGTCTGATTGCTGTGGCTAAGACTTCCAGTACTATGTTAAATAAGAGTGGTGAAAGTGGACATCCCTGTCTTGTTCCTGTTCTTAATGGAAATGTTTTTAGTTTCTGCCCATTGAATATGATGTTGGCTGTAGGTCTTTCATATATTGCCTTTGTTATGTCTAGATATGATCCCTCTATTCCCACTTTGCTGAGCATTTTTATCAGAAATGGATGCTGGATTTTGTCGAAGGCTTTTTCGGCATCTATTTATATGATCGTGTGGTTTTTATCCTTCATTTTGTTTATGTGGTGTATCACATTTATTGATTTGCGAATATTGTACCAGCCTTGCATCCCTGGAATGAATCCCACTTGGTCATGGTGAATAACTGTTTCGATGTATTGCTGGATCCGATTTGCTAGTATTTTGTTCAGGATTTTGGCGTCTATGTTCATCAGGGATATTGGCCTGTAGTTTTCTTTCTTTGTAGTGTCTTTTTCTGGTTTTGGAATTAGAATTATGCTGGCCTCATAGAACGTGTTTGGAAGTCATCCTTCTTGAATTTTTTGAAATAGTTTGTGGAGAATGGGTGTTAGTTCCTTTTTGAATGTTTGGTAAAACTCCCCCGTGAAGCCATCTGGGCCTGGGCTTTTGTTTGCTGGGAAAGTCTTGATTGCCTCTTCAATTTCCTTAGTTGTTATTGGTCTGTTCAAGTTTTCTATCTCTTCCCAGTCCCGTTTTGGGAGACTGTGTGTTTCTAGAAATTTGTCCATTTCGCTTAGATTGTCGAATATGTTGCCATATAGTTGTTCATAGTAGCTATTAACAATCTTTTGTATTTCTGTGGTGTCGCTTGTTACTTCTCCTCTTTCACTTCTGATTTTGTGTATTTCGGTTCTCTCTCTTTGTTTCTTGGTGAGTCTAACTAAGGGTCCATCAATCTTGTTTATCTTTTCAAAAAACCAGCTCTTTGTTTCATTGATACTTTGAATTGTTTTTTTTTTTTTTGGGGGGGTCTCTATGTCATTTATTTCTACTTTGATCTTTACTATTTCCTTTCTTCTACTTGCTCTGTGGTTTTCTTTTTGTTTGCTTTCTAATTCTTTAAGTTGTGAGGTTAGATAGTCAATTAGAAATTTTTCTTGTTTCTTGAAGTAGGCCTATAGTGCGATGAACTTCCCTCTCAGAACTGCTTTCACTGTATCCCATAGATTCTGTGTTGCTGTGTGTTCATTTTCATTGGTTTCCAGGAAGTTTTAAATTTCTTCCTTGATTTCCTCGCTAACCCATTCATTGTTTAATAACATGCTATTTAGTCTCCATGTGTTGAAATGTCTTTGCATGTTCTTGTTGCAATTGATTTCTTGTTTCATGCCATTGTGATCTGAGAAGATGCTTGATATGATTTCAATGTTCTTGAACTTGTAGAGATTTAGTCTGTGTCCTATCATGTGGTCTATCTTTGAGAATGTCCCATGTGCACTTGAGAAGAATGTGTATTTTGTAGTTTTGGGGTGTAATTCTCTGTAGATAATATTAAATCCATTTGGTCTAGTGCTTCATTTAGAATCTCTGTCTCCTTGCTAATTTTTTGTCTAGAGAATCTATCCAGTGGTGTCAACGGGGTGTTGAAGTCCCCGGCTATGATCGTATTGCTGTTGATTTTTCATTGGAAGTCCTCCAGAAGATTTTTAATATATTTTGGTGCTCCTATATTGGGTGCATATATGTTTATCAAGGTTATATCTTCCCGTTGAATAGATCCTTTCAATATTATGTAGTGGGCTTCTTTGTCTCTAGTTATGGCCTTCATTTTGAAATCTATTTTATCAGATATGAGTATTGCTACCCCAGCTTTTTTTTTTTTTTGCTTTCCATTTTCTTGGAAAATGTTTTTCCATTCCTTCACTTTCAACCTATGTGAGTCTTTTGTTGTGAGGTAGGTCTCTTGTAAACAACATAAAGATGAGTCATGCTTTCTTATCCTATCAGCTACTCTGTGTCTTTTTATGGGAGCATTCAATCCATTTACATTTAAGGTGATTATTGATATGTACTTATTTATTGCCATTTTTGTTTAGTGTGGTTCTATTTTTCTTCCCATTTCTCCCATAATTATAGCAGTCCTTTTAACATTTCTTGTAGTGCTGGGTTAGTGCTAAGGTAGTCCCTTAGCCTTTTTGTGTCTGGGAAGCTCTTTATTTGACCGTCTGTTTTGAATGATAGCCTTGCTGGGTAGAGTAGTCTTAGATTCAGATCCTTGTTTTTCATGACCTTGATTACTTTATGCCATTCCCTTCTGGCCTGTAATGTTTCTGTTGAGAAGTCAGCTGAGAGCCTTGTGGGGTTTCCTTTGTAGGTAACCTGTTGCTTATCTCTTGCTGCTTTTAGGATTCTCTCTTTGTCTTTAATTTTTGGCATTTTAATTACTATGTGTCTTGATGTGGGCCTGCTTGGGTTCTTCTTACTTGGGGCTCTCTGTGGTTCTTGAACTTGAATGCCTTCTTCCTTCACCAAATTAGGGAAGTTTTCTCTCACTATTTTTTTTTTAAATATATTCTCTATTCCTTGCTCGTTTTCTTCTTCTTCGAGGACTCCTATGATGCAAATATTATTACGTTTCCAGTTGTCCCACAGTTCTCTTCCTGTTTTTTAATCATTTTTTCCTTTTGGTTTTCTGATTGGTTGATTTTTTCTACCCTGTCTTCTAATTCACTGATCCGGTCCTCAGCTTCCTCTACTCTGCTTTTTAACCTTCCAATGTGTTTTTCTTTTCTGATATATCATTTTTTATCTCTTCTTGATTAAAAATCTCTTTTTAATTTCCAGTTGGTTTATTTTCAGCGTCTCTATGTCCTTACACATGCTGTTGAGCTTTCTCAAGATCATGGCTCTGAATTCTAGCTCTGTTAACATGCCTAACTGCTCCACATTGATCTCATCTTTGGTGGAGGGCTCTTGCTCTTTCTTTGGCTTCTGTTTCTGTGTTTCACCATTTTGGCTATCACAGTGGGCTTTGGAGCCTGTCAAGTTTTCCCTGTGGGTGTTGGTGTTCTGCTGTTTGTGGCTCCCTCTCCTGGGTTTAGATGAGTGAGGGAGGACCCACGTTAAACACCACTGTCAAATCTTACTTTCCTGGTTAAAGTTGCTAGCCCAGGAAAGGTACTGTTATCCTCTAGCTTTTTGCCTGGAGGCTAGCAGTCGAGGTTACTTGATGAATTTTGGGTTGTCTGATTGAAAAACTCCCTCAGGTGCTCAGCATAAGGGGATTTCATTTTAGCTCCTGGTTCTTTAAATACTCTTTCAGCCCCAATCTTTCTCCTCTCCTGAGACTGCAATGATACTAATGTTGGGTCTCTGTTACTGTCTCACAGGTCTCAAATGCATCTCAGTGTTGGCATCAATTGATTGCTTTAATCAAATTTTGGTGATTTTTGGTTTTTTGGTTCTTGCTATGACAGATAAATGCTTATTGTATGGGCATTTTGTCTAGCATGTTAGGAGACTCTGGGTACTGCTTAACGTGTTTATTTTAACAAGTTACCCTACTGAGAGTTAGCATACGGATCTTTGCCTACTTTTGTGTGCCATGATTCCAATGACTGTTTGATTTTCAGAGCCCTTTCAAAGTTATTTTGGCCTGCTCGGTTTTATCTGGTGCTACTAGGGCTTGCACTCGTCCCTGGTGGTGCCACCGGATTGGGCAGAAAGGGCTTCCACGAGCCAGGTGGCCAGGTAGCTCCTGATAAACAAAGTGTATGTGTAGATTCCCCAGTGGTGCCTGCCCTCTGATGACCTGGTGCTTAATTATTATTTGTTATTCACTTTTCTCTTCTTTCAGCCTTATAGTTAGACATGCCTTTATGATTCTTTTGGTTGTTGGTTGTCCTAGAGATTACACGATTCAACCTAGCTTATTAATTTAGTACTTAGTTTATATAAATTAGTACTTTTACACCTGAAACTAATATAATATTGTATGTCAGCTGTAACTGAAAAGTTAAAGAAATTTAAAACAAATAAATTAGTACTTTTATAATGCAAAAACCCTAGGACTCTTTCATTGCGTTCATCCTGTAGCTTGCATGATTTTTCGTCTTGAATTTTAATTCTAGGTATGCTGTAATCCCATAAATAATATTTTTGTTATTCTACACAGTAAATATTTGTTTAGATTTACCACTTGTTTACCCTTTTATGTTTTCTTTATCCCTTTCTCTTTATTTATTTATTTTGTTACAGATGTTTCTTCTTTGTCCCCCATTGACACCCCCCCATCCTGTCTCCAGTTTTGTTGTCCATGTCCATTGGTTAGGCGTACGTGCATTTTATCCCTTTCTACATCTTTTTTTGTTCTCCCTGAAGAACATCCTGTATGATTTTCTCCAGTGTAAGAGTTTCGGTGAAGAATTCCCTCGGGCTTTGTCTGACTGAAATATCTTTATTTTACCTTTATTTTTACAGGATATTTTAACTGAATACATAATTCTAGATAGCTTATCTTTTCTTTGAGCATTCAGAACATGTCATTTGATGCCCTCTAGCTTTTATTACTTCCATTAAGGAGTCTTAAGGACACTGATAGCATTATTATTGCTCCTTTGCTCTCAGTGAGTCAGTAAAATTAGTTCGTCTTTGCCGGAACTGGCAATAGGTTGTGATCTCAATGGTCCTATTTTCTTCTTATATTTTGTTATTTTTATAATATTTTTAAAATTTTTAATTCCCTACTTGTTTTAAAATTTTATCTTTTATTTACTTAATGTTATACATAATCATTTTATGTTGTATTTTAGATCATTCCAATATCTGAATTTCTTGAAGGCATAAATTTATTAATTTTTATAATCCTCACTTGTTTCCTCACTGTTTGGTAAAACATGATTTAATTTCTTATTTCAATTTGTGGAAGTCTGTGTCTAGGATGCTTTCATATGAAGAGACTTGTGTGGGCAGATCACCTTATCTGTCTGGAATGACGTATTTGCTGTATTAGTTTGGGGTTTGTGAATTACACTGGTGATACAAATTTGGACCAGAACCATTTGAGGGTCAGTGTATGGTAACAAGTTGCCACAGTTCTCCTGAGAGTCTAGGTAGACACACGTAAGTTTAATTTTTGCTTGGAGCTATCAGATTTTTTTTTAATGGTGTCATTTTCACTGAGGATGTAGTTCCTTCACAGGGCCCAGGATTATGTGAAGGTGTCAAATTCAGCTGCCCTCCTTACATGTCTACTTAGTTTCTCCCACTACCTCTCAGTGGGATTAATACCCAAACCCTTGATTTTGATATTTGATCCCAAAGCAGTTCTAGCTGCTGCTTCAACTCACCACTCCTGTTCCATCTAATAAATGTATACTTACTATATTTTCTTTTCTCTTTTTATTGTGTCCCTTGGGGTTCCCTCTCTTCTTTGTGATATAAGCAATACATGTAAAAGTATTTTGCGGTTATTGTTGCTTACCTCTTTCTCAGTGTGAGGGTATTTTTAGAATATGCAATCCATCTGTACTGCTGAGGGCAACAGTCCTGTAACGTCTCGAGTAACTTTGGACCACTCCTTTAAATGACACAGATTTTACTTGGTTCATCACCTCTTCTCGCTGATGCTTCAGAAGAGCAATGGGAAGTCCTTTCACTACCTGTAAGGTAGACCGAGAAGTAACAGCAGGAAAGGAATTTGGCTTTAACTCTTCCACAAAAGCGTTAACATGAAACCGGGGGGGGGGGGGGGGCTGTAAACACATGGCCTAAAAAGATGTTCATGTGAAGAAACCCAGAGTCCTCCTCCCAAACCTCCAGAACAGACTCTGTTCAGGGCTTCGACCTCAGGTTCTTCACAGGTGGTGAGGAAGCTTACACCAGATGACCCATTTCAGCCTCGTGTGTGATATGTCCATTTGGTAGACTTTTTTCTCCATTTACTAGCCAGTTTATGCTTTCCTCATGACCATTGTGGACTCCACATGATGTTGATTAGATGTGCACGCCATAGCTCCTTCAGATACAAATCCTTGCCGTTACCAGTGACCCCTTTTATATTACTATCTTTCTTCTTTTCCAATTGTCTTTTTTCTTTCTTTCACGGAGCCAGTAGTTCACTCAGCTAAAGATAATTTCCCAAAAGGTATTTCATTAGGTTTCTTCTAAAGACCGAAATGATAAATCTGGCTAGGAAAACCAAATACAAAGTTTAACTTTCTTCTGTGCCTGTTGCAACGAGGAGAACATACAAACATCTGCTATAGTTAGAGCACACTGGAAAAACTCCAGAGATTAACTGTACTGGACACTAACTTGGAAAAATATCAGTATGATATGTTTATAAAAATGAAATCCAGAGTTGCTACCCTGCTTCTTTGAGAAAGTGTTTTGCCAATTCAAATATAAATACATGTGGTAATAATCAATGCCTATGGCTTTTCTTGATTACTATTAAATACCTATTGCAACATTAATAATTTATTTTTAAAGGTATACGTCTTAACTTAAATTTTCTATTGGTTAAAATGCTAATTATTAACATATATTTTTCAATTTATTGATTTGAGAGAGAAAGGGAGCAGGAGAGAGAGAGAGAGACAGAGACAGAGAGAGAGAGACAGAGAGAGAGATTTGTTATTCCACTTATTTATGCATTCATTGGTTGATTCTTGTATGTGCCCTGACCAGGGATCAAACCCCGCAACCACGGCATATCTCAGTGATGCTCTAACCGACTGAGCTACCTCGCCAGGGCAACGTATATATTTTTAGATACTTCAAATAAAGTATATACTAGCAAAATGTGAAGAGAGTAAAGGTAAAGGAAAAGATGAGAAAAAAGAAGAAGTAAAAATATGAAAGAAGAAGTAGGAGAAAGCATGGAATAGAAAAAAAAACAAAAAACAAATTGGGATCAGAAGGTCTGAGAGAAGAGAAAGTTGGAAGTTGAAAAGCAATCTACATAGTAAAATTATGTTGGGAGTGTGAGTTAGTAACCCGTATGTAAATCACTACCAAATCTCCTTCTAAAAATCACACCTTTAATCGGAGCTCCAGATTTATGTTTATAATTACTTCCTGTGTTTTCCCTTTGGATAAATTAGAGACATCTCAAGATCAACAGGTTCAAAGTTTAAAACAAAACCACAATCTATCCTTACATGCATACCTCCCCAATCATCCCTCTAATACTGCTGCACCCAGGATTTCTAATCGAAGTAAGTAGTACCCTCTGGTCATCTTCCTGGTCACTCGGGGCAAATCGTGTTTTCTGGTTCTCCTTGCACATAGATAGAAAATACTTCCCAGCCTCTTGTAGTTAGGTATGGTCATGTGACTGATTATGTCAATACAACATGGATAAAAATGAAGTATGCCACTTTTAAATCTTAATTCTTCACATTCTCCCTCTGCCTTTGTCAGACAGCCACGGTCCAGGGGCAGAGTGACAAGCTCGAGGATGGCAGAAACAGTGAAAGGCGCAGGTCCCAGAATGACTGCTTAGAACAGAGCCCTTCCCTATGACAGACTCCTGTTAGATTGATACATGAGCAAGAAACGTATCTTTATTGTATTGAGGCATGGCTTTGCGGAGATTTTAATTATGAAGGCTTGCCTTCTGAATTAAATCAGTATCGTAAAGTGAGGAATTCTGATAACACCAAATAGTCATGACCATGGCTTATCGGTTGGAAACCAAGCAGTAAAGAAACCGCTGTCAAAGGTTTCTGAAAAGGTTGTAACATATGCCATATGATGGCAAAATATTTAATCAAACTGTTGCCTGTTATCCACGTGACAACAAAATCTCAAGATGTAGGAAAGCAACTGAAAAGAATCAGAATGATGTGTGTTGCCTGTTACTGGCTTCTATAGGCAAGTATTACAAGAAAATGAGCTTTCAAAAGAATTGACTTGTTTCAATCAGAAATAAAAGCAAGTAAGGTTTTTAGAAAAGCCCATTGCTACTAGACCTCTGAAAAAAAAAGAGTAAGAAAATCTTAAAACAAAAACATGTCCAGTTAAATTTCTCAGCTAAACAAAATAATTCAACCTTGTGGCTAAGACTGACATCAGGTCCTAACCTACCCATGCTTATTGTTGCAGATGGTCTTAGGTTGCCTCTACTATGTTGAGAAGTATGAGAGTGAGAGGATCATTTTAAAAGGAAAATTAAAGCTAATATGGGAAGTAGTCTAGAAGAAAACTAGGAAAGAGTGTGGTCATCGGTACATGAAACTGACCGGAAACAGTAAGAGCGAAAACCTCCTACTTTTTTGAGGCAGTTGTAATGACAAAGGGATTATAAACCTGGTCATATATGTTCAAGGAGCCTTAAAACATCCCTCAAGCAAGAATGGGCTGTGAAAGCTGTGTTTCCTTCAAGGAGGGCAAACTCCCCAACATCTGCTTGGATGTGGTCAAGAAAGATACAGACAGACATCAACCTCCCAGAGGACAGAACCAATGAGTTTCTCCAAGAGAGCAGAACTGGAACTAAGATATTTCCCCTACCTTCAGAAAAGGTGACTTTCCGTGCCTGTCCAGTGAATTTCAGAATTGCTACACACCAGTGACCATGTGTTGCCCGTTCTGTCTCTTGCTGATAGGAGCGTTTATTTGTGCTTATTGGGTCTCTGTCATACCATCGTATGTGGGGGGAGGGGTAATGAAAAGTGTTGTTTTAGACCATATGTCACCAAAGTATGAAGAGCCCTGTCTCTCACTGTAGATCGTCTGCTGATGGTGTGCTTTGAGCAGAATGCATCACTAGATGAGACTTTCGGTCATCTCCCTTGTAAAAAGGATGAGTATCTTCTATGTGAAAGAAGCATAGTGGAAAACACACTTGGTGGTTGGAAAGGCAGACTACGCCTTTGTCTTCAGAAAAGTTCATTTTCTTCTCCTTCTGGACGTGCCCAGAGGAGCCTACATTTCCCAGACTCCCTTGCAATTAGGTGTGGCCGTGTGTATCAGTTCTGACCAATGGAATGTGACAGGAGGAATGATACACAAATTTCCATGAGTAGGCTCTAAAACTCTCTTCACAATCTTTCACCCTCTTGTTCTATGTCAACCAGCTAGATGAAGGATCAGAGGAAGACTCTGGGGCCCTATGGGATTGTGGAGGCACAAAATGAAAGGAGTTTGGTTCCCTGAATGATTGTACGGAACAGTGACAACCCCACTTGCCACTGCTGATATACACTGGACAATGCTATGAGAAAAAAATAAACCTTTACTGGATTATGCCCACTAAGATTTTGAATTCTTACAGCAGTCTACTTTGACTAATATAGGGTGTCCCAACAAATGTATACACAACTTTGAATAATTATAAAGCCAGTGTTTGTTTAAATACATATCATTTTCAAAATGTAATTGAATCTACAGACACCCTATATACATTTTGAGGGGACACCCTGCATATCTCTAAAGCTGAATACTTAAAATTAGTCTCAATTTCCCTCTCTCTCACCTCTTGCATATAATAATTTTTATGTCTATTTTGGTACCTAAATATCTTTCAAATCCTTTTCTTTCTCACTATCCCTATTGCTACTGCCTTAATTCAGGTTCTCATAATCTTGCACCAGAATTATTAATATAACCTTCTAATTAATCATGTTACATTTCAGTTCACTGTCTATACTCCTAATTCATCTTGGACACTGGCTTCAGAACATTTTCTAAAATGTAAATTTCCCTACTCAAAATTTTTCAGTGTCTTCTAAATACCTTCTGAGAAATTGGACTTTTAAGCATGGACTAGAAGGAGTTCCACAATTTTTTTCACTGTCTGCCTCTTTTGGCCTCATTCTGCCCACACTACCACATAGTCTCAGAACTTCTTCTGTACGCAAGTACCTTCTGGGTTTGCCAATTATGTAGCTCCAGAAGTGACCACCAACAAGCTGGTTGCCTGCACAGGGCGTGACTAGAAAACAGACTCCTGCAACTCTCACGTCTCATCCACTGGTAATCTCATTCCTCACCTCTCACTCCTCACTCTTCATTCATTAGCTCACTTCTCCTTGTCCATTTCTGAATCCTCAGTCCACTTTCCATTCATGTCCTAACTTCACACATATTTAGAATAGTGACTAATTCTATTTCTTCTAACTCTAGTCTGACTACACTTGACCTCATCTCTCAATTCTATGTTCCTCCTGATGGTTTTCAGGGTAAAACCCTCCACTATCCCAGCATCTACTCTCTTTGATCTTTCCCAGGTTAATCAAGCCTTCTAAACGGCCCATTTTCCCACAAAGGAAGCTTTGTCTGTGTTTCCCTCTTTCCAGGTTGAGAACAGAATTTCAACATGTGCTTCTTCAAACTTCTATTCCAGCATCTATACTCTTGACTCCATGTAGAGTAACTCCTTCTACCATTTTGTGTAGAAATTCTGGGTAATCTTTAATGACCATTTACATATTACCTCCTCTTTGAAATTGTTCTTGATGCTTAAAACAGAATTTTACACTTTCTTGTCCATCCTTTCAGAGCATATTTTAAAATTGCTGCACAAGATCAATCCAAGAATTTTCCAACTCCAAATTCTAGATATCACCCAGACATATACTTCCCACACCAACAGTGGGGGTGGGGGACTTGATGCATTGATCATGGACACCACCAGCCATGTGCAGCATTTCTCTGGAATTTTCTGTGTTCTAATTGTGACATGCTTACTTTCTCACACATTAATAGTAGCAATACTTTGCTGATCAGAATGTTGTCAACTACCTCTAGGGAAATAAAAAAAGTTTTTAAAACTTCTTGTTCGCCTTCTATAAACTGCATTTTCATGAACATGCCTTTTTTATTTTGCCTGCCTGATCATTGTCCAGCTTCCAAATAACAAGAACCTATCCCAAGGTTTTGCCATTTCGCTGATAGTTACCTCTGAATATGTAAACAGAAATACATTGGTTTTAAAGTAATTATTGCTGAGCCAGAAGTTAGCTGCTTCATGAGAAATATCTTACCCGTAGGACAAAATTGCCAGTGATCGCTGGCTTGCTTTAGCCCAACTTGGATAAAGGGTTCAGATCTGTCATAACTGATTCTTGCCCGAGCTTATACTCACAGAGCGAGGAACATATGCATGTTATCAAGTCATTATCTCATTGCTGCCATTAGTTCTGTGTGTGTGCCGGGCAGCAGCGTGTCTGTCTCCCTAAGCCTGAGAACGAATCCTTAACGCCAATAGTGATCAGGCTGCTGGGAAAATGGCAAAAGCTAGACTGTGGTAAGATTAAGATTCAATTGCCTATGCAAGAAAGTTTAGAAAACTTGAAAAAAAAAAAAAAATTGGCCTCATGAGCAACTTTGATTTTATGCTTCTTTAACATATTTAAAAGTTTTAATATCCACACATAAATAAATAGAGCAGTTTTTCAGCAAGGCCTGACATTGCACAAGCCTAATGGGTAGGGGGAAAAAAAGTATAACATAGTTTTATTATTCTAGTTAGAAATTTATCTTGAAGTTCCCCTTATAGTTAGAAATGTCTTGAAGTACCCTTTAAATTAATATTTAACTTAAAATGTGCCTTGAAGTTCTGAAAAAGCAACTTATATATTATTTTTATTGTAGGAAGATTTTTAAGAATCAAAACAATGTCAGAAATCTATAGGATGGGTGTTTTCTTTTTTTTCATGGGTTCTTAAATATTGGGGATCCTAGATCCTATGCCCTCTTATATCAGCAGTGCAGAAATGACAGAAGCCAGATTGTGGGAACAAAGACCAAAGTGTGAGTTTTCCATGCATTTTTCTCCATTAAGCCAGAGCCTTATAAGTCTGTAAAAATGTCTGCCGCATTAGCTCCATTCTCCCAAATATACACTATCTGTGGCTTAAGATATATGTCCTATGTTTCTCTGAAATTTAAGAAAAGCCAAACCTCATAAAATATATTAGTCAGTTAAGAAAATATCTAGTGTCTGGGTGCCTAGAATATTCAGCAACAAATGTGATCATTGTTTTAGGTATTTTTAGGTATTTTGGTGACTCGATTTTCCTTCCTTTAAATTTCCTTCCTTTAGTGCTAGAGCAAAAGCAATGAATACATATGTACGTATTCATATCTTTTAAAACTCTACAGCAGCCTATTTCCTGACTGACTCGTCAAATTCCTAAAACGCAAATTTTTCAACATGGTGTAATGATGTATTCGAGGAGGAGGTATAACAGGTAAATGCCTGATTACCTTTTAGAATGAATAAACTTCTAAAATCTAATTGACAGCCAAAATCTCTCAACCCTCAACTTCTGTTTTTATTTATTTTTTATTGTTGACACTATTAGAGATGTCCCCCATCTTTCCCCCTTTGCCCACTTCCACCCAGTCCCTGCCCCTTCCTTCTGACCTTCACTACACTGTAGTCTGTGTCCATGAGCTATGCATGTATGTTCAACCAACATCTTCTTGAGATCATTAATAGTGGCTGCAAATCCTCTGCTCTTCCTCCCATTGAAAGTTACAGTCTAATTCCCCTCTTCTCGACTCAGGACTGGCCTGGGTGCATTGACTGGTCAGCAGAATGCAGCAGATGGGTGGTTCTGGAACTTCTGAGACCAGGTCATAAGAAGCCTTGCAGCGTCTTCCATCACTATGTGGGAGACCTGAGCCACTACATAAGAAATCTGACTCCCCTGAGACCATCATGCTATGAGAAGCCTAAACCACATGGAGAGGTCCTGGAGGATGAGACACCATGTGGAGAGACAAAGAGGCCAAGGAGCAAATATGAGTGGAGCAGCCATCCTGCGAGGGGATTGATGCTCCAGCTCTAACGGCTGCAGCTGATGCTACACATGAATCAGAGGCAAACTGCCCGGGGAGCTTTGCTCAAATGCCTGGACCAGGGATCCTGAGCAAAATGAAATGGTTGTTTTAAGCTATTACATTTTCAGGTGGTTTACTGAGCAGCAATAGATAAAATAGAACAGAATTTGGGACCTGAATTAAAATGCTATTATAACAAAAACCTAAAGTGTGTGATTGGCTTTTGAACTCAGCAGCAAGCCAAGGCTGGAAGAGCGTCTTCACAGGACATCGTCCCTGGAGGCCGGAGGAAACGGTCACCCCTCTCATCACTGTAGAAAATCTGGCAACACGGTATCCCCTGTAATTTAAAAAAATTATACACACACACACACACACACTATATATATATATATATATATGAACTCGGAAAACAAAAAAAGCAAATACACCTCATGAACTGATGAATTTATCTATAAAGATTTCCAGGTAGAATACCAAAAGTGACGACCAACTTCTCATAGCTGTGTTTGAGAATGTAAAGAAAGAAATGAATTAAAAAAAAAAAAAATTGCTTTCAAGCAGGATTGAGAAAAAAGATAAAAAAGCCAGAATTTTATGGATTTAAAAATAAAATTGTTTTTAAATCCTACTTTTTCCAGTCAGCAGAAGCTCTCAAAATAAGGAACAGCCTTGGGGTAAGTACCAAGGCCTGGGCACTACCAGTAAAGCATCCCCTTAGGTAACAGTACCAAGGATGTGCCTCAGAATGATACTAGGGATTCTAAAAACCTGAAGCCCCCCCCCTCCCCTTTCAGATCTTCTCTCCTATACAAAAGAACCTCTAGAAATCTTAAGGATATTGTTGCCAAGAACCCTGACTCCTAGGTTGGGAAAAAAAATTTTTTTGGAAAGCAGTATAGTCTGGTTTGGACTAATGGAGTGGATTATAATTTGATACACATAAATCCAAAGTTTTGAAAGGAATTATATTAGTTTGAACTGGAAACTATAAAATGAAAAGAGGCCTTTAAAGCCTTGAATCTCTTTGGGGAGACAGCAAGCTGGAAAAAAAAAACATGTCAGCTAGAAACAGACCATTTCTAATGCAAAGGGAAGGATGGCTCGGCAGGCAGAACCAAGAGTTCAGAGGGCAGAGCAAACAGCCAGGGCTCATTCTCTGAGCCCTGGTCAAGGATGTGGCGACATGTGTCCAACTGCATTTTATCATCGCTCTGTGCCAACGACTGCATGTATATATGACTTCTGTTTTCTCCTCTTTGAGCCAGAATGTCTATTGTGGTTCTCTCTGCTGGTCCTACCATTTTATGTTGGAAGAAAACATGTCTCTTTAGTCCACAGGTCTTCAGAACGGTACTCAAGGAACTCCACCTGAGAAACTTACCCACATCTGGACCTAATTTTGCCAGTCAGATCCCAGAATTCAAGTCAATGCTCAAAAAGGATGAAATTTGGAGCTTTGAGCCATGTGAATGTGCTGTGTGTTTGTGGAATGTAAATATTGGATGGCCACAAATTTTTTGCCACTTCTCCCATTGAACCTTGCCTGGTCTCCCTGATGCACTTGACCTGTAGAAAACAGCCTAAGTGACACACAGGCACTCTGAGGCCAGATCATGAGAAGTCTGCCGCCCCTGCCATGCTGGGACACATTCTCTGAGAGTCCTAAGCCACCATGTGAAATATCTGAACATCGGAATCCAAAATGGCAGTGAAGTGAATGGAAGCTACACAGACCGGCTCCCAGGACCAAACTGGAATTACAACGAAAATAAAGACAAATCATCAGGAAAAAGCAACAGAAAAGCAGCTTGGAGGACCACATAACCAGGGACACTGACTCAATCCCAGTAGGCTTGCAGAGACGTGAGAGGAGGCGTTCGGCAGCGGCCTTAGCTGGGAGCAGCGCCCTCGGGTTACACTCCCAAGCGGCTCCACAGCGCAGAGCTGGGACAGATGCTAAAATAGCCACAGCCACTCACCTAGGGCTCCGGCAGAGGGAGGGCAGATTGGACTGGAACTGTGTGGGGACACTCGGGATTTGGAGGGTGCTCAGAGCTTTTGCTAAGTTGTGGCTTCGCAGGACAGTGGCCATCTTACTCCTTTCCAGTGCTCTGGGGAGAGGCAGCGGCCCCTCCCTTGGAGATTCAACCAACTGGGTAACCACTGAAATGCAAATTGAGGCCCATTAACAACCAGCATCTTCCCACCCTCAGGAAATCCCCATACTCTGAGAACCTGAGGGATTTTTTCATTCAACTGAGAAGCCAAAGCTCTTCAGATAACCACTAATGATAGCCTCCAGGCAAAAAGCTAGAGGATAACTGTACCATTCCAGGGCTAGAAACTCTAATCAAGAAAGTAAGATTTGACAGTGGTGTTTAACGTGGGTCCTCCCTGGCTCATCCAAACCCAGGAGAGGGAGCCACAAATAGCAGAACAACAACACCCACAGGGAAAATTTGGAAGGCTCCAAAGCCCACTGTGATAGCCGAAATGGTGAAACAAAGAAACAAAAGCCAAATGAAAGAACAAGAGACCTCTACCGAAGATGAAATAAGTGAGGTGCAGTTAAGCAAGTTAACAGAACTAGAATTCAGAGCCATGATCTTGAGGAAGCTCAACAGCATGTGTAAGGACATGAGCACCATGAGTAAAGACACAGAAATGTTGAAAATCAACCAGTTGGAAATTAAAAACCACCAAGAATAAATGAAGTATGACATATCAGAAATAAAGAACACAATGGAAGGTCTAAATAGCAGAGCAGAGGAAGCTGAGGACCGGATCAGTGAATTAGAAGATAGGGTAGAAAAAATCAACCAATCAGAAAACCAAAAGGAAAAAAACAATTAAAAAAAGAAGACAGCTTAAGAGAACTCTGGGACAACTGGAAACGTAATAACATTTGCATCATAGGAGTCCCTGAAGAAGAAAAAAAATGAGCAAGTGTTAGAGAATATATTTGAGGAAATAGTGACAGAAAACTTCCCTAATTTGGTGAAGGAAGAAGGCATTCAAGTTCAAGAACCACAGAGAGCCCCAAGTAAGAAGAACCCAAACTGGCCCACACCAAGACACATAGTAATCAAAATGCCAAAAATTAAAGACAAAGAGAGAATCCTAAAAGCAGCAAGAGATAAGCAACAGGTTACCTACAAAGGAAACCCCATAAGACTCTCAGCTGACTTCTCAACAGAAACACTACAGGCCAGAAGGGAATGGCATGAGGTAATCAAGGTCATGAAAAACAAGGATCTGAATCCAAGACTACTCTACCCAGCAAGGCTATCAATCAAAATAGAAGGTCAAATAAAGAGCTTCCCAGACAAAAAAGGCTAAGGGAATATATTAGCACCAAACCAGCACTGCGAGAAACGTTAAAAGGACTGCTATAATTAGCAAGAGAAATAGGAAGAAAACTATAACCACACTAAACAAAAATGGCAATAAATAAATACATATCAATAATCACCTTAAATGTAAATGAATTGAATGCTCCGATAAAAAGATACAGAGTAGCTGTCACTATTTCCTCATCTATATGTTGTTTGCAAGAGACCCACCTCACAACAAAAGACTCACATAGGTTGAAAGTGAAGGAATAGAAAAACATTTTCCAAGAAAATGGAAAGCAAAAAAAAGTTGGGGTAGCAATACTCATATCTGATAAAATAGATTTCAAAATGAAGGCCATAACTAGAGATAGAGAAGGCCACTACATAATATTGAAAGAATCTATCCAACAGGAAGATATAACCTTGATAAACATATATGCACCCAATATAGGAGCACCAAAATATATTAAAAATCTTCTGGAAGACTTCAAAGGAGAAATCAATAGCAATACAATCCTAGCAGGGGACTTCAACACCCCACTGACATCACTGGATAGATCCTCTAGACAAAAAAATTAGCAAGGTAACAGAGACTCTGAATGAAGCACTAAACCAAATGGATTAAATAGATATCTACAGAGAATTACACCCCAAAACTACAGAATTCACATTCTTCTCAAGTGCACATGGGACATTCTAAAAAAAAGACAACATGTTAGGACACAAACTAAG
This sequence comes from Molossus molossus, assembly GCF_014108415.1. Lineage (NCBI taxonomy): Eukaryota > Metazoa > Chordata > Mammalia > Chiroptera > Molossidae > Molossus > Molossus molossus. The sequence continues at coordinate 33,336,419 of NW_023425403.1, read as the reverse complement.
TCTCTACAAGTTCAAGAAGACTGAAATCATATCAATCTTCTTCTCAGATCACAATGGCATGCAAGTAGAAATCAATTGCAACAAGAAGCAAAGACATATGAACACATGGAGGCTAAATAGCATGTTATCAAACAACAAATGGGTCACTGAGGAGATCAAGGAAGAAATTTAAAACTTCCTGGAATCCAATGAAAATGAACACACAACAACACAAAACCTATGGGATACAACAAAAGCAGTTCAGAGAAGGAAGTTCATAGCACTATAGGCCTACCTCAAGAAGCAAGAAAAATCTCTAATAGACTACCTAACCTCACAACTTAAAGAACTAGAAAGCAAACAAAAAGAAAATCCCAGAGTAAGTAGAAGGATGGAAATAGTAAAGATCAGAGCAGAAATAAATGACATAGAGACCAAAAAAAAAAACAATTCAAAGGATCAATGAAACAAAGAGCTGGTTTTTCGAAAAGATAAACAAGATTGATGCACCCTTAGTTAGACTCACCAAGAAATAAAGAGAGAAAACCCAAATACAAAAAATCAGAAATGAAAGAGGAGAAGTAACAACTGATACGGCAGAAATACAGAAGATCGTTAACAACTACTATGAACAACTATATGGCAACATATTCGACAATCTAAGCAAAATGGACAAATTTTTAGAAACACATAGTCTCCCAAAACTGGACCGGGAAGAGATAGAAAACTTGAACAGACCAATAACAGCAGAAGAAATTGAAGATGTAATCAAGAATCTCCCAGCAGCCCTGGCCAGTTTGGCTCAGCGGTTAGAGCTTCGACCTGCGGTCCCGAGAGGCCCGGGTTCAGTTCCTGCTAAGGGAGCGTACCTCGGTTGCAGTTTGTCCCCGGCCCTGGTTGGTCGTGTGGGTGGCTGCCACTCGATGTGTCCCTTTCACATCGATGTTTCTCTCTCTCTCGCTCTCGCTCTCGCTCTCTCTCTCTCTCTCTCTCTCTCTCTCTCTCTCCCTGTCTCTCCCTACCACACTACCAGAACAAAAAAGGAAAAATATCCTTGGGTGAGAATAAAAAAAAAAAAAAAAAAAAGAATCTCCCAGCAAACAAAAGCTCAGGCCCGGATGGCTTCACGGGGGAGTTTTACCGAACATGCAAAGAAGAACTAACACCCATTCTCCTCAAATTATTTCAAAAAATTCAAAAAGAAGAAAGACTTCCAAACTTGTTTTATGAGGCCAGCATAATTCTAATTCCAAAACCAGAAAAAGACACTACAAAGAAAGAAAACTACAGGCCAATATTCCTGATGAACATAGATGCCAAAATCCTGAACAAAATACTAGCAAATTGGATCCAGCAATACATCGAAACAGTTATTCACCATGACCAAGTGGGATTCATTCCAGGGATGCAAGGCTGGTACAATATTCGCAAATCATTAAATGTGATACACCACATAAACAAAATGAAGGATAAAAACCACACGATCATATAAATAGATGCCGAAAAAGCCTTCGACAAAATCCAGCATCCATTTCTGATAAAAATGCTCAGCAAAGTGGGAATAGAGGGATTATATCTAGACATAACAAAGGCAATATATGAAAGACCTACAGCCAATATCATACTCAATGGGCAAAAACTAAAAGCATTTCCCTTAAGAACAGGAACAAGACAAGGGTGCCCACTTTCACCACTCTCATTTAACATACTACTGGAAGTCTTAGCCACAGCAATCAGACAGGAAGAAAAATAAAAGGGATCCAAATTGGAAAGGAGGAAGTGAAACTGTCATTATTTGCAGATGACATGATACTATACGTAGAAAACCCCAAAGACTCCATCAAAAATTTAGTAGACTTAATAAATGAATTTGGAAAAGTAACAGGATGCAAAATTAACATCAAGAAATCGCTGGCATTCTTATACACCAATGATGAACTCACAGAAAGAGAAACTAAGAAAACAGTGCCATTTACCATTTTGGCAAAAATGTTAAGATACCTAGGAATAAACTTAACCAAAGAAATAAAGGACTTATTTGCAGAAAACTACAGGTCATTGGAAATAGAAATAGAGGTAGATATAAAAAAGTGGAAGCACATACCTTGTTCATGGACTGGAAGAATTAACATCATTAAAATGTCCATATTACCCAAAGCAATCTATAGATTCAATACAATCCCCATCAAAATACCAATGACATACTTCACAGAAGTAGAACAAATACTTCTAAAGTTCATATGGAACCAAAAAAGACCTCGAATAGCCATAGCAATCTTGAAAAAGAAGAACAAAGTAGGAGGGATCAGATTACCAGATTTCAGGTTATACTACAAAGCCACTGTAATCAAAACAGCCTGGTACTGGCACAAGAACAGGCATATAGACCAGTGGAACAGAACAGAAAACCCAGAAATGGACCCAAGGCAATATGCTCAATTAATATTTGACAAAGGTGGCAAGAGCATACAGTGAAGTAAAGACAGCCTCTTTAATAAATGGTGTTGGGAAAATTGAACAGCTACATGCACAAAAATGAAACTAAACCATTAACTTACACCATACACAAGAATAAACTCAAAATGGATAACTGATTTAAATGTGACTCATGAATCCATAAAAATCCTAGAAGGAACTGTAGGCAACAAAATTTCAGACATCATATGTAGCAGGATTTTCACTGATACATCACCTAAGGCAACAGAAACAAAGGAGAAAATCAACACATGGGAGTACATCAAACTCAAAAGCTTCTGCACAGCAAAAGATACAATCATCAAAATGGAAAGGCAACCCACTGTATGGGAGAGTATAGATGCCAATGATATATCAGATAAGGGGTTAATTTCCAATATATATAGAGTGCTCACACAACTCAACAAAAGGAAGACAAAGAACCCAATTAAAAAATGGGCAGAGGAACTAAGTAGACACTTCTCCAAACGGCTAAGAGACATATGAAGAAATGCTCAACATCACTAATCATCAGAGAGATGCAAATTAAAGCAACAATGACGTATTACCTCACACCTGTCAGAATGGCCGCCATCAACAAATCATCAAACAACAAGTGCTGGTGAGGGTGTGGAGAACAGGGGACTCTAGTGCACTGCTGGTAGGAATGCAGACTGGTGCAGCCACTATGGAAAACAATATGGTGTTACTTCAAAAAATTAAAAATTGAACTTCCATTTGACCTAGGGATCCCACTTCTAGGAATATACCCTAAGAAGCCTGAAACACCAATCAGAAAGAATATATGTACCCCCATGTTTGTAGCAGCACAGCTAAGATCTGGAAACAGCCCAAGTGCCCATCAATAGACAAATGGATAAAAAAGCAGTGGTACATATACACAATGGAGTACTATGCAGCTGTAAGAAAGAAAGATCTCTTATCCTTGGAGACGACATGGAGGGTCCTGGAAAGTGTCATCCTAAGTAAAACAAGCCAAACAGAGAAAGACAAGTATCATATGATCTCACTTATTTATGTAATATAATGAACATAACCGTTTGAGGAATGGGGTAGTGCCAGAGACGTGGAAGTGGGGTACAGACTGACGATCTCCAAAAGAGGAGGTGGTGTGGGAGAGATAAACCACAGAACTTATATGCATGTATGCATGAACAGTTGACATGGACAACAAGGCTGGGGACAGGGCAGGGAGGGAGGGGAAGGGGGGAATCAGTGGGGGGGAAAGGAGAAATATCTGTAACAAAAATTAATTAATTAATTAAATTTAAAAAATAAATAAAATATTTGAACATCTTTTTTTTTTTTTTAGAGTGTGAGAGAGAGCGAAACATCAATTTGTTGTTCTGCTTCTTTGTGAATGTATTGGTTGATTCTCATATTTGCCCTGACTGGGGATCAAATCTACAACCTTGGTGTATCAGGATGATGCTCTAACCATCTGACACCCAGCCACAGCAATATCTGAACTTCCTAAAACTGCCTAGCTGTGAGAAGCATGTCATCTGCTGAGGCCCTGTTGGATGAGACTCCTCTATATGGAGAGAAAGGTGAGATGCACTGAGGCACCAAACAGGTGCACAAAGAAGTCATCTTGCCCAGCCAGCGTGGCTCAGTGGTTGAGCTGACCCATACACCAAGAGGTAGCCGGTTCAATTCCCAGTCAGGGCACATGCCCAGGTTGTGGCCCAATCCCCAGTGGGGGGCATGCAGGAGGCAGCCAATCAATGTTCTCTTTCATCGATGTTTCTGTTTCTCTCTCTTTCTCTTCCTGTGTCTCTAAAAATCAATAAAGAAAAAAAATGTTTTTTAATAAAGAAAAAAGAAGTTGTCTTGGAGGAGGAAGTTGCAGCCTGAGCTGCCCCTAACGGCACCACATGGAGCCTGCCCCAGTCCCTGGTCTCCACTGTGAGCGGGGAAAAGAAAGAAATGGCTCCTGTAAGCTGGTGAGTTTGGATGACTTCTTACACACCGGTCGATAACCAGAACGTTTTTCTTGCTTGTTTTCCTACCATGTTCCCTCCCAAGTTTAAATCTTTCTACTTCAGATTCTTTCCCATGAGTTTAAGCTTTTAGGCTACAATATGACAAATGACACTTACTTCTGGAGCTGCTCTAATTGTGGACAGTTTATAAAACCTTTTTGTTTGTTTTAATTTTTTTTCCTCATCAATTTTAGAGAGAGAGGAAGGAAGAGGGAGAGATAGAAGCATCTATGAGAGAGAACATCGGTTGGCCACTTCCTGCACACCCCCCACTAGGGATCGGCCCACAACCTGGGCATGTGCCCTGACCGGGAATCAAACTGGAGACCTCTTGGTGCATGGGTCAACACTGAACCACTGAGCCACACCGGCCAGGTAGTTAATAGAAGGTTTTTACCACAAACATGAGTGCTCCTGATTATTTTGTTCCTTCTAAACGTGCTGTCAAGACTGAACTCATAATCCCACAGAGTGCTCTGCCTTTTAACCACAGTGTTATGTTGATGTTACCCCTGAGCTGACAAATACCACGTTGTTCCTGTCCTTTTTTTTTTATCCTCACCCGAGGACATTTTTCCATTTTTTGTTCAGGTAGAGTGGGATGGAGAGAGAGGAACAGAGAGAGAAAGAGAAACATCGATGCAAAAGGAACACATCGAGTGGCTGCCACCCGCACAACCGACCAGGGCCAGGGACAAACTGCAACCGAGGTACGTGCCCTTAGCGGGAACCGAACCCGGGTCTCTCAGGACTGCAGGCCAATGCTCTAACCGCTGAACCAAATCGGCCAGGGCTGTTCCTGTCCTTTTTGATAAACTCAGATAAAATTTCAATATCTTATTGTCTTACTATAAAATCTTACTTCTTAAGATCTTCACTCTCACTGTATCTGTCAAGATGATTTTGTCATTTGGCTTAAAAACTACAAGTGTTCTCTTCCACCTGGCTATTGCAACTGAAATTTAGCATCCACATTGTGAGGAAGCTCAGGTTGTGAGGAGAGCCCATGCAAATTTTCAAGGGCACTGTCAGGCGGAGGACTGAGAAATAGTCAAGGTATTAGCAAAATACATCCAGCTGGATTTCAAATTTTCTATGAATCCCGCACCTGCTGTGTCTCTTCCATGTCCCCCACCATCACCCTTCCTGAATAATGTCTATAGCGGTTACCCTAAGCTTGCCCTACCATGGCATGTGGATTATAAGGGGCAGGAAATTTGTCCCTTACATTCACAGTTCTTCTGACCGAGCGCAATGGGGCTCAAGGAGCTGTACTTGATGTGCTCTACCCACAGCACCTCCTCAGACCTGGACTGGATTTTGATCGTGAGATTCTGAACCTCAAGCTTGAGTCTGATACTAAAACAAAGTAAGATTTTAGAAGACTTGGAAGGAGGCATGAAGATATTTCTGTTCCAATAGCCAGAATAGCTGACTATAGACATCATATTTTCCATAAACGGCTAGGGCAATAATTTCAGTCACACGTGTTTTTCCAGAAGCTGCTGCCCCTTCATCAAAGGAGAGATCTCATTCTTCCCCCTGAAAGTGGGCAAGCTTTCATGACTGGATGAGATGAATGTGGCAGAAACGGTGCTTGTGTGCCTTCTGAGGTTAAGTCACAAAAGGCAATATGCCATCTCTCTCTCTTTTTCTCCCTCCCTCCCTCCTTCCCTCCTTCTTTGTCTCCCTACACACACACACACACACACACACACACACACACACACTCCTGTCTCTCTGGATGCTCATCCTTAGAAAACCCAGTCACTGTGCTGTCGGGAAGCTCGGCCACATAAAGAGGTCCACGTGTAGATATTTGGTAATAGTCCCAGTCACGGTCTCAGCCAACAGCCCGCACTTGCCATCAGACATGTGGCTGAGCACGCCTTCAGATGATTCTAGCTTCCAGACTTCAACCTGTCCCAACTGATGCCAAGTTGGAGACAAAAATTATCTCCATTGAGCTCCACCCAAACTGTAGATTCATGAGCAAAACAAATGTTGTCATTGCTTCAAGTCATTAAGTTCTGGGAAATAAGTAACTCTGGAGCCCATCAAGGAGACACGTTTCCTTCCTCCCATACTAGAAACATAAACACCCCTGTTATGAGGAAATATTGTACATAGGAAATATTGCCTACTTGGATGAAGAGAAAATGTAATGTTCTGTGAGGATCATCAACAGACAATCTCCCAACCCTTGCCAGAACTGAAAGAAATGTTGCTATTTTTGAAAACACAGATGCTCCCTGTTTATTATTAAATGTAACAGGATTTCTGGCTACGTTGGAACTGAGACTCAAAATATCACAATGTGAGGTCAGTTTCCCCCATTCAAACATAATACAACTCCTTGAATCCTACTCACAACAGCAAATGTACGCACTCAATTCATCCACAGGATATTTACTGAGTGCCTGGGGTGGGCTAAGTATTATTGCATATGCTGAGCATACATCAACAACAAATAAAATAACATCAATAAAATAAATCCCCCACCCCCCTGGACCTTATTTTCTCTTCAAGAGAACAAAATAAACAGAGTAATGAGCAGGTGTGTTAGAGATGATCAGGCTGTGAATAAAATGAAGCAAACACTGCGAGTATGGGGGAGGGAGCAGTTTTACATACGAGAAGATGGGATGGAAGCAAAGATACAGAGGATCAGGGGAGTGAGCCCTGGCTGTTTGGAGGGAGAGCATTCCAGAGCAAGGACCAGGAGGAAGAGATGAGTCTGGTATTCTCCGGCGTATCTGACAGAGATAGGTGGAGAACCTTAGTAGAAGGCAGAGGGGAACCAAGTATCTAAAATCATCATTAAGTTGGGGTTTCTCATAGCCGCGCAGACTCAACGTCACGGGCGTGAGACCGCCAAAGCGCTGATTCCGGGCACAAGGGGAGGTTGTCCCTGAAGCCACACTGGCCCAGCCTCCTGGAGCCCTGGGCTCTATGGGCAGATGAAGGTCACACGGTAAAACCAAAAGACTTGACTCTAAGCAGCTGTATGAGACACTCTTCGACCCCGCCAACTGGGTGGGAAAACAAAGAGTTAGGAAATAATGTATTGCTAGGAACCTAAGTGATTCTGCATGACATTTCCTTTCCATTCCTGCTTACCGCTGTCCTCTGTACCCCGCCTCAGCCTCCGAACAAGACACTTTTTGAAGCACTTTTTATTTTGAAGTAATCTCAAGCTTACTGAAATGTTGCAAAAAATGGTGCAAATTACTTTTTTCTAAACAACTTGAAAGGAATTTGTTAACGGATGCCTCATGACCCCAAACACCTTAGCCTTTATTTCTTAGAAACAAGGACATCTCCTCCATAACTACAATATCACCTCCAAAATGACGAAAATAACACTTATACACAACTATATTTTATTCTTAGATCCCACTCAGGTTTCACCAATTAATAATTTTTACTATTTCTGAAGACACTGTATGTGCTCTCATTGTTTACTGATTACCGACCATTTTTCTTTAACCCTCGCCAGATAAAGTCATTGATTTTTAGAGAGGGGAAGGGGAGGGAAAGAGGAAGAGGGGGTAGAAAGTGGGGGTGTCTATGTGAGAGAGAAACATCAATCATGTCTCAGGTGGGATCAAACCCACAACCTAAGCATGTGCCCTGACCGAGAATTGAGCCTTTTGGTGTATGGGACAGTGGGACGGTGGGACAGTGGGACAGTGGGACAGTGCTCCAGCCACTGAGCCAGCCAGCCTGAGTGAGTGGTGACTGTTCTCTCATAGACACTGTCCTGGCCACGATTCAAGGCAGGTGCAACACATCTGTGAACAAAACAGATAAAGACTGCTGCCCACGTGGACCTTATATTCCAGTGGATGATGAGAGAGAAACAGATTTTACAAATACAATAAGTAAATTACATAGTACATTAGTATGATAGAGCTAAATGCTGTGGGGTGGGGGGAGTGGAACAAGGTAAGAAGATCGGGGGTGGTTGGGAGAGAAGTTTACAACTTAAAACAGGGCAGCCAAGGTTGGCTTGTCAAGAGGACACCAGACACTCTTCACCTAAGTCTCCAAAACATCTCCAGGAAGCAGCTTCTCCCCAGGCCTGGTGCATTCTAGGGAGTGTGAAAACGAGCAATGAATGAAGGGCGAGGCATAGGAGACAAGGTCAGAGTAGCAAAGACCTTTGCCATTAGGGACTTTGTCCTTGATGAAGAGTGAAATCAGGGCTCTGGCTGGGTGGCTCAGCTGGTTGGAGCATCACCCCGTACACCAAAGGGTTGCAGGTTCAGTTCCCAGTCAGGTGGGTATGGGAGGCACCCACTGGATGTTTTTCTTTCACATCATTGTTCCTCCCCCCCTTCCTCTCTCTCTAAAATCAGTAACAACAGATCCTCAGGTGAGGATTAAAAAAGAGTGAAATCAGGAACCACTGCAGAATTTTCGGCTAAGCAAAGACATGAGCAGACAGCCAAGATTACTGGTAACTTCAAGGAGACCAGTTAAAAGCAATTACAATAACCCAGGTAAGAGATTATGGTGACTTGTCAAGACTAGTAGCAGTGAGTAGGTGGAAAACAGTCAGACTCTGAATATCTTGAAGATATAAGAAGAAAAAAGCATCTCTCTGCTAGGCCGAGAGAGGGGTGAGTGACAGCACAAGGCAATCTAGACAGCCCACGGACGGTCAGCGCCACCATGGGAGCAACCCCAATGGACACAACATGCAGGCGGCCGGTGGAGCCGAGACCTGGAGCGGGTGGTCTAGAACGCGAGCAAGCAGTAACAGAAACGACACACACACAGCTTTGGAGATTCTTTATTCTGAGTGCCTGTTAGCCAACATTAATCGCATGACTTAAAGCCCAGCATGATGCTCTTTGTCCTGAATTCTATAGCAAAACTATTGATTCGGATTCCCCAGTGGCAAAACCTCAGAATGTCATGGTGTTTACTGTAGTATTTTGTCTTTTCCACATTCACTCCTTCCAGAACATTGGGATTATAAAGAAAAGGAAAATAAATAAAGGCCAGAATATAGTAATAATAAATTGAAGAACAAGTTGAAAACTTCAGAATATATATCAGCCCCATTAAGAGTGTTGTGTGTCACAGTCCAGCTTCTAGCTTACATCTTTTGGGTTTATTTTTTAACTTAAAAGATTCAGCAGTGCTCTGACTGGCGTGACTTGTTTGGGTATCATACCACGCACCAAAAGGTTGCTGGTTTGATTCCCGGTCAGGGCACATGCCCGGGTTTTCGGCTCGATCCCCAGTAGGGGGTGTACAGGAGGCAGCCAATCGATGTTCCACTGTCATATCAATGTTTCTCTCTCCCTCTCCCTCTCTCTAAAAAATCAATTAAAAAAATATATATGCATAAAAGATTCCGCAGTATCACTGACTTGAGGTTCTAATACATTGAAATTTCCCCTCAGATACATTTCGAAGGTATTTATGTTGGGGGAAGTATTTCTCCTAATACCCATCTTATTAACAAGGTGAGGCTGTAAGCCATGTAGTCATAGGGACATGAGTAGCATCACAGTGATCTCCTGAGGTGATGTCCTTTCATGACACAATTTTCCACTGTGAGGCAGAGTCAGGGCCTTGTTCCTCCAAACATTTACCATTTAAAGAAGGAGGGAAAAAATGGGGAGCCAGGAAAGACGGGTAGACAAGACGTTTTCTTTGCTCTGATTCCTTTTCCAGAAACTGTCCGGAGATTAAAGTTTCAGATATTCCCAAAAAACCTCTTGGATAGACAAAAACTTTAAGAATATTTTCACATTTTTGATAAATTTCCTAAAAATGTAATGGATTATACATAAAGGGGGAAATGTCTGATGGATTTATTTCCATTTTCAGAATTAATATTCTGAGAAGACTTGTTCTACATTTTTTTCCCCTCTGTATCCATTCAGTGATGCAATCCTGAACTAACATCTCTTTTTTAACAGTATCTCTGAATTTCTTTCCCATTCATCATCTCCATGAGGCCACTGCTGCCTCTCTTCAGTCTCAAATCGCAGCGGCAGTCTCAGATCTGACTTTCTGCCTCTATTCTGTCCCCTTCTCCCTGGCTGCCAAATTAATCTTCCTACACCACATTTTCACTCGGTCACTCCCCTGCTCTGAAACCTTCCATAATTCCCCAGTGCCTACAGAATTAAGCCGAAGAGCTGTGCATAGCTGCCCCCTGGTGGCCACCTGCTAACTCACTGTCCCGGATTCCAGACACAACTATGGCTGCGGAGAAGAGTGGCTTTTCACGGGAAATGGAACACCTTTTTATGTTCTAAAGAGGGGCAAAGGTGGGAAACTGGGAAGGTAAGAAGAAGTCTTTACTCTCACATCTGTGAGAAAGGGCACCCACGAGGAAGAACCTCATGCTCCCAGGACACCAGTCTTCCTGCACACTGGCTTAGAAGGAGCTCCATGTGTTGAGGGGTGTTCATCTCCATTGTTTCCACCTTTGAGTTCTATACCAACCTGGAGTTTCCTGGACAAAACATGAGTAAGCATTCACAGATGTAGAGTCAATGGTCCCCTGACCTTATACGGGTGGAGCAAAAGTAGGATAACAGATGTGAGTATGCAAACAGTTTGTTCCTGTATTACTACTTATTAATTAATGTATCATTTTCCATAAGAACAACTGTACACCTACTTTTGCTCCGAGCTGTATCCTGAAAGCACAATGCTGTAAAATTAAGTCCATTCTTGGAATGTAACATAAAAATACCTAAATTAATCAGAAAATAAACTTTTAAAAACACAAAATTTGCATTTATGTAAATTAAAAATGTAGAATCAAACATTCATGTTTTAAGTGTTCTTTTGAGGGATTTTTTTTTCTTTTAGTGGTCTGGACAAGCTAACACTTCTTTCTTTCTTTCTCTCTTTCTTTCTTTCTTTCTTTCTTTCTTTCTTTCTTTCTTTCCTTCCTTCTTCATTTATTTTCTTAATCCTCACCCAAGAATAGTTTTCTATTTATCTTCAGATAGAGTGGGAGAGAAAGAGAGGGAGAGAGAGAGAAACATTGACACCAGAGAGACACATCAACCGGCTTCCTCACACAGGACCCAGACCAGGGTCAGGGACAAACCGCAACCGAGGTTTGTGCCCTTGACTGGAATTGAACCTGTGAATCTTTGGTCTGCTTCTATACTGAGCCAAACTGGCCAGGGCCAAGCTAATATTTCTTAAAAAGTAAATGTAAAAGGAGTTTTAATTTATTGATTTTTAGAGAGATTTGTTCTGCTTATTTATGCATTTATTGGTTGATTTTTATATGTACCCTGACCAGAGTTTGAACCCACAACCCTAGTGTATCAGGACAATGCTCTAACCAACTGAACTACCTGGCCAAGGCTTGTAAGTGGTTTTTAAATGGAATGATTTCAGTCTCGGTTTCAGCTGAGGTCTTAATACAGGTAAATGCCAACTACTAAAACATTCAAAAATATAACTCCATACCACTTTTGCAGAATTAGCAGGGAAAGTGGCTAAAAATACTGGTTGCACCCTGGCCAGTTTTCCTCAGTGGTTAGCGCATCAGCCCATGGACTGAAGGGTCACAAGTTCAATTCTGGTCAAGGGCACGTACCTGGGTTGTAGGTTTCATCCCCAGTTCCAGTTGAGGTCCTGCAGGAGGCAAACAATCAGTGTGTATCTCTCACATTGATGTTTCTCTCTCTCTCCCTCCCTCCCTTATACTCTCTCTAAAAATCAGTGGGAAAATATCCTCAGATGAGGATTCACAAACAACAAACAAACAAAAACTCATTGCGACATTGACCTCCCAAACTTACTCTAAGGTAAAAAGTTTAAACTGGGAGCGCCAATTGAGCATTAGAGAGAAGAGTTCTTTAGGGACAACTGTAGCTGCGCTGAGAGTGCAGGGGGAGGGTGGCGTTGTCTTCGAACCCCAAGCCTAACTCAAAAGACTTTAAGGAAACCATTGAGTGAGCTTGAAATGTGTCCCCTGAAGTTGGAGGGACAGCCAACTGCTGTGTCTGAGTCACCTGGGTCATCTTAAAGGGCAAGGGTCTGACTGGGGCAGCGGAGTACCAGCCAGAGTTCGAAAATCAGTGTCATTCCTATGGACAGAGAGTCTCAGATGCACGTTTCTCATACCCTAATGTGGGTCATACCCAAGTAAGTGGCAAAGTCATCTTCGATCCTGTGCACGAGCCTACTGGAGAGGCAAAGAAACATCAGCAGAAAGCGACAGGAAGGACAGCTGGAATTCTAAGAAAATGGAGGCTCAGTGACTCCGACAGAAGATGCGTCCATCCACGTCAAGGGAACCCACAGACAAAATCTGATCGGATGGTGGGGGTGGAGGAATGTCCTCAAGGGACCCAAACACCCCTGAGGTCTGCCATGGGAAAGTAGACCTTTGTCATGTCAGAGAAGTCAAGAAGGATTCCTCTGCCCCTTCAACAGCCACCTTCTAGAGCAGTCAGCGCAACAAGCAGGAGGGAAGAGCAGAGGCATGGAAAGAGAGAACAGGGTCACCATGCCCTGATCCCACTGCATTTGACCAGACATAGTTCTCAACTTAGACTCCGTGATTAAAAGCAACTCGAGGGGTTTGTATTATTGAAAATGATCAAAAAGTTATGAGCCTAGTCTAAATTTCATTTGGAAGCTGGAAAATAACATTCCAACTACACAAAAAATTAGGGCGAATTGTCACGCAATTGTGTCAATGTTTCATAAATGGTAAATTCTGCTGGTGGGGTAGTTTTCATGTAATTTAATTCAGTTTTTCTACTTAGAAATTTCTTGTTCTGTTTGAATAAGACCTCTTATTTCAAGAGTGAACATTTTATAGTTGCTCGTTAACTTATAATTCCAGATATTTTATAACACGAGAATATACCACAAAATTAAGAAAAAAAGTTGTGGTCAACAAAAAAAATTTATTTTAACATACCTTAATTATGACTCATGCAGTGACTTAAGATTCAGAACTTTATAAAAAGTTATTTTTTTATTGTTTTTGAATATACACATATTTTTTCTGCAGAAGTCTGAACATGCAGGAACAAAACCTGCTTGATTTGTCTGTACTTTAAGAAAATTCTCCTAGAGTCTGGAAGTGTAAACCTCCGAGATCGGATCACTGCCACCTTAAGCCCTCAGTTAACTGTTGAACTGAACATGGATCTTGTCTTAGTAGCCTGTAATATGACTTACTATTAGTTATGGTAGATTCAATATCTAACAGTAAGAAACCTCAATCATCATCAGGCCATGTAGCAATGATACTCAAAAGGCCACAAGGAGTTCTGTGATGATTACCTTTACTCCTGAAGTTGGTATGATATTTAGCAAGCACCCACTGAATGGGGAGAAGGGAGGGGTAGGGGGACATGGGAATGTGGATGTTAAAGAAAACTCTATGTAGCAGTTTAGTTTTTAGTCAATATCCCTCATCACATTACCAAGCAAAGATATAAAATTGGTTTCATTCTACATGTATTTTAAAGGATAAATAGGCTCTTCCAAATATGACTACTATGTCTAGAATTTATATAACACTTGTTTATCAACTTGTCTATATTATCTGCAAGGAAAAGGAATGGACACATTTTTTTTTTAACCATAGAAAGATGGGAATGTTGATCATGCTAGGCTTGTGTATAGGCACGAATAAGCAATCTAACTAAAACAGGATTCACATAGTAAGAGGTAAGGGTACACAGGTAAAAGGTGGCCCCATCATAGAGGGATTGACTTCCATTTCTGCTCATCTAATCCCGACAGAGTAACAGGGACTAGACAGATGTTCCCACATGTCTTAATTTTAAAAAGAAGAAAAAGCAAACAGAAACATGAAACAACACTTAACAGATTTTGGACAACAGGCAGCGTAGGACAGTGATCTTTGAGAGAAGGTCAACAGGGTGAGCTTACCAGTAACCTGCTCACTCCTGCCTCAAGTCCAGAGAGCAGGTCCCAGGGAGGCCAAGGAAGCAGGAACCCAAACAGCTCGACCGTCTCCCTGAGGAGAAGACACAGAATTGAACCTCAGGAGACCAGTGCAGCTAGAAGGAGCAGAGCGGAGGACTGGAGAGAAGAGAGGAATGGAGAGAGAAAACAAGTTCAGAGATCTGCAGAGGGTTCGCTTGCTTCTTTGACTGCACACGTCACAGCATGTGAAGACACTATGAAGCCAGAGAGAATCACCGGAAAACAGCAGAGGGGACAGTCGCTGAGCTCACACAGAGCTAGGGAGAGTCCTTGTTTCTGCCGGCCAGAGTGGAAAGACCTCCTATTGCCCGGAGGATCAAGGACAGTCCTCAGAGGGTATTGCCTTAGTAATGGTGCCAAATTAGGCATAGACTACAAGCTCCTCTGGACCTGCCTAAGAATGCTTAAAAGCCTCAAAAGGATCAAACTATGCCAACCAACTAATTGCAACCCAGATCAAAGCCCAGAAATATTTTTAGAAGTATTACTCTCCTGAAAAACAAAACAAACAAACAAATAACCCAGTACCCACCCTTGTAAAATTCACAATATTTGGCATTTAATAAAAAATTGTCAGTCAGGCAAAGAACATGAAAATACGACCTATGACAAGGAAAAATCAAATTAATAGGAAGAGTCTTAAACATCCCTTGGGACAGTTTATATTTGTTTCCTGAACCGGAAAGGGTGGTGTTCCAGGGTGGGAAATAAAGGATTTTAATGACAGAAACAAAAAACAGAGCCTCGGTCACGAGACAGGTACCGATCTAGAAAAGAGGTAATCATGTCCGACTCCAGAGTTGCTGCTCTTGAATAAGGAAGATGTGAGATCCGCTTTTAATGTATGAACCATGATGAGGAAGATGTTTGAAAGCTCCATTGTGTTTTAATTAATGCAACTTGGAAATGAATGTTATCATACACCAACAAAGGAGAGGTGGAAGATAAGATCAGCCTTGGATATGTTGAGTGTGAGGTCATTGTTGGGATATCCAGTTGAAGATGGGCCATATGAGACTAGCCCAGGATGGAAAGAACACAGGAGACGGTGCTAACAATGCTGCTTTTTTTTTTTTTATCCTCACCTGAGGACATTTTTCCATCTTTTGTTCAGATAGAGTGGGAGGGAGAGAGAGAGAGAGAAACATCGACGTGAAAGGGACACATTGAGTGGCTGCCACCCTCACAACCCAACCAGGGCTGAAGACAAACTGCAACCAAGGTACGTGCCCTTAGCGGGAACCGAACCCAGGTCTCTCTGAGCCGCAGGCCAACGCTCTAACCGCTGAGCAAAACCGGCCAGGGCAACAATGCTGCTTTTTGAGAGTCACAAGCCTCAAGGCATGTGGCTTTGTTGTGTCCTATACATTGTTGAGTTACTCAAGTTAAATCCCAAGAGGAAACCCTAATCAATAGGACAACTCTATTGAAAAACTAGACTTGTCGCTGAATAATCTGTAATTTCGTCGGGAATTTCCTCTAAAATCCTGCTTCTGAGAAAGCCTAGAGACTTCTGACTTTGGTCCTTCACCATGGCCCCTCGACCCCTGCAGGGGCCATTGTTTCTCTGCTCTGGGCCCTAGTCTGCCTCTCAGCTTACCTGCGCCCTCAGGTAGCTCTGCCCCCTCCAAGGGCTTCTCTGCAGACTAGCTCCAGGCAAGTTCCATCCTGTGCGGGGCCCCACGGCTCACGTCTTCTCAACCTGTGTCATAGGAATTATTCCCAGCATGGTGGTTACCCTCCCAGGTGTGTAGCTCATCCTCCAGCCTAGTGCCCCACAGCTTGGCCAAGAAAATACCAAGCCAGTGATTTGGCATTTCCTCTCTGGACCTTTGTTTTACCAATGACGTGTGTCTGGCCTCACCTGATAGGTGAGTCTAGAAGAATCACTGCCCCTTCGCCCTAAATGTCAGACAGTTTGCTTTAGTCAGCATGTTCAGTTTAGTACAAATTGTAGAAATAAAAAGAGCTGTAATGTCCAAAGCCTAGTTTTTCCTTCACAGTACTTACTATGGAGAACATTTATATTGTCTCCCAGTGAGGATCAGCCTGGAATCTGAGGATTCTGGTCGACTATACTTATCTGTTTCCAAAGCAGTCCTATGTGTTTAAAAATATTCTGAGAAGGTAACAAAGGCTTCATCATACTACCAAAAGCATTGATGGCACAAAAATGGTTAAGAAACACAACAAATCATCTCATTGCAGAACTGTGTTCTTGGACTCATTAACCTATTTGAAATATTAAGTACCTGGGAAGGCATAAGGTAGTTTGTGGGAAGAATGGAGATGTCAAGGTGTATAAGGCATAGTCCTGGGAAGTTCACATCTACTTTGGGAGATTAAGCCACACACATGAAACCCACATAAACGTTGGATCACTTTCCACCACAGTGCTCTGTTTTATTTTCTTCATAGATCTAATAATATTTGACATTATCTCATCTGTTTCCACTTTACTTGGCTGTTATTTATTATCTGACTCCCCTGCTAGAATATCTGTCTTATTCTTTAAATCTCCAGACCTAGAACAGTGCCTGGCTCATAATATGAACTCAATAAATATGTGATGGACGTGGCCTGGCTGGTGTGGCTCAGTGGTTGAGCATCAACCCATGCACCAAGAGGTCGCCAGTTTGATTTCTGGTCAGGGCACATGCCCAGGTTGTGGGCCAAACCTCCAGTCGGGAGGCATGCTGGAGGTGACCAATCGGTGTTCTCTCTCATCGATGTTTCTCTCTCTCTCTCTCTCTCTCTCTCTCCCCTCCTCTAAAAAATTAATAAAGAAAAAAATATTTTAAACATGTGATGGATATATATATGAATAGGCAAACAATGAACACAAAGACTAGAGCAACTCTAAGACTAAACTAGATACTTGCTATGGACTTTGGCTATGGACTTGGTATGCAACAACACACACACACACACACACACACACACACACACTCACACACACAGCCTTCCTGCTCATCATTTCTGGATATTTATTTGCTTCTCTCCTCCAAAAGCCCACACTGAGAGGAGCACTTAAATTCTCTCCCGCTCTTTCTCATCCAGAGAGTTCCCTTCCTCCCACACCGTGTTCCCGAGAGCCGACAGGTGACCAACCTCATCCAGCAGCTGCTGGAAATACCACCCTTCTCCCAAGCAGCAGCAGCTTCCAGAATTTCTGGTGGACAAAACTCTTCATCTTGTTTCACACACTTACGTGAAAGGCTAAGTGAACAGTGCGACCCCACTGTTTGCACATGAGTTCAAAGCAGGGAAGGACCCGCAGGCCCTGGAGTTGTCAAGAAAAACTTTGTAGCAGGCATGTGACTTGAGCTGGTGCTTAAAGGATTAGGTTGCAAGGAGTTCCTCCCGTGCCCTGTCCCAGGACAGGGCCCCATACAGCACAGATCAGCGTCTGTAGTGCTCACTGGCTGACATACAACACTGTTCGAGAAGGGAATTGGAGCTACTATTTAAACAGGCCCAGAAGGATCCTCGGCACTGTAGGTCCATTCACAGCTTTAGTTCAAATAAAACTGCACTCTAAATTCTCCAGTAAACTTCATCACCTCTCAAACACTTATCCCTTCAGCAAACCACGGCGTAGCCCCTGATTTATGAAATCTTTAGAAGGTGCTAAAGGGCCTGGAGGAAGATATTCAATTGCAAATACCTCAGTGCCTCCCTGCCCTGGGGCTCACAGCCACAGGAATACCAATACCTGGCATTTGACTAGGACTTCCCATGCAAGAGACCCAGAAACTCTTTACACCGCGCTATCTTAGTAAAACTTAGTTAGGATTTTGCATTTTAAAGATGCTTCAGGATGCCTTCCTGCCCCTCTATCATGTCCTTAGGTTCTAGTCTCAAAGTACCAACCTCTATGACCTCAAGACACCTGAGCCTGCAACCACGAGGGTCGCTCTTTCGTGTCTGATGAGCCATGTTTTCACACCAATGCATTTCCGGAGGTGGATAGCACACCACAAAGTGATAGAGCACTTTTCCAGACCCAGGCAGGTCTCTTAAAAAGTAGAGAGTAAGATCCGCAAGAAGTAAAAAGAAAGTGAATAAATTAAGATTGTGGGTAGAGAGTAGGAAAAAAGAGGATACAACTTCCAGACCATGAAAAGGGGAGAGTGTGACTGAGCAGCAACGTGGCTGAAGGAAGTCCGCAGCAGCAATGAGACAAACGGCCGGAAAGGACGAGGTGGTCCCCAAGCCCGAGCTGAGCTATTGGCCGCTGGTATAGGTGAACCAGCCTAACTGCTCCCAGACCAGCCATTCAAGGATAATAGAGCCAGAAGTTGCCCTAGAACTCATGTTCTTGGTGATCATTTTCTTTAACGTGTAAGGATGTTAGCTGTAAAACAAGACTGCGAGATGAACTCTGATGCGTCCATCACCTCGTCAAGGCCCTGCCATGTACACAGAAGAGAGTACACAGATTTTCATTCCGAGACGACCTCCAAGGCGAACCTTGTGAGCACGCTCTCTCCGCTGTTTCCAATCCCCTCTTCCTCTCGCTGCTTTCCCTGCAGCTCTCAACATGCCTACCTGCTCTGCCTTCTGTGCTCTCAGCACGGTCCCGCAGTGTGGCAGGGACCTCCCTGCTCCCTCCCTCCCTGTGCTCAAGACCGGGATGGAAATCGCCATCCCCCGCTGCCTTCCACAGCAGCTGAGCGGAAGGCGCTGCAAGTCCTCCTCCTTCCAAACGTGCGCACCTTATAGTTCACGTTTAATCCCTAGGCTGTGCCTCTAAAATGTAATCTGTACGTCTCTCATGTACTCTGGCTCTTTCTCAGTTTAATAAAGTGAAGGTGACATATTCTGTTCAAAAAAACAGCATTATTCAGAGTGACTGTTGGCCTACCAAACCAGTCTCACCCAGAAGTCTGTCTTTCTCATTCCACCGTGTGTGCCCCAACTCTGAGCATCTTCTATTGAAAACGAGAGATTAATCTTGGTTCTCCTCTCCAGACTTCTTTTTAATCCTACGTATCGAAAATGTTCATGAAAACACGAACAAAAACGACAGCTTCTTTCCTGAACTGCGTATTTTTAATCAGGTTACTTGCCTCAAAAAGGGAACCCAGAATAATGAAACATGTGTTTGGCCCAGTTTCAAAAGAAACACTGCTTTCCTGTTCCTCTCCTTGACGGTCCCACAGCCGAGTGTGGGTCTCTGGGGACCTGTGGATTTTCCACATCTCACTTACTTTAGGGCTGGAGAGAAGAAATCTTTCTAAATTACCAAGTACGAGCTGATCAGTGTAAGTGAGGTGCTGTCATTTCTTCATTAGACTATTCTCTGGTGCTGGAATTATTGCTCTTCCAACCATCTTCATTTTTTTTTATTTTATTTTTTGCATCGGATGAAAAGATTAATAAAATAATATGATAACCTCTGTGAAATTAAACAAAGCACTTTTCTTTTTTTATTCACCAATAAATCTCATCTTACTGAGTTACATGTTGTCACTAACACTAAAGAGTCCTTCCTTAGAAATCCATCAAATTAATCATATCATGCTGTGTCGTGGAAGGGTGTTCAACTAAAAGTCAAGACACCTTGGTTCTGGTCCAGAATCTGCCTCTAATTATGCAATTCTCCCAATTCCACTGGGTCTCCATTTCCTCATTAGTAAAATGAGAAAGGTCGGCTCTGTGATGGCCATACTCTTTGCAAACTTCGATATTCATTCAGTCAGCATTTATTGAAAGCCTACTGTATGCCCGGCACTGGATATATAAAATGCCATGGCCTCCAGGAGCCCACATAGAATGAGACTTAGACAGAAACTATTTCCACGGGGTAAAAGGAACTTGAGCGCTGTACTTAGAGGAACACCTCTCTCTTCCGGAAGACGGGAGTGCAGGGGGGGAGCAAAGAGATGACTCTTGCCCAGGGACTTGTGGAACGGGAGGTACTCCAGCAAACCAAAGGGTGAGGGCTGAGGATGTGGAGAATGCTAAACACAGAGAAGAGCATGTGCCACAAGATAATGTTTTGTCACTTCTGTAGCCTTTCCCAAAGCACAGACCCCTGAACAGGAATGGCCCTTGGGGAAGGGGGGGAGTTTGCATGGTGAGGAATGCCAGAGATGAGCCAGAGAGAGGAGGTGGGGCCTCGTCCCAGGCCACGGAAAGCAGCAAAGGTCTTGAAGCAGCGGGTCACATTGGCAGCAGGAGGGAGGGACTGGAGGCAGCAAGTCTAGCAGTGGCAAGATCAGCTGAAATACTCCTGCAAGAATCTGTGCAATCAAGGATGACCCCAAGTAAGAGAGCGGCAGTGGGATGTAGAAGAGAAACATATATGACAGATATTTCTCAGGTATCATCGACTGGCCCTGCTGTCCATTAAATGTGGGTGTAGAGCACGAGGAAGGAATTTGATGTTGATCCTACTCATTAAGACAGCAGGGGGAGGAGGAGTTATGAGAAGCAAGATAAGATGTTCACTTGGGGACCTGTAGTGCACCAAGTGTCTATAGACCATATAGGTGGAGACATCCATTAACTAGGTAGTTGCACAGTTAGGTCTGGATGTTGGGGAAACAGATCGAGGTTTGCAGCTTAATATAAACATTGATAATAGATGGTAGAGGTGTGTTGACTTTGTCTTTTTACCCCTCAATGTTTTTCTTACACGTCCCGTACAGAGCTGTAAGAATCAGAGGCTCCAGAAATGCTTCTTGATTGATTGAGTGGTTGTGATATTCCTATGTCTCAGGAAGCTCACAGAACCGAAGGCAACTTTCTCTTACAATCTGAGGACGGGACCTGGACTTACAAATGGAAGTAATCCTTATCCCGCTGGACCATTAAAAATCCCCAAAGAAAGCATCCTTGTCTAATGTCATATCACAAAACCATTTCTTAGATTCCTTAGAGAAAAATACCCACAGTTAAGAACTTAGTAAATCGAGGAAAATAATAGAGCTGTGGGTGGAGCCCAGATGATATACCAGTAAATTGTGATCTGAAAGTGACATACATGTCTCCATTCCAATACCAAACTGTGCATTTAAAACCGGTGCCATTTACTGTCTGTGCATGTGGGCGAGTGTTGAGGGAAGTGCAATGGTTGTCAGCCTCCGCGGGACAGATGTAAGTGATGACCGGTGATCGAGGCTGGAGAGAAAATGGCCAGGTAAAGTTCCAGCCTGTCTGTCCCTTCAGGGTGGGAAAGTTTATGGCTTAACATACAGTGGTAACGATAACAGGAGACACAAATCCCACATCACATTTATGCTTAGAAGAGGATGGTTTCCTTATAAATCTTAACTTAAAACTATCATATGGCCCATAATTTTGATAAGAAAAATATATTTCTATCTGAAATTTAGGCTGAGAATCTGATTATAGATATGGACCATCTCCCAGGGGCGGAGGGGTGGATTTTACACAAACAAACTTGAGCATGGAGTTTATGGGGATTCATGACTCCATGATTCAAGGGTCCTAAGTCAAAGAGAGGGGTGGAAGAAGACACAAATAACCAATTCCACTTACCCATTTGCTATTAAAAATCATAATCTTTCCAATACTAATAGTCAGCAAATGAGACCCTTGAGGTTTGTTTGTTTGTTTGTTTGTTTTACTTTGTTTGATTCTCTTGCCAATGAGGAGCTTCTCTAACATTTCTGTGCATGACTAGAGAGACACTGAGAATTGGAAAATATCATTTTCATAGAACATTGTATAATATATAATAATTTTTTAAATGTATATATATTCCTTATATAAGATTCCATGTATACACAACTCACTAACATAAAATACCAGAAAGCAATAAAATAAACAAACTGATACAAGCTATATAACACAGATAAATCTCAAAAACATGCTATGTCAAAGAAGTAGACACAAAAGGCCACGTGTGGTATGCTTCCATTACATGATGTATGCAGAAAAGGCAAATTTCCAGAGAGGAAGCAGTCTGAGGAAGGGACCTGGGCTAGGGGTGCATCATTTCTACAGACAGACATGAGAGAACTTTTTGAGGTCATGGAAATGTTCTAAAACTGAACTGTGGTGATAGTTCTGTAAAGTTACTAAACGTCATTGAATTGTATACTTATAATGGGTAAAAATTTTGTTTGTAAAATACACTTCATTTAAGCTATTTTTAAAAAGAGTCTCTGGAAGCAAACCAGCACCTCAGCATCTTCTTAGGATTCAGAAATGGAGCATTGATCGTTGAATGCCTTGTTTCACGATATTTGGCATGTACATTATAAAATTCTTCCATACCAAGTCATGAACAATCAGATGGGTTGTTTTCAAGGAGTCCTATTTTATTAACCCACTGGACTATATTTGTAATTGTAAAGGAGATTAGTCTGACAACAATCTTCCATTAACTACTCTAGAAATTATTGCAGTAACTTCCTGTGGTCAGGAGGGAATGTATGACTGTGTGGAATTGATACACTCAACAGATATTCCATGAGGATCACTCGATTGTACTATCCCTTGGATAGTTGGAATGGTTTGGCTTAACATAAATAATTTTATGTCCTCTGTAAGTATTTGCTTAAGTAGAACCATCATCATTATGCCATTAGGTTGAATTTTAGGACTTAGGCTTGTTTAGCTGGCTTTTGGTGCATTTATATTTGGCTTTCTTAGGAATTAACCACAGACCATTAGTGAAAACAATACAGAGGCCTGGAGAACTGTACAGCCAGTCTGAGAAAAGACGATGAGGAGGGCCTTGGCTGAGTTTTCAGAGTTTTGCCCCGAGTTCCCCAAATTCGTTGACAAACAAGATTTCTATTAATGATTTCTATTAATAATCATTTTAAAAGAAAAAAAATGTCCGGAACAATTTCCACAAGAATCCTCTAAACGCCCTCCCTACCCCAACACCTGCTCCCTGATACAACACTCCCCTTAGGCACATGGCAAAATACCAAGACTATATTATTTTTTTTTAAGTATAACAAGATTCTGTTGTTTTTGCTAAAGAAAGAGGAAAGATCTGGGAGCTCCTTTTAAATTTTTTAAAATTTTATATATGCCTGGAATCTATTCCCCCACTACCTCCAAAATGCTGTCGATGGCAGGAGGGGGGGACAGTAGGGACAGCTGCCAGTGGGGAAGGCTGGCTGGATGACTCTGGCTCAACCCTCAGGGGGGGAGGGCATATGCCCGGATGGCAGGTGAGGGTGAAAGCCCTTTGAAAAATCAACCCAGACTAGTTTGCCTGCAGGAGTTAGGTATTTCCTCCTTCCTACTCCCTATCACTTGGAAATAACTCTATTTTTAGTGTTTGTCATAATGTAGCATTGTCTTTCTCCCTCAGTAGAAATCCTCAAAATAACAACTGGATCATATACATTGTTCTACCCACAGTTCCTGGCGTGCTTCCTTTCACAGTGTATGCTCCTTACATGTCTAGGATAATGCAACCAATAAAACTTTAGAAAGGCTATTATAGATTGTTTTAATAAATAAAAGTAATAAGTGAAATTAACTTATTGGGAAAATTACATTGATGAACAACACATTCTATCTAGGAAAAGAATGTCCTCACTTGAAGATTTTTTATCAGAATTTGCGCTCAATATCCATGTATTTATTTTTGTAAGCCAGTTGCCTGTGTTGCTGTGCAACATGCTATATGCCTTTAGCTCCAAAAAGAGTCAAGTTATCACTGGGAGCTTCTCTAATGACTATCACATCAAAGCAACTTTCAAGCATGCTTTAGTAATGCGTATGTAAAATTTCTCCCTGGTCATTATATTTTGTCAAATCTAAATACAGGACTTGCTGTAGGTAGTGCTTTAATTCTTTGTACAGTTCCTTTTATCTGTAACTGTTGCCACTTGTTCTGCAAACCAGTCAACCTGTTATGGTGATATCCATATGTGAAAATGGCAATCGTTTTGTTGTTTGTTTTTTAAGGTTAAAGGTACCTTAACAGTATTATAAAATATTTAGATCTGACGGAACCCTTTCTAATTAGATGCAATATACTTTTGGGAAAAGTCTAGCAAGATGTAACCAATAAGTAAGTTGACAAACCGCCCCGGCCGATTTGGCTCAGCGATTGGAGTGTCGACCTGCAGACCAGAGAATCCCGGGTTCAGTTCCCGCCAGGGGCACGTACCAAAAAAATTAATAATAATAATAAAAATAATAATAAGTTGACAAACCAAGCCTGCGAGACCATCTCTTATTCTGTGTAACTCTTTTAACTCAACATCACAATTTTCACAGGAACGTTGAATTCTCATCACTAAAGAGTCACTCACAAGAGGAGAAAATGAAGGGAAATACACCTGAATCAGTTCCCAATACTCTTATGAAGCTAGCTTCTACTAAATTTAAAGTATATTAAGCAAAGAGAATGTATTGATTAAATAAGTTACCACTCGTTATCTCATCTCTGTTAAACAACAGGAAGGCTAGACCTAAAGTCAACTGACAGAGATCTGCTGATAAAGACACAGCAGAGGAAATGGCTGCATTCCAGTGACTGCCATCTGGTGACACCTTATGAAAAACAGAGATAAGGAACAAGAGAAATTATTGTGATCTTTCTTTATCCTGGATAGTTAAGAGGATGTTTACATCCACTCACCTTAATGACTACATATCAAAAGTTCCTCAATATCTGACCTAAAGTAAACAGATCTTCTCATGATTTATTTCGTCACATTTCAGTTTTTTTCTGAAGACTCCTTTGAGTCTGAAGCCTGGAAAGATGTGAATGATTTGTAAGCAATAGGGGAGCGCAAACGCCCCGGTAGGGAGATAGCGTGGCTTCTTGTTCAAACACATTTTTCCTAAGTGGGCCACAGGAGAGAAATGATGTCTCTTACAAAGCAGTGACTTGGCTAAAGTTAAACTAGCTGTAATAGAGAACGTAAGAGAGACAGACTCAAATGAATGCTTGAAAAACCATCCCAGGGAAACTCAACAGCCAACTATTCATTTGTGAGGTGTCTAAGAAGCAGAAAGTGGGGAAAACCACATTTGGGAGTCTCTTTAATCCTTCTCAAATAAAATGATGATCATAGGCTGACTATAACCTGAAGTCTTTAATTAAATTACTTCATTTTTAAATTATATTTCAAGGTACATGTAATTTATGTTTCTTTTCCTAAATGTAGTTTTCGAAGAATGATTTGATGTCAAGGGGATATGAGAAAATTTTTACCAAATTTTTCTTTTCAAAAACTGAGTAATAGGTGTTTGACTAGTAAAGATGAACTTAAACTTATTCTAAACTCAGAATAAATTCAATTAAGTTGGATTCTGCTCACAGCCAAGTTATTTTCCCATCCTTTGAGCTAATGTATTATTTTAATTCTCTAAAAACGCTATGATGTTGAAAATTGCTAGACTTCCATTTGCCCAACCGTCTCTCTGCCTATCCTAAAAATCAGCATTGCCACATAAGGAATAAGCATTCTTGGGGTCTATTAGGCAGATGTGGAGTGAACCCCAGATTTGCGTCAGCTACTCATGGTGCCACCCAGGAAAACTGCTTCACTTTGCTTAGACTCAGTTGCCCCACCTGTAAGAAGATAACTGACTCCTCAAAGGTTGCTATAAAGATGAAATAACATATTTAGTGTCTGCCACCTATTAGATCTTTAATCAGTATCATCTTGCTTTCTTCTTCTTGTACCATCGAAAATAATACATTTTAATACATCCAATGGGTTTTTATGGGTTCGAGATTTTACTGATGTTATATTGGACTGTGGAACAAGGCAAAGTACCTGTCTTCAAGGAGCTTACACTTCTAATGTTGATGAGCAGCCAGAGTCGTGGCAGGGAAGGCGGGATTTCCTCTCTCACTCCCCACCCCTCTTTGTTTCCTCCTCTCCACACGCTCGGTAGAAAAAGAAACTTCCATTATCATAATTCATAGAAGTCATACCTTAAAAATGTCAATGTTAGCAAGAGAGAGAAACTTTGAATTTATAATCATCCACTCTGCAGAATCAGAAACAAAACAAAACCGGCTCCTTAGGAGCACAGTTAGAGTTGACTGCACACAAAATCACAAGGTCATTCTCTCTGTTTTCACATGAAAACTAGCAATAGTCTGATGCCCTCCAAGGGCACCAGCTTTGAAAGAACTGGAATGCAGTACCTTTGGCACAGACTCTGGGATTCTCATGATGGATCCCAGGCGCTGCTAACCATAAAGATACTGTTAGCGCCAGTGTGGCTCAGTGGGTTGGAGTATACTGAATGGTTGCGGGTTCAATTCCCAGTCAAGGGCATGTACCTAGGTTGCAGGTTCAATCCCTAGTCAAAACACTTATGGAAGGCAACCAATCAATGTTTCTCTCTCTCTTCCTTACTCTCTTTCCAAAATCAGCATGCATGTCTTCGAGTGAGGGTTTAAAAAAAAAAGAGATAATGTTAGCCATTTCAAGAGCAGAGGACATCAACAAAAAGAAGGCAGAACAAGAGAGAACGCGGTAAGTACTACTCACAGACTGGAGCCAGTAGATTGGTTGGTTTCCCTTTGGGGAACACTTGAGTACTGAGGAATTTTTTTCAGGAATCGCCTCAGTTATGCAAGTCCAAGTAGTGGTTCCAACAGGTTACATTTGTAACAACAATACCCCATGCTACCTGCCAGTCACCATTCCATGTGTTTTACTACATTAACTCATGTGAACTTCACAACCGCTTTGAGAGGTCGGCACCATTATTATCCCCATGACACAAATCAAGAAACCAAAGCTCAGAGCAGTTCAGTGACCTGACCAAAGACATGGAGCTAGTAAGTTGCAGAGCTGGCCCTTGTAGGTAGCCACTGGCCCAGGGTCAACATTCTTAGCCACTGTGCTACACAGGAAAGGTGGTTACTCTTGGGACTATAAGTTAGGGGTATATATAATACACTCTGAAGTCTGTGAAATTGTATAAATAGTATATAAAGCAAACTGAAAAAAATGCAGCCCAATATTTACAACATTTACCTCTGAGAAGTAACTTCCAAGTAGCTTTTAGATGTGTTTTTTTTAATCCTCAACTGAGGATATTTTTCCATTTATCTTCAGATAGAGTGAGACAAAGAGAGAGAGAAACATTGATGTGAGAGAGACACATCGATTGGTTGCCTCCCACATGATCCTGAACAGGTCTGGGGACCAAAACGTAACCGAGGTACATGCCTTTGACCAGAATCAAGCCCGCGACTCTTTGGTCTGCGGGTCAATGTACTAACTGCTGAGCCAAACCGGCCAGGGCAGCTTTTAGATGTTTTTAAATATTTTATTTTTAGCCCTGGCCAGTTTGGCTCAGCGGTTAGAGCGTCGGCCTGCGGTCCGGAGAGACCCGGGTTCGGTTCCCGATAAGGGCACGTACTTCGGTTGCAGTTTGTCCCCGGCCCTGGTTGGTCGTGCGGGTGGCAGCCACTCGATGTGTCCCTTCACGTCGATGTTTCTCTCTCTCTCTCCCTCCCACTCTATCTGTACAAAAAATGGAAAAATACCCTCGGGTGAGGATAAAAAAAAAAAAAAAAAAAATTTTATTTTTATATTAGCCAACATTCCTAAATATAAGAATAATTGACATTGGAAGTCATTTTTAAAAGAAACTATAATAATTTCATAAACTTTATCTTACAGTTCTTCTCTTTGTAGCACCTCATTAAGATAATCCCCAAATCTTAATTTTATAAATGGCATGATGGAGGAAAGCATTAATTCTGACAGCATTTTATAAGCCAGGAAATTAGGACAAAGACAGGTATTATTTACTCAGCAGTAAATAACATCCTGATGGGTAAACATTTGGGATATGACCATTAGTTTTTGTCAAATATTTGTCAGATTTTTAAACTAAGTATCTAAAAAGAAAAGGCAGAAAAAGTAAAATAAATATCTGCAGCACCATGAAACTTAATGCAGACTTTAAATGAAACTTAAGCTTCATGATTGCTGAATGAATGATTTTGAGTCATTCCCTGAGCGATGCTGAGGACTCTTACTTTTACTGGAAGAGTCCTGGGTTTCAGTGGACTATCAATGTAGATTCTTGAAGAAAAATTGTTCTACATTCTCCTCTGAAGGCAAACTGTCAGGTGTTATAAGGTCCGGTACCACACCACTTACCTCCTAGAGCAGAGCTGCCCAACGGAACTTTTTTTTTCTTTATTGCTTTTAGAGAGAGAGGAAGGGATAAGGAGAGAGAGAGATAGAAACACCGATGAGAGAACATCGATTGGCTGCCCACAACCTGAGCATGTGCCCTGACCAGGAATCGAACTGGTAACCTCTTGGTACATGGGTAGGTGCTCAACCACTGAGTCACACCAGCCAGGCTAGAAGAACATTTTATATCCACCCTATCCATCACCCAATAGAAGAACATTTTATATCCACCCTCTCTAGTACAGTAACCACTAGTAACATGTGGCTATTGAGCACTTGAAATGTGGCTACTATGTCTGAGAAACTGAACTTTTAAATGTATTCAATTGTAATCAATTTAAATTTAAATCATCATGGGTGACTATAGGCTACTATCAGCACAGAAGAGCTTTCCCACATACCACTGGTTTTTTGTTGTTGTTGTTGTTGTTTTTACCTATTTCTCCTTTTCTTTTTAGATACATACATAAATATTTATAATATGAATTCTACCATTGTAACAGTTTCTAAATAATTGATATCCTCGCTCTCCTATTTCCTATGCTACAACAATCTAGCCCTTAAAATATACTCATGGGTAAGCGTCTCCAAACTTATTCCATTCAAAAACTACACTTATTAGAGTTTCAGAAGCAAGATCGTCTGTTGAAGGAAACTTCACCTTGGTTCCTGTCTCACAGGAAGATGGTGCAGCATCTTGCTTACGCTTGAACCAGCGCTTCTCTTTATGTTTTTATAATAGCTTTATTGAGATATAATTCATGTACCATAAACGTCATCTCTTTAAAGCATACAATTTGGGGGTTTTAGTACAGTCATAAAGTTGTGCAACTATTACAAATACCCAACTTTGGAATATTTTCATCACCCTAAAGAGAAAAAAAAAAAAGAAAGAAAACCCTAAACCCATTCTCAGTGACTCCTGCTCTCTGCCTCCAGCCGTGGCAGCCACTGATCTACGCTGAGTCTTGGCACTCTTGTCAAAGTACCTCGTTCCTTAAACAACAAATCTGCACTAGGCAATCTTTGTTTTTCTTCCTTTCTCTTCTTTTTTTTTTTTTTTTTTAATTTTCTGTATCATTTTAAATGTCTACTTTGCCCTGGGAATTTCTCCTTGCCTGCCCTTCTCAGCTACACTCCTGTATCTGAGCTCTCTAATCTATTCACATTCAGTGTGTTTTAATTCTTTTGACTCCAAGGCTCAGAGGCAACAGCCATCTTATCATCACAATGTGACAAGAGAAGACACTAGCACATGCTTATGAGTCTGGGATTTTAAGTGTCTGGGATTTCAAGAGCCTGGGATTGGTAGGGCAAGGACAGGTAGAATGAGTGTCTCTCCACTTCAGTTCCGTACCTGTGTAAAGTGTTATCCCCACCCCCACCCCAGCTCTATCTGGTACAGTTCCAGTTCCCAGCATCGAAAACAATGCCAGGCATATAACACCCCCGCCATAAATCACTGTTGAGTGAAGGAAGAAATAAGCATATTTCTCTGTGATATGTTTATAGCTTTATCCCGCCCATAGATCCATCCAGCTAGAGCATTATTTATTTTCATTCAAAAACCATCATAAGTGGCATCCTGGCCCTTGAAAGACTATATATAACGTAAAGAGATACGTGTTAACTTGGAGTGTTTTTCCTAGATGGCTAAATCCAGTGAATTCTCCGAATTCTTGTCTAAGGTGAACACCAAATTACGAGGAAGGCTCTCATAGAAGTCCCCAGAAAATAACAACCTGTACTCATTTTCTTTAAAATACATGGAAATAGAAATACCTTCATTTGTCACTGACGTGAGTTCTTTCATTAGTCTTTCTTGCCCCCCCCCCCCATTCAGCGCATTTGCGGGTTTCAGTCTCTGTGACAGCCTTTAAGGTGCAGACAGGTGAGGGAAGGCAGGGAGGTCCCTGGGAGTGAGCTGCAAGTCTCCACACAAACCTCTCTTTGAGTGCAAGCATGAGAATGAAGATAAAAAGCCAAACTGCAGACATACTGTACTCAGCGGGAGCCAAGAGCTACCTTGAAGATTGGCAGTTCCAAAAGGCATCAACAGGAATCCTTTTGGTAATTACCAGCTGGGAAATGTCACCCCACTGATTGTGCAGACACGAAGCAGCTGCGCTGTGCGGAGGGCGGACGGAGGCAGGGCCCGCGCAGTAACAAACGGCGGGCCAGCTGCAGCCTGCGTGCCGACTTCCTCCCCACAAAACTCTCCCGCTTAATACTTGCCAAACACTGAAGCAATTAATCACACAGTAGAAGTGGATCTAAAATGTCTGAAACTGCCTGTTGAAGATTAACTGAATCTATCATATTTCGAGCCCGTTTGGGGGCAGGGCGGGGAGGGGAGGGAAGAGTGTCTTTTTATTGCAAAAAGATTCTCAGTCAAATTAATTGCAAAGCTCTAGGCGAGGCAGTCCCATTCTGGCTGGAATTTAGAGACTCATCTGGCCACAAGGTCTCATCCTGAAGTGAGAGACAGAAAAGGACAGAGATCTCTGCCTTTATGAATTCCTGTTGTGGAATCAAAGGTTTAGAGCTTGAGCCAAGACAGGTGTCCCCGAAGCCTAAACAGCCATTTGAAGAGCAGTTTTTCATGTGTTCTGCCTATTGTTTGGATAAAACAGCTCCTCTGTCCCCATGTCCACCCTCCCTGGGTGGAGAATGTTGGTGCCTGTCAGGTATCAGAGGCCAGGAGCCTCACCCTCGGGGAAAGTGGGTCTCTGAGCTGGGCGGCAGTGCTGCCCTGGGCTCGGAAACAGCCTCTGCCTCTGACAGCCACACTGCCTGGGGCTGGAAACTCTACGGCCACACCACAAAGTCAGCTACAAAACCAGCTGCCGCTTGTAGCCATGTGGAGAAACGCACCCCGTCTGCCTCAGGCAAAGGCTTTGGGGACCCCAGCCCTGACGTGGGGAAGGGGTGATGGGCATCTCCCAGCGTATCAGGACCCCGAGTGCTGAACCACAGGCAAACCCCCTGGGTATTTTTATATCCTCCGATAGTCATCGTCCTTAAATACCTCCGACGCAGGCCTCCAGGGAAGCCCAAGAGAGAGTTATTTCCTAGCGGGACATAATCCTGTCTCCTTTCCAATCCCATCAGCATCTCATTGACCTGCCTTCTCATTCCTTCAAGTGTCACCACTGCATGATCTAGAGGCAACTTCACTTCTTTGTTTTAAACTATGCATTTATATAACATTGGCTCCTGCCAAAAGTGCTGTTGTTTTCATTTAAAATGCTCTGTTTATATAAATATCTTCTTAATCACTTAAATAACCCTTCTAAAGAGGATCGAGGGGTGAGCTGCAAGTCTCCACACCAACCTCTCTATTCTTAAAATAGAATGAATGACCTGTAGGTTCTCACAGGGAGGAAGAGAGTCCAAAATATATTGGGAAGTGAGACAAGCAAGAATAGAATGTTTTGAATAAGTTTAGTTCCTAAAAAATAGTCACACGTGGAGAGAAAATCATTTGGAAGAGTAAGCATTAAATTGTTGACAGCAGCTGTCTCTGGAAAAAAGGGTTACTGAGAACTTTTGCTTCCTACATTTTTATTTCTGTAATGTCTGAAATTTTCATACCAGAGCTTGAAAACTGGGGAAAAAAAAATTAAGACAAATGTAGTTACCAGGCAAAGCCAATAATTAGTTGTGATCCAAGGACAAAGAAAGCTTAAGACTCTTCCTAGGGCCCTGGCCAGTTTGGCTCAGCGGTTAGAGTGTCGGCCTGCGGTCCGGAGAGACCCGGGTTCGGTTCCCGCTAAGGGCACGTACTTCGGTTGCAGTTTGTCCCCGGCCCTGGTTGGTCGTGCGGGTGGCAGCCACTCGATGTGTCCCTTCACATCGATGTTTCTCACTCTCTCTCCCTTCCTCTCTCTCTCTCTCCCACTCTATCTGTACAAAAAATGGAAAAATATCCTCGGGTGAGGATAAAAAAAAAAAAAAAAAATAGTAAAAAAAAAAAATAAAAAAAATAAAAAAATAAAGACTCTTCCTAGGGCCTTGCAACTCAAAATGTGACCCCAGAATGCCAACAACATCACCTTAGTTCTTCTTAGAAACACAGAATCTTGGGCCCCATCCTACATCTATATTCATATTCATGTTATAGCGAGAGATGCACTGACTGCCCATATGGACCATTACCCTCTTCACCTGGTGCATGTGATTCTGTTTTATACAAAAAAATAAAAATACTTTTTTTAAAAACTTGAAAAATATCTACAGTTATTTTATAACTTGTACTAGAGATAAGCAGGTTTCTGTAAGAATGGATTTTCAACCATTCAATGGATGAACTAGGCTCCCATCGAGAGGAAAAGGGGGCTGCTCTCCTTTTATTTATTTTTTTCTTGGTTAATCCTCACCAGAGGATGTTTTATCCATTGATTTTTTTTTTTAAGAAAGAGTGGAAGGAAGGAGGGGGGAAAGAGAGAGAGAGAAACATTGATGTGAGAGAGACACACAGATTGGTTGTTTCCCACAAGTGCCCAGACTGCAGCTGGGATTGAGCTGGGGATTGAACCTATAACCCAGGTACATGCCTTTTCCAGGAATTGAACCTGTAAACCTTCAGTGTAAGGGCCAATGCTCTAACCACTGTGCAACACCGGCCAGGGTGAGACGTTGCTCTCTTTACTGACATAGCAAGTCAAGACTAAGTCCACACCCTCCAGGATCTCCCACGGTCAAGTAAAAAACAGACAAATGGTAAGATGAAATCTGGTATAAATACAAGGTAAAAAGTAATAAAGAGCCGCAATTAATCAAAAATTTGGTAGTTGTGTTATTTGGCTAAATAAAAATAATCTAATAATGTCTTATCACTATGACACAAAGAAAGGATGTTAAAGCAACAACTCTGGACTTGGTTTTGACTATCAAGGAAGAATATATTGGTGATATAAAAATAAAGAACTGGGGGTGAGAAAATAGCAGTGTCATTTCAAGCTTATGATATTAACAACAACAAAAGAACAATGGGCACATTTATATTTTAGACAAGCCACAGTTGATCTGAGAGTCTAAATAACACAGTTTAATTGTAGTGGAATGTCCTGAAAATGAATCATTGGTCTACACATCTGTCTATAGTCCAGATTAGAGGAGAAATACAATGAAGAAATGTGAATGGCTTTTTTGGTGATTTAAAAACATTTTAAAGACACTCAAAAGTGGATGACACTCTTCTTCAATATACTTATATTTAATTGTGGGTCTATGTGAATATGGAAATAATATTTGCAATTTTATTTGTAAATTCAATTTATTGGAGCTTAGATTGGTCAGTGGAAGATGTAAAATCCTTTGGAAGATGTTATCTGTATGCTTCCTTGGGAACTGGAGACGTGCACTCTGCCGGTAAGAGAAAATGACAGACTGTGCTGGTCACTGTGCTGAAGGAAAATAAAAGGCTGGATAAAAAAGGTGCTTTGAAGTACCATGACATGCATGACTTTGGTGGACAGCCCTGGAGGCTGGAGAAAGAGAGGATGCACTGACCACTTGAGAACCAGGGGCCAGTCGCGCCTACTATCCTAGAGTCTGCCACACATCTGGAACGTTTCAATAAAGGCCTTGGAGATAAGATTGACAGCTTCATGTCAGACACAATTAGAGGAACCAGGGTTTCGATCCCTGATATGCAAGATGAAAGTAAAGTAGGACAAAAGCAGAAATAATAGCAACTCTTTAGAATAAAAGTGAATAGGACAGCGATATTTGTGAAATAAATAAGAGGGATCCACCAAAGTCATTCCCCTTTGAACCCAGCAATGTCTTGACAACAGCTCACTGACATTCTAACACTGGAGTCTAAAGAAAAGTCTTAGCACAATCTTCCATCCAGAATTCCAGTCTTTATTATTACCAATCATTTCTCAAAGAGCATTATCATAGCTTGTTAGTTGATTTGCATTTTACCTCACTGGGAATATATGGAGATCGTGTTAGAAACATGGTTCTGACACATAGCTCTTTTTTCACACAGAAAGAAAGACCTCCTGATTTACAGACAAAAGAGGTTGCCTGATCAGAATTACTTAATATGTGGTCTACTTAGATCGAATTTTCAACTTAAAAGCCTTCAAATTTTTTGAAACCAGTGATGACTGACTAAAACAATGCAAGTAAAGGCATTGATTTAGACTCCACTTTTTCAAGTAAAGGTTTGAGGCAACTTACAGCCCAAAACATGTGTAATAAAACAGAATAGAAATTTAAAAAAAACAGAACCCAAGAAAAAGAAAACGGCAAATACAACCACTCCAGGCTTTATGGTTCATAGGATTGTGTGGATGTTGTAAGCTCTGCCCTGGTGTTCCTGACAAAACCTAACTGTTCTCATTATCACACAAAAAAATATTAAACCTCTACCTATGAAATGTTGTAGAAGAAGCCCACATTGTTTTCTTTCTTTCTTTCTTTCTTTCTTTCTTTCTTTCTTTCTTTCTTTCTTTCTTTCTTTCTTTCTTTCTTTCTTTCTTTCTTTCTAACATTAAGAACAAGACAGGGCCAACATGAATCTCTGCCCTCTCTGAAATCCTGAAGCACTGATTGTGTTACTCAGCATTGGTCTCACCTGGGAGCTTGTTAGAAATGGAGACTCTCAGACCACACCCCAGACCTGCTGAACCGGGAGCTGCATTTTAACGAGATCCCCAAAGGCTCTGTATACACATCGAAGCTTGAGAAGTACAGGTCTGTAACACTAACGATCACATATTGTTTTGTTTTTACATAAATATTTAGTATGTATATACCTAAAACTATCAATTCCTCAGGGTAGAAACTAGCTTATCTCCTTCTTTTTCCCACAACACCAAGCAAACCAATAACATTGCAGGAGTTAAATAAAAGCATGAATAAAATAATTTTAAAATGAGTGGACAATCACCAAAGGAAAAAAATTGGGCCAAGAAGATCAGAATCAATTCATACAATTCCAAATTATACCATGGATTAAACATTTGCATGACGGGATATTTTAAATAACATTTAAAATAATGACTAATACTTATTACTTATAAGGTACTAATAAGCACTTCTTAGTATCTTTTTCACAGCTCTATGAGGTAGTATTACCCCCATTTTATAAATGGGGAAACTGAGATCTAGGATTAAACAAACTGTCAAAGTCAACTGCTTAAATGTGGTAGAACTATAATTTAAACACAGGCTGTCTAAATACAAAAACCATATTCTTAGCAACAATTATTCAGTGAGAAATTCTGACCCCTGGGTTTCTGAATGATATAAAACTCCAGAACCTGGTATTGAAACAAGGCACTAGGAGAGCTCATAATGGATCAATGATTGGATCTGATCAAAGTTAGTAGTAGTTTACATTTTTAAACAATTTGCAGCATGCTTATATTTGTGCGATTCTGTACACCCACAGGCCTGCTTTTACAAATTGGGAAAGTATATTCTACTATCAATGGAGATGAGAAGTAGGAAAATAAACTGGATCATTGGAAATAGCCAGAAAGTTTATACATGACAATGAGGCGAAATATTTAATGGATATTCATCCATGCGGATGTTTGTAAGTATAAGCTGTCTCTATTTCCTTAGACAACAGTTGTCACATGTAATTTATCTTCTCTATGGCTAGGGAAACCAAGGCTCCAATAGGTCAATGTGAATCAGGGGTCTCCTCAGGTGAAATAAGGCCCATCATTAAGATACCCTTGTTTGTCGTGATCCACTACATTTTCTCTCTCCTATTGGTGGAAAATGTGAAGAAAGGAGATAGCAGGTGTTTGTACCTATTCATGTCAGTGTAGAATTTGTATAATGACTGTTATCATAGGTGAAGTTGAATGTATAGGTAGAAAGATATATGAAAGGTGGAGGTGGTGACCTACAAGGGAAAAAGGGTATATTCCTCCCTAAGGGTGGGAACTTTCTTTTGTTTCTCATAATATTCCCAGTACTCAGCATGTACCTGGTGCTTAAAAGGTATTTGATATACTTTACTGGATAAGTATCTACTGTGTGCTTAGCTAATAAGTATTCAAAAATGACGTGTTGAAACTTTACAATCAGACATATATGATGTTGGTTACCAGACTTACATATTCCATGATTTTAAGTTGTTTAACCTATCTACACCTCAATTTCCTCATCTGTAAAATGAGCACATGATGCTAATCTAATTAAAACATGAGTATCTAGTGAGATAACATGTGAATTGCTTAGCACAACCTGTGTCACATTAAGTGTCCATTCAATAAATGTAGTTAGAGATATCAACTTTCCAGTGAGGTTACATTCAGAGCAGTTTTTATTCATGACATCTTAGCCTAGCTTATGATTTTTCAGATATATAAATCATAAAGAACCATGAGCTGACTGCCTTTTAGTGGTACAGCCAGGACCATGACTAGGTCCTTGATTAGATCTAGTCCTCCTTAATCACAATTCACAAGATAAGGTGTCCTTTAGAAATAAGATGTGAGTCATCTGAGTGTCTTTCTCCATCAAAAAGCACTTCTTCCAGACTTACACACCCCCAGTGGGTGAGTAGGCTTCCCACATAAACAACAAGGAAGACCCTACAATGGAGTTGTGACTACAAAGATCAAAGTTGCCTTCTTCATTTCTGAAGAATTGTATACACCACTTCTGCTGCCTAGGTAGGCCACTCATCTTTTTGTACTCCCCAAAATCACTCAAATCAACTACCCCCAAATTCAGATTTCCTTAAGACTCTGGGTCTTTGAGTTCTTTACATTCATTTACTCGGGCTCTTGAAGACATATCTGGTAGACAAAATACCTGGGAACTTAAGCCTGGTGTTGCATACTTCTGTGGACGATGAAAGCAAGTGGAAATGAATCCTATTCATCACAAAAGAAAAATTAAGCCCTATTGGATGGCAGACTTTCTTAGATCACTCTGAGTGTGACCATTATGATAAAGTTGACAAGAGATAGTTTAGTGCAGTGATTAGCAGGGATTAGAAAATTATGACCTGTGGGCCAGATCCAGCTTGTGGACTGTTCTTATGTAGCCCTCAAGCTAAGACTGGATTTTACATTTTTAAAGGGTTGTAAAGAAAAAGAATGAGAAGACGTAACAACAGAGGTCATATGTGGTATAAAACCTCCAATATTAAATATCACCACACCTTAACAGAAACAATTTGCAGATACCTGGTAAGACCTTGATGCCACACTGTCCAAGATCAAGTCACAATAGAATATCTTATTAAGTGACCTCGGACAAGTCACTTAACCACTCTACAATTCAGTTTCTTTTTTTTTTTTTTTTTTTGGTATGCGCCCCTAGCGGCAACTGAACCCAGGACTCTGGTACTCAGGCCGACGCTCCAACCACTGAGCCAAACTGGCCAGGGCCAATTCAGTTTCTCTATTATTAAAATGAGAAAATAGTTTTTACTTGTGCCTGGCACAAATAAGTCCCTAGAAGTGTTTGCTTTCATTATTTATATTGAGGCAAAAGAAGAGATATTGGCTTAAATATGATTTCTGATTCATCATCTATTCTTATTTATCATTATATTTCTACCACTTATCATAAAACTTGGCATATATGTTCAAAAAGTATGTATTGAGTTTAACAGGTATTAGATTCTTTGATTTTTTTTTAACGTATTTTAACTTTTAAGTAAATCATGTTCTGCACTAAAAATATACCCATTGGATAGACAAATACATGAAAGTATTTTTAAAAGAAATGTTTTTTTACTTGGTTTTTAAATATTAAAATATGTTTACAAAGGAAAATATATGATGTGTAGAATTTGCTCAAACTAACATGGTTATAAATAAATAATTGAATCAAAGGGGGGAAAAGAGACAAAACTCTTATGCAGAAAAATTCCAAATATTTATTCAGATACTCCCTCAAGGAGAGAAGGTCAATCCCCTGCTCCTCCGGCACGGGCTGCCCATAGGGACTTCCTCAGTATGGAGGCGGGGGGACGGGATGGAGTAACTGTACCGCAGAGAAATCTGACCAACATTACCTGAGCCAAGTGATCAAAGCCAGCATCAGCAGTCAGAAATCATGCTGATAGTCTGTGTCCTGGGTGTGATGCAATGAAAATGGCACTCTACCTCTGTGGCCTTTCTCCCAAAAACTCATTACCCTAGTCTAAACATGAAGAGAAGTGCCAGATTAATTCCGAATGAGGGACATCTAGAAAATACCTGACCAGTATTCCTCAAAACTCTCAAGATCGTCAAAAACAATGAAGGTCTGAGGAACCATCACAGCCAAGAGGAGCCTAGGGAGACATGACAACTGGATGTAATATGTTATCTACCCTGGGTGGATGCCGGAACAGAGAAAAGACATTAGGGGAAAACTACAGAAGTCTAAATAAATTATGAACTTTAGTTAATAATAATGCAATAATATTGGTTCATGAGTTGTAAAAAAAAAAAAGCATAATACTAATGTAAGCTGTTAATAATAGAGAAACTGGGTGGAGGGTGGAGGGGAACTGGACTAGCTTCTCAATTTTTCTGTCAATTAAAAAAATTGTTCTAAAAAAATTAAGTAAATTACAAAATACATGGGCAAAGGCAATCGATGAGGAAATAAATAAAACAGGAGTTGGCCCAAAATTAATAATTTCTTAAGCTAGGTTATGGGTACAGAGAAATTTATCACACTGTTCTGTCTACTTAATATGTTCAAAATTTTTTATTATAAATGTTTTAAAAAATAAACAACTTTCAATAAGAAAATAAGATTAAGAAATGCTAGGGACTACATTGTCCCCCACAGTTCTATTTATTTATTTTTTAAATATATAGGGAGAAAGAGAGAGGGAGAGAGAGAGAAACATTGATGTGAGAGTGAAACATCGATCAGTGCCTCCTGCACCCCACCCTGGCAGGGGTTGAGCCTGCATCCCCCCCATTGGTCCTGACCTGGAATGGAACCAGCAATCTTTCAGCGCATGGACGACACCCAACCAACAGAGCCATACCGACCAGGGCTTCCCCACAGTTCTATTTACACATCAGTGAAATTACCAACCACTAAGAAACTTCAGAAATAAAAACTCTGGTTTGCACATACCAATTCTGTATAAAGCATCATTTGTTTATTAAATAAAGTCTTCTCATAATATTTACAGTTACTGCCAACAGCTGTGATCTCTATTGAACTAGATTGGTATGTATGTCTAAATTTACAGATGGTATGCATCTATTCCTAATTAAATTGTCCCATATTAATATTTCTGAGTAGGTTTACTCTCTACCTTTAAGATTATTACTTCATATTACTTTGTTAACTCGATTCACTAGACTTAGGATCAAAGCTATGCTAATAACCTGGTGAGTGTCTATGATTCAATAATCACCACAGTAGCCCAATTCATATATTTCACATGACTTACTACATAATGGATATATATGTAACTTTTTTGTTAAAGTTGAGTAAATATCAGAATAATGACACTTGACATGTTAAATATATTTTTTAAATGATCATGAAACAAGGAAAACTATTTTTCTCTCTCACATTATTTATTGTCTAAGATACTTGACTCTCAAAAAACTAGTCAAATTATCTAAATGCAATAAAATAATAATTAGTATAAGTGTTTCTTATGATAGAGGTAGAAGTAAGCAATCCATTTTATACACAGGGAACTGTAGCAAGGAGAGACTGAATCCAAACTCACAGAACTGGTGAGTGACAAAGCCAGATCTGTAAACACAAGTCTGAACAAAGTTAAAGCCCATGGTTTTTAAATAATATCAGATGCCTTTCTTCTGAAAGATTCTATACAAAGACAAACTGAAAAATCTAAATGGCTTCACCAAGCCCCTTTCTTCTCCAGGATAAAGAGCGGTGGTCAACGCTAGTGTTCATGCAATTTTTATGCTATCAAGTTAGAAGACGTGTATAGCCTGGGTTTTGTTCTTCC
This sequence comes from Molossus molossus, assembly GCF_014108415.1. Taxonomy (NCBI): domain Eukaryota; kingdom Metazoa; phylum Chordata; class Mammalia; order Chiroptera; family Molossidae; genus Molossus; species Molossus molossus. The sequence continues at coordinate 33,295,965 of NW_023425403.1, read as the reverse complement.
TTTCCCTCCATTCCCCTGCGCGGCTCATTTTTCTTTCTATTTATTAAAGTATTATAATCATTCTTATTGCTATATTATCTAATCCCCAAAAAACTGTTTTTCACCATTTTTTCACAATGGCATTGTTATAGGGTCATTGAGTTCCTTTCTTACAACACAAGGGAGTTTTTTTCTATCACCTATTAAATGTGCTAGACCAATGATGTGCAAAATATTTGCCTGTGAAAGCAAGGTTAACCATATTTAAGAAACTGCCTGCAGTAAGAATTATACAGGAGTTGCACAATCTGTTCTTTCTTAATATTAACAAAAAAGGTATCTAGACACTAGGACATCGTACTCTAAAATCACTCAGTCACTTTAAACCTCGGCTCCTTGCTTCATACATCGCCACTTATTTATTCACAAACATTTATGAAACATACTTAAGGCTTGATAACACGCCGAGAGTGGCTAAGGGACTCACTTCCAAGTGTAATACCTGACTCCTGTTTGCATAGCTCACTTGGGCAGATGAGACATGGCCCCAGAAAAGTGAAAGAAAACATTTGGAGTAAATAACACCTACAGCACACTGTCTCCACCACCTTTCTGAATGGATAATACTTCATACCTGTTCAAGGATGAACAAATGAATGCAATAAGACCTAGGAGCTTTCTGAGCTGAGGTACCACATACAGATTGTACTCAGATTTGATACCTTAACAAGCTGCATCATTTCGTGGGCCACCATGAAGACGCTTTGGCCCTGCAAGTATTAGCATAGCTTCTAAATGAAAAGGCCAGTGTCTTGCCAGGAGCCTCGGTAGCGAGGAGAATCCTGAGGAACACTGAGTTCTAATGCCGTTGTTAATCTTCAGCGATTTTCTGAAACTCTGCATGCTTTAGCTTCACCTACAAAAGACCTAACAGAGATTTTCTGCAGAACAAACACCAGCAGAGAGAATAATTGGAAGGCCCTTTACAAAAACAACTGTTAGGACTGTTTGGAGAGAGCCAGCAATGTACAAACTTGTCCCCACTTGCTGAGAAACCAGGAGTTGTTCTGTCGAACCACCCTTAGTCACACAGCAGAAAAGCCTCCCAGCCCGGCTCATGACGGGTCTTGTCATAATTCAGCTGGAGCCACTGGTAAATACCCACCTGTCTATTACTCATTAATAGAGAGAGACAGGATGTCAGCTGTTTCCTTGTCTTGGAGAAACACAGGCTTTTACCACCTTCTGGCTTACTCTCAAAGTAATATTAGAAACAATAAGGCAGACAAAGATTAAAAAAAGAACAGGAAGATGCCATGTCAAAAATTAAAATAAATCATCATTGTCTGATGGATATAGAGATTACCGCCTTTAACTCACTTTACAGGTTTTGATAATTCATCTCTGGCAGATTGGTCATCTTCTTAGAAGATGGGGGAAAACAAAAGTCTCCAAGCCCATTTATATATTAGGACGTTTTATTCTGCTAAAGCTAATAGGTGTTTTGATCTTTGGTGGTTATTAATCCCCCTCACTGTTATTTAGATTATATAACTGGTGTTGATTTTGTTTGAGCAGCAAATAATTTGTGTTTGGTTATGATGTGACTAGAGATCTTCCTATTTGAATTTTAAGCAGAACTGCTTGCTGTCTTCCATTTTAACCCCAGAATGCACTTCCTGTATCAACTACTACACTAGTGGTGACAACAAATAAACATGAAAATTCAGTTCAACCCAAGGGCAGCTTATTTCTCCCTCGTCTAGCAGTGCAGGGTGTTCGGGGAGAACAGAGAGCTTCCCACCTCAGGGGGAGCCAGGACCTGGGCTCCGACCTGCTGAGGTTCCACTGTTCCTTAGAACCATGTCGCCATCTGTGTGCAGTGGTAGGAGAGGATGGGAAAAACATGAAGGCACAGCACTGACCAGTACCTGGGTCTAGAAGTGAGACATCACCTGTGATCTGACCTGGAGGGGAGGGGACTCAGACATGCTGTCCTGGCTGGACAGCCTCTCCCCATAGAGTCCACACCTTTGAAGGAGGAGCACAAATTCTAAGGGACAGTGAGCCACCTCTGCCGCAAGTATGCACCTCTATGGATGACATGGACAAAGCAAAGTATTCCAAAATGCCTCGCCCACTCATTGGGTAATGACCAACATTTTATAAAGCCTCATTTATTTAGGTCAAGACTGGGACTTCCTTTGACAAGGCAAACATTCTTCCAACTGTTCAGTTATTTACATGGTGAGTGGCTTTCTGCTCTTTCCTTTGGAGAAGAAGTTGATAAAGGGAAAGAGGCATGAGAACATGAGAGCCAGAGGACGTGGCGGGGAGGGAAAGGACTGGGAGGGCTATGGACTCCCCTCTTCTGAGGCCTTCCCAGAACTATAGCCAGCACCCTGGGACCCTCGAGGACCCTTCCATCTCCACAGAAACTGTAGGACAAATTCTGGCTTTGGCAGCAGAAAACAGGGGATCCTGGCCTAAGGAGCCCTGGAAACAAGGTCAGTCACACCTGCAGGCAGTCAAGCTCTTGTCCTTACCCAAGACTGGACCTTGGCCTTTTGTCAACTGCTGTGACAAAGTTCCTGCCGGAAACAGTTCTTATTATTCATTCCTTGTCTCCAATCTGAATAATGACTTAACTTTGCATGGGAATTCCATGAACATCAGTCTCATCCAGTCTGCACAATAATAGTGTGTAGAGGAGGCATGTCATTCCCTTTATAAAAATAATGAAACAGAATCAAAGGGAGGTTGAACACTGACTCCGGTTACTGCAGCTATTATGTGACAGAGCCAAGGCCTGAAGTCAGACCTCTCATTCCCCGTCCAATATTCTTTCCACTCTGAACTACTTTCCACTGGACACGCTTCTTCCTCTAGGCCTGGGGCATTGGGCCCTTTTTGCTGACACAGTCCCCTGCCCTCTCTGTGTCCAGATTGCTGTTCCTTTGATGCCTTTATCCCACAGATAATTAAATATGGATCTGACTGTGTGCCAAGCACTTGATAATCAAACAGGCTGCTTCCCCTTGCAGAAGGTAGTCTATTCACCAGCAAACAAATGTATAATTGCATATCATGATAAGTACTAAAAGGAAACAAATGCAATGTAAGAACTGCAGATGGCAGAGGCAGAGAAATAGGGAGAGGAAATCTACTTGGACAAGGCTGTCAGGAAGGTCTCTCAGAGGGGTTGACATTTGAGCCAAGACCTGGACAACGATGAGTCAGCAGCGAGAAGTGGTTTTATTGGGTGGGTGAGAGGCTGCGTCTCGTAGAAGAGCTTAATAGGTACGAGGAACGGAAGGAGGCCAATGTGTCTGCAGCATGACAAGGAGAGGAGCAAAGATGAGTTTGGAGAGCAGGCAGGCCCAAGCGTGGAGGAGTTTGGATTATATGAGATTTGCCATTGGGATCCACTAAAGAGTGTTTAACAGTAAAAGCGATGTGATCACATTTGTTAAAAGATTATTATCTGTGTGCTATGGAGCATAGAGTGAAAGAGGAAACAATACATGCACACAGGCACCGCAGTGGTCCAGGAATGAGCTGATGGTGTCTTAGAAAATAGAAGCAGCAGACAGACAGAGCCGAGATGTGTTTCGGAGGTAGAATGAAAGGACCTGCTGATGGACTAGCTTTGAGGGGCAGGAGCCAGGGATGAATTAATTAATTGTGTCTTTTCAGGCCTCTGGCTTTTGCAGTAAGCCTCTAGATATGGTAAAACCTGGCTAAACTTTTTTTTTTTTTTTTTTTAATCCTCACCCGAGGACATTTTTCCATTTTTTGTACAGATAGAGTGGGAGGGAGAGAGAGGAAGGGAGAGAGAGAGAGACATCGACGTGAAGGGACACATCGAGTGGCTGCCACCCGCACGACCAACCAGGGCCGGGGACAAACTGCAACCGAAGTACATGCCCTTAGCGGGAACCGAACCCGGGTCTCTTCGGACCGCAGGTCGACGCTCTAACCGCTGAGCCAAACTGGCCAGGGCCTGGCTAAACTTTTTGAATTGGGAAGGAATGAAACTTGACTCATTTTATAGTGACCATATTTCTCAATTCTAAGATGCGTTTTTGTGTTTTGTTTTTCATACTTTAATGTTTCTAAAGTCAGGATGTGTCTTAATATCAAAATCAAAGGAATGCTTCAGAGCAGTAAGCTGTGACAACATTGTCATCACTTGCTAATGGGCCTGTGAACTTAGCCTAGGGTAGACGCATCTGCTCATCAGATGATCAAGTCACCAAGGCTATTTGTGTTGATTACACAACAAATGGTGCATTTTAGCATGTTTCATTTAACGTGTTTACATAGAGATTACACTATGAAGCAGTCTAGAAACAATAAGGCATTGTATATGCAGAAGAACAAGAAATAAATTAAATAAATAAAGCTGGAGACACACATTTACCACAAATGAATCACATATTTGACTCTGGAAAACTGATTGCTTTAACCCAAAAGAATGAGCTAGTGTTTTCCAGGGTCTAAAACCTAAAACGAGCCACAAGACGATAAACTGGGGCTGAGGCAGTGAGGAGGTGGCAGAAAGAGCCATCGCTGAGATACGTTTAAATGTATAAATGCCTGTCACATAGCAGGCAATGTATTGAAGGCAGTATACACTGTTCCATCCTAGGGGTTTTATCTTAGACTCTTCAATGCAATGAAAGGTTAATTTGAGACATTTAAGTACCGAACATCTATCTGACTAAAACATTCAGTTGACGTTCAAAAGAACAGTTTGAATTCTAGTGAGGTGAAATTCAGTTAATTGTAGTAAGATGATGTGCCAGACAGATCACTTGAACTTTTTCTCTGCTTTAGCAAGAAAAAAAGGAGAGAGGGGCCTTGACAGCCTTATTGAGGGGAGGTGCACTCCAACCCCACCACCTCCAGTCCCAAATAAAGCTAAATAGACACAGGGCATCCAACATCCAAACCCTGCCCAACAGGCCATCAAGAAGGACAAGAAGAGAGAGAACCAACCCTTTGTATTCCAGGGGTAACACAGCTTGAACTCTGAGTGGGTGAGCGGAGTTGACAAGGAGCAGCCAACCTGTATACAGTAACACTGGGCTGAGGAGACACCACTGAGCACTGAGAAGTAGCATTTTTGATAAGCGATGTAAACAGCAGCTTCAACAAACCATGCAGACCAGTGCCAGGAGCTAGGTGTGAAAATGAACCAAGGCCAACAGAATGACAAAAGGCAAAGGCTATTTATCCAGACTTGCTGTAGCAAGGGAGTCTGCTATCATCACTTGTATTGTAGCAGAGACTCTAAGGCAGGCAGAGGAGTGGGAAAGCTTTATAGTAAAACAAAAGTGGGGGGCTTCAGGTGTACCCAGTGTGGAGGCTTTGGCATGGAGAGTTGGAGATGGGCTGGCTAGAAGCAGGGCATCCTGTGAGATTGGTTATGGGTATACATTGGCTTTCTCTGGTTGGTCCTAATTTAGAAGCAGAGGCAAACATTAGGAAAGCTGTCAGTTATTAATCAAATCCTTGGCATTTGGCACTTACTGTTATAGGATTGTTTTAGGGGTTTTCTGAGCTGGTTGTTAAAAATAGTGCTCTGACTTCTTACAAGTCTGACTTATAGATAGTAGGCTGGCTCCAGGCTGGTTACTGGAGATAATGGGTTTCCTGGACAGGTTGCTACAGGTTGCGTATCAGTACTGCTTTATATATGGTCTGGCCATTATCCAATAGTGTATCTCAGTTTCCCATCCGGCTCTGGAGACCTTGCCCTGTGGGACCAGCAGGGGCTCAGGCAGAGGAGGTCTTTGCTTGGCAGCAGTACCACCTGACTTAAGAAGCTGATGTTTCTAGCAGCCCATTCCTACAGGAGACAATATTCATGGCGTCACAACGTCACAGCAGAAGATACTTACTTTGAGACTTACCCAGATGAATGCTGAATACGTATTTATTTCAAAAGTACTAAGGAAGCCTAGAAATGAAATGAAATTAAACAGAGATCTGAGGTGGATTGGGAGCAGGGCAGGTAGGAGGAGAATATAAGTCAGCAAAGCAACCAAATTTTAATAGAACAAAACCCCTCTGAATAACATTTTATCCATCAGTTTCACTTTCATCATAACTTATGATATACTAATGAGTGTAATTAAGCAAGAGACCTTTATCATTAAAAAATATTTGCTAAGAGGACTAGGCTTAATGTTGGAATATCAGTGATAATCCCACATGCGGTGTTCTTACACATACCCCATGGTTTTTAATTACAGTAGCATGGATTTATATACGCACTTTTTTATAAGAAAAATAATTACAAATTCAAATTCGGGAAATAAAAATGCTATCAATATTGTGACATTAATAAAAAGTAGCAAGAATCAAATAACACATAGGAATGAGAATTTCCTTGAAAAATATATTCCTCTTTAACATTGTATTTTAGTTGAAGACATCATCAATGGAAAATAATTCCCTATTTCCTTAATCTATTTTTTTTTAAAGAACAGTTTATTGATTTTGAGAGAGAGAGGAAGGGAGAAGAGAGAAACATCGATGTGAGAGCACAGTATAGATTGGCCGCCTGCTGCACACCCCCCACCAGAGACTGAGCCCACAACCTGGGCATGTGCACCTACCGGGAATCAAACCAACAACCTTCTGGTGCACAGGACGACGCCCAACCAACTGAGCCTCACTGGCCAGGGCTAACCTATTTGTGATCAATAATTATTTGAAGATATTCAACAGTTGATTTGGGTTGACCTCACATGAACCAGCATTGTACTTATAGTTTGTCTATTCTGAGCAAGGCATTGTCAATGTTATTCATTCTTCTTTAAATATTAAAATTCCATCTGTTACAACCACTGTGTTATCTCGTAAGTGTCTTCTAATGAATGTTAGCACAACCTGACACAATAGATATTATTATTCCCATTTTACTGGAGTGGAAACTGAGGCCCAGAGAGGCTTTGAGATTAAATCAAAGACATGCAGCCAGTACGTGGAGAGCCAGTCTCCGTTTCGTCTTCCTCTTCAAAGCTCTTGCCCTTCCTTCTTTTTGTCTGCATGTGACAATCTTCCTTAGGGGGAAAAATAATTTAATCCGACTCTTTTATCAGATATACCAGAGCATATACAAAAATGGGTATTACGCTTCAAAGTATTTACTTCAGGGGGCTAATTACCTATTTCAGCTTTGAACTTTTTTATGGAAACTGCCTTCAGAGCCAGTTTACAAGCTGTAGAAGACAATGAGTCTCAAGCTTGTAATCAATCCCCCTCGTAACCGGAGCAAGCAGCTGCCTCCTTCGCCACAGGAGTTTGGGGGCATGAAAAGTCTCAGTGTCTCCCCAGATAACTCTGTCACCCACTGGGTGAAGCCTGAAATCCCCCCAATAAAAGCTTAATCCTTTTAATTTAAAAGTTTGCTCCTGTGTTAAAATGGAAAACCCTGCAAGAAGAATAACAAAGGAGCTAAAAGGAAAGCAGCAAGCTGGATGGGCTCTCACTGCCACTTACACTAATTCTCTCTTATCCCACTGTTGAAGGCTCATCCACTCCCGTTCCCCCTCTCGCTTTGGCTCGTTAGAGAAACAAATCCATGCTAGATTGTTAACATATATGTCTCTATTTAATGTCTTACTTGCCCAAGGTAATCTGTATTTTAACAGTAATCATCTAGAAATATATCCTGGCTGGTGAAATTTTCAAGCCAATAGTAGAAAATATTTTTGCAGAGGTGTCTTCCCATCCTGATAATCACCCTTTTTTTAATCTCTAGGATTCCACACCTTCTGATTAGCATTTGGTTTTGGAGAACCAATCAGGTTTCACGTGGAACCTTGTTTTATAGGTCAAAAAATTCCTAGGAAATGTCGATCTATACCAATTGTTCAACTAGAAAAAAAGTGGAATTACTATGGATTTTTTATTTAGCAAGAATAGAAATTTTTCAAAAGTAAGTATTGGTACTTCATTTACTATTCATTTTGGCAACCATGCAAAATTATTCATTTTACTACCTATAACAAAAACTCCAAAAAATCTATTTCCAAAACACAGGATATGATGTTTTGGAATTTAGAATATGGAAGTTCTCATCCCCTTACATGAGCAAACAGAAAGTCCTAAGCCCAAACATTCAATTCAGTGCTTAGAGAGTCCTACATGCTTGTTAACTACCCCCTTCACTAGGTAATGCACAGAAATGCATGCAGGTATGAAGAGAAGACACATAGCCACATTTTTGCCTCTGGGACTGGAACCTCATACATCAAAACAGACCATATGACATTTCCATTGTGTTACTTCCTCAAGCTCTGTCACTCATTTAATATTTTCATAATACTTATAAAATAGTTGATAGAAAGTCTTTCCATCAAAGAGACACAATTCAGGTTATGTATTTCACTGACCCTGTTTCTCTCTTGATGCAAATGCAGTGAAAACAGTTTTATTCCCACACCCAGTCAGTACTGACCGGTGTTTGAAGCAAAAGAAAAAAAAACAAAAAAACATAATTACCCTACTTAATCATTAATATTGACGTTGTCTCTACCCAATGGATCTTTAGCTAAGAATACTGGCATATTTTTAAAAAATAGAAAGAATAAAGAAAAGTCAGAGAAAGAGAAAAGAAAATAGGTATTCTGAAAGAGGGTTGCACCTGCTTATAGTAAAGCAAAAAAATTAAAAGTAGACCTTTGTGCCTTCCCTCCTTCAAACACGTGGTTAAATAATCTGCAAAGTGGCAGGGCAAAGAATTTTTCCCTTTCTTGATATATCCTCCACTCTTGATGACTCAATAGCTTCAGTAAGTTTTTTGGTTCATCAAATCACCTCCTGAGATTCTATTTGAATGACATTACCATTTGCCCACTGGGAATAGGCCTGATATTATCAACTTACTTAACAAGGGCTATGAAATTTGAGACAGGCTGTGGGAAAATGTTGTCTCAATGGATAGTACTAGATTTCTGTTCCTCCTTTCTGGGCCAGAATGTCAGAGAGATAAGTCTCTGAATTCACACGAGTTTCTTTCCCGGCCCTGGTTGTACATAGCATGGCAGATGGCCGAGTGTGGACTAATGTTCTTTAGTAACTTAAGTGTTGGATGGAACTGAAGCCAAGTTATTATCTTCACTTTTTTTCTTGATCAGAGAAACAGCCTTTAAACTCATGACCCCGTTCTTAAACAGTGAAATGTTTTTTTGAAAAAATCCTGGGTCATTTTAAGTAACAAACCAGGGAGAGACTATGTGTATTTATCTCTAAGCTACAAAGAAATTCTATAAAAGCAGGGGCTTTTGATAAATTAATAGATATTTTCCATGCAATATTTTTTTTCTTGAAAAACATTTTTATTTTGTCTCATACACACCAAATAGTATATAAAAATATTTCTATATACATTTTATCTAGAATGTATATAGATAAATAGATGATGCCAATATATTCGAGGATCCCAAGGTGCCCCCTCCCTCATGGTCACTTCTTCCTTCTCTCCAAGGGTACTCACCATCCTAAATTTATTAATCAATCTTTTTATATAGATAGATTTACATCACGTATGTGGACCACAAATCAATTTGTTTAGTTTTACCAGTTTGTTTAGCTTTACATAAATAAAATCATGCAGCATTCATGCTTACATGATTTGCTTCTTTCTATTTTTTTTTCTTTTTTTTTTATCCTCACCCGAGGACATTTTTCCATTTTTTGTACAGATAGAGTGGGAGGGAGAGAGAGGAAGGGAGAGAGAGAGAGAAACATCGACGTGAAGGGACACATAGAGTGGCTGCCACCCGCACGACCAACCAGGGCCGGGGACAAACTGCAACCGAAGTACGTGCCCTTAGCGGGAACCGAACCCGGGTCTCTCCGGACCGCAGGCCGACGCTCTAACTGCTGAGCCAAACTGGCCAGGGCTCTTTCTATTTTTTAAAAAATTTTTTCTTGATTAATTTTAGAGAGAGAGGAAGGGAAAGGGAGAGACAGATAAAAACATCGATGAGAGAGAACATTGATGGGCCACGGCCTGCATGCCCCCCACTGGGGATCGGGCCCACAACCTGGGCATGTGCCCTGACCAGGAATCAAACAGGCAACCTCTTGGTGCATGGGTTGACACTCAACCACTGAGCCACACTGGCCAGACTCTTTCACTCAATTTTTAAAGATTCTATCACTTAATATGTAAGGTTTAAGATCTATAGCTTTATTTATGTCCACAGCTACAAAGCATGGTACAAATATTCTCAACTTTATACATTCTACAGTTGGTGAACATTTGGATTTTCTCTGGTTCTTGAATTTTCAGAACTGTGCAACCATGAGCAGTTTTGTGCATGCCCCATGATGATCATGTGCAGGAATCCTTCCAGGAGTTCTCAACATGAATGTTACCTCTACTGGATCAGGTTTAAACTGTTTTTGCAGAGGCAGAGCCAGTGAAGACTCCCCCTAGCGGTACACGAGATATCATCCATTGATCCATATCCTTTCCAGTACTTGGTAGTATCTAACTTTTCATTTTTGCCAGTCTGGTAAGTATTAAATGTTATTTCATTTGAGTTATTACTAATTAAACAGTTTTTATGCTTATGAGCCAGTCGTACATCCTTTTCTGTGAAAGCCTATTCAAGTTTTCTACCTAATTTACTATTGAGTAAATCTGTGTGTATTTTACTGTAACATTATTTCTCCCTCTGCAATTGATCAATATCTTAGTAGAGATACTTTGGACTGTGTTAATGTCTTATATCTCGCCAAGCTTTTGCCCACTGACTATAGCATTTTGCTTGCAATAATTTATACTGAGGTGGTTGCCTTATGTGATGTTTATATTTCTGTTATTCCTTCTACGTGTCAATTTGAATTATCTTATTTTTTTTAAAAAGGCTATCCCTCCTTGGCTGGTTTGGCTTAGCAGTTAGAGTGTCCACCCACGGACCAAAGAGTCACGAGTTTGATTCCGGTCAAGGGCACGTAACTATGCTGATTTGATTCCTGGTCCTGGTTGGAGTCATGTGTGAGGCAACCAATTGATGTGTCTCTTTCACATTGATGTCTCTCTCTTTCTCCCTCCCTCCCTTCCACTCTATCAAAAAGTCAATGAAAAAATATCCTCAGATGAAGATTAAAAAATAAATAAATAAAATAATAATAATAGGAAACCGAAAAATGGCGGCGGAGTGAATGGAGCTACACAGACCGTCTCCCAGAACCAAACTGGAATTACAACTATAACACAGACAAATCGACGGGAAAAACCAACAGAAAAGCAGCTTGGAGGACCATACAACGAGGGACACTGACTCCATCCCGGTAGGCTTGCGAAGGCGCGAGACGGGGCTGGGAGCCCACGGTCGGCAGCTCGGCAGCGGCCTCAGCTGGGAGCGGCGCCCTCGGGTCACACTCCCAGGCGGCTCCACAGCGCAGCCGGGACAGAGGCTGAAACAGCCACAGCCACTCACCTTGGGCTCCAGCGGAGGGAGGGCGGACTGGACTGGAACTGTGTCGGGACACTCGGGGTTTGGAGGGCGCTCAGAGCTTTGGCTGAGTGCAGCCACTCAGGACGGTGGCCACATTGCTCCTTCCAAGGGCTCTGGGGAGAGGCAGCAGCCCCTCCCTCGGAGATCCAACCCCAGCCTGTGGGCCATTGAAGTGCTAATTGAGGCTCACTAGCGACCAGCATCTGCCCCACCCTCGTGAAAGCCCCTTGGCTGAGCACCAGAGGGAGTTTTTCAATCAACTGACAACCCAAAACTCATCAATTAACCTAGACTGCTAGCCTCCAGGAAAAAGCTAGAGGATAACAGTACGTTTCCTGGGCTGGCAACTTTAACCAGGAAAGTAAGACTTGACAGTGGTGTTCAACGCGGGTCCTCCCTCGCTCATCTAAACACAGGAGAGGGAGCCACAAACAGCAGAACACCAACACACACAGGGAGAACTTGACAGGCTCCAAAGCCCACAGTGATAGCCAAAATGGTGAAACACAGAAACAGAAGCCAAATGAAAGAGCAAGACACCTCCACCGAAGATGAGATCAATGTGGAGCAATTAGGCATGTTAACAGAGCTAGAATTCAGAGCCATGATCTTGAGGAAGCTGAACAGCATGAGTAAGGACATAGAGACACTGAAAATAAGCCAAATGGAAATTAAAAACCAACAAGAAGAGATAAAAAATGACATATCCGAAATGAAAAACACATTGGAAGGTTTAAAAAGCAGAGTAGGGGAAGCTGAGGACCGGATCAGTGAATTAGAAGACAGGGTAGAAAAAATCAACCAATCAGAAAAACAAAAGGAAAAAACTATTAAAAAACAGGAAGACAGCTTAAGAGAACTATGGGACAACTGGAAACGGAATAATATTCGCATCATAGGAGTCCCCGAAGAAGAAGAAAAGGAGCAAGGGATAGAGAATATATTCAAAAAAATAGTGAGAGAAAACTTCCCTAATTTGGTGAAGGAAGAAGGCATTCAAGTTCAAGAAGCACAGAGAGTCCCAAGTAAGAAGAACCCAAACAGGCCCACACCAAGACACCTAGTAATTAAAATGCCACAAATTAAAGACAAAGAGAGAATCCTAAAAGCAGCAAGAGATAAACAACAGGTTACCTACAAAGGGAACCCCATAAGGCTCTCAGCTGACTTCTCACAAGAAACACTACAGGCCAGAAGAGAATGGCATGAAGTAATCAAAGTCATGAAAAACAAGAATCTGAATCCAAGACTACTCTACCCAGCAAGGCTATCATTCAAAATAGAAGATCAAATAAAGAGCTTCCCAGACAAAAAAAGGCTAAGGGAATACATTAGCACCAAACCAGCACTGCAAGAAATGTTAAAAGGACTGCTATAATTAGCAGTAGAAATGGGAAGAAAAATAGAACCACACTAAACAAAAATGGCAATAAATAAGTACATATCAATAATCACCTTAAACGTAAATGGATTGAATGCTCCCATAAAGAGACACAGAGTAGCTGATTGGATAAGAAAGCATGACTCATCTATATGTTGTTTACAAGAGACCCACCTCTCAACAAAAGACTCACATCGGTTGAAAGTGAAGGGATGGAAAAAAATTTTCCAAGCAAATGGAAAGCAAAAAAAAGCTGGGGTAGCAATTCTCATATCTGATAAAATAGATTTCAAAATGAAGACCATAACTAGAGACAAAGACGGCCACTACATAATATTGAAAGGATCTATCCAACAGGAAGATATAACCTTGATAAACATATATGCACCCAATATAGGAGCACCAAAATATATTAAAAATCTTCTGGAGGACTTCCAAGGAGAAATCGACAACAATACAATCATAGCAGGGGACTTCAACACCCCATTGACAGCACTGGATAGATCCTCTAGGCAAAAAATTAGCAAGGAAACAGAGACTCTAAATGGAGCACTAGACCAAATGGATTTAATAGATATCTACAGAGAATTATACCCCAAAATTACAGAATACACATTCTTCTCAAGTGCACATGGGACATTCTCAAAGATAGACCACATGATAGGACACAAACTAAATCTCTACAAGTTCAAGAAGATTGAAATCATATCAAGCATCTTCTCAGATCACAATGGCATGAAACTAGAAATCAATTGCAACAAGAACATGCAAAGACATTTCAACACATGGAGGCTAAATAGCATGTTATTAAACAATGAATGGGTCACCGAGGAGATCAAGGAAGAAATTAAAAACTTCCTGGAAACCAATGAAAATGAACACACAACAACACAAAATCTATGGGATGCAGCGAAAGCAGTTCTGAGAGGGAAGTTCATAGCACTACAGGCCTACCTCAAAAAACAAGAAAAATTTCTAATTGACTGTCTAACCTCACAACTTAAAGAATTAGAAAGCAAACAAAAAGAAAACCCCAGAGCAAGTAGAAGGAAGGAAATAGTAAAGATCAGAGCAGAAATAAATGACAGAGAGACCAAAAAAACAATTCAAAGGATCAATGAAACAAAGAGCTGGTTTTTCGAAAAGATAAACAAGATAGATGGACCCTTAGCTAGACTCACCAAGAAACAAAGAGAGAGAACCCAAATACACAAAATCAGAAATGAAAGAGGAGAAGTAACAACCAACACCACGGAAATACAAAAGATCATTAACAACTACTATGAACAACTATATGGCAACAAATTCGACAACCTCAGCGAAATGGACAAATTTCTAGAAACACACAGTCTCCCAAAACTATTCCCGGAAGAGATAGAAAACTTGAACAGACCAATAACAACTAAGGAAATTGAAGAGGTAATCAAGACTCTCCCAGCAAACAAAAGCCCAGGCCCAGATGGTTTCACGGGGGAGTTTTACCGAACATTCAAAAAAGAACTAACACCCATTCTCCTCAAACTATTTCAAAAAATTCAAGAAGAAGGAAGACTTCCAAACACGTTCTATGAGGCCAGCATAATTCTAATTCCAAAACCAGAAAAAGACACTACGAAGAAAGAAAACTACAGGCCAATATCACTGATGAACATAGACGCCAAAATCCTGAACAAAATACTAGCAAATCGGATCCAGAAATACATCAAAAAAATTATTCACCATGACCAAGTGGGATTCATTCCAGGGATGCAAGGCTGGTACAATATTCGCAAATCAATAAACGTGATACACTACATAAACAAAATGAAGAATAAAAACCACATGATCATATCAATAGATGCTGAAAAAGCATTCGACAAAATCCAGCATCCATTTCTGATAAAAACGCTCAGCAATGTAGGAATAGAGGGATCATATCTCAACATAATAAAGGCCATATATGAAAGACCTACAGCCAACATCATACTCAATGGACAGAAACTAAAAACATTTCCATTAAGAACAGGAACAAGACAGGGATGTCCACTTTCGCCACTCTTATTTAACATTGTACTGGAAGTCTTAGCCACAGCAATCAGACAGGAAGAAAAAATAAAAGGGATCCAAATTGGAAAGGAGGAAGTGAAACTGTCATTATTTGCAGATGACATGATATTGTACATAGAAAACCCTAAAGACTCCATCAAAAATCTATTAGACTTAATAAATGAATTTGGCAAAGTAGCAGGATACAAAATTAACGTCAAGAAATCGACGGCATTCTTGTACAACAATGATGAACTCACAGAAAGAGAAACTGAAAAAACAATCCCATTTACCATCGCACCAAAAAAATTACAATACCTAGGAATAAACTTAACCAAAGAAGTAAAGGACCTATTTGCAGAAAACTACAGGTCATTGAAAAAAGAAATAGAGGAAGATATAAAAAAGTGGAAGCACATACCCTGTTCATGGATTGGAAGAATTAACATAATTAAAATGTCCATACTACCCAAAGCAATCTATAGATTCAATGCAATCCCCATCAAAATACCAACAACATATTTCATAGAACTAGAACAAATACTTCAAAAGTTCATATGGAACCAAAAAAGACCCCGAATAGCCACAGCAATCTTGAAAAAGAAGAACAAAGTTGGAGGGATCACAATACCAGATATCAGGTTATACTACAAAGCGACTGTAACCAAAACAGCCTGGTACTGGCACAAGAACAGGCATATAGACCAGTGGAACAGAACTGAAAACCCAGAAATGGACCCAAGGCAATACGCTCAATTAATATTTGACAAAGGTGGCAAGAGCATACAGTGGAGTAAAGACAGCCTCTTTAATAAATGGTGTTGGGAAAATTGGACAGCTATATGCAAAAAAATGAAACTGGACCATCAACTTACACCATATACAAAAATAAACTCAAAATGGATAAAAGACTTAAATGTGACCCGTGAATCCATAAAAATTCTAGAAGAAAATGTAGGCAACAAAATTTCGGACATCATACGGAGCAGAATTTTCACTGATACATCACCTAAGGCAACAGAAATAAAGGAGAAAATGAACACATGGGACTACATCAAACTAAAAAGCTTCTGCACAGCAAAAGAAACAATCATCAAAATGGAAAGGCAACCCACTGTATGGGAGAACATCATTGCCAATGATGTATCAGATAAGGGGTTAATTTCCAATATATACAGAGTGCTCATACAACTCCACAAAAGGAAGACAAAGAACCCAATTAAAAAATGGGCAGAGGAGCTGAATAGACACCTCTCCAAAGAGGACATACAAATGGCCAAGAGACATATGAAGAAATGCTCAACATCACTAATCATCAGAGAGATGCAAATTAAAACAACAATGAGGTATCACCTCACACCTGTCAGAATGGCCGCCATCAACAAATCATCAAACAACAAGTGTTGGCGAGGGTGTGGAGAAAAGGGGACTCTAATACACTGCTGGTGGGAATGCAGACTGGTGCAGCCGCTATGGAAAACAATATGGTGCTACCTCAAAAAATTAAAAATTGAACTTCCATTTGACCCAGTGATCCCACTGCTGGGAATATACCCTAAGAAGCCTAAAACACCAATCAGGAAGAATATATGTACCCCCATGTTCATAGCAGCACTATTTACAATAGCTAAGATCTGGAAACAGCCCAAGTGTCCACCAGTAGATGAATGGATCAAAAAGCTGTGGTACATATACACAATGGAATACTATGCAGCAGTAAGAAAGAAAGATCTGTTATCCTTTGAGACGACATGGAGGGACCTGGAAAGTATTATCCTAAGTAAAGAAGCCAAGCAGAAAAAGACAAATACCACATGATCTCACTTATATACGGAATATAATGAACATAACAGTCTGAGGAATACAGTAGACCCAGACACATGGAAGTAGGGCACAGACTGACATCCCTCAGAAGAGGGGATGGGGGGTGGGGGGGTGGGAAGAGATAAACCACAGAACTTATATGCATGTATGCATGACCAATGGACATGGACAACTAAGCCGGGGACAGGGTGGAGGGGGGGTGGGGTGGGGGGTGCCAATGGGGTAAAAAGGTAAAATATCTGTAACAAAAAAATAAAGAAAGAAAGAAAGAAAGAAAGAAAGAAAGAAAGAAAGAAAAAAATAATAATAATAATAATAAAAGAAGGCTATCCCTTATTGCCATTTATTATTTATTTACATCACTATGGGCCCATTACTATCTCATTTCATCTATGATAGTTTCATCTATGGATGATAATCCAGTACTATTATTAAATATTTTGTTTCTAAAATTCATCCAGTTTGGAGCTTCTTTATTTTGATTCTTATGTCCTTCTGACATGTTCCAATCCCCCTCCCCCCCTTTTTTTTATCACTTTCTCTTTTTCCAGGATCCACAAGATGGTCCAGGTTTATGTAGGATATTTCCTGCTCCAGTCCTGTGATCAGCCATTTCTCAGAGAACGCCTAGTTCCCCTTTTTGGAGAACGGTACTTAGAAACCAACATCTGGGTGCTAGGTTTGCTTGTTGCTACTGGAATGCCATTGCTCACAAGCCTCTAAGCAGGCAGAACTATGAACATATGTATAAAAACTCACACTTATACACACACATCTGTATCGATTTCTATACCTCTCTATTTGTGTATATGTATTTCTATCTCTAATACTAATACTTCTGATTCTAAATTAATAAAGATTCATTTTAGTCTTTCTCTTTTCCTTATTTTTCATATATTCCCCTAATAGAAATAAACCTAACTCTCAGTATCTACAAGGCATCACTTATTCCCTCAATCTTAATATGCACACAAAGTGATCGCAGAATTGTTAACCCACACTCCCCATAAGAAACAGATTTACTAATTTGAGTAGTTGTTTACAGGGTGGGATTTTTTTCTTTGTTTTGTTTTTAACCATACAACACAGGCAAATTACACTTTTTCCAAAATTACTCAGATTACTTTCTATCTTCCCCACGCCCTTCAGTGAGATCATGTTATTTATTTGTAATACAATTAGGTTTATTTGTTACTGTTCTTTTGTTTTTTATTTTGTGTTTGTTTTTGTTGATCCTCACTTGAGGATACTTTTCCATTGATCTTTCGAACAGAGTGGGAGGGAGAGAGAGAGAGACAGACAGACAGACAGAGAGAGAGAGAGAGAGAGACATTGACGTGAGAGGGACACATCAATTGGTTACTTCCTGCAAAATCCCAACCAGGGCCAGGGACCGAACCACAACTGAGGTGTGTGCCCTTGACCAGAATCGAACCCGTGACTCTTAGGTCCTCTAACCGACACTCTAACCACTGCTCAGGGCTAATTGTTACTGTTTATGTTCCATTTTGGGATCTCTACATCCTGGTTGACTTTATTTATTCTTTGAGTATATGAAACATGACTGTGGTTCCTAGAGTAAAAGCTATTTAAAATACATACCCAAAAAAGAGTGTAACTCTTCGTTGACACTATCCCATTCCCATTTGTCCCCAGTGCAGCCATTTTCCATCTGCCCAGTTCTTTTTTCTATTGATTACCTTCATACTTTTACCTTTTTTAATACCTTTAGTGCCCTGTTTTCTCATTTAACGTTTTCTGTCTAGTTTATCGGGGTTTTTTCTCCCAGTGTCCTTTAATGTCCATTTATACAACAACAGGCTTTTTCTATTTTCTCATTTTTTTCTCCCTTCTCTCAATTTTTAGTTGCATTATATCTATTTTATCATAGTATGTGGCATTTGCAAATTCATTTTCCACCCTCCTTCCTACTTTTAGAGTCTTAGATGGATCTTTATATATTTTTAAATGCTCACCATCAGTTCTTCGCTGAAATTTTCCTAGTCACCTCTTGGTTAGATAAAGTTCATCCTCCGGTAGATTCAGAAAAAGGTGATAAGGACAGAATTCCCTAAGTTCGTGTATGCTGAGAACTGTTTTTCTAAAGCCTTAATAATTGACAGGCACGTGGTTAAATGAAAAATCCTTGGCTTTTGCTGATTTTTTTAAGCAAGGCTTTTTGTGTTTTTTTCCTTAATCCTCACCTGAGGACACTCCTGCATTCATCTTCAGACACAGAGGGGAAGAGAGAGAGAAACATCGACGCAAGAGAGACACATCGAGTGGTTGCCACCCACATGACCCCAACCAGGGCCCAGGACAAACCGCAACCGAGGTACACGCCCTTAGCGGGAACTGAACCCGGGACTCTCTGGTCCACAGGCCGATGCTCCAACCGCTGAGCCAAACCGGTCAGGGCCTTGCTGCTTTTTTAAAAATGTACTCTCTTGTTGCCTTCACTATCTAGGGGAGTTTTCAAAAGTCTGCCAACCTAATTGTCTTGCTTTTGAAAGTTATTTGGATGTTTTACCTGAAGGCCTTGAGAAGTTGATCTTAATTTTGATACCTAATAATTATTGATAAGTTGTTTTGGGTTTTATACATAATTGTATCATCTGGGATAAATATATTCTTCCTGTCTTTCTGTCTGCCAATCTGACAGTCTCAATGAATGGGCAGGTCCACTTTCTTGATTATGGCCCAGGTCAGTCCCACTCCCTATGAATAATTCTCTGCAACTCCTGGCTCTGCTCTCGGTTCTGCCCACAGAGTCATCCTATAAGAAACAGCCCAAGGTTGCAGAAGAACAGATTTCTAAGCTTATTCCTGTTGACAGTAATTTAAAAATCCAAAGTCCTCTTCTCGCTTTGTGCTGGCCCTGCCCCCTTCAGCCCATGCTCGTATGAACAGACATTTAACTTACCAACATAAAATGCTAAGAGAGATGGAAATAAATTAAAAGTATACTAAACACTTAGAGATTATTAAGAAAATGAGCAGTTTTAGGCTCTGATGCCAGGCAGACTTGGGTCCAACACATAATTTGCCCCTTACTAGCTCTGCTAACATGAGGTTGAGTAAGTTCTCTTTACTTCAATTCTATCCTCTTAAAATGTGGATGAGGGATGTAAATGAGCAAACATTTAAAATACTTTCAGGGCCTGCTACGTAGTGGAAACGAAATACGTTTTGGTTTTGGCCAAGTGGTGGTTGTTCCTTCCCACGTGGCATTTATATTCAGCATGAACAAGTTAACAAGAAAGGATCAATAGCAAGAATTGAGCAAAGGGAAAAGAACTCAAAGCCATTTAGTCACTTTGACCAACCTTTTTAAATTAAATATAACAAGTAGCGGTAGCAGTGTTCTTGCACATTTTGTTTTATTTTAGTTTTTACGTAAAAGCACCACTGTTTAATGAAAAAAACTACTGCACATTTTAATTAGAAGTCTTGGTTCCTCAGACTCCCTCCCTCCTCAGACCAGTGGCCACCTGACTGTAACTCAGCTCTCTTCAAGGTCACCTTCTCTATCTGCCAAAGAGGAATCCTATCCCTGTCCTGTTCTCTCTCCACGGCTATTGCCATTATCAAAACAGACACTACAGATGATGTATTATAGAATCGCACATCTGAAACCTTGAGATATATCATCTCATTTAAACCTCTCAAAAACCCGGAGAGGGAAGTAATTCTTTTTGAGCAGCTTACATATGGTGAAACTGAGACTCTGGAAGCTTAAATAACTTGTTTTGGGTTACTTGCCAGATGGTTCAGCTGGATTTGAATCTAGATGTGTCTCCAGCCTACACATTTTCTCATGACACTGCACTTGGAAAACTATCATCCTCTTGGAATTATTATTTCCTGGATCGTGTTAATTAGGCTGGATGGGGCTGATCCAGAGCGACGGAGACCTGCAAGCACATGTGCTCACAGAGGTGGGGGGAGTGAGGGGGGCAGCCGGTGCTGGAAGATCAGTCGGGAGTCGGAGCCAGGTGTGCAGTACGGTCAGACAGATAAATGTAGGAAATCTAAAAGAGAACATCTGGGTGGAAAGGCATCCGCAAGGGACCCAGAGGTAAGGAGCTTTGCAGCCACGGCAGACAAACGAGCTTCAGCATAAGGAAACCAGCAGCAGATAGTGGGATCTCTGCTTTTTGTCAGAAATCATGGGGCAGGAGAGATTTTTATTTTTCCCTGTGCCTGGTAGATAGCAGGTGCTCAATGAATATGTGTTAGATAAATATGGGGATCTAAAAATATTACAACAGGATTCTAAAACATCACTAAGATAGTGAAGCTCAGTTGTCTAAAACATTACTAGGATAGTGAAGCTAAGAAATTGCTTCCACCCAATCAGCAGAATGACCTCGTGCTGAGTCAAGAAACCCTGGCTTAGAGGGACCTCTTCCTGAAAGTCAAAAAATGGACCTTGGCATTCAGGCAAGGTTAGATCTCAGGTGGGAGCCAAATGACCTGACTACAGGGGGAAGGACCAGGGGAGAAAAATCGAGCCCATACCTTCTCTCAATTTCATCTCATATTGCTTCATGACAGTCCCTACCTGTCCATTCCAGCTGCCTGTAATGATATTCGGCCTGCAAGCTCTCTCCTAGACCAGAGAGCACTGGGCATCCTGGTACCTTTGCAAGTTGGCTCTGAAACATTCTTTTCGACAGGTACCCGAATCTTTGTTCTCAAAGTACACTTTGGAGGCAAGACCATAGCTCTTAATTCCAGCTGGTTCCCCTCGAATTCACTCTGTGTTCCTGTGGGCTCAAGTTCCCAGTGGCCATTTTGTTGATACAAAACTCGGGTTCCATAGCCTGATTCCCTTTTGATACAAAACATGCCGTTATTGAAAAACATATCGAGTATGTGCTATTACCTTCCCTGACAGATAGGAACTTCCGCATTGACTCCTCCTGGGACTGGACCCAAGTCTCTTCCCTAATCTGTGAGTTTATGGGAGAGGACTTGGCCTCACACAGCCCCATCCTGTTTCACCGCCCCTCCAGCTCCTCCCTGTCAGCACTCTCTGTCCTCACTCCATCCCTAAACTTTGGCAGGAGTAGCCATCTTATTTCATGGCCAGAACTGACCGTTTATGATATGCAGGGGATATGTCTTTATCCTGATAACTGCTCCCAGATATGAGCTTTGGCAAGTTGCTTACTTCAGAATCTCTTAATTCAGTATAAGATAAGGTCCTACAAACCATTGGAAAGCTTTGGGCTTTAGTTTATGGAAACAATTCATATCTCCTCTGGTTCTTTAAAAATAACCAAATTACGGTCTCTGTGGTCTGTTAGCAGAACTATCTTCAAATACGGAGAAAATAATGTATAAACTGAGGTGGACAAATAAGTTGCTTAACAGTGTTGTGAAAGGACATTTAACCAGCGGTAGGAAAATAGCCATTATTAGTACAGAGATTTGCAATTATTTCTGTTATATCTAAGTTTATTAAAAATATCCACTGGATATATTTATATCTATCCAATACAACATAATTAAGAGTAAAATCAAACATTATCTCTCCTCATTTTAACACCTGACACAGAATGCAAACACTCCTAAAATAGCAAACTGATCATAGCAATTTCTCATGTTAGCTCAGAATATGTCAGAGCAAAGAACAACAGAACACTAAATTACTATATATTCTAAAAGGTGGATAAAGGGAACCACTAGATTGACTCGGAGACAGCGTAAAAGGCAAATGTCATTTGTAAGATTACACTTTGAATTGTGTTTAATGTAAGGATAAAAGCATTTTTTCTTTTGCCCAAATATGTTTTTTTCATAGAGGACCCTGACACATTTTTGCCCCCCAGAAAACTACTGAATATGGGAATAAAAACGCTAATAAAAACCTTTTAGCCTCTTTTCAGTCCCTAAGACACACTCTGGAGTCTATGCTGTGGCTATCAGGGGGAATCTGTGGAAAACAAAGCGAATGAACTGCAGCTCATCAGCAGGCTCCACCTTGTCAAGCAGGGATAAGACCGGAAGTGCTGTGTGACACGGACCGACAGAAGACTGATGAAGAAAACACACTGAAGAAAAGACAGTAAAAAGTTAATGAGGTCTGTACTCGGCCATGGCCAAGATCAGAGAAAATTGATATACACATTACATGTTTCAGCAAATGGGTAAGTTCCAGCAGCCTCTTTTAACCTTTCCACAACTTTGTTTACACAATCTTGATGACAGGCAGTGAGGGTCACCTGGAGACAGAACATTTCTAATTGTACAAATTACATTCTTGATGTCCTAATACCAACATTATTATAGTTAAACAATTGTACAGTGGACCATATGTGAGCATAAAGTAGAGGGAAAAAATAAGGACTACAGTAAAATCTTTTAAAATTATAGTCTTTTGGCCTGGCCGTGTGGCACAGTGGTTGAGTGTCCGCCCACGCACCAGGAAGTTGCCGGTTCGATTCCCAGGTAATGGGCCCGACCCCCAGAAAGGGGCATGCAGGAGGCGGCCAATCGATGTTCTCTCTCATCGATATTTTTACCTCTCTCTCCCTATCCCTGCCTCTCTCTCTAAAATTAATAAAGAAAAAAAATTTTAACAAAATTATAGGAATTTTTTTTTAATTTTTTTTTTTTAATCCTCACCTGAGGACATTTTTTTTGTGTTTTTTTTTGTTGTTGTTGTTGTTCAGTTAGAGTGAGAGGGAGAGAGAGACAGAGAGAGAAACATCGACATGAAAGGGACACATCGAGTGGCTGCCACCCGCACAACCGACCAGGGCCGGGGACAAACTGCAACCGAGGTACGCGCCCTTAGCGGGAACCGAACCCGGGTCTCTCTGGACCGCAGGCCGACACTCTAACTGCTGAGCCAAACTGGCCAGGGCCAAAATTACAGGATTTTTAAAAGCTATGATAAAATATGCATAATACAAAATTTACTATTTTTACCATTTTAAATGTACTATTTATCATTAAGTACATTCACACGGATGTATAGCCAGCCAATCTCCAGAATTCTTTTTATCTTGCAAAACTGGAATTATTTCTATACCCATTAAACAACCTCCCATCCTCCCTCCCCAGCCCCTGAGAACCACCACTCTACTTCCTATCTCTATTAATTTGACTACTCTAGTAGAATCATACAGTACTTATCTTATTGTGACTGACTTATTTCACTTAGCATAATGTCCTCAGTATTTATCCCTGTTGTGCATGTGTCAGAGTTTCCTTCCTTTTTAAAGCTACATAGTATTTCATTGTATGTATATACCACATTTTGTTTATCCATTCATCCATCAGTGGATATCTGGGTTGCTTCCACCTTTTGGCTGTTGGAAATAATGCTGCTATGAACTAGTCTTTCTGTGTGTATTTGTTTGTTTGTTTGTTTGTTGTTTGTTTATCCTCACCTGAGGATGGAGGGAGAGAGGAAGGAAGAAAGCGAGAGAAACATCGATGTGAGAGAGACACATCAACTGGTTGCCACCCACACAACCCCAACCAGGGCCGGGGACAAACTGCAAGCAAGGTACGTGCCCTTAGCGGGAACTGAACCTGGGTCTCTCTGGTCCACAGGCCGACACTCTAACCACTGAGCCAAACCAGCCAGGGCAAGTATTCTGTTTTAATCCTACATTTAACTATGCTTCAGATCTACATTCATGAAAACACTGCAACATCAAGCCACTCACATTCCTGTTGAATGGGAAAACTAACCACAAAAATGTAACCTAATTTAATATTTTAGCAGAAGATACACACACACACATATATATATGTGTATGTATATATATATATATATATATATATTTTTTTTTTTTTTTGGTACGTGCCCCTAGCGGGAACTGAACCCGGGACTCTCTGGTCCGCAGGCCGATGCTCCATCCGCTGAGCCAAATTGGCCAGGGCAGAAGTATTTTAAAAGGCAGAGCCTCCAAACATTATATTCCCTGCTAAGAAATTTTTCTTGCTGTTGTTTTTTATAAATGAAAGCTTCCATTGTATTAGTCAGGAACATTTTTTTTTCTTTTTTTTTTTTTTAATTCTCATCTGAGGATATTTTTCCACTAATTTTTTTTTTTTTATATAGAGTGGGAGGGAGGGATAGAGAAAGAGAGAGAGAAACATCAATGTGAGAGAAACATATCGATTGGTTGCCTACCACTTGACCTGGACAGGGGATCAAACCCACAACCGAGCTACATGCCATTGACCAGGAACTGAACACGTGACTCTTTGGTCTACAGGCCAGTGCTTTAACCACTGAGCCAAAGTGACCAGGGCAAAAACATTTTTTTTTTTTTGTCCTCACCTGAGGACATTTTTCCATTTTTGTTCAGATAGAGTGGGAGTGAGAGAGAGAGACATCGTTGTGAAAGGCACACATCGAGTGGCTGCCTCCCACACGACCCCAACCAGGGCTGGGGACAAATCCAGACTGGGGTACGTGACCTTGACCGGAATAGAACCCGCAACTCATTGGTCCACGGGCCGACGCTCTAATTGCTGAACCAAACAGGCCAGGGCAGAATTTTTTTTTTAAATTTTTTTTTCTTTATTGATTTGAGAGAGAGAGGAAGGGAGAGGGACATCGAAACATTGATGAGAGATAACATTGATTGGCCACCTCCTGTATGCCCCCCACTGGGGATTTGGCCCACAACCTGGGCATGTGTCCTGACCAGGAATTGAACCAGCGACCTCTTGGTGCATAGGTCAATGCTCAACCACTGAGCCACACTGGCCGGGCAAGGCAAAAACATTTTAACTGACTCTTTGTTCATATACTCAATACCTATTGGTTAATATGTCAGTACATGAACCCTTGATTCTAAGGAGAGATAGCTGACCACCTGTGTCTTTGGAAGGAGACCAATCTACCACAACAATTACCATTATATCCTAAGGATAATTGAGAATAAGTAGTAAATAGATTCAAAAATGATTTTTTAAAATATAAGGACACACAAGGAAAGGACAGAAATATATGACTGGAAAATTCTAGACATCCAAAGACTAAAATGTAACAGGATCAGAACATGGAAAAGCACTTTAAAAAGGCAAATGGCTATTAAAACATGTACTCCTATTACACTAAGTCTCTAAGAAAATTGTTGGAATGACACGGTCACTGTTTTCTGTGTGGATCCAGAGGCAGTCAGAGAGAAACTGAGGCAGGATTCAGCATAATTGCTCCCGACTACCTCATTCAACTTAGCTTTGAAATTACTCCAGTTTTAATGAATCTGCTGTGTTTTTGTGAGGCCTATGATTAACATGAAATAAAAGGATTGTTAAAAATAACTACTATTAAGATATAAATCAAATAATTACATTTGGAGCCAAGAAACTGCTTTCTACCTGAAAGGGGATGGAGTCTTGGCATCTTCAGAAGTAGAAATCTGATGCTGTTATCTCCAGTTGTTCAAGGGTATATGAACTTTAAAATGTTCATTTCACTATAAGTATCTGATTAACACTGATAAATGTGTATACAAACCCAAAATCCCAAAAGGCCACTAAAAGAAAGGAAGAGAAACTCATATTTATTAATACCTTTTCTGTACTAGGTACAATATTAGATGTCTTTATATGCTTTTCATTAAAACCTGTAACAAGTCTGTAAGGAAGGCAATGAGACAGGAGAGTAAGGGGCTGGAAAAATTCCTTAGCAAGTGGAATGGGGAAACTGAGACAGATAGCTGAACACACTGGCCTCAGCCAGCACCCTGACTCGCCTGCCCCCTTCTCCCTTGCATGACCACTTAAGCATTAAGCTCTCAGGACAATGAGGTTCTGATCAGTATCAGATAATCGTAGGAACAAAGCGTTGGGTCCATTGACCACAGAGACAGAGTTCTGGTCAAACCAGAGATAACATCTAGGCCTCAGTTGTATTTCAGTTCCAGGCCCAGAAAAGCAGCAAAACCAGACAAGATGACACCATGGCTGACCTCAGGACCAGATGCAGTGACCAATGATCCCTGACCTAGCACTGATCCATCAGTAGAAACCACTACTCTGACCCCATATGCTCGTTTTGATGAACATACTAAAGGACACAACTGGAAAGCTGATGAATATTCTACTGAGATCTTCTCCTGAGACCTACCTATAATTCAGCCTTTAGAAAACAAATAAAAACTTTTATTTCATTTATTTTTTATTTTTCATTTCTTTTTATCCTCACCTGAGAACATTTTTTTGCATTTATTTTCAGATAGAGCAGGAGGGAGAGAGAGAAAACCATCGACGTGAGAGAGACACATCAAGTGGCTGCCACCCACACAAGCCCAACCAAGGTCAGGGACAAACTGCAACCGAGGTACGTGCCCATAGCGGGAACTGAACCCAGGACTCTCTGGTCCGGAGGCCAACCTCTAACCACTGAGCCAAACCGGCCAGGGCCAGATAAAAACTTTTAAGGCAATGGACCCAGCCCTGCATGCACATGGGTGCTATCTTTCTAGAGCACACCCTGCCTGCTCGCTTCAGGTGTATCTTTGCTTTCTTTCTCCTAAGCTCTAAGGGTCCCCACGAACCAGGGTAGCAGTGGGCACCCGCAGCTCATTCCAGGCTAACCCCTTGAACCTGTCTCCAAGAAACCATCTTGTGCCTCTGTAACTTGTTTCCCTGAGTCCATGCCACCCAGGTGGCTCACTTCTTCTGCCTCTGTGACTTTCTTTCTAAAAAGAAAAGGCAGCTCTCTGAGAAGCCTGCTCAAGTCTTCTCTTCAAGCGTGCTTTTGCTTTGCACACTAAATAAACTTTCTCTTGCGCTAGCTAGAGTTCTTAGCTCTGAATTCTTTCTCTGCCGAACTCAAGAACTGAGAACTGACATCATCAGTAACAGCCAGATAAGCTCCGTTTTACAGATGAAGAAACTGGGGCTTAGAGAAAATATGTACTGTTCCCAAGGCCACACAACTAGTAAGTGATCAAGCAAAGCTATCTACTCAGTTTTATCCGAATCAAACCCACACTCTTCCTTTAACATGCCCTTAAATTTTAGGAACTCTTCCTTCAGTGTTATTGTACTGTACAAGTGGCTATATTATTTTTAGCTGTACCTGTTTTCCAAATACTTCGCAAAGTTTAAACCCATAGAACCATGAGAAGCTAACAAATACTCAACGGTGTGCTAAAGAAGAAATGTGGGCTTATGTGTGCGATGTTTTCTGGGCAGCTTCATGATTCTAAATTACTGACTATTCTAGAATGTAGTCAGGTTTTCTTGTACGTGTGTGCACCATTCGTCATACAGCAGACCCACACATTAACAGTATTGTGTGGAAGGCTGTGTCACACACCCTTGTTTGTTAATATTATCTTCTACATCTAAGGTCTAAAATCTTTTTGAATAGATGAGTACTTGAATGAAAGCACAAATATGAACAAATGAAAAGAGATGAAATGGCACACGATCACTAGGGAGCTTCAGAAGAGTCGGGAGTCCCATTTCAGGACACGCGTCTAGGTTGCAGGAAACAAAAGATATTCTATGATTCATGAGCACTTTGAAACACAGAAAATCCAAGAATCGGCCAAGAAAAATCAGATCCGTAACATTCTTTCTTGAAAGTTCCGTAGTTTATCAGATTCCTGCCCTCCCCCCCCCCCCGAAAGCTAATATACCTTCACCATGTTTACATCTTAATGATGGCAAATATCTGTAAGCTTAATCCACCATGATATCTTAGGCTAAGCAGATGGCCTCCATATAATTTGAGTTGTCCCCAATTTGTTATTACCTTTACTAATCTGCAGGTATTTCTCGTGCTATTAGCTAGCACCTCTATGTCTTCAATTCTCAACCTCTTAATCCCTAAAACCTATGTGTGAGCCTTACAAACGAACACTGTGTAAAGGGTAATTGTTCTCGAACTAGCGCTGGGTGGGTAGAGTATCAGAATGCCCAGGTTAAATATCAGAATTTCCTGTGTGCTATTTTAAACCTGTATAACCCTGCCCCCATTCTTTCTCCCCCCATGTCTTTTTTTTTTTTTTTTTTTATCCTCACCCGAGGACATTTTCCCATTTTTTGTTCAGGTAGAGTGGGAGGGAGAGAGAGGAACAGAGAGAGAGAGAAACATCCATGTGAAAGGAACACATTGAGTGGCTGCCACCCGCACAACCGACCAGGGCCGGGGACAAACTGCAACCGAGGTACGTGCCCTTAGCGGGAACTGAACCCGGGTCTCTCAGGACCGCAGGCTGACGCTCCAACCGCTGAGCCAAACCGGCCAGGGCCCCCTGATGTCTTGATGTGTACCTTTTAGACGCTTGCAAAAATCTTCGGGGGAAGGCATAACCTGTGAACCTTAAAAACAGTATAGCTTACTCTGGGAGAAGGTAAATAGGTCAGAATCTGGAACAAGGGCCCAACGTGTATGGCTTGAAACAGCCCCAAAGTTATCCTGATACTTAACTTGATATGTCATTGGCTCCTTTGCTGTTAAATTTTACTGATCAGTAAAATGTAAAAAATTCCTAAAAGAAAAAACGTTCAAAAGTAAGTCGTTTAGATTTTAAGACAATGCCTTACATGTGAAAGATTTAACTCGATGAGAAATCTCACTTATTTGCTAGAACAAATGGAGACTTTCTGAAGCAGCTCACACAGGGACCGGTTCACCCTGATGGTCTGTAAAGTGTAATTAGCACGTCCTAGTTACAGACCCCGCTTCCTTCCTTCCTGCAGCGATCTCCCCGTGTCTCGGAGAAAGGGCAGATTGTTATGTTCATCGCAGGGATAAGACAACTTCTGCTCCAGTGGGTAAAATGTGACGCCTGAGGCAAACATGACCGGAAACGACAGACTCCAAAGAAGGACCCTAGACTTTTCTGTGAGAAGCAGAACTAAGAGTGAGTGTTTAGAAACCTTTATAACAATTTACAAAGTAAAATTTTTTCTTTTAAACCTACAAATAAATAAGGGTGTGCACTTGGTATGTCTTAGAGTTTTTATTTTATTATTTATCATAATTTTGCTGTATTCCAAATAGTATCAGTCCACAAGAATTTGAAAATCAAAAAAAAAATAAAAACAAATTGTTCACCACAGAAAGTTTGAGAAGCACAGTTGAACTCTGAAATTCCTCCCCAAAGCAAATCAACCCCGATGTATGTATGGGTGAAAATTAATATCTGTCAGCAATGCTATATACTACCTCAAAATAGTTTATAGGTAATAGTAAATGAAAGCAAATGTTCAGAAAATATGAGACTGTTCTAACCAGCTTACGAAAGGAGCACATAATGCATAGAGAGGTAAAGACTGCACTTTAAAACAGCAGAAGAACCAAGGGCAGGATCTGAACAGCCAGATTCAACGTTCCCACGAAGGAGGCAGGATGAGTTTGACAAGACATAGTTCCTTCTTCGTGGTACGCAGACCAAACCACAGCCCTGCCTGACCACAGCCCCGCACGGACCTTCCCACCGGCCCTCTGGTTGTCAGCCTTCCCCTTCGGTCACTGAACTTCTCTCCAGGACTGAGCATCCAGTGCCTTCCTGGTCACCTTGGGTCACTCCACAGGTCAGGAATGGCGTCCCTGGCACCCAGCTCAACAGTGGTGTCATCTGCTTTGTGCAATCCCATAGTGGTTTTTTGTTTGTTTGTTTGTTTGTTTTTAGATAATAGCTGAATTCAGGTTCAATATAATCACAGCATTAAAACAAGATTATTTTTTGAGGTAATGAACTATATTCTGCAGTTTTTAACCTATGGTAAATTGGCCCTTTAAAGCCGCAAAGTTTATAATAGAACTGTCATGAACATTCTTATAAACATAAATTGTTTCGTGTTAAGGTTTCTTTTCATTGCTTTAATTTTTAGGTAATTATACTCCTTTGTTCCACCCCAAGTCACACTTTATTTTCTCGGTATTTATACATTCAAATAACTGCAGATAGTTATCAAGGCCTATCTTTGCTGTCCCTAAGCCAAGGTGAACCCATTTTATTCTTTTAACCTGTCCTCCTTAGTCAGTCCCTCCAACCCCCTCAATCATCTTCCTGACTTCTTGTCTGAACTTTTTCCAAGAAAATGTCTACATCTTCTCTGGTCTCTGGCTCCCAGAACAAATGTGGTTTTCAGGTGCCATTTCATCAGAATCACTTTCCTACCCTGGGGTAAATCTCTTGAATTCTTCACATCCCTTTGGTCTTTCCCCCTCTTCCTATATCCAGGGTGGGTCCAAGGTATGTCACTGCCCCAGGCAAAATAAGATTTCTCCTTTTCTTTTAGTCCACGTAATTGGATTCATTTCAGAAAAGTTCACACACTCCTGCACCCTTCCCCCACTCTCACTTCTGAATTATAGATGCACTGTTAAATTATCTGGCTGCAAGATAAATAAATAATTACATCCGAGGTCTTCTTGTAATTGAAAGGTGACCGGCTCTTCTGGGGTGCAAGGGCACAGAATCTCACAATTCACTTAATTCTGAACGCCTTCGCGTCCTCGTCTTTAAAAGCGGGCAATAACAAAAATAAGAACTTACAGATAAAAATAAGAAAAAGCATTCAAATTACTTGTAACAGCTTAGGAATTATATAAATTAAGGCTTTTTCGTTCTTTTGTTAAATTAATTCAAGGTTTGTTAAAAAAAAAAGAAAGAAAGAAAGAAAATGTCTTAGCAAAAGTAAACAGTGCATAACTAAGAAATACTACCGGTAATCTGAATGTTATGCTTTCTCCCGCAAAAGCTTTCAAAATCGTGAAGGATCTGCTGTTTAAATGCCTAGCATCAACTCTAGTCCTATCAGGGAAGAGCAATTTGCACACTCACTCTGTGTTGGTTCTTTCATTGCTCCTAAGAAGCAGCCTTTATGTATCTGTGAAACCTATATCTTCAAATACAAAAGCGACTTTTTCAGTTAAGGTCAAAAGGGAAAGGAGTTTAGAGTGTACAGATTTTGGGACTCATTAAGAAAAAAAATTTTTTCTGCAGGAAATTTGTAAGTAAAGATGTTTGCTATAGCTGGCTTTAAAAAAGTCAGACAGCCTGGCCGGTGTGGCTCATTGACCCATGTACCAGGAGGTCACCAGTTCAATTCCCAGTCAGCACACATGCCCAGGTTGTGGGCCAAATCCCCATTGGGGGCATGCAGGAGGCGGCCAATCCATGTTCTCTCTCATCAATGTTTCTATCTCTCTCTCCCTCTCCCTCTAAAAAAAGAAAAAAATCAATAAAGAAAAAAAAAAAAAAAAGAAGTCAGAACACTTTACATACCCAATATTGTACACTCACAGCTTTTGTTCAAGGGTAGAAGCATTTCTTTCCACATCATTTTTGACACATTCTTCCTCACCTTAAACACTATCTTCTTGTTTGTATTGTCTGCTTCCTTGCAATTACAGCCTCCACGGGACAAAGGTTAAACTCATTAGTAAAGGAAGACCCACTCACCTCTCCACTCTTACTGAATTCTTGGATGCAGTGGAGACTTGGCCCAGCTCCTGCTCCGGGACTAAGCCACTCACCTCCTATTTATCGGGCATGTTGATGGCCAACCGTTCTCAGTTGTGTCTATATCCAGTCATGGCCTTGCATGGAAGACAGCCCCCTCCCTCAAGGTTCACCGCCCCACTCACCTTCATCCAGTGATTGGTTAATTAAAGACATTAAAAGCCTGAGAATTGGCTGAGGGCTTTGTTGCAAGTGCATTGTAGTTTACTTTCCCCCTGAGCACAGTCCTGCTTCTTTTATCCCCCGGAAATCCCGAACTCTTCAAAAAACTTCCTACACCTGAATCTCTGCTTCAGCTTCTACTTTCCAAGAATGAGGTGCGGTCCAAGAAAGGGGACTCTGAAGTGGGGCTCTGAAGGATGAGCAGCTGGCCTGCAGGCTATCAGGACCCCTCACTGGTAAGGGGAGCACAGGCAGTTTCTCGCACAGGGAGCAGTACAATTGTTAAAACTTTCCCCAGTGGAGCCTGGGCCTGTGTATTGGTGGAAGGGAGTGCAGAGCTCGGGAAATATACCAGACATGTTGCTGTGCTCATTGATGATTTGGGAAAAGACAGTAAACAGCTGAGAGTGATTAATCACCAATTAAAGTATTAGTGTTCAAGCCGGAGGCCTCCTTAAGCAGTAATGTATTAAAAGAGTCTCATCTTTTACAACCAAAAGGCAAGAAAAAGTTGGGGGAGACTCAGGACTTAATTTAAGAGTAACAGAGCTACAGAGAGGTTGTATTCTCAACCTCGACCCATTTGCTACTCCAAGGTCAGGGCCCTGACTGGGAAGTAGTGGGAACCTAGGATATTGGATGGGGACATCTGGGTTGATACATTAAAAAAAAGTTTTGAATCCCCAAATTTTCCTGAACCCTCTAGGTCCACTTTTCCCTGTTAAAGGCTAGGGACTAACCTCTCTTTCCTAAAAAATTAGAAAGGGACCTCTGCCTTATAAGATAATACACAAAAGCCCTGGCCGGTTTGGCTCAGCGGTTAGAGCGTCGGCCTGCGGTCTGGAGAGACCCGGGTTCGGTTCCCGCTAAGGGCACGTACTTCGGTTGCAGTTTGTCCCCGGCCCTGGTTGGTCGTGCGGGTGGCAGCCACTCGATGTGTCCCTTCACGTCGATGTTTCTCTCTCTCTCTCCCTTCCTCTCTCTCCCTCCCACTCTATCTGTACAAAAAATGGAAAAATACCCTTGGGTGAGGATAAAAAAAAAAAAAAAAAAAAAAAGATAATACACAAAAAACTTTCTTTACCTACTCCCAAGTCCTGGCCACCAGACCAATAACTAGAATTAAGTCAAAATGTAATCTCACTAAAGCAGTATTGGGTCTGCTAACAAAGCAAAAACATTATACCTTAATATGGCTTAGGATAACTCAGGTTCGAGAAGGTGATAGCCCTCTCTAGGTTGGAATAAGAATGCCAGAACTACTGTGGTTAATAGTGGAGAAGAAATCAAAAGACTCAGAGAAGTGGACATGCTCAAGTGAAATAAATAAATGATAAGGGTGAATAATAAATGATAGTCATCTTACCTTTTCTTGGTAAAGTACATTTACACATGCTGCCAGAATTATCTTTCTAAAACTAAAATTTAGTCAACATCATTCCTTATCACATGTCAAATAAAATTCATTTGAATCGTCTTAAATTTATTACTACATATATTTTTATTATTTCTGCCTGACACATATTGGCACTCAGTAAGTATTTATTGAATAAAGCAATGGACCTACTGAGCTCTAAAGATTCAACCCTTCCCACTACCTTCTCTTCCAAATACCTCTCATTTAAAAGGACAGACACAATGACTTTCTCACCATTTTCCAAACACAACAGCCATCCACAGCCTATGCCTTTATATAAGCTGATCGCTCTGCCTCAAATTCTATTTTAACATTCTCTTATTCATTCACCAACAAATATTTACTGTGTGCTGTGCACACCCTCCCTGCCAACTCCAGTTCACTCTTTGTGTCATGCTCTCTGAGAAGGCATTTCAGTCTTTCCCAAACCAAGTGGTGTTCTCTGGGCCATGACATGTTGGATGCTCTCCCCCAGAACTCTCCCCTGTGAATTGCTATTTGTCAACTGACATACCTTTCTCTGCATCACTGGGTAACCTCAGGGAGCAGAGATCACCAGCTAGCTCAGATCCAGGGAAAGGGGTGTTGCAGACACCTTTTTCTTTTGTCTGCCTAGTCTCCCTTTCAACATTTCTTCTAGTAGCAACAGTCCTACTTTTGGGGAACTACTGCCCTGTTCCCTATCTTCGCACTGTCTGTGGCGCCCACTGATAAGCACGTCCAGTTAGTCACAGACGTCACCCATGCCCTGAGTTACAGAAGTGGGCAAGTGACGCAGCTCTGGACAGCAGCGCATCACCTCGCACATCATGCCCGATCCGAAGACGGGCGTGTGGCCCAGGTCAGTAGGCGTCTTTCTCTGGGATATTACTTTCTCTGGGCTGTGAAGGGAGGAGCCCCTCTTCCTCTGGAATCCCTAACTTAAAGCAACCCCAGCTATGACCTCCAGCTCTCACACTGCTCTCAGGAGGTGCTTCTGAAAGAGGGAGAACCCGGCCAACCAGCAGAGAGAGGTAAAGCAGGGCGCGGACCTAATATGATTTTGCTCTTAGTCCCTTAGCCCAAATACATCCCCAGTCGTTCAGGTACGTCCTCGAAAATATTTGTTGAATTAACACAAATGAAACTGTTACAAAATCTTTCAAAACAGTGTTTATTGTCAAAGCTCAATTCAAACATATTAAATTATACCATAAGTGACTATTGAGCCCCTACTGCGTGCTGAGCATTGTTTCATATGCTAGGCTGACACAAGCAAACAGCTTACTTTTTTCATAATATGATGCCATTTTATCTCACTATTTGAAATTCGCACTTACCTCAAAGAAACTAAATAAGCCCTTAGAATTTTATTAACTATATGTATTTTAGAGTGATCAACCAAACCTTTTTATTTCTTGTATTTATATTCTTGGTTATTGGGGTAATTCCTACTGTAATGTGAAAGCAGATAATATTTTTAAAAATGGCAAAAATGTTGGATCAGTAATGGCATAGATGTTGGATCAGCTAACTAGTAAACATAACAGATCAAATGAGGTCAGGAACAAAAGTGTAATTTACACATAAAGATTGAGATTGAGTTCATTTTTGATAAAGCAAGAATAACATGAATCATATTGCTTTGTAAGGATCTCTCGAACTCTGACACCTACTGACAAATGTTCCCTCAGAGATATTAGCACAGAGAAGAGGTGCCAGATTGTAAATTCAAGCGGTCAGTGTTCCCTTTGAAAAGTATACAGTCCAAAGCTTCACGTCCCGAAAGGTGTGATCCAGCCCAAACAGGATACAGGATCACTGTACAGGACAACTGTGAAAGCTGAAGTAAAACTTTGGCATTTAAGTATTAAATACTTGAGGTAGACACTTGAGTAGAATAACTCAAAACTGTGACATACTTTCCCAAGGCACCAAATGACGAGGTCGTGGCAAGCAAATCACGTGGCGAGACCTACGTTTGTTTCCCAAATCCAGCTGTGTATCAGACTCGCAGCTTTGCAAAACCAGAGCTATCTGGCTACTTACCTACCAGTCAGACAGATTCTGAATGAATGTATCTGAGATAAAGCCTCAGGATCTGGTTTTTGTTTTATTGGTTCCCAAGATTATAGTGATGCAAAGCCTGATTTGAGATCTAGAAAACAGCCCAGCACATTTATCCAAACGAATCCTTTTTTCTACCAGTCGTCACACACACTCAGCTATCTTAATGTTTCTTAAGTGAGATATAAAACGTCAGCTAATATTGAAGAGATGGTTAAATTGTGTCATGAAGATCTACTGAGAAAACATGTGACCTATTTTCATAGCCAAGAATTAGGGAATTATGACGATCTCTGAACATAACCCTTCTGAATGTCACGTCTACTGAATCTTACAAATGCTGTTTAAGATTGCAATGGCAACCATATTATATTTTAAATTATTATATTTTAGACCTCATGTAGACTCGGGAACTTATTTTGTTAACTCCCTCATTTCACAGAAGAAGAATCTGAGCTATTGATGTTAATTAATTTCATTCATATGGCAAGTGAACTCTGAAATATGTATTTAAATGTCAAGTTTCCAAATTCTGCTTTGGTGGTCACAGCAATCTCCCAAATCTCTGACCCCTTCAGAAGTACAGAAACTGGCCCTGGCTGATTTGGCTCAGTGTTTAGAGTGTCAGCCAGAGTACTGAAGTGTCTCAGGTTCGATTCCCAGTCAAGGGTACATACCTGGGTTGCAGGTTTGATCCCAATCCTCGGTCAGGGTTGTGCGATAGGCAACCTATTAATATATCTCTTTTACATCAATGTTTTTCTCTCTCCTGCCGTCCCTTCCACTCTATCTAAAAATCAATGAAAAAATATCCTCAGGTGAGAATTAACAAAATAAAAAATAATAAAAATGTTAAAAGTACAGAAACTGATCCCTGGAGTCTATCATGCCACTGGGTCAGTAAACCAGGAGCAGGTGCCATCTGTAAAAACTTCTCCGTTGGCAACCATGACTCCTTTTCATCTGTTAAAATGGTCAGTTGACCTGATCATTTCTCAAACCTCTAATTTGGAAGCCCAGGCAGGGTTCTAGAAATCAAGTTGAAAAATCTTCACAAGTTATTGTGTCATGTTCCAAGACAGAGCATATTATTCTAAAACAGGGTGGATCGTGACACCGGTTTCTGGGTCAGGTTTACTTTCACGAAATATTCAAGGCTTCTTAAGTTTGATTAATGAATCTAAGCAGAACATATAACTTCCCAATCATAACAAAACAAATGTTCAGAAAGAAGGCTGGTTATTGGTTTTCGTGAGGATTCTCCCTCACACGGAGCGCGCGGTGTTCTCTGCGGATGCTGGGCCCACGTGTACGTGGTCCCGGTTTTCATAGGAACAAGGATTAATACGCGGCAAAAAGCATGCTAGTTCTTAAACGCTTTCTTGAAGTGCTTAATGCCTGACTAATCGAGGTCACTTGTGACTTTAGGTGGCTTAGAGCATGTCCCTGTTTTATACAGCAACACTCCAAAGGAACCTGTCAAGTTTAGTACATTTGTATAAGGCAAGATTCAGTACGAAACGTATCCCAGATCACGGCAGGCATCTTTAGCAGACGTTTGGAGCTGGTCAGAGACAGAATACCCAGGACAGATCTGCTGCAAGTCTATAGGGCTGTGGTTTGGCTATAAAACATGAACATCACATTTAGGTAGCATACATCACTGGTCAGCTATGCTTCAGGCTGTGGGGAAAATATTCCTGAAGGAGTAGGTGAACTTCTAATTAGTAATGAAGGGAGAAATTGAAACCTGTCTCAAGGGATCGCAGTTTGAAGGGAGTCTATTTCTTTTGCTCATTAACTCATTTATTCAACAATCTTATATTAAGCACATTCACTACAAATACAAACTAGAAATTTAGGTCTGGAACTTTTTATTGATAAGTTAACAGGTTATATAGTATAGTCTTGTCTGATTTACTAAACTTGAAAAAGAAAATGTATTAGTTCAGCCTGAAATTGACTGAAAGAAAAAAAGATATGCTCAGCTAATTATTCATACTATAGAAATTATTGAAACTTTTATTTAGAAATTGTTGTGAGGCTGCCCTCTGGGACTTTCTCCATAAGGAAAATAAATTGCACTCTGAGACTAAAATAAAAACTAAGTGCAACAGCCACAAAATCAACAAACAGCAGGTGTGAGGGAGACAGGAACTCTTAGGCTGGCACAATTCCAGAGACCATTTTAGTGGACGGTCCACTCCTTTTTCAGGCAGCGGATAAAGGCTGAGCATTCTCGGGCAGTAACTGATTCCCCTGGTGAAGCCCCAGGGCTAGGTGTGGAGAAGGGAAGAGAGATTCCTCAGCACCTCCTTAACAAGAGTGCTCCTTCCAGGCCCTGTGATTCCCATCAGTTTTTCTAAATGTTGAGTTACATATAATATGAATTAATTTCCAACACAAAAATAGTGAGTAAAGGTTCAGGAGATTTTTTTTTTTTTTAAATAGTGACATAATACCATGTGTATCCCTCCTTTTCCTCATTTAGTAATTTCATCTTATCCCATCTGAAATGTAAAGAAGCAGCAATTCTTTTCTGTGCTATCAAGTTTACTGGTGATTGATTCATGAATCGTGTCAGAAGTAACACCTCCTGTATTTAGAGAAAACAGTGACACCTGCTACTCCAAGAAACTTTAAAAACCAAAGAATGGTTTGGGGGGGAAAAAAATCTCAATATCACATTGAAGAAGATTTTATTCTAAGTATATTAGAGCAAATATTTGAAGTTCATGTGCTAACATTTCCAGTTCAGAACTTCTTTTCAACTCTTTCTACTCGGTCAACAACTTCCTCATTCCAAAAAAACTCTTAACCTCTCCCAGGCTATATAATTTTTTTTACCAAACTTCATATTAGGAAAAAGAGGGGAAAGAGTGGCAAAAGGAGAGTTTAGTTTAATCATTTGAGTTTGTCTTTCTTCCCCTTTAGAGGTGAGAAAGTTTTAGAGAGAGTCAGTGACATATGGAAAAAACTGTGTATCATATTGCACAGCATAGAAAAGACTTGATATTTATAACCCAACATTGTGTTACCTTAAAATGTCTCATTTAAGTCCCATGTCTTTCTCAAAACCAAACAAAACAAAGTTTGAAAGAACTCACAGTAAAAGACATCTTAACACCTTAACAATAGGATTACAAAATGAAATGATAAAACAAAAACGAATAATTGAGGAGGGGACCAATATACCAACCAGAAGCATAAACAAAAACAAGTGAGAGTAAATGTATCGGCAACGTTCCTGTGAGGTGGGGCTAACCCACGAAACCCAGTCAGCTGTATCAGTGGTTTGAATTGAAAAGTGGAAGCACATCAATTTCTTACCTAAAGTAGTAAATATTCTTACTATCATCTAGGATTTTATACATGGACATTGTGGGGCTCACAACAGCTCGTGGTCTTGACAACAGTTTTCTAACACACACAGAATTCTCTTTCTAAGGCTCTTTTTTATATAACCCTGTTTTCCAGAGAACACCACATCCTGGATGTAAAAGCAGGGTCATCATAACAGTCCTTCCCAATTCCATCCCAAACGGGCAGCCACCGTTTCTTCCTTTCTCCTTCCGTACTGCCAGCTCGTGTCACTGCTGAGGCCAGAAACAGCAGCCACGACACCGCAGCTCACAGAAGTGGTCGTCACCGACGGTTGACCACGACACCACTATCACTGCTGAGACCCACAAACATCCAAGCCGAAGCCACATAATATCTTAAGTAGTGATGTCTGTGTTGATTCTGCACAATCGCTGCACCAGAGGTGATGAATGGATCGATGGAGATTGTTATTGGAAGTGTTTATTTTCATGTTTATGGAGACTGTTATTATGGCCCTTTTATCCTAGAACATGTAGAACTGCATCCACCCAGTAGATCAAACCAAAAAGGTGGAAGCCATCTGCCATTCCTGTTTCTTTATCCCCGAAATCCAATCCCCAGCAAGTCATATCAAAATTGTGTACAAATATATCTTGATTCAGTTTACAGTTATATTTGCAGAGAGCCTTCTTTTTGGCTGCCCCTGGTTCTGTGCCCTCTGTTCCCCACACAGTAGTCAGAGTCATCTTTTTTAAAGTGATCATATTGCCTGGCCAGTGTGGCTCAGTGGATTGAGCGTTGTCCCCTGCACCAAGTGGTCACCAGTTTGATTCCTGATCAGGGCACGTGCCCAAGTTGTGGGCCTGATCCCCAGTGGGGGGCATGTAGGAGGCAGCCTATCAATGTTCTCTAGCATCGATGTTTCTATCTCTCTCTCCCTTCCTCTCTCTCTAAAATCAACAAAGAAAAAAAAAATAGATAAAAGTGATCATATTCTTTCCTGAACTGCCACTAAGCTCAAACGTTCCTCTTGTACCCAAAGTACAATCAAATAAACAGACAAAAAATGTTGCTCCCTAGAATAGAGGTATGGTAAGAGAATCCAAACTCCTTACCCTAGCCAGAAATCTCTATATGATCTGGCCCTACCCACCTGTATTATTTATCTACTGCTCCACAACAAATTACCCCAAAACTCAGTGGCTTGAAACAACATTTATTATCTGGACGTTTCTGTTGATAAGGAATCCAAGTGCAGCTTTCCTGGGTGCTCTGCTTCAGGCCTCTTCCAAGCTGCACCAAGGTGTTGGGTAGGGCCGCTCCTCCCCTCAGTGCCTGCCTGGGAGGGTCCTCTCCGAAGCTCATTCGCACCCTAGTTGGCAGGATTCCGTCTGTTGTGGGCTGTTGGTCCGAGGGCCTCAGTGCTCCCCAGGTTATAGTCTAAAGGCCACCCCTAGCTCCTTTACTACACGGGCCTCTCCATACGGCGGCTCAGCATGGAAGCTCGCTTCACCAGAGGCAGCGAGTCAAGAAGAGGTCAAGCCCTGGCCAGTTCGGCTCAGCGGTTAGAGCATTGGCCCTCGGACCAGAGAGTCCCGGGTTCGGTTCCCGCTAAAGGCACGTACCTCGGTTGCAGTTTGTCCCCGGCCCTAGTTGGGGCTGTGTGGATGGCGACCAGTGGATGTGTCTCTCTCACGTCAATGCTTGTCTCTCTTCCTCCGTCTCTCCCTCCTGCTCTATCTGAAAATAAATGCAAAATAGTCCCCTGGAGAGGATAAAAAAAAAAAAGAGGTCGAGTGGAGAGGGACAGCAAAAAGAGGTCGCAGTTTCCTACAGCCTCACCTCGGAAGTGATATCCCATCACTTTTGCCACCTGCCACTTGTTACAAGTGAGTCACTAGTCCAGCCCACACATGGGGGGAGGGAACGACACAGAGTGTTAACAGTAGGAGGTGGGAGCTGTGTCGGAAGCCGCACACCACACCTGCTCTAACCTTAGGTCTAAGCCCTCTTGCCTTTGTTCTCCACCTTCCAGACACACTGACCTGCGTCCTGTCCTTTGAATCCACTGCCTTTCCCGAACACACTAGCTCAAGTTGTGGTCATCCTCGAGTCCTTTCCTATCCCATATCCTCTTTCATTTTGGACGTGGAGCCAACTCACCAAAACAATCGCTCCTTTTGACTCTTCCTAGAGGACCCAAAAACAAAACCAATCAAATCAAATGGCATCAAAAACACTTAGGGCTTGCCAGGTTACTGGGCAGATAGTAGAGTGAGTTCCTGAAAGTAGTGAGCAGCAGATGAATTAGGAACAGCCAGTGCCCTCCTTCTACCTGGTCCTGGAGTTCATGTTGACTTCGACTGCCACACAGGCCCCAACTGGACCCTGTGCAGCCAAACAGCAGGAAATGAGAATGCAGCAAATACATTTCAGGACGTCCCAAAATTAAATAGCTCCACAAATGAACAGAGCTAATTTGCCACTCAGCTCAAATGTTCCTCTTGTCCCCAAAGTACAATCAAATAAACAGACAAAAAATGTTGATCCCTAGAATAGAGGTGTTGGCCTAGGGGCTGCAGGGGGATCATTTCAATGGAAACAAGTACGTCTGGGAGAAACAGGCACACTTAAAACTCAAAGCTGTGAGGAATCCAGGGAGTTCGGTTACCGCGAGAGGAAGTTCTTGACTCCGTGGCAAGTCAGAGCAGGCCGAGAAGTCAGAACTGTTTCATAAGATTTGCACAGTGGCTCCTTACAAACTGCAGAGACTCTTTGGCCAAATCTATGTACTTCTCAAAACAATGACACTGTGAGTAGCGCATATGCCCAACACGAATAAGGATGTTTTTATTACCCAGGGAGTCGACTTCACAAAGGCTCAGGTTTCATTGCAGAATTGAAGACGAGATTTAAACAAGTAAATAAGTATTTGTTTAGGTTGTCCTTTCTGAATGTTGGCATGCGGGTGAGGCTGGTTAGGAAAGGTTACTCAGCCCCTTGCCGTGGTGTTACCTGAACTGGGTGACCGGGCATCGCTACCGCAGTCACAGGGCCGCAACAAGGTGGATTACTCCTTGGAAAACACAGCCAAGGACACGGCAGAACTTCCAGAGCACTAGTGTGTGCAGTTTGTGTTTCCCAGCCAAGCCTCTCGGGACTAAAGGCAGAGGGCGGAGCTAGCATCCATCCACCCACTCAAGCTCTCAGGCCCAAGTATTCACAAGACAGTATGAGAACAAACTTCCCGAACTTCCTATCCCCCCGCCCCCCTGCTTATAAAGTCAGTCACAGAATTGGTGAGCGACTTCAGGTGAACATTTTAACCAAATCTAAAGACCAAAAACCAAAATAAGAAAAAATTCAAATTATACATTCTTCTATTTTCTAAAGACAAATTTGTCTTGAAAACAAGAATTAAATATCTTCAGTTTAAAAAAAAAAAATGGATCAAAAAACAAAAAAAGTAGGCCATGGCCGGTTTGGCTCAGCATATTTATATGCTATATATATGTGTGTGTGTATATATATAGCATATAAATATATGCTAAATCAAACTGGAAATATATTTGCAATTTATGTCAAAAATGTCTAATTTCTTTAATACTGGAGCTTCTAGATATTACTAATAAAATATTTAGAAACAGACAAATCACAGAAGAGTAAATGCAAAATGCAAATGTTTCTTAAAAATATGAAAAGATCTTGTCCTGGCCAGTTTGGCTTAGTGTTAGCGCATCGGCCCATGGATCAATGAGTTGTGGGTTTGATTCTGGCCAAGGGCACGTACCTGGGATGTGGTTCTTCCCCGGTCCCTAGTCAGGGTGGTGTGGGAGGCAACCAGTCAATATGTCCCTCTCACGTCCATGTTTTTCTCTCTCTCCCTTTCTCTCCCTCTCTCTCCCTCCCATTCTATCTGATATGGATAGAAAAAAAAATTATATATATAAAAAAATCTTCAATCAAACAACTATTTTAAAATACTAATTAAAACTATACTGAAAGTCCATTTTTTACTATTATCAGCCTGGCAAAGTTCAAACGGTTTGCTTATGGCAAATGTATAGTGACCCAGGAATACCATGGCTGCTCGTTGACATGAAAATCAGTCCAACCTTCATGGAGAACAACTGACAATATCTATCCAAATTTAGCATCCCTCATTTAGAATAAAAGTACTGTCCCTTAAAACTTTCCTTGTTTGCCTAATCTGTTAGACCCCACATTCCTTTCTAAAATTTAACTTGGTTACCTTGATCTCCAGCGGTGCTATAGGACTGAACTATGGCATCTAAATTCAAAGCAGATAGGTCATTACTGAGATATTCCTTTTCCCAATGAACTCTTTAGAAGGAAGACACTATATAAAAGGCAAGGACAAGGAAACTAATAGGTACCGCTCATTCATTCATTCGGCAGGT
Source organism: Molossus molossus (assembly GCF_014108415.1). NCBI lineage: Eukaryota > Metazoa > Chordata > Mammalia > Chiroptera > Molossidae > Molossus > Molossus molossus. The sequence continues at coordinate 33,252,433 of NW_023425403.1, read as the reverse complement.
GTGTATTAAAATCCTACCAGGTCTCTTGAGAGCCTGCCAGGTAGCAGGTGCTGTTCGAGGATCTGTGACTGAAGTACTTATTGATCAGGACAGACACTGGTGGAGCTTCAGTCTACTGGGAAAACATTTGATAAGTGTTACAACTGGAAAAGATGACGATCATTAGCAGGGTACTTCACATAGTCAACAGAAAAGTGAAGCTTAAAGAACTTGCACCCCAAATGGAGCTGGGCAGGATTGGTGTCCAGCCATGAAGAAGAGGAAGGTCTGAGGAAGGGATAAGACAGTTCATTCGAATACCTGAAAGAAGCCCAGTGTATCTGGAGTGTGTGAGAAAAGTCTGAAAAGGTTACGCACTAGCCTTAAGCCATGGAATCCTTGTCAAGGAATTTGGGTTTTATCATAAGGGCATTAGGAAATCATTAAAAGATTTGAAATAGGAGAGTGATTTAATCAGATGTCTAGGATTTTATTTGTGTGTTTTGCTCCTTGATTTATCAGAACAAGACAAGGAGACCAGGCGGAATGCTCCAGAGGAGACACACTGTAACCTAGTCTTGTGTTGTGACAAATGGGATCAGAGAGATGGAAAGGAGCAATCTTGGTAAAACTCAAATCTGATCATTCATTTACATGCTTGAAACTCTTCAAAATTTTCCTATTTTTCTTAGGATAAAATTTCAAAAATTCTTAACATGGCTTTAAAGGGCCCTTTGTGCTCTGCCTCCCCACCGCACCACGCCCCACACACTGACCCTGTCTGTTCTTTGTATGTACTAATCTCTTTAGACCTAAGGGTGATCACACATAACCTGCCTAGAAACCTCCTACAGGTCATACTGCGTTGTTCACTGAGCAATGAATGAGTGAAGTGGATAATTTAAGAGATATGGAGGAAGTCAAATAAGACTTGGAGGGGAGAAGAACATAGGATACCAGGAGGAAACAAAGGCTTCTGGCTTGACTAACTGGTTGGTATAGAGCACATTTGGAGAGGAGGCAGAAAAAATAGTTCAATTTGGCTTACATTGAGTTTGAGCTGGCTGCAAGTGATCTGAGGGGAGATGCTAAATAGGCAACTGGATCTAAGGACTTAACATATGCCAGATTCCATGCCAGGCACTTTCATATATATTATCTCATGCAATTAACTGAAGTAAAATGTAGGTAGAAAACAATTAACTATATGATCTAATTTTAAAGTAGGCTTACACTAATTATGTTAATCTGGACTATGAATAGCCACACCTATTAATCAGGGGAAATGAGCAATTTATCCTGAAGGAGTTAAAAACTGTCTAATGATCTGAATCTCTTCATTTCCAAAGTATCCTTGTGGCACAATTATGGGAAGACTTAAAAAACATAAACAAGTATAGAGGAGTTGGTGAATAATTGTATTCTCATGGAGCAGTTTTAGCCTGTCCCAGTATTTTGCATGATTGTTTTAAATAGCTCATTTTAAATAAGTCCAATAGATGTAAAGAAGAAGGTGTGCTGCCTCCTTCACCTCCAACAACATCTCTCATTCCATGTTACCTTCTACACCAATTTCTGTAAGGGTTTTCCCTTCCTACTTTTGGCAAGGTATTAAAGCTAGATCTGTCAAGTGTTTCTTCTACCTAGTTTATGTATTTTATGCATCTTTGTTGTCTGTCCAGGTGCAACAGTAGCATTCCAGAATACATTTCCACAGTGTTCTTCAAACCTTCGGACTCCACATGGTCCCCAGCAATAGAACTAATCTCTTTGCTCCCTAACAGTTAAGAACAATGTTTCTCAACGTTGATCTGTAGCCAAGCACACTGGCATCAATAAGGCTGCTTTCTTTAAGCACAGGCTTAGGTCCTTACCCCAGATCTACCAAGTCAGCATTTCTCTAGATGGTTCCCAGGAATTGGCATTTTTAAAAAGCTGCCCAGGTGCTATTTATTCACACTAAAATTTGAGAATTTGGATACTTTTTTTTTTCTTTAAGTAAAGTAGGTAATTCTCACTTTGCTGTCAGAAATAGTTATGGAATACCTCTTCACAGATAAGTAATATACCAGAACAAGAAATACATTAAATAAATAAAATTTTGAATCCTCAAGTCAAAACAAGAGACCGAGCACTCTGAATTAGACTGCATGAAAGAAAGTTTTAAAAGATTTTATCCACTTACTGCTGCTACTAGAGTAATTGCTGGAGAACCGAGTTGCAAATGTTTTACACAGAACTACTAAACACCAGATAAGTATTCACTGATTGCAAAAACAAAACAAAAACAAACAAACAAACAAACAAAAAACAAGCTAATTGAAGGGGTTACTTTATAATTAAATGTTTTACTGAAAGGAGGGAAAATTCCCATTACAGAGTAATTCCTAGGTTATGAGGGTTTTGTTTTTCGATTTTATTTATTGTTTTACTTATTTGTTTGTTTGGCTTTTGGTAAGGGCATTGCAAAGAAGTTTCCTAAAAGAAATACTGACTCAATGAATTAAATTCTCAATTATTGCCCACAAACCTTTATCCAATGTCTGTATCGTGACACAGTGAGATTGTGCATACATACGCATATATACTTAAATATATATATTTAATACTCAACCTAAATAGGGACATTTCCATGTAGTTAAAACTCTTCCATTTTCCAAGACAAATAAACACTGTTATTAGAAAGATACTGGACAAATGGAGGTACATGAGACTAGATCTCTACTTAATCTGTATTTCTTAAATTGAAAAAAAGAGAAGAAAAAAATCAATTCTGCAAACTTTTTTTGACTCATAAAGTTGCTTTTACAAAATTCATATACTAAAAGTTTGATTTGAAGTACTTTTCCTTTTGCAAAATAAATAGAAATCTCTATTATCCATCAATTAAACATTGGTAAGAAGTAACAGACATTGAACAGAAGAGATACATATTATGCATGCAAGGAAAATTAAAACGTGGGATGTTGGGGGGGAGTTGTGCTTTGATGTACAAAAGAACTATTGTTAATGTGGGACAAAACCTTCCCAGTATGGAACAGAGATAAAAAGGAAGGAGTTTCTAGCAGATCAAGGTCAACTAAGATCTATGAATAACATAAATGCTATTAATCTAGCACCGAATGAATTGCAGGAGTTCAGCAGGGTATGGCTGTGTGGCAGAGTTCGTGGCAGGAGTGTTTTATGTCACTTTGTATTAGATAATGAGCATATTCATCAAGATTCCTAAATACTATCCAAACTGGCACAGAAGAAGCTTTAAGGAGCTTGAGAGAGAACAAATCAAAGAACTAGATCTGAGGCTGAGAAAGGTAATAGGGATGTTCAAACAGTGCAGCAAGTTTAGATATTTGCAGGCATCCGTACAATCTCACTCTGCAGGAAATGGCGTGAGAAAGGATTTCTTAGTTGGGTGGCTAGCCGCTTATTATATATAATGTCGCCTCTCTCATTATGTCCCGGTTTAATAGTTAGAAGACATGCAGACAGTAATACCTTAGAAGACTGTCTACTGGAAAACATGGAACTCTTTTCCTCTTATGACTAATTTAAAATGCAAAATAGTTGCTTCTTCTTTCTTCAAGAAACTCAATATAAAATCATTGTTTCATTCTTTATTTTTTTTTCAAATTCAAATCTACCTACATGTTTGAGATCTCTTTCACCTGTCGTATTGAAATATAAGTTTATTGACAGATATATTTACATTCCAGATCCATACCTTTTAAAAGCCTGATTATAAGGAGTTGAAGAAATGAAAAAGATGTAAAAAGAAGAAAAGAAAAAACTGAGAAGAAACCAGAAGACTTGAAATTGGTGATAGTACTAAATCAAAACAAAATAAGAGGAATAAGAAGATAGAGAGTAAGGAAAGAGCTTTGGCCAGGTGGCTCAGTTTGTTGGAGCATCGTCCCTGTACACCAAAGGGTTGAGGGTTCAGTTCCTGGCCAGGGCATATACCTAGCTTGCAGTTTGATCCTCGGTTGATTGATGTTTCTCTCTCTCTCTCAAAATCAATAAAACAAATCCTTGGATGAGGATTTAAAAATAAAAATAAAAAATAGTAGGGAAATATGCCCTGGCTAGTTTGGCTCACAGACCAGAGTCTTGAGTTTGATTTCGGTTAAGGGCTTGTACCTCAGTTGCGATTCGGTCTCCGGCCCTGATCAGGGTCATGCAGGAGGCAACCAATCAATGTGTCTCTCTCACAGTAATGTTCCTCTTATCTGAAGATAAATAGAAAAGTATCCTCGGGTAAGGATTAAAAAAAAAAAAAATAGTAGGGAAATAAATATATAATATAAATATTTTTAAAAATAGACTGCAGCCCTGGCTGGTTTGGCTCAGCGGTTAGAGCGTCAACCTGCGGTCCAGAGAGACACGGGTTCAGTTCCCGCTAAGGGCACATACCTCGGTTGCAGTTTGTCCCCGGCCCTGGTTGGTCATGTGGGTGGCAGCCACTCGATGTGTCCCTTCCACGTTGATGTTTCTCTCTCTCTCTTCCTGTCTCTCCCTCCCTCTCTATCTGAACAAAAAATGGAAAAATGTCCTCAGGTGAGGATAAAAATAAATAAATAGACTGCAAAGTAATACACTTTTAATGATGGATTGCATTTCTATTAGCTCAATACATAAAGAGCAAGCGCCCTAGAAGACTGGCCTATGAACATCTTAATGTGATTGTAGCTGGCAACATGTACTGCACATGTACTCAGACCCTATTTCAACTTCATTTATTTATTCAACACATATTAAATACCTTAAGTATATCTGCACTGAATAAGACAGACAGGATTCCTGTCCTCATAAAGTTTACGGTTTTAAAATTTACTTTGGTGGCGGCTGCCCCTGCACCAGAGCCCGCCACTTCTCACCTGCGTCTGGCTGCAGCCCAGGTGCAGGCCGTCAGGTGTGTGGTGGTGGGAGACGAGCTCTAGGTAAAACTTGTCTACTGTGAATGGATAAAAAAGCTGTGGCACATATACACAATGGAGTACTATGCAGCTGTAAGAAAGAAAGATCTCTTATCCTTTGAGACGACACGGAGGGACCTGGAAAGTATTATCCTAAGCGAAACAAACCAAACAGAGAAAAGTCAAGTACCAGATGATCTCACTTATTTGTGGAATATAATGAACATAACAGTCTGAGGAATGGGGTAGTCCCAGAGACGTGGAAGTGGGGTACAGACTGACAATCCCCAGAAGAGGAGGTGGTGGGGGAGAGATAAACCACAGAACTTGCCCTGGCCAGTTTGGCTCAGCGGTTAGAGCATCGACCTGCGGTCCGGAGAGACCTGGGTTCGGTTCCCGCTAAGGGCACGTACTTCGGTTGCAGTTTGTCCCCGGCCCTGGTTGGTCGTGCGGGTGGCAGCCACTCGATGTGTCCCTTCACGTCGATGTTTCTCTCTCTCCCTTCCTCTCTCTCCCTCCCTTTCTATCTGTACAAAAAATGGAAAAATATCCTCGGGTGAGGATAAAAAAAAAAAAACAAAACAAAACAAAAAACCACAGAACTTATATGCATGTGTGCATGAACAATGGACATGGACAACAAAGCGGGGGACAGGGCGGGGAGGGAGAAGGAGGGGTAATCAGTGGGGGGGGGAGTGGAGAAACATCTGTAACAAAAATAAATTAATTAATTATAAAAAAAAATTGTGTACTGATCATTTATATAACCAATGCATTTTATGGAGAATATATCCCCACTATGTCTGACAAGAATTCCACCAATGTTACGATAGCTGGAAACCCAGTGAATCTGGGCCTCTCGGACACCGCTGGGCAAGAAGATTATGACAGATTATATCCCCTATTTATTCTGCAGACATGTTTCATGATTTGCTTTTCTTTTGTAAATCCTGCATCATTTGAAAACGTTCCTGCAAAGTGGTATCCGGAAGTGTGACACTACCGTCCCAACACTCCCATGATCCTGGTGGGGACTAAGCTTGACCTTAGGGATGATAAAGACACCTATCACCTACCCGCGAGGTTTAGCCATGCCCAGGAGATCGGGGGTGTAAAACACCTGGACGTGCTGGGCTCTCACACAGCGAGGCCTCAAGTGTTTGAGGAAGCTATTGGAACTGTTCTCTGCCCACCCCATCAGGAAGAGGGAGAGAAGAGGCCTGCTGTTGTAAAGGTCTAGGCCCCTCTCCCCCACTGCCCTGTCCCCTTAGAAACTTTGTACATTTTGCTAACCAAAAAAAAATGAAATAGCCTTAGCACTCAATGCCAAGTTTTTGTTACAGATTAGCTTTTCCATAAAACCATTTTGAACCAATCCGTAATTTTTAGTTTTTATTTGTTTAAAGTGTAAGAGTTCAAACTTTCACATTCTGTTAAAATTTTGTCATAATGGAAAAAATAAAAAAGATTTACTTTGGTGATAGTGATTAGAATAGTGATCTCCAAAAATCCGTGTCTATTCATAACCTCAGAATGTGACCTTATTTGGAAATAGGGTCTTCGTAGATTTAACGAAGGATCTTGACATTAAGTCAGCCCTAACTCTAACGACGGGTGTGGCTAGAGGAGCAGATACAGAGAGAGGGCAGTGAGGGGAAGACAGAGACAAAGCCTAGAATGAGGCGTCTACACTCCGGGAACACCAGCAGCCACCAGAAGCTGAGAGGCATGAGAGTCTCCCTCAGAGCCTCTAAACAGTCGTTCTCAACCTTCCTAATGCCGCGGCCCTTTAATACCGTTCCTCGTGTCGTGGTGGCCCCCAACCATAAAATTATTTTTGATGCTACTTCGTAACTGTAATTTTGCTACTGTTATGAATCGTAATGTAAATATCTGATACGCAGGATGTATTTTCATTGTTACCAATTGAACAGAATTAACACATAGTGATTAATCAAAACACAATATGTAATTATATATTGTGAAATATTTATTTCTAGTTACAAATAAGTGAAATTTTGTCTCAAACCATGGTGTAGCATGGGTAACAGTTTTAATATAACGACAGTAAACTACATTGCGACATTTTGCGACACTTTGCGACAGTATGCGTAAAAAGGCAACATCAGCCCTGGCCCGTTTGGCTCAGTGGTTGGAGCATCAGCCCGCAGACTGGAGAGTCCTGGGTTCAGTTCCTGCTAAGAGCACGTACCTCGGTTGCAGTTTGTCCCCGACTCGGTTGGAGTTGTGTGGGTGGTGACCACTCGATGTGTCTCTCTCATATCTATGTTTCTCTCTGTCTCTTCCTCTCTCCCTCCCACTCTATCTGAAGATAAATGCAAAAATGTCCTCGGGTGAGGATAAAATAAAAAAAAAGCCAACATCAGTGTGAAGGTTGAGATGGCTTCTTTCTCACCAGATCAGAGATTCTCGGGGCAGTCTTTGTAAGAGCACAACGAAGATCATCTTCCACAACAAGTCTACTTCTGTATTTAGACTTGATAGCCAACAATCTGGAAAACACTGTTTCATAAAGATATGTTGTTGAAAATGAAAGAAGAAGGCGCAACACAGTCTCAGACAGAAGAGGATATGAGTGCAAACACTTGATCCAGAATTTTGTAACTGGCATTGTAGAGAAATCAGTTCTCGCTGCATCACTGTTAATAAGTTCAATGAACTCCTCTTGTCTCAGGAACATCTTCAACTTTGACTGAGAATGGGCTTCTGGCAAATGCAAAAGGGGTGTCAGGTAGATTTGGAAAGTACGATGAAATTTCGTCTGCAAGCATGTTCAAGTGTTCTTTCACAGAAATTATCATCGTAATCTTTTTGTCTGGTTCAATGTCATGTTCCTTAAAGAAAGAAGATAAAGTAGGCAACATGTAAATTTTATTTTCATCCAATTTTTTTGCCAAAGCTGAAGTGTCATTTGGAATGATCGGATATTTTTGGACAAATTGAGGCATGTTGCATTCGGTCCTTGCAGTGATAAATTTAACTCATTCAAGATGGCAAAGATGGCAACCAAATAAGCTATTTTCTGCAGTTCACTTCTATCGCTAAAAAGTGCTTCAAACTGTGGTCTTGCTTTCTGATTAAAAAATGTTTTGAGCCCTGGCTAGTTTGGCTCAGTGGTTGAGTGTAGGCCTGCGGAGCAGGGAGTCCCGGGTTCGGTTCCTGCTAGGGACACAAACCATAAAAAAAAAAAAAAAGTTTTGAGTTCATCACGAAGCTCAAAAACATGTTTTAAAACTTATCCTGTTGACAAGCATCTCACTTCAGTGTGAAATAGCAGAGCATTGTTCGGCGCATCCAACTTGTTACATAGTTGGGAAAACAATCGACTGTTTAAAGTGCTCACTTTTACAAAATTGACAGAACTTATGATGCTTTTCATTACTTCTTGTAACTCTTGTGGCAGCATCTTCATTGCTAATTCTGCTGATGAATCATACAGTAAGTTCTGATGACTTCTGGTGACTCATTCAGTACCAAATGTTGAAATCCAGGTCAACATCCTAACATAACTGGAGCAGCATCTACGCAAACACCACAAACCTTTTCCCAAAAGATATTATGCTTTTTCAGAAATGAACCAACTGTGTCAAATATATCACATGCAGTAGTTGTCATTTCAAGAGGTTTGAAAAAAAGAAACTCATCTTTAAAGTCGCCATCATTAACATACTTCACGCAAACCAGTAACCATGAACAGTTTGCATTCATCAAGCTGGATGCTAAATATTGGAAGTGGAGCAGATTTAATTTCCTGAATTACCTGATCAAGAATATCAGCAGCCCTGGCCAGTTTGGCTCAGTGGTTAGAGCATTGGCCTGCAGTCCAGAGAGACCTGGGTTCAGTTCCTGCTAAGGGTACGTACCTCGGTTGCAGTTCGTCCCTGGCCCTGGTTGGGTCATGTGGGTGGCAGCCACTCGATATATCCCTTTCACGTCTATGTATCTCTCTCTCTCTCTCTTCCTCTCTCTCCATCCTACTCTATTCCACACTATCTGAACAGCAAAATGAAATGATGTCCTCAGGTGAGGATTAAAAAAAAGAGTATCAGCAGACATGTCATCTATTCTTCTGCAGACAGAGTGTTAGATAAGGAAATTGCACTCAATTTCGTAACAAATTCATCTCCGATCATAACTCGAACAATGTCTTTGGCCACTGGCAACAGTAAATCCTCAGCAACGGTGTGAGGGTTCATAGCTCTGGCGATTCTGAGTGCCACCAAATATGAAGCTTCAATGGCTGCTACGTTTTGTTTGTGGTACTTACCACCAGTGTCAAGTCTGGCTTTCTTGAGTCCATCAGCTTGGCTTCTAAAATAGTTGGTATCCTTGCCAGCAAAGCTCAGGTCCTTGCTATCAAAATGATGTTTTAGTTTGTTCGGTTTCATAAATCAGCTGATAGAACTTCACAACAAATAATACATTGCAGTTTCTCAATTCCTGCTGTAATTATTGAGGTAAAACCATACTGTAAAAAATCCTCACTATATTTTCTTTTTTTAATGTTCTTCTCTACACAATCCATTGTCATGGAATGGTTTGCTAGTGAAAATATTATATAACAATAGCTTTAATAATACAAAAGATGATACATGGCATAGTTTAGTCAATACAGTTCATTAAAGTTTCCTATGATTTACCATTCTCTGTGTTGTTGTTTTTTACATACCTGTTACTGTCACAAAGGGGCAGTATTCACATCAACCACAGATGAATAGAAAAAGACTGATCAAGTCAGATTAGGTTCCCATGGTACAAATTTTTTTTTTTTTGCAGTAGTTGATGATTTTACAGTACATGATTTTACATTTACCTAGTAATTATAATTCATGAAGTGTTGTTTTACCTCCAGTACTGCTGCTTTCAACACAGTAGCTGCTCTCTACACATGTGTGACTGGTCCAGACAAGTATATTATGGCACCAACCCCGTCACATACACCTGTATTTGTATGGGGTATAAGTGATGGGGTTGGCACAATGATGTCATCACGCCAGTACTCGTATGTGGGCGTATCTGTATGTGGGCATATCTGCATGTGGGCGGACCTGCCTGGAGATGGATAGAGGAGCGGAGTCTCGGTTCCTAAGACCATCAGAAATATGTGTTTTCCAATGGTCTTAGGTGAGCCCTGTGAAAGGGTCATTCGACTCCCAAAGGGGTCGTGACCCAAAGGTTGAGAACTGCTGCTCTAGAAGGAACCCGCCCTGCTGACACCTTCATTTCAGACCTTCTGGCCTCCAAAACTGTGAAAGAATAAATTTCTGTTGCTTTAAGCCACCTAGTTTGTGGTCATTTGTTATAGGAGCTCTAGGAAATTAGCAAAGTGTTGCACAGAGTTAATGCAAAAATCAGCCCCCAGACTGCAGTCTCCCTTCTCACAGAGCACCACCTCCACCGCCACCACCACCGTCACTGAGCACATGAGTGGCCTGAGGAAACAAAGGTACAGATGTGGCACTGTCTTTAACAAAACCCTCAATAAAGGGACCAGAGAACGAGTGTGAATTTGCTAACAGATGCACAAACCACCAGAGTCGGAAAAAACCTAGATATCATCGAGAGTCATCCTATCCATTTTACAAAGAAACTGATGTGATCTGTCGTTTGGCTTCCTTTCTCCTTTGCCTCAAGTGAGATGCAGATGGTCTGTCCTATCTCAGGCAGGAAATCTCTGTCTGGCTGACACCCTGAATGATTCAGCTGGATTCCCGGGGGCAGGTGGGGATTTCTTGCCAGTAAGATGGCAACTCTAAAATCCATTTATTTGACAATTATTCTAGAGCACCTAGTCTGTAAGTAACAATGGGAGAAGCAAGAAATATGAACTCCTGTCCTTAGGAAACACACAATCCCAAATAGGAGGTGTTATATTTAAACTAGAAGTAAAAAGTCAAACAAGTACCTTTTTGGAAAGTTCCTTGGGTTAACAGTAAAGGCTCAAAACAAGACAGAAGAAAAAGAAACTGCAGAACAGTTCCATCAGTGGCATTTAAAACAAGGGCAGGACTTTGCTTTCTGGCTGATAACAAACCCGTTTTCCTACTAAAAATAAATAAATATATAAAACAGAAGAAAAAGGCAACACACGCACTCATACACACACACACATGCACACCTACTTAGTGGTGTTGAGAAACTACAAAAGTAGCCAAAAACTTGAGGGGTCGAGACTCTTGAAAGAAGAAAATTTAATTTAATTTAAAGACTGGGCAGAAAGTAGCTGACGGAAGAGAAACTGGGCAAACTTTGAGCAGCTTCATGGGACAGGGGAGTCAAAACTGGGAGTTCAAGCCCTGGCTGGTGTGTCTCAGTGGTTGGAGCATCAGCCTGTAGACCAAAGGGTCTCAGGTTTTACTCTTGGTCAAGGGCACATATCTGGGATACAGGTTCAATCTCTGGCCCTGGTCAGGGTGCATTTGGGAAGCAACCAATGTTTCTCTCTCACATCAATGTTTCTCTCTCTCTCTCTGTCTTTCTCTCTGCCCCTTCCTCTCTCCCTCCCTTCTGCTCTCTCTCTAAAAAAAAACGGAAAAAATCCTTGGGTGAGGATTAACAAAAAAAAAAAATGAGAGTTCAAGGTTATCAAAAGACCCAAGATGAGAGAAGCCAAGAGGCTAGAGAGAAAGGAAAGACAGGAAAATAAGCCGACAGTCCAAGCCACTTTTCCTCTTGAGAGAGTTATCATCCATCTGTCTGTTGTACAGGCCAAAACATAGAGAAGCTGATCCCAAAACAGCTTGCTAAGAGGCTGAAACACTAAACAGACCTATTGGCAGTCTCACTGTGCTGGGATGATTTTTTTTTTACAAAAACAGTTCAGGGGCCACCAAAGTGGAGGTGCCCAGGCAAACACTCCAGGGTTTCATTTGAGACTTTCTATACCTTAGAAACAAGGGCAAACCCAACATAGTGAAAACCTTAGACTGACACCAGACTCACATCACTTTGCTCCCTAATTGAATGAAGGTGATAGGCTCCTCTACTAACTGCCTTCCAGAAGCTAAATAAAGTCTCTCTGAAAAAAGACCACCATCTAGACTTCCTACAATTTTTCATACACGAGGTCCAGCCTTCCCCAGAAGATTATCAGACACACCCCAGGGAGAGGGCTAAGAGGGAGAAAAAGAAAAAAAAACAATGGAACCAGACCCAGTTGTGATTCAGGTATTGAGACTATGAGACCCAAACTTTAAAAGAAAGACTGATTTGCCTTGGCTGGTGTGGTTCAGTGGTTAGAGCATCAGACCTTGGTTCCATTCCTGGTCAGGGGTATGTACCTGGGTCTCAAGTTTGATCCCGACCCTGGTCCGGGGCCTGTGGGAGGCAACCAATCAATGGGTCTCTGTTGCATGGATGTTTGGTGTTTGCTCTCTCTCTCTCTCTCTCTCTCTCTCTCTGCCCCTCCCTCCCTTCCACTTGCTCTAAAAATCAGTAGTAAAAAGTATCCTCAGATGAGGATTAATAAAAAAATTTTTAAAAAGAAAGGCAGATTGCCCTCTCCCACCATAGTTCATAAAGGATCACAGACAAACTTGTAATGCACGATATTAGAATGGGACCTGGCGAGGAATCATGGTAACTCAGGAATGAGCTTCTCCTCTGAAGGCTGTGGTTCTGTGTGGAGAGGCCTTTTGTAAACAGAGGGAACTCAGATCATTGCTCCAGAAGCTCATTTCTTTGCCTCTTAGTGGTTGCTCACATAAAACCAGTACCCTAAACTCCTGCAGTCTTGGAGTGTTGCACAGTACCTGAATGTTTAAGCAGGAAGGCTGAATTGTGTAAGGACGGAACACGGGTAGACTGCCTTGGTGGTCAGGAGAACAGGAGGCTCAGAATATCCCCTGAGCCTTTCTGGGAGTTGCTGTAGGGGTCAGACTCTGACACAGACTGTGGGGAGAAAGAAAATGGAGTTCCCACTTGGACTTAATTAATATCCCTTTGTTTTTATTCATCAGAGGTTAAGGGAGAATATGGGACAGGGGGCTTGAGAATTTTAGTCCCCCCTCCTATCTTTGCATGCCCCCATGCTCATGAAGTTGCAAATTAAAGAATAAAGCATCCCCATTACCTAATTCAATGTCCTGTCTTTGGTCTTTTCTCTCACAGTTCTCCTTCCTGGGCTCCCTCCATGGAGGCTGCATGTTACTCTCTTAAGGTGCCCTAAAAACTACGCACGCTGCCCCCTCCCCCTTTCCCTAAGTCCTGGCGCAGTTTCTGGGATCCAGACAAGTGTCAAGGAAACTCAGGGGTCGCCCCGCTTTCTCCACTGGCAGCATGCTCCAAATGAAGGGGTCTCTGCCCCTGACAAGGGCACACGGGCGTGGACATCCCCTCCCTGGCACCGGGAGAGTCGACAGACCGCTCTGGTCACATCTGCGCGTGTGGGTTTCCACGCCGAGAACAGACCAGAGGGCTTCGCCCTCCCTCTGCCTTCCCGTAATTACTTTTAGCGGTGAAGCAGTTAATGCGGTATTCCTCCTCTTGGCGCGGAGTTTTCATTTTTTATTGGCACCGTTTTATCCCCGGAGACAATAGCAGATTGTTTCTGGTGTGCGAAGAAGGATCTTGTTCTGGCAGGCAGGCTCTCAGTCAACAAGCTTAACATCCTCTGCAAAGTACGTGCGTGCGCCTTGTTCGAACCTGATTTTCAAGTGTCTTTTATAAAGACAATCATGCTGATCACAACCTGCAACCGCCTCGGGGACTTGCACAAAACTGAAACCAAAAAACCAAAAATACTCGGGGAGTGAGGGGAGGGGCGCAGCTGAAATCCTTGGGCCCAAAGGGCTCCTGACCTCAGACTCTGCACGTTACCTGATGAGAAAAGTCCCTTCCTTTCCCCAGTACCTCTGACCTGGTTAGTGAGCCTTAGAACGGTTATATTGGGTAATCTTCACTGCAGCAATCACCCCAGATGAGGTTTCCTGGCGGGAAGGGAAGGAATTTAAAGTAATGCAGAGATCCCTACTGGGGCTTGAGGGTCTGTCCCAAACCAGCAACCACCCCCTGAGGCAATAGTTCCTCCCCACCCCGTGGCCAAACCATTGCCTCCGGCTGCCAGGGGGGAAGCACCCGAGCGCCGGGGTGGGGGAGGGAGAGACTACCCAATAAGAAATCTGAACTAAGAGAAACAATTACTAAAACTTTCATGTAGTCTCAGTTCATAAAGCACAAGCGTGTTGGTCTACCATGTCTCAAAAACGCATGTGAAGACAGATTTTAAAGGTAAGAAAACAAAAGCCAGATACAGCGACTTGCCAGAGGTCACAGGACTAGCAAACGACAAAGCTGGTTATTCAGATAAACTTTCGGAAGAGAAAAGACAAGTTTGTCATGCAGAAAATTCTCAAATACTATTTGGAGATGCTCTGCCCTCAAGGAAAAGGAACGTAATCCCCACTCCTTAAGTGTGGGCTGTGCATGGTGACTTCCCAATCCCCACTCCTTAAGCGTGGGCTGTGCATAGTGACTTCCCAGTCCCCACTCCTTAAGTGTGGGCTGTGCATAGTGACATCCCAATCCCCACTCCTTAAGTGTGGGCTGTGCATAGTGACTTCCCAATCCCCACTCCTTAAGCGTGGGCTGTGCATAGTGACTTCCCAATCCCCACTCCTTAAGCGTGGGCTGTGCATAGTGACTTCCCAATCCCCACTCCTTAAGCGTGAGCTGTGCATAGTGACTTCCCAATCCCCACTCCTTAAGCGTGGGCTGTGCATAGTGACTTCCCAGTCCCCACTCCTTAAGCGTGAGCTGTGCATAGTGACTTCCCAATCCCCACTCCTTAAGCGTGGGCTGTGCATAGTGACATCCCAATCCCCACTCCTTAAGTGTGGGCTGTGCACAGTGACTTCCCAATCCCCACTCCTTAAGCGTGGGCTGTGCATAGTGACTTCCCAATCCCCACTCCTTAAGCGTGGGCTGTGCATAGTGACTTCCCAATCCCCACTCCTTAAGTGTGGGCTGTGCATAGTGACTTCCCAATCCCCACTCCTTAAGTGTGGGCTGTGCATAGTGACTTCCTTGGGAGGGAGCGTGGCCTGGACCGGTGTGGGGAACTTCACAAGGGTAAGTCTAACAACCCCAGGCAGTGAGCAAGGTCAATATCAACAGTCCTGTTGCTAGTGTTTGCCCTGTTGATAGTGTTTGCCTTTGTTTGATGTGAGGACAATGGTACTTTTTACCTCTGTATCCTTCCTCCCCAAAACCCATAACCCTAGTCTAATCTGAGGAAAAGCATCAGACAAATTCCAACTGAGAGACTTTCTACAAATACCTGATCAGTACTCCTCAAAACTGTCCAGGTCATTCACCAATGATGAGGAACATCTGAGAAACTGTCATACAACCTGGAGGAGCCTAAAATGACTAAAGGTAATGTGACATTCTAAATAGAATCCTGTGCCCTGGCCGGTTTTGCTCAATGGTTAGAGCTTCTGCCTGCTGACCAGAGAGTCCCAGGTTCGGTTCCTGCTAAGGGCAGGTACCTCAGTTTCAGTTTGTCCCCGGCCCCAGTTGGGGTCGTGTGGGTGGCAGCCAGTATATGTCTCTCACATCGATGTTTCTCTCACTCTCCTCCTCCCTCACTCCCTCCCCCTCTATCTGAAGATAAATGCAAAAATGCCCTCAGGTGAGGATAAAAAATAATAACAAATAAGTAAATAAATAAATAAAATCCTGCAACCAGAAAAGAACATTAAGTAAAATCTAAGAAAATCTGAATAAATGATGAACTTTAGTTAATGATAATGTATCAAGTGGTATATTCATTGTAACACATGACCCTACTAGTGTAAAATAATAATTGGAGAAACTGGGCACCGGGAGCTCTGCAGTACCTTCTCAATTTTTCTGTAAATCTAAAACTATTCAAAAATTACAAGTTCATTTAACTAAAATATCAGGTTTTCTGGCCCAACCCTCATGTCTTTCCAGAGCAAAACACTGCTCTTTCTCCTATTAAGTAAGCATTTTCTGGGCCTGCAGTTCATGTCTAGTTCCCCTACCAGACACCAGCTTCTAAGAAGGCAGAGACCATGCCCGAATCTGCTGGACACTAAATACAGGTGCACAGTAAATATTTGCTGAATGAATGCAACTAGGTTCAAAGGTGTATAAAACTGGCTTGTCTAAATACATTAAATTAAAACATTCAATCCTAGGTAAGACAGAATACTAAAATATTTAAATTTTCAAGATAAGAAAATAGGATCCCAGAGCCTATTTCATGCTTAAAGTGTTCATTCATTCCAGTAATGAGGCTGAACATGGATATTTAAGAACAAAGCACAAATTAGAGAAAGGTTACAAACATGAAGTTGGAACTCACATTACAAAGAAAAGGAACAGAAAAGTCAGTGAGTTTGAAGAAATGCACAGTGAGGTGGCACATTCAAAGTCAGTGTTATTGCCCTGGCCAGTTTGGCGCAGCGGTTAGAGTGTTGGCTCTCGGACCAAAGAGTCTCAGGTTCGATTCCAGCCAAGGGCACATACCTCAGTTGTGGTCTGTCCCCGGCCCTGGTTGGGGTCGTGTGGGAGGCAATAAATCGATGTGTCTCTCTCACATAGATGTTTCTCTCTCTCTCTCTCTCTTCCCCCCTCTCCCTCCCTTCCACTCTATCTAAAAATAAATGGAAAAAAACTATCCTCAGGTGAAGATAAAAAATAAATAAAGTCAGTGTTATCAGTGTGTACTCACACACAAAAAATTTGTTTTTTAATCCTCACCCGAGGATATTTTTTTCTTTGATTTTTGGAGACAGTGGAAGGGAGGGAGGTGGAAGAGAAAGAGAGAAAGAGAAAGAGAAACAGAGATGTAAGAGAGATATATCGAATGGTTGCCTCCACACCTGCCCTGACCAGGGCTTAGACTGCAACCCAGGTACTTGCCTTTACTGGGAATCAAATCCGAGACCCTCTGGTCTGTGGGCCGTTGTTTTAACCATTGAACCACACCAGCCAGAGCCAAAAATACATTTGTACACCAACAATTATCTTTTTTACTCTCTTGGCTCCTGGCTTTATTCAAAATCCTGTGTGCAGTTTGAGATTCCCTACAGAGAGAAGACAAAATATTAGAGTGATTACAGAATAGACAATGCCCCTTTAAGAAAAAGCTTAAAAGTTGAGAAAGTTGAGTCAGAAAAGGTAAAAGCTAACAAGTGATTTAATATATAACAAGTTTTTGTCATGAGAGAATGGAGCACTTCCGTAGCTTCACAGAAAACCAGAGAGAAGAAAAATGAGCTCAAATTGCCATGAGGTTTTGTCATCAGAAACTTCCTCTTTTATGTCCTAGATAGCTTGAAAATTAGAAGGGCCAGCCATCTGGTCAACATGGCCTACCAGGAAAGAAGGGTGGCCTTCACGAAACGTCCTTTATACTCTTATCCATATATGATTCTATTGTTTGACTCTGTATTGACTCTGAACATAAATAGAACAATGGCCACAATTCTTTCTTCCATCACTACCGAACCATAACTTTCACCTGCACAGAAACTATTTCAGTCTTATTTACCCCTCTCTTCGGCACCTAAATTTGCTGCCTGACAGTTGGTGTTCAATAAATAGTTGTTAAACAAACAAATGACTGAGTAAATCAGTCTTGAATCATAAAAAAGGTGACCAATTATATCCTGCTTTTTTAGACTTATGAGAACATGAAAAGAACGAATAAAAAGTTACTATCATTGATTTCTGTTCAAGCATCTAAAAGAAGTTAAATAAATAGACTTTTTTTAAAAGCCCAGGAAAAAGTATTAACACAGTGCTTGACACATTAAAGGCCTTGTGGCAAAGTTATTTTCCAAAGAGGGCCACATTTAATATATAACCTGTCACACATGCTCTTCTTACAAAGTGTCACTGACATCCTCCATTAGGGTCTCTGTCTCCCCTTGAGCCTCGGCACAGCTTGGAACTGTCCCAAATATTGCAAAAATGATGCTGTGTGACTTCTGCAGCTGAGTCATACAAGGCCGTACTTAGTTGCTGCCCCCTTCCCCCTCCTCTCTCTTAGGGTGCTTACCTTTGAAACTGTGGGGAAGAACCCCAGGCCACATGGAGAAGCCACATGTGGTGACATCAATAATAAGTACTAGACTTGTGAATGGCCTTCAGATGGTTCCAGCCCCCAGGCTTTGAGTGTCCCACTTGGGGCCCCAGACACCACTGAGCCATCTCTCCTATGTGATGCCTGAATTTATCACCCACCAAATTATAAAAGACAATATATGATTATTATTGTCTTATACCACTAAGTTTGAGGTAGTTCATCTCACGGCAATAGGTAACAAGTACAGGTACCTACTAAACGTTTGGTTTCATTGTTTGTCTATCTCCAGTTCAGCTGGACAAAGTAGCTGAGTGCTTTTCTAGTCCTGTGTGTCCGGCACCGTGTTAGGCACTGAGAATATACGCAATTGACTAGCTCCCTCTCAGGGGAGTACACACAAAGTAAAAATTAGTTTCAGAATAATATGCTCTATCTCATTTATTATACTAGTGGGTCCTTTCTGGCTCAAACTTGGGTCCTAAATTGCGGAGGTGACGAAGGCTGTGGTCCCCTATTCACTTGAACTGATCCACCTCTGGTTTTCCGGCTTTTCTTATGAAAATGTGGCTAAAGAAGGAGGCAGACATGTTTTCAGCGGGTTTGGGCTCTTGAGGAGAGGGGAGTGATACAGAATGAGGGTTGATATCTGTTGCCCCAGGCCATGCCAAGTCTGTCTGAGAGAGGAGATTAAGAAGTGGAGAGTTAACTTCCTGAAAGATCTTGTGAGACCCTCAGCGCTGTCAGGACTAGTGGCCTAGGCAGTCAAAAGGTCAAGCGGTGTGTTACCATATTACTTATTTCTCATTTGAATTAATACATTCAAAGTTCTTTTTTTGTTGTCGTCATTGTGGTAAAATATACATAACATAAAATGTACTCTTTGAATCATTTTTCAATGCACAGTTCAATGGCATTAAGTACATTCGCAATGCTGTACAAACATCACCATCATTTACAGAACTTCTTCATCATCCCAAACAAAATCCTGTACCCATTAAACACCAACTCCCTATTGCCCCTCCCTTCAGCCCCCCGTAACTACCATCCAATTGTGTCTATAATTTGACTATTTGAAATATTTCTTTGATTTGTAAACTCGGGTAAAATCAGAAACTGTTCCCAAACATGAGGGCAAGAAGAGACTTATGAACATGGCGGGTTTAATAAGCAAGGAGACTTAGGAGGCTTGTCTGGGGATTCGAAAGACCAGATCTTCACAGCTGCCATCAGAATCATCCATGTTCACATTGAGGCCTTAACGGGGTCAGTTACCTGCACAGCCTGGATGGCCTGGACAGCACACTGCTCTCAGGCTGTGTCCTTGAAACCGGCTCCAGCTAGGGGACGGGGGGGTAGTGTGTGCACCCCAGTGACGGTGGGAGCCTCTGGTTGCCCGGCCCAGAGGTCACGTCTCTACATGACCTCCTCCAACACCAGGTACTTCGTGTAAGTGGAATCACGCATGTTTCCTTTTGTGGCTGCTTTATTCCACGTACTGTTTTCAAGGTTCATTCATGTTGTAGCATAGATCAGAATTTCATTCCTTTTAATGAATAATATTTCATTGTATGAATATACAGTATTTTGTTTATCCATTGATGGACATGGACTTGCTTCCATCTTTTGGCTCTGGTGAGTGATGTTTCTATGAACATGGGTGTGAAAATATCTCTGTGTCCCTGCTTCCCATGCTTCTGGGTAGATACCCAGAAGTGGGACTGCACTCTAAGGTTGACCCCTTGGATACTTTCTCAGAGGTTCCCTCAGTTCCCCTGCATCTCCAGCCTTTTCTCAAACACTCTCAGCAAAACCCCATTCTGCCTTCTTGGTCCTTGCTACAGGTGACTGAGCTGCTGGGACAAATCTTACAACCACACAGGTTGGCTGGAGTACAAAAGTCCCAAGTCTCCAGCCTTAGCTGGGCCCGCAGAACTACCCGTTAATTTTTCCCTTGCCCTTGAACGCCATGGCCCGCCCCTTCAGCGACTGTTCAAACCTCCCCACTCCCCTCAAGCTCCACAACCTTCCTGTCTTTTCTTCACCTCTTCTATCAAGCTTCCCCAGCCTCCATCATATAACACCTTCATAATTTTTGCCCTAATAATTTATCCTGGGACTCTTACTTACATGCTTAATATTTTTCTCTAAACCATTTCATTTTGTGTTTTTTTAATTTATTTATGAGCAACAATATCCAGAAGGGCCTATTGTGCTATGCAACATATTTTTCTACAACACAGTATTAAAAATGTTCATCCATGCCCCACTTATATTATTACCATCAGTAAGTACACTGTAATTTGGAAAACTGTGTTTTGTAAATGAGAAGATTAAAGGCATCAAGCAAATGCCTGCTCAACCAACCCCTATAAGCTCTCCTAAATCCAACCCCAGGAGATTCCAGCACCTGGAATTAATTCTATCACCTATTGTCCTACGAGGAAACTTGATCCATCGGGAGTCTCCGCTCTCCTCTATCCTTTCATATCTTGACCTCTTCCAGCTCTCTGGCTCTCATCTCTTCTGCTAGGACTTCGTCGTCTGTCCTAGCTGAAGTCTCCAGGCTCTTCTCCATTGTTCCTTACCTCTGACTTTTCTCCTCAGCAACATTAAATTGCTTAAGGTTTTAACATGGATTGTTTTCTTACTATTGCTCAGTCTCTTCTTTGTCTCTTCTAGGTAATTCTCTACCTCTTCTCCCCATTAAAAAAAAAAAAGAATCTATGGATCTAACAGAGGATAGAGGTTTGATGTATTTCTTTTTATGATCTTTAATTTTAAATGGACACAGCATGTGGACAAGTTATATAAGTCTGTTCAAATTTAGCACAAACCAGCCATCACTCTTTTTTTAAAAAAAACCTAAACTTCTAATTTTTTTTAAATTATTTTTTTAATCCCAACCCAAGGATATTTTTCCATTGATTTTCAGATAGAGTGTGTGTGGGGGTGGGGGGGGGGGAGTGAGAGAGAAACATCGATGTGAAAGAGACACATCCATTCGTTGCCTCCCGCCCAACCCCGACCAGGGCCAGGCATCAAACCGCAACCAAGATACATGCCCTTGACCGGAATTGAACTCACAACTCTGGAATCAAACCCACGACTCTTTGGTCTGTGGGCTGATGCTCTAACTGCTGAGCCAAATTGGCCAGGGCACAACCATCATTCTTTTATAAAACTCTATTATAAAATTGTTTATATTTTTTTCCTTCTTGATTTCTACATCAAAATGTCTAAGAGAGTTATAATATTGGCAATAACACTCTCAAGTCCAAAAACTAAGTTCTGAGTACAAAGCATAAGAAATGTGTGAAAAATGTCTTTTGCCACAATATAAAGTCACTTTCAGTAGATATATAACATATATTTATCTGTAACACAAATTAAATCTTTAAACCATATCTGTTTGCTAAAATTAAAGTTCTCTCTAATTTTACCAACAGACATCACACAATATAAATATTTAGAAAGTTTATTATATTTAATGTAATAATTTTTGATTATCAATTAATTATAGAATCACTATCTATAATACTTTTGATTTGTTCCAATTATTTAACCAATCAATTTTTCACAGAAGGCTTTATATGGATGAATCCTGTCATCAAGGTTTTTATGCCATAATAATATTTGCAAAAAAAAAAAAAAAAGGTTAAAATCTAAACTCAAAGCTAAGTTTTAAAATAATTTGATAATGTTTATAGGAAAGCTATTTACTCACAGAAACTTAAACCTTTGCTCTTCAGATGCTGGACAGGAAACAGGCAGCTTGAAATTCACTCTGCAAACTTCTACATTTTATAAATAGAACTTTATAAGTAAGACATTTATGCTTTCTTCCCTTTACTTAAATAGTATGCTTACAGTCTCCAAGGGAACAGAAGAGGAAGGCAACATCTGAAGTAACAGAACTGGCTGTGGTGAGGGGTTCCTGCCACCAGGCTAGGAGTTGGGCCACTGGTCCCAGACAGGTCACTCCAGGGAACCAAAACGTGGGCCTGTGCAGGGGGATGCAGTGTGCAGTTAAGTTCTCTTCAAACCCTGTATTGTTTTATTTAAATAGCATTTTACAGAATTGGCAGAAATAAGCCCTAAAACAGTACCCTGTAATCTTAATTTCACTTTCAAGTAGTCCTAACATTTTTTTTATAAAGAAATACACTAGCGCCCTGGCCAGTTTGGCTCAGTGGTTAGATCGTCGGCCTGTGGACCAAAGAGTCCCCAGTTCAATTCCAGCCAAGGGTACGTACCTCCGTTGCGGTTCGTCCCTGGTCCCTGTTGGGGTCATGCAGGTGGCAACCAGTTGATGTGCTTTCTCACATCGATGTTTCATTCTCTCTTTCTCTCTCTCTCTCTCTCTCTCTCTCTCTCTCTCCCTCCCTCCCTCCCTCCCACTCTGTCTGAAGATACATGTAAAAATATCCTTGGGTGAAGATTAAAAAGAAAGAAAGAAAGAAAGAAAGAAAGAAAGAAAGAAAGAAAGAAAGAAAGAAAGAAAGAAAGAAGGAAATACACTTGCAAATATAAATGTTCCCTAGAACAGATTTAAAATGCTATCAAGAACAGTTTCACTGAGACACAGGTATAGGTATGGGAAACGCTCATATCAAATGATGTATACTTTAAGGCAAGAAGCATTTTTAGAGACCGGTTTTTCATAATGATCCACTCTGAGCAACCATAGCAATTATACTACTACATGCCCAGTGACCTAACTTCAAAATATACACATCAAAAATTAGCGGAACTCAAATACCAGGTTCTGCATGCAGCCAACTCAGAAGGAAGCCACAGGCTGGTTTAAGTTTTTGAGACAAATACAGCAACATTTATCAGACAATGCACAAACTAGTCATTCAAAGTAGTTTCACAGCTTCTGCTTTAGATCACACTACCTTTATTTCCATAACACCATATTTTGGTGAAGCTGAGTTTTCAGTGATTTCTGTGATTAAAAAAATGAGTAAGCACCACTGAGAAATCAGTATGGAACAGGAAACGAGGATGGTGGTATTGAATCTGAGCCCAAGGTTTGAGAAGCTATGTAGTATCCAACAATGAATACACGCCATTGGTAAGTAATTGTGGTTGTCTAAGAATAAATAAGATTTTTTTAAAAAAAAAAAAAAGCAGGTACAGAGGTGCTGACTTGACAGAACTGGCCTATGAGGAAGAGGTGAAGAGAAGACACACTTTTTCAGTGAGAATATCAATGAAGACCAATTGTACTGCATCACAAGACAAAGAGAATTTTATCAATTTATTTTTACTTTAAATATATATATATGTATGTGTGTGTGTGTGTGTGTGTGTATATATATATATATATATATATATATATATATATATATATTTTATCCTCACCCGAGGACATTTTTGCATTTATTGGTACGTGCCCTTAGCAGGAACCA
Organism: Molossus molossus; assembly: GCF_014108415.1. Lineage (NCBI taxonomy): Eukaryota > Metazoa > Chordata > Mammalia > Chiroptera > Molossidae > Molossus > Molossus molossus. The sequence continues at coordinate 33,229,049 of NW_023425403.1, read as the reverse complement.
AACCTGGGACTCTCTGGCCCACAGGCTGACGCTCTAACCGCTGAACAAAACCGGCCAGGGCTTTAAAATATTTTTATTCATGGATTCCAAAATGGCGGCAGAGTGAATGGAAGCTACACAGTCCGTCTCCCAGGACCAAACTGGAATTACAACTAAAATAAAGAGAAATCGTCAGGAAAAAGCAACAGAAAAGCAGCTTGGAGAACCACGTAACCAGGGACACTGACTTGATCCTGGCAGGATTGCGGAGGCGCGAGAGGGGCCTGGGAGCTCACAGACAGCAGCGGCCTTAGCGGGGAGCAGCGCCCTCGGGTTACACTCCCAGGCGGCTCCACAGCACAGAGCCGGGACAGAGGCTAAAATAGCAGCAGCCACTCACCTTGGGCTCCAGCAGAGGGAGGGCAGACTGAACTGGAAATGTATGGGGATACTTGGGATTTGGACGGTGCTCAGAGCTTTTGCTGAGTTGCAGCCACGCAGGACGGTGGTCATCTTACTCCTTCCCAGGGCTCTAGGGAGATTCAACCCCACCCTGTGGACCATTGAAATGCAAATTGAGGCTTATTAACAACCAGCATCTGCCCCAACCTCAGGAAATCCCCTTACGCTGAGCACCTGACGGAGTTTTTCATTCAACTGAGAACCCAAGGCTCTTCAAGTAACCATGAATAATAACCTCCAGGTAAAAAGCTAGAGGACAACTGAACCTATCCTGGGCTTACAAGTCTGCCCAGGACAGTAAGACTTGACAGTGGTGTTTAACGTGGGTCTTCCCATGCTCATCCAAACGCAGGAGAGAGAGCCACAAATAGCAGAATTCTGACACCCACAGGGGAAAATTTGGCAGGCTCCAAAGCCCACTGTGACAGCCAAAATGGTGAAACAAAGAAACAAATGACAAATGAAAGAACAAAAGACCTCTACCAAAGATGAGATAAATGAGGAGCAGTTAAGCAAGTTAACAGACATACAATTCACAGCCATGATCTTGAGGAAGCTCAACAGCATGAGTAAGGACATCAATACCATGAGTAAAGACATAGAAATGTTGAAAATCAACCAATTGGAAATTAAAAACCACCAAGAAAAGATCAAGAGGGACATATCAGAAATAAAGAACACATTGGAAGGTCTAAAGAGCAGAGGAGAGGAAGCTGAGGACCGGATCAGTGAATTAGGAGACAGGGTAGAAAAAATCAACCAATAAGAAAACCAAAAGGAAAAAAACGATTTAAAAACAGGAAGACACCTTAAGAGAACTGTGGGACAACTGGAAACAGAATAATATTCGCATCATAGGAGTCCCGAAAGAAGAAGAAAATGAGCAACAGTTAGAGAATATATTCAAAGAAATAGTGGCAGAAAACTTCCCTAATTTGGTGAAGGAAGAAGGCATTCAAGTTCAAGAAGCACAGAGAGCCCCAAGTAAGAAGAACCCAATCAGGCCCACACCAAGACACATAGTAATTAAAATTAAAGACAAAGAGAGAATCCTAAAAGCAGCAAGAGATAAGCAATAGGTTACCTACAAAGGAAACCCCATAAGGCTCTCAGCTGACTTCTCACAAGAAACACTACAGGCCAGAAGGGAGTGGCATGAAGTAATCAAGATCATGAAAAACAAAGATCTGAATCCAAGACTACTCTACCCAGCAAGGCTGTCATTCAAAATAGAAGGTCAAATAAAGAGCTTCCCAGACAAAAAAAAAAGGCTAAGGGAATACATTAGCACCAAACCAGCACTGCAAGAAATGTTAAAAAGACTGCTGTAATTAGTAGACGAAATAGGAAGAAAAAGATAACGAAACTAAACAAAAATGGCAATAAATAAGTACATATCTATATTCACCTTAAATGTAAATGGACTGAATGCTCCAATAAAAAGACACAGAGTAGCTGATTGGATAAGAAAGCATGACTTGGTGCTCAACAATCTTTGTTTCAGAAAGCACACTGTGATTTTATTGGGTGTGTTTTGTACATGTTTGAAGTGGGATGTGAAAAAGCCCTATATATTCAGGCAGAGAAATAGAGGCTGGCACTAGAATAATGTAGTAGAGCCTTGTTGCATCAAGTACATTTATTTACTTTCATTAAATATATCAATTGTAGGTAGAAGTTAAAACACTCTTTTCGTTTTAAGTACCAGAAACCAGTCTAGCTAACTTAAGCAAAAATGATGGAACAGTTTTAGAAAAGCCTCTGAAATGCAAAGCTTTCAATCATCCACTCAGGGCTGCTCTGGGGACCTCACCAAATGAGTTTGCAGGGTCTCAGTTACCAAAAACTCCGAGGCTCTGTATTTTTAAGTTCTGAATTCCTGGAAGAGAGGATCAGATTGGCTCAGTCTGGGTCAGTTGTGCACCTCTGGACAAATTAGCTATGGCCAGGGGACTGCAGACACATGACAGCTGCCATAGCACTGTTCGGGTTTAGGTGGAAAGTTCTCCTCTAGGAACGAGACATAGGGATTCAGTACTTGGGATATTCATTTTCCTACAAAGGGAGAAAAAGCACAATTCCAACCTATTGGTTCCTCTGAACCAAGGTTCTTGTTTAAACTTAGTTTTATGTTGCAAGTTTTTTTTCTCCACAAAGGAAACTGCTATAATAGCTCTGACATTCATGTCACGAACGCTGTTCAAGTTTGAGTGGGAACTCCTTCCAACTGTATTAAATCTTCATGAAATGAATCTATAAAATGAAAACCTCTCTCCAAAGGTTGATATTTAAATTTTTATATGTGAATATTTTAAGATATTTCATTTTATTTGAATGTGTCAGGTTCTGATAAAAATTTGACTAGGTCTTATGCTAATAGCTATGTAAAAGACGTTGAATCTCATAGGCGGTAATTCAAGTGGGAAAACTATTTTTTTATATCTAAACTTCTTTTTATGTTTGAGCCGTTATTTCCTTAATGACATAAATTCAATGCTAATCAAGCAGAATTTTCTCTACCAAGTTAGAATTTTTTTTCATCCCTTTTCTATTTCTCCAAGATTGCATTCAAGATTCAGAATGATCCATAACATCCAGGCATAAGAAGTGAGGTTAGAGGGCATCTGGACCTTGCTGTCATCTGCCCATGCTGGCATTTCCTGCTGGTCCTTAGCATGGGACATCTATAGTCCCCATAGGCCTATGGCCATTGTCCCATCTAGTCTACAGTCTAAACTCCTTTGCAGTTTCTCTGTGTCTCCCTTGTCTTTGAGACTCTGAATGTCAAACAGTCCTCTCTTCCTGTTGCTGTGTCCATCTTAGGGACAGGGCAAGATTTTAGATGCTTTCCCTGCCACTTTGCCTAGACACTGTGACCCATACCATAATGTGGGTGAAATCTGGAAGCTTGTCCCTCTCTCAGTTGCCACCCAGGGAAAAAAAGCAGAGTTATAATGTACTTCTGTTCCCTCATGCATGAGTACGGAGGCCTTCATTCCCTCGTGTCACCTGCTAACCATGGCTCCCTTGTCTACTCTCTTCCTGCGCCTGACTGTGGTACCTGATCTAGTTTTGCTAGGTGGGCCACCTGGATGTGCCCCTTGTTGGTGGTGCAGTCTTACACCTCAGTTCTTCAGAGTACCGATTTTTGATACTGATTTCTTACAACTCAAAACCCTTTTTCTCTTCAACTGTTATCCTTGTCATGAATGTAAAATGTATGTTTCAGAACATGAAACTGAAAAGTAACTTTTGGTTAATCAAGCCCCTTGCTTGTTAGTCCTTGCATCGCTGTTCTAATAACCAAACACCGAGAACCGCCAGTATTACCTTCCCTGCTGCCTGACTTGGGGTGCATGGTACCACTCACAGGAAGACCAAGGAAAGAGCATTGATTGATATTTCAGGTTATTACCTCACTGCACTAAAGAAAAGTTTGCAATTATATTTATATTTCATTTCAAAATACGTATGGTATTAAAAATATAAAATATTTGTCCTTTAACTTACCATAAATAATTTATATAGAACATGTATTATGTATCAATAAACAGCGAATCTGTTCATGAAATGTCCAATCCATTTTTAATGGGGGTTTTAATTTTGACACATTGGGAGGGTCGTTTGTTAAAGATAATGATGTTGTTGCCCTGGCCGGTTTGGCTTAGCAGTTAGAACGTCAGCCCACGAACCAGAGAGTTCTGGGTTCAGTTCCCACTAAGGGCACACACCTCAGTTGCAGTTTGTCCCTGGCCCTGGTTGGGGTCATGTGGGTGGCAACCACTCGATGTGTCTCTCTCACATCGATGTTTCTCTCTCTCTCCTCCTCCCTCTCTCCCTCCCGCTCTATCTGAAGATAAATGAGAAAATGTCCTCAGGTGAGGATAAAAAAAAAAAGAAAGAAAGATAATGATGTTGTTAACACATTTCTTAAATATATTTCCAGTGGGATGACTACATCCATTGAAAACACAAAGTTGCAGTTTGAGTTGGCCAGTTTGCCCTACTTATAGACATAGGTCAGAATCGCAAGAATTCTGTGGGCTTCAGCCACAGTCTTGGCTCTTTCCATTGAAGTAGCAGGTGCCAATTTTCTCTGCAAGTTGAATACTCCGATCTGTGTTGAGCCAGCCACCCAGGCTGCCTGCACCCAGGGCTTCAGTGCAGTTTAATCCAGTCCAGTCCCTCCACACCATTTCTTTGCCTAGCACATTACGTTTTCCTATTCTGGTTTCCAGAACCAGGTGACCTAAGTCAGCTCAGCACATTAGTCCTTCCTTATACAAAAACCAAATGGAAAAAATAACATCTACAACTTGTCAACTCATCTCAGATTATAGCACTAATTATGGGATGTATTTCTTTTGCTCTAAATGCCACCAAATATTAAGCCATCCCTGGGTCTGCCTTACTCATTAGTCTTCTCTTCATATTCTGTCTCTCAAGTCAGGTGTTTTTGTAGGAGACATAACACAGAAGGCAACACCGGAAGATCACCCGACCTACTGTGACACTCAGCTTGACTGTCACTGTCCCTGGAGCAAACCCAAGAGCTGTGATCTGAATCTTCATTCTTTTGGCTACTGTTGAAAGCACTGATATTATATTCCATACAGTCTAGAGGCCATGATTTGCCACAGCTGGACAATGATTGTATTCATTATTTTATTATTATGTAAAATGTGTCATGAATTATCTCTAGAAGGTATGTTTCTCTTCTGTTGAATTTTTTCCATTTGATACATTTCCACACATGAGATTATTAAAACAAAACTACATTTGTAGTTCATTATTAAATGTAGTTCATTATTAAAACTACAAATGAAAATTATGACAATTGCATATAAATACAATTTAGGGTACACTATTTAAGAGGAAAAAAAGAACACAATTTGCCTGAAAAACTGCAATAACTATACACGAGGTCAAGACCTGGAAGTAATGTGCCGAAATGAAAATCGTATCAAGACAAGGAGATTGGACGTGGATTCCTTTTTTTTTCTTCAAAAATTTAGAAAATAATGTGAAATTTTGCTGGAACTTTTCAAAATGACCACAGAAGTTTTCTAGTTATAGGGGCACATGAGTTTCTCATTGAAAAAGTGTTTTTATTCTTTACAGAGTGTGTGGGAAAAGAATGGCTTTTCCTCAGAGCATTATGGTTTTTAATGACACAATCGAACTATACTTGTACTATGTTAAAAGTACCCTGTTTTTATGGTGTTGCTCTCTCTCACAAACATGCACATTTAGGAGGTTGTAATAATGACTAATCTAACTAAACATGAATAATATATTATTTTGTATTTTTGTCTTCATTCGTTCAGATTTGAATTTAATTTACATCTTGTATACAAATTCCAGAGGGAAAAAAAATAAAGAATAAGAAGGAAATAACACTGAGGGTTATATGGATTTGCTTTGTGTGGACAAGTAATACAGTATTTCCTCTTTTGTAAAATTGACTTAAAAGATGGCTGGCAGCATTAGTGCATTCTAGTTGTCTACTGTAAATCAAAATGTAACAGGTCCTAATCCTTCTTACTTTTGCTTTCAAGTATCATTGTGTATCACTTTATCCTTACTTCAACAAAAAGCTCTAGCATTTTAAAAAATATGTTTTTGGTAATATACTCTAAGAAGCCTGAAACACCAATCAGAAAGAATATATGTACCCCCATGTTCATAGCAGCACTATTTACAATAGCTAAGATGTGGAAACAGCCCAAGTGTCCATCAGTAGAAGAATGGATAAAAAAGCAGTGGTACATATACACAATGGAGTACTATGCAGCGGTAAGAAAGAAAGATCTCTTATCCTTTGAGATGACATAGAGGGACCTGGAAAGTATTATCCTATGTGAAACAAGCCAAGCAGAGAAGGACAACTATGACATGATTTCACTTATTTGTGGAATATAATGAACATAACAGTCTGAGGAACAGGGTAGACCCAGAGATGTGGAAATAGGGTGACAATCACAGACTGACAATCCTCAGAAGAGAGGGTAAGGGGGAGAGATAAACCACAGAACTTATATGCATGTACACACAACCAATGGACATGGACAACAAAGGTGGGGATGGGGCGGGGAGGGATGGGGAGGAGGGTGTCAATGGAGGAAAAAGGAGAAACATCTGTAACAAAAATAAGTAAATAAATAAATATAAAAATGTTTGTTATTGATTTATTAGATGAAAGGAGAGATAGAAACATCCATGTGAGAGAGAAACTTAGATCAGCTGCCTCCTGCACTTCCCCTACTGGGGAACAAGCCCACAACCTGGGCATGTGCCCTGACCAGGAAACAAACCCAGACCTCTTGGTCCATGGGACGACACTCAGTCCACTGAGCCACACCAGCCAGGTGGTAACTCTAGCATTTAATAAGAAGTTTTGTTTTTTTGTTTTGTTTTAAGAACATTTTTATAAGAATTTATTTGAACCAAATTGACATGGTGTGGAGCAAGATCTCAAATGTTCCAAGAAGTTTTTGTTTTGTCTAAAAACTTCCACATAGGCTAAAGCAAATACTGTTAAAAGAAAGAAAAAAAAATCAATGTGCCTATCTCCTTTAGTTCTGAAATCACAGTATAGTTAGCCAACCGTATTCATAGGTTCCACATCCACGGATTCAACCAACCGTGCATGAAAAATAACAGCATAGGTAGAGCTGTTTCAGGTTCGGTTCCAGACCACCACCACAAAGCGAGTATCACAATAAAGCAAGTCATAACCTCTTTGTTGGTGGAGGTCTTGCCTTCAATGTGTAAAAAATGCAACATCTGTGAAATGCAATAAAGTAAAGAGCAGTAAAATAGGTATTCGGGAAAGAAATGTTGCAGTATTGCTGTAGTGTTACTATGTAGTTAGGTCCACAATGGTTGCATCTATACGAAACATGTACAGATACACTTTTTTTCTTCTCATTATTCCCTAAACAATACGGTAGATCAAGTATTACATAGAAATTACATTGTTTGGGGCATTGTAAGTAATTTAGGAATTATTTCAAGTACATGGGAGGATGTGCATAGCTTATATGCAAATATGAGGTCATTTTATATAAGGGACTTGAGCATCCACAAACTTTGGTATCCCAGGGGTGTGCTGAATCCAGTCACCCACGAATACCAAGAAACAACTGTACAAAATGCTATAGACTGCTGTTGTGAATGCTGGGAGTTTGTGTGTGTGTTTTGTTGGTTTGTTTTGTGCTTAAGATTCTGTGGAGTGTGTGTGTTTTTTCCCACTCTGGTAAGGTTCAGCAGGGGAAAGACAAAGAAAGTGAAGTTACAAAGAAAACGTTATGTGTCAACTTGTATTTGCCAGTCTGGAAGAGAGTTTTTCAAATAGGTCACTCATTAAAACTTTGTATGGTAAATCCAAGAAGGCTCATCCTGAGATGAACAAGAGTGAAGGATTTGCGGAGCATTCTGCATGGGTAGAAGCATCGGGCAGAACCCAAAGCTCACATAAACCACCACTCTGTCAGATACCCATTCAGTCATTACTCTTTTTAAAAAAAATAATTCTTTATTAATTTGAGAGAGACAGGAAGGGAGAGAGAGAAAGAGAGAGAGAGATAGAAACATTGATGTGCGAGAAAAACATCAATTGGCCGCCTCCTGCATGCCCCCCACTGAGGATCGGGCCCACAACCTGGGCATGTGCCCTGACTGGGAATCAAACTGGCAACCTCTTGGTGCATGGGTCGATGCTCTACCACTGAGCCATACCAGCAGGGCCAGTCATTACTCTTAAGTAAAAGCATCTAATCATTTGTTCTTCTCAGCAATCAAAAGAAGACTAACTTGGTTACAAAATTAAGTTATTTATTTCTCATTCCCATTTACAGACATGTAAATGTTAAAGAATGCCAGACTTGGGGAATGGGAGTGATGTAAAATAAATTTAAGAAATTTAGTAGTATTTTTTTTTTTTTTTTTTTATCCTCACCCGAGGATATTTTTCCACTTTTTGTACAGATAGAGTGGGAGGGAGAGAGAGGAAGGGAGAGAGAGAAACATCGATGTGAAGGGACACATCGAGTGGCTGCCACCCGCACGACCAACCAGGGCCGAGGACAAACTGCAACCGAGGTACGTGCCCTTAGCGGGAACCGAACCCGGGTCTCTCCGGACCGCAGGCCGACGCTCTAACCGCTGAGCCAAACTGGCCAGGGCTATTTTTTATTTTCTATATTTAGGAATGTCATCTAGTCCACTTTTTTTTAATGTTTCAAAATTTACCCCCAAATCTGTAGAATGATCAGCAACAATATACAATAGAGATGGAAATTTTAAAGATTTTTAAGAGCATTTTAAACTTTCACTGACATGGGCAACTAAATAGATTATCTATTAACTTAGGAATACACTTTTCCCATAAAAGCTAAAAAAACTATTCCTCTCTCCAAGAATCTTGCTAGCTTTATTTTCCAGGTATTTCTAGAAAAACGACAGCGTATACAGATCCCACTGTTCATCTGGACTGTCTAGCCTCATAACCCAAGGCCACTTCAGTACTTCATGGTTCTCTGGATCATCTTTCCCCTTTCACTTTATTCTCCATTCATGCGGCTATCACCAAGGCTCTGTCTTCCATATCTTCCACACAGCATCAAGCTCAGGGCTTAATAATCATTAAGGCTTTGCCTGTTTTTCTCTATTAGCATCTTTGAAATACACTGAAATAACTAACCAACAATGACTACAATCATTTGGATTTTTCTTCAGTGTAAGTTACTTCTAAGATTAAATACTTGAACAGGCATATGAGCATTTCTTGACTTTCTTTTCCCCTGGTTTAGATTTCAGTAACTGCAGAGTTGAAATCGTTGTTATGATGAGTGATTGTTGAATTAACCCTGAATATTCCGTGTCATGTTCCATGAGACTCTGGATCTTATTTAACCTGTTCTAGCCGGCCTTCTCTCGTGGGGGAAGGAGCTGCAGCTTTGTTGCTGCCAGGTGGAGTAGAAGTCCAAGCCCCACTCGGCCTACATGGACACTCGAGGGGGCCTCCTCATTACTGCTGAGGAGGGAAGAGAGTTCCGGCCCCACGTAGTGTCTACTGACAATGAGGAGGGGTGGTCTTGTTATCTCTGGCCAAAGTCCTGACTCCCTACTAGGCCCCTTCTGACACCAAGTGCAAGCTCCCACCGTGGCCTTCTCAGCCCAGCAGAGAGTGGGGTGGGTGCCTTGTTAAAGTCTGGTCAGTGTGGAAGGCCAGGCTCCCCACTTTGTTGGTGGAGGTAGGAATGAGACCACAGTTTTTCTGTGTTTGGCTACAGTAGTGTGACTATTGCCTGAATAGGTTGCCCCTGTTCTGTTCCTTTGGTGAGAGAAGTGTTTTGCTGAGGTATCTGTGCCTTTGGTGTTTCCAAGTTGCTGGTTCTTCAGTTCCTTGTCTGGAATATACAAGGCCAAAGAAAACACAGGGAACTCAGCCTCGTGTTGTTCCTTGCATCCAGAGGTCTCTAACTGGGCTGCCTTCTTTACTCCGTCTTTTCTGAGGTCTGTTTCATATAATATTCAAGTATAAATCTAACAAAATATGTACAAGATCTATATGAAGAAAATTACAAAACTCTGGTGAAAGAAATCAAAGAATAACTAAATATTTGGATTGCCCATGTTCATGGATAGGAAGACTCAATATTATTAAGATATGGGCTCTTCCCAACTTGATCTATAAATTAAATGCAATCCCACCTAGGACAGTCTTTCACATATTTAGTCAGAACTGCTTTGAAAGCAAAATATTTGGGCTTGAATTTAAATGGAGTTTGAGTGTAAATTCTGGTCATCTTATCTTGGTACAGTTTATTCAGATTTTGTTCTAGGTAAAACAAAGATGGTTAAAAGATTTCAACTGCGAACTCCAGCTTTTAGGAAATGGAGTAGACATATTTTTCCTGTTCCTCCTACTAAGTACGACTAAAATTTGTTTTTGCTACATTCTCCATCAAAATTTCACCATAAGTTTTGGTAAGTTGTGTTTTCATTTTCATTTAGTTCAAAATATTTTTAAATGTCTCTTCATTTTTCTTCTTTGATTTATGTTTTATTTAGAAATGTGTTGTATAATCTCCTCGTATTTGGGGATTTCCCTGTTATCTGTTACTGATTTCTAGTTTAATTCCATTGTGGGTTGATAACAGACAGTTAAGGTGTGTCCTGTGGCCCAGCAGGTGATGTATCTTGGTGAATGTTCCATGTGAGCTTGAGAAGAATGTATATTCTGCTGTTATTGCATGAAGTATTTTATGGATATCAATTATATCCAGTTGATCGATGGTGTTCTTAAGTTCAACTATGTCCTTAATAACTTTCTGCCTACTGGAACTGTCCAAATTTCCTCCTGTAAAAGACTCCAATATAAGAATTCGGACAGTCTTGCATTTGAGTCATGTATATTGATGATGGCTAATCAGACAGCTAGTCAACAGCAGGTCTGGAATGTATTTTGTGAGTTCCTGACCATCCCAATAAAGCACTTCTCTTCCCCACCTGGGTGATGTATAAATGAGAAATAAAAGAGTGGTGCATGGAGAACCGGGCTATTAACCTTACTACTAATAAAACTAGATGGGAGGATCTAGCTCAGCTAAACGAACTCCAGAACTGGGCAGGTGTACCCTCCCCAGGTAGTAGGACTGTGGCCGGCTGACCTGGGCAGAAGCAGAGCTTGCCCTGGAGAACAGAGCACAGCTGGGACTCCTGTGCCCGCTGGTTCCCAGGGTAAGAAGAGAAGCTGAGCAGAGCATACCCAAGGATTTATATTTCAAATTTACCCATCAAATATATTACTCCCCTGGGGAAAGAGCTAGTCAAGAGAGGGCAGTCAGGAGCTGCACTAACTCCATTCCCACCAACATCAAAAGTAGGAGGGGAACTTCCTATTCACCTGCCAAGAGTGCATTAAATTTTAAAAAGACAAAGAAAAACTCTAGTTCACAAACATGTAAGATGTTAGCATTATTGGAAACATTATCCTAGAATTTGAGGACCAAGGATTTACCAAATGCAGATGAATGGCTGAGGCTAACACACAGGATGGAGTTCGTGTTACAAGTAATTTCTCTTCCAGAACTTTTTATGTTTGGTCTTTACTCCTGACTTCAGACAGTGATAAACTAGGATTGTGTTAGCAAAGAAAGGGTGAGAGAGGGAGGAAGGGGAAAAGGAAGGGTGGGGACAAAAGAGAAAGGGAGAGGGAAAGGAAGGGGGTCAGCCCTGCTAAGAAGCAGGTGTAAACAGTTCCAGACCTTTTCCACCCATCTCTCCTGGGTTCACTTCCCAGAGTTAGAAGAATTATCCATTTCAGAATCTGGAACCTGAATAGGCAAGAGGTATTTACCCCTGCAGGACTTCTAAAATTTTTCTTTCATTAACTCTTCTCTGAGAAAAAAAAAAATTTTCTGGGGAAGTGTTTGGGGTGGGGAAATATGTATTTCTAACTAATATTAAGGAAGAGTGTGAAGCAACAAATAATCATGCAAACACATTATAGGGAAGTGTCTGTGCAAGACTTTCATGGTGGGGACGGCCAATGAATCTCAGGATCATTTATCCTGCTCTAGACCAGAGAGCAGAACTCGGGGCAGGCGGGAGTAGGCTGTGGGTGTTCTTTGGGCCTATGTGAACAGCAGGATCACTACCTAGAACCCTCCTTGGCGCAAAAGATTTTGTTTCATTTCTAAAAGTAAAATCAAAAAGTTCGTGCATTTGGGAACCGGCAACGTAAGAGTGCCTATTTCAGCTGACCCATTCTCATTTGTGGTTTTTACCAAGAAGAGATTCGAAAATGGCACCTGCTTCCCTTGACAATGTCTACTGGTGGACATGAATAATATTTGAGATAGCAGTGGAACTGTGACTGTTTTCACTAAGCCCATCTCTAGAAGCAATTGTTGTGAAGTTAGTCTCTCTGTGGGACTCCCAGTTGGAAAATTGAGAGAATGAAGGGCTGTGAATAATGCAGAATAAGCCACTGCTTACACACAGCCACTGTAATGAGTTGTCAATCAATAAACCAGGTGCAAGGAGCCAGGAGCAACTCTTCTTTTTCATGTTGTTGGATTCTGATGGCCTGGGCAGCTTTCCTGTCAATTGTGGGGAAATAGATAGTTATGCCTGTGTATCTGTTTAGATTTTTCCTAAATACCAGTAATTTAAAACCTGACTAATAATAACTAAGCAAGTAGGAATTTATTTTTCTCACTGAGCGAAAAGTTGAAGGTGAAAAGCATGGTGCAGTGCTCTGTGTTGTCAGGGAAGATCAAGGCTCCTTCTTCCTTACCACTCTTCATTCTATCAACTGTTGCCTCAATGGCACAAGATAGCTGCTGCAGCTCCAGATGTCACACTTGAGCTCAAGGCAGGAAGAATTTGGGAAGAGGAAAGGAGGGGTTCTAAATGTCTGTTAGTTTTAGCCAGGAACAGTGATTGCCACATCCTGGGACACAATTTTGGTTCTGAAACAAGGAAAATGTATTTTAAACCCAGAATCACTTTGGTCTCCTCTAAACCTACTCAGGCTAGATGTTGTCAGTCCCAATCCCTTTCCTCCTAATAACCTGGTTCCAGAGACCTTCTCACCAAAAAGGAGCTTTAGCATCATAAAACAGGACATTTAAATGCTGCTAATATCAGATCCTGAAATAGCCCAGCCCCCAAAGGCCTTGAAGACATAAGTCACCCTCATCTAGAGACTAAAGAACCAAGGAAATAAATGTTGGTTTCGCAAGAGAAATAAACTACATGTTTAAGAAGAAATCGTCCTCTCTCCTGAGAGCTCTCTCTTGGGATACAGAGGGAAAGGCACATCATCTCCGACACTGTACTTGGGACCAGAAGTCATGTGGACATCATAGAACACGGAGTTATCTAATAAAAATGTTCTGCGGAAAGAGCCTGTGAGAACATATAACAAATTGTCAACAGTAGTCACTTCTGGAGAGAGAAAGGGAGCTGGGAGATACGAGAAAGGAGACGTGGGAGAAGTCCACAGAGGTCTTTGTACTTGAAGAAGACAGTGCCTACACCACTGTTGACTTCTGGACTTAGTAGTATTCACAGTGGCAAAGTGAGTGGCTCACAAGGACATGTGAAAAATCTTGCACTTGACTTTTTGAAAGGTGTGAGGCATGTTGGAGGCTATGAAGTAGACATGAATCTTGTCCTTAAGCAGAAGTGATGAGTCATTAATGCAATTACTGTGACACACAGTAGAAAGTGATTGAAGAAAGAGCCTCAGATGAAGTGTCATGAGAATTAGACAGACAATTCCCTCCTTCCGAGGAGAATCAAGGAAGGCAGAGTACCATGCAAAGAAATGGTAAAAGATGAAATGTTTAAACATACTTGCACATTCTATCTTTTCTCTAAGATCTGGTTCTAATGGCAGCTGTGCAGTGAAGGGTGCCCTCGTTCTCCCAGTTTGATTGCTTGGACACACGATCTTTGGTTCCTACCTAACACAAGCACATTTTCCTGTTTACGAATTTTCCTGTTAGACTCTGAGTGAAAGGGCAGGCTGCACTTCACATATCCCAGTTCACCAACAGACTGTCTCTATCACCAATCCCATCCATTCAATCCATTCATTCATTTTTCAAGTTCTGTTCTGGGTGTTGGGGAGGCGTGCAAAGTGTACGATCGACCACTGAGGATAGTAACACAGAAATAAATCACGACAGTGCCTTGACAGAAACCATGCAAAGGGCTATGGGAAAAGAGGACCAGAATCAGAGTAAGATGAGAAAGGCTTCTCAAAAGACATGGCATTGAAGCTCTTTAAGAGGGAAGAAAGAGAAGTGGAGTAGGAGAGGAGAGTACGTGAAGGCGATAGCATCATCCTTTTAAGAACTATAGCCCTGGCCAGTTTGCTCAGTGGTTAGAGCATCGGCCCGCGGACCAGAGAGTCCCGGGATCGGTTCCCGTAAGGGCATGGACCTTGGTTGCAGTTTGTCCCCGGCCCCGGTTGGGGTTGTGTGGGTGGCAACCAGTCAATGTGTCTCTCTCACACTGATGTTTCTCTCTCTCTCTCTCTTCCCCCCTCTCCCTCCCACTCTATCTGAAGATAAATGCAAAAAAATGTCCTCGGGTGAGGATTTAAAAAAAAGAACTACAAACAGGCACTCAAAAATATTTAATTGGCCCATATTATGATCAAGGTGGAGTCTAGGGGACTTAACTCCCATCAAATTATTTCCCTTTCACAGTAATAGACATTTAAAAAAAGAAATCCAAGATTAAGATCCCGTTATTATAGGTGAAAGCTGGTAAAGTAATTTGACCTAGAATCAGAAACAACCTGCCCACCAACTTATTTTCTGATCACTTCCAAACCAGAATTTCACTGTCCTGAGCAAAAGCAATGAGTCACCAATCATATCTCATCAATTTGTAGTTGAACTCTGAGGGACTGGTATCCAGGCCCCCCAATTTTGACCAGGAGAGATCTGTGTGTCTACTTTTCCTACCAGCTGGAATACTTTATTGCTTGGTAAACCAGCAACTCCCTTTTTCTCTTTTTGTGATTGTGTCTCTTAACATCAATTGTCACCTAAGCAACTTTTGCTTTAATTCCACTTGCCGCAGAGAAGATGTTAAGGAGCCAAGGCTAGGTCAACATGATCCTATTATAATCATGCTTTTCAAAGGGGCTGGCAGATACAATGCCCACATCAGGTACGGGCTTATTCCAAGTCCTGGAGGCATCTGCTTAACACCAATCGGCAGCCTGATCAGGAAACACACTCAGCAAAGATGTAATCATAATGCTAACTTTTTCTTTGGCGTAAATCTCACCTAATCCTCAGGTACATATAATGCTTCCCAACAAACAGGTGAGGAAACTGAGGCTTTGGTTAAGCAAACTGCCTGAGCTTGCATGAGAGCTGAAATTTGAGTCCAGGGCTAATCTGGTCCCGAAACCCCGTCTTTCTGTTACACAAAGCTAGCTGCCTGTCTCCATAATCCATAGGTTCCTCAAGGCCAGAGAGGGAAGATGCTAGTGGGAAGAAATTATATTTTCTCAGGCAAGAAACATCAGCTATATGATAATCCAATTGTGCTCGCTCTACAGGCTTACGGGTCCATCCTGTCACCATGCCACTAGGCTCTGCTGATACAGCCCCGCGGAGGCGGGCTCTGTGTATAAAGGCGTGAAAACCAGCAGGGCTCTGAGGTCATAAAGCAAGAACTCAAGAAGTGCTAATTAACTCTGTGAAATCTGCTTTATGTGCCTTTTCCTTTCCCTACAGAAGTCTGACTGATACACTAACCCTAATATCTGTCACTTCCTATCACTACCAGGAGCTAGATATGGAGAGGACACGATGAGAAAGAAAATCCTCTGTACTACTAAGACCCAAACCCCAGAACTTCAAACTATGAGAAGCAAATGTGCTGTCATGGGGCAGATGTACTGCATTGGAACCTCTGGAAATTGAAGCCAGAATGCTAATTTTCCCTAAATTCCCAGTTGATTATGATGCACCACACTGAATAATAATCACAGATCTAGAGAGCTCCTAAGAACCATTCAATCAAAAATTCATCCCAGGAGAGCCCATAAGATTAAGGAGATATACGACTCAGATGTTTTTTAAAAGTTCCTCTCAACAAACTGATGTTACATGTTTTCCATACTCTGCCCATCATTTATTTTATTTTTTATCCTCACTCGAGGATATTTTCTTTCTATTTATCTTCAGATAGAGTGGGAGGGAGAGAGAAGGCGAGAAAGAGAGAGAGAAACATTAGTGTGAGAGGGACACATCCACTGGCTGCCTCCCGCAAGACTTCGACCAGGGCCAGGGACGAACTGCAACCGAGGTACCTGCCCTTGGCCTAAACTGAACCCATGACTCACTGGTCTGCAGGCTGATGCTCTACCGCTGGGCTCTGCTCATCATTTAAAAAATCTGGATTTAGGAAGTGATACTTCACACTTCTTTCATCACCACGTATTATATTAGGATGGGTGTTCACTAAAGCTTGCTAGCAATTAAGTCTTCAGATCTTATCTTTGGCTGAATGAGCTGTGAATTAGCATTTCAGACCCCAAGTCCCACAGATTGCAAAGCCAAAGAAATCATTCAGATGGCTGAGGAACTAAGTTTGATGCAAAAGGAACAATATATTTTCATATTAGGTATTTTATGCACATGTACTGTTCTTGTACCTCTGAACAGTTCATGCTACCCAACTAGGTTAGTTACAACTTTTCATGTTCTGAGGACAGAGGCTGCCCTACAAATTTCTTTGAAGCTTTGGGTAAACTTTTGTTTTACTTGCTGATCTTGCTGTTCATTTGGTGAGGCTAAAAGAAAAAAAATATATATATAATATATTCATTCATTCTACGGAAGGATAGCCTATGCCCCTTCTTGTGTCACCGAAGGTAAAGTGTTGATTTAATTAACACGAACAAAAAAGGCATGGGGAAGTAAGAAGGTGTTACTTTTTACAAGCGTGAGAGACAGGAAAACAAGTTCTAAGATTCTGTGATCCAGAAGTGTTTGATTTCAGTTTACTTACAACCTCAACTGCTAAAAGGGCAGTACCCCATCTCTTTTCTATTTAGCTAATGGATTTTTAAAATGGACCAAGTGGGTTTTTTAGAAGCAAATAGCTCAATCTCTCAAAACAAAAACAAAAATGAAAGCTAACCTGAAAACATCAAGGAAGGTTAAAACAAGCAAACATGTTGAATTCAAGATAAACATTTACCTTTTTAACTTCTAGAAAGAATGAAAGTTTTTTTTTCCCTTAAACTTGAGAAAAGTTTTTACACTCTAAGTCTCATGTCCCAAATAAGAATACAAGCCCCAAAGTAGGTCTTACCTATGGTGACCACTGATTTTTTGCAAAGTAGAAATGAACATGAATTCTTTTCATGAAGCTGATTTTCTTGTATTTATTAAAATTAAACTGCAATCTACCTCCTAACACACAATTACAATGACAAGTTGATGTTTGCACACTCCAACCTAATTTCATGCCAGCTGTTTTCATCACAAATAAACATTTTAGTGAGGCCATGATGGTGGTAATATACTGTGAATCTACCTGATTTTCAAAAGGATGGATGCATAGACAAGTTCACATTTCCACATCTATAGAACTTTATTAACAAGTAAAACACATCAGCATTATTTTATATATGAGCAAGGACATTCCTATAATAATAAATGGCACAATATCATCTAACAGTTGAACTTTATCAAGAATGAGGTTTTTAAAAATAATACACTAATACTCCACACGACTATTTCAAGAATTCAATAATAAACAATTAAAATAACACTTAACAGCAGTTTAAAAATATAAAGCTCATTGTTTACTATTTATCATAAGCTGGAATCATTCAAATACTTTAAAGGAAAGATACTACGTGTGTTCTACAAACCAACGACTTGACTGGGAAAGGCTGTAACAAGAATTGGCTCCTGCCCTAGTACTCCAGGCTCCTTCTCTCAAAGGGCAGGGGATTTAGGCAGTCACTTCTCAGTTCTGTATATATAACTACATATAGTTATATGTGCAGTGATCATATAAGTTATCCTCCAAATCAGGACAGTTTGAGAGTGAGGAGATGCCCCATGTAAGCTGAGGAAATGGAAAGAACCAGCACAGGATACATGTCACTCTGGGTAAATACAGTATCGGATGCATAAGCATTACTTTTGGGCTTTTGGGGACAGTACAGACCAGTTGAAAAACATTAAATTGAGGAACCTTGAATTTTTCTGCAAATGGACTTTTTAGACTCCACTTTTCCTGTTAGGAGAGGTTTTATTGGCAACATTAGTGATTATTGTTTTAACAGGTTGAAAATCATGAACAATCTCAAAGGCATGGGATATATCTTATAGATTCAAAAAAAAAAGAGGCTAGAAATTAGTATGTTTTCTAGTAAACAGAGATTTTCATTTTTACTGAATATAATATTGTCTTAATTTTTAAATTTCTAAAATCTATTCTTAACACAGAAAAATATATTTTTATCATAATATCAGTTTATTTCATAAACACATAAAAATGAATTACCTAGCCATAACTAGCCTATTCAAATATAATAGAAATAATTTAATAAATTTTTTCATTAACTTCCAAATCCAAGTTCACATTCATTCAAAAATTTAGACACCCTAACAAGGGTTTTGGTTTTCAATCTTTAAGGCAGACTACGAAGGTGGATGTGTCCCCAAAACACACTAGCAGCTGTTCTATCCAAGCTCGTGAAAAATATGCAGGATTTGATCAATCTGAAAGAGGATGTGTAAAGTTTTTAAAAAATAGTATTCCGATTTCTCTGCTTGGATGAGGAGATTTAAGGCTACTATTAAACTGTACCAGTTATAGAGAATTAAGTAACATACACACTCAAATCTTATAGACTTGGGGGAACAAAAATCAAACAAAAAGCAAAGTTTTGATGTTGGATTAAAAGTGACACATCCATATTCAGAAAGCAAGTATCTGATGTAATAATTTAAAATTAGCACTCATCATAGTTTAATTTCATTTAAAAATTATTAAAGAAAAAAAGTATAGATCTTTAGAAAATTAAAATAAGAAAGGGATCTGGCATGACTTTACATTTTTTGTACGGACATTCTAATTTTAATTAATTTCCAAATCAGGAAACTAAATTAAGTATTGTTTTCTTTATCTCATGCTATTGTTCTGCTTCAAGGGTTGTAACATAGGTAGTTAAGTAAATAATACAAATCTCTGCAGGGGAGGAGAATGAATGAGGGCAAACAAAAAAATAGGCTCAATTAGCAAAACCAAAAATGTATGTTTTATTATCAAAGACAATGAAATAAATCAGAAAATAGATAAATACAAAAAAAATTATAAAAACATAATAATTTTTTTTCTTTTTCAAAAATGGAAAATGTCCCTGAATAGTTTTAGGTATATTTTTTAGTAGTAGTCAGTGCCTAATAATAAACAATTTTATATGCTCTATTTACCTGTATTAAATGATTTTTAAGTTTAAAAGATGATATAATTCCCATCATTTTTAATGTTGGCGTTCAAAAGCAAAGACTTAACTAAAAAAGAAAAATAAATGAGACATAAAATGAGTTGCAAAATGTAGTAGCTTATGAATGTAGATTCCAGTTGTAATAATGGTGACACACACACTCTCGCAACACACAAACACACCCCACACCCCTATGATCCAGACACATTTCCATAACTTGAAAACATATTTTGCATATCAGAATATGATTTTTACAAGTTAATCCTACAATCACAAAGCAAGAAGCTATTAATAGTACAAGTTTTTATTTGCTAAATTTAACAAACTAAACATCTAAACATTATTATTACAATGATACTGAAAGATACTTTCATTGGCTTTTTAAAAGACAAATGAAAATGAGAATATCTTATTCAAAAAATTAATTTTCAAAAATGTCTTAAATGAAATAAATATAATATCTAATACAATCTTTTCCTGTAAGAATCTCTAGATGGGCAATGCTGAAAACCAAGCTTCTCATTTGAGAATCCCTAAAACTAGCATGTCCCTTAAAAACTTTTTTCTTATAAGAAGGATAAAAACTTATATCCTTCTAATAAAGGATATGAGGAAAACCCATATTTTCTTAAAATGTGTCCTAAAACAAACTATCTTTAACACCCAAATTTTCTCTATATATTAAGTTCACTTATTTTAAAATTAATGGAAAGGTATCTAGACACAATTTTCTAAGAAAACAATGCAGAAAGTAGTTTATGCATGGTTATTTACAGAAAGAGCTTTGTTAAATAATGATGTAAAATCATGTTCAAAAATCTGACAAAGCCTTTCTAATAATCAGCACTGCAGGTTTCAAAAAACTTTATATTTAACAAAGGATGTTTCATGTGTAGTTACTAGATGAATCTGAGAGCCAGAAACTAAAGCATTTGACATGGTTAATAATTTCATTTTTATTATACTAAAGTCAGGTCAGAAGTCAATGGCATTTACATGCTAGAAGACTGTTTATCACTCAACTCTTTGAATTACATCAAACACTGATTAACAAAATGTGACTGGACTTTACTGCTACAACTTTATGGTGTCTTTCAAGTATATGCAGATCTTTGAAAGGGCACATATGCAACAGCACAAAACAAATGAAATATAAATATTTAAGAGAATGAACAGAAATGGCTTTTAAGCATAAACCATCCTGTCATTCAATTTTGAAGCTCTATCTTTTAACTAATTTGTCTTCTGTTATTTAGTAGTCTTCTATCCTATTAAAGTTGTAGGTTTACAAGATGATCTGGAAATTTCACACTGATGTAAGAAAGGAATGTCTGGTTGATGCAGTCTAAAAACAAAGGAAGAATCAGTTTTAAAATATATTATGCTGCATTTACCTAAATGGTAATATACTAAAAACCCATTTTATAGCAGCATTATATCAAGTATACAATGTTCTTTTGACAAAAATGACAGAGTACCATTTATCAGAATGTTTTCTAAAGTTTAGGAGACCATCTAAATATAGTACATTATATTTTAGACTCTTGAAAATACAAACAAAATAGTCATTCTGTGAATAATCACAGAATATCATTTAAATTAGTAAAATTGCTTTTCTTTTATCTTATAGTTAAAACTGACAAATTATTAATGTCACTGTGTGCAACTGATTAAAAAGACAATATGACATCTTTGGGAAGGAGAGCTTAATGGAACATTTAAAGTGATATTTTAATATGATCCAGAATACAACTGTATTCACTGTACTCTTCAGCAGAAATAAATTGTTAGCTTATATAAAATTCATATAAATTAAAAATAAATGTTAAGCAATGAAATCACAAACCACACAATTTACTGAAAGAATATACTTAGTATATAGCAACACTGAAATATTTTATACTTGTAGATACATCCAGAAGTTAAGTGGTTTAGCAGATATTTTGCTTATGCAGTTCAAATACTTTAAAAGTTCAAATCATTTATAGCTATGAAGTGTATGGTACTTACTTTAAAAACTAGGATAAAGAGCAGAGATATGAAGTCTCTTTATGTGAAAACACTGCTAGCTGCATAATAAATAAAAGCTATCACGATACATAGCCTCCAGAAACTCACTGGGTAACTAGACAGATACCTCTACTCATTTCTTTATATTTCCATTTACTCAAGTTGTAGCCTTCATTGCTGATACTAACTGTCACACATTAAGAAAACAATGACAGAACTATTTTTTTTCATTATAACTTGCATTCTTTGATCCAATCCGTTAAGGTTAATGCATGACAAATAGCTTTTCAATCACAGATTTGCTTTCTGTTCTTTTAATCAGATGTCTATGTGGATTTCACATTGTTTTATGCAAAATGTCCATCCCTTCTGTGTAAGTACTTTGTCATATTTTGTTTTTCAAGTTTTCAAGCCTTTAAATTTTGTGCTGGTGGTTACTTCGTATATATCCTTGGTCAAAGTTTCCGTTTACTCATTATATATTTAAAAACTAAAATTTGTAAAATTCAATTTTGCAAATCTAAGTTATCTTTACCAGCGCACAACTTATTAAATTTGAGTAAGATGATTATGCACAGTATAAAATGTTAAATATGTTACATTTGAGTAAATAACATGAGTACATATTAAGCATTTAATATGTATCTAAATAAAGGGAATAAAGAGTTAATACATTAATATGTTTTACCTCTATAATAAGAAGAAATATCTTGTTCTATGAGCAGCTGCCATACTTTCAGACATGTTTCTGACTTTCAGATAATTAACAAATCCCCTGAAGAAAAGGAGCAGGCCTAAGAAGGTTGAAATAATACAGATATATTATATTCTTATACAGAAAGGGGGCATGTTATATTTAAAATAGACAATTATAAGCAAGATCCTCTAGACTTAAGAAATTTATCTGTAGAATTCCATTCACTCCATAGCATATTTTACATTATAATGACAACTCCATCATGGGGAAATATGATAAAATTTTACTGCTACCTTAAAAACTTTCAATTTATTAAGTCTAAATATATCTAAAGTAAAAAGTAAAGCAAACCAGCCATGAAAATCTAGAATTACACAAGAATATACATTTATTAAATGATTTCTTTAAATAGCAAAGTAACCTAATGCACTTAAACTGATTCAACTCATAGAAATCCCGTTTTACCAAATTTTTAATTAATGTAGCTAATAACCAAACTAAGACATATTTTCTGATATAAAATAGTGTTCAAGAGAGAATATACGCATGTTAATGCTAACAACTGTGGGATAAAACTAATAAGCCTATCTAGCAATATCAAGTGTCTGTCATCAGTGAAATCTATATTTAAAGATATATGCATTATGTAAATAATTCTAACCATTAGTTATTATTTTTAAGTAATAATAAAAATTAAGAAGAATCAGGAAAGAAGACTTAGGAAGCAGCCATTCTAGTAATTTCTTAAATGATTTGGGATATATCTCCTATCTATCTCAGTGTTCTCCTCAGTAAAACAGTATTTTTACATAATAATCATTCACATCACAGGAATCTTAAATAATTAATAAAATAATGCCTGTGAAACGCTTCAAAGTTTCAAATGAAAAATATTAGCTACATATAAAAAAAAAAAATAGTAACATTATTAGTAGACTTAAGTCTTTGATATACTTAAGCATACAATTCTAAGGAAAACATTTATTAACACCAGTAAATTTTTAACCGGGTAATCGTGGGACCAAAAACAAAAAACAGAAGACATGTATGCGTGTAACCTTCCTCACAAGGAGGAAGAGTTTGTCAGTTTAAAATACAAAGTCCCAAACTAAATTTGTACCCCAACTCCAAATAATCAAAGCACTAAAAAAAAAAAAAAAAAAAAAAAAAAAAAAAGCCATGGTCATAATAAATTAGAGAGGAAAGATAGAAGAGATATACAAACAATGACTTAAACAAGTGGTATAAATTTCAGCTAAATTTGATTCTATCTGCTTCCCATATCTTAACTCCTTCCAATTGTGACTCTCATTCTGAATTCCACCCCATGTCCTTCCAGATGCTATTCAAAGATAATGGACATCATGATCCAAATATAAAAGTATTATCAAAAAATATAAACCAAAATTATTTGTGAAATCCCTTCTTTTGTCTATGAAGATGCTGTTTCTAAGACTTTTTGTTCTGTTTACTTTCTAAAATAAGCCAGTTCATATCTAGAAACCAATCACTTAGCAGCTATTGTTTCTGAGTTCTACAATGTGCTCAACATTCTTGAGTATATATGAGAGCAACATTTTCATCACAGATTAAATTTTCACATTCCCCTAAATGCTAGATTATGGCTCTGACATGGAACTGGGTTTGTCTTTTATAGCTCACTCTGCCCCACAGTTGTTTTCCTAGAATTTTCCTGTTAATAATATATATGAGCAAATATACTCAATTAATATGCTTAACTATCTAATAAACTTTATATATTTTTCACTTTTAAGTAAGAAAACGCAATAAAAAACAGAATTCTGGCAGTCAAAATATAACAATATAAAAACCTGGCTGAAACCTGTATGAATCTTA
The DNA here is from genome assembly GCF_014108415.1 of Molossus molossus. NCBI lineage: Eukaryota > Metazoa > Chordata > Mammalia > Chiroptera > Molossidae > Molossus > Molossus molossus. The sequence goes on along the minus strand of NW_023425403.1, from coordinate 33,205,032 downwards.
CCCCCCAACAAAATCAGAACACTAGAATAACTTCATTATAATTACTAGAGAAAGAATCCAGAATCTTTAGTGATCTTAACTGACTACTAAGAATTTGTGTCCCAAAACATCCTAAAGATCCAATAGCTGGAATAAATAAAAACTCAAGGAGAAGACTGCCACCTACTGAAATGCTATTATTTTCTGCTACAATTATTCTACTATAGAAATGTAGGCTTTTAAACCCAAATAGAAACAAAATGTATACTTCGCGCTGGTAAACGAATCTGAATGTGGGTTAAAGGTATAATGTGATTTTAAAAGTAACTTAATTACCATACATTTAAAGTGAAAAACACAAGGGAACAAAAATTGGATATCCTAAGTTCATCAATATTAATAAAAAGACATACCTTGTCAGAAGACAATTCAACACAAGTACAGTGATCATTAGGCATGAAACCTTTCCTTAGCTGATCAATGATTAAGGCAGGACACATTTCAAAAGTATAAAAAATGTTTCAGTGATTCAAAAATAACAGAATGAATAGGATATCCAACTATTCTACTCTCAACATTTCCTAAGACCATTAAAATAAATTATGTATGTATATTTTCCAAGGTAAAAACTGAACACAATTATTTTTAATCATGTTAGATTTTCAAGTGTTGTAGTATTCAATTGTCATTAAACCAGTGACTCTTTAAATTGAATGGCTCTGAATTCCCGTTCTAAGATATCTGGAGTACTATGAATTATTTGAATAGCTGACATAATTATACAAGTGTTAGGATATGAGAATTTTACAGTAAATTTATTTCTACCTAAACTGTAACACAATGTATTTACATCTTAAAATTTTAGGAAATACCAAAGTTAATCTAAATGCAAATTAATCAAAGTGAAATGCATTAAGAATAAACTTACCAAGTACAAGAAATATCCACCAAAGCCAATACTGTCCATTGAAATATCCAGTAAAATAATCAGAAAACTATGGAGTGAAAATAAATATATTAATTATGTCTGTGTACCTAAATTTGAAAATTACGTAGCTTCAGTTTCAGAATGATTTACCTCACATAATCTTTAGCGCTTAAAAACAGCACAAGAAAAAAAAATGACATACGTATAAATTGATTTGACAAAAAAATCTTTCATACATAACAAACATATGTAAAATATCTTGGAAACAAAAATCAGTTTCCATCTGCTTGTAAGAAAAAAAAGGGTAAATACTATATATCTGAACCCAACATTTTCTAATCAAAGAGTTCACAAGTCAGTTATTTTTTCATAATCTCTCAAAACTATTACTACCATCCCAAATATATTACAGCAACCCGCTACTTTAGATATTTACACCGAAAGCCAAAATAGTTAATCTTATCAGATAGATATGTTCTGCTAACCTCTAAAAAGAAGAGCTTCTATCCTCTGTATACCCCTACCGTTATTTACTGCCAAGAATACCATAAAGACCCCCAATTCATTAGTCTTTTTATTTTCAAACTGATGCTCCAGCACTCAGTACCCAACGGTGAGCTGAGAACAGCTAAATGAGCCTAGAAGTGGCATTTCAACGGTGGCCATGGTGGCAGTTTTATATTCTCTGTGAAATGAAAACATGAACAGGCAGATGGAAGACAGGGTCTGATGACACTGGACACAGGTACTTTTCCTTGATTAGACTTTAGTCATCAAGATTTATTATTTTGAAGTTTTTTTAAGTCAATCTAGTTTTCTTCAGAGCTACTTCAGATAATTCTTTCCTATTATCCTTTAGGATCTGAACAATGCTTCAAATAACTGTTTTTTTAGAAGTGTTTAATATAACCTCCTCTAAAACTACTAAAAATTAATTTGTTTTATCTATTCTGTTTCCATTGATCTCCAAACTGAATCTGATTCAACTAAAAATAGTTTTGTTCAATACAGATTTGTCCTCAAGTCTGAAATTAATTAAAGTATCCATTTCCAGCATTTCTAACTATTTATTGGTAATTACCATAAACCCAAAAAATTCTATAGCTTTGTATAGTAACAAAAATGCTTATGAATTATGAATAATGGCACTATTGAGGAAAGATGTCCACTAAAGATTATCTAAATCTGTTTTGTAAAGCGTTTTAGGTACTTTTACAGGAAGTATTACTTATAAATGAATCATGATATAAATTCTCAGTTCAGAGTTTTAGAAATTTCAAAGATGAAAAATTTCCTAGTATCATTAGAGGTGCAAATCCCACATACTCCAACATCTTTAAAATATGTACCATGAAAGGAGAACTAGAAAATTAGGAAAATATAATTTGTAAAGTAGGACTGCACTACACTACTTTTAATCAAGTGATTAATAATTAGAAATAAAAGGTTTTCATATAAGTTTTACAGGCTGTAAGAAGAAAAAGAACAAAGCAATATATTTTTAACTTTCTAATTTTAAAACAAATTTAATATATAATGTTATATGTCAAGAGGCAACCAGAAAATTGGAACAATGTCATTCTTCCCCCACAGTATTTACTTAAAAATATTCTTTATTTACTCCCAAGTAAAGACTATAATTACCTTCACCTTAATGTCAAAGAGAAAGACTCATAAAGCAAATTTTTCGGCTCATTGCTGAGTTATCAAAATGTTTAAAAATATTAAAAATCATAGGATTGAGTCAAGTTGTTGTTTAAAAAAAAGGAAATCATCCCTGGCCAGTTGGGCTCAGTGGTCAGCCTGCAGCCCAGAGAGACCCGGGTTCAGTTCCCGCTAATGGTGCGTGCCTCGGTTGCAGTTTGTCCCCAGCCCTGGTTGGTCGTGTGGGTGGCAGCCACTCGATGTGTTCCTTTCATGTTAATGTTTCTCTCTCTCTCTCTTCCTCTCTCTCCCTCCCACTCTATCTGAACAAAAAAATGGAAAAGTGTCCTCGGGTGAAGATAAAAAAAAAAATTAAAGAATAAAAAAATAAAAAAAAAGGAAATCAATCATGTTGATTGGCTAAACACAGGCAAAAGAAATGAAATTTTGAAAAACAAATTAACTACCAAGAATTTATCTGATTTTGTTTTATTAATATAACACCAGTATTTTATTGTTTACATCCTATTTTCAAAAACGCTTGTTAGTTTTAATAAAACACATATGCATTTTAAAAGAAACAATGAAAACATCAAAAGCCTTAGGCAGAAATAAAATATCAGAATCTTGGGCTAAAGATGTTTACATTAAATCTGAAGTTCACAGCAACTCAGAAACAAAAAAGAAAGTAGTAGTATGATTTATAAATTACTTATTGTCTAATAAAAGGAAACACCCAGGCTTCTGGGAGAAAACCCTTTTCTCAGTACTCACCTCCAAGGGGAATTTATTGCTTGGAGCATTATAATAAAAGTCCAAGTACAGAGGCACTACAGAGTTAGAAGAGGCACCGAATTGAGAACAAGCTGGAAAATTTGGTACTCTATTCCTCCAACAACCACATCAAAATTACAACTAAACGACAGAACAACCATCATTCAGAATTGCCTGAAATCTAGCTGAATGGAAGTCCTACAACTAAGGATATAGAGAAGAAGCCACAAGGACACTGGAACGAGGGGCAGAGACATGGACTGGAATGGGCTGGCCCCACACCCACATGTGGCAGATACAGTCAGGAAGGATATTTCAGCTGCAGAGGTCCCCCATGAGGAGTGAGGGGTTCCAGACCCACACCAGGACTCCCAGTCCAGAGTTCCAGTGCCAGGAAGAGAAGAACCCATAACTTCAGGCTGTAAAAACCAGTTGGGATTGTGGATGATCCTCCATGGTAGTCAGAGGTCAGTGGTCAGTGGCCACAGACAGTCCTTACAGCCGATCAGCCTGGGGATAAATCCATTCCACTAAGGTACCAGTAGCAATCAAGGCTCAATTACAACAAGAGGGTTACACAGCCCACAAGGGGGGGGAGGGAGGAAGGGACACACCTGTAGTGCCCACTTTGGGTGAATGGGGAGTCTGTGTCACTGGACCCTACAGGACACCTACTACATTAGGCCATTCTACCAAACTCGAGAGACGTTGCAGCTCTATAGGAAGGCTGCCAAAATGATACAAAGAAACATGTCCCAAATGAAAGAACAGAACCAAACTCCAAAAAAAAGAACTAAACAAAAGGAAGACAATCTACTAGATGCAGAGTTCAAAACACTAGTTATAAGGATGCTCAATCAACTCAGGGGAAAAGTAGATGAATTTAGAATGTTACAGCATAAAAAAGGACATGGAGCGTGCTCTCCCCCTCGGAAGCATGCCTGCACCTTTCCCTTACTCTCTCCTAGGCTCCAAAGACCCTTCTTCTGCCTCTGTAACTTGTTTCCTGAATCTATACAGCCAAGTTGGATCCTGTTACTAGCTCTTTAACTTTCTAAATAAACTTTTTCTTGTAATTTGAAAAAAAAGAACATGGAAACCATAAAAGAATCAGTCAGAAATGAAGAATAAAACACAAACTGAAGTGAAGGGTAATTTACATGGAATCAATAGTAAAGCAGATGAAGCCAAAAATCAAAACAGTGATTTGGACTATAAGGGAGCAAATTAGAACAGTAAAAAGACAAAAGAATCCAAAAATATGAAGACTGTGTAAGGAGCCTCTGGGACATCTTGAAGCGTACCAACATTCACGTCATGGGGGTGCAGGAAGGAGAAGAGAGAGAGCAAGAAATTGTAAACCTATTTTTAAAAAGAATTATAGAACACTTCCCTAACCTGGTGAAGGAAATAGATATAAAGTCCAGGAGGCACAGAGTCACAAACAAGATGAACCCAAAGAGGCCCACAGATCATAATTAAAATGCTCATAGTTAAAGACAAAAAGAAAATCCTTTTTTTTCAATCCTCACCCAAGGACATTTTTGCATTTATCTTCAGATAGAGTGGGAGGAAGAGAGGAAGGAAGAGAGAGAAAGAGAGAAACATCGATGCGAGAGAGACACATCAAGTGGTGGCCACCCACACAACCCCAACTGGGGCCGGGAACAAACTGCAACCAAGGTACGTGCCCTTAGCGGGAACTGAACCTGGGACTCTCTGGTCCGTGGGCCAATGCTCCAACCACTGAGCCAAACCGGCCAGGGCCAAAAAGAAAATCTTAAAAGCAGCAAGACAAAAGCAGTTAGTTACCTACAACGGAGCTCCCATAAGACTGTCAGCCGAATGCTCAAAAGAAACTTTGCAGAACAGAAGGGACTGGCAAGAAATACTCAAAGTGATTAAAAGCAAGGACCACTCTGCCCAGCAAAACTATTATTTACAATCAAAGGAAAGATAAAGAGCTTCTCAGACAAGAAAAAGCTAAAGTATTATATGAAATGTTAGAGTCTTCTTCTTCAAGAAGAAAAAAAAATTTTTTTAAATGAATAAAATGGCAATAAATACATATCTATCAACAATTAAACCTAATAAACAAAATAAATGAAGCAGAATAGAAACAGACTCATAGATACAAAGAACATTTTGTCGGTTGCCAGTCGGAAGGGGGTTGGGAGAATGGGTGAAAAAGGTGAAAAGATTAAGAAGTACAAATTGGTAGTTACCAAATAGTCATGGGGATGTAAAATACAGCACAGGGAATACGTATAGTGAATAATATTCTAATAACCATGTATGGTGTCAGATGGGTATGAGATTTACTGGAATGATCACTTAGTAAGTTATATACTATCCTATCACTAGGGTGTACACCTGAAATTGAAATTATTATAACATTGTATATCAACTGTAATTGGAAAAAAATTGTTTTTAATTTTATAAAATATTTTAATATGCTTTTATTGATTTTTTTTTTTTTAGAGAGAGAGAGGAAGAGATAGAAATATCAATGTGAGAAAGACACATTGATCAGCTGCTTCCTGCAGCCCTCTCCCCCACCAGGGATCGAGCCTGCAACCCGGGCATGTGCCCTGACCTGGAATTGAACCAGGACCTCTCAGTCCATGGGACAATCGATGCTCAATACACTGAGCCACACCGGCTGGGCAAAAAAAAATTTTAATAAGAAAAAAAAGAGAACAAGCTAGATTTTAACCCACATACAAATTGAAGGACACTAAGCAAGCTATTAGAATCTTTTATTCTTAGTTTTATCATTAATAAAATGGTTAGATTGTCACCAACATCACTAACAGGATGAAAGGATTTAGTGTTTGTAACAAATTATGCTTGGAACATAATAAAGTACTCAATAAATGGCAGCTATTATTATTTCTAAATTTTATTTTTTAATTATAGTTTACATTCATTATTTTGTATTAGTTTCAGATGTACAGCATAGTAGACAGTCATATACTTTGCAAAGTGATACCAAAGATTTTTTAAATATTTGCCTTATATCATTTCTCAATGTATACTAAAGGTATAATATTAACCTTAGCTCACAAAAATCCTGAAAGGCAGCTATTATCAGCTTATTATGAAGAAACTAATGCTCAAAAGAATTTGAAAACTTAGTTAGAATACTGACATAATAAAGATGAGATCCACACAACTTTTTCTTTCAAAGCTCTTTCCATATACAGTAGTCTCCCCTTATCATCAGAGGATATGTCCCAAGACCCCCAGTGGGTGCCTGAAACTGTGGACAGTACTGAATCCTACCTATACTATGTTTTTTCATATACATACAAACCCATAATAAAGTTTAATTTATAAATTAGGCACAACGAAAGATTAACAATAAAACATAACTATAACAATATGTTATATTAAAAGTTAAGTGAATGTGCTCTTGCACGCTCTCTCTCTCTCTTTCTCTCCCCTCCCCACCCCCTCAAAAGATCTGAAATTTCCCATTTAATATTTTTGGACCGTGACTGACCACAGAACACAAAGTCTAGAAGTTAAGTACAAGTCTCAAAATAACTGAATTCATATGCATAAAATGAATATTTATGAAACACACAGGAAATTTCATGTATTTTAATTTAAAAAATAAAAGTGACAGAGGTTATCAAGACACTCACCCTGACAATAAGGATCCATTTGATCAATGAAAGGCCAAATCCACAGATGGCACCATACCTTCCAGCTATGGTATTGGTGATACAGAAGGACAGACAAAATCCAAGCCAGTTGAAAATAAATGCCACTAAAAGCAAGAGAAACAGTGCTTTTAAAAAAACATACTCTGGAAACAAATGAACAGAGACTGATAATAATACTTCATTGCTCAATAGGAATAGTAATTCCCTTTCTTTTTTAACTCTACCAATTTAGCCTTCTTTATAGACTGTAGTTTACTTTTTACAAATATAAGTTATTTACTAGACATTAACAAGTGAGTAAAGCTTGGTTTCTTGTCAGTTTGATCAATAGGAATTAATTCTTTAAAGCACATCACCAATGGCTGAAACATTTTTATATCAGATAAAAACCAGGTCACAATGTAGCTTCCATGAGATTCCACCCAAAAAGCCCAGCCTAAGCAATCAGTCAACCAATTAGTCAATATTAAAAATGAGCCACATAAATTATAAAAGAAGGTGCCCAGAACAGATATTGTTCTCTGTCTCTTCCTCCTCTCCAACCAAACCTGTCTTACCCCTCCCCAGGAATCCCACCACCACCACCTCTAGTCTCTTCAGGGAAGGCTGGATCTCACACTTAGCCCCCAAAAGTGGGTTGGGTCCAAAGCAGTCTGGGGGAAAAAAAATCACAGGAGGCGGAAACTCCTTTCCAATGATTTTTTTTTTTTTTAAATAGCACTTCTTAAAAACATTCCTTGGTTCTTTTTTTTTTTTTTTTATCATCTCATCCAAGGACATTTTTCTATTTTTTGTTCAGATAGAGTGGGAGGGAGAGAGAGAGAAACATCGACGTGAAAGGGACACATCGAGTGGCTGCCACCCGCACGAACAACCAGGGCCGGGGACAAACTGCAACCGAGGTACACGCTCCTAGCAGGAACTAAACCCTCTCTGGACCGCAGGCCGACGCTCTAACTGCTGAGCCAAACTGGCCAGGGCAAAAACATTCCTTGGTTCTTAAAAAACACAGCAAGGGGAGGGAAGATAGAATACAGGTTAAGTAATTAACTGTGGCTCCAAATTGATCACTGATGATGCTGGATGATGGATACATGTAGATTTATTATACTATTGCCTACTTTTACAAAAAAGGAAAAGAAGAAACGGACTCTCCCTCTTTCTCTGGAAGTTTTGACATAATACCTGGAACTGCTGCTAGAATCCTGCTATCAGCCTGAGGATTAAACCCTCACCCTGACTGGGGGAGAGTAAAGAAAAGCAAAGGAAAGCAGAGCCACAACATTGGTACTTTCTGGGCCTTCAGACTGCTCATCCATGGCCTTGTCTTGTGAGACAATCTCCTAACCGTTTAAAACAGCTGAAAAATGGTTTTCTATTACTTACAGCCAAAACCATTCTTACACAGCAGAGTGCCCTCTTGTACCCAAGATGTCAACATTATCAAAATAATAACAGTAATAATAATAAAACTTCTAAAGAGCAATTAGAGCCTAGGTTTGATTCTGTTAGTACCCACCCTCTAACCCTACCTATCTCCAATTAACACAAAGTAAATTACCTAGAGAAATTCTGATTTTTCAGAATTCTGAAGACAAAGAGGAAGCACATTAGGATAAGTTTAAATGAATTAGCTATTTCTTTGAAACAATTTCCCTACTCTTGCAATTTCTTCCTACCTAATGCTTATGAAAAGTCTCAGCTTTCGTGATCACTGATGGAAGCTGTACTGTACAGTTCAACAGAGTAAGTTTTGAAATAAGAGACCCTTTTTGAGTGGCAGTGGACTCACTCACTGAATATGTGACCTTGGACTCACTGCTGACTTCTATGAGTCACAGTTCTTTGATCTGCAAGTACCTACTTCATAAGGTTGATAAGAGGATTAAGTGAGATAATGAATATAAAGAGCTCAGCACTGTACAGAACCTGGCACATGGTAATTGCTGAAGTGTTAGTTATCAGTACCACCCATACAAAATGATCTCTTGACTGTACAGAGCAGGTCCTATCCTTTCTGTAGAAAAAATTTTCAGGAGGCACTATTGGAAATAAAGCATGTTTAATGTTCTGTTCCTTCTTTTAAACCTAGATATCAATCAGTATTTTGCTATCCTCCATATCTATGCTATCCAGTGTCACTAGCTACATCGCTTCTTCCTTGTGCCTCAGGAACTCATCCTCCTCTATTAAAGAGGTTATTTAAATTTATATTAACTAAAACTAAATAAAATTTAGTTCCTCCATTGCACCAGCCACATTTCAAGTGCTCAAGAGTCACGTGTGGCCCTGGCTGGGTGACTCAGATGGTTGGAGCACACTGGGATAAAGGAAGAAGGTGCAAGGCTGGTGGCAGTTTGTCCTCTGCCCCAGACCTCAACTGCCTGCCCTGAGGCCTGAGGAGAGATACAGCTCAGCCTGTCACTAACACAAATGTGGCATACCAGTTGGGAATCTCTGCTGTTACTCATCGATGTAAATTCTTTATTATAAGTAGATAAAAAAAATTACTCTTTGATTGGCTAAGTATTTTGTGTTTTCCTCTATAGCTAACATAAATATCAGCCAAATAGATATACAGCAGTTAGGTCTAATAGAATATTCTATGACGTGTGGCGGGTTCAATTCCCAGTCAGGAAATATACACAGGCTGCCGATCTGATCGCCCAGTTGGGGCATGTGATCGATGTTTCTTTCTCCCCTGCTCTTCCTCTCTCTAAAATCAATACAATACGGTAAAAATTTAAAAAGGAACGAAAAAAAGTGGCAAATAAAAAAAAGTCACATGTGGCTTGTAGCTATCATATTATCAGACAGCGGAGATATAGAATCTTTCCAACATCATAGAATATTCTATCAGACATAACTGCTCTATATCTATTTGGCTGATATTTATGTTAGCTATAGAGGAAAACACAAAATACTTAGCCAATCAAAGAGTAATTTTTTTTTATTTACTTATAATTAAAAATTTACATCGACGAGTAACAGCAGAGATTCCCAACTGGTATGCCACATTTGTGTTAGTGACAGGCTGAGCTGTATCTCTCCTCAGGCCTCAGGGCAGGCAGTTGAGGTCTGGGGCAGAGGACAAACTGCCACCAGCCCTGAGCACCTTCTTCCTTTATCCCAGTGTGCGGTAAACATGTCATCATTTTGTAAGCACGCCATGTTGTTATAACATAGGAAGCACTGATGGAGAAAATCCAAAATAGCAAAACACTCCAAAAGCTTATTTTTCCTTTGAGTATGTACTCAAACAATGTCCAATAAATTTCTTCACATCAGACTTACCAGTATCTATTATACATATTGTACCCACATTAGGAATAAAATCCAAAAGAACAAAAAAGTATTTACTGAGCCATCATGTTTTCATTTTGCTCTCTGCCAGTGGTATGAATTCCTACAAACTGTGCTCAGGTGCAGTAACTTGTTATGGACTGAGCGGTGCCCCTTCAGAGTTCATAGACAGAAGCCCTTAAGCCCCAATGTGACTGTATTTAGAGACAGAGGCTTCAGGGGGGTAATTAAGATTAAATGAGGTTATAAAGGTAGAGCCCTAATCTGATAGGAGTGGTGTCCATAAAGGAAGAGGAAAGAGACATTAGAGTGCTCTCTCTCTACATGTAGAGGATAGGCCATGTGACAACACATCAAGAAGACAGCCATCTCCAAGCCAGAAACCAAATTTTCTGGACCCTGATCTTGAACTTCTACCCTCCAAACTCACAAGAGAAAATTAATTTCTATTTGTATGCCACCCCATTTGTGATATTTTGTTATGGAAGATCAAATAGACACATACTGTAACCATCTTTAATTGGGTTAAGCACTAGGAAAACAGTGAAGTTGGTGACCACTTAAGCATAAATAGATTCACTTTTTATGCCCTTGAGCCTATACGACAGAAAGTAAAGTAGAATAGGTCTTTAAGGGCAGAATCCTTTCTGGATTCAATTCTGGATCCCCTATGACATGTCAGAGTTGGCAAAAAGGTATTGGGCACCTATTCCCCATATAGCAAGGCCCAAAATGAAGCCCAAAGAAGCAACAAGCTTACATACCCTATATTCCTAGGGTAAGATTTGGGGAAGCAAGCAGCAGGAAGCAAGGCAATACACTCAGGAAAGGGGGTAAAGAAGGCTTACTGATGCTCTGATTATATTTCTCCACAAGCGCCTTCGGTGTGCCCTTCTTCGTAAGAAAGCAAATCAGGCAGGTCCGAACAGGTTAATGACATTTGAAAGAAGGCTGCCAATCATTTTAAGTCATATTACTTATGAACACTAAAAGGTGAATTCACAGGTAAGAATGAGGAAGGAGAACATTACCACCACCTTGCCTTAATAGAATTCTATAATTTATGACATTTCATATATTTTCATTCATTTATTCCTCACATTAGCTTTTTAAGAAAGGTAAAGTCGGCCCGGCCAGTGTGGCTCAGTGGCTTAAGCACAGTCCCATGTGAGGTCCCCGTTCGATTACCGGGCAGGGCACATGCCTGGGTTGCAGGCTCAATCCCCTGTAGTGGGCATTTGGGAGGCAGCCAATCGATGTTTCTCTCTCACACAGATGCTTCTATGTCTCTCTCCCTCCTCTCTCTCTAAAAAAATCAATAAAAACATATTAAAAAAAAAAAAAGAAGGGTACGGTCACATTAATTTCATCATACTAGCTATGAAGCTTCTAAGTTTTTTACTCACTATATCCAATTTCTTTTTACCATCTATACCTCTCACCTACCCAAAAAGGTTAGCGGGACAACCTAGAATGTAATATTGTATGCTATGGTTTATCCATTAAGTGGAAAGACTATACTTTTAATTTTTCAATAACTATAAGATATTAGTTAAAAAGGGAAAAACAGTCACTTTATAGTAAAGAGAGCTGACAGACATCACCTTAATCTGATGAGAGTAAATATCATCAATAGTAAGATATATCTAGATCATTCCCTTCTGATATGATACATTACGAAGGGCTCATCATTTCTGTGGTATTTTTGCAAAGAGAGAGAGAAAACAACTAACTGGTATTCTTTTTATTTATTTTATCTTTATTGTTGAAAGTATTAAGATATCTCCCATGTTCCCCCATTGACCCCTTCCTCCCCAATCCCACTCCCTTCCTGCTTTCCCCAAACTAACTGGTCATGTTCAAAACAGTCATAAGAAACAAGAGAAAGATTAAGAAACTGTTCCAAATTAAAGCAGACTAGGAAGCATGGCAACTAAAAACAATGTGTGATCCTGGATTAGATTCTGAATCAGGAAAAGGGCATTAGTGAAATAGTTGGCAATATTTCAGTAAGATAATGTAAACCAGTTAGTATTTCATTAATGTTAATTTCCGAATGTCGATTATTGGACTGAAGTTTTGTACAATGTTAAACTTGGAAAAGCTGGATAAAAGTTATATGGGAATTGTACTTTTTTGCAACTTTTTCCTAATTAAAAAAAAAATTTAAATATTTTTTCTTTCTTGATTTTAGAGAGAGAGGAAGGGAGAGGGACAGAAACAGCAATGAGTGAGATCAACTGGCCACCCTGACTGGGAATCGAACCAGGGACCTCTTGGTGCATGGGTCAACGTTCAACCAATGAGCCACAATGGCCGGGCTAAAAAAATTTTTAATATGTTCTTATTGATTTTTTAGAGAGGGGGGGGAAGGAGAGAGAGAGAAATATCGATGTGAGAGAGAAACATCGATCGGCTGCCTCCTGCACACCCCCTAATGGGGATTGAGCCTGCAACCCAGGCTTGTGCCCTGACTGGGAATCAAACTGGAACCTCTCAGTCCATGGAATGACACTCAATCCACTGAGCAACACCAGCCTGGCAACTTTTTCCTAATTTTTAAAGTATTTAAAAATAAAAAATTTAAATTAAAAAAAATTTGAACTTGCTTTGAAAATAAATGAAAATTATAATTATAAATATGCATATACTACAAATATTGAGACGTTACTACTAAATTTTTCAGCAGAGAAAAACTTTCATCACATATATATGCACCAGGTTTCTAAGACAGTAAGTAAGTTCTTGAAGAATAATCCATTTTACTATACTTAATTCTGAACTACAGAGGGATAAATTTCTGTCTTATCCTTAGGCTCTTTGTCCAAACTATCAGCCATTTAGAGACATGATGCTAGCAACGTATTAAGACACTGTTTTTTAGCCCTGGTCAGTATGGCTCAGTTGGTTGGGTGTTGGTTCAATTCTTGGTCAGGGCATATGCCTGGGTTGTGTGCTCCACCCCCAGTAGGGGGCATGTAAGAGGCAGCAGATCAATGTTTCTCACTGATGTTTCTCCCTCTCATTTCCTCTCTCTAAAAATCAGTAAAAAATAATTTTTTTAAAGAAGACACTGTTTTAAGATATTTCCACTAAATTATAGAGTTAAATTAAAAATTCTTTTTCTTGTAAATATAACAAATTCAATAAAATTTAATACTTCATAACTATTATGAGTTTTTAAGCTATAGTTACAATTCTTAAATGTTCGTTAACTGGATTCACTTACAATGTGTAATGCCATCTGAATGCTTATAAAAAAAAACACAGCTTTATATGCAGAGAACAGATCATCAATGTACTGTTTTTCATAGGGGTGGTGTTCAGACAACCCCTTTAATAACTAACTTTTATGACTTGTTTGTGGTAGGTGCTCAAAAGAATTTACTAAGTAAAGATGTTCAACATAATTAATTGTTAGGGAAATGCAAATTAAAACCACAATGACTTATCACACATCTATTGGAATGTCTTTTTTTTTTTAATGTCAACACTAAATGCTGAGGAGGATGAAGAGCAAGAGGAGTTCTCATCCACTGTTGATGGAAATATATAATGGTACAGCCACTATGGAAAACAGTTTGGTAATTTCTTACAAGTCAGAATTCACATTTCAAAACACTCTTAATTTAAAAGTACAATTAACTTAATTTTTCTTTAATTATGTGTTTCTCAAGTCTAAAATGGAAATGAGGCAGGTGAATGATTACCACTGTAGCTTGCTGATGTGAAGATTCACACATGACACAAAAGGCTCAACCTTACAAGAAAAAATTTCTAGATAGAGCCCAATACGTTTTTAAGTAAATGTGTTCAGGGTCATTCCCATACACTGTCAATTATCCAGTAAACAAAATCTCAATTTCTAGTTCTTAAATGATAACTGATTTCCTTTTTTTCCTCCATTCTCTTAGAAAATCTGTTAAATATAAGATCAGAAATAGGCAATTAGGCCTGTAGAAGGCATTTTTCAGTGGCACTTCAAGGGATTATGCAAAGCTAAAACATTATCGGGAATACATACATTTCGTTTTTTACATTTTCAGAACATAAACATAGCAATTATCTTACCATATTAGGTGTAAACTTTTATTTTAGGGTTTTATGTGGTAAGAGAAAGAAATGTAGACATTGAAAACAGATAGCAAAAATTAAACCAACAAAAGGTTTTGACTGAAATGTTGTAATTGATATTCACTGTAGTTTTATTTGGACAACTTATATAACCTGAAATGCTTAAGTTATAAACCACATTAAAGAAAATCTATTTCTGAACCTTAGACAATAGAACAATCTAGACAATAACTACTAGATAGTTGAAGGAGCAAGAAAATACAAGTTGCAATTTGTAGAACAGCCACTAGATGGCAGTGAACACACATAAATCTATGCTCATTAAAGCATATAAGCTCAAGCTCTGGCCTACAACCACCAGAAAAAAATATATAATGAAATAAAGATAAATAACTTATAATTTTACTCCTATAATATTGGTGCGATATTTGTATACTATGAAATAGTGTAAAAATATAAAATGTAGAAACATAATTTAGTAAAACTTTAATATAAGTCATATAATTTATAATATATATTAACTATAAATACTTACATTTACATTAATTAATATTCCACCACTGGCCAAAAATAAAGTCAATCAAGTGTCTAGGTTACACATTGCATTTACACACTGTTGCATTAGTAAAATGTTTTCAAATCTAAAAAAGTAAAAACTAAAAAGGTAAGTAGGGTTTTGGGAACTACAGAAATGGAGAAATAACTAAGCTCTGAGTCATAATTAGATAGTGTCAAATAACATCTTTATTCCTAACAAACAGGTATTTATACTACACGTAGTACAATAAATTTAAATTCTTTTCTAATTAAGGAATCAATGTTTATGTGACTCTTGTAATCAAAATATGTGGAAAGTGTGCTATCAATATAAAGGGTTATCAGCTCAACTAAAACTAAGACAAAAAGGTTTACTAGACTAACAATAAACAGTAGTTATTTGTAGCCAAAGTGTTCACTCATTTTCTTTGCATAATATCTAACATTATATTTAACTAGACATGGTTAACTAAACCATGAGATTTAAATATTGTATTACATTAGTTGGTGCCAACCTGAATATAATTTAGTAAATCTGAAGAGAAAAATATAACTGCCTGCCCATTCACCCACCCATTTCTGAGTGATTATTCACTTCTGTTCTTCACAAGATGAAATAAAAGAAAGGAAGCAAGAACCCTGGCCTGTGTGACTCAGATGGTTGGGTGTCATCTCATGCACCAGAAGGTTGTCAGTTCAATTCCCAGTCAGGACACATGCCCAGGTTGTGGACTCAGTCCCCAGTAGGGGGTGTGCAGGAGGCAGCAGGCTGATGTTTCACTCTCACATCGATGTTTGTCTCTCTCTCTAAAAATCAATTTTTAAAAAGTCTTTCAAAAAAAAATTGGAGTAAGAGGTCAGTGATTTTTCCAGACTCAAAAGTAACTCAAATCAAAAAGTATGTATCTTCTATTTTTAAAGTTGAATGTGGAACCTTAAGTAAACTATTTGTCGGTTTTATTATCAAAATAAATCATAAATTAAAATGAATTAAATTAGCATTCTATCAAAAAAGGTATGAAAACTTGATCATTTAACTAAGCTGAGGGCAGAAATTAACCATATCATACAGGCTACATGAATATTAGGTTTCTAAAACTAATTTTAGCAATTTAAACAGTTTATTGAGTTTCATAATCTTATTTACTGTTTACAAGGAGCCAATTAGTAACTGAAATAAAAAAGACTATAACACAGTCTTCCCTCAAGTATCTTAAATCTACTTATAAGTCAAATATTAAACTAAGAATTTTGCAAGATGTTATAAAATGTAACTTAGGTTTCTGGGCTTCTAATTACTCAACCATTTTCAAATAACCCTTACATTTTCATTCTTTTGTGTCTCAAATACATTGTTCTACCTGCCTGAATACTTCTTTTTCCAACCTCTCTTCTGGTTTAAAGACACTCAAGTGGAAGTCATTTGCCTCAAAAGCAGAATTTACAGTTTCACTCTACATGCTCCTCCGATATTGAATGGAG
The DNA here is from genome assembly GCF_014108415.1 of Molossus molossus. Lineage (NCBI taxonomy): Eukaryota > Metazoa > Chordata > Mammalia > Chiroptera > Molossidae > Molossus > Molossus molossus. Next base: position 33,188,640 of record NW_023425403.1, on the reverse strand, counting down.
ATGCAGCAATTCCCATACAAAAATATATTTAGTTTAAACATGCTTATGTATCTCTATACAGTCAGCAACTAGTATGATGGCTACAATAAATAGTTACAGTCATCCCTCGCCACTTCGCTCTTCAACTTTCACAGCTTCACTCTATTGCAGTTTTTTCAAATATATTCATTAAAAAGTTGATTGAGACAGTGAAAATGATACAGTGTGCGCTCAGCTGTCTGAGTCAATTATACACACCTGTATTACAATTAAAATTAAAATTACTGTTCGTATGGATTGTAGGCCTATATATTTGAGCACCCCCGCAAATTCTTCAACACGAGGTGCAACCGCTTGGCCACTCCTTATGTGGGGGCAGTCAGTTTTTTCAAAAAAAAATCAGGTGTAGTGAAACCAAGCCAATCAGACTGTGCTGTTCACTGATTGGCTATCCTATCCTCTTCCTAGTCTGGCCACTGATTGGCTCAGCCTCATGCAAGTTCGTTTCTCTCATACTCGCTTCTACATCACTATGCATCAGAAGCATCTTTGCTCTTGTGTTTGCGATTTCTGACAACTTTTATCTAAACCCCACGATGGCTCCTAAACGTGCTGCTTCTTCTAAGCCTTCTGACAATGAAACTAAGCACTGGAGGAAGATGCTTACCATCCAGGAGAAGGTGAAACTCTTGGATGTGATCAAAGACGGCAAGAAAATCGTGAAGGTTGCCATTACAATTTGAATGAGTCTACCATTCACTCCACCAGTAAAGATGAAAAGAACATCTGTGCAATGGCTACTGTCTCTTTCAACAAGGAAGCAAAGCGCGTCGTGACGAGTCGTAATAAGTTCATAGTGAAAATGGAGTCTGCCCTAGCCATTTGGATCAGCGACAGCCACAAGAAAAACATTCTATTGGATTCACTGGTCATCCGGGAGAAGGTGAGGCAGCTCTATAAGCACTTTATGTGGATTTCACAGAGACCAAGGTTTGGTTCGAGAAGTTCCAAAAGAGGTATCATCTGAAGAGTGTCGCTCTCCAGAGAGAAGCTGCATCTGCTGACCATTCTACAGCAGAGGACTACGTGAACAAAGATCCTTGAGGAGGGCGAGTATCATCCAGAACATGTGGATTAGCTGCTGGAGACACATTCAGATCCCTTAACTGACGAGGATCTGGTGGAGATGACTAAGTCTGCGAGTGAGGAGGAACAGCAGCCAGGGGTTCCTGGGGGTCAGGAGGAGGAAGTTGGCCTTACACTTGAGAGTCTCTTGCAAGTCGTGAGAACTATTAAGGTAGTACAGGACATGATTGGTGAATGGGACCCACAAATGATGCGTGCACTGACAGAACCCTACAAAAGCCTCCTCACGCATATGAAAAAACAGTGCCAGCAACTGCCTATCATGTTCTTCAGGCGCGCACCCAGACACCCACTGCCTACTCCTAGTGCCCCTTCAGAGGAAGATGACGACGCACCTGCTGAAAATACTGCACCACCTGAAGACTCTCCTACTGAGGTGGTGCCTTCAGAGGAGCAGTAACCTTGCTCTTCTTTGCTGTGCAATACATCTCTTCATCTTCATCACTTCACTATCAAACAAGTTGCACTATTTTCATAGGTTAGTGGAACTATGTTTGTGTGTGTAATTAAATGTACAATAATAATAATATATCTGTAACCTCTAATATGTCTTATTTTTTCTTATTTTGTCTAATATATTGGGTAATATGAGTGTAATGGTGACTATAGGGTGTTATTTTATGTCTACAGGGCTCTAATAATGTTAAAAACATATTTAGAAAGTTGTAAACAGGTTTTCTATGCTCTGTGAAAATACTCGACTTATAAATAAAGAATCCTATTTCGCAGAAATTCATTTATCGCAGTAGAGTCGGGAGCTGATTAACCGCGATAAACGAGGACCGACTGTATCTTATAAATTCTAGGATTTGTACTATATAACTTATGATCACAATTAGCTAGTATCAGAAACAAGTTACATTTTAAACAAGGCAGATACATGCTAACAATATTTGCCTTTCTTCACTGCCTGTTATTTTTAAAACACACAGCCAGTATGTAAAAAAAAAAAAAAATAGTTTGGAAAGAAAATATCACTTACTGAAAAACGCCAGCATGAAAATCCCATCATTACCCACTCTGAGCTGGTCTGCATCACTAAAATCATCTCTTGGTGAACACTCTTCCTCCTGAATCTATAAAACAAGAGACATCAGAATAGCTCACTAAAGTAATTACAACTTTATTACCTTGAATATAAAGGTAAGAATTTAAATAAAATCTAATATCCTCAATTTGTTACACAGACAAAATAAGATAATGAATACAATGTCTAGCAAGTGTTAATTTTTCACGGGCACCCTTGAAAAGAGTAACTTCAAAGGTAAACACAAAAAAGATAAAAGTTGAATACACTGAATTAATAAAAATTGTATTTAAAAAGATCAATGTAATGCTGCATTAGTGTCAAATGGAAAACAGGAACTTTCATAATTAATAGTGGCAATATTTATCAAAAACAAAAATGAACACACCCTGTTTGACCCAGCAACTCCAGCTCTTCAAATACTTTGTACAGATATACACTTATACTTCCACTTACAAAAAGCAAAGATTAGATATAACATAAATGCCCATCAATAGTGAAGTATTATCAGAGATAATTCTCCATGAGTCTCTCATGTTTCTGCATATTTTCTAGGTAAAGGCACTGGCTGCCTTTTTTCTGTACTATCTGTTCAAGGATGTGTATATCATGGACTGCTCTGAAAAAGAGTGTCTCTATCAGAGCAAAGGTGTGGGCATGCTTATTTACCATTAGAAAAATACTGTGTTCCTTAAATTCAGGGTTCCACACTGTGTGGAGGCATCACGTGGCCATCTTTGAGGAGCCCTGGGGGAACTAAGGCTCAGGAAACTGGTGTGAGAAAATGCTAATACTCTGACTAAAACTATTGATGTGAATAATAAAGTTTTTGTCTCTAACCCCACCGGTCTCCTGTCTTCTGCCTACATTCACAAAATTGACAAGCTAATCAAGTAGTTTGCCAACTATGGTAAAGTCTCAGATCATTCACAATGCTTGACAGACCAATAAAATAAGTTATTGAATATCTGATGAAATTAAAAAAGTAACATAAAAAATTTTAAATAAGAATAAATGTTAATATTCTCATGACAATCTCCAAAGTATATTAAATGACTATCACTTGTATAGTACAATGCCTTTTGTGTACAAAAATATACCAAGAGCCCTGGCCAGTTTAGCTCAGCAGTTAGAGCGTAGGCCCACAGACCGGAGAGTCGCAGGTTCGGTTCCCGCTAAGGGCACGTACCTCGGTTGCAGTTTGTCCCTGCCCGGTTGGGGTTGTGTGGGTGGCAACCACTCAATGTGTCTCTGTCACATTGATGTTTCTCTCTCTCTCTCTTCCTCCTCTCTCCCTCCTGCTCTATCTGAAGATAAATGCAAAAATGTCCTCGGGTGAGAATACAAAAAAAACCCAGATAAACCAAGATATTAATGTATTTGCTTGTAAATGTGGAGAACTTCTCTGAAAGTATATAAAAAATATGTTATCACTGATTGTCTCTAATATTCAACAAATATTGATGAAATAGCCATTCTACACAAGACAGCTTCCTGGTATCTGGGACACATGAATGTACATAAAACAAAGATGCTTGCCTTTCAGAAACCTATATTCCAGTAAAGGGTATCAGACAATAAAAAAAAGACACAACAAATAAGTTATTTCTACAATTATTAAGAGGTGCAAATGCTCTACAAAAAAGGGGGAAAAGATGGTTTAGGAATACTCGAGGTTACGGGTTACAGTATTAAATACGGTAGTCAAGAGATGACACTTAAGCAAAGACTTAAAGAAGGAAGAGTTAGCTATGTAGACATGTCATAGAGAAGTGTTCAGACAAAGAAATAAGCAGTGCCCATGGGGACCTTATACACGAGGTTCTAAGATAGGATCATACTTGGCATGCTAGAGAAATAGCAAGGAGGCTAGCATGGTTCGACTACAGAGAATAAGAGAAATGGGAAGAAATGAAGTTAGGTAGTCCACTGAAAGACTTTATACTTTAATGAGCAAACTGGGGGGAGGGAGGGTGTCTTACAGAGTTTTGAACAAATGAGTGGCATGATCTGAGATGCATATACATCATCTCCATGTTACATATACATAACCTCACTTGGGTGTTAATGTTTCAATTTTGTGTTCATACAGAGAGGATCTGACAAGCTAAGTGAACTGCCCAAGATCACACAGTTAGGTCAAGAGAATCTACCTGCTGGGCTCTAATACTGGCAAGAGGAGAATGCTGTACAAAGAAACATCTCTCTTTCTCCCTCTCTCTCTCTCTCAGCCTCTTACCTAATTCTAGCTTTCCTGGGTGAAGTTATTTTTTTCTATTGTTTTCCTGAACAAAATGGGATGAATTCAAGAATCTGAAATAACATTTCAAAGTCTGAAAAAGGAAAAAAGGCAACAAACCCTAGTCCTGCTTGCAGCCAAACTAAAATGTAAATGATGTCTGCCTTTACCTGGCTGTGTAAGATCATACATATATTATCATCGATTCTCCATTACTGAGACAGCCACTTCTTTTACCAAAACAAGAAATAACATTTATGTACATCACTGAGCATCTCTAGTATCTCTAGTATAAATAACATTTATGTATATCATTGAGTATCTCTAGTACTAAGATAGGGAAGACGAGGGAGAAAGGCAGGTAGAATCCTTGACCAGCATTCAAAATTCTAGGGTGGCATATGTTTAAAAGGACAAAATAAAAGAGAACAGAGGAAAAAAAAGGGGAATTGACAAACATAATGTGAAGGCCTTGTTAGTTATTTCTCCGGGCTTTTTATCCTACCTTGAGTTCATTCATAGTCTGATTATGCTAATCATCATAATCATAGACTGATTATGCTAATATACAAAACATGAATAGAAAAAAATAGAATTTATGATTATAGTGCTGGACCATGGACTATAAACTATGTAAGGAGAGAAATAAGAACAGCGACAGTGAAGAGGTTGATGGACTTGCAGTCTAAGTGAAAGAGAAGAACAACTAAGGTGAGTCAGAAGGATAGGAGGTTAAGAGCAGCACATGAGATGCCTAAAATCAAGCATAAGAACTGATAATTGTATTGCTAAAGATAACATCTAGGAGGACCACAAGCTAAAATGGGATAAAGGGGAGATCAAAAGAAACAGAAATAAAAATGAGGTCAAGGTATGAAGGTGAATTTAACTAGGCGAGGATCAATTTCACTAAAAATGATGACACATAAATAGTAGTAAAACACTAAAAACATCTACAGGCAAAAACACTCAAATACAAGAACTAGTATTTTTGATATTACTAAATGTACATATCAATTAATAAAAATAATATTCTCAAAGGAAATAACATGTCCTTACTCTCTGAGATGTCTCTGCGGCTGCGGCTGCCATCGCAGCTGCTTTCGCCTTCTCGGCTTCATCATATGAAGGGAGGGAGGTGGCAACACTGTAGGGAGGCGGCACAGGATAAAACTCACTGTAAACTTCTGTATCTGAAGAAAAGGAATTTAAAAAGAATAACCATTAAAAGGAACTACTTGATATAATTTTTATAGCCAAAAAATAATTTAAAAATTTACAATAGGAAGGTCACTAAAGACTATTACTCTATTGTAACCCTAAGCTATAAAACATAGAAATTACTACTATAATCACAAATATTATTTTATTCCTATATTTTTATAAAGAGAAAGTACTGATAAGTATTATTTAAACACTGATACACAAAACAAGAACCTTAAGAGTAAGATTTTGAAAAGGAGTACAAGAGAGGTAAGCAACAGTGCTATCTATACTCAAAGATTTAATTTACTTGCCCATAATTTGTACCATAACACTTACAGTACTATGTGGCTTACCACTTGTATATACAATGACCTTGACGATTCTAAGGTTAAAAAGCTAAGTGATATGCCAGTATCAGACAACCAATGGGGTGGCAAAACCCTGAGATTTCCTAACTCCAAATACTCTGCTCATATTAGAGGTTAATTTTTCTACACGTCAGTTTTAGCAATTTTCCTAATTTCAAAAGAAAACTCAGTATTTCGTTTTGATAAAAGATTGATGTTTAACTTTTTTTTTTTTAATTTTTTTCTTTTGATTTTTAGAGACAGAGACAGAAACATCCATGAGAGAGAACATCGACTGGCCGCCTCCTGCATGCCCCCCTGGGGATTGGGCCCAGAACCTGGGCACGTGCCCTGACTGGGAATCGAACCACTGACCTCTCAGTGCATACATATCAACAACTAAATCATAATAAACAAGCAGAACAGACTCATAGATACAGAGGACATCTTGACAGTTGCCAGATGGGAGGTGGGTTAGGGGGATGGGTGAAAAACACAAAGGAATTAAGTACAAATTAGTAGTTATAGTGTAGTCTTGGGGGTATAAAGTCAGCATAGGGAATACAGTGAATAATATTCTAATAATTATATGGTGTCAGATGGGTATGAGATTTTTCAGGATGATAACTTAATAAGTTTCATAATGTCCAATCACTGAGGTGTACATGTGAAACTAATATAATATTGTATGTCAACAGTAACTGAAAATTTTTTTAAAGATTTAAAAAAAAAGAAAAGATAGGCACAGTCTACAAATAATACATACCACAATGTTTGATATCACTTCTGTATTTTCCTCTTTTATAACTACAGCATTTACATTTTCTACATTGGCTTATAACATTCTCTATCTTTACCAGAATTTCTTGCATTTCTAACATGAAAACACATTTTACTTTAGCAAACTTTTCTTATTGTGTTTTATGTATATAGGCTTTAAAATAAGGGTTTTGTTTTTTTTTTTAATTTTTTTTTTTTTATCCTCACCCGAGGATACTTTTCCATTTTTTGTTCAGGTAGATTGGGAGGGAGAGAGAGGAACAGAGAGAGAGAGAAACATCCATGTGAAAGGAACACATCGAGTGGCTGCCACCCGCACAACCGACCAGGGCCGGGGACAAACTGCAACCGAGGTACGCGCCCTTAGCAGGAACCGAACCCGGGTCTCTCAGGACCGCAGGCCGACGCTCTAACCGCTGAGCCAAACCGGCCAGGGCAATAAGGGGTTTTTTTTTTAATGCTATCTAAAAGAGCTAAAAATCTGAACTTCAGATTTTTAATCTGATGAAAGGAAGTGATAGTACCAATAAAATACTTGAATGCTATCTACCAAAAGGCACACGATTCATAATTCTTAGAAGAGACTTATTATTAGGATATAAAAACACAATAGAGTCAAGTAAACAGATTTGTTTAGTTCTAAAGACTAGAGTAGAATCAAAATTTAAGTGAAAATAAAAGTTATAAATTTTAAGGCAATAATATTTAAATAATTTTAAAAACTAGAACAATGACACATTATCCAAGGATATTAGATCTTTTATAATAACAACAGATATAACCGGGGCCAGGTAGCTCAGTTGGTTAGTGTAGTCCTTGATACAAGGTTGTGGGTTCAGTCCCTGGTCAGGGCACAAACAAAAATCAACCAATGAATGCATAAATAAGTGGAATAACAAATCAAAATTTTTTTTCTCTCTCGCAAATAATTTTTTTTTTTTTTAAATTAACAGATATGTAAGTTTTCATAAAGTATTAACATCCAGTGCCTGATCGGTGTGGCTCACTGGTTGAGTATTGACCCAATCATCAAGAGATCGTCAGTTCAATTCCTGATCAGGGCTCATGCCCAGGTTGTGGGCCTGATCCCCAGTGGGGGGGCATGCAGGAGGCAGTTGATCGATGTTCTCTCTCTTCAATGTTTCTATCTCTCTCCCTCTCCCTTCCTCTCACTCTAAAATCAATAAAGAAAAAATATAAAAGAAAAAGAACAAAATAAAATTTTAACATCCAAGATAGAAAAAATATTCCCACCAGTAATAGATGAAAGTTGAGAAGAAGCATTAAATTGCTACAGCTTTAATTTCACTTGTTAATTTTACTTAGTTTTCCTCTATCTTTTAAGGCAATGGTTCTCAACCAGAGGATTTAAAATCTAAGGAACTCCAGCCCCAGGTCCTCTGCTTAGAATGTATCTCAAGCAAATCACTTAAACACCATAAAGTCCCATTTTCTAAGCAATAAAACTAACCCAGAAAGGCTATTAGTTACTATTATGGAATGAAACAAAAGAGTCAAGAGGACTCTGTACACTATGAAGCATTATACAAATGTCAACCATTACTGATGTTACTCAGATGTATGAACCAGCCATAAAGTGACCTATCACAGAACATAATCTCCACAGAAAACTGGCACTCCCCATGTTTAAAATATAACAACAATGACTAAGAAGACGAAGAAACCTAGTAGCAGTAGTTTTCACTAAACAGAGACCCAAAATTCTAGAATTACTCAGTTCTTGTGCTCAATTATAGTTATGAAAGGTCTTTTAGCACAGGTTCAAAAAATAATACCAATAATCACAGAGAAGAGTCTAAGAATAACTCAACAGCTAGGTACTAGGCTCAAATTGTTGTACAGTTGGAATTTTTTATGTTTTTATTGATTTTAGAGAGAAAAGTAGAGAGAAACACTGATGTGAGAAATATCTATAGGTTGCTTCCCATGTGTACCCTGACAGAGGACCTAACCCACAACCTGGGCATGTGCCCCGACTGGGAACTGAACCAGTGACTCTTTGGTGCACAGGACAACGCTCAACCAACTGAGCCACACCAGCCAGGGCCTACAGTTGTAATTTATTTGACCTTTAAAAATGTCATGCTACATTATCAAAGCTATTCCAGACCATAGAAAAAAATAAGAAGCTTCTCAATTCATTTTATGTTGCTTCTGTAATAGTAAAACCAAAACCATATAGATAGTACATAAAAGTTATAGATCCCACTAATAAAGCTGTAAAAACATTAAATAAACATTATATCCAGAAGAGACTAGAATATGAAGACAAACAGAATTTATTCCAGGAATATAGGGATGGATTAGCTTTAAGAAAAAAAAATCTATTAATTAACATCAAATTGGAGGAAAAACCCAAAATTTTATGATAAAGTACCAAAAAGATTACCCCAAAGTTTCTGACCTGCTGAAGCCATTTACTGAAATGGGGAAAACCAGCTCTGGTCGGTTTGGCTTAGCAGTTAAGAGAGTCGGCCTGCGGACCAGAGTCCTGGGTTCGGTTCCCACTAAGGGCATATACCTCAGTTGCAGTCTGTCCCCAGCCCTGGTTGGGGTTGTGTGAGTGGCAACCAGTGAATGTATCTCTCTCACATTGATGTTTCTCTCTCTCTCTCTTCCCCCTCTCTCCCTCCAGCTCTATCTGAAGATAAATGCAAAAATGTCCCCTGGTGAGGATAAAAAAAAAAAAAGAAATAGGGAAGACTGTCAAAAAAAAAGGTTTGGTGGTAGAGGAAAAGACACTAGGCAGTTTTGGTGGTTTTAAACTTTGGCCTGTTGTTTGAAACTCTTCCCATAAAGCTCTGGCTGGGTAGTTCAGCTGTTTAGGGCATCATCCCAATGCACCAAGGTTGTGGGTTCAAGTCCCTGTCAGGGCACATACAAGAATCAACTACTGAATACATAAATAAATGGAACAATTAATCAATGTTTCTCTCTCAAATTAACAGAAAAGATTTTTAATTTAAAAAAAGAAAGAAACTCTTCCCATCAAGAGGTGGAGACTAACTTCTTAATAGTCTTGAATAAAGACTAAATTTAGTGACTCACTTCTAACAAGCCAAATGTGGCAGATGTGACACTGTGTAACTTTTGAGGCACTGTCATAAAAGGTGATTTACCTCCCATCTAACTTTCTCTCAGAATACTGTTCTAAGAACCCCAGCCTCCATCAGAGAGGAAACACAGGCCACAAGAGGCCACATATAGGTGGAGAGCAACAGCCTCACCTGAGGCCTTAGCCGAAGCCTGTCGAATAAGAAAGCCTGTAAGAGGCCTCCAAGAATAGTCACCGACAGATGAAAATCATGAGACGCTGAGAGAAGACTGCACACCTGAGCCCAGTCTACCGCCAAAACCATGAGAATTAATAAAAAATGACTGTTACTTTACTCCAGTAAATTTGAGGCAGTTTGGTACACCACATAGCAATGGTAGTCACAACAAAGAGATTGCAATTTCACTTTTAGTATCTTCTATCATTCAGAAATAGATATCTTCAGGATTTTCTTCCTTCAAGATTACCATCAAACAGATTAAAAAAATAAAAAACTAGGGTAGCAAATTCACTGTAGTATATACTCTGGAAACTTGTAAAATAATGAAGAAAAGTTAGCCCATAATAAATTTTAGAAAACACCAATCTGGTAAAAAAATTTTAAAGCCAAAGAAATAAAACGGATATAAATCAACATAAAAACTGTGTATCAAACTGGGTGCTGAACAAGCATGTTGATCAAAAAACATTATATACAAATAGAAGAAGTAAGCCTTTACTAATTTAACTAGTGAGAACATGTTCATAGAGATGATTTTAACTAACTGCATAAAGAAGTAAATAAATTTGGTGTAAAAAATACCGGATCTTTTTACACATCCCATATGGTCTAGATAAAATTTGAACAAGAAAAAATAATAACCAGAGAAAGCTGGCATGAGTTTGAGAAAAGTAGATGACACTAATTACAGAATATGAGGTAAGAAAAATTAAATACTCTAATGAAGGAGTTTTTACATTAAAATGTTTTCCAATAACTGATTTTTAAACTATTTCAAAAAGAATATGTAAAATACTTAGAGGTTATTTATAACAGTATATAAAATCACATTTAAAACACTATAATGATTAAATTAGTGTCTAGGAAAATGCAAATTGTGCCCAGAGAAACAGATGAGGGTAGTTCTTCAGAATGACCTGAAAGGAAAAGATGCACAGTAGCAAGCAGGAGTCACTACTTTGTGCCCAAGAAGTATACACATACCATGTGTATGGGATGAAATTACATACACTCTATGCCTCTTTCAATACATTCCATATTCTCACTCATACTCATTAATAACACCTTGTTTTATGACTGTAAGCAGATACATAAACACACACACATATTATGTATATATGTGTATATGTGTATATTAATATATGCGTGTGTATGTTTGTTCATTTCTTCCAAAAGTTACATGCTAATCCATTGGCAATAAATTTTAGTAAGCATAAAAGTTTATATAGCTACACTTATAAGTTAAAAATTTTAAGGAACAATATGAGACAAGTAATGTATGAAGTAAATATTTTACAAATTATCCTTAGGAAAACATTTTTTTTTTTTAATCATAAAACCAAAGAATTTTATTAATAGACATAATCACACAAAACCATACTGATAAAAAACAAACGAACAAAAAACCTGAGCTATTAAAACCATTCTTGTTAGCCCGGCTGGTGTGGGTCAGTGATTGAGCATCGACTCACGCACCAAGAGGTCGCTGATTCAATTCCCGGTCAGGACACATGCCCAGGTTGTGGGCCCAATCCCCAGTGGGGGGCATGCAGGAGGCAGCCAATCAATGTTCTCTCTCTCTCTCTCTCTCAGCGATGTTTCTATTTCTCTCCCTCTCCCTTCCTCTCTCTCTCAAATCAATAAGGAAAAAAAATTTTTTAAACAAAACATTCTTTTTATTTATTGTGTATTTCATTATAAAAACAACAATACCTGAAGTTGTAGGTACTTCCACAGTAATACTACTATAAGGTGGAGGAGAAGAGTCAGTTTCAAGTACTGATGCTGAAGGAGCAATCAGCATGGTCTGTGGTATTGGGTGTGAAGTTGATGGTTGCTCCACAGCAGATGATTCTGTATTATCCTCTTCATTGTGAAGCTAAGATAACAAAGAAAAAAAGAAATATTAAAGTAATTCTATTTTTTAAATGTATGATAATTTTTAAATTAGCCCTGGCCAGTTTGGTTCAGCAGTTGGAGCGCTGGCCTGTGGACCAAAGAGTCACAGGTTCAGTTCCAGTCAAGGGCACCTACCTCGGTTGCTTTTGGTCCCCAGCCCTGGTCAGGGTCATGTGAGAGGCAACCAATTGATGTGTTTCGCATGGATGTTTCTCTCTCTCTTTTTCTCTCTTCCCTCCCTCCCTCCACTCTACCTAAAGATAAACAGAAAAATATCCTCGGGTGAGGATTTTAAAAAAATATCATGACAAAGGGTCACTTTTTAACTATAAAAAAAGTAAAATAGCATTGCCCTGGCCAGTTTGGCTAGGCAGTTAGAGCATCAGCCCACAAACCAAAGAGTTGCAGGTTGGATTCCCATCACATGCACATACCTCAGTTGCGGTTCAGTCCTGACCCCAGTCGGGGTCATGCTGGCGGCAACCTATCAATATGCTCGCTCACACTGGTGTTTCTCTCTCTCTCTCACTATCCCCCTCCCATTCTGTCTGAAAATAAATGGAAAAAATACCCTCAGGTAAGTATTTAAAAAAGAAAAGAAAAAAAAGAGTAAAATAGCATTTAAAAAAATGAATAAAAATGTGAAGTGACCTAATCAGTCACTAAGAACTTTAGAATATTTATAGTTCACAATAAAGATGATGTTAAAATTGTTAAGAATTTATAAAGAAAAAAAATTCATGATTAGAAACAAAGTCAGAGTAATTCAATCCCACAGTCAACACTGTCTACCATGTATCAATTACTGGGTATTACAAAGAAAAGTAAAACTCCTAATGGTATAACCACAATACTAAGTAGGCACTAAATGACCACCCTCCTGACTGGCAGCACTCCCCCAGTGTCACAAAGCATCTCCCATATTTTCATTTACAAGGTACCCAGGAGAATTCCTAATTTAGTCATTTATAATCATACTTCTAAGAGAAAAAAATGTTACATGAGCAAGTAAAGGCAAATAAAAGTACAGATATATACTAAGCAATATCAATTAAAACAAGTAACAGGGAAAGTGTCACTTTCGCAATCTACTATTAATGTTGCAAATGTAGATGAACTAAAGGAAAAAATACTACATTACAAAACAGCTCTTCTCTAGTTCCTCACAAGAAACATTCTTTACACATCAAATACATAAATGTGATCCCCAGAATGACCTACTCATTTTTAAAACCTGTCAAAATTCAAATAGCTACAATAAAAACAGTAACTATAGATACCTTTACATATGACCACAGAAGTAAAGCTTTCAAACTTATAAAAGACGCCAATGTATTTAAATTACCCTACCTAACACTTTTAGTTTGATTTTTACAAAATTATAATTTACAGTGTATATCTGATATGTCAACAGTGAAATCCAGTAACTCAGGCAACAATCTCTACCCACTATAGCATAGAACTTTCACAGTTACATTTTTTTTCATTTAATCAAAAGTGTGTTTTTTTTTTTATTCAATATTATTTTGTATTAGTTTCAGGGGTATAGCACTGTAATATACTTTACAAAGTGTTCCCTATGTATGATACATATGATACATAGTATTTACCCACCCTTGTATCAAACATAGTATTTACAATATTATTGATTATATTCCCTATGCTGTACTTTACATCCCTGTGACTATTCCATAACTATATGTACTTTTCTTCCCTTCAACTTTCTCACCCAGTTCCCCAGTACTCCTTCTTCTGGCAGCCATCAGTCTGTTTTCTGTATCTATAAGTCTGTTTCTGTTTTGTTTGTTTATATTGTTCTTTAGGTTCTACATACAAGTGAAATCATATGGTTATTTCTTTTTCTGACTTCCAGACTTATTTCACTTAGAATAATACCCTTTAGGTCCATCTATGCTGTTGCAAATGGTAAGACTTCATTCTTTTTTATGGCTGAATTATATTCCATTGTGTGTGTGTGTGTGTGTGTGTGGCGCATACACACACACCCCACCACTTTTTTATCCACTCATCTACTGATTGCTTCCATATCTTGGCTATTATAAATAACACTGCATGACCATAGGAATGCACATATTCTTTTGAATTAGTGTTTTGGGTTTCTTCGACTATATACCCAGAAATGGAATTGCTGTTCCATATTTACTTTATTTTTATTTATTCTTGTTTAGTCCTCATTCGAGAGTATTGTTCCATTTATTTCCAGACAGAGTGGGAGTGGGGGAGAGAGAGAGAGGGAGAAAGAGAGAGAGAGAGAGAGAGAGAGAGAGAGAGAGAGAGAGAGAGAAACATCAATGTGAGAGACACACATTGCCTGCCTCCTGCAAAACTCCACCCAGGGCTGGACTGAACCACAATGAAGGTATGTGCCTATGACCAGAATCAAATCTGCAACTCTGGTCCGTGGGCCAACACTCTAACTGCTGAGCCAAACTGGCCAGGTCCCATAATCACTTATTTTTCTATTTTTAAACTTATCTTTATTGTTGAATGTATTACAAATGTCCCTCCTTTTTGCCCCCATTGACCTCCTCCTCCCCACTCTCGACCCCCTCCTGCCTTCCCCACACTATTGTCTGTGTCCACTAATTATGCATGTATGTTCTCTGATTTATCTCTTCATGCCCTCCTTCCCCCCTTCCTTTGGAGGTTCATCCATCCAACAACTGATTTGTACTTCTTAATACCTTCACCTTTTTCACCCATCCCCCAACCCCCTCACATCTGGCAACCAACAAAAAGTCCTTTGTATCTATAAGTCCGTTTCTGTTCTGCTTGCTCATTTTGCTTGTAGATTCAATTTTTGATAGATATGTATTTACTGCCATTTTCTTGTTCATATTTTTGTTCTTCTTCTTCTTCAAAAAGAGCCATCAATATTTCATATAATACTGGTTTGGTGGTGATGAACTCCTTTAGCTTTTTCTTGTCTGGGAAATTCTTGATATGTCCATCGATTCTAAATGATAGCTTTGCAGGATAGAGTATTCTTGGTTGAAAGTTGTTGCTTTTCACCACTTTGAATATCTCTTGCCACTCCCTTCTGGCCTGCAAAACTTCTTCTGAGAAATCAGCTGACAGTCTTATGGGACATCCTTTGTAGGTAACTAACGGCTTTTTTCCTGCTGCTTTTAAGATTCTCTCTTTGTCTTTAACCTTTTGCATTTTGATTATGATGTATCTTTGTGTGAGCCTCTTTGGGTTCATTCTGTTTGGGACTCTGTGCTTCCTGGACTTGTATGTCTGTTGCCTTCACCAAGTTAGGGAAGTTTCCTGTCATTACTTTTGCAAATAGGTTTTCAATTTCTTGCTCTCTCTCTCCTCCTGACACTCCCATGATGCAAATGTTATGTTTGAAGTTGTCCCAGAGGCTCCTTCCACTATCCTCATTTTTTGGAATTCTTTGTTCTGATTGGGTGTTTTTTGCTTCCTTATATTCCAAATCAATGGCTGCTTCTTAGCTTCACCTACTCTACCACTGAATCTCTGTAAATTTTTCTTTATTTCAGTTAGTGCATCCTTTATTTCTGACTGGCCCCTTTTTATGTTCTTGAGGTTCTCACTAAGTTCCTTGATGGTCTCACAAAGTTCCTTGAAATTCTCACTAAGTTCATTGAGAGTCCATATATCCAGTGTTTTGAACTCTGCATCTGTCAGATTGCTTATTTCTGATTTGTTTTCTTTTCCTGGAGTTTTGTTCTGTTCTTTCATTTGGGACACCTTTCCTTGTCTCCTCATTTTGGCTGTCTCCATGTGTTTGTTTCTATGTATTAGGTAGAGTTGCTATGTCCCCTAGGCTTACTAGGGTGGCCTACTGTAGTAGGTGTCCTGTAGGGTCCAGAGGCACAGCCTCCCTTGTCACCCCAGCTGGGCCCTTGAGGTGTAGCCCTCATGTGGACTGTCTACCCTTCTGTTGTAACTGAGTCTTGATTGCTTTTGTCATGTCAATGTGAGGGATTTACTCAGGCTGGTCAGCTGCAAGGACTGGCTGTACTCACTGACCACTGACCTCTGACTACCTTGGAGAATTATCTGTGCAGGGCCCACCACACAGAACAAGATTTTCTTCAACAGGGCTCTGGTACCCACTGAATCCAGTCCTAGAGTGTGTCATTTGTGGAGGTGGTTGGGTGGTGGTGCTTTGACATGGTCTCAAGCTGTCCACTAGGTGTGCTGGCTCTGGGGCAAGGTCAGCCTCTGCCTGTTTTTTACCTGGGACCACCAGGCACAAGCTACAAAGCGATCTACAGATGGCTGCTTCTTGTGCTGGTCTTGGAGGTGTCCATTCTAAGCCAAGCTATGAACCAAGGCTGGCTCCTTCTAGTGCCAGGCCTGGGGCCAGTTAGCTAGAGGCATGGGGCTTGCTGAGGCCAGGTGCTGATTGTTGGAAAAAAATTAGGAAAATCTGAAGCAGGATCCAAGTCAGGCCAATCCTATGATAAAGCCACTACAAACAGCTTAGATGGGCCTGAAAGTTGTGTGGGGCAGGGCCTTAGAGAATCACCAGCACAGAGCAAACAGTGTGAGCTAGGTTGCTGGAGTCCCAGATATGGCTGCCGCCTGTGGGACCTGTAGGGGAAGGGGCTCACCAAAGGAACAATGGCCTCCACCTGCACATCTGTCCAGGAGAAAGCTGCCTCTCCAGCTCTCACCCCAATGCCAACTCAGTTCTTCCCAGGGATGTCTCTGGTGCCTTTCAAGCTGCCTCCCCAGCGCTGGAGCCTGGAGGGAGCTGGAGCCTGGAGGGAGCGGGCCCTTTAAGTGGAACTGCCTGAAACTCCAGCAGCCTTAGTCTCCCTCAGCCTCAGTTCCCACTGGTTTTTATAGCCAGAAGTTATGGGGACTTCTCTTCCTGGTACTGGAACCCTGAGCTGGGAGGCCTGATGTAGAACTGGGACCACTCACTCCTCAGAGAGGATCTTCACAGAGGAGGTAGCCCTCTTGATTTTTATCCTCCACATGTGTGTGTGGGACCAGCCCATCTATGCATCCTCCCCTCTTACCAGTCTCGAAGTGGCTGCTTCTTTCATTTCATAATGTAGGACTTCCATTCCGCTTGATTTCAAGCGGTTCTGTATGATGGTTGTTATGTAGTTCAGTTGTAATTTTGATGTGATTGTAGGAGGAGGTGATATCGTGTTTATCTACGCTACTATCTTGACTGAAAGTCGGCCCATATTTCCTTTAAATGCAACATTTTAATTTTGCTATTTTAATGCCTCTATAAATTAATCTACTTTGACTGTCTTTTGACTAAATCCATTCAAGGGTTTAAATCAAATTACATGTTTATCAAATTAGACAATGCCATTTGTGAAAAAATTTCCTTCACCATACTGCCTAATGGTTCTATTTCATTGTTTTAAAAGATTACCTAAATAGCAAAAAAAGGGGGAGGAGGCGGGGGAGGGAATGGGGAGGGACCTACATATATACAGTAGTGAACCAGGCCCTGTTTCTTCTCCACCCATCGCCTCAAAATGTTATCCTTCTAGCCTGTCCTCTTTATAAGCCTCCTCAAAAAAATGTAGGCAAAAGCACAAAAAACTAAAATGTCTTTAATACAGTGGCCAGCATAACAAAAAATTGCAAACCATACTACAATTTTTTTCCCATTGATTTTTTATTTTTTTATTAATTTATTTTTGTTACACGATGTTTCTTCTCCTTTTTTCCCCATTGATAGATACCCTCCTCCCAATCCACCCTCCTCGCCCGGTCCCTAGCATTGTTGTCTATGTCCATGGTTACCCATACATACTTGTAAGTTCTGTGGTTTCTCTCTCCCCCCACCCCTCTTCTGAGGTTTGTCAGTCTGTACTCTACTTCTATGTCTCTGGGTCTATTTTGTTCATCAGTTTGGTTCATTATATTCCACAAATAAGTGAGATCATGTGATATTTGTCTTTCTCTGATTGGCTTGTTTCACTTAGGATAATACTCTCCAGGTCCCTCCATGTTGCCTCAAAGGATAAGAGATCTTTCTTAAAGCTGCGTAGTATTCCATTGCGTATATGTACCACCGTTTTTTTATCCACTCATCTATTGATGGACACTTGGGCTGTTTCCAGATCACAGTGATTGTAAATAGTGTTGCTATGAACATGGGGGTGTATATATTCTTTCTGACTGGTGTTTCAGGCTTCTTAGGTTATATTCCTAGAAGAAGGATCACTGGGTTGAATGGCAGTTCAATTTTTAATTTTTTGAGGAAAATTGTCTTCCATATTGTTTTCCATAGTGGCTGCATCAGTCTGCATTCCCACCAGCAGTGTACTAGAGTCCCCTTTTCTCTACACCCTCACCAACACTTGTTGTTTGATAATTTGTTGATGACGGCCATTCTGACAGGTGTGAGGTGATACCTCATTGTTGTTTTAATTTGCATCTCTCTGATGATTAGTGATGTTGAGCATTTCTTCATATGTCTCTTAGCCATTTATATGTTCTGGTTTTTGTTTTTTTTTTTGCTTGTTTTTTGTTTTTTACCAAATCACAATTTTTTGGCCTAAAGCAAAAAAGAATGAATGACAAGAGGGCTGTGATCAACACATCTGTAGCTACTCTTCATAGATAGATATGTATATAATGAGTGTTTTTAATGATAAGAAGACTATAAGTACTGTGATTAACTCTAGCTTGAAGTCCAGCCTTCCCATTTATAAACTATTGTTTCTTTTACTTTAATTGGTATATCTCCTATACTATTGTCTTTCATTCTATCTTAAGGTAGTAACATATTAATGTAATAACTGAAAGCGTTGCTTTTGAGAAGGTAGAGACCTCACTGAATGTTGTCTAACCATACCAAGATGAGAATGTCTGTATTGTTCAGCGAGAAGTGCTCTAACCAGAGCCTAGTGCATTAGTCAGTAAGTAATATGGCCACCCCCCTTTTTCCCCATTCCTTTCTCTTCTGTTTCAATGTTGGCATAAGTTGGAACCACAGGGAGAGAACTGTAACGTTTTTAAAAGAAAAAATAAATCATTTTTAAAGTTGTAAAAAAAGCTGGTGTGGCTCGATTCTTGGTCATGGCACATGCCCAGGTTGTGCGCCCGATTCCCAGTGGGGGACATGCAGGATGCGGCCAACTGATGTTCTCTCTCACATCGATGTTACTATCTCTCTTTTCCTCTCTCTCTAAAATCAATAAAGAAAAAAAATTTTTTTTTTAACTTGTAAAAAAAGTATCTGAAAAGCTAATATATTTTGTATACTACCATATTCTAACTATACTTAGTACCAAAGAACAAAATTGGGGAAAAAAGTTAGTAGTTGCAAGGAGATCGATATAAACTCAACAAAATAACTTTTTTCCTTTATTGGCTTTAGAGAGAGGAAGGGAGAGGGAGAAAGAGATAAAGACATCAACAAGAGAGAACATCGACTGGCTGCCTCCTGCATGTCCCCCACTGGGGATTTGGCCCACAACCTGGGCATGGGTGGATGCTCAACCACTAAACCACACCAGCCGGGCAAGACCTTTTAATTTTTTAATTAAAACTCTGTAATTATTAGAGCACTTGTTTTCCTGCACACACAAATACCATTACAGAATTTTCTTAATTTTAGGGGTTCTTTCCCAAATACTTTTTCCACTAAACTTTTGCTGCCTCTGGACACTTCTCCGCTAATGTGAGCTAGCTTACAACAAAGCAAAAATATGAACAATTAGGAAAGACTATATAAGCGACAAATGAATACTAATAAAAAAAACTGCAAGCTGGCAAATCATGCCTAATTTTCAGATTCCTTTTTTTGAAAGTACAGAATTTTGGTTGTGGTGTTGTATCTAATAATATAAAACAGGTATATTTCTGCCAGTAAAAACCTTTCTTGTTAGTATGAGAGAATATCATATTTCATGGTTTCCACAGAGAGCACCATCAGCTCCAGATGCCCCATTACCTAAACAATTAAAAAAAAAAAAAAACTGTTTAAAACCAACTGTCATAAGATATTTTATCAAGACACAACTAAGTTCTCTTTTAAACAAATAAGGGTTTTTGTTTCACTTTTAAATTGTTCTTATCTGCTCAAGATGTCAACTGAAAGAAAGGTGTAAGAGAGTATATACAGTATGATTGAATTTTTTAAATAATGAGATATTGTTTGTGGGCAATCAAAATTTCTGGAAGGATACACAACAAACAGCAAAGAGCTGCAGGTGGGGGAAGATACTCCATGATTCTCTATTTGAATTTTTCACCCTAAATATAATTTGAAGTTTTAAATTTTTAATAAAACCAAAATCAAATAAAATGAAATTTCTAATTTCTGGGTTGGCATGTCTCAGAAGCAACAATGTTATGGTAGACACTGTATTTTATGATGAAAAGCTTTCTCTAACATAAAATATCATGTAATATCATTACATTTGCTCCCATAGGATAATGTATATGCAATTTGTTGAAAATGATGCAATCTGGGATTGTAAATACAAAAAAATATATTCAAAGAATTCAATTAAGGAAATGTATGCTTTTTAAGGAAAATTAAGAGAAGGATAATTAATGGGGCAATAAAGTGATTAAATAAGACCATATTTATATTATCAGACTAGACTATTTTTCTGAACTTCAGACCTGTATATCCATTCATTAATTCGTTTCTTAAACAAAATTAAACATAATCACAAACAAAAAAAGGGTGCTGGGCTGTGTATATTCAATTATTTGTTTCCCAAACTGCACTGCCTAGCTAAATTCTACACATTAGTTCAGGTATTAGCTTAAAATTAAGCTCTCAGGAAAGTCTTTCTTATCTCCCAAAAGTAGATTAGGATTATCTGTTCTTCAGAACACGTATCACAATAGTAACTGTAATCGTTCATTTCTTTTCCCAGCTAAAGTAAGAGCTCTACAAAAGTGGAAGTTATGTATGTCTTGTTAAACACTGAAAATAAAAGTAAGCTCCAAAGTATTTGGATTTGGCCTTGGTTAAAATTAAAAGAAAATACAACATAGGTCACCAATCACAATAGTACAAAACAGAAAGACTTGAGAGAATAATCTTGTTAACCCAAGTATTTTGACATTTCTAACAGCCAGTTATTACCTTAGTAAGGGAGAGGAGAAAGAGCATACCCACATCCTAAAGACCTCCAAGGAACAAATGAACCAAACAGATGGAGTAAATATCTTATATAAATTTCTATTTTCAAAAGAATTCAACTTCTGGTTAAATACTTTTATATGCTAAAACTGCAATGTAAATATGCTAGCTCCTAAAGAAAGATCTGCCCTACAATTATGCCTCTTTATCAACAAACAGATCAGTATGATTTTAACAAAGATTGCTGATCTCAAGAGTCCTCAAAAGAAAAAAAAGAAAGAAAAAACAGAGAAAAGAACAAAAGACAGGAGAGAAAAATATTTAAGTGTGCTGTGTTGGCACCTTGTCAGACTTTCATCTAAGGTTGTCTCTAAGGCACTGCTCCCTGCTGGCCTCCACTTGTCTTCTCAAGGTTACTTCTCATAACATATAAATCTAACATTTAGCATGAGACCATAATGTGTGCCATAAGTGTCTATATATTTCATTACAGAAAATTGTTCGGCCTCACCTTTTATGGTTTTATATACCAAAATATGTGTTATATATAATGCATTTTAAGTTTACTTTTAAAAGATTGCATTTTTCAAAGTCTGGCCACTAACTTGGGTTTTTATCTCTCTACAATGCAAGCAACTTGTTCAGATATATTTATTAGTGACTATGCTGTGGGCTTAAGCAATTAGCTATCTATGGTAGACTGATTATTCCCCTAAAATCCTTCCACCCCTTTCATTATAGATTCACAATACAGGGGTTCAGAAGAAGCCACCTCAAGATGTGCCTCAGTGCTACACAAATTATTTTGAGCTAAAAGCAACCAACACCCTGCAAACTGAAAAGAAACTTCTGAGTGCTCTTTATCTAGAACAGTGGTTATCAACCTATGGGTCGCCACCCCTTTGGGGGTCAAACTACCCTTTCACAGGAGTCGCCTAAGACATAGCAGTAGCAAAATTACAGTTATAAAGTAGCAACAAAAATAATTTTATGGTTGGGGGTCACCACAACATGAGGAACTGTATAAAAAGTCATGGCATTAGGAAGGCTGAGAACCCTTGCATTCTAGAAGAATTAAAAGTAGGGACATGGCCTACAATAAGAATTATCCCCAGAAATGACTTTTTACCTGTTGAGATGGCAGGGCAAACTAGTAATTACTGAACATGTGCTGTCCTTGCAATTACCTTCTGAAGTACAATACCTCCATCCCTAGCTCAAAATACCTTATATACTTCAATTTCTCTTTCTGTCTCTAAACATCTCATATATGTGGGGGTCTCTGACTCACTCATGTATGTGGGATTCCCATACATATATATGGAATCAAATTTGGTTATTTTCTCTTGTTAATCTATCTCATGTTCATTTGATTATTAGACCAGGCAAAGAACCTTGAAGGTAGAGGAAAGATTTTCCCTCCCCTGCAACAGTAATTTGGGTGGGATGGAAGCCACTCTACTCTAGGACTAGGCTTTGACTGTATCAGTCAGGATAATGCTCTTCTTTGGCACAGCAACTGGTCCCAACCAACATGGCCCTCCTCCTGGACAGGGTGCCCGAGTCAAAGGTGGGCAATAAAACAAGCTAAGATGATCCACTTACAGGGTATCCAAAACTGCTGTGGAATTGATGAAAAGAAACAGTAAAGTTGGGAGAGAAATTAGACCCTCTCCTCCTTCCTGTACACAACTGAGCAAACATCACAGCACTTTTTAGTATTTGTTTAAATTAATATAGATGAATAATTCCAAGACAAACATGCCTTTCATCAAATTACGTTTTATTACAAATAATATAGAGCCATTGCAGTGTTTAAAATGTCCTTAAGTGGCTTAAGGATCGTAACTTAGAAATCCCACTGGAGAAAGTGCTTTTATGTATTTTTCAAAAGCAGAAATTTTAATTTCTAAAACTACTCAAAATCCTGAGTTTTTAAAATAGTCCAATATACTGATTTTTACAAGCTAACATACTGGTATCCTACCTAACATAGGCATTGATAAATTTAATGAAAATGACAAGTTGTAATGAAAGGTTTTATTCCTTTCTGTTTCCTAATCAAATTAAATAAGAATGCTTTCAGAAAGTTTCTGATCTGCACGCACCAAAATTAGCCAGCAAAGGTGGTAGCTGATAAAGTTTTAAAAGCTAAATTGGCTAGAGAGTATATTTCATAATAAAGAACTGAGATCTCAGACATGAAAGTATAGAAAAAATATCAAAATAGGTATCTTCAGACTTGAAATTAGCCCCCTTCCACCAATCAGAATCTGAACATTCAAGAGGTTTTTTTTTGTTGTTCAGATAGAGTGGGGAGGGAGAGAGAGAGAGAGAAACATAGACGCAAAAGGGACACATCGAGTGACTGCCACCCACACAACCCAAGCAGGGCCGGGAACAAACCGCAACGGAGGTACGTGCCCTTTGCGGGAACCGAACCCGGGTCTCTCTGGACCGCAGGCCGACGCTCTACAGCTGAGCCAAACAGGCCAGGGCTCAAGAGGTTTTTAAAAAGCAAAACTATTCAGGCACAGGAATGGAAAACATGAGCTAGTAAATTCTGATTGCAACCATTTCCTTCTAGGAAACTATAAGTTGCAAGTCTGTGCTGTGCTTCATGAGGCCCTGGAGGCTTAGGGACCCTAGTAACCTCTGATTAGATTTGGGAATGTTTCTACCTTCCCAATCAGATCATAAGCTTCTGAAATTAGAAAGTGTGCTTTATTCATCCTGGTATCCCCCTGAAACAAGTAGCAGAGTTTAGGGCATAGAGTAAATTTCACATTAAATGCACAGTTCCCTAAGACTTCCAGACTTTCTTTTACCAAAAGGCAGGAGTGAGCTTAATCAAGTAATGGATGCATTGAACATTTCAGGATCATTTATTTCTGATTCCCACGGAGCTTTACATACAGTAGAAACTTGAAATAATCATTCAACTTTTGTGGGCAGTCACCAAAACTCAGTGGGCAAACATATGTCCCAAAAGCTTAATTAAACCACAGATCACTGAATTACATACACATCCTAAACAAGAATTCCAACCCCACATCACCCCAGTTTTTAGAATAACTGCTCTAGAGACAGTCATTCTTACCACATTTTATGCCAACAGTAGACACAAAAATGACAAGGATCTATGCTCTCCCACACAAAATCAGAGTTGGCAAGGCTAGAGTCACTGGATTAAAGACTATTTACACAATGATGAAAGAAGTATCAGTGAATTAGAGCACAGAACAGTCATAAATGTTCATATGTAGAATTTTATTTATCAAAAAAAAATCCAGCTTACTCTTAAAGAATATAGAACAAAACTAAAAACAGGCACAGAAAGAGTGGTCTTGGATACAAGTTAATATAAATAAAAACTTCAGGAAAAACAAATTTTACTGGACAAAAGAAACAGCACACCAGAAGGAATATAAATTATTAATGAAAAAATATTTCTAATAATTACAGAAGCAAAAACTGTGTGTTGAAAAAATTAGACTAGAAATACAACTATTATATGCTCAATTAATATTTGACAAAGGTGGCAAGAGCACACAGTGGAGTAAAGACAGCCTCTTTAATAAATGGTGTTGGGAAAATTGGACAGATACATGCAAAAAAATGAAACTAGACCATCAACTTACACCATACACAAGAATTAACTCAAAATGGATAAAAGACTTAAATGTGACACATGAATACATAAAAATCCTAGAAGAAACTATAGGCAACAAAATTTCAGACATCATACGCAGCAGAATTTTCACTGATACATACACCTAAGGCAACAGAAACAAAGGAAAAAATGAACACATGGGACTACATCAAACTCAAAAGCTTCTGCACAGCAAAAGGTAAAATCATCAAAATGGAAAGGCTACCCACTATATGGGGGAACATAATTGCCAATGATATATCAGATAAGGGGTTAATTTCCAATATATACAGAGTGCTCATACAACTCAACAAAAGGAACACAAAGAACCCAATTAAAAAATGGGCAGAGGAACTAAATAGACACCTCTCCAAACAGGACATACAAATGGCTAAGAGACATATGAAGAAATGTTCAACATCACTAATCAGAGAAATGCAAATTATAACAACAATGAGGTATCACCTCACACCTGTAAGAATGGCTGCCATCAACAAATCATCAAACAACAAGTGTTGGCGAGGGTGTGGAGAAAAGGGGACTCTAGTGCACTGCTGGTGGGACTGCAGACTGGTGCAGCCACTATGGAAAACAATATGGTGCTACCTCAAATAATTAAAAATTGAACTTCCATTTGACCCAGTGATCCCACTTCTAGGAATATACCCTAAGAAGCCTGAAACACCAATCAGAAAGAATATATGTACCCCCATGTTCATAGCAGCACTATTTACAATAGCTAAGATCTGGAAACAGCCCAAGTGTCCATCAGTAGACGAATGGATAAAAAAGGCTGTGGTACATATACACAATGGAGTACTATGCAGCTGTAAGAAAGAAAGATCTCTTATCCTTTGAGACTACATGGAGGGACCTGGAAAGTATTATTCTAAGCGAAACAAGCCAAACAGAGAAAGACAAGTATCCTATGATCTCACTTATTTGTGGAATACAATAAACATAACAGTCTGAGGAATGGGGTAGTCCCAGAGACGTGGAAG